>NC_035443.2:94617397-96042735 GCF_002127325.2 Helianthus annuus
AAATGTAAATCATGTAATGTGTATCCAAAATATCATGTATGGCATGTGAAATATATCAACTAAACCATAGGTAAAATGCAGAAAACAAGCTATTGAAATAAAACGTAGTTTAAATCAAAGTTATGTTTTGTGGAAATGCATGCTATACTGATACAAACATCTATGCGGTATTGTGAAAATGCATACATTCAAGCCTTGAGACTGTGGCGATAAACCCTTAAACAAATTAAAGGTTTATCTGAGTTATGTGTATCTAATTCAGTCATTCCTTCCATCCAAACATACCTAGGATGTCAGGAACGGGAGTTGTCAATTCTTATGGTACCATAACCTACTAACGAACGGCGTGATCAATGTTAATGAATGTATTTTTGTCCCATTTAAACAAACCAAATGTCATACCAAAATGTAAGCTGTGATGTATGTAGGATCGTTTTCTGACCCGAACGAGTCGATCAGAAGAGTTTTCCTCAATACGAAAGGCGGAAACAAACGTATCGAGGTCTATTCAGCTAGATATACACTTTAACTGTCGATATTATTGATATAATGGCGTTTTACAGCGAGATGACACTTCGGCAGGACTTCGTTGCTCAGACCGGAAAAAGATTATCTGATTTCGCTTGGAATGGCCTATATATAGGCGTTGTGATTCCGCTTGAACATGACCTTGTTCATTTCAAGCGGAATTAACATAATTGATTCAAGCGAAATCAGCATGTTAACTCAAGCGGAATTAGAACATTTTGATTTCGCTTGAAATGACCTGGTGTCATTTCAAGCGGAATCACCTCTAATTCACACTTTCTTGTTTTTCGTGCCCTGATCTAACTAGTTCTATACAAGACTCGATACAAGACGAAGTCGACAGACGCATGCACCATTGTAGGACCGGTTTTGACGCCGTTCGATTGCGTAACGAACGTTTCACATGCGGAATCCGTGAACGAACGTGACCGAACACACACTATCGTACTACTAACGTGATTTCATTGAGAAATATAACAATTCCGGTACATGAATCACGATTACAACTACTTTCTCTCTCTAGACTTTCTCTCTCTAAACTTGGATCTCCACCAACACAAATGTGGAGGAAAGTCTTCTAAAAGCCCTAAAATTATAACATCACAATCCTATTTATAGGCCTTGGAATTAATGAGACTTCTCATTAATTACAAGTTTGCCACCTTGCTATTTCTAACTAATTGTGACATTATGCGCTTGATTTCTTCCGGCTTTTCACTACGACTCGAATTGACGAAGGCGATAGACAATAAATGCATCAACAATCTCCCCTTGGATATTGTCGTAGTCAATCTCGTAGTGAAACTCGTAGCAACTTGTCTTTCTCTCTCTCTTGAGTTCCTCTTGCTTGAACAGAATCCCGGTGGATCTGTCTTCAGCTTCCGTTGCTCTTTTTCTTCAGACTCTTCAGGCTCCCCCTTTCGTCAAGCTTCCGTGCTTTTGGGATCGACGCCTGGCTTTTCGTATCAACAGATTTAGAAACCTGCACATCTCAACCTCTCTATTACAAACCAATAAAGTTGTGATTCAACTTAATGAATCAACTAAACATTTGAGAATTGTCACATTTAAAACTGATTAAAAATTCGAAACATTCCAATTTCTGATTCAACCTAATGAATCATTTTAAACATTTCAAACCACTTAACCAACCTGTCTGTTCATTATGTTTAGCCTTTGAGATTTTGAAAATCAGCTCTCCAATATTCAGTTGTCGAAAATCTTTTTGGATTTTTCAAAATATGAAACATAAATGCAAAGACAGAAATTAAATGCAGAAATGAAATATGTACAAACATATTTTTGTGAGTTTGTGTAAGAGGATCATATCAGTTTTTGAGACACATCACAAGCACCGTTAAGCTTTTAATCGTTTTAAGTTCTAAAAGATTCACGTTGATTGACGATATTGTTGTCCTCTTAAATTTTCATACAATTTTCAATCTATTCAGGATACTATTTAAGTGTTTTATGAACTTAGTTCGATTCATGTGTCCCACCTCATGAATATACTCCCGTATCCAGAATCCCAATATTCAATCTTACAGGCAAGAATACTACAATGATATCTGTACATAAATTAGGGGTTAAATGCGAGAACTGAGGGATCTCAGGTCAGAACTTCCGTTCAGCAGAGAGATATCAGCTTCGACTTAGCAGTGTGTCCCCTTTAGAGGATCTTTTCAGCTACAACAGATGATTATCAATTTTATTGTCTAATCAGCTGAGGGCTTTATGCTATGTTTCAAGCATTCTGCGGAAAGTATTAGCCAAGGACTAGGTCAGAACTACCGTTCAGCAGAAGTCCCGGAATAATACCCCAGACATCATAGAGTATTAACACCTAGTATATCAGAATACGAGACCTTTCAAACGAGATTTCAGGGGTTACCTATATATCCAAGTAGTGTTACCCACGAATTTCACCAGTTTGAAATTTTAGGTTTATATCCCGAATAAATCTACTAAATGTACAAAAACCTATCGTCACATCATCAGTGAGGCCGTTTATTACATTTGACATTACATTTCTTTAGCATGCCGTGATAGTCCACTGATTTACAATCATTTCCTCTTATTTCGCAACAAAACTCATTTTTACAATTTTTCAATGTTTTTGACATTTTCAAATTTTCTAATTTTTTTAAAATTTTTCTCCCCCTAAAATCAAAATATGTTTCAATTTTGATTTTCTGGAAAAATTTGAAAACAAACTATACAGATAAAGTGACAACATGATATCGAATCGCTTCAATTCGCCATCCACTTGGCATAAACTATCAGAACTCCCCCTCACAACAAACTATTTTCCCATTATGATTTCAAAACACTTAAGTTTGTTTTAATCAAAATGGTTTTTCCGGAAAAATTAGTTTGTTTACCAAACAGTTTAGGTACGGGGTTACTTCATCATCTTGTTTTTCGATCAGATGTAGGAAAATCCAAGTACAAGTTAATGTCCTTGATTTACCATTTGCAGTTCAGAATCCTTTGTACCACTTGCAAAACATAAACTCGTCTAATAACTCTTGTAAGAAAAACACAAACAAACCTTTTTACCGTTTGTTTGATTGACGTTACCAATTAAAGTTTTGAGAAAAATGCCGATTCATGATCCCCGATACCATCTTGGGATCTCCGGCAATTCCTGTAAAAACCTTCAAACACAGATTTAAAAAAATGCCGATACATGCTCCACGCTTACAAACCTGGGAGCTCCGGCAAGTCAGGTTTTTCATTTAAAAAGATCCACCCAAGCCTGACCAGCCTTGGTGTTTTCGACAATTTTACCTCAACCAATGACTCCTCTGGCTTTGACGAACCAGAATCATTGCCTGCAGATGGCTTGTCTGACTTTGATGAGTCAGATTCATCGCCTGAAGGTGGCTTGTCTGATTTCGGCACATCAGATTCATCGCCGACCTTTTCCTTCTTCTTCATCTCTTCTTTTGTCCTCAGATTTGCATCTGACGAATTCGGTTTGACTTTGCAGTTGAGTGAATCGATTCATCAGCACTCTTATTCGATCTGTCGGGTGAACCCGAGGACAAAATCCTTTCGAGATAAATCTCGTACCAGGCTCTCGGGGCCTGGTGTAGACCATATAAAGCTTTATCCAGTAGGTACACCTTGTCTTTGTTTAGTGGATCTGCAAACCCCGGTGGTTGCCCCACGTAAACTTCTTCTCGAATCTTGCCATACAGAAATGCGGATTTAACATCGAGTTGATAGACTTTGAAATCTTTCCAGGATGCAAAGGCAAGAAAAATACGAATAGCTTCAAGCCTTGCGACCGGCGCGTAAACCTCTTCATAGTCTATACCCTCCTGCTGATTGAAGCCTTGAACCACTAGACGTGCTTTGTTCCTCACCACGACTCCTCTATCGTCACGTTTACATTTAAACACCCATTTCGTCTTTATCAACTTCTGATTCTTCGGCAGATCGACCAGTCTCCAGACGCCCAGTTTCTCAAATTGTTGCAGCTCTTCCTGCATTGCATTAACCCAGCTGTCTTCGGTCAAAGCTTCTTTGTAAGTCCTGGGCTCTATCTGCGAAATAAAACATTTGAATGAGACTTCTTTCTGCATATCAGCAATATCTGAATAATAACATGTAAAAGCTTGGTCTATCTGATGTCTTGTTTTGACACCACTCTGTAAATCGCCGATAATTTGTTCTGAAGGATGGTAAGACAGTGTCCGTGGCATCACAGTATCAGGCACCACAACTTCCGATTCCAGATTTGATATGTCGAGATCAACGATTTGATCAACAGCCTCCTCTGATGTCTCATTTGGTTCCTCGTCAAAGGTAGGAGCGGGTTCCTCCTCTGAGTTGTCAGAAACGTCAAATGACGAAGCTGGTTCCTCTGGTTCCTCTAGCGGTATATGAACTGTTCCACTTGGTCCAGCTTCATCATCGTGAGTGCCCACGGTGGGCGTAGGAACATCTAGCGGTTTAGATTCCGGCTCTTGCAACTGACTTTGCTGATACAAGTACATGAGAGCAAGTTCCTCCTCACTCGGCTCGGACGGCAGATGAAACGATTCCTAGAGTTTGTCATAGTCAAATAGGAATCTTTGTCCGGGAAGTTGTTGCGACGGCGTGTGCTTCTGACAATCCACATGATGAACCTGAATCACTTTCCCCAGACATGGTACAAATACCCTTTTTAATGGGCTGGCGTAACCTATGAAAAATCCTTCATTCGCTTTCGCTCCGAATTTACCATTAGCATCTATGAAAGTACACGGAGAGCCAAAAGGTTCCAAGAACTCAAGGTTCGGCTTATAGCGATGTAGCAACTCGAAACAAGTCTTTTTATATTTCTTCACTGTCAAAACTCTATTCAGTGTATAGCAAGCCGCTGACTCTGCTTCACTCCAGAAGAAAATCGGAAGCTTGGAATCGGCCAGCATAGTACGCGCAGTCTCGATCAGGGTTCTATTCTTTCGTTCAGCCACGCCGTTCTGTTGTGGTGTGTAAGGCGCACTGAATTCATGTAATATCCCCTTCTCGTTACAGAACTCGTACATTTTGTTATTCTTGAACTCCGTTCCGTTATCACTCCGAATTCTTCTGATTGGCAGCTTGTACACTGTTTCCATCTTTTTGAATAAAACCATCAAAGCATCGAATGTTTCATCCTTCTTTTCCAGACAAACAACCTATGAAAACCTTGTATAATCATCCGTAACTACCAAGCAGTAAGAATCTCCACTTATGCTTTTGACGTTGACCGGCCCGAAGAGATCCATATGTAATCTCTCAAGAGGTAACCGGATGGTGTTGAGCATCTTTAGCGGATGAGACTTCCGTACCTGTTTACCTTTCTTACAAGCAACACAATCGTCAGGTAAATGAAAATTCTTAACATTCACAACTTCTACTAAATCGTTGTGCACAAGAAAATTCATTTTACGAACGTGTATATGACCCATTTTTCTGTGCCACATAATTGACTCTTTCTCAGTTGCTTTTGCATTACTAATCTTTTGAAGTTCAAGTTCTCGCTCTTTAATCTTTTCGATAAACACGCTCAAATTCACGTCTAAGTATATCTTCCTCGAATCTGACAAATATGTTTTCCACCCATTGCTCGGTAACACATTTGCTAACTTGTTAACCAATTCCTCATTGGTCTTGTTTATCTTCAATCTCACCATCTCCCAATACAACTCGACATATCTTTTGATCAACTCTTCAGTTGATTCTCCCTTGATACCTGTAAAATTTTCAAACTTGTTCAGTGTAACATAGATTTCAGAATCCATCTTTGGTATCAAAAGATTCACAATGACGAATTTTCAATCAAAGATTAGGCGACAGTAGATCGAATGAGGATTCACTCAGGCAAATGTCCGATGCTTCACTAATCACCTAGAATCACCTGCAAACAAACAATCAAACACACTATCAGTTTTAAACTGAACTGAATCCGACAAAATATGTGTCGATGGAATTGATCTAGAACTCGTGTCGAAGATCCGAGAACACGTTCCAATACAAAAATGAATGAATGCACACTTTTTTAAAAAAAAATCAAGTCACACGGGCCGATGGAACAATTAAACGAATCACATGCAATTTTGGGCTTTTCAACCTAGTGGGCGGTGCAAAGGGGCTTGTTGATTGGGCCTCTAAAGATAATGGGTCGGTGCACCAAATAGCCAAATTTTTTATACCAATGGCTGTGATTGGGCCTTCTTGCTTAGTGGGGCGGTGTAAAGGATACTTATCAAAGATTGGGCTTGTGTTTTGATTGGTTAATGGGGTGGTGAAATGAAGCTGATTGGGCAACTAAAATTCTTCACAAATAAAGATGCCACAATTAATACCCCTTAACACTTGGACTGTTTTTAGGATTATACAATTCTTGCAAGTCACATGGGCCAAAGAGCTGTGATTTGGCCAAACTTTGTCTATGGGCGGTGCAAGTTCACTAAGCCGACATGAGGAATTTGCTTTTAACCGTGATTGGGCTTATTTCTTTTAATGGGGCGGCAACACACTAACCAAAATACACTACACTGATCGATGACGCCTGTTACTGATATTTACCACAATCATGATTCTTGATTCTTTCTTTTAATGTACTGATCTCCAATTGTTACTAGTATTGACAACACACTTCAGTCGACAACCTGTAATGATCAGAACATCATATGAAGAAGATGACAAAAGAGCGATCCCAAAATTAATGAACCAAATGAGCGAACCAGTCTATGACATTAAGAGCGAACCAACACTTGGACACTTAGAGCGGACCACTAATGTATCAATAAGCGAACCAATCACATGAATTTGGAGCGAAACATCTTAAGTCAAATAAGCGAACCTAAAATTTTTTACCTATGAGCGAACCACAACAATTCATCACGAGCGGACCTGTTTCTGACCAAATAAGCGAACCAAACCTGCTGTTAATGATTCGACCCGAAAACCTGCGATTTCGACCCGAAAAAACTGCGATTTCTCCTAAACTACTTGGAATTTCGATCTGAAACTTGGTAGGGTTTTAGATCAGGTCTATGCGCACAACATATCCAAAAATCAGAGGAAACGGACCATGAAAACCTGTTCAATTTGACGTTTTTCAGTAAAAAACGTAAGAAATGAGTAGAAGATGAAGAAATCGATGAAATCGGATCTGAATCGGCTCTGAAATCGCTGAAATCTGTACGAGAACGATGTGTTTGATCAAGCAATCGAGCTCCTAGCTCTGATACCAATTGTAGGACCGGTTTTGACGCCGTTCGATTGCGTAACGAACGTTTCACGTGCGGAATCCGTGAACGAACGTGACCAAACACACACTATCGTACTACTAACGTGATTTCATTGAGAAATATAACAATTCCGGTACATGAATCACGATTACAACTACTTTCTCTCTCTAGACTTTCTCTCTCTAAACTTGGATCTCCACCAACACAAATGTGGAGGAAAGTCTTCTAAAAGCCCTAAAATTATAACATCACAATCCTATTTATAGGCCTTGGAATTAATGAGACTTCTCATTAATTACAAGTTTGCCACCTTGCTATTTCTAACTAATTGTGACATTATGCGCTTGATTTCTTCCGGCTTTTCACTACGACTTGAATCGACGAAGGCGATAGACAATAAATGCATCAACAACCAACGGACTCCCCCTCGAATGTTGACGAGTCTTAAAGTGTCGAGTCTTCGCATCTTCAGTCTTTATCAGCCTTCGGGCTTCTCTTTGAAGTATCTTACACTGAAAAGCATCCTCAAATGTCACACCCTGACTTTTGCGGAAGCGTGATTATGGTGTGACTTTCTTAATATGATTGCAATCAATCATAACATCAACTATATGATAAAACCATAGGTTTGTCATCCATTGAATAAGTTTAAAATATAACAACATCATTTTAAAACGTAGACTACAAATTTTAGTTTTACAAATCGTACAAATTGTTTTTGAGTTCATTAAGGACTCGTCAAAAGATATTGTATATACCAAGGTTTGGAAAACATGTCTCGTCCAGGAATAAGAAACACCGTCCAAACTCAAAGACCATGGATGACATCTTTATTCTTAACGTAACTTAAAAACTTCCAACGCCCGCCAGATCCATTAAAATTTCCTGAAATACATGTAGTTTGAAAAACATCAACAAAAGTTGAGCGAGTTCATGTGTTTGTTTGTGTGAATGTATAAACCTTTGAAAATGTTGTAAGTATGTATATAAGTCCCTGGTATGTAGCAATAAGGAAAAAGAGATCACCAATGGTTTGCAAAGCCATTGATATGTGTGAAGTGATGCAGGAAGACTCAAACCTAGCAGATTTTGGCGTCAGGCACATAGTCACCTCATGGTCCACTCAGCGGACTCGGGAGTGGGGCTCGCTACACCCGAATAGATCTATCACTCATGTCCCTCGGTCCTACAACGAGGATTAATGGCCTTAAGTTCTACCTACCCACTTACATGATCTAAGTAGTAAAAACCCTTCCTACGCTAACCATACCATGTAAATAGTTGTTTGTAATAATTGTCGCATGTATTTCACCCCCGAAGTATAAAACTAAAAACAGTATAGAAAAAAGGGGGACATGAAGTCACAGTATTGCGTCTTCAGTATGTGTAACCCAAGTCTCCTCAGCCAACACGACTACCTACAGTGTACTAACGTCTATTAGACGAACGGGCCGTGCCTTTGTTTAGTATGAAGGTTTTTAGGAAAAATAGTTAGGCAACTATTTCGTATTCACACTTCTTAATTATTTTATAGGTGTATTTCCTTCCCAAGGATGGGAGTTTTTATACATGTACACGTTATAATCCTGAAAAATATATTTTAAGTCCCACTTAGAAAATATATTTAATTTACTTGTCTAAAACATCTCAATTCCAAAATATATGTATTTTTCCCATAAATATTATATTTTACTTCATACATTTTCCAAAATAATACTTATCAAAATATACATATAAGAGTATTTTTCCGAAATACTACATAAGTTACGTTTTAACGTTCGCGTTGTAACAATAATAAATGCGTAACTCAAATATTTATTTTGTAAGAATTTTGGTCTTATTTTTGGAGTCGTAATTTTTATGGTATATAATAGTTATATTATTTTTACCCTAAAAATAATATGTCTAGAGCACTTAATAAACAAACAATGACACAAGCGTTTTAGTATAAAATATATATTCTACATATATATTTATCAAATTTTATTTACGAAAGTTAACCTTCGGCACTTCGTATTTTTGCAATAAAAATCATGGCGAAATTTATTTTGAAAACCAAGTTAAAACTATATTTGTAAACATTTGTTAGAAAAATATTTCTAAGTGTTGAAATTCTAGAAAAATTTCGCCAGAGTTTACTTTGTAAATGGAGGTGTCCATGTTTACTAGCATATCATTTTCTTTTGTAAAGTCATTCAAACAATCATCAACCAACAATATATGATCTCTAATCACCAATATTGACAAAAATAAGCATAAACTATAAGCTTATGAACTTGAAAAATTTATAAAAGCAAGTAGTAACTTACTAGCATAATTAGTAAGTCTTGTTACCTTTAAAAATGTGATTGGTTCTTTAAAAACTTTATTTTTAAAGAATTTGTATTTTCACAACTTATAGTCAAAATTTCTAAAAATATTTCTTTGTGAAATTTTCTTTTTACACAAGTGTTCGTACACTTGTTTATCCACTAAAAATGTGATTAGTTTATGTAAGACCCAAGTTTTAACAAAACTCTTTCTTTTCACTTGGTTCTTTCGAAAAACCACTCGTGGATCTTTAGATCTACAAGTTTACAACCCATTTTGATCTTTATTTTTCAAGAAAACATGTATGTAATCAAGTTCATAGCTTATGTGTGGATGATTTCATCATCCACAACATTTTTAACCTTCACATCTTGCTAGTTCATGTCATTAAACATGATCTAGCAAGCCTATGTGATGAACCATAACATTTTTACTAACAAACAACATACAATAAGCATAACAACATAAGAACAACATGGTTTCTTCATCAATATAACATTACTTCATCTCTAGATAGTTTATAGTTCAAGACTTTGATTATGTTCTTTAGAGTTCTTAACATTTCACCATTCTTTTTGCTATTAACCAACAAAAATATGAACAAGATGAAGATCTAAGGCACTTACTACTAGCACAAGGCTAGGGGAGTTTCAAAGCGTAAAAGTGATGGATAAAAGAAAACGAGAGCGGTCCTTGAGCTTCCGAGTACACCAATCTTACTTGTTCGGTCTCTAGCACCCTTGGATATGTATGGATTGCTTGAAAAAGACTTGAAGGTGGTGGTATGGTGGTGGTATGGTGGCGGCCGAACAAGGGAAAGGAGGAGAAGAAAGAGTTTGTTTGGTGTTGAGTTTGATGAGAGAAGATGGATAACTCTTGTGTTTATTTATAATCCAATTCCACCATTATCCAACATGTATTGTGCTTCTAATTGTCCAACATCCACAAATAAAATAATGAAAAGAATTGTGGGGGGTGTCCCACCCCACATAACCGTCGAAGGGGGGGGGGTATGGGGTTGGGTTGTAATGGATCTAGTTACTAACTAGTTAGGATTTAGATGTTAAGTTAGTAGTTTAAGGTGTGTTATTAATTATAAGGTGTGTTAGGGTGTTCGGGGACCCTAACTAGCTCAGAAAAGTAAAAACAATGTGTTTGGCAATATTTTTATGTTTCGGGTAAAGTCCGGTTGCTCGGTTGGGTGTTGATCCGTTAAAGTTCTAAGTTAATCTTTAAAGTGTCTTTTATATTACTTTTAGTGACACATTTAATTCCCAACACTTTGGAAAAATATCTAGGACTATTTTGTCAAGTTTTTGCACTTTACTAGCATTATTAAATGCTGAATTTTGGTCATTTAGTGCAGAATTCTGCATTTAAAGTATGTTTTAGGCACTTCCCGGCACTATAACTATCACCTAGTGACGCAGTTTTATGGTCCTCACTTCCCTACACCCTACCCTAGTGTGATACTTTATTTCCGACTCATACTGGGCCTCAAAATATTGTATGTCTATGTGCTGGCATTGTCAGCATGTTTCTGGGTTATCTGCTCACGGTGCTAACTGTGCTTTGTGCATCGGATTTGTCACTAAAAGTCTGTATGAAATAAATGGAGTGGCAGTATGTAATGTGATGCACATGTATGTATGTAACATAAATCAGTAAGCAATTTAAATTAACAGTTGTAATTAAGCACAGTCATTAAGCATAAATCAATATTAATTAAATGTACGGATGCATGCAAATTTGACAGTTGTCACATTCTCCCCCTGTTAAGAAAATTTCATCCTCGAAATTTGTACTACCTTAACTCCTTATGTACACGTCACACGTGTGTGTGTATGAATAATATCGAGGTAAATAATCACTAAACCGAATCAAACCTTACTCACATCAGGTGAGTCCAAGAATATATAACAACCTGAATCCTATGGGTAAAAGGTGTGTGCCTTTAGCATTTGATGTCAAAGGCGCAAGGCGTATTTGACGTATAGTCTAGTGTAATCCAGCTAGTGGGGGGGGGGGGTCCACAAAAGAGGAGTTTTGACTAATAAGATTCTCAAACGCTCGATCGGAATATGCAACGAGTTTTCGCACACCCTAGCATCCGCAATATGAACTCAAAATCAACAACGCAAATGTAAAAGTAAAGTGATCTGTTAACTCCGAATAAATGAATGGTAAGGTTTGGTGTGTTGACATTCTTAAATTTTGAAAGTAGACCGAAAGGAATACTAGCGAATCTAGTGTATCATAAGCTTGCTTCGTAGTTGCATCAGAAATGTTTAAATGTCAAGTCAGATGAAAGTATATGCAGTTTTGTGTGAAACGGTTGACCCTGATTAGCACAAGTTTCAAGTTTGTAATGACACCACAAGGTGTCGTACTGACATAATTCAAGTATAGTGGTGACTGAACAAGTTCACCGTTTTGGAAATCAAATGAAAGTGCACCGAAACAAGCTAGAAGATTTGATTTACACAATGTCATGGAGTTTTCAGTTGAATATGGAACATCAAAGAGCCACTGTTTTTGGTCGAATGTGAGAAAGCAATAAGTACCGCAAGGCATTCGACCGATCAAAAAGAATTGTTAGGAGGTACACTGTGATATGAAATGAATTTATGTACCTTTGCCTCAACACACAACTGTGTTGAGACTGATTTCATCATGATAAACAAGACGGATTTAGGGAAAATTATCAAATAGTCAATTAAATCCGTGTATGAAGTGAGTGACCTAATAAGTGCAAGCTTCAATTTTTGTGAAAGTATCCCCACAAGGTGTCGTAACCGACAAGTGATTTAGGGAAGTCGTAGACCAAACAAGTCTAGTACGACTCGAAACAAAAGAATCTTTGCCGATGATTTGAATATGATGCTCTCAATACATCATATGCCGTCTTAAATTGAATATACGAAATGGATAAGTTCAAGCAATTGAACTTTTTTTTAGCGTAACCCGGCAATAAACGTATGTATCAACAAAGGAATCTCGGCATGGTTACAAAGACAAACTATGAATGTAACTTGAAATAAAGCAGTTTCGAGAAAGTGTGTTGACTTGGTATCAAAAGAGCCAACAATAACAATAATGTAGGTCATTCGAATCATGAATCAGTAATTAGGTTTAGCAAAATAATATTTAAATTTCAATGAAGTGTTTGTTTGAAATGAAACCACATGCATGTATTTTATGAAAGTTTCCGAGTACTGAAACAATGAATACCTGCTAAAATGAAGAAATGACCAAGTATCGAAACAAATGTGTGTTCGCTCTTTGCGAAGAAAATCATCGCGATGCAACTACCATTAAGGTGTGTAGAGATGCAAACGTCTACTCGCTAGAAGTAAAAGAAATTCAAATACTTTCGGTTTGGTCAACGGAACTGGCATATATGTCAGGTTAATGGTGTTTGCTTGAGTTAACGGATGTGGTTCCTCAGTAACGACCTTTGTGAATTTGGACCTGGTTCCCGATGGTCCTAAGTACATGTTTCCTAGATTCTCAGAGTTTCGTATTTGGTGTAGAATCGTTTTGTGCATCGTGTAGGAAACACCTTTCTTGTGTGCATTTAAAACAACTTGTTATCCCAAAATTTTCCCTTGGTATACTTTCTTCCTGAATTTACAGCTACTCGATCATCAATCAGTCGGGAATTACTGGTTGGATCCTCGCAGTTAGTCAGATAAGTAGTTCGCCAATCCTTAGCAAGAGTCGCTGACTCTTGTTGGCTAACTCGTCCGGCTCCTGGTAGTTTGATGTTCATTTGAGAGTCAACGTCCTTTCTCTTGAAAAGCAGAACTGGGGTTACCTGAAACGGAAATTTTTGGTCTGTTATCTTCCTTCTCTATCCACTACTGAAACTACACTGTCAATCTTTGCATTTCCGAAGGTGTAAGTCGCTAAGGTGCATTGACTATAAATGCGGCGCCTGGAACTCAAATCGATGCAAAATTCGACTCGTCGTTGAGGAGATGATTCTTGCAAGTCTTCAGAGAAGACTTCGGGGTATTCCCTTATCACAGGGGTATTTCCGAGTTTTGGTTCTTCGGCTCCCTCATCCACGACACGAGTCAAGAAAACAACTCATTCTTTACGCAACATCCTTCGTGCCTTCAAGCAATTAGTAATTTGCAGAGGCGTATCCCGCTTCATGAGTCAAGATTGTTTCTTCGTTCGCCATCGCGGTGCGGATATCAATCTCCTATTGATCATTTGTCAACCAATCCATCCAACTACCTTGTTGAAGTCTCCCAATTCACTGGCAATAGATCAAGCGTGAACTCACACTCTCCGGATCCTATCTTGTCATGTCCCATTTACTTCGTTGGCTTCTAGTAGCTTCCCATTAGCTAGTTCTATCGAGTGCGGGTTACCTAACTTAATTACTACTAAACCAATCATACTTTCGACCTCTAAAAATGCGAAACTATATTCGCGACAGTATCTAACAACACGGATGCATATCGTCGAGTAATATGGGACGTACCGATATCCACGCTTGGATTCCTGGCGAGCTCCCCTAGCTCTACTACTGAACTTTTATCCTTGCGCCTGATTCTTCTTAGGACAGTATTTTCTGAAATGCTTCTTGCTCCCACAGTTAAGACAACCTCGAGCACGTTTTTGTTTGTCACTCAGCCTGCCTTTGTCGTTGTCGTTGTATCCTCCGTGATTCTTGCTATCATCTTGGTTTTTATTTCCATGTTCAATACTTTGCCTACAAGTCTCATTGGGATGCCCCCTCTTACCACAGTTATCACATTTTCCATACTTACATCGCCCGACGTGATAACATAGACAATTGTCGCATTTAGGTAGGATACCCATGTAGTCTTTTCCCCTTTTTGGCCTTCTTCTCGTTACTCATCCGAGTAACCTTCTTGAATTTTGCGAGCCTTCTCTTGTTATCCCCAGATGACACTACAGGAGTCTCATTTTCCTCTTCCGGAGTGGAAAATTTTCCTTGTCTAATCGCTTCTTCAGTGAGCGCCACACTCATGTCGACTGCTTCGATGATTGTTGGAGGCTTAGATATTGTTACCAGGCTTAGAATCTGGGGTGCCAGTCCCGCGATGAAACGTTCGATCTTCCTAGATTCTGGTTCCACCAAACGTGATGCAACTTGTGATAATTCGCCAAATCTCTGCACATATTCAGCTATCTTTGGACCTTCCATTTTCAGGTTCCACAATTCAGTTTCCAACTTCTGGACTTCCGCCCTAGAGCAATAACTCTTGCGCAATAGTTCCTTCAGTTTGTCCCACGTCAAAGTATAAGCAAAAGTCTCACCCATTGTTTGAACCTGAAGGTTCCACCACGACAGAGCCCCATCTACAAATAGTCCAGCTACGTACGTGACCTGATGTTCTGGGGCACATTTGCTCAACCGTAAGACAGAATCTGTCTTCTCAACCCAGTGCATGAAGGCTAAGGCACCCCAGTGCCGTCGAATCCTCGAGGTTTGTGGTTCAAGAACTGCTCGTAGGTGCAGCCGTTGGGTGGGTTATTTCCTGAGGTACCTCCTCCGTGTTCAGAGCGAAGGGCCTCGAGTTGTGCGATGTCTTGCGAGATGCGTCCTTGCAGTCCCGACTCTATTGTCGTTGGCATAGGGTTGTTGGTATCGACGTTCCCTTGTGTCGACATCTTCTGAGAAGAAGATCGGTTAGGTCAGGTCTTATTATACAGGAAGTGCATATAGTTGCTTAGAGATCATATGCACATACACATACTAGGTTATCATACCAACCAATCAAGCAATAGTATAATCATAGTATAACCAAGTAATTTGGTAATTATGTTTAATGAGAGCATAGCAAGTAAGCACGTAGCATTATAATGATAGCACACACATATAGGTCAATAACGCGCTTAACGAAGACATAGCGACTGAGCTTTCGTTGGTCATTGTCGCATGCTTAATGATGATTGGCTTCTCATTATTCCCTAGCCACAATTGTGTTGTCTTCCAGAGTCACCCTACCCTTGTCCATTAAATATATTAGTGTATCAAAATCACGTAGTCAGATGGGGTCTTCAAGAGTCTCCACAATATCGGCTTATCATTAATGTCCTACCCAAATGTAATGCAATCCGCATAATCCAGAAACCAACTATACTGGTAACTGAGGTGGAGAAGGAAAGAAAAATAAACTGTTAACATGCTTGAAGTCCTCCTCGAGCTTGTACGTACGTCGAAGTAAGTAGCTGATCTGCTGCTCGGCAGTAAAGAAACGAGCATCAAAACCTGGGAAAGGTGTAATAGCAGCAGGTGAGAGCGTAAAGGAATCTTGATGAAAGTATACTGGCAATAGACAGGGTGGAGGGCGTGTTGTCAGCTCAAGCTCCAAAAACTCTGCGGCTTATATCCTCAAACTGTAGCTGATGTTACAGGATCACTCATCCCGTGTGTAGACTCCATAATATGAGGGATGGTAAGGGTCCAATATCAGCATAGTGTATCATAGGAACCATCGAAGCAGTTCGTCTAGCGATGTAGAGGTGAATGTAGCAGACGGTGCGGCCTGCGAGGTCGTAGAAAATGCTGTTGTGGCAAAAGGAATCGTTACGCAGGTGCTGACCTGGAGTACCTTCCCGGGGTGTGGGTATGTTTTGAAAGGAAGCGATAGGCACGTTGGCGTAATGGACGTCGGTCTTCACAAGAGCCACATCAGCGGGTGAAGGTGCAAGTACAAACGTCTCTACTGATAGGAAGATCATTAGGTGCAGGTACTGGGTCGGGTATAAGGGATGCACTGTCTGGTATGTCGAAAGAAACAGGGTCATGATCAAGTAAGGGTGCAGGATCAGCAGGTACAACATCAGGCTGACCCCAAAAGAAACAGGAGTTGTCTCAGAAGCAGGTTCCGGGTCGTGTGACGGTGTGGTGTCTCGAGTGGCGTCGTCGTCTGCGTCAGTAGTAGAAAGCCGTAATCTGGCTGTCTGTAAGGCTGCGAATATCACAGGCTCAAAGGAGTCTGAAATCGAATGTATGCTAGAATCAGAGGATAGCTTGTTAACATGGGTCTCAAAAAGTGAACTTAGTAACAACGTGCTCGTCAAACTTTCCATAATCATAGGCGTTATCAGAAGGGCCATCAATAATATGCCAATGTCTTCATCAATTATTCGTTGAGTAGCCAACTTTCGGAAGGAATGTCCACAGGAGGCGCATTGTCGAAGATTGGAGTCAAGAGGTGCTCTCCACCGAAGTGTCCAAATGGTAAGGCGGTCGTGGACCGAATCAAGAATAATAAGAAGACTCTCGTCAAGGAAACCATCAGCAAGGGTAATTCATCACCAAAGTCCGGCAGCGCGGACGGTTGGAAATTGTCCTCGTCCTTGGTCAGCATGTCAGGGTCACTCTCAGTGTCTGTCGTAGATATCTCCAGCGCAGGTATAGTCTCATCATCTGTGGCGGTGGCCGTAGGGTCATCATTATCTGACAATTCGTTCCCTGAGGAAGGTGACGTGTGTGCCGGTACATAGTAGTCATAGCACGTATATTCATAATAATCATTAGAACTCAGCGTATGCAAATAAGAGTAATTTATCACATAGTTATGTATTCACATTATCTTTCCTAGTCTCTCAGACAAATCTCCCAGTCTCTTAGACTAAACCACTCAGTCTCTCAGACTAACACATCCCGTCTCTCAGACCAAACCTCCCCAGACTCTAAGACTGAACTCCCCCAGCCTCTAAGACTAACACATCCCGTCTCTCAGACTAAACCTCCCCAGTTTCTAAGACTGAACTCCCCCAGTCTCTAAGACTAACACATCCCGTCTCTTAGATTAAACCTCCCCAGTCTCTAAGACTGAACTCCCTAGTCTCTAAGACTGAACTCCCTAGTCTCTAAGACTAACTCCCTGGCTTCTAAGACCAAACCTTCCCAGTCTCTAAGACCAACTCCTAGTCTCTAAGACTAATTCCCTGGTCTCTAAGACCAACTCCCAGTCTCTAAGACTAATTCCCTGGTCTCTAAGACCAACTCCCAGTCTCTAAGACCAACTCCCTGGCCTCTAAGACCAATCCTCCCAGTCTCTAAGACTAATTATTCCCCAGCCTCTAAGGCTGATCCTCCCTCCGCCTCTAAGACTGAACCTTCCTCAGTCTCTAAGACTGAATTATAAATATGAATTTTGAAATGTGTATTTGTGCCTTTTGTTTGTAAAAATGTTTGTTCCCTGGATCTGGACGTTTTGTGTATGCAATGAAAAACAAGTCGTGAAAACATTTTTGTGAGAGCCCTAATGATCGTAGTCTAGACTCGAGAAAGAATCCTAGCTCGCTACGATCGAAGCTCTGATACCAAGCTGTCACACCCTGACTTTTGCGGAAGCGTGATTATGGTGTGACTTTCTTAATATCATTGCAATCAATCATAACATCAACTATATGATAAAACCATAGGTTTGTCATCCATTGAATAAGTTTAAAATATAACAACATCATTTTAAAACGTAGACTACAAATTTTAGTTTTACAAATCGTACAAATTGTTTTTGAGTTCATTAAGGACTCGTTAAAAGATATTGTATAATACCAAGGTTTGGAAAACATGTCTCGTCCAGGAATAAGACACACCGTCCTAACTCAAAGACCATGGATGACATCTTTGTTCTAAACGCAGCTTAAAAACTTCCAACGCCCGCCAGATCCATTAAAATTTCCTGAAATACATGTAGTTTGAAAAACGTCAACAAAAGTTGAGCGAGTTCATGTGTTTGTTTGTGTGAATGTATAAACCTTTGAAAATGTTGTAAGTATGTATGTAAGTCCCCGGTACGTAGCAATAAGGAAAAAGAGATCACCAATGGTTTGCAAAGCCATTTATATGTGTGAAGTGATGCAGGAAGACTCAAACCTAGCAGATTTTGGCATCAGGCACATAGTCACCTCATGGTCCACTCAGCGGACTCAGGAGTGGGGCTCGCTACACCCGAATAGATCTATCACTCATGTCCCTCGGTCCTACAATGAGGATTAATGGCCTTAAGTTCTACCTACCCACTCACATGATCTAAGTAGTAAAAACCCTCCCTACGCTAACCATACCATGTAAATAGTTGTTTGTAATAATTGTCGCATGTATTTCACCCCCGAAGTATAAAACTGAAAACAGTATAGAAAAAAGGGGGACATGAAGTCAAAGTATTGCGTCTTCAGTATGTGTAATCCAAGTCTCCTCAGCCAACACGACTAGCTACAGTGTACTAACATCTATTAGATGAACGCACTGTGCCTTTGTTTAGTATGATGGTTTTTAGGAAAAATAGTTAGGCAACTATTTCGTATTCACACTTCTTAATTATTTTATAGATGTATTTCCTTCCTAAGGATGGGGGTTTTTATACATGTACAAGTTATAATCCTGAAAAATATATTTTAAGTCTCACTTAGAAAATATGTTTAATTTACTTGTCTAAAACATCTCAATTCCAAAATACATATATTTTTCCCAAAAATATTATATTTTACTTCATACATTTTCCAAAATAATACTTATCAAAATATACATATAAGAGTATTTTTCCGAAATACTACATAAGTTACATTTTAACGCTCGCGTTGTAACAATAATAAATGCGTAACTCAAAGATTTATTTTGTAAGAATTTTGGTCTTATTTTTGGAGTTGTAATTTTTATGGTATATAATAGTTATATTATTTTTACCCTAAAAATAATATGTCTAGAGCACTTAATAAACAAACAATCACACAAGCGTTTTAGTATAAAATATATATTCTGCATATATATTTATCAAATTTTATTTACGAAAATTAACCTCCGGCACTTCGTATTTTTGCAATAAAAATCATGGCGAAGTTTATTTTGAAAACCAAGTTAAAAATATATTTGTAAACATTTGTTAAAAAAATATTTTTCAGTGTTGAAATTCTAGAAAAATTTCGCCAGAGTTTACTTTGTAAATGGAGGTGTCCATGCTTACTAGCATATCATTTTCTTTTGTAAAGTCATTCAAACAATCATCAACCAACAATATATGATCTCTAATCACCAATCTTGACAAAAATAAGCATAAAGTATAAGCTTATGAACTTGAAAAATTTATAAAAGCAAGTAGTAACTTACTAGCATAATTAGTAAGTGTTGTTACCTTTAAAAATGTGATTGGTTCTTTAAAAACTTTATTTTTAAAGAATTTGTATTTTCACAACTTATAGTCAAAATTTCTAAAAATATTTCTTTGTGAAATTTTCTTTTTACACAAGTGTTCCTACACTTGTTTATCCACTAAAAATGCGGTTAGTTTATGTAAGACCCAAGTTTTAACAAAACTCTTTCTTTTCACTTGGTTCTTTCGAAAAACCACTCGTAGATCTTTAGATCTACTAGTTTACAACCCATTTTGATCTTTATTTTTCAAGAAAACATGTATGTAATCAAGTTCATAGCTTATGTGTGGATGATTTCATCATCCACAACATTTTTAACCTTCACATCTTGCTAGTTCATGTCTTTAAACATGATCTAGCAAGCCTATGTGATGAACCATAACATTTTTACTAACAAACAACATACAATAAGCATAACAACATAAGAACAACATGGTTTCTTCATCAATATAACATTACTTCATCTCTAGATAGTTTATAGTTCAAGACTTTGATTATGTTCTTTAGAGTTCTTAACATTTCACCATTCTTTTTACTATTAACCAACAAAAATATGAACAAGATGAAGATCTAAGGCACTTACTACTAGCACAAGGCTAGGGGAGTTTCAAAGCGTAAAAGTGATGGATAAAAGAAAACGAGAGTGGTCCTTGAGCTTCCAAGTACACCAATCTTACTTGTTCGGTCTCTAGCACCCTTGGATATGTATGGATTGCTTGAAAAAGACTTGAAGGTGGTGGTATGGTGGTGGTAAGGTGGTGGCCGAATAACGGAAAGGAGGAGAAAAAGGAGTTTGTTTGGTGTTGAGTTTGATGAGAGAAGTTGGTTAACTCTTGTGTTTATTTATAATCCAATTCCACCATTATCCGACATGTATTGTGCTTCTAACATCCACAAATAAAATAATGAAAAGAATTGTGGGGGGTGTCCCACCCCACATAACCGTCAAAGGGGGGGGGGGTATGGGGTTGGGTTGTAATGGATCTAGTTACTAACTAGTTAGGATTTAGATGTTAAGTTAGTAGTTTAAGGTGTGTTATTAATTATAAGGTGTGTTAGGGTGTTCGGGGACCCTAACTAGCTCAGAAAAGTAAAAACAACGTGTTTGGCAATATTTTTATGTTTCAGGTAAAGACCGGTTGTTCGGTTCGGTGTTGATCCGTTAAAGTGCTAAATTAATCTTTAAAGTGTCTTTTATATTACTTTTAGTGACACATTTAATTCCCAACACTTTGGAAAATATCTAGGACTATTTTGTCAAGTTTTTACACTTTACTAGCATTATTAAATGCTGAATTTTGGTCATTTAGTGCAGAATTCTACATTTAAAGTATGTTTTAGGCACTTCCCGGCACTATAACTATCACCTAGTGACGCAGTTTTATGGTCCTCACTTCCCTACACACTACCCTAGTGTGATACTTTCTTTCCGACTCATACTTGGCCTCAAAATACTGTATGTCTATGTGTTGGCATTGTCAGCATGTTTCTGGGTTATCTGCTCACGGTGCTAGCTATGCTTTGTGCATCGGATTTGTCACTAAGAGTCTATATGAAATAAATGGAGTGACAGTATGTAATGTGATGCACATGTATGTAACATAAATCAGTAAGCAATTTAAATTAACAGTTGTAATTAAGCACAGTCATTAAGCATAAATCAATATTAATTAAATGTACGGATGCATGCAAATTTGACAGTTGTCACATCAAATCTCTCTCTTTTCTTCTCTATCATCACCATCAGACTCCTCTCGAACAAATACTCTCCTCCTCGAATGTTAAATCTTTAAATTCATTAGCAACTTTCGTGTTCTACAAGCTTCCAGAAATAAAACCTGGCTCTTAGCATCTTCAGACTCCCCCTTTCAATAAGCTGGGATCGCAGTCTGGCTTTCACAGGTTCAAGATCGTTGCCTGGCTCATACTTTGCTCAGAATCGAAACCTGGCTCTCTAATCACAAGTTTCTCAGAATCGATTAACCGAGCTCTTACTCAAACCTGCACATTCTCTACTACAAACATAAGCTTTTTATGATAAAGATTTGACAGTCTTAGACACTACTTGCAGATCTCTGACGAACCACTTGCAGAAAAGATTTTAAAACCTTTTAAACACAATCTTCCTCTCAAAATAATGTTCATCATGTTTAGCACTTGGAATTTTGAAAAACAGCTCTTCAACACCAGTTGTCGAAAATCTTTTTGAATTTTTTCAAAAATTTGTGCTAAAACACACTTAAAATCTTTTTGGATTTTTGAGTTTAACGAAATTCAGTAAAGAACTATTTACCGACAATCTTTTTGTGAGTTTGTGTAAGAGGATCATATCAGTTCATGAGACAAATCACCAACACCGTTAAGCTTCATTTCATTTTAAGTTCCAAACAATTCACCTAGATTGTCAGTATACTGGTCCACTTTTAAATTTTCACACAAAATTCAATTGTTTCGAGATACGAGATTAATGTTTTAAGAACTTAAACTTATCCGTGTGTCCCACCACTTGTATATACTCCCGTATCCAGATCCCAATATTCAGTCTTACAGGTGAGTATACCTAGATGATATCTGTAAAGGGGTTAGGTGCGAAACCGTTAGAGCTCAGGTCAGAACTTCTGTTCAGCAGAGAGATGACGGCTCGACTTTTGGTGTGTCCCCTTTAGAGGATCTTTTCTTCAACAGCATATGATTTAGCATTTTGCAATGTTTTATCATTTTTATGCTGAGGGCGGCGCTTTATTTCAAGAAATTTGCAAAGTATTATACGGGGACTAGGCCATTGCTTCCGCAAAATCAGAAGTCCCGGGATAATACCCCAGATATCACTGAGTATAAAGACCTAGTATCTCAGAAAGAGGGACCTTTCAAACAAGATTATGGGGGTTACCCATATATCCAAGAAATATTACCCACGAGATAAGCAAGTTTGAAATTTAGGTTTATATCTCGTCACAATCTACTAAATGTGCAAAAACCTACTAGCACATCCGTAGTGAGATTGTTTATCACATTTTTAACTTTCCTAATCTTTAGCATGTTGTGATAGTCCACTGATGTACTATCATTTCCTCTTCTTTGACACAAAAACTTATTTTTCATTTTATCATGTTTTTGTCTTTTTCAAATTTTTAAATGTTTTTGGATTTTCTGAAATTCTTACTCCCCCTAAAATGCAAACACATTTAAAGAAATTTGAAAACAAACTGTACAATTAAATTGACAAACCGATATCGAATCACTTCAGATCGCCATCCACTTTGCATAAACAATCAGAACTACCGCTTACAACAAACTATTTTCCCACTGATTTCAAAACACTTAAGTTTGTTTTAATCAAATGGTTTTTTTTTCGGAAAATAAGTTTAGTTGATTTTACCACTTGTAGGTTAGGGTCTGGTTCATCACATTGTTTTTCAAAATACCCCATGTAAGAATGGTCCAATCAAGTTCAACCTAATGACCTTGATTAACCTTCTTATAAAATCACAACCTCTTTTTCAACCACATTGCTTACCAACCAATAACACATGTAGGTTGAATACTCAAAATGCCGATTCCTACTCCTCACTTACCAACCTGGGAGTTCCGGCAAGTCATACTAGTGACCAATTTTCAATTTTTCAATAAACAATATAAGAAGGATGCCGATTCATGCTCCACGATTACCAACTTGGGAGCTCCGGCAAGTCAGGTTTTTCTCATTCAAAGAAAATATCCACCCAAGCCTGACCAGCCTTGGGTGTTACCGATTTACCAACACTCGGTTTCTTACCTCCCATTTTCTTCTCATAGAACTCTTTAACCCCTTTGACTTTTCGGTCAATCATTTTTCCAAAGATGTGTTTCACTTTGGGCTTAAAGGCCTTTTCAACATCAAAAACCTTTTTGTCAAAATAAAATTGGTTTGAGATTTCAACTTTACCAATTTTCTTCTTAAAGTTTTCAGCCCGAAGTGGTGGAAAATTCTCATCATCCACAGTCGGAACTGATTCTTCACCATTTTCTACAATCTGTGGCTCCTCTGATTTTGTGGAATCAGATTCATCGCCAGAAGATAGCTCCTCTGATTTTGACCTATCAGAATCATCGCTAGAACTATCAACAGACTTCTTAACAACCCATTTCTGGTTGTCAGATTTAGCTTTTTTCTTGTAAAATCTATTTGAAATTCACCAATTTCAAATTTTGAATTTTTAAATAATTTGGTTCTATCAATTGGTGGTTCAAACTCAATCACTTTCTCTTTTAGTTTAGAAACTCCCTGTTTGGATTGATTTGCCTGAAACCAGTTCATGGCAATATGACCACTTTTTCCACACTTGAAACAGGTTCGAGTTTTCTTCTTCTGATCAACAATCTTCATCTCATCTTGCTTCATTACAAGGAAATCTCTGTTTGACTGCTTTCTGAACAAGTTTTCTTTTTCTTCTTCAGAAGATGTACCTGAAACAAATGTCATTTTTGATTTAAAATCTCGAACATATTTTTTCATATTTTTGATTTTCCATTGGAGTAAATCCAAGAATTTTGTTTTTGAAATTACCGTTATGGTTTGGTTTCTTTTGAAAACCAGAACCAGAACAGTAACCTTTTTTCTTGTTTTCTCTTTGTTGAACTCTTGAGGTATATTTTTTAGGTTTATCAGTAAGATTTATATCTTTTATTTCAGAAATATTGATTTCTGTTAATTTGAAAACTTTTTTTATCATCTCAGTTTTAATACCTCTTATTTGAAATTCCTCATCAGAATATAATTTGTCCGAATCATTCAAAGTATATGCCACTTTAAATGTTTCATCATTCAAATTAGATTTTGATAACAGGAATTCTTTATCATAAACTCTTTTGCCCTGTTTTTCATTTTGACCCGGAGTGCTGGACTCAGATTTTGACTCCGACATAGACTCCGACTTTGACTCCTCAGTTTCATCGTTATCTAACATATGATCCACCACTTTCTTCATTAATTGAGATTGTTGATCAGTGTCAGACGATGTAAACATGACATCAATACTTTCTGGCAAATTTACTGAGGACTCCGACTCCCACAGTAAGTTTGTTGCCTTTTGGACTCTTTCAGAATTTGGATTTCTGGGCAAATATCCATTTTCCAGCGGGGGTGGACACTTGTTATAGCTGACACCTTGTTTCTTACCAGATTTCTTCTTGTCAGTCTTTTTCTTTGTGTTATTCTTCTTTTCGTTCTTCTTCTTTGAAGTCTTTTCTTCAGTTTGTTCTTCTGTCACTTCATCCTCTTCAAATGCCTTCATGCCTTCAACAGTTGGATAAATCCTGTCAATGATATAAGAAGTACATGAGTAACTTTTCAACAAACGATTAACTCTTTCAGTTTCAATTCTTTGAGCCTCCAGTTTTTGTTCTAGAACAGCACACTTCTACATGTAGTTGTTCACAACTTTCTGTTTGATCATGAACGCTCCTTGAAGTGTCTTCATTGCTGTTGCCTGTTCTTCACTTGTATCATTGTACATATTCATTGCTTTGTTCAACACATCATAAGATTCCTTTAACCTGTTCATGCTGTTGATCAACTCACTATTTTTCTTCTTTATAATCTCACAGGTTTCGCAATTCACAGGAATCTCTCTGGCATCAACCCCTTCACTAATCTTGAACTTTGGAACTTTTTTCACTTTTCGTCTGACCACCGGAACATCTTCATCATCACTGCTGACCGGTGTTTTGATCTTTTTCTTTTTCTGTTTAGCTTTTTCATCTTCACTGTCACTTTCAGCCAACATTTTCAAATGATATCTCATTCTTTTTGCATAATATTCAGTGTCATCATCACTATCTTCTTCAATTCGGGCAATAAAAGCTGTGTGAACTGGAGCTTTGTTAGGATCATAATCATCCCAATTGAAATTCTCCCAGCTAAACCCTTCACGTTACTTTTCATCATCTTGATCAATCACACATGCTTTACCATAAGCTGGTATATATTTGTCCCAGTTGAATCCTATTGATGGCTTCTTTTCATCTTGATTCACCATACAAGCTCTCTTTGAAGATTCTTGAATCACATTCCTTCCATGTGCTGTTTGTGCCTGTTGTTGAGTTGGTTGTTGAGCAACTTGATGGTAGATGGCCTTCCGGTAGTAATCATTGTTGTTAAACGGATTTTGACCTCCACTTGCCTCGCGATTGGTGCACTCCCTCTTGAAGTGTCCTTTTTCCCTGCAACGAAAACAAGTGACTTTAGATTTATCAAAACCTAAAGTAGAAACATTAGCTTCACGAAGATCATCTCTCCCTGTGATCTGCTTGAATTTCTCAGCTCTCCTCAACACACTAGCCAAACACCATTTTATATCGATTAGCTCCATCTCCTCAGCATCGATCTGGTCGTAATCCTCCTTAGTCAGCATTGGATTCCCTATCCGACCTGCAACAAAACTTCCATATGATTCTAGAACAGTCCCCAACAAAGACATGTGGCTTTTTGCAACTTCTTCAGTATAATCTTGATCATCCTCAAGATTCAAAACAATATTGCACTGTAATTTCCTGCCATTCTTTGTTGTTGCCAAATTCGGATCAAATGATGGATATGAAGAAAAACTCGTTTTGCTGCTCGATCCTTTAGATGAACCACTAGAGAACCCTTTGCATTAAACGCAGTTTCAACTTTTGGTGACATGTTTGTCTTTTCATTCAATCATGCTTTGTAGTACAAACTGATGTCTTGTTCACCATCAAACACTTTCATTCTTGAAATCTTTATCTGTTCCATTTCCTGTGCTTCAATCTTCTGAATGAATTTGCTAAGTGTCAGATTGCTAAAACCTTTCTTGTTCCTTAGCATCATCAAGTATGTGCCCCAAGTTTCATGTGGCAACGCATCAGCCAGTTTCTCAATTAACTCTTCATTGTCTTTGTTGATGCTCACTCTCCTCATGTTTACCAACAAATTGCAGTACCTTTCAATAATCTGCTTTGTGCTTTCATTTTTCAAACCTCGAAATAGATCAAACTCTTTCTTCAAAAGTGATTTTTTGTTCTTTATCATTTCTTGACTGCCAAAAAACTTTGATCTTAAAGCTTTCCAGATTGAATAAGCACTACCATTGTGTTGCAGCAAGACCAAGATGTCTTCTTTCATAGCTTGTTGTAGCAGACTTAGCATCATTTTTTCATTCTTATATTTCTTTTTATCATCAGCACTCATATCCTTGATAGCAATCTCCTCTTCATCGTCATTTTTCGGTCTAACGTATTTTGTCTCAACGCATTCCCAAGCATCTAAATAGTTCGCTTGTACCCAGTTTTCAAACCGTCCTTCCCAACCTTTATATTCCTCGATGTTCATGAGCTTAGGCGGTTTTTGCATAGTCCCCGTTTCATTTTCCAACATCGTGTTCTGTGCAAGAGTGATCGGGGTAGCGAATGCGTTGTAAAATTCCTCTTCCATGATTCGGATTTCAAGAAATTCTCAAAACTGTCTTTCAAGCGAAATTACGTGTTCAAGCGGGATAACAAGTTCAAGCGAGATTACTCTTTGAAGCGGAATCTCTGATTCAAGCGAAATCAACAACACCTTTTAAGCGGTATACTGTTCAAGCGGAATCAACAAGACTTTTCAAGCGAAATAACGATTTCAAGCGGAATCAATCCAAAATCTCAAGCGGAATACCAATTTCAAGCGAAATAACTGTCTATTTCCGTTTGAAATGTAGATGACGTCAGCAAGATCAAATAACTTTTCAAGCGAAATAACCAAAATGTCAAGTTTTAAGTCGATTTTAATTATGAAACTTTCCAGGATTTGTTAAAACATAATTGTGCGTGTTATGTGAGAATTTGAGCTGATTTTAACCAAGAAAAATTTTTAATTTTGAAAAAGAAGGTGTAGAAAACAGAATTCGTAGCTGAATTAGTATGAACTCTTCCTCCTAAGCTCTGATACCACTTGTAGGATCGTTTTCAGACCCGAACGAGTCGATCAAAAGAGTTTCCTCAATACGAAAGACGGAAACAGATGTATCGAGGTCAATTCAGCTAGATTTACACTTTAACTGTCGATATTATTGATATAATGACTTTTACAGCGAGACGACACTTCGGCAGCAATTCGTTGCTCAGACCGGAAAAAGATTATCTGATTTCGCTTGGAATGGCCTATATATAGGCGTTGTGATTCCGCTTGAACATGACCATGTTCATTTCAAGCGGAATTAACATAATTGATTGAAGCAAAATCAGCATGTTAACTCAAGAGGAATTAGAACATTTTGATTTCGCTTGAAATGACCTGGTGTCATTTCAAGCAGAATCACCTCTAATTCACACTTTCTTGTTTTTCGTGCCCTGATCTAACTAGTTCTATACAAGACTCGATACAAGACGAAGTCGACAGACGCATGCACCAACAATGTAAAACAAAATGTACTAAGTATGCAACAAATGGACATACATAGCATGTGATGTGAAACAAATGTACTAAGTATGCAACAAATGGACATACATAGCATGTGATGTGAAACAAATGTACTAAGTATGCAACAATGAACATACATAGCATGTGATGTAAAACAATGTACTAAGTATGCGCTAAATGGACATACATAGCATAAAATGTAATGTAGAACGATGTACTAAGTATGCACTAAATGGACATACATAGCAAAAACATAATGAAATCATGTACTATAAGTGTACTATTGAACATAACAAGCATATGATATGAAAACATGGAAAGCACAAAAGTAACAAGTAGGCACATGTGTTTCACCCTAAAATGTTTGAAAACAGTAAAAGAGGGGGGTTATGTACTCACTTGAGATTGCTCAATAGTCTTTAGATAACCACCAATCAAAGCAATAAAGGTCGCGGAATCAAACGACACCTAATATAGGTAACTACGTTAATAAACGGACCTAATTCGGAGGATCGGATAAAATGTGGGTTCGTAACCAAATGAGTATAGGAACTCATGCCATATGGTTTAACGAAGTCTACATTCTAACTAGTCCTATGACAAGTAAAATATGCCTTATCATGTCTAATAATGTCTACATATGGGTTCGTAACCAAATGAGTATTGGACCGCCTAACTAGTCCTATGACAAGTAAAATATGCCTTATCATGTCTAATAATGTTTCCAAATCAGTTTAGATACAAAAAATTATGTTACATATGCTTAAAATGAATTTTGGCGCAAAAAGGGCATTTTGGTAATTTACCTAAGGCATACATATTACCTATCATACAACTAACTAAACGTAGTGACCATAAGGTATAACCTTGGAAGGTTATTCCCTATACAACTATGGTCACCTAATGTGTTTGGTCGGATCCTAATGATCGACCAAATGGGTCGGGTTCGAAAGTATAAGCGATTGATTAGATCGCTTACCTTACGACCCTATATAAGCACAAATCTAAAAGTGACGAGCTAAACATGTTAAAACATGTTTAACGAGGTTTGAAAACAGGTTTGGTATCAAAACAAAGAGTCTTGATACCTAAAAGTAGTTTGGTAACAAAATAAGCAAGAATACGCATTTTGGTCGAGACTACGACTCGTCACTATGCCTAGATAACGTGGTAATCAGTAGGTATAGTCATAAGAGACTAAAACCATCGTGATTACGCTCACGTTATGAAGTTCAAACGAACTTCATGTTGACCATAAACTGGTCAATGCAGAAAGTCAAACGTAGTTTGACTTTCGTGCCAAAAATACGTAAAAGAACGAAGGAATACTTACAAAAGATCCAAGAACGGAAGTTTTGATCCGATTACTCTCAGGTATGAAGTGAATACTCCAACTAAGAGAGCCAAATCAGATCAAAGTGTGGATTTAAACAAATGGGGGTGGGGGTATTTATAGTTTTCGTACAACCGTTAGGATCGTTCATCAAGAACCAGCTTTAATCTCAACCGTACACATGCACTCATGGTTTTGCAAAACCATGGGCACCTAAAAATGGCCCATAGATTGATAAAATACCATTTGCAAGAGTGCACAATAGCTGGAACAACTGGAAACAACTTAAAAAAAGATTCTGTGCAGATCTGGGGTTACTACGCGCCCCGCGTAAGACACAGACAAGGCCTACGCGGCCCGCCTGATCTCCACAAATCAGCAAACAGTTTGCAATATTACAGTTTCAGTCCCTGCAGTGTTTTAGGCTCAATTCTGACACATCTAAGGCCCGTTAAGCCAACTTTAAGGTCCTACAATGGTGCCTAAACATAGTGGACATGAAACATGCTCAAAAATATGCCGGATGTCGGTTCGTTTTGTAACACCCCCAAAATTCCACCTGCGGAAGCCCCACGTGGCGTGTTACGCATCAGAGTTCGAGCCACCAATCACATTGAACCAATGATAAATATTTAGATAAGTCATGACATTAATTACCAAATAAGATGTCTACATGATATCAATTCAAAAGTTGTGTTGCGGAAGCATGTAATCGTTTAGAAATCGTTTCATAATAATAATCATAATCAATGTATTGTTTATAAGTGAATCCAAGAGTCTCGATCCATGACCACTCCAGCACTCCCAGATAGCAAGTCCATGTTCCAAGGTTAACGACCTACAAGCATGCAAACAAGTGTGTCAGACTACGCTGGTGAGTTCAAAGTGTTGCTTACGTGTTGTGTTACTAGATATATGTTAATGCGATTCAATGATGCGTTACGATGTTGCTCAAGTTAGTTACCCTAGGGACTACGCCCTTACGTAACCGAGGAGTGTGCCTCTTAGCAACCCACTATGTTGTTCAGTTAGTTACCCTAGGGGAACCGCCCTTACGTAACCGAGGAGTGTGCCTCTAAACAACCATAGTGAAACCCAGATAATTAGTTCACCCCCGTCCTTACGGCCCGATGTGAGGTTTCCCACCTAATAGCGCTATCAAATAATTACCCCCATTGCCCTCCAGGCAATAACCAAAACCGATTAAGTTGTTTACCCAAAGTTTCCCTTCCAAATGTTTACCAGTTGTCCCAAACCACCGGGACGCATGCTTGAGAAAATGCAATGAACTCACCTGGGATTGCTCGGTATGATACACAATAGTTCAATTAAGCTACAAAGTGATCAACCACGTCCTGTCACAGTTACCATACAAGTCAGGTTTGGTTCAAGTAAAGCACGTATGTTCCACACAAGTTAACACGTTACTAGCACGTATAGATCATGGCACACTTAATCAATCAGGTAATGCTACAAGAAGCCCAAATAATATTGGCCCAACCCGTTGTGCGATCCGCCTACTAGTGCGTTCCACAATGGGTTGTGCGGTTCAACTAACGTAGCCCAACCAGTACCCGGCCCAACCCGGCAGCCCAATTGTATATGGCCCAAATACTAAACAAATAAGCCAGCTTGTACGGTTCATACATCTTGTGCGATTTGGACAGTTTGTGCGATCAGTCTTTGGGCCTGGCCGGCCCAACAGGTAAATAAACATAATACTTGTGCGGTTCACTACCTCTTGTGCGACTGGGAATATGTTGTGCGATTCGTTTTGGGCTTTGAGGCCCAACAGGTAAACAAACTTTATCACATGTACGATTCAGTAAACCTTGTGCGACTAGGTTCCTTGTGCGAGTGGACATGGGCTTGTTCGGTCCAATAACAACAATAATAGCTATCTAGCATAACCACGGCCCAACCAAATAGGCCAAGATCAGCTTGTGCGACCAGGTCCAGCTTGTACGACCGAGTTTGTGCGAATGGCCTCTTGTGCGATCAAGAGGCCTTGTGCGGCTGGACTTATGTGAATCCGGTTTTTATGCCAACCAGTTATGTTGTTTCCATAATTTAAGCAATATTGTTACAATCACCAATTAATTCGGTTGACCAATATAACCGTTTCCTTAGTTACAGTTTTCAATTAACACAATATCAACAAATCAATTAGTAACATATAGATCAAACAAGGCAAGTTTAAGCTATCTCATAAGAATCCTAATCCAAATCAACATGAACAATATTCTCAAAACCTTGAATAAATATATAGACTTAACAACATGAAGCCGATTTATGAACATCAACAACAATCAACATCATATCCGATTCGGCCAGAATACTATCGCATGACTACTATCTAGAACATAGATCATGGCAGCCGATTAACACCTATTCACATTACAGCCGATATATATGTCACACCCCAACCAATGGCGGAAACATCGGGATGAGACGAAGTGTGAAGATTGCTAGAGACATCATAACGCTATTTGTGACAATATTTAGAAAATCCAAATTTCATTTCATTTCATAACTTCAAATAGTCAACATTACAAGAAATTCAAATACAACAAGTTTAATGAAACAACATCATAACATAACAAAATTTGATACAACATATTAAACCCTAACGTCTATATGTGTATCTAGGCATCAACGCTATTTCTTTTCTTAGCATCGTCCTCATCAACCTGTAACATGTTTAAAATAATTCAATGCAAAAGCAAAGGCGAGTATACAAGTTTGGTACATACATAGCATAAGATAAAAGTGTGAACAATTCCTCATAGCAAGCATGCGATTCAAGATAAACATTAAATATGGCATGTGTATAACATATCAAACCAAGAAAAACGCAACTTGCTCATGACATAACCAAAGTTTCAGTAGAGGCGGGTCGTTAATCCTATAGCGCTACATATGTCAAGGTTTGGCTCGTACGAAGTTAATGATAAGTTCAACACATAAGAATCACCCAAATTTAAAGTATCAAGTCATCACATATACAAGCATGTTATAGGAATGTTCATGTGTTTAGACAAAAGTTCATGTGTAAGTTTCAATAGGTAAACATGTTACACCCCAAAAGTGGTAAAAGTAAAAAGGGGGAAAGTACGAGTATACTCACGGTTTACAAGTGGTGACTTGAAATTCCGAGAGCAAGTTTGTAGATGAATTAGTTCGGAGCACCTTGTCCTTCTACACAAGGAAACGTAGGTGTGTGAGTTTGGCGTATAACGGAAGATTATAGATTTGGAGTTTTTAATATATAGAAAGTAACATAGGTGAAAATAATCATCTTGTACGCATAACTCTTGTTCTTGACACTATTGAAACTCAAAAGAGTTGGTATGATTTCATGGATTCTAAGATCCATTAGAGTCGTAACAAGGGCATGGTCATAGATGATGTAACGTCCAATTAACAAATAACTATTAAGTCATCATCAAGTCTTAGTTACTTAGATGTATACATATAGAATAACTTAGATATTATATAGTTTACAAGTCTTATGATTCAAGCATGAGGTAGGAGATTAATGTCTCCATTTAGGTACCTCTTTGTGTCATAGAATACATACATGAGGTAGGAAGAACAAGCTTCCATTTAGGCACCTCTATTGTTCACCACTACACTTGTTGTTATAGACAACAAGGAGGGTCATGAACATACAAGTATCAAGGTATTAACAACAACTAATCTATAGCAAAACATCAAGTAATGAGTGGATTCTTATGAAGGATAGCCCAAGCTAATCCAACCATCACACATTCAACAAGTTTCACACTTGAACATTACTTGTGGGTAAAACCCTAATTAAAAACAGAAAGTTTATGAGGTTTTAACCTCTGATTTAGATGTCTCAACCTTGTTTTTAAGCTTAACCAACCATGGGATAAGTTGTAAGCATTAGGACATAGGTATGAGATGTGTTGGACACAAGTTGCATAGGTTTAAACAAGTTTTTGATGAACATAAAAACAAACAGAAAGTTTATGGACTATTTCGGGGCATTTCCAGGTCTGATTTCTCCAAGGAGAAGTCTAGGAATCGAACCCCATGATTATACAAGCAAGTAGGAAAAAGAATCGAGCGAATCGGATAAGAATTGAGTGAGTTATGCTCATTTTCGTGAAGGGGTGTCAATCTACTCGAACCTTTGCTTTCAGCTACGGTTTGGAGGATGTTTTGAGAGTTTTTAGTGTTGCAAATGTGACACCTCGGATCTTTCCGGATAACCTTTTGATGTAACAAACGTGTACGTAATCGACTAACAGTAAAAATGTATGAAAAACTATTTGTTATTATGTGTTATATGCCGATTTGCTTATGTGTATGTATATATATATGTATAAGTGTTATATATGTAAACCGAAACCTCGACCCGACTCGAGACCCAGAATGGTCTCGAGTGAACAAGTGACTTGGGCCGTTTGGGCCTTGTAACCGAGAACCCAACCCGGAAACCCTTAGCCCAACTCGCAACACTATATAAACCCGACCCCACCTCCCTTAGCCATTTTACACACTCCCTTCTCACACTCTCATCTCTCACACAAAACCCTAAAGTTCTAGCAACCAAGACCACTCTTCTCATCCTTCTCCCTCTTCTCGGGTTCAACCAACATCAAGAACATACTCGGCTTTAGCTCGGAACCGCCGACCGGAAGCTCATTCATCGATCCATCATACCCGCACATCTTGAATCTATAACCGGTTAGTGGTTTTAGCTCTTTCTAGATGTTCATGTGTTAATAAGGTCACTAGGACAAATATATGTTATGTGTTACTATGATTCTTGTGTATGGATGATGTTTGTTTGACATGTGTGTGTGGATCAAAATGTGTTAAATGGGTAACCGGTTAGTGTTTGGGCTTTTATATGATCCTTATTGGTTTGTGCTTGTTAATGTTGATGATTAAAAAGATGTTTGGGTGTATCTCGGTTTGTTAGAAAGTTTAGATGGATTGTGGTCATTATAAATGTATGTTTCGGATACGTGCAAATTGCTTGAATAATTATATCAAGGGCTTGATTATGAGGTTTTAAGTGCACGGTTTTGGGTTTTAGTAATATGTCTTTGTTTGAATGATTTTCAGTTTATTGCTTGAATGTTATGTAAAATGATGATGAACATGAAGAACAATTTGAATGCCTTTGAAATATTTTGAAATGTGTATATTTGATCTGTTTTGGCTAATGATCAGACAAACAAACATGTTTTAGTGGAAATGGTACAACATTTACATGAAAATGCAATTTCATTGGATAGTACAAGTCTGCAGGTTCTAGAAGGGATTGCCATGCAAGTTATCACGGTTGCGAGTCGCAACCTTTGGTTGCTACTCGAAACCACGCGTGACCAGTCGAAACCTCCCAGTTGCGAGTCGCAATCAGCATGCATCAAACCTGGTTGCGAGTCGCAACCACACCTGCTAAGTCGCAATCTCCGGTTACGAGTCGTAACCAAAACATGACGGACCGAGACCGCAGTTGCGAGTCGCAACCTCGGTTGCGAGTCGCAACCACCTTAGTTTCGACTGGGCTGTTTTATGTTATTGGGCCTTGACTGTTTGTCTTGTTGTTTTGGGCTTCAACTGTTGGGCCTCCTATTGACTGGACTTCATTCTGATCTGCTACTGTATGTACATATGTTACTGTTTGTAGTTCTGCGTGTTAACTGTTTGTATACGTGCATGCTATACGTGTTTACTTGTACCCGACTTGACCCATATTTGGTAACCATGTTAGGACGTGGTGACCAACATACTTAACCAAGTAACGTATCATACCGAGCAACCCAAGGTGAGTTCACAACTTAAAAGCATGCGTCCCGGTGGTTTGGGACACGAGACTAAAACAACCCTATCCCCTTGTAAAGGGGATACCGTCTACACTCCTTCCCTAGTTATTGGGAAACAAACTTACTTTATCTTCCCTTGTATTGGGAAACCTTTTTAGTTAATTACTGTTTATACGGATTGCAACTAACGGCACTAAACGCAACTCTATCACTCAAGTCCCTACTACATAATACCGATTAGTCGCCGGTGCCAGGCGAACGGGTTATTAGTTGATAGCGCTATTTAGGTTTTACCAGCCTCACACCGTGCCATGGTATGGGATCGGTCGTGAACTAATGTACTCAGGCATCCGTCAATGATGATAGAACATTGACATCGGGGCATCCTGCGGAAACGCAAACGGTTACCTAGTGTTCGGTATTGGAAAAACAGTTTAGTCGCTAACTTTTGGGGTAGCTCCCCATGGCATGTATAAACGGATAAATTAACTAGTGAAACATGTTTTTGGTAATTAAAACTGGACAACTAGTGAACTCACTCAGCATTATTGTTGACCCCTTACTGCATGCTTTGCAGGTGGCCAGTGACTGGAGCAGCTGCTTGGGATGTGTAGTGGTCGTCTGCCCGTGTGTTGGGCATTTATCATGTTTACCTTATGAACAATGTTTAAAACTGTTAATTATGCTTCCGCTACATTTTACTCTGAACTTAAGACATTGAACTTTAAACTTAACACCGGCTAATCGTATGGTTAGTAAGTATTGCTTTTGTTATCAGCTTAGTTATTCAGTATAATTGGTGGCTGGATCCTGGTCAGTCACGCCCTCGAAGCGGGTGTTATCCGCAGGTGGATTTTGGGGGTGTGACAGATTGGTATCAGAGCCATTGGTTATAGTGAACTTGGTTTTAAAAAGGGGAAGAATCTTTTTGAGAAAAACCAGACTATAACCCGTGACTCGTGACGACACTACACTCCAAGTACAAGGCTCGACTTATCTGACCTCATAGCTCGGACCCATAGTTACTAGCTTGATTGTCTTATGCTTTCCGTTTTGCTATACGTACTAGTTTGCCTGAATAGATAGATACATCTTCTCTCTTCCATCTTATTCTCGCTATTACGCACTCATACTATGTTTTCTGGTTATGAAGACAATGAGTGGACGCGGACGAGGAAACGTCAACATGACCCCGGCTCAGTTCACTAGCCAGCTCAACACCGTGGCCGCAGCTTTCGCAGCTCACCCGATAGGTCAGCCTGCACCTGTGCAACCACGTGTTTGTACCTTCAAGACCTTTATGGATTGCAAGCCTCTTCCTTTCAATGGCACGGAGGGTGCCATAGGCCTTCTGCACTGGATTGAGAAGGTCGAAGCTGTTTTTGCTGTCTGTGAATGCCCAACTGCTAATTGGGTGAAGTTTGCTACTGGTACTCTAGAGGGAAGCGCACTTTCATGGTGGAAAGCGCAAATTCAAATGCTTGGTCTAGAGACTGCTAACGCTACTGCATGGGAAGATTTCAAGGATATGATCAAAGAAGAGTACTGTCACAGGGATGACATCCACAAGCTGGAGAATGAGTACTATGAACTCAAGATGGTTGGGTCAGAGATTGAGACCTACACCAAGCTGTCCAACGACTATGCTGCTCTTTGTCCAAACATGTCTCGACCCATGTACCGAAGGATCGAACTGTACATCAAGGGTCTGGCTCCAGAAATCCGAAGCCATGTAACTTCAGCTAACCACACTACCATTCAGCCGATCGTTCGACTTGCTCACAAACTCACTGATCAGGCGGTGGAAGAGGGCAGGTTGCCCAAAAGGATCAGTGCTGCGGAAGGAAGTTCTAGTGACAACAAACGAAAGTGGGATGGAAATCAGGGCAAGGATGCTAACCCTACTCAAGCCCCAGCTCAGCAAAGGAAAACTGACAACAACAAAGGCACTCAGCAACAGGGTGGCTACCGGGGAAACTACCCTAAGTGCAACAAGTGTAACAGGCACCACAATGGGGCATGTAACAAGGGTCAGTGTCAGCGATGCCACAAGATGGGGCACGAAGCCAAGGATTGTAGAAGTCAGTTCCCGGCAAGGCAAAATCAGCAACAACCCCAACAGCAACAGCAGCAGGGAAACAACAGAGCATGTTTTAAATGCGGGGCAACAGGACACATGCGAAAGGATTGCCCTGAACTGAATCAGAATCGCAACAATCAGGGAGCTGGGAACAATGAGCAAAACAACAATGCTGGAAATGCAAGGGGAAGAGCTTTCGTGATTGGAGCTGGTGAAGCGAGGAACGATCCCAACGTCGTGGCGGGTAAGTTCCTACTTGATGATCGTTATGTTTCTGTGTTATTTGATTCCGGTGCCGATGCCAGTTATGTATCCCTTCGCATTAGTAAGAAACTTAAGCATTCGCCCGCATTATTAAGTTCTAAGCATACCGTCGAGATAGCTAATGGCAAGAACATCGAGGCCACGCATGTGATCCACGACTGCACCCTAGAATTGTCTGGCCATACGTTTAGTATCGATCTTTTCCCTGTCAAACTTGGAAGCTTCGACGTTGTTATTGGTATGGATTGGTTATCCAAACATCGTGCTGAGATCCTCTGTCAAGAGAAAGCAGTTCGCATACCTCGCCATTCTGGTCAACCCCTCATCGTCAAAGGCAACAAAGGTGGAGAAGTCACAGGCATTATCTCGCTTCTAAAAGCCCAGAAGTGTTTGCAGAAAGGGCACACCGCTATCTTAGCACTCGTCACCAATACTCGCGAAAAGGAGAAGAGGATTGAAGATTTTCCTGTAGTACGCGACTATCCCGAGGTATTTCCTGAGGAACTACCTGGACTCCCTCCCCATCGTCAGGTCGAATTCCAAATCGAGCTAGCTCCCGGAGCAGCACCCATAGCTCGTGCACCGTACCGTCTAGCCCCTGCAGAACTGAAGGAACTCTCTACGCAACTACAAGAACTTTTGGATAAAGGATTTATCCGTCCTAGTTCATCACCCTGGGGAGCCCCAGTGCTCTTTGTCAAGAAGAAGGATGGCACATTCCGAATGTGCATCGACTATCGTGAGCTGAACAAGGTTACCATCAAGAATCGTTACCCCCTCCCGCGCATCGACGATTTGTTTGATCAATTGCAAGGATCGAGTTACTATTCTAAGATTGACCTGCGATCAGGCTACCATCAGTTGAGAGTACGTGACGAAGACATCTCCAAGACTGCATTCAGGACTCGTTATGGTCACTATGAATTCCTCGTTATGCCTTTTGGAATGACCAATGCGCCGGCTGTGTTCATGGACCTTATGAACCGCGTATGTAAGCCTTACCTCGACAAATTTGTGATTGTGTTCATCGACGACATTCTGATTTATTCGAAAAGTCAAGAGGAGCATGAACAACACCTACGCCTTATCCTCGAACTCCTTCGCAACGAGCAACTGTACGCCAAATTCTCTAAATGTGACTTCTGGCTTCGAGAAGTTCATTTCCTCGGCCATGTAGTTAATAAGAACGGAATTCATGTCGACCCAGCTAAGATCGAATCGATAAAGAACTGGCCTACGCCTAAGACTCCCACTGAAGTTCGCCAATTCTTGGGTTTGGCGGGCTACTACCGCAGATTCATTCAGGGATTCTCAAGGGTTGCACAACCCCTCACGACTCTTACTCAGAAAGGCGTCGCCTACAAGTGGAATGCAGCGCAGGAATCTGCTTTTCAGAGGCTTAAGGATAACCTCTGTAGCGCTCCTATTCTCTCGTTGCCTGACGGCACTGACGACTTTGTGGTTTACTGCGATGCGTCTATTCATGGGCTCGGTTGCGTGTTAATGCAACGCGAGAAAGTTATTGCCTATGCCTCTCGACAACTCAAGACGCATGAAAAGAACTACACGACGCACGACTTGGAACTAGGAGCAGTGGTTTTTGCTCTCAAGATATGGAGACATTACCTGTACGGTACCAAGTGCACCATTTACACCGATCACAGAAGTCTCGAGCATATCTTTAGGCAAAAGGAGTTGAACATGCGACAACGTCGATGGGTCGAACTATTGAACGACTACGAATGCGCCATCAAATACCATCCGGGCAAAGCCAATGTCGTGGCAGACGCCCTCAGCCGAAAGGACACCGTACCAAAGCGCGTGCGAGCGCTGCAACTTACCATCCAGTCTAACCTTCCTACCCAGATTCGAAATGCTCAGGTTGAAGCATTGAAGCCGGAAAACATCAGGGCTGAGTCTCTGCGAGGGTCGAGACAGCAACTAGAACAGAAAGAAGATGGTGCTTACTATGTAACAGGGCGTATTTGGGTTCCACTCTTTGGAGGTTTACGTGAACTCGTGATGGACGAAGCCCACAAGTCCCGCTACTCAGTACATCCTGGTTCGGACAAGATGTACCATGACTTGAAGACTACGTATTGGTGGCCTGGTATGAAGGCCCACATAGCAAGATACGTCAGCAAATGTTTGACTTGCGCGAGAGTCAAGACAGAATACCAGAAGCCAGCAGGTCTACTCCAACAACCAGAAATCCCGAAATGGAAATGGGAGCAAATTTCCATGGATTTTGTTACAGGGCTACCTAGATCTCAACGCGGAAATGATGCTATTTGGGTAATAGTGGATCGACTAACCAAGTCCGCGCACTTTCTGGCTATTAAGGAAACAGACAAGTTTTCTACCTTGGCGGAGATTTACTTAAAGGAAGTAGTTTCGAGGCACGGAGTGCCAACCTCGATTATTTCCGACCGAGATGCTCGATTTACTTCGGAACTGTGGCAAGCTATGCATAAATGCTTTGGCTCACGTTTGGATATGAGCACCGCTTATCACCCGCAAACGGATGGACAGTCCGAACGCACCATCCAAACTCTCGAAGACATGCTTAGAGCGTGTGTGATCGACTTTGGCAAGAACTGGGAGAAACATCTACCGTTAGTAGAGTTCTCTTACAACAACAGCTACCACACCAGTATTCAGGCAGCACCTTTTGAGGCATTGTACGGTCGTAAATGCCGGTCACCTCTCTGCTGGGCAGAAATCGGTGATAGTCAGATCACGGGCCCAGAGATGGTGGTAGATACAACGGAAAAGATTGCCCAGATCAGACAACGCATGGCGGCAGCTCGTGACCGTCAGAAGAGCTACGCTGATAAGCGTAGGAAACCATTGGAATTCCAGGTCGGTGACCGGGTTCTACTTAAAGTCTCACCCTGGAAGGGTGTGGTTCGCTTTGGTAAACGGGGCAAGCTTAATCCGCGATACATTGGACCATTCGAAATTACCGAGAAGATCGGTAAGGTTGCTTATAGATTGAACCTGCCTGAAGAACTGAGTGCGGTACACAACGTTTTTCACGTATCCAACCTGAAGAAGTGTTTGTCGGATGAAACACTTGTGATTCCTTTTAAGGAACTAACGATTGACGAACAGCTACACTTTACTGAGGAACCGATTGAGATCACTGATCGAGAGATCAAAATCCTCAAACGTAGCCAGATACCTCTCGTACGAGTCCGTTGGAACTCGCGACGTGGCCCAGAGTATACCTGGGAGCGGGAAGACCAGATGAAGCACAAGTATCCCCAGTTGTTCCCTAACGAAAACCCCAGCACTGAAGCTACGAACGAATTTCGGGACGAAATTCCAAACTAACGGGGGGATAATGTGACACCTCGTTGAAACGCTTTCAGTTACACTAGCTTGACAGTGGCTGCCTTAACTTTCGGGACGAAAGTTCCTAAAACTTGGGGATAATGTGACACCTCGGATCTTTCCGGATAACCTTTTGATGTAACAAACGTGTACGTAATCGACTAACAGTAAAAATGTATGAAAAACTATTTGTTATTATGTGTTATATGCCGATTTGCTTATGTGTATGTATATATATATGTATAAGTGTTATATATGTAAACCGAAACCTCGACCCGACTCGAGACCCAGAATGGTCTCGAGTGAACAAGTGACTTGGGCCGTTTGGGCCTTGTAACCGAGAACCCAACCCGGAAACCCTTAGCCCAACTCGCAACACTATATAAACCCGACCCCACCTCCCTTAGCCATTTTACACACTCCCTTCTCACACTCTCATCTCTCACACAAAACCCTAAAGTTCTAGCAACCAAGACCACTCTTCTCATCCTTCTCCCTCTTCTCGGGTTCAACCAACATCAAGAACATACTCGGCTTTAGCTCGGAACCGCCGACCGGAAGCTCATTCATCGATCCATCATACCCGCACATCTTGAATCTATAACCGGTTAGTGGTTTTAGCTCTTTCTAGATGTTCATGTGTTAATAAGGTCACTAGGACAAATATATGTTATGTGTTACTATGATTCTTGTGTATGGATGATGTTTGTTTGACATGTGTGTGTGGATCAAAATGTGTTAAATGGGTAACCGGTTAGTGTTTGGGCTTTTATATGATCCTTATTGGTTTGTGCTTGTTAATGTTGATGATTAAAAAGATGTTTGGGTGTATCTCGGTTTGTTAGAAAGTTTAGATGGATTGTGGTCATTATAAATGTATGTTTCGGATACGTGCAAATTGCTTGAATAATTATATCAAGGGCTTGATTATGAGGTTTTAAGTGCACGGTTTTGGGTTTTAGTAATATGTCTTTGTTTGAATGATTTTCAGTTTATTGCTTGAATGTTATGTAAAATGATGATGAACATGAAGAACAATTTGAATGCCTTTGAAATATTTTGAAATGTGTATATTTGATCTGTTTTGGCTAATGATCAGACAAACAAACATGTTTTAGTGGAAATGGTACAACATTTACATGAAAATGCAATTTCATTGGATAGTACAAGTCTGCAGGTTCTAGAAGGGATTGCCATGCAAGTTATCACGGTTGCGAGTCGCAACCTTTGGTTGCTACTCGAAACCACGCGTGACCAGTCGAAACCTCCCAGTTGCGAGTCGCAATCAGCATGCATCAAACCTGGTTGCGAGTCGCAACCACACCTGCTAAGTCGCAATCTCCGGTTACGAGTCGTAACCAAAACATGACGGACCGAGACCGCAGTTGCGAGTCGCAACCTCGGTTGCGAGTCGCAACCACCTTAGTTTCGACTGGGCTGTTTTATGTTATTGGGCCTTGACTGTTTGTCTTGTTGTTTTGGGCTTCAACTGTTGGGCCTCCTATTGACTGGACTTCATTCTGATCTGCTACTGTATGTACATATGTTACTGTTTGTAGTTCTGCCTGTTAACTGTTTGTATACGTGCATGCTATACGTGTTTACTTGTACCCGACTTGACCCATATTTGGTAACCATGTTAGGACGTGGTGACCAACATACTTAACCAAGTAACGTATCATACCGAGCAACCCAAGGTGAGTTCACAACTTAAAAGCATGCGTCCCGGTGGTTTGGGACACGAGACTAAAACAACCCTATCCCCTTGTAAAGGGGATACCGTCTACACTCCTTCCCTAGTTATTGGGAAACAAACTTACTTTATCTTCCCTTGTATTGGGAAACCTTTTTAGTTAATTACTGTTTATACGGATTGCAACTAACGGCACTAAACGCAACTCTATCACTCAAGTCCCTACTACATAATACCGATTAGTCGCCGGTGCCAGGCGAACGGGTTATTAGTTGATAGCGCTATTTAGGTTTTACCAGCCTCACACCGTGCCATGGTATGGGATCGGTCGTGAACTAATGTACTCAGGCATCCGTCAATGATGATAGAACATTGACATCGGGGCATCCTGCGGAAACGCAAACGGTTACCTAGTGTTCGGTATTGGAAAAACAGTTTAGTCGCTAACTTTTGGGGTAGCTCCCCATGGCATGTATAAACGGATAAATTAACTAGTGAAACATGTTTTTGGTAATTAAAACTGGACAACTAGTGAACTCACTCAGCATTATTGTTGACCCCTTACTGCATGCTTTGCAGGTGGCCAGTGACTGGAGCAGCTGCTTGGGATGTGTAGTGGTCGTCTGCCCGTGTGTTGGGCATTTATCATGTTTACCTTATGAACAATGTTTAAAACTGTTAATTATGCTTCCGCTACATTTTACTCTGAACTTAAGACATTGAACTTTAAACTTAACACCGGCTAATCGTATGGTTAGTAAGTATTGCTTTTGTTATCAGCTTAGTTATTCAGTATAATTGGTGGCTGGATCCTGGTCAGTCACGCCCTCGAAGCGGGTGTTATCCGCAGGTGGATTTTGGGGGTGTGACAGCAAAAGTGGTAGGGAGGCTGGTTATAAGTGGTATTTATAGGGGGAAGGATTAGGGTTTCAATGGGTTGGGCTTTGGAAGTGTTTAGAAGGGGTTACACCTTGAAACTAGCCCACAAAACTCAACTATATGGGGCTGAATTTTGCTGAATTGGGCTGCCATATTTCTTTATTTTTTTAAAACATTATAATGAGTAATTTTGTTAGTTAAGTTGTGTAATAATATGCAACAATGTTTCCCCTAACTTGTAACAAGGTGAAATATGAAATAAAACATGATTTAACTAGGTAAAAAGTGTAATGTACTAGTATGTAACATGTTTGTAACATGTTTGTAAGTGACAAGTATATGTCACATATTTACAAGTTCAACATATGTTTGTAAGTATCACAAAGAAGTATCAAATGATCTCATGATTAATCGTATTATGGTGTATGTATAGTATGTAACAAGGAAATGCAAGTTTTCATTCATGATCAAAATCTCGAGTTTACAACGAGTACTAGAAGGAACGAGTACAATGATACAAAGCTTCCAAAATTAGCAACACGAGTAAGACAAGCTATAAATAGAAAGTACAAAACACAGGGCGTTACAGTCTCCCCTCCTTTAGGAAATTTCGTCCCGAAATTTAGGAAGACTCAGGGAAAAGATGAGGATATTTCGATTTCATTTCGCTTTCGAGCTCCCAAGTAAATTCAGCGCCACGTTTTCCTTCCCATCGAACTTTGACAATAGGAATTCGACTGCGCCTCAATTGCTTGGTTCCTTGGTCCATGATTTCGACCGGTTTTTCTACAAAGTGAAGTGTTTCTTTGACTTGCAAGTCTTCGAGAGGAACGTGGAGTCCTTCGTCAGCTAGACATTTCTTTAAGTTGGACACGTGGAAGACAGGATGTACATTGCTGAGCTCTTCGGGCAGGTCCAGTCTATACGCAACCTCGCCAATCCTCTCGAGAATTTTGAAAGGACCAACGTAGCGAGGTGCGAGTTTCCCTTTCTTTCCAAATCGAACCACGCCCTTCCAAGGGGATACCTTGAGAAGCACGAAGCCACCTGTCTCGAATTCCATAGGTTGCGTCCTTTGTCAGCGTAACTCTTTTGTCGGTTCCTGGCTTTCAATAGGTTGTCTCGAACCTGTAAAATCTTGTCCGTCGTCTCTTGTATAAGCTCGGGACCGGCGAGTTGAGCTTGACCAATCTCGTGCCAACAAATAGGCGAACGACACTTACGACCATACAATGCTTCGAAAGGTGCCATTTGAATACTCGCGTGATAACTGTTATTGTACGAGAATTCGACCAAGGGCAAGTGTGAATCCCAGTTGCTACCAAAATCTATTACGCATGAACGAAGCATATCCTCTAAGGTTTGGATAGTACGCTCGGTTTGACCGTCAGTCTGAGGATGGAAGGCAGTGCTAAGGTTGAGTTTAGTACCCATAGCAGATTGAAAAGTTTGCCAGAGACGAGACGTAAAACGAGCATCACGATCAGAAATGATGTCAATGGGAATACCATGACGACAGATTATTTCCTTCATGTAGACCTTAGCCAATTTCTCGACTTTGAAATCTTCACGAATAGGGAGGAAGTGAGCTGACTTGGTCAATCGATCAACGATTACCCAAATGCTGTCATGACCAGCAGTAGTGCGAGGAAGCTTAGTGATAAAATCCATGGCAATGCTCTCCCATTTCCAGATAGGAATCCTGGGTTGTTTGAGTAAGCCAGAGGGACGTTGATGTTCAGCTTTCACTTTGGAACATGTGAGACACTTCGAGACGAAAGTGGCTATATCCTTCTTCATTCCAGGCCACCAATAGGATGTACGCATATCATGGTACATCTTGTCGGCACCAGGGTGAATAGAATACTTCGTGTTATGGGCCTCCTTCATCAGGAATTTGCGAAGATCATCACGGTCGGGAATCCAGATACGATTGAGATAGTATAAAATGCCATCAGATTTGGACACGAGACTATTTTCAGCTCCACATTGCATCTCGTTGTAGAGGTTACCCTCATTAACGGATGTATACTGAGCGTTGCGTATACGATTTTGAAGATCGTGGACGAGTTGGAAACAACGAATACTTTTGACATGAGTTTTGCGACTAAGAGCGTCGGCTACTACATTCGCTTTACCTGGGTGGTATTTGATTTCGCAATCGTAGTCGTTTAACAATTCCACCCAACGACGTTGACGCATATTCAGTTCTTTTTGGTTGAAGATGTGTTGAAGGCTCTTATGGTCGGTGAAGACCACACATTTAGTACCATAGAGGTAGTGTCGCCAGATCTTCAATGCAAAAACGACTGCACCAAGTTCAAGGTCGTGGGTAGTATAGTTTTTCTCATGAATTTTGAGTTGTCTCGATGCGTAAGCGATAACCTTGTCACGTTGCATAAGGACGCAACCAAGGCCAAGGTTTGAAGCGTCGCAATACACGACAAAATCATCGTTACCATCAGGAAGCGTTAGGATAGGAGCATTGCAAAGCATGTCCTTGAGCGTTTGAAAAGATTCCTCTTGTTCGGGACCCCAAACAAAAGGTCTCTCTTTTTGAGTCAAGGAGGTTAAAGGAACAGCGATTTTTGAAAAGTTGGAGATGAAACGACGATAGTAACCAGCAAGACCAAGAAACGAGCGAACTTCAGACGGAGATTTAGGTGCGATCCAATTTTTCACAGCTTCGATTTTTGCGGGGTCAACGTGAATTCCGAGTTTGTTGACAGTATGACCAAGGAATTGAACCTCTTTTAGCCAAAATTCACACTTGGAGAATTTGGCGTATAGACGTTCAGCACGAAGGAGTTCAAGGATAAGATGCAAGTGTCGCTTATGCTCTTCTTGCGTCTTGGAATAGATGAGAATATCGTCGATGAAGACGATCACAAAACGGTCCAAGTATGCTTTGCACACGCGGTTCATTAAATCCATGAAGACAGCAGGTGCGTTGGTCAAACCAAAGGGCATGACCACGAACTCATAATGACCATAACGTGTACGGAAAGCGGTTTTAGGTACATCTTCTTCGAGTACTCGAAGTTGATGATACCCAGAATGAAGATCGATCTTTGAAAAGCAGGTCGCGCCTTGCAATTGGTCGAAGAGGTCATCAATGCGAGCAAGAGGGTATCGGTTTTTGATAGTAAGCTTGTTGAGCTCACGATAGTCAATACACATACGAAACGATCCATCTTTCTTTTTGACAAACAAAACGGGAGCGCCCCAAGGAGAAGTACTAGGGCGTATAAAGCCTTTGTCAAGAAGCTCTTGAAGTTGACTCGAGAGCTCTTGCATCTCAGAGGGTGCTAAACGATAGGGGGACTTAGCGACAGGCGTAGCACCAGGCACTAAATCGATGCGAAAATCGACAGAACGAGTAGGAGGCGGACCAGGAAGATCGTCGGGGAATACATCCGGAAAATCGCGTACAACAGGAACGTCGCTTATGCTTGGGCCTTTGTCCTTCTTTTCCACAATGTGGGCGAGAAAGGCGAAGGTACCCTTACGTAAGCATTTGTTTGCTTTGATACACGACATAAGCTTAAGGCCTTGAGAAGGCTTTTCACCATAGACGTGTAGAGAATCACCGTTTGGAAGAGGAAGGCGGATAAACTTTTCAGAACAAACAACCTCGGCACGAACTTGCCTAAGCCAGTCCATGCCTACTATGATGTCAAAGCTACCCATTTGCATAGGTATAAGGTTGATCGAAAACGTATGATCGTTGAGAATCAAAGAACAATTGGAGAGAACGGAATTGACAGTGACGGTTTTACCATTAGCGACTTCGACAGCGAAAGATTTTGGCAACTTAGAGCGTTTACACTTGAGCAAGGACTCGAATTCTAACGACACAAAACTTTTATCGGCACCAGTATCAAATAGGCATGAAGCATAGATATGGTTAATGAGAAACATACCAGTAATGACGTCGTTTGCGTTTTGAGCTTGAGCTGTGGTGAGGAGGAAAGCTCGACCCCTAGCGGGCTCTTGAACCTGTTGTTGTTGTTGCTGGGGTTGTGGCGGTGGTAGTTGCTGTCGAGGCTGTTGTGGTTGATATCGTTGAGGACACACATTGGCCATATGGTTGGTATCACCACACGTGAAACATGCTCGCACAGGAGCGACTTGGGTTGGAGCTAAGAGAGCTTGGTTTTGGTTGACATGAGTGGTGTAGCGGCAGAATGGGGCGGTATGCCCACCTCGGCCACACCTGTCGCACTTCCGACATTGAGTGTTTAGAGGGTGATGATATCGGCACTTGTCGCACTTTGGGTGCGTTCCAGTGTACACCTTGCGTGGAGTTTCATTGCTGGTAAAAGCAGGCACCGTTTGTAGAGGTTGTGGGTTTGGCGGAGTGACGACCGCACAGTTTTGGCTTGAAGCCTTCCGCTTCTTGCCTTGGTTCCTCTTAGACTGTTGGGAGGGTTTGGGCTCATCAGAAGAGTCAACGGTAGCTTGGTGTGCATTCTTTGTTGAAACCTTGTCATAGGTTCCATGAAGAACGCAGTTGTTGTTAAGTTCGGTGGCTATACGAAAAGCATCTTCAATGGTTTGGGGATTGGCAGAGGCAAGGTGGTTTGTTAGGGAAGGTGCAACACAACGGACGAACTTGGCTACGGTTTTGGGTACGGTTTCAACTTGTCCAGGACAGAGAACACTGAGTTGTTTAAAGCGCGTAATCAGGCCATCCATGTCGCTCCCCTTCTGAGTAAGGTTCCAAAATTCGTTCTCCAATTTCTGGAGTTCATGAGGAGGACAGAAGTGGTCTTTCATAAGCTGTTTGAGATCGTCCCAAGGCATAGCATGAGCGACCTCGTTTCCCCTTTTGTTGCGTTCAGTCGTCCACCACTCGAGTGCCTTTTCACGAAACACCCCAGTTGCATTCAAGGTTCTTAGTTCGTCAGGGCAACCACTTTGCAAGAAGGTAAGCTCAATGGCATCAAACCAGTTCATCATGGCGGTAGCGCCATTCTTGCCAGTAAATTCTAAAGGTTTACAAGCCATGAAGTGCTTAAATTGGAAGGTCGATTTGGGTTTGTCTGCCTTTGAGTCAACAGAGCCATGCGGTGAATCGGTTTGAATCTTGCTAACGATATCGGGTAGGACCTTAGCAAATTGTTTGGCCATAAATTTCATGCAATGTTTTTGAGACATGGTAGAGGAAGTCGAACCCTTCTTAGACTTGAGTCTCTTGGAGGAGCTAGACGACATCTAAAAGATTGAAAGAGAAGGAAAGGATGAGACTTTGATCATTAATTGAAAACAAGGTTTGTGTATGTAAAAGCAAGTAAATGTTCATGTACCAAGTAAAGTTCACATAGAGCATAAGTTTCCAACATACATTCAACAAGAGTAACACATAAGTTGCGTAAAGGGGTATAAATTTAGTTTGTTCACGAGGATTATTATTGTTTGTGATTGCGGTAACGTGCGAAATGATTTAAAACGACATTTCGAAATGAATGAACGTTCAAGTATAAAATCACATATAAATTGAGATACATAAAAGAGAGGCTCAATAAAACATAGGAATGTTTCGGGTAGAGAAACGTCGACAATTCCAAAGTGGGTCGAAAGTCCTTTCGATTTAGAGATATTGTGCTTTGGCCTATAAGTAAGATACTCTCGTCGAGAAGCGATTAAGTGTATCTTACCCTTCCGGTTACTACACATCTCTAAATGATTGGAACATTCGGGACTTTGGCGAGAATAAAAATCAAGGAATGGGACTTAATCGACAAGATGCGGGTCTCACCCCTAACTTGACGATTTCGTACCCTAAATGTGGTTGGTACTTGTCGGCCAAAATAAAATTTTGACACTTTGACAAGGGTCCACTAGAGTTGAAATGGAAATTACCATTAAGTTGTGGATATCACTCCTAGCTTAATGGTGAAATTTCGTGCAAAATAGATAAAAGGTGGAATGAGAGTCGTTTACCAAATTGTGGGTTTCACGCCTATTTTGGTAAATTCGTCTCGTTGATGTAACAAGATCATGAAATCGCATAAGTGTATTCGTGTTAGCCTTAGGAAAGGCATATAATTTTAATAACAAGAAGTGTAGCTAGGAAGCATGTAAGGTAGAGTACAAATGTTTTAAACAACAAATAAGAGACAAAGTTCCTAAAACTATAGACTAGGGCAAAAGCATGGCAATTTTCCTAATTCCCTATAGTTATGGCTCTGATACCAATCTGTCACACCCCAACCAATGGCGGAAACATCGGGATGAGACGAAGTGTGAAGATTGCTAGAGACATCATAACGCTATTTGTGACAATATTTAGAAAATCCAAATTTCATTTCATTTCATAACTTCAAATAGTCAACATTACAAGAAATTCAAATACAACAAGTTTAACGAAACAACATGATAACATAACAAAATTTGATACAACATATTAAACCCTAACGTCTATATGTGTATCTAGGCATCAACGCTATTTCTTTTCTTAGCATCGTCCTCATCAACCTGTAACATGTTTAAAATAATTCAATGCAAAAGCAAAGGCGAGTATACAAGTTTGGTACATACATAGCATAAGATAAAAGTGTGAACAATTCCTCATAGCAAGCATGCGATTCAAGATAAACATTAAATATGGCATGTGTATAACATATCAAACCAAGAAAAACGCAACTTGCTCATGACATAACCAAAGTTTCAGTAGAGGCGGGTCGTTAATCCTATAGCGCTACATATGTCAAGGTTTGGCTCGTACGAAGTTAATGATAAGTTCAACACATAAGAATCACCCAAATTTAAAGTATCAAGTCATCACATATACAAGCATGTTATAGGAATGTTCATGTGTTTAGACAAAAGTTCATGTGTAAGTTTCAATAGGTAAACATGTTACACCCCAAAAGTGGTAAAAGTAAAAAGGGGGAAAGTACGAGTATACTCACGGTTTACAAGTGGTGACTTGAAATTCCGAGAGCAAGTTTGTAGATGAATTAGTTCGGAGCACCTTGTCCTTCTACACAAGGAAACGTAGGTGTGTGAGTTTGGCGTATAACGGAAGATTATAGATTTGGAGTTTTTAATATATAGAAAGTAACATAGGTGAAAATAATCATCTTGTACGCATAACTCTTGTTCTTGACACTATTGAAACTCAAAAGAGTTGGTATGATTTCATGGATTCTAAGATCCATTAGAGTCGTAACAAGGGCATGGTCATAGATGATGTAACGTCCACTTAACAAATAACTATTAAGTCATCATCAAGTCTTAGTTACTTAGATGTATACATATAGAATAACTTAGATATTATATAGTTTACAAGTCTTATGATTCAAGCATGAGGTAGGAGATTAATGTCTCCATTTAGGTACCTCTTTGTGTCATAGAATACATACATGAGGTAGGAAGAACAAGCTTCCATTTAGGCACCTCTATTGTTCACCACTACACTTGTTGTTATAAACAACAAGGAGGGTCATGAACATACAAGTATCAAGGTATTAACAACAACTAATCTATAGCAAAACATCAAGTAATGAGTGGATTCTTATGAAGGATAGCCCAAGCTAATCCAACCATCACACATTCAACAAGTTTCACACTTGAACATTACTTGTGGGTAAAACCCTAATTAAAAACAGAAAGTTTATGAGGTTTTAACCTCTGATTTAGATGTCTCAACCTTGTTTTTAAGCTTAACCAACCATGGGATAAGTTGTAAGCATTAGGACATAGGTATGAGATGTGTTGGACACAAGTTGCATAGGTTTAAACAAGTTTTTGATGAACATAAAAACAAACAGAAAGTTTATGGACTATTTCGGGGCATTTCCAGGTCTGATTTCTCCAAGGAGAAGTCTAGGAATCGAACCCCATGATTATACAAGCAAGTAGGAAAAAGAATCGAGTGAATCGGATAAGAATTGAGTGAGTTATGCTCATTTTCGTGAAGGGGTGTCAATCTACTCGAACCTTTGCTTTCAGCTACGGTTTGGAGGATGTTTTGAGAGTTTTTAGTGTTGCAAAAGTGGTAGGGAGGCTGGTTATAAGTGGTATTTATAGGGGGAAGGATTAGGGTTTCAATGGGTTGGGCTTTGGAAGTGTTTAGAAGGGGTTACACCTTGAAACTAGCCCACAAAACTCAACTATATGGGGCTGAATTTTGCTGAATTGGGCTGCCATATTTCTTTATTTTTTTAAAACATTATAATGAGTAATTTTGTTAGTTAAGTTGTGTAATAATATGCAACAATGTTTCCCCTAACTTGTAACAAGGTGAAATATGAAATAAAACATGATTTAACTAGGTAAAAAGTGTAATGTACTAGTATGTAACATGTTTGTAACATGTTTGTAAGTGACAAGTATATGTCACATATTTACAAGTTCAACATATGTTTGTAAGTATCACAAAGAAGTATCAAATGATCTCATGATTAATCGTATTATGGTGTATGTATAGTATGTAACAAGGAAATGCAAGTTTTCATTCATGATCAAAATCTCGAGTTTACAACGAGTACTAGAAGGAACGAGTACAATGATACAAAGCTTCCAAAATTAGCAACACGAGTAAGACAAGCTATAAATAGAAAGTACAAAACACAGGGCGTTACAATATATATATTCGTACATCCGGTTCTAAGTTAAGATCATAACATCATCAACAACCATGTATTCTATTATCATCACATACAATCCAAACAATCCGATCAAAACATATAATTATGAAATCTCGTATAAACAATATGCCATCTATCAATACAAACAATAATCACACTAACCGGATTACGAGTAGTAAGGATGATCCGAGTGATAGTCTTGGTGGCCGTCGGTTTCAAGCAACGAGAGAGAAAGAGAAGTCGTCTAGGGTTTGGTGTGAATGCGTTGCAAGAACAAGTGAAGGGTATACTCTAACACCTCATGTTATTCGTATGAGTGTAGTGGGCCGAACCCTCATTTGGGTTGCCCATGAGTTCGTGCACAAAGGGTAAGGCCCGAATGGCTTGTGCGATCAAATGGGTGTGTGTTGTGCGATTTGAGTCAAGTAATGTAACCACACATACATAACGTATTACACATAGCATTCCGTATAATCATTTACACCAAGCACACATCAATACATCATTCATTAAATCCAATCATGTAACTTAGTTCGCATATGCACGTAGCGTTACACAAAGTAAGTCTAGAGTTCGAGTTGTCACATTATCCCCAACTAAAAAGAAATTTCGTCCCGAAATTTGATATGCACTCACTGAGGAAACTAGGTAAGTTAAAGCAGCTAGATAAGTTAAAGCTAGGTAAGTTATATCGTTTGCTGGTTTTCCTGGGGTGTCACATCCTCCCCAACTTGGAGGAAGTTTCGTCCCGAAATTCACCAGTGGTATCAAGAGTTGGTTCAATCCCTTAAACAATTGAGAACATTGAAGTTTTAACATATCCTTCCGTTCCTATGTGAACTTCAGTCCACGTATTGAAGTTTAACAAGCCCTCACGATTGTCATACGACTCCTGCTAACGAACCTTGACTTCTTAGCCCATGCTTTCGATAGATTCCCTGATATATACAACTGATCCGATGACCTCAAATTCCGGTAAGGGTATCACCAGGGTTTCATCGGGCAACCACTGCCTTAAACCTAGGGCATACATACCATTACGGTAGTTATCCCGTTTCATCAATTAGCCTGAGTTTGTGAGCCAAGTCACCGTTTGTTCCAGTAATCCGAATGTCTCACGCGTCGGAAAGTAAGCTTGCCAAAGAATGGGACCCAAATGCGTCTAGTTACGTAGTAAGCGCCGTCTGCCTTCTGTTCTAATCGCTGTCGTGAGCCACGTATGGCTTCAGCTTTGACATTTTCGGGTTGCAATGCTTTTACCTGAGCATTTCGTATTTGTGCTGGAAGGCTAGGCTGAATCGTAAGCTGTAGCGCTCGCACGCGCCGAGGTAAAGTGTCCTTCCGACTGAGGGCGTCAGCCACAACATTGGCCTTGCCTGGATGGTACTTGATAACGCATTCGTAATCGTTCAGTAGTTCAACCCATCGTCGTTGACGCATGTTTGAATCCTTCTGCTTAAGAATATACTCGAGACTCCTGTGATCGGTGTAATCGTGCACCTGGTACCGTACAGGTAGTGTCGCCATATCTTAAGCGCGAAAACAACAGCTCCCAGCTCTAAATCGTGCGTCGTGTAGTTCCGTTCATGATTCTCGTAAGCAATGACCTTGTCACGCTGCATTAACACACATCCAAGACCTTGAATGGATGCGTCACAATATACTACGAAATCGTCCGTGCCCTCTGGCAATGAGAGAATAGGTGCGCCGCAAAGCCTATCCTTTAGGTGCTGAAAAGCAGTCTTCTGGGGATCTCCCCACGGTAGGTGACACCCTTCCGTGTCAGTAGTGTAAGTGGCTGCGCAATCTCCGAGAAATCCTTGATAAACCGTCTGTAGTAACCTGCCAAACCCAAGAATTGGCGTATCTCCTGTTGGCGTACGTGGTGCAGGCCAGTTCCTGATCGAGTCTACCTTGGATGGATCGACATGGATCCCATCCTTGTTCACTACGTGGCCTAAGAAGTGGACTTCACGATGCCAGAAGTCACATTTCGAAAACTTGGCGTACAGCTGTTCCTTTCGAAGAAGCTCCAAAATAAGGCGTAGATGCTGCTCGTGTTCCTCCTGACTCTTGGAGTAGATCAGAATGTCGTCGATGAAGACTGGTCAAGATAGGGTTTGCACACCCTGTTCACAAGGTTCATAAATACGGCAGGTGCGTTCAATAATATCAAACCATCCATCATATCAAACATAAAGTATAATAGTTAAATTAATTCATAAAACCCAATACGATTGATGTTCAAACCAAACTTTGTTTGAGTAGCGAAAACATAATAATGAAAACCCAAAATAAGTTATAAGTTCAAATATCGTTCATTGCGTCCCCTTGTCCTAACACGAAAGCTCGACCTCTTGCCTCGTTGCCATTTTTGTTGTTTCCAGCATTGTCGTTATTCGGGCGGTTGTTGTTGTTGGCGTTCTGGTTTAACTGAGGGCAATCCCGTTTAAAGTGACCCTCGTCACCACACTGATAGCACCCCTTCCTGAAACCCTGGTTCTGCTGGGGTGGTTGCCCCTGTTGTCCTTGGTTTTGCTGGTTCTGTTGCTGCTGGTGTTTGGGTTGTGAGGTCCTACAATCCCTGGCCTCATGGCCTGGCTTACCACACTTGTTACACGTCCGACCACACGGCCCCCAATGATGATAGCCACACCTGTTACATCGTGGCTTTCTCCCTGCATACGAACCCTGGCTGTGGTCACTTCCCTGGCCTTGATTGACAGAAGACGACTGGCTGATGTTGCGGTTGCTGTTGTCTGGCCTTTTCTGAGTCTGGCCAGCACTAGATGCTTTGTCATAATCACTCCACTTCCGCTTGTTATCATTAGCGGACGCAGTGGCAGTGGGTGTAGCAGCAGTAGCGGCTGAAATACGCGGGGGTAACGAATCGCTTTCTACTTCTTGGTCCACAATCTTATGAGTCAGACGAACGATCTGTGTCAGATCATTGAGATGGGCTGCAGTGACCAAGCTCTTCACACGCGGAGGCAACCCTTTGATGAATAACTCAATCCTCCGAGACATAGGCCGGGACAAGTTCGGGCACATGTCGGCCAGTTTATACGATCGCTTCACATACGCTTCGACTTCAGATCCAACCATCTTCAAGTCGTAGTACTCGTTTTCCAACTTCTGGACTTCATCCCGAGGACAGTACTCCTCCCTGATCAGTTCTTTAAAGTCTTCCCAGGTTGTCGCATTCGCTGCCTCGATGCCCAATAACTGTACCTGGGCGTTCCACCACGTTAGAGCACCATCCGCCAAGGTACCCGCAGCATATTTCACCCTGTCCCCAGTGGGACAGTTATAGATAGCAAACACAGACTCTGCTTTCTCGAACCATCTTAGGAGTCCCACAGCCCCTTCAGTCCCGGTGAAGGTCTGTGGCTTACAGTCCATAAACATTTTGAATGTGCACGCAGGCTGGTTAGGTTGAGGTTGCGCTTGTTGACCAGCTTGATAGGCTGCTAAAGCCTCAGCTACGCGAGTATTGATTAGGTCAGTCAACTCAGCCTGAGTCATGGTGATGTTACCACGTCCGTGTCCTCGTCCACTCATGTTTCTATAGTTGGGAATAAACCGGTTTAGAAATCGAAACGAGATAGGAGTCAAGTATCATACTGATATTTACGTACTACCAAGTTCACACATAGTAAGGCAGAACCCTTCTCACGCTCGATAAGCCTCACTGGGACTTGCATGCACCCCGCGTTATTATTAAGTGTGCACCCATAATAATAAGGCAATTTGCATGCTTATCTCAGTGCCTCTTAGCTTGCGCTCAAAGCTTCCTCCGTTCAAACAACACAACAGGTGGTATCACAGGTCTATGGTTCACATGAGTCGAAGGGTAGTGTCACACTATCAAGTCACTATGGTGTTTAACGTTTCAGTTCATATACGTTGTGAGTGTGTGACTGCTAAGCAAGTAATGTATAAAGTGAGAGAGAGACGAACCTTGCAATCTGGAGCTGAGTGTCATGATCGACTTTCGAAGTTGTTCGGTTATAGTCTGGTTTTACAAAACGTTTTAAAACCTAGTTCACTATAACCAGTGGCTCTGATACCAACTGTAACACCCCCAAAATTCCACCTGCGGAAGCCCCGCGTGGCGTGTTACGCATCAGAGTTCGAGCCACCAATCACATTGAACCAATGATAAATATTTAGATAAGTCATGACATTAATTACCAAATAAGATGTCTACATGATATCAATTCAAAAGTTGTGTTGCGGAAGCATGTAATCGTTTAGAAATCGTTTCATAATAATAATCATAATCCATGTATTGTTTATAAGTTAATCCAAGAGTCTCGATCCATGACCACTCCAGCACTCCCAGATAGCAAGTCCATATTCCAAGGTTAACGACCTACAAGCATGCAAACAAGTGTGTCAGACTACGCTGGTGAGTTCAAAGTGTTGCTTACGTGTTGTGTTACTAGATATATGTTAATGCGATTCAATGATGCGTTACGATGTTGCTCAAGTTAGTTACCCTAGGGACTACGCCCTTACGTAACCGAGGAGTGTGCCTCTTAGCAACCCACTATGTTGTTCAGTTAGTTACCCTAGGGGAACCGCCCTTACGTAACCGAGGAGTGTGCCTCTAAACAACCATAGTGAAACCCAGATAATTAGTTCACCCCCGTCCTTATGGCCCGGTGTGAGGTTTCCCACCTAATAGCGCTATCAACTAATTACCCCCATTGCCCTCCAGGCAATAACCAAAACCGATTAAGTTGTTTACCCAAAGTTTCCCTTCCAAATGTTTACCAGTTGTCCCAAACCACCGGGACGCATGCTTGAGAAAATGCAATGAACTCACCTGGGATTGCTCGGTATGATACACAATAGTTCAATTAAGCTACAAAGTGATCAACCACGTCCTATCACAGTTACCATACAAGTCAGGTTTGGTTCAAGTAAAGCACGTATGTTCCACACAAGTTAACACGTTACTAGCACGTATAGATCATGGCACACTTAATCAATCAGGTAATGCTACAAGAAGCCCAAATAATATTGGCCCAACCCATTGTGCGATCCGCCTACTAGTGCGTTCCACAATGGGTTGTGCGGTTCAACTAACGTAGCCCAACCAGTACCCGGCCCAACACGGCAGCCCAATTGTATACGGCCCAAATACTAAACAAATAAGCCAGCTTGTACGGTTCATACATCTTGTGCGATTTGGACAGTTTGTGCGATCAGTCTTTGGGCCTGTCCGGCCCAACAGGTAAATAAACATAATACTTGTGCGGTTCACTACCTCTTGTGCGACTGGGAATATGTTGTGCGATTCGTTTTGGGCTTTGAGGCCCAACAGGTAAACAAACTTTATCACATGTACGATTCAGTAAACCTTGTGCGACTAGGTTCCTTGTGCGAGTGGACATGGGCTTGTTCGGTCCAATAACAACAATAATAGCTATCTAGCATAACCACGGCCCAACCAAATAGACCAAGATCAGCTTGTGCGACCAGGTCCAGCTTGTACGACCGAGTTTGTGCGAATGGCCTCTTGTGCGATCAAGAGGCCTTGTGCGGCTGGACTTATGTGAATCCGATTTTTATGCCAACCAGTTATGTTGTTTCCATAATTTAAGCAATATTGTTACAATCACCAATTAATTCGGTTGACCAATATAACCGTTTCCTTAGTTACAGTTTTCAATTAACACAATATCAACAAATCAATTAGTAACATATAGATCAAACAAGGCAAGTTTAAGCTATCTCATAAGAACCCTAATCCAAATCAACATGAACAATATTCTCAAAACCTTGAATAAATATATAGACTTAACAACATGAAGCCGATTTATGAACATCAACAACAATCAACATCATATCCGATTCGGCCAGAATACTATCGCATGACTACTATCTAGAACATAGATCATGGCAGCCGATTAACACCTATTCACATTACAGCCGATATATATATATATATATTCGTACATCCGGTTCTAAGTTAAGATCGTAACATCATCAACAACCATGTATTCTATTATCATCACATACAATCCAAACAATCCGATCAAAACATATAATTATGAAATCTCGTATAAACAATATGCCATCTATCAATACAAACAATAATCACACTAAACGGATTACGAGTAGTAAGGATGATCCGAGTGATAGTCTTGGTGGCCGTCGGTTTCAAGCAACGAGAGAGAAAGAGAAGTCGTCTAGGGTTTGGTGTGAATGCGTTGCAAGAACAAGTGAAGGGTATACTCTAACACCTCATGTTATTCGTATGAGTGTAGTGGGCCGAACCCTCATTTGGGTTGCCCATGAGTTCGTGCACAAACGGTAAGGCCCGAATGGCTTGTGCGATCAAATGGGTGTGTGTTGTGCGATTTGAGTCAAGTAATGTAACCACACATACATAACGTATTACACATAGCATTCCGTATAATCATTTACACCAAGCACACATCAATACATCATTCATTAAATCCAATCATGTAACTTAGTTCGCATATGCACGTAGCGTTACACAAAGTAAGTCTAGAGTTCGAGTTGTCACATTATCCCCAACTAAAAAGAAATTTCGTCCCGAAATTTGGTATGCACTCACTGAGCAAACTAGGTAAGTTAAAGCAGCTAGATAAGTTAAAGCTAGGTAAGTTATATCGTTTGCTGGTTTTCCTGGGGTGTCACATCCTCCCCAACTTGGAGGAAGTTTCGTCCCGAAATTCACCAGTGGTATCAAGAGTTGGTTCAATCCCTTAAACAATTGAGAACATTGAAGTTTTAACATATCCTTCCGTTCCTATGTGAACTTCAGTCCACGTATTGAAGTTTAACAAGCCCTCACGATTGTCATACGACTCCTGCTAACGAACCTTGACTTCTTAGCCCATGCTTTCGATAGATTCCCTGATATATACAACTGATCCGATGACCTCAAATTCTGGTAAGGGTATCACCAGGGTTTCATCGGGCAACCACTGCCTTAAACCTAGGGCATACATACCATTACGGTAGTTATCCCGTTTCATCAATTAGCCTGAGTTTGTGAGCCAAGTCACCGTTTGTTCCAGTAATCCGAATGTCTCACGCGTCGGAAAGTAAGCTTGCCAAAGAATGGGACCCAAATGCGTCCAGTTACGTAGTAAGCGCCGTCTGCCTTCTGTTCTAATCGCTGTCGTGAGCCACGTATGGCTTCAGCTTTGACATTTTCGGGTTGCAATGCTTTTACCTGAGCATTTCGTATTTGTGCTGGAAGGCTAGGCTGAATCGTAAGCTGTAGCGCTCACACGCGCCGAGGTAAAGTGTCCTTCCGACTGAGGGCGTCAGCCACAACATTGGCCTTGCCTGGATGGTACTTGATAACGCATTCGTAATCGTTCAGTAGTTCAACCCATCGTCGTTGACGCATGTTTGAATCCTTCTACTTAAGAATATACTCGAGACTCCTGTGATCGGTGTAATCGTGCACCTGGTACCGTACAGGTAGTGTCGCCATATCTTAAGCGCGAAAACAACAGCTCCCAGCTCTAAATCGTGCGTCGTGTAGTTCCGTTCATGATTCTCGTAAGCAATGACCTTGTCGCGCTGCATTAACACACATCCAAGACCTTGAATGGATGCGTCACAATATACTACGAAATCGTCCGTGCCCTCTGGCAATGAGAGAATAGGTGCGCCGCAAAGCCTATCCTTTAGGTGCTGAAAAGCAGTCTTCTGGGGATCTCCCCACGGTAGGTGACACCCTTCCGTGTCAGTAGTGTAAGTGGCTGCGCAATCTCCGAGAAATCCTTGATAAACCGTCTGTAGTAACCTGCCAAACCCAAGAATTGGCGTATCTCCTGTTGGCGTACGTGGTGCAGGCCAGTTCCTGATCGAGTCTACCTTGGATGGATCGACATGGATCCCATCCTTGTTCACTACGTGGCCTAAGAAGTGGATGTCCGGATGTATTCAGAACGTAAGATATGCGCGAAAATGCAAACTTATGCACTTTTTGACGCTTTTAGTCCCTAAATGACCAAAAAGTTTATTTTAGCACACCGAACCCCTCAAAGCCTATTTCTAAGCTATGTAAAGGATATTTAGGGTATGTTTAACTTATGGTCATGTTCCGGAATGTTTGTTACAGTACGAATCAGCATACTTTCATGGTTTGTCGAAATTAGTCCTTGTAAGCGAATAAACTTAATTTTGCCATACCAAAGCCTTCAAAACTTATTTCTAAGTTATGTAAAGGTTATTTAAGGTATGTGAAGCATATATTGATGTTCCGGAGTGTTTGTCACATTAAACTGATTACGTTTACGCACCAGTTTGCGTATAACTCTCTAGAAAGCGATATAGAGTTTGAAATTGAACAAAAATCAAAACATGAAAAATGTCAAACCTAAACAAACAAATATTGGGATCAAATAACATTGTTTTATTGATAATTGAACAATTTACAATGGTTACAGACAAAGGTGTCACAGTCTCCCCTACGTTATGGAAATTTCGTCCCGAAATTTGTTTAGAGGAAACTCGTGAGAATAGATGTGGATACTTCGCCTTCATTTGATCTTCACGTTCCCAAGTAAATTATGGTCCACGTTTAGATTCCCAGCGAACTTTGACCAATGGAATGCGCTTGCGTTTGAGCCACTTGACTTCACGGTCCATGATTTCCACAGGTTTCTCAACAAAATGCATCGTGTTATCAACACGAATTTCATCAAGTGGTATGTGGAGGTTCTCATCAGATAAACACTTCTTGAGATTGGACACGTGAAAAGTTGGATGAACATTTCCAAGTTCAGGAGGTAACTCCAGTCTGTAGGCTACCTTACCGATTCTTTCGACGATCTTGAATGGTCCAACGTATCTAGGTGCAAGTTTTCCTGTCTTTCCAAATCTGATCACACCTTTCCAAGGTGAGACTTTAAGTAATACTCGATCACCGACTTGAAATTCCAAGGGCTTGCGTCGTCGATCTGCGTAACTCTATTGACAGCTTTAAGCTGTCTGAAGGTTATCATGAACTTTCTTAACCTTATCTGTTGTCTCTAGAATGAGGTCAAGTCCAGTAAGCTGAGCCTCACCGATCTCATTCCAGCAGACTGGTGAACGACATTTTCGACCATAGAGAGCCTCGAAAGGAGCCATGTTGATGTTGGAGTGATAACTGTTGTTGTAAGAGAATTCAATCAATGGAAAATACGAATCCCAACTAGCACCAAAATCAATCACACAAGCTCTAAGCATATCCTCCAAAGTCTGGATTGTTCTTTCAGTTTGGCCATCTGATTGTGGATGATAAGCTGTGCTCAGATTAAGTTGGGTCCCCATAGCAGATTGCATGGCTCTCCAAAAACGAGATAAGAATCGAGCATCTCTGTCCGAAACAATGCTCAAAGGAACACCATGTCTAGATACAATTTCATCCACATAGATCTTAGCAAGCTTATCAGCAGATAGATCCTCACGGATCGGCAAGAAATGTGCTGACTTTGTGAGATGATCAACAACTATCCAGATAGCGTCATGACCTTTTTTAGTGCGTGGAAGTTTGGTAATAAGATCCATAGCAATGTTTTCCCATTTCCAAACTGGAATCTATGGTTGCTCCAATAAACCAGAAGGATGTTGGTGTTCAGCCTTAACCTTAAGACAAGTAAGGCATTTTGAAACGTATAAGGCAATGTCTTTCTTCATACCAGGCCACCAATACTGAGTGTGAAGTTCCTTATACATTTTGTCAGCACCAGGATTAATAGAATAACGAGACTTATGGGCTTCATCCATAAGCAAGGTGCAAAGATCATCTTGGCTTGGGACCCACAAACGGTCCATGAAATAATACGATCCATTGTCCTTCAGTTCAAGATCAGGCTTAATGTGATAGGGTAACTCCTTACCCATCAAGTCTTGTGAAACACAAGTGTGTTGAGCCTGAGCAATGCGGGTTTGGATATTAGATCGAGCTTGAATATTAGATTGAACACGAACACAATGAAGCTTGACACGTTCTTTACGACTCAAAGCGTCAGCCACGACATTCGCCTTACTAGGATGGTAGCGAATTTCGCAGTCATAGTCGTTTAGAAGTTCAACCCAACGTCGTTGCCTCATGTTGAGTTCTTTCTGATTGAAGATATGTTGAAGACTCTTGTGGTCAGTGAAAACCACACATTTTGTACCATATAAATAGTGTCTCCAGATCTTGAGAGCGAACACAACTGCACCTAACTCAATATCATGAGTGGTGTAGTTCTTCTCATGTACCTTCAACTGCCTCGATACATATACTATGACTTTGTTCCTTTACATGAGAACACAGCCAAGACCCAAGTTTGATGCATCACAATACACGACGAAATCATCATTGCCCTCAGGCAAAGATAGAATAGGCGCATCACAAAGCTTCTGTTTCAAGGTCTGAAATGCTTCTTCTTGTTTGGTTCCCCATTCAAAGGGTTTATTATTCTGAGTTAGAGCAGTTAGAGGAACTGCAATCTTCGAGAAGTTTTCAAATGAAGCGGCGGTAATAACCCACGAGACCAAGAAAAGAACGAACCTCAGTAACAGTAGTAGTGGTAGTGGTAGTGGTGGTGATAGTGGTGGTGGTAGTGGTAGTGGTGGTGGTAGTGGTGGTGGTAGTGGTGGTGGTAGTGGTGGTGGAGTGGTGGTGGAGTGGTGGTGGTAGTAGTCGTGGTCGTGGTCGTGGTCGTGGTCGTGGTCGTGGTCGTGGTCGTGGTCGTGGTAGTGGTAGTGGTAGTGGTAGTGGTAGTGGTAGTGGTGGTGGTGGTGGTGGTGGTGGTGGTGGTGGTGGTGGTGGTGGTGGTGGTGGTGGTGGTGGTGGTGGTGGTGGTGGTGGTAGTGGTAGTGGTAGTGGTAGTAGTAGGAGTAGTAGTAGTAGTAGTAGTAGTAGTAGTAGTAGTAGTAGTAGTAGTAGTAGTAGTAGTATCCCAATCCTTAATCGCGCTGATCTTGGAGGGATCTACATGAATACCTTGTTCGTTGACAATATGCCCCAAAAATTGAACTTCCTTAAGCCAGAATTAGCACTTGGAGAATTTGGCAAAAAGTTGCTCTTTCTTCAGGAGTTCCAGAGTAAGACGAAGATGTTGCTCGTGATCTGCTTGCGTCTTAGAATATATCAAGATGTCGTTAATGAAAATGATGATGAACTTATCTAAATAAGGCTTACAAACCAAATTCATCAAGTCCATGAAAACAGCAGGAGCATTAGTCAAACCGAATGGCATAACTGTGAACTCATAATGCCCATAACGAGTGCGGAAAGCAGTCTTGGGAATATCTTCTTCATGCACACGAAGTTGCTGATACCCAGAACGTAGATCAATCTTTGAAAAACAAGAAGCACCCTGTAACTGATCAAAGAGGTCATCAATGCGAGGTAGGGGATATCGATTCTTGATGGTAAGCTTGTTAAGCTCACGATAATCGAGACACATCCGGAAAGATCCATCCTTCTTCTTGACAAAAAGAATGGGAACACCCCAAGGTGAAAAGCTAGGACGAATAAAACCTTTGTCAGAAAGCTCCTGAAACTGCTTATGTACGATCGGTTTTGAAACCCAAACGAGTCGTTCAGAGGAGTTTTTATCTATTTAAAAGGCAGAAACAGAGAAATAGACTTCGAAACAGCTTGCAAATCACTTTAAACAGCTTTCTGATTGATATAACACTGTTTATAATCACAGGATAAACCGGCAGCACCTCGGTATCCAAATTCAAAATCATTACATATGATTCCGCTCGAGTGGCTATATATAGACATCAGATTCCTCTTGAACATGATAAAGAGCATTTCAAGCGGAATAAGAATTTGATGATTTCGCTTGAAACTGACACAAGTCATTTAAAGCGGAATCAGCTCATTCAAGCGGAATCAGCCACAATTACACAAAAATCTGCTATTTTCTCGAACAACGTGCCCTGATCTAACATATCTAGTTACAAGACTCGATACAAGACGAAGTCGACAGACGCATGCACCAACAGACTCCCCCTTGAATGTTGACGAGTCTTCAGTGTCGAGTCTTCAACGTCTTCAGTCTTTATCAGTCTTTGGGCGTCCAGAATCTCTACTCTTCCAGAATCTTGACCTGGTTTTTCAATATTCAAACTCTCTTTGATGTTGTTCCAAGATCGTGACCTGGCTCTCATCCAGCTCAGGTAATCTGCACATCCTCTACCTCAAAGTAATTTTACAAATTTAAACATTTCAAATTTATATATCACGACTCTCCCCCTCAAATAAAAATCAGAATGATTTAATACCATTAATATCTGATGAACCACATATAGATTTTGTTTAAAACACATTTTTTTTAAAAACACAGACTCCCCCCCACAAAATGCTCATCATGTCTAGCACTTGGAATTTTGAAAATCAGCTCTTCAACATCAGTTGTCGAAAATCTTTTTGAATTTTTCAAAAGTTATGCTAAAACACACTAAAAATCTTTTTTGGAATTTTTGTAATAATAAAAGAAAATGCAGTAAAGAAATATTTACAGACACTATTTTTGTGAGTTTGTGTAAGAGGATCATATCAGTTTATGAGACAAATCACCAACACCGTTAAGCTTCATTTCATTTTAAGTTTTAAACAATTCACTTAGATTGTCAGTATACTGGTCCACTTAAATTTTCACACAAAGTTCAACTGTTTTGAGATACGAGATTAATGTTTTAATGACTTAAACTTATTCGCGTGTCCCACTACTTGAATATACTCCAGTATCTAGATCCCAATATTCAGTCTTACAGGTAAGTATATCTAGATGATATCTGTAAGGGTTAGGTGCGAAACCGTGAGAGCTCAGGTCAGAACTTTTGTTCAGCAGAGAGATGACGGCTCGACTTTAGGTGTGTCCCCTTTAGAGGATCTTTTCTTCAACAGCACATGATTAGCATTTTTCAATGTTTCATCATTTTTTATGCTGAGGGTGACGTTATATTTCAGGAATTTGCAGAAAGTATTATACGGGGACTAGGTCAGAATTTCCATTCAGCAGAAGTCCCGGGATAATACCCCAGATATCACTAAGCATAAAGACCTAGTATCTCAGAAAGAGGGACCTTTCAAACAAGATTTCGTGGGTTACCCATATATCCAAGAAATTGTTCCCCACGATATAAGCAAGTTTGAATTTTAAGTTTATATCTCGTCACAATCTACTAAATGTGCAAAAACCTACTGACATATCCGGAGTGAGATTGATTATCACATTTTTTTGACTTTCCAATTCTTTAGCATGTTGTGATAGTCCACTCATGTACTATCATTTCCTCTTTTTCACAACAAAACTCATTTTTGATTTTATCATGTTTTTGGCTTTTTCAAATTTTCTAATGTTTTTGGATTTTCTGAAATTTTTACTCCCCCTAAAATGCAAACACATTAAAAGAAATTTGAAAACAAAACTATACAGAAAGATGACAAACTGATATCAAATCGCTTCAATTCGCCATTCACTAGGCATAAACAATCAGAACTCCTCCTTTCAACAAACTATTTTCCCATTTAGATTTCAAAATGGTTTTTCCGGAAAATAAGTTTTGTTTTAACCACTTGTAGGTTCGGGTTCATCATCTTGTTCATTCAATCATTTGTATGAGGATTACATCAAGTTCAAACTAATGACCTTGACTGATCACTTGTAAACTTATCACCTGTACCACATGTAGGAATAAAACATCTACACAAAATCATTTTACCAATCAAGATGCCGATTCCTGCTTCACACTTACCTACCTAGAAGCTCCGGCAAGTCACAACCTGTAAAATTTAAAAACAATTTTAAAATCTTTCACAAAATCTATTTTAACAAGAATACTGCCGATTCCTAATCCGCGATTACAAACTTGGGATCTCCGGCAATTCAAGTTTTTCAAGCAAAGAAAATGTCCACCCAAGCCTGACCTGCCTTGGGTGATACCAACTCCTCTTTAGTTGGGGTGTAAGTTGCTTTCTTTGTAGCATAAAAATCCTTTACCCTTTAACCTTCCTGTCGATCATCTTTCCAAAAATTTTCTTTACATTTCCATTAAACACTTTCTCAACATCAAATTCATTCTTTTCAGAATAAAATTGATTCGAGATCTCAACTTTCCCAATCTTTTGTTTAAAATTTTCAGTCCTCAATGGTGGAAAGTTCTCATCATCCATTGGAGGAACTGAGTTTTCACTCTTTTTAACAACATGTGGCTCTTCTGATTTTGTGGAATCAGATTCATCGCCAGTTTTCACATCAGATTTCTTAACAACCCACTTTTGGTTGTCAAGCTTCACACTTCTCCTGTAAAATCACTTTGAACAATCACCAACTTCATATGTTGAATTTTTAAACACTTTAAATTTCTCAGTTGGTGGTTCGGTTTTATCAACAACTACTTCTTTTCGTTTTCCAGAAACTCCCTGTTTTGTTTTTGTTGCTAATGGACAATTCCATGCAATGTGACCAACTTCATTGCATCTAAAACAGGTTCTGGTTTCTTTTCCCTGAACTTCATTTTTCTTCTTCTCAGCAAGAAATTCTTGATTTGATTGTCTCCAGAATGAGCTCTTCTTTTTCTCTTCAGCAGATGGACCTGAAACAAATTTTGTATTTTTAGAAATTTTCTCATTTTTATAGTTTTCTGGAGGAATAAAACCCAATCCTTTCTTTTTGAAATTACCATTATGGTTTGGTTTCTTTTGAAAACCAGAACCATAATTGTAACCCTTTTCTTGTTTAAACGCTGTTGAACTCTTGAAGTGTATTTTTTTAGGTTTTTCAGTAAGATTTAAATCTTTTATTTCAGAAATATTAATTTCTGTCATTTTGAAAACCTTTTTAATCATTTCAATTCTAACACTTCTCATTGGAAACTCTTTATCAAAATATAATTTGTCAGAATCATTCAAAGTATATGTAACTTCAAATGTTTCGTCCTTCAAATTAGAATTTGATAACAAAAATTCTTTACTATAAATCCGTTTTCCCGACGTTTTTGAACTTTTTCCAGACGAACTCGAAACCCCGACTGACAAACACGAACTTTCGGACTCGGACTTTGACTCTGACTCTGACTCCTCATCCTTATCCAACACCTGATCGACCATTCTTTTTATTAATTCGGACTCATGATCTGTGTCGGACGCTGTGAATGTGATGTCAATGTTGTCTGGTAATACATCGGTTTAGTCGGACTCTAACTTTATATTGATCGCCTTTTTTACTTGTTCCTCATTCGGTTTTCTAGGAGAGTACCCTTCCCAAATTGGAGGCGGACACTTATTATAACAGACACTCTGTTTCTTACCAGTATCCTTTGTCTTCGACCTTTTGTCTCCAAACACTTCAAAACCTGCAACAGTTGGATAAATTCTGTCAATTAAGTAATCAGAACTTGTATAACTTCTCAATAAATGTCTGATTCTTTCATTTTCAGCTTTTTCACTTTCCAACTCTTGCTTCCATTTCGCACATTCTTCAATATAAAAATTTATCTCTTTCTGCTTCGTCATCATTGTTGCATTCATCATTTTCAAAGCATCTTCTCTTTCTGAGTTTGTCTTTTGCAAACTGTTCACTGTTTTGTTCAAAACATCATACGACTCCTTTACATTCTTAACATCAAACAACAACTTTTCTTTCAACTTTTCTGATTCACTAAACCTCTTGTCTTTTTCTACACATTGTTTGCAAGGTTCTGAACATGTAAGACATGGTTTTGCGACTTCAACAATCTTTTCTACCTCCACAATCTTCTCTACTTCCACTATCTTTTACACTTCAACTATCTTCTCAATCACCTTGACTTCTTTCATTTCTTTTGCACCTTTTCTCTCTTTAAGTTTCCTCAATTTTTCTTCAAAATAAAATTCAAATCTGTCAGAAGATAAATGAGTTTTTCCAATATTTATCTGTTCAATTTCTTCATCATCATCACTGTTTTCTGTTGAACTATTTTCTGAAGAAACAGATTCTTCATCTTGACTTTTCCCTTCATCAGATAATACAGCTATCCATTCCTTCATCAACTCTGGCTTTTGAACAATCTGAGCAATGAAAGCTTTAACATTGGATCAACTGGAATGTACTTGTCCCAGCTAAAACCTTCAGCCACTTTCTCATCATCTTGATCAATAATGCCATAATAAGCTTTCTTATTTGCATCTTCAATCATTTTTCCATGTGCAGTTTGTGAATCCTTTTGTTGATGCAGCTGATTAGTGATTTGTTGATATATAGCCTTTCTATAGTAATCATCTTTTCCAAAAGGATTCTTTGCTCCACTAGTCTCCTAATTTTTGCACTCTCTTTTGATGTGACCTTTCTCCCTGCATTTAAAACAAGTAACTTTAGATTTATCAAAACCTAAAGCTGAAAGATGAACATCCAAAAAATCATTTCTTCCTGTAATCATTTTGAACTTTTCAGCTCTTCTCAGGAAACTAGCTAGACACCACTTTATATCCATGAGTTCCAATTCCTCTGCATCGATCTGATCATAATCTTCCTTGGTTAGCATAGGATTACCAATTTTTCCAGCAATCAATCCTTCATAAGATTCCAAAGCAGTAACTAGTAATGCCATATGATTTTTAACAACTTCCTCAGAAAAATTCTGTCCATTTTGAAGATGTAATGCAACATTGCACTGAATCATGTGCCCATTACCAACACTTGCACTTTGAACACTTGGAGGATTAACATTTGAGAATCCACTAGTGTTGACTGAACTTTGACGGACTGATCCGGATGAATTTCCTGCACTAAAAGCAGTTTGGATCTTTGGACTTGCTTCAACAGTTTGAACATTTCCTTTGTAGTATAGTTTGATATCTTGTTGGTTGCTTGAACTGTTCATTCTTGCAATCTTTTGCTGTTCAAGATCCTGTGCCTCAAGCTTTTCAATAAACTGTCCAATTGACAATCTGCTAAATTCTCCAGAATTTTTTAAGATCATCAGATAAGTACCCCATTCTTTTTGTGGTAATGCGCCAGCTAACTTTTCCACCCATTCTGCTGGAGTTTTAGTAATCTACAACTGAGACATGGTATGCACAAGATGACAGTATCTCTCAATGAGAGTTTTTGTAGTCTCCCCTGGCATACTGGTAAACAACTCAAACTCCTTTTTCAGCAATACTCTTGAGCATTTCTGTACTTCCTTCGAATTTCTTCTCAAGTGCTTCCCAGATCGAAAACGCACTTTCATCATGCTGAAGCAAAATAAAGATGTCTTCTTTGATAGCTTGTTGTAGAAGACTAATCATCATTTTCTATCCTTTATAACTGTCTCTCTCTTGGTCTGTAAATTCTGAAATGATTTTATCAACTCTCAAAGCAGTCTGTGGTCTAACATACTTTGTTTCAATGCTTTCCTAAGCTCTCAAATGGTTTGCCTGAACCCAGTTCTCAAAACGATTCTTCCATCCATGGTACTCCTCAATTCCCATAAGTTTCGGAGGTTTTTGCAAAGTTCCGGTCTTGTTTTCTAAATTCATGTTTTGAGCAATGGCAGCTGGAGTAGTCGAAGATGTAGCAAACGCGTTATAGAACTCTTCTTCCCTGATTCGGTAAAAATCCCTTTTCAAGCGAAATACCCTGTTCAAGCGAAATCAAACTTTCAAACACAGACCCTGTTCAAGCGGAATAACGTCTTCAAGCGGAATCACCAACTAACAATTTCAAGCGAAATAACCAGTTTGGAGCGGAATCACTGATTTCGCTTGAACTTTCAAGAGGAATAGCCCATTTGAAGCGAAATAAGACAATGTCAAGCGGAATCAGTCAACTTTGGAGCGGAATAACAGATTTCGCTTGAAATCTCAAGCGGAATATCAACTTTGAAGCAGAATCAGAATGTGGTCGTTCAAGCGGAATCACAACTTAGGTCCATTTTTACCATTTTTAAGCCGAATTTTGTCCTGAAACTCTCAAGGATTTGTTAAAATGCAGTTTTACACAATATGTGAGAAAATGAGCCGATTTTAACCATGAAAAGTTGTTAATTTTGAAAAGAAGGTGTAGAAAACAGAAATTTTAAGCTGAATCGGTAAGAACTCCTCCTCCTGAGCTCTGATACCACTTGTAGGATTGGTTTTGAAACCCAAACGAGTCGTTCAGAGGAGTTTTTATCTATTTCAAAGGCGGAAATAGAGAAATAGACTTCAAAACAACTTGCAAATCACTTTAAACAGCTTTCTGATTGATATAACACTGTTTACAATCACAGGATAAACCGGCAGCACCTCGGTATCCAAATTCAGAATCATTACATATGATTCCGCTCGAGTGGCTATATATAGACATCAGATTCCGCTTGAACATGACAAAGAGCATTTCAAGCGGAATAAGAATTTGATGATTTCGCTTGAAACTGACACAAGTCATTTCAAGCGGAATCAGCTCATTCAAGCGGAATCAGCCACAATTACACAAAAATCTGCTATTTTCTCGAACAACGTGCCCTGATCTAACATATCTGGTTACAAGACTCGATACAAGACGAAGTCGACAGACGCATGCACCAACAGCTTAGATAACTCTTGCATCTCAGACGGTGCAAGATGATATGGAGATCTGTCAATAGGATTTGCACCAGGTACCAGATCAATACGGAACTCGACTTGGCGTGCTGGGGGTAAACCCAGTAACTCTTCAGGAAACAACTCAGGATAATCCCGAACGACATGGATATCTTGAATAGACTTACCTTTGCCTTTATCTGCTACGACATGTGCCAAGAAAGCCACATAGTTCTTTCGCAGATACTACCGAGCTTGAAAACAAGACATGAGCTTGAGACTACTGGCAGGTTTCTCACCACGAACCTGTAGGATCTCACCTGACGAAAGCGGCACACGGATGATCTTCTCAAAACAAACTACCTCTGCGTGATGCTTGGCTAACCAATCCATACCCACTATAACATCGAAACTCCCAAGTTGCATAGGCGTGAGGTCAATGGGAAAAAGATGGTTGTTAAGATTCAACTGGCAGTTACGAAGAACAGAATCAAGAACAACGGGTTCACCACTAGCAACTTCTACTGTCAAAGGCTTACCTAGTTTCGTTCTAGACACGCGAAGCAATGGCTCAAAAGACAACGACACAAAACTCTTATCAGCACCTGAATAAAAAAGAACAGAAGCAGATCGATTGTTAACAAAGAACGTACTGTTCACCACCTCGTTGTCTGCTTGCGCCTCAATAGCATTCATATTGAAGACTCGATCTCGAGCCTGAACCTGATTCTGATTTGCATTAACCAGCCTTGGACACTGGTTTCGGTAATGAGTCAGGTCTCCACAATTATAGCACGAACCAGGAGGAAAATGAGGTCGTGCAGCATGTGCTTGTTGTTGAGCAGGCGGTTGAGCAATCTGCTGAGCTGGATTACGACCGGCCTGATTCTGAGCAAAACGACAAACATCAGCAAGATGACCTGACTTTCCACAGTTAGTACAGAAACGGCACGGAAGATGCGGTTGATGGTGACTATTGCATCTGTTGCACAAAGGTGCATTCCCGCATACCGCTTCTTTGCTGGTGGTTGTGTAGGTTGATCAGGAGCTGCCTGATTTTCTTGGGTAGTGATAGCAAAATTCTGGGAAGCCTTACGCTTCCTTGACCCCTTCGAAGAACCAAAATCCTTGCCCTTCTTGTTTTTACCTCTCTTTCTCTCACCCTTGTCAGACGACTGTTTCTTACCCTTGTCGCTCTTCCTGCGTAGCTTACCTTTTTGAACCTGCGACTCAGACAAAGTCGCAGCTAACTCAATTGCCTGGCGAACTGTGGTAGGGTTACTACCAGTGACGATGTCTTGAACAGAGTCAGGTAAGCCATCAATATACCTCTTGATAGCTTTCTCCAGTGGGGTAACCATGGTAGGGCATAACAAACTCAGCTCCTCAAACCTGTCAGTGTAAGCCCGGTGCTCACCACTATCCTGCTTTAAGTCATCAAACTCCCTTTCTAAAGCCCTCAATTCATGACGAGGACAGAATTCCCTCATCATGAGAGCCTAAGCTCAGCCGAAGTCTGTGCTAACGCAACCTCAGCACAACGGTCTCTCATAACCCTGTTCCACCATGTAAGAGCCCTCTTCTAAAACACACTTGAAGCAAACTCGACTTTCCGATTTTCAGGACACTGAACGTGACGAAACGTACTCTCAATGCTCTCGAACCACTGTAGGAGCCCAGTTGCTCCTTCAGAACCACTAAACTTGAGTGGTTTAGTTGAATTGAAACTCTTGATATTGCATGGAGCATTCTGGTTATTGTTGGCTTGGTTCACTTGAGCAATAATGTCTGGGAGTACAGCAGCCACATGTTGCGTCATGATATCTGCCATTTCGGCATTAGATAACGGGTTTTCGCGACGACGAGGCATTCTAAAAGAGGAAAACATGAGAGGAAACGAGTGAGATGATTAGATGAAAAGAATGAGATGAAACAAAAATTGACAAAAGCAAAGATTGTGGTCATTCGTTCGTTACCACAAAGCAAACAAACGACACACAGTGACTAATCAAAGTAAATGGGTCAAAAAAAATGCATCGCGAAGACATGCTCGCCTATAAGTGAACACTCACCCCAAGAGTTCCCAGGTAAGAGTGACTGGTCCGATTATGTGGATTTGTACGAACACTCTAGCCTTAGACAGAAAACCCGAGGTACAAGCATTCACTCTTCCAGTTTGCACGTGTTCACACTATTTAGAACCCAAAACTTTGACGAGATTTTGAAAACTTAGAAGGCACAAGGCCAAAGAATCATTCAAAAGCGGATGATAAATTTTCAAAATCATTTTGAAAAATTAAAAGGGTTCAAAACCTTATAACAAATTATTTAAAAACAGAAAATTGATTTTCAAAAATCGTTTCGGAAAATTGGGTTCTTGTTTTGGCAATCACCTAAGGATAGGTGAAGTGCATGTTTTAAGATCTAAACACAAGATAACTTGTGTTAGGGTCCTAGAAAAGTTATAGTCTAGGTCAAAGCATTACTAATAACCTAATTCCCTATAACCATTGGCTCTGTCACACCCCGACCGCGTATAACATGCAACCGCGGCGGAAACGTCGGGGAGTGTTGTAACAGAATTATTGTTTCATAACCATGGTAATTAAAGTTCTGTTTTATTTATTAACAAAGAGGGATTACATTGTCTTTAAACAAGAGAAACAAGAGTTCATAACATTATCTAAACTAATCTTGCTTCTTTTATGTCACTAAGGCCCGAGACCACCCTAGTGTATCTTGATCAAATCTATGCATTAGCTCCTGAAACACATGTGAAAATAGGTATGTCAGCATAAAAATGCCTGTGAGTTACATAGGTTTTGTGAAAATAGAATTCATGGCTTAAGTTTAAAGAAATGTTTGATAAAAATTAGTCATGAACCTTGTTAAGTGTTTTCTTTTATAAATCATATGAATATTTGATATGAAATCGGATAAAAAAAAAGAAAGGTGTATGTTTAATTAAATAACCAAGTAAAATGAGTTGTATAAAATAAATTGTTTGTAAAACAATGTCTTGTGAAAAATATGTTATTTATGTAAAATGTTATATGTCTAAATTGAAATAATTTAAATAACGCTATGATATGTAATATCATACAAGCACTTATATATAGGAAGTACCAGCGGCGTATCCACCATGCTTGTATCATATTACACAAACCTCGTTACTTAAATCACTTACCCAAACAAACCACCAATGTAAAATGTTTATGTTTAAACCAATTGCCCAAAATGTTTATGTCAAAATGTAAACCATGTAATGTATAATCAATGTCAAAATGTTCATGTGTCAAATGTAAATCATGTAATGTGTATCCAAAATATCATGTATGGCATGTGAAATATATCAACTAAACCATAGGTAAAATGCACAAAACAAGGTATTGAAATAAAACGTAGCTTAAATCAAAGTTATGTTTTGTGGAAATGCATGCTATACTGATACAGACATCTATGCGGTATTGTGAAAATGCATACATTCAAGCCTTGAGATTGTGGCGATAAACCCTTAAACAAATTAAAGGTTTATCTGGGTTATGTGTATCGAATTCGGTCATTCCTTCCATCCAAACATACCTAGGATGTCAGGAACGGGAGTTGTCAATTCCTATGGTACCACTACCTACTAACGAATGGCGTGATCAATGTTAATGAATGTATTTTTGTCCCATTTAAACAAACCAAATGTCATACCAAAATGTAAGCATGTGATGTAAAACAAAATGTACTAATTATGCAACAAATGGACATATATAGCATGTGATGTGAAACAAATGTACTAAGTATGCAACAAATGGTCCAAGAACGGAAGTTTTGATCCGATTACTCTTAGGTATGAAGTGAATACTCCTACTTAGAGAGCCAAATCAGATCAAAGTGTGGGTTTGAACAAATGGGGGTGGGGGTATTTATAGTTTTCGTACAACCGTTAGGATCATTCATCGAAAACCGAGCTTTAATCTCAGCCGTACACATGCACCCATGGTTTTGCAAAACCATGGGCATCTAAAAATGACCCATAGATTGATAAAATACCATTTGCAAGAGTGCACAACAGCTGGAACAGCTAGAAACAGTTGAAAAAAAGATTATGTGCAGATCTGGGGTTACTACGCGCCCCGCGTAAGACATAGACAAGGCCTACGCAGCCCGCCTGATCTGCAAAGATCAGCAAACAGTTTGCAATATTACAGTTTCAGTCCCTGCAGTGTTTTAGGCTCAATTCCGACACATCTAAGGCCCGTTAAGCCAACTTTAAGGCCCTACAATGGTGCCTAAACATAGTGGACATGAAACATGCTCAAAAATATGCCGGATGTCGGTTCGTTTGGTCGTACGGACGCGTTGTTTGCTTAATTACGACGAAATACGCATGAACGCGAAAAACAATCCAAATTACGTGACGAATGGATTTTTCTCATGCCAATCACTAAAATAAAATATTTTAATGATTACATAAATTTTTGGATATCCGGATGTATTCAGAACGTAAGATATGCGCGAAAATGCAAACTTATGCACTTTTTGATGCTTTTAGTCCCTGAATGACCAAAAAGTTTATTTTAGCACACGGAACCCCTCAAAGCCTATTTCTAAGCTATGTAAAGGATATTTAGGGTATGTTTAACTTATGGTCATGTTCCAGGATGTTCGTTACAGTACGAATCGGCATACTTTCACAGTTTGTTGAAATTAGTCCCTGTAAGCGAATAAACTTGATTTTGCCATACCAAATCCTTCAAAACTTATTTCTAAGTTATGTAAATGTAATTTAAGGTATGTTAAGCATATATTGATGTTCTGGAGTGTTTGTCGCGTTAAACTGATTACGTTTACGCACCAGTTTGCGTATAACTCTCTAGAAAGCGATATAGAGTTTGAAATTGAACAAAATTCAAAACATGAAAAATGTCAAACATAAACAAACAAATATTGGGATCAAATAACATTGTTTTATTGATGATTGAACTATTTACAATGGTTACAGACACAGGTGTCACACCCCCCACCCCCCACCCCCAAAAACCTAAGCCCCCCCCCCCCCCCACCAAGCTAAATTGCTAAAAACTAAACCCACAAAAAACCTAAAAAATCTAAAAGAATAAAAAAACACACAAATTTTTTTAATATTTTTTACATTAAAATCGCTACTTTTAGTAGCCAAAAAAAATTTTAATTTAAAAAAAATTTTGGTAACGAAATCCAGCGATTTTTTTATAAAATATATTAAAAAAATTTGTGTGTTTTTTAGCTACTCTTAGGTATTTTTTATTGTGTTCACATTGGTTCTCGCGGTTCCCGCAATAAAGGGTGGTTCCTAACGGAACCTTCTCCTATATATATACTAGATTATCACCCGGGATTGCTTCCCGGGTCGAGAAAATTACTAATATAATTATTATTTATGATTAATACAAACTTAAAATCATACAAAATGTATGACAAATTACTAATATAATTATTATTTATGATTAATACAAACATTCTCTTCAACACTCTACCTGCCATGTAAGCAAGATAACGCATTAGCTGCTTTGTGCTTTTGGTTTTACTAGCCCACTTTCTCCACCATACCTCCCATGTAAGCAATATCACTTCCTAACTAACCTACAAATCCCACAATCATTGCAGTGAAACTGTTCCCTCAAAGTCTAGTCACAAAGCACAGATTAAAAAAACAGTGGATATTAGCATATTATTCGAACATTTTTAAATGTAGGTAGTTTTTACATCATCATCATAGAACTTGCAAATTCCGTAGAAGTATTCCCCCATTTTCACTCCACCGTTGGTACATATTTGAGCAACCTATCACATCAACATAAATAATAAATCATTATATAACATCAAAACATCTACACTTTTCATCTAAAAAACACTACGCAAACTTAATAATTCCCATAAAATTCTCATAACTTAACAAACCTGCTGTTCAGTATTGCAAATCGCACAAATAACCTGTGTAAACCACCAAAAAGCACAAACACATAGAAAATGGCTAAAAAATCTTGGTCTGTTTAGAAATACAACAGAAGAGTAGACATAAAAAATGGCTAACAAATCAATACTTAACTGTTTTCACTTGAGCAAACAGAGTGTATTTCCATGTAGTTTGTGTCATAGTCATAATGACCCTTCAACGATGTCGAAAAGAAATAAAAGTTAACACAATTTGATTATATTAACAATAAAAATCAAAGAATGAATGAACTTTACAACATACCTTCGATTATAAATGGTGAATCAGTGATGAATAGAGCAGATTTGCGGTGAAACCCACAACCACCACCACCACCACCTTCTACCATAGTTTCTAGCTTAAAAAGAACTAAAATTGCATCAGATATAAAGTCAAATTATCATCATAGAATATACTACATTAATACTAATTAAAAGGCACAATACTATACATTTTGTATTCAATTAAAGCCGCTAAGTTTGAAAAATTAAAAAAACTTCCTACACATCCAAAGAAGACTCAAACACAGAACTACATATTGCAGTGTTTTTTTACGTATAGAAGCCCAAAAATAGGAGCTTTTTTCAACAAACAAACCCCCAAAACTGCTAGTTTTTTCTGCACAAAAACCTCAAAAAACTGCAGTTATTTTCGATGAAAAAATGCCCAAAAAATACCAACTTTTTTCAACAAACAAACCCCCAACACTACACGTTTTTTCAGCCCGAAAAAACCCTCCAAAACTGCTGGTTTTTCTGCACAAAACATCAAAAACTGCAGTTTTTGTAGGATCGATTTGACGATCAAGTGAGTCAATTAAAGTCAATACACCACTGTTTGATTGGCGGAAACAAACAAACAGTGTTGAATCAGAGAGAATTGAGTAGAAAAACAGAGAATATCACTTTAACACACGTTTCTCATTAATATTTCACTTGAAAATCCGGCAGCAGTTCGGTATACAACTTGTGATTCCGTGCCAAATGAGAAACACACTAGCCTATATATAAGCTTCTGATTTCGCTTGAAATGACACATGTCATTTCGAGCGGAATCACATTTAATCTGGTTTCGCTTGAAATGACAAAGTGTCATTTCAAGCGGAATTACATGAAATTCTGATTTCCCTTGAAATGACCATGTGTCATTTCAAGCGGAATTACATCAAATTCTGATTTCCCTTGAAATGACCGTGTGTCATTTCAAGCGGAATCACATCAAAATAACATAAATTTACATTTAGACCCCTATACAAGCTACCGACATGGCCTAAGACGAAGTCAACAGACATATGCACCAACAGTCTCCCCCTTGGATGTTGACGAAGTCTTCAGTACGAGACTTTAGTACATCAGAACTTCAGTCTTGATCAGTTTACTCTTTCTTTCTCTTCAATCGCCATCATCAGCTATTCTTCAGACTCTGAGTCTGGCTCGTTCACTCTTCAGACTCCCCTTTGCTAACAGACTCCCCTTAAGTTGTTCCGGGATCGTAATCTGATATAGCACTTTCACAGGTTTTGTATCGGAAACCTGGCTTTAACTCTGCACAGACTTCGACACGAGGATCTTCACAAATCTTTATCTTCTAACATTAGCAGCTTTCACAGATTCAGGACCATCTCCTGGCTCTCCGTAGCAACAAGATAAGGAACGTGGCTTTTACGTCTACAGACTCCCCCTTTCGATAAGCTGGGATCGCAGTCTGGAATTTACTAGTTGCATACCTGCATACACTCTAACCAACAGTAAGATTTGACTTTATGCTTACCTCTTGAATTTAAAATAATTAAAATTGGATTCAAATTAATGAGCCATTTAGTTATTTCAAAAACCTTTCTTATTTCAACAAACTTTCCCAATCCTGTTCTTCCTGTTTAACACTTGAACTTTGAATATCAGCTCTCCAACATCAGTTGTCGAAAATCTTTTTGGATTTTTCAAAATTTCTACTAAAACACATTCTTTTTTGGATTTTTGATTTTAATGAAAACAGTAAAGAAATATTTACAAACAATATTTTTGTGAGTTTACATAAGAGGATCATATCAGATTTTGAGACAAATCACTAGCACCGTTAAGCTTTAAACATATTAAGTTATAAACGATTCACATTGATTGACAATATATTTGTCCTCTGAAGCTCAATCTAAAAACTTTCGAAAATGCTTACTGATACATTAAGGTATATTAATTTTGCACTAAATTCTTATGGACCCCACGATCTCAGCATATCTCCTCATCATGCAATACACTAACTCACGTAATGCCTTTAAACTTTCATCAATTGTGATTTGTGCGAAAACAACGCAGAAAGTTTAAACATTAACAATCAGGTCGATACTTCCGTATACGCAGAGAAAGTCCAATGTTTAAACAAAATAAGAAAATAAAAAACAAGTTGAAATTGTTTAGGCTTTAACCACCAGTTCGATACTCCCGTATAGGCAGAGGTGATCCAAAGCTTAAACGAAACACCAAAGAAAATAAAGCAGAACGTTTAGGCAATAACATCCAGGTCAATACTCACGTATACGCAGAGGATGTCCAATGCTTAAACAAAATAAAGAAATAAAACAAGTTTAAATCTTTGCAAAATAAAATGCACAATCACGGCGACTTTTCAGAAAAATTGTGAAAGTTCACAAATTTAACCGGTTTTTATGCTCTTTGCATTCAGCGATTACTGAGTAGGTACACAATCAAGAAGGACAAAACTAAGTACTATGCTTTCAACCATGTTTCCCACTAGAACTAGGCTTTTTCATTTAAGTTTGTATCGTTATTGCAAATCTACTAGTCTAGCTGAGCCTATCGTCACATCTTTAGTGAGACCATTTATAACTTTATAAAACTTTTCATTTCTCTAGCGTGCACTGATAGTCCACTGATGTACTATCATTTCCTCTTTTTATACAAAACTCGTTTTGAATTTTTCAATGTTTTTGATTTTTCAAATTTTCTAAATTTTTTAAAATTTTTCTCCCCCTAAAATCAAAATATGTTTCAATTTTGATTTTCCAGAAAAATTTGAAAACAAACTATACAGATAAAGTGACAACATGATATCGAATCACTTCAATTTGCCATCCACTTGGCTTAAACAGTCAGAACTCCCCCTGACAACAAACTATTTTCCCATTATGATTTCAAAACACTTAAGTTTGTTTTAATCAAAATGGTTTTTCCGGAAAATTAGTCTTGTCTGCCATTTCACAAACATGGGGTTTAATTCATCACATTGTTTTCAACCACTGTAGGTTTATCATAAAAACCATTTTCCAATAATCATACCATTTGTAAGATAGTGAAATCAAGTACAACTTAATGACCTTGATTAACCAGTTGTAAGTCGAAATATCACAGTTAACAAACTATGAATTTCTCAAGAAAGATGTTGATTCCTACTCCTCAATTACCAACCTGGGAGTTCCGGCAAGTCAGGTTTTTCATTTAAACAGTTTCACCCAAGCCTAACGGTCCTTGGGTGCTTTTGAAATTCCTTTTGACAATGATGGAAAATTTTCATCATTCATTGTCAAACCGGAATCACCACTTTTTACCTTAACCAATGGCTCCTCTGGTTTTGACAAACCAGATTCATTACCTGAACATGGCTCCTTTGACTTTAATGAGTCAAGATCATTGCCAACAACTGGCTCTTGTTGGTGCAGTTGTCTGTCGACTACATCTTCGTTCGAGTCTTAGGCTAGGGCTGATTGGATAGTGAACGGAAATCGAGAAATCATGTAGTAGATAGGTTCGCTTATGTGTCTTATACATAGGTTCGCTCATATGAACATAAGCTAGTGGGTTCGCTTATGTAACCATATGAGGTTCGCTTATATGGCATGTCCATATAAGCGAACCCTGTTGCCTATATATAGGGGACCATATAAGCGGATCTGTGTGCGTGTTTTTGAAGGTGTAACAGCGAAGCCCTGCCAATTTGTCTCCGGATCTTGTAAATTGTTAGCAGATTAATAAAAGAGACGTTAAGTAGTGAAATCAAGCTTTACGAAGACCGAATCAATGAATTCCGCCTCTGATTCTGTCTAAGCACTCTTCTGATCGACTCGTCAGGTTGTCAAACGATCCTATATGTGGTATCAGAGCTCAGGAGGAAGAGTTCTTACCGTTTAGATTGATTTTCACTCAAAATTCTGTTTTCTACACCTTCTTTCATTAGTTCAGGGAGTTTTACCAGTTAAAATTGGATCAAAATCTTACAGGTTGTGTGTTATTGGACATAGACAATCCCTTGAAAATTTTGGACCAAATTACGGACTAAAAATGGGTCAAAATTGCTTCGAAATGAGGTTCGCTTATTCAGACTGGGAATAGCTTCGCTTATTTGGACACTTTGTAGTAGGTTCGCTCCAAATAGCACCTAGGCTCGCTCAAACAGATCCGCTTTTAGATACAGGTCCGCTCCAAATTGCACCTAGTTTCGCTCTAGAGTACATCTTTCAGGTCCGCTCTTTGGGTTGTTGAACTGGTTCGCTTTTTGGGAGTTTATTTCTGGTTCGCTTTTAGGGTATTGTCAGGTTCGCTCTTGGGTACATCAATCTGGTTCGCTTATTTGAACAATTGTTGGTTCGCTTTTGTGGACCTGATTAGATTCGCTCATTTGATCATTACTGTTTCGCTTTTGTGATTAACAAAGATTTGTCGGGATTATTTGCAAAATGGCATTGAGGTTTGATGAACAAGAAAACAATAAGCTTGAAGATTTTAATAATTGGTATATGAGAAATATGGATACCGATCATAGAAATGTGAGTTCAGATATTTGGGCTAAAAGTTTTGAACTATTCATATGTCAAAAGGATTAAACGTTGAATGAGATAGAAACACGGTTTAAAATTTTAACGGACAATATGTGGAGAAAGGGTATTAGAAGGTCAAATGATGAACTAATATCGAAATTGACAACTGCATTACCTGCTAAATGGGATGAATTCATGGTTGAGCTAAAAAAGCAAGATTTTTTTCAAGAGCTTTATCCACATCGGTTCTTTAATGAGGTTAATGCAGAGTTTCGTAAGGAAGATAAGAAAAGGAGGGACTTTTTGAATGAAATGGAAAAGAATTTAAATAAATTGGAGTTGGATGTACCTACTGAAGTTGATAAAAGAATTTGTGGATTTCTTGCAACGAAGAGTACTCTGAAATATGATATCAAAAGGAAATGTTATATTGATGATAGTATGAATCCTTTTGATTTTGTTAAACTCTTTCGTGCAGGAACATACAAGATGGAAACAAAGGATACTCCAAAGGATGAGGAATCTGTAGAGTCTGGATCTTCAAGTTCTGCATCAGTGTGCTCAAAATGTGACAGCTTCAAGACTAAAAATGACAAACTCTTGAAGGATGCGGAAAGTTTGACATTGGAAGTCAAGAAGTTAGAAGATGTGAAGCAGGCTGATGATAAGCAGATTCTTATTTTGAAAGAAAATTGTGAGAAACTGAAGGTTGAAAATGACAAACTGTTAAGTAATTTGAACAGTTTGACATTTGAAAACAAGAAGTTAAAAGAAAAGAAAAAGTTTTTGAAGAGAAAATTAAGGTTTTTGAAATTGAAAAATCAAGAAGTGAAAAAGAATTTCAAAATCAAATGAAAATTCTTGAAGATGGGAGAAATGTTTTTAGTCAAAACAACATTGAAATGCAAAAATTGATCAATTCCCATCTTCAGAAAATTATTAAACTTGAAAAAGAAAGTGAATGTGCTCGAAAGAAAATTGAGAAATTAGAAAAAGAATTTGAAAGCAAAAAGAAATCTTCAGAAGATGAGGATTTCTGGATTAAGCTGGAAAACAAGAATCTGAAAGCTAATGAGACAAAATTTCAAGAACAGATAAAAGTTCTGGAAAATGAAAAGTCTGTTCTTGAAAACATGAAGAATGAGAATGAAAATTCGATCAAGTCTCATCTTGAAAGAATATCTCAGTTTGAAAAAGAAGCTGAAAATTCCAGAAGCAAGATTGATGAACTTGAGAAGAAATTGATAGGTTTTGTGACTTCATCAGACAGTTTGAAGTTTCCCTGTCCAAAACCAATCAATTCAGTTCCAATAAGTGACAATGTCACAAACTTTGATAATGTCAAAGTTGAAGATTGTGATGTGAAATCTGATGTTGAAAATGAAAAAATTGAAAAACAAAAATTATTTTTAAAAACAAAAGAAAAGTTTCAGAAAACTGTTCTGCAATCGACTGAAAAGGGAGAATGCTCTAAGCAAAAACCTTTGAAGAAGAAAGTGGAACAGAAACAAAATGATAATAAAAGTTCATCAGATCAAACATCCAATCGCAATAAAAAAATTACAAAAAGTAAAAAATGAAAACTCAAAAAGTGTTGGCAATAAGTGGTGCAGGTCGGACCACAGTGCTTCAAAGCCAAATTCAGCAAATTTGAGAAAGGAATATCACCAAGCCAAACAATGCTTTGATCTGAGCGTTTGGACTCAAAATGGTGATTGGTACGATAACAGAGTGTGTTACAGCTGCGGATATCACGGACACATTGCTGTTAACTGCCAGTATTGGAGTTATGAGACCAGGGGTGCTTTAACTGCAACATCAAAGGTCACATTGCCAGAGATTGCCCAAGGAAATCGAATGACAGATTGAGGGTTAATTCTCATAAAGTGGCAAAGATTCCAGTCAAAGTCAAGCCCCAGGAACAGAAGGTTCTAAAACCTAAAGTTCAAGAACAGAAGATTCAAGAAAAGAAAGTAAAGCTTTCACAGGGGCAGAAACACAGACTGAGGAAAAAGAGGAAGAAGGCTCGAGAGTATTTGGAGAAGATTTTGTCCTCGGGTTCATCCGTTGGAAAGAATAAGAGTTCTGATGAATCAATTTCCTCGGCAGCAAAGTCAAGCAAGATGAGTTCATCAGATACAAATCTGAGGATGAAAGAGGAAAAGAAGAAGAAGAAAATGGTCGGCGATGAATCTGACAGGTCAAAGTCAGACAAGCCACCTGCAGGCAATGATTCTAGTTCGTCAAAACCAGAGGAGCCATTGGTTGAGGTAAAAAAGGAGAATTCAGATTTAACAATGGATGATGCAAATTTTCCACCATTATTGAATAAGAATTCGAAATCACCCAAGGACCGTCAGGCTTGGGTGAATCTGTTCAAATAGAAAAACCTGACTTGCCGGAGATCCCAAGTTGGTATCGTGGATCATGAATCGGCATCCTTCTTAATCTGTGTTTGAGGTTTTGCAGGACTTGCCGGAACTCCCAGGTTTGTAAGCGAGGAGTAGGAATCGGCACCTTGAGAATTCAACCAAAAGATGGTAATTGGTTGAAAAACAGGTTTGAAAAGCTTAATTGCTAAACCTACAAGTGGTTGTATGTTTGTGATTGTTATAAGTGGTTCAGAATGAGAACCAGTTGATCTTACAAGTGGTTAATCAAGGTCATTAAATTGAACTTGAGTTAACTACATGATTTGATCCCTAGAATCTACAATTGATTGGTAAACAAACTAAGTTTTCCGGAAAAACCATTTTGATTAAAACAAACTTAAGTGTTTTGAAATCACAATGGGAAAATAGTTTGTTGTGAGGGGGAGTTCTGATTGTTTATGCCATGTGGATGGAGAATTGATGCGATTCTCATCAAGTTGTCAAGCTTTGTATAGTTTGTTTCAAATTTTCCCAGAAAATCAAAATTGAAACATATTTTGATTTTAGGGGGAGTAAAAATTTTAAAAAATTAGAAAATTTGAAAATGTCAAAAACATTGAAAAATTTAAAAATGAGTTTTGGTTGCATAAAAGAGGAAATAATAGTACATCAGCTAGACTGGCACAGTACACTAAAGATTTGTAGTGATTAAAATGCAATTAAGCAGTCTTGCTAAAGATGTGTCGGTAGGTTTTCACAGAATTAGTAGATCAGTATGGGATATAAACATAAATTTTACTTGCGTCTACGTGGGGAACACCTCCAGGATATATAGGTAACCCCTGAAATCCTGTTTGAAGGGTCCCGAATTCTGAGATACTAGGTCTTTATACTCAGTGATATCTGGGGTATTATCCCGAGACTTCTGTTGAATGGAAGTTCTGACCTAGTCCCCGGATAATGCTTTCTGCAAAATGCTTGAAACATAGCATCGCCCTCAGCATGCTGATGAAACAATAAAATTGATAGTCGCTGTTGTTGTAATCAAAAGATCCTCTAAAGGGGACACACCTTAAAGTCGAAGCCGTCATCTCTCTGCGTATATGGAAGTATTGACCTGAGCTCTCACGGCCCTCGCATATTACCCCTTAACAGATATCAGCTGTGGTATACTCACCTGTAAGACTGAATACTGGGGTCTGGATACGGGAGTATATACTGAGGTGGGACACATGTAGATGTTTAAGTTCTAAAACACTAAATCTGTATCCCGAACAGGTTGAACATTTTGTGAGAATTTAAGTGGATCAATATATCGACAATCTACGCGAATTGTTTATAAGCTTAAAATGAAATAACAGCTTAACGGTGCTAGTGTTTAGTCAGCAGCTGATATGATCCTCTTGCACGAACTCACAAAAATATGTTTGTATATATTTCATTTCTGCATTTTAATTGTTGTTTTTGCATTTGTGTTTCATATTTGAAAAATCCAAAAAGATTTTCGACAACTGATGTTGGAGAGCTGAAATTCAAAATCTCAAAGGCTAAACAAGATGAATAGTTGGTTTGGTTAAAGTGATTTGAAATGGTTAATCAGATTTTGGAAAGTTTAATAAATTGATTAAATGTGAAAAATTCTTGAATATTCTTAAATGATTAGTTGATTCATTAATTTGAATCACAATTGTGTTTGTTTGTGATAGTTTGTTTGAGTTTGCAGGTTTCTGATCCTGTTGCTACGGAAAGCCAAGAGATACATCGGAACCTGAGAAGAAGTTTGATGAGATAAAGACAGGAGATGATTTCAATGGTGGTAACAAATCCCAGACGACAATCCTAGCATGATGATAAGGGAAAGTCTGATGAAAGTTATAGCCAGAGAAGGATCCAGGCATATGATCCCAGGCAGAGTTCCTGAAGAAGACTAATCGAAATCGATAATGTCATGTTGAAGACTCTCACTGAAGATTCCGTCAACATTCAAGGGGGAGTCTGTTGGTGCAGTTGTCTGTTGACTACATCTTCGTTCGAGTCTTAGGCTAGGGCTGATTGGATAGTGAACGGAAATCGAGAAATCATGTATTAGATAGGTTCGCTTATGTGTCTTATACATAGGTTAGCTCATATGAACATAAGCTAGTGGGTTCGCTTATGTAACCATATGAGGTTCGCTTATATGGCATGTCCATATAAGCGAACCCTGTTGCCTATATATAGGGGACCATATGAGCGGATCTGTGTGCGTGTTTTTGAAGGTGTAACGGCGAACCCCTGCCAATTTGTCTCCGGATCTTGTAAATTGTTAGCAGATTAATAAAAGAGACGTTAAGTAGTGAAATCAAGCTTTACGAAGACCGAATCAATGAATTCCGCCTCTGATTCTGTCTAAGCACTCTTCTGATCGACTCGTCAGGTTGTCAAACAATCCTACAGCTCTTTTGTTTCAGAAGAAACAAATTCATCACCAGGAACTTTTCCTTTCTTCACACTCCATTCTGTCCTCAGATTTGTATCTGATGAATTCGTTTTGCTTGATTTGTCATTCTTTGAAGAGCAAGACGATTTATCAGAACTCGTCTCTGATTTTCTTGTTGTATCCGAGGACAAAATCCTTTCAAGACACTCTCGAGCTTTCTTTCTTTTCTTTCTCAGTCGATCTTTCTACCCTTGTGAAAGCTTCACTTTCAGTTCTTTCACTTTCAGTTCTGAAACTTTTTGTTCCTTTGGCTTTTCTTTGACTTTGACTGATTCCATCACCCTTTTCTGAGATGCAGCCCTCGATCTTTCATTTGATCTCATTAGGCAATCTCTGGCAATATGTCCTTTGATTTGGCAGTTATAGCATCTCCTCATCTCAAACCACTGATTCTGGCAGTTAACAGCAATGTGTCCTTGAACACCACAAGTGTAACACACTCTGTTATCGTACCATTCACCACTTTCACACCAAACGCTCAGATCATAACATTGTCTGGCTTTGTGGTAATCAGCACTCCTCTTGAAAGCTGGATTTGGCTTTGAAGCACTGTGGTCAAACCTGCACCACTCATTACCAATTTTCTGTGAGTTTTGAATTTTCAATTTTTGTGGTTTTTTTATCACGATTGGATGATTGAACTGATGAGCTTTTATATTTGTTTTGAACATTTTCTGAATTTTTAACTTTTTGTTTCTGTTCCACTTTCTTCTTCAAAGGTTTTTGCGTAGAGCATTCACCCTTTTCAGTCGATTGCAGAACAGTTTCTTGAAATTTTTCTTTTAATTTTAAAAAGATTTTCTTTTTCTCATTTTTTTCATTTTCATCATCAGTTTTCTCATCACAATCTGAATTGATCGGTTTTGGACATAATTGATCAATCATTGCTGCAGTGGTCACAAAACCTTTCAATTTCTTCTCAAGCTCATTAATTTGATTTCTTGCACTCTTAGCTTCATTTTCAAGCTGAGAGATTTTTTTAAGCTGAGAAGTAATTGCATTTTCATTTTCCACTATATTCTTTTCAAGAACAGATTTTTCATTTTCTAAAACTTTTATATGTTCTTGAATTTTTGCTTCATTTTGTTTTAGATTTTTGTTTTCCAATTTTAACCAAAGATCATTGTTTTCTGAAGATTTTATCTTATCTTCAAAAACTTTTTCATTTTCTTTCAAAATTTTGATTTCCAATGTCAAACTCTCCATCTCTTTTAAGAGTTTGACATTGTCTGCTTTAGATTTATCACAGTTTAAGCACTTCTCGGTCATCGTTTCAGCTTCAGCTTTCTTCTCGATCTTGATAACTGAAATTTCTTCAACTTGCTTCTCTACCACTTGAACATTTTCCTCAGATTTGTCTTTTACTTCAACAGTTGCTGCTTTATGATTCTTTTCTCCTGAAACAGACTTCAATTTTCTAATCTTTTGGAATTCAAGTTCTTGAGCTTGAATCTTCTCGACAAACGAGCTCAAATTGAAACTATAATATTCACCGCTCTTCTTCCAAGCTAACAAATACGTTCCCCACACATCATTTGGTAAAGCATTTGCCAACTTGTCAACCCATATCTCATCCATTTTGTTAATGTTCAAATTTCTCATCTCTATATGCAACTTGATATACCTTTCGATCAATTCTTTTGTAGACTCTCCCTTAATACCTGTAAAACTATCAAGCTTGTTCTGTGTAATATAAAACTCAGAACCCATGTTTTGGTATTAAAAGATTTACAAAGACAGATTTTCAAACGATACGAAAATTCATAAAATCTAAAATCAATTCAATCACTTTATCAAACCACTGAATCAGATGAATATCCAATTGAGTGACAAAAATCTGGTGACAATGGATCGAGTGGGGATTCGCTTGGACGGGTATCCGATGCTTGACAAATCACCTGAAACACAGACAAATAGAACTGATTAGGATCGAGTGGTAATCCGTTCGGATTGCCACTCGATTTGTTGCACTAACTTTTGAACAAATAATAATCTCTTGAATCAAATGGTGACCCAATGTGATGTCAAACCTTTCAAACAACAAATCTGGTTCAATTTCACATGCAACCTGTTCACTTACACTATATTGGTATTTGAAAACAATGACCGACAACACTAAATGAAGATTTAAATCTATTAGGCCAATATTGATTAATGGATCTGTTAAAAATTGATTGGGCCGACAAACTTGAATTAATAAACCTAAAACCCACAAAGTCGACAACTATTTAAATGACCTCACAAAATACAATTGGACCAAACACCCACTAAGCTGACATCATTTACGTTTCACTCAAATCTGATTGGGCCTTTAATAAGAATTCACATGCAATATATGATCAGAATTTATGTCCGATTTTGATACCAACTGTTTCTTAATCGATTGATACAAAAATTCTATTGGACCTTCTATTGACTGTGGCCGACAACTCTCAATTGTTAAAAGAATATGATTGGGCCTCACTTTGATCGTTTAATGGAACCGACAACAATATTAGATTTGATTTTCACATGCAACTTTGATTCAATAAACCTACTGACCACAAATATATGATTGGACCAAAACAATGATTCACTAGGCCGTCATCACGTTGATTTTTATTTAACCGAGACACACATGCAATCAAGATATTCAATTTCTATAATGGCCAACAATACATGTATCAACTTAATACGATTGGACCGATTATTAACTAGACTGACAACTCAATTAATATCACATGACCCAATAATATTTCACACGAATTTAGGTTTCAAGCGAGATTAAACTTTCAAACGGAATAGCTTGTTTCAAACGGAATCAGGTTAATTTTCAAGCGGAATCAGTACTTTCAAGTGGAATCAGATGTTATTTTCAAGAGGAATCACCAACTCAAGCGGAATCAGGTGTTATTTTCAAGCGGAATCACTTATTTCGCTTGAAATTCTTCAATTTTCAAGCCAAATCAAACTGTCTCGTTCAAGCGGAATAAGGTTTTCAGTCCATTTTTAGCAGTTTTAGGCCAAATTTTTATCTGATTCTCTCAAGGGTTTGTTAAAATACAGTTTTACACACAATACTAGAAACTCAGTCCATTTTGTCCGTTCAAACGTCCAGAAATCCAAAAAGTGTAGAAAAAACGCTCTGAATCAAGTGTATTGGCTCATAACTGGCTCTGATACCAATTGTAGGATCGATTTGACGATCAAGTGAGTCAATTAAAGTCAATACACCACTGTTTGAGTGGCGGAAACAAACAAACAGTGTTGAATCAGAGAGAATTGAGTAGAAAAACAGAGAATATCACTTTAACACACGTTTCTCATTAATATTTCACTTGAAAATCCGGCAGCAGTTCGGTATACAACTTGTGATTCCCTGCCAAATGAGAAACACACTAGCCTATATATAAGCTTCTGATTTCTCTTGAAATGACATATGTCATTTCGAGCGGAATCACATTTAATCTGATTTCGCTTGAAATGACAAAGTGTCATTTCAAGCGGAATTACATGAAATTCTGATTTCCCTTGAAATGACCATGTGTCATTTCAAGCTGAATTACATCAAACTTTGATTTCCCTTGAAATGACCATGTGTCATTTCAAGCGGAATCACATCAAAATAACATAAATTTACATTTAGACCCCTATACAAGCTACCGACATGACCTAAGACGAAGTCAACAGACATATGCACCAACAGTTTTTTTCAACGAAAAAATGCCCAAAAAACATCAGCTTTTTTCACCAAATAAACCCTCCAAAACTGCTGGTTTTTTCTGCACAAAACATCAAAAAAACTGTAGGTTTTTTTTTTTTTGATGAAAAATGCCCAAAAAACAGCAGCTTTTTTCAGCACTTAAACCCCCAAAACTGTATGTTTTTTCAGCACGAAAACATCAAAAATTGTGCCTTTTTTCTGCAAAAAAAAAAAAAACCTCACAGTTTTGCAAGTTTTTTTAGCGATCAAAACATCAAAAACTGCAGTTTTTTAAACCAAAAGAAGCTGAACGAGGCAAACGAAACCAATGATTATGGAATATAGGCGTGTCTAAGCACAATAAAAAGTTAAAGGTAATCATGATAAATATAATCAATCAATAGTGAGATTATTCTATATCACATGAAAGTATTAAATTAAAATGAACACCTAACGCCAATGAGCTAGTGGTGGAGTGGTAAGGGAGAGACCTTGTGTTCCAAGTGACCCAAGTTCAATTCCTGCCCCTAGCATTTAGTTTCTGCGGCACCTGGTGATGATGGGAGACTAGGCGAGTAGGCGGCGATCGCTAGTTCGATCCTTGAACTGAGCGGGTTTTACCACACCGCACTATCGTGCCTTCGGGCGAGTGTTCACGGGCTTCGGCCCTAGGTGAGGGTTTTCCCCTGTTCGGAAGGCGAGTCTATCCCGATGTGGTGAATTTCGCCAGTAGCCCATTTGGAGGATTTGTTGGCCGTTCAAAAAAAAATGAACACCTAACACAAAGCCATACCTGTTCGAAAACGACTACCAAACTGCAATTAAACCAAACCAAATCGAATTGAGTAGGGTGATGTATGGAATCCATTTAGTTCGGACATAATCCAAATCGAATCCAATAGGTCTAAACCGAAAGAAATCAATAAAAAAACACCAAAATTTCATTGTAGCATTTGATCGAGCAACCTATGTGCACTTCAATGAAATCAGTTTCAACATATGAATCAAAATACCAATACACCCAAATGCAACAAACCATACAAGCATCCGTTGAAATATAAAAAATAAACCAAAAAAAAAAACAATTTTAACATTTTCATTACTTGAGTAAAGTGTGAAAAACTTGAAGTAAAGTGTCAAAATTGAAAATAATCAAACGGAACTTACAAAGATGATAATATAACCTCATATTAGTTATGACACAAAACCCTAAAAATCAAAGAAAAAATCAGTAAATACTACATCAAAATGAAAATAATCAAAAATAAGAATAATATAGAGCCACTTACGAAAATGATAAACAACATAACGGTTGCTGGTGACAGTCAAAAATCTTGAAAAACCACTAATCATTCAAAAAATAAAGATTTAGATGAAGTTTTAGGACAAAAAAAAATTATAGATGTAGGGTAAAATCAATGACTTCACACAGGTTTACCATTTCTGTCATCTTGGCATCTTCTGAAAAACCCTAACCAGGTTACACCCACAAGATCTGAAACACGATCGAATAAAGCATGCCCAAATCTGAAAAACTAATATTGATTTCAGAACTATTAATCGATTAAAGATACAAAGTAGATAAACAACAAACTAAAACAACATACCTTCAATTTTTATGATCGGATCTACAAAAATTCAGAACGAAGAAGAAGTTAATAGCATTCGAAACAATCTTTATAAAATCAACTTTCTATAGAATCGAATAACATAAATAAAGCAGATTTAGGATCGATTGTGTAGATTTACCTTTGATTATATTTGATTCTTGATAAAGAAGGAGATTGATGAACGGCGAGAGGAAGAATGAAGGAGAATTGTTTAGTAATCAACACTTCAAAGTCACTATTTCTATGATCCAAATATATGTGGTTGCGGAGAAGATTTAGGGTTTGTGGATGAAGAATCTTGTCAGAGAGAACCAGAGAGAAGATGAGTACAGGAGAAGAATTAGGGTTTTTTAGGAGAGAAGTAAAGGGGATGGTACTGTTGGGCGGGAAAAGGCAAAAAGTGATGCCCTAATCTACTGACACGTGGCCCAAATAACTTTCATTTATTATATATAATAGATATATATAGGATAAGGATTATGTGAGAAGTAGTAGGCTAATTGAAAAACTTGAGAAGCATTCACGAACACACATTTTCCCTAAGCAAAAAATGTAAAAAATGCAAAAAAAAAAAATTGAAAAAATCGGAGCTTTTTCTTTACGTTTTTTGTTTTTTTTTTGTTTTTTCTTTAAATTTTTTTTTTTGGATTTATACATATGTGTATATTGTCAAATTTACATATATGTATATACATGTTTAAAATTGAAAAGTAAGTGTTATTTAGGGTTTAGCATTAGTATTTAGGGTTTAGCATTAGGGTTTAGGATTTAGCATTAGTATTTAGGGTTTAGCAATAGTATTTAGGGTTTAGATTTTTGGTTTAGCTTTAGTTTTAGGGTTTAGCTTTAGCTTTAGGATTTAGCTTTAGCTTTAGGGTTTAGCATGAGGGTTTAGCTTTAGGGTTTAGAATTAGTGTTTAGCTTTAGAGTTTAGGGTTTATGGTTTAGGTTTAGCTTTAGGGTTTAGGGTTTATAATACTTATTTTTCAATTTTAAACATGTATATACATATATGTATAATTGACAATATACATATATGTATAGTTAAAAGATTAACAATATACACATGTGTATAAAGCCCAAAAAAAAATTAAAAATTAAAACCTTAAAGATAAGCTTCCATTTTTCCAAAAAATAAAAGTTGCATTTTTTTCACCTTTTTTTGCATTTTTTGTTTAGGAAAAATGTGTGGTCCAGATTGCTTCTCAAGTTTCTCAAATAGGGTGGACTTCTCTTAGGATCCCTACCCTATATATATATATGTATATATATGGGGATGGTTCAAATGAAAACCACTTTTATTGTGAAAACTCGAAAACTAACTAAAAAAAGCCTAAAAAACAAACAAAAAAAATTTTTTTTTCAATTTTTTTTTATAAAAATCGCTAGTTTTTATATATAAAAAAAACCTTTTTTTCAAAAAAAAAAAATTTTGTGTAGTGCACATGTGTAATAATACACATGTGTAGTACACATACATATGTGCAGTATTACACATGTGCACTACACAAAAAAAAAATTTTTTTTTTTTTGAAATTTTTTTTTTATATTAAAAAACCTGCGAAATTTTGATTGCAAAAAAAAAAATTAAAAAAAAATTTTTTTGTATGTTTTTTTGGCTTTTTTAATTTGTTTTCGAGTTTTAACAATAACTAGTGTTTTTCATTTGAACATTTCCCTATATATATATATATATATATATATATATATATATATAGGGAAATGTTCAAATGAAAAACACTAATTATTGTTAAAACTCGAAAACAAATTAAAAAAGCCAAAAAAACATACCGAATTTTTTTTGCATACCAATTTTCACCACTTTTTATATATAAAAAAAATAAAAAAAAAAATTATAGTGCACACGTGTAATACTACACATGTGTATGTGTACTACACATGTGTATTATTGCACATGTGTACTACAATTTTTTTTTTTTGGAAAAAAGTTTTTTTTGTATAAAAAAACCTGTGATGTTTATAAAAAATTGAAAAAACAAAAATTTGGTGTATTTTTTAGGATTTTTTAGTTAGTTTTCAAGTTTTCACAATAAAAGTGGTTTTCATTTGAACCATCCCCTATATATATATATATATATATATATATATATATATATATATATATATATATATATATATATATATATATATAGGGGAAGGTTCAAATCAAAACCACTAGTTATTGTGAAAACTCGAAAACTAATTAAAAAAAGCCCAAAAAAACATACAAAAATTTTTTTTTTAATTTTTTTTTTGCAATCAAAATTTCGCAGGTTTTTTAAAATAAAAAATAAATTTTCAAAAAAAAAAAAATTGTGTAGTGCACATGTGCACTACACAATTTTTTTTTTTTTTGAAAAAAAGTTTTTTTTTTTATATATAAAAACTAGCGATTTTTATAAAAAAAAATTGAAAAAAAAAATTTTTTGTGTGTTTTTTAGGCTTTTTTTAGTTAGTTTTCGAGTTTTCACAATAAAAGTGGTTTTCATTTGAACCATCCCCTATATATATATATATATATATATATATATATATATATATATATATAATGTAAGTATCTATGGAAAACCCATTTAATCTAGAAAACTTGGGAAACCTGGATTGTGTGAACAGAATTGATCCACAACATCTATTAAAACATGATCAAAGGGCAATTTAGTCATTTTGTTTTAACCATCACCTCACCCTTCCCCATCCCATCATTTTCTTTATGTCACATCTCTCTCTCTCTCTCTCTCTCTCTCTCTCTCTCATATATCACTTATCATCTAACCATTTTCAAAATAATTCATTAGATATTAGAGAGAGAAACATCACCTTTTCATCAAAGCCACCATCAAAGCTACGAGATCTGAATATCGAAGATCAAAGCCACCAGATCTGAAGATCGAAGACACCATGTGTTCATATACTCATCCCTTTCTTTTGAAGCCACCAGATCTGAAGATCGAAGCAGGCTGAAATCGTTTGGTTGCATGAGTTTCTAGAGAGGGAAAATTATTGGAACACCAAGACCAAAAACACACACAAGTGTGCGAGTGAGAAGCAGGTCAGAACTCATTTGGTTCATGGGTTTTAAAGAGAGAAAGTTGTTAGAACACCAAGAACACACACACAATTGTGTGAGAGAGAAGCAGGTCAGAAATCATTTGGTTCATGGGTTTTGGTTAAGAGAAAAAGTTGTTAGAATACAAAGAACATACTCACAAGTATGACATGGACTGGTTCCATGTCTTAATGTTATTTATTTGATAGTTTGTTAGGTATTTTTTTTTTTTTTGTTTTACATGTATTAAAAAAAATTAGAATTGAGATAATGATTGTTGTTGTTGTTGTTGTTATATATTAGTTACCTTTAAAAAGTCCATAATCTAATCGTTGATGATCTCGTTTATTTTATAAAAAAAAATTGTGTTTGGTTTGGTTGCTTGTTTGAGACATTTGATCTGAACAGTAACTGTTATATTATTTGACAATGATTCCCATGTGTTGCATATTATTTGACAATGATTCCCGTGAGAATTTTGACCAAAAACACACACAAGTGGTTTGGTTTATATTATTTGACAATGATTCCCATGTGTTGCATATACATTTGTAACTTGTGTTACAAATCACATGTACTAGCATGTTTGGATGTATACACGTTACATATACCAAGTGTTTTTCATACACATATATTCCATGTGTGTTTCATACACACATGTAACATGCGTATGACTTGTGGTGCATATACTCATGTTACTTGTGGTGCATATATTCATGTTACATGTATACGTACGTTATTACATTTTTTGCTGACATAATTAGATACGTATGTTACATTTATGCCAGTTGCATTCTAAATTGTTTGTGCTATATCTTGTAACATGTGTTACACTTTGAGGTAATATATGTTTTTACAGGGAGTTACACATATATACTTAACGTAATAGTGATTTTAAATGCAGAAATGTTTTTTAGATGGACTTCACTTGGATAACACATTTTCATTACCTTTAGAAACTTCATAATTTATTTGGAATATCTCGTTTTATTTTACAAATAAAAAAAGTTACTTATATGTAGTAACAACGTTACACATGTTACTTATAGTTACCCCCAACCCCTTTTTATGCACATATGTAACACATGTGTAGGACCGGTTTCGACCTGAATGAGTCGTTCGGAAAAGCTCTCGTACGTTTCAGAGGCGGAAACTAAGAAACGCACTCGAAAAACAGCTGGAATTACACTTTAAACCTCTTTTCTATTAAATTGACAAAGTTTACAGCGAGAGGAAATACCGGCAGCACTTCGGTATCAACTATCCTGATCGTTACAAATATGACAGTTTGAATGCTATTTATAGTGGAACCTATCCGTTTGAACAAGCTCAAACGGTTACAAGTCTTCAAACGGCCATATGCTCAAACGGAACATTAATCCAAACGGTTGACTTCAAATGGTGGCCTCTTCAAACATTTTTTTTCTTCAAACGGCTAACATACATAATTCAAACGGACATCTGCTTTCTAATTGGACCAAATTGTTTTTGTCTTATGTTAGGCTATGCAATGATGATGTCATCATCAAAGATGATGACATATGCACGATCTAATCCGCAACGCAACCCAGACTCGACATAAGACGACAGATGACTGCACCAACAACATGTTTGTAACGTGTGTTATATGTGTTATAGCAAAACTTTACACATGTACACATATTACATAGCAAAACTTTACACATGTACACATATTACATTTCTGATACCTTTACATGTCGGCCTTCTAAGATGTGTTACAGATGTTAGAATTATCTATTGTTTTGAAGTAGCAATAGGCATTCTTACATGTACCTGTATAATGTTGTGAAAAAAGATTCCTTCATTATTACTTCAAAACAATAGGCAGTTGTAACATGTGTTACACATGTAGCTCTTATATTACAATCTTTCCTAATATGTGTAACACATGTTACAATTTCTTATTGTTTTGAAGTAACAGTAAAGATATCTTTTTTCATTGTTACTTGAAAAGAATAGGTAGTTGTAACATGTGTTACACATCTTAAAATTGTCTATCTTTTTCAAATAACAACAGATATTGTGACATGTATCTGGATAATGTAAAGGGTTCGAATAAGACTATGCATTTTATTGAGTTCTGACACTTATTACATGTGTTACCCCCGAAATGTAACATGATTTTGTGCTAACCGCCTACCCTCTTTTTTCCCAGGTACAACATGATTGGTGAAGCTCAGTATGTTCTTCGTTACTTAGTTTAACGTATGTACGTTTCATGTGAAACATAAACAATATCCTGCTTCGTGTTTCAACATGTATTTTGGTTGTAATTTGACAATGGCATAGTTTCCCTTAACTTGTTTTACTAGATGTGTATATTCTTGTGTATGGTACCACTTTTATATGTTACCTTTACCACTTTTTATGTTTAACGACCTATTTTTGTTTTTTAAAAGGGTGCACCTCTGTAACCAATTCGGTAACCAATCAAACCATCATGTATTACTTATGTTACACACTTCTTTTATGTGATTACTTCGATTATATTAGATGACAATGATTCCCATGTGTTGCATATACTTTTGTAACGTGTGTTACAAATCACATGTACTAGCATGTTTGGATGTATACATGTTACATATACTAAGTGTTTTATATATACCAAGTGTGTTACATACACACATGTAACATGCGTATGCCTTTGTGGTGCATATACTCATGTTACATGTTACATGTATACGTATGTTATTCACTACATCGTATGTTGTCACGCCCCCAAAATCCACGTGCGGAGTATCACCGCTTGGGAGCGTGACTGACCAGGATTAAGCCACCAATCATATTGAACAAGTAATTAAATAGTAAAAGTTATCCATCAATACGAAAGGTGTTTATCAAAACCAACATAAGTAAATGTAGCGGAAGCATTTATGTAAAACCCAACATAAGTATTAATATTTGAAACGTCATAAGTGTTTGATAAGTAATCACGATCCATCTGCCCACAACGACCTGCTCCTCCTTGTGCAAGCTCCATTAGTACCTAAGGTCCTGCAAGGCATGCAGCAGAGAGTCAACAACTAGTTGAGCGAGTTCACAGAAAGTAAATGCGTAACAGTAAGTTCGTGAGTATCAAGTGGCTCTACTGGGCCAATATAGGTTTCTATTGGTGGGGGCTTCCCATGTTATTAATCCACTAGACTATGCGTAACCATAAGTGTTCTTCACAACCGAGAACAGTAATACGTACAAGTTTACGTAGGATTTACGTAAGTATCCTTCACAACCGAGGATAGGGTACGTGGGGGTTTACGTAGGTTTTACGTAAGTGCCTGACACAACCGAGGCAGTAGTGAGTATCCGTTCACGCAGGTTTTACGTGAGTATCCTTCACAACCGAGGATAGCGAGTAACTTAGTTATACGTAGGTTTTACGTATGTGTCCCGCACAACCGAGGACGATGGTATGGTAGTCTAGTAACAGTGTCCGTATGAGTCTATTCAACCTTATCCTTATCAATCCCATTCCCAACACCCCGGGAATCCCATGCCTTGGTAAGAGTGTGAACTCACCTTGGGTTGCTCGGCAGATACACAATAAAAGGTTCTTGAACTAAAGTGGTCAACCTCGTCCTAACAGGGTTACCATACAAGTCAGGTTTTGACTTCAAGTTATGCACGTATAAGTCATGGCAAACACGTATTTATCATGGCAACACGAAATCAGTCTAATACACTTTAACAGTTTATAATGTATGCAAGACTTGGACTCGCACAAGTCCAATATTCTTGTGCGGTCCACCCGGCCCAAATAATATAACAATCCAATAACATTTCGGCCCAATTAATCAGCGCCTAAGGCTTGTGCGACCCGGGCAACTTGTACGATCCGGGTAGCTTGTGCGAACCCTTTGGGTTGTGCGATCCAGACCAGCCCAAAGACTACGGCCCAACAGTTAAAAGTTCACATAAAGGTCTCAGCCCAAACAAACAAAACAGAATTAACTAGTGCGGCCCAATAGATCATGTGCGATCCAAGGAACTTGTGCGATCAGGGGATCTTGTACGATTGGGAACCCCTTGTGCGGTCAAGACCTCTTGTGCGACCGAATGACTTGTGTGGTCCGGAGTCTTGTGCGAATGGCCTCATGTGCGATTAAGAGACCTTGTGCGGCTGTTTAACAAATTCCGGATTTCTTGCCAATCGGTTACACTTTTAATAATTTCCAATTTTACAACAAATCAATTAACATCTTAACAGTTTCAAGACCAATCCATTATCGATCAAATCATGCAATTATAGACTAACTCACAAGAACCCTAAACCGATTTAAACAAGCTTTGTGACATACAATACATCATAGATCAAGAACACATCCTAATACATTCAATCGAATTAAACATAACAACCTTATAACCGATCAATACTAACACTCGACTCTATAGCATACCATCCGATTAATATGAACCCATTCTAATACACACATACAACCGATTAACAGACATTGAGTTTTAAATTCGTAATATGCATACCCGATTATCATGATTATACTCGATGTACATGTGTAAGCCGATTACAAACTTACTATCCAAACCAAGATGCAAACAATCCAAGAACACGTAACATCATTCAACACAACATCAATATTAAACACTAACCGATTAGAAACAGGTGATCCAAACCACGAACAAGAAGGTCTTCGGGATGGAGGATCGGGTTGCCGCAAGTTTGAGCGAGAGGGAGAGAGAGAGGAGCTAGGGTTTTTGTGAACTTGTGTGTGTGTTATGTGTTGTAACGATTAAGAGAACAGCCCCCCCCTAAGGGTGTTTGTTTGCGTGAAAGGGAAGTGGGCCGAGCCCAACTCGGCTACCCATTGATCTGAATGCAAGGTGTAGCCCAAATGGGCTTGTGCGATCGAGTGGTGTTGTGCGTTTGGGCTTGAATACATAGAAACACATATCATATCGTACATTCTTCAATACACATATGACACAATCACAACATACAATAATCCTAACAATCATTCGTTAAATCAACAAGGTTCACACAAGCACGTATCATGACACAAAGTAGGTTCGGAATTACAAGTTGTCACATTATCCCCAACTAAAAAGAAATTTCGTCCCGAAATTTGGTATGCACTCACTGAGGAAGGTAGGTAAGCTGTATCGTTCACTGGTTTTCCTGGGGTGTCACATCCTCCCCCCGTTGATCTGGAATTTCGTCCCGAAATTCCGCAGTAGTAGCTTCAGCCTCAGTGGTGGTTGCATTGGTTCCGAATAACTGGGGGTACTTTTCTGTCATCCTGTCTTCGCGTTCCCAGGTGTACTCTGGGCCACGTCTGGAGTTCCAACGAACTCGAACAAGAGGGATTCTCTTGTTTTTGAGGACCTTTACATCCCGGTCCGTGATTTCTACTGGCTCCTCGACGAACTGCAACCGCTTGTCGATAGTGAGTTCCTTAAAAGGAATTATGAGGGTCTCATCTGACAGGCACTTCTTCAGATTCGACACGTGGAAGACATTGTGAACTGCACCGAGTTCAGCTGGTAGGTTTAACTTGTAGGCCACCTTGCCTATTTTCTCAGTGATCTCGAACGGTCCGACATACCGCGGATTGAGTTTGCCCCGTTTGCCAAAACGAACCACACCCTTCCAGGGTGAGACTTTAAGTAAAACCCGGTCCTCGACCTGAAATTCCAATGGCTTTCTACGTTTGTCCGCGTAAGCTTTCTGACGGTCGCGTGCTGCCGCCATGCGTTGTCGTATCTGTGCTATCTTTTCTGTGGCGTCCACTACAATCTCTGGACCCGTAATCTGACTATCCCCCACCTCTGCCCAACAGAGAGGTGACCGGCATTTACGTCTGTACAATGCCTCGAATGGAGCGGCTTGTATGCTGGTGTGATAACTGTTATTGTACGAGAACTCCACCAAAGGGAGATGCTTTTCCCAGCCGTTGCCGAAATCAATAACGCATGCCCGAAGCATGTCTTCAAGAGTTTGAATCGTTCGCTCAGACTGCCCATCCGTCTGAGGATGATATGCTGTGCTCATGTCTAACCGTGAGCCGAAAGATTTGTGCATCGCTTGCCATAGTTCTGACGTGAATCGTGCATCCCGATCCGAAATGATGGAAGTGGGCACTCCGTGCCTCGAAACAACTTCTTTAAGATAGATGTCTGCGAGAGTGGAGAACTTATCCGTTTCCTTTATAGCCAGAAAGTGTGCAGACTTGGTGAGTCGATCCACGATCACCCATATGGTATCATTCCCACGCTGGGATCTAGGTAGGCCTGTAACGAAGTCCATGGAAATTTCTTCCCATTTCCATTGAGGTATCTTAGGCTACTGAAGTAGGCCCGCTAGTTTCTGATATTCAACCTTGACCCTCGCACAGGTCAAGCACTTGCTGACATAGGTAGCGATGTGGGCCTTCATGCTAGGCCACCAATAAGTAGTCCTGATGTCGTGGTACATTTTTTCCGACCCTGGATGTACCGAATAGCGAGACTTGTGAGCTTCATCCATTACCAGCTCGCGTAGACCGCCATAAAGTGGGACCCAAATACGCCCCGTTACATAGTAGGCGCCGTCTGCCTTCTGTTCTAATCGTTGCCTTGAGCCGCGTAGGGCTTCAGCCCTGACGTTTTCTGGTTTCAATGCTTCTGCCTGAGCATCTCGTATTTGTGCAGGAAGGCTAGATTGAATCGTAAGCTGTAGCGCTCGCACGCGCCGAGGTAAAGTGTCTTTCCGACTGAGGGCGTCAGCCAGAACATTGGCTTTGCCTGGATGGTACTTGATGGCGCATTCGTAATCGTTCAGTAGTTCCACCCATCGTCGTTGACGCATGTTCAAATCCTTCTGCTTAAGAATATGCTCGAGACTCCTGTGATCGGTGTAAATCGTGCACCTGGTACCGTACAGGTAGTGTCGCCATATCTTAAGCGCGAAAACAACAGCTCCGAGCTCTAAATCGTGCGTCGTGTAGTTCCGTTCGTGAACCTTGAGTTGACGTGACGCGTAAGCAATAACCTTATCCCGCTGCATCAATACACATCCAAGACCCTGGATGGATGCATCACAATATACTACGAAATCGTCTGTGCCCTCTGGCAATGAGAGAATAGGTGCACTGCAAAGTCTATCCTTTAAGTGCTGAAAAGCTGTCTCCTGGGGCTCTCCCCAGCGATAGGTGACACCCTTCTGTGTCAGTAGCGTAAGCGGCTGAGCAATCTTTGAAAAGTCTTTAATAAACCGTCTGTAGTAACCCGCCAAACCCAAGAATTGGCGTATTTCCGTTGGCGTACGTGGTGCAGGCCAGTTCCTGATTGAGTCTACCTTGGATGGATCGACATGAATCCCATCCTTGTTTACTACGTGGCCTAGAAAGTGGACTTCACGAAGCCAGAAGTCACATTTCGAAAATTTAGCGTACATCTGTTCCTTCCGTAGGAGTTCCAAAATAAGTCGTAAGTGTTGCTCGTGTTCCTCCTGACTCTTGGAGTAGATCAGAATGTCGTCGATAAAGACAATGACGAACTTGTCAAGATAGGGTTTGCACACCCTGTTCATAAGGTCCATAAATACAGCAGGTGCGTTCGTTAACCCGAACGGCATGACAAGAAACTCGTAGTGACCGTAACGAGTTCTGAATGCGGTTTTGGAGACGTCCTCATCCCGGACTCTCAGTTGATGATAACCAGACCTCAAGTCTATCTTGGAGTAGTAACACGACCCTTGCAACTGGTCGAATAAGTCGTCTATGCGTGGAAGAGGATAACGGTTCTTCACCGTTACCTTGTTCAGTTCCCTGTAGTCTATGCACATCCTGAAGGTACCGTCCTTCTTTCTCACGAACAACACTGGAGCTCCCCAAGGCGAAGAGCTTGGACGAATGAAGCCCTTTTCCAAGAGCTCTTGCAGCTGCTTTGACAGTTCCTCCAATTCTGATGGAGCTAAACGATATGGTGCGCGAGCTATGGGTGCTGCTCCTGGAGCGAGCTCGATTTGAAATTCGACCTGACGATGAGGCGGTAAGCCAGGTAAGTCTTCAGGAAACACCTGAGGGTAGTCGCGTACAACTGGAATATCCTCCAGTCTCTTTTCTTTCGTCGATGCATCCGAAACAAGAGCCAAAATGGCTGTGTGCCCTTTACGTAAACATTTCTGAGCCTTCAAGAAGGAGATGATGCCAACCACTGCACCACTCTTGTCACCCTGAACTTCGAGGGGTTCTTGACCAGTACGGGGAATGCGGATGATCTTCTCGCTGCATAAGATTTCTGCCTGATGCTGGGATAACCAATCCATCCCAATAACGATATCAAAACTTCCCAAGGCTATGGGAATAAGGTCGATCGAGAACGTTTGACCGGCTAAGACGATACTACAACCCCTGACTACTTGCGTGGCTTCTAAACTCTTACCATTAGCTAGTTCTACGACGTGTTTGGTGTTTAGAGGAGTTGATGTACGTTTTAACAATTTACTCATTTTCAAAGACATGTAACTTGTATCCGCACCCGAATCAAACAAAGCAGTAACATAAATGTTGTCGAGAAGAAACTTACCCATAACGACGTTGGGATCATTCCTGGCATCCCCCTGCCCTAACACAAATGCACGACCCCTTGCCTCGTTGCCGTTGTTGTTTCCCCCGTTGTTGTTGTTGCCATTGCCCTGATTGTTGTTATTGTTGTTGTTGTTGTTCCTGTTCAGCTGAGGACAGTGCCTTTTGAAGTGCCCTTCTGCGCCGCAATGAAAACATCCTTTGTTGCCCTGTTGCTGATTCTGCTGTGCCTGTGGCTGCTGCTGGTTCTGGTTCGCAGGCCGAGGGCTTCTACAATCCTTGGCCTCATGACCCATCTTGAGGCATCTTTGGCAGCGACCCTTGTTACACTGGCCACCGTGGTGTCTGCCGCAGTTGTTGCACTTTGGGAGGTTCCCTCGATATCCGCCCTGCCTGTGACTACCTGAGGAATGCTGGCTGGGACTCTGATAACTGTCAGTCTTCCGCTGTTGGGCCTGAGACTGAACTGAAGCTGACCCCTTGCTGGAATCCCCATCCCATTTTCTCTTACTGTCACTGGGAGTAGTAGGAGTAGCTGAAGTAGTAACGGTAGCAGTAGCACTGATACGTTTAGGAAGTTTGTTCTGATCCACTGCCTGGTCTGTGATGCGGTGAGCGAGGCGTTGAATATCCTGGATGTTATCAAGATTAGCCGAAGTAACGTGGCTCTGGATCTCTTGCACCAACCCTTTGAGATACAACTCAATGCGCTTAATTGGAGGGTCCACCATAGTTGGACACAGCACGGCCAGTTCGTTTGACCTTTTGGTGTAAGCTTCAATTTCCGATCCAGTCATCTTCAGATGGTACAACTCATCTTCCAGCTTATGAATGTCTTCCCGAGTGCAGTACTCTCTCTTGATCAGTTCCTTGAAATCATTCCAAGGGGTGGCGTTAGCAGCTGCCAACCCTAAGATCTGAACTTGGGCGTTCCACCAAGTTAGTGCTATTCCTTCTAGCGTGCCAGTGGCGTATTTCACCCTGTGAGCCTCAGGGCATTCACACATCTCGAACACAGACTCGAGCTTTTCAAACCAGTGGAGGAGTCCAACCGCTCCTTCAGTGCCACTAAAGGTACTTGGACGACAGTCCATGAAGTTCTTGAAAGTGCAGACAGGTTGCTGCGCGTGTTGACCTGCTTGTGCGGCGGCAAGTGCCGCAGCAACTTGAGCTTGAACGAGAGCCTCTAGCTGGGCTTGAGTCATGTTCACACGTCCGGACATGATCTTCATTGTAAAAGTAGCGTAAGTGAGAATGGTTCGCGAGTAGGGCGATGACAGAAAAGAGTAAGCATGTAGGTATTCTCATGTAATAAAGTCATGTGTATCTAAGCGTAATGCGAGCAAAGTTCTACCTAGTTCTAGCATGCAGGTAATAAACATAAACCTTATTACCTAGGATGTCGAGTCTTGCACGTGGAGCGAAGCGTCGTTGTGGATCGTTGAGAGCACTGTTCTGGTTATAGTCTGGTTTTAATAAAAACGTTTTCCCATATTAAAACCAAGTTCTCTATAACCAATGGCTCTGATACCAATCTGTCACACCCCCAAAATCCACGTGCGGAGTATCACCGCTTGGGAGCGTGACTGACCAGGATCAAGCCACCAATCATATTGAACAAGTAATTAAATAGTAAAAGTTATCCATCAATACGAAAGGTGTTTATCAAAACCAACATAAGTAAATGTAGCGGAAGCATTTATGTAAAACCCAACATAAGTATTAATGTTTGAAACGTCATAAGTGTTTGATAAGTAATCACGATCCATCTGCCCACAACGACCTGCTCCTCCTTGTGCAAGCTCCATTAGTACCTAAGGTCCTGCAAGGCATGCAGCAGAGAGTCAACAACTAGTTGAGCGAGTTCACAGAAAGTAAATGCGTAACAGTAAGTTCGTGAGTATCAAGTGGCTCTACTGGGCCAATATAGGTTTCTATTGGTGGGGGCTTCCCATGTTATTAATCCACTAGACTATGCGTAACCATAAGTGTTCTTCACAACCGAGAACAGTAATACGTACAAGTTTACGTAGGATTTACGTAAGTATCCTTCACAACCGAGGATAGGGTACGTGGGGGTTTACGTAGGTTTTACGTAAGTGCCTGACACAACCGAGGCAGTATTGAGTATCCGTTCACGCAGGTTTTACGTGAGTATCCTTCACAACCGAGGATAGCGAGTAACTTAGTTATACGTAGGTTTTACGTATGTGTCCTGCACAACCGAGGACGATGGTATGGTATGTCACACCCTGCTAGTAGCGGAAGCGTATTGTGTGTGACGTAAGAAAGGTAATCATTGCGTCCAATCGTGTATCACCGGCTCAAGACTTGTTTCCTGAAATACATGTAGTTTTAAAAAAGTCAACAAAAGTTGAGTGAGTTCATGCAGTTTATGTTATCATATGAAATCGTAGTATTCATGAAAATTAAATCTTGTATTCGTAGTATTCATGAAAATGAGATCTTGTAATCATAGTATTCATGAAAATGAACCCTTGTCATCGTAGTATTCATGAAAATGAAATCTTGTAATCGTAGTATTCATGAAAATGAGATCTTGTAATCATGGTATGTTCTGATTCATTCATGGAGTCTGTTAAGGATCTATCAGTGGGTAGCGAGCCCCCTGACATAATGTACCATAAGTAAATAACCAAACCGAGAACACTTTGTCATCATTTGGGATCACAAAAGCACTCCAGGGTATACCAACCAGGAGTGGGGCGTGCCTCAAGCCCAATAGATCTACACCTTTTGCACCTTGGTCACTATGTGATTAATGGTTATTAATGTTATCATCCTACTTATGCACATTGATCATGTTATCTTCTACTCCGTAACTAACATACCAATAGTTTTAGCATGTATTTCCCCTCGATGTTTTTGAAAACAAAACATTGAAATCAGTGAAAGGAGGGACATGAACTCACAAGTTTGCGTTCCGTGTATTATGATATCGAAGTGAGCGTCCGTACGTGTCAATAACCTACATGTGTACTAATCTCGTTAGACACTAGGTCTTTCGGACCTCGTACAAGTTGTTCATCTTGAATTCTTTATTATGTTCTCATTTGTTATCTTTGGAACAACTTTGTATTTTAGAGCGCTGATAGTTTACTCGTTCGATTGTTATGTATATACATATATTCTATACATATTGAATTCATAAGCGTATTCATGTATTCTATGTGTATTGACTTATGTGTGATCGGCTTCGTTCTTCACACGTTCTCGTGCAGTGCACGCATGTCACTGAGCCTTTGCTCATGTCATTGGGCCGAGCCCATGTCATTGGGCCGAGCCCATGTCATTGGGCCGAGCCCATGTCATTGGACCGAGCCCATGTCATCTATGTTATCGTATCTAACCCATGTTTTAATGTTATTGGGCCGAGCCCATGTCATTGGGCTGAGCCCATGTTATCTATGTTATTGGGCCTAACCCATGTCTTTTATTGTTATTGGGCCGAGCCCATGTTATGTTGTCATTGGGCCCTAGACCATGTATTAAGGAATTTGGGCCTAGCCCATTACTAACTTTGACAGGCCCAATTCTAACTTCATGAGTCCATTAACATAATTTTGCAATTTTTGCCAAATGTTACCAAGTAGCAACTTAAATAAGTTCATTTTTCCTATGAAAAATGTTTGGTAATTTTTATAGTTTTCGACTTTCCGGATTCTTGTTATAGGTCACTTATATATGTGATCGTTTTAGTGTATAAAAATATGTTATTTTTAGACTCAACATTTAGTAACTTGTTTATGATGTCGATACGCCCAAATTGTCGTCATCAAGTTTATGTATTTCCATTTCGGCCATTTTCTTTAATTGTCCGATTTGATTTTTCTAGCATTTCTTGGACCATGTAGGAACATGTACGTGTATTTATTTTGATCACCCTATAGGTATCTAATACATACACATACATAGCGCATATTGCAAGCACTTAGCAAGTTTCCGAAAATATATAATTTTTCTTACAAAAAATTATATTTACACATTTTTATATATTTACCCATTTATTTTTGTAAGAATAAATTTAAGTTCATAAGAACTTCTTGAATATTTAAACTTTAAATATTCCCATCAAAATTTCCATAATGACGTTTAAGACCACTAATCGCGTTTAACCTTGTTAATCACCCTTTAATCCCCTTTTTAGTCGCGATTAGATTTTTAGAAAAATTCGTCATAGTTTCCCCTAAAATTATGATGTTTCCCACATTATAAAAACGCGTTTAAACCATGTTTAAATCCATAATCGTAATCAATTTCCAAATCAAGTTTCATTACCCCAACTTTACATGCATGATATTCACATAACCATCTTCAAACCTTCATGAACTTGTTTATATATATTTAACAAGTTTTCTAAAAATATTTATGCTCTTGTGATCATCCCTTTTTCTTTCTTTTGTATACTTGCTTATATATATATTTTTTTTCTAAAACCACTAAAAATAAATATATATTTTTTTTTGGTTCATCCACAAGTTCCATATTTTTATATAACCTTGTTTAGGTTATATCACAAGTTTACTAGTTTAAAAGTCATACTTTTAAATTCATTAATGACTTTATACATTTCTAAAATCACTTCCATTTTTACATATGAAGTTCATAAAGTTGAAGATGATGATCTTGCTTAATCTAAACATATTCATGTTTAGATTGTTTTTTTTTAACATAATATGGCAAGATCATTTTATCTAACATAATCTACACTACCACAAACATCAAGATCAACACAAATAATATATATTTAGTTATGTTTAACATGTTAATTTTATGGTTTTGATTATATATATATTTTGGGATTTCAAGATGAATCTTACTTGTACTTTTACAAATAACAAGATATGATAAAAAAAAGGTTAGAATTCTTACAACTAGCACAAAGGCTAGGGATGATCTAGGATGAAGATGATGATGAGAAGAATATGAAGATGTGAAGCTCCAAAATGTCTCCTAGTGTGCATCCATAATTTATAGCATCCTTATAACATCTTGAAATAGCTTGTAATACTTAACTTTTAGAAGTTTAAAGGTTGAAAAGTGAAAGAATGTGGAGGTGGCTAATGGACGTCAGGGAGATAAAGCAAAATGGGTATTGTGAGTTTTCTTCTTCTTCTTCTTTTTTTTTTTTTTTTTTTTTGAGTGAAAGAACATGAGGGAAATGGTGAGGTTTGGTAAATATAAAAGATGGCAATTTCTTTCACAAGTCATATAGTTCATGCAAGTCCATGCCTTCCATCATCATGAGTTAGTGTAGGTTGAGGGGTGGGACCCCTTGTGAACGATTTGGGCATGGGGAGGCAAGATTATGTTTTTTTTAATAAACTTACATATGAACATGTGTTTTTTTTTGTTAGATATTTATGTAATTAACCCTGTTCTTGTATGATTAGTAAGATAACCATGTTTAAGATGTTAAACTAGGTCTAACTAGTTCACTAGACAAGTTATCATTAGTTTTGGATGGTAAAAATACTACTAATTCGTTCATCAGTTTGATACCGGGTGGTATACGAAAGGTACTATATAATACCGAGAACTATGGTTCTAATTTACCATCGATGATATGGCGTTTATTTAGGATACTTACGACGCCAAAATATGGTTAACTAGTTCACTAGACTAGTGTAAGTTGTATTTTGATACCTTAAATGCTTTCCGTTTAGGCGTCGGCTAGTTAACGGCACTTTTATTTCGCACCGACGAACGTTTGCCGCAAGTTGTTATTCCGCACCCAAAGGATGTATGAAGTGATTTCAAGTCCCAAAATAAGCTTAACTAGTTCGCCATGTTGTCCGTTTGGCTGTTTTGGCGACGGAAATATTGTTTACTAGCTTGTCGGTTCAATAACGGACAAGTTATGGTGGTTGCGACGTAGCGCCGAAAGTTTATGTTTCGGACACCCCATTAATATCCTCATATTGTTTTCATGTGTTTGTCATCATTTGTCATATTTTTGGAGTCTCGAAAATGCTAAATTATTAGTTCGGACGAATTAAAGTTGTTTTATTTTTTGCGAAACGGACGATTTTGTATTTAGGGCGTTGTACCGGAAAGTCTTATATTTTTGCAAGATATGTTTTCGTATTAGTGTTTTCTTATGTAAATGGACTCAGTTAGGTTATCCGAGTGTCGTTTTTCAGTGTTTCGGTCTGATTTCACGGTTTGCTGGCATGAATAGTGTAACCGTGAATAGTGCACGTGGCACTTTCTACCAACACTTTTAGGACATTGTTTGCTTGGGTTCACAATGTGGCGAAAACCAACATATGTTTAAGCATTGTTTCCTTGTCCTAACATTGTTATCCAATTAACGACACTGTTACGTAATTAAATTACGCTACATGCATGAGATTATGTAAATAAAATAGTGATTAGTTTGTACGGATTTTCTGGTTAATTGCCTTTTGTCACATTCTCCCCCTGTTAAAAAGAATTTCGTCCCGAAATTCAAGTTGAGTTATCCTTTGCAGGAGTCTTCTCGAACAGGTGGGGATATTTTTCGTTGATCTGATCTTCACTTTCCCAGGTGTACTCAGGTCCGTGACGTGAATTCCAGTGGACCTTGACTAGTTCGATATTACTTCTCCTTGCCTTGTGGACTTTCCTGTCCATAACCTCGACAGGTTCTTCGGTAATCTGAAGTTTGTCGTCTATATGAATCTATATGAATTTCATCCCTTGGGATGATAACTGTTTCAACGGTCGGACTTTTCTTGAGATTCGACACATGAAATGTGTCATGTACGTTACTGAGTTCTTCTGGCAGTTTCAATTTGTACGCGATGATATCGATCCTTTCTAGAATCTCAAATGGCCCAATGTATCTCGGGTTTAGTTTTCCGTGTTTCTCGAATCTAGCTACGCCTTTCCAAGGCGAGACTTTCAGTAAGACTTTGTCTCCGACCTTGAAGGATAATGGTTTACGTCTTCTGTTCGCGTAGCTCTTTTGTCTGTCACGAGCCGCTTGATACCGTCTCGTATCTTTGCTATCTTGTCTGTAGTCTCTTGGACTAGTTCAGGGCCAATGAGTTGTTTGTCTCCGACTTCCGCCCAACACAGCGGTGATCGGCACTTCCGTCCGTATAGTGCTTTGTATGGGGCGGCTTTTGATGCTTGTGTGATAACTGTTATTATATGAAAACTCCACCAGGGGTAAATGAGTATCCCAGTTTCCGCCCAAATCCATCACACAGGCGCGAAGCATGTCCTCCAACGTTTGGATGGTTCGTTCGCTTTGTCCATCGGTTTACGGATGAAATGTTGTGCTTAGATCTAAACGAGATCTAAATGATGCTTGAATTGATTGTCAATTCCTTGACATAAAGCGACCATCTCGGTCAGAGGTTACTGAAACATACACTCCATGACATGCCACAATCTTTCTAAGGTAGAGTTCAGCTAACTCCTCGGTACTGTCTTTCTCGCGAATCAGTAAGAAGTGAGCTGACTTGGTTAATCGACCAACGATAACCCAAATCATGTCATGACCTTGAGAGGTCTGTGGTAGTTTTGTGATGAAATCCATTGATATCTGTTCCCATTTCCAAATGGGAATCTCAGGTTACTGTAATAAGCCAGACGGCTTTTGGTATTCGGCCTTGACCTTTGCACAAGTTAGGCATTTCCCAGCATAGGTCGCAATATCTCCCTTGATATTAGGCTACCAATGGTATTCTTTTAAGTCTTGATACATTTTATCTGGATCGTGGATGTGTTGAATATTTTGGCTTGGGTGTTTTATCCAGCACTAAGTCTCATAGACCGCCTAAATATGGAATCCATATCCTTCACATGAAATATAAAGTGTCATCTTTGCTCGTTTCCCTTTGTTTTTCTAATCCTTGCAAGGATTCTGGTTAAATGTTTTCCGGCTTTAGAGCTTCCTGTTGTACATCGTGCACTCGAGTGGTGAAAGTCGTTTGAATTGTCAACTCCAAAGCTCGTACCCGAAATGTTTTGACTCGTTCCTTCCGGCTCAAAGCATCCGCTACAACGTTTGCTTTGCCCGGATGGTACTTGATTTCACGATGATAGTCGTTCAACAACTATACCCATCGTCGTTCGCGCATGTTTAGTTCCTTTTGATCGACTATGTATTGAAGACTTTTATGATCGGGGAATATGGTACACTTAGTACCATAGAGATAATGGCGCCAAATTTTTAAAGCGAATACCACTGCGCCCAACTCTAGGACGTGAGTGGTATAATTCTTTTCCTGAACTTTCAACTGTCGTGACGCGTACGCGATGACTTTTTCACGTTGCATTAATACGCAACGCAAGCCTTGGTGCGATGCATCACAATACACAACAAAGTCATCGGTGCTGTCAGGGAGTGATAAGATTGGCGCTTGGCATAGTTTATCTTTGAGCGTTTGGAATGCCATTTCTTGTTTTTCACCCCAATCGAACTTTCTATCTTGTTGAGTGAGCGAGGTTAGCGGTTGAGCCATTTTAGAAAAATTCTCAATGAATCTACGATAGTATCCTGCTAAGCCTAGAAATTGTCTTACTTCCGTTAGGGTCTTGGGAGCGTTTCAGTTCTTTATGGCTTCTATCTTAGCTGGGTCCACATGTATTCCATTCTCATTCACAACGTGACCGAGAAATTGGACTCGCGAATCCAAAATTCGCATTTTGAGAATTTGGCATACAATTGTTCTTTCTTAAATAGCTCCAGAATAGTTCTCAAGTGTTGTTCATGTTCCGCCTTGGTTCGTGAGTATATTAAAATGTCATTAATGAATACGATCACGAACTTGTCGAGATATGGCTTACATACCCGATTCATCAAATCCATGAATACGGCGGGAGCGTTTGTTAGGCCGAAAGGCATAACAAGGAACTCGTAATGCCCATAGCGAGTCCTGAACGCTGTCATAGGAATGCTTTCCTCTTGGATCCTCAGCTGATGGTGTTCAGATCTTAGATCAATTTTGGAATAGAAGCTAGAACCTTGTAACTGATCGAACAAGTCGTCAATCCTTGGTAAAGGATACCGGTTCTTTATGGTTAACTTGTTTAGTTCTCGGTAATTTATACACATTCGAAAGGTTCCGTCTTTCTTCTTGACAATAGCACCGGAGCTCCCCAAGGTGAGAAACTCGGTCTATTGAATCCTTTGTCAAACAATTCCTGAAACTAAATAAATAATTCCTGCTTCTCCGAGGGTGCGGGTCTATATGAAGCTTTCGCCACCTGTGCAGCTCCTGGCACAAGGTCAATACTGAATTCGACTTGTCGCTGCGGAGGTAGTCCCGACAAGTCTTTTGGAAAGACTTCAGGGTATTCCATTACCACAGGGATGTCCTCCACCTTGCGCTACTCGGCCTTCTTGTCGACCACATGGACAAGAAAGGCGATGCATCCTGTTCTCAGACTCTTCCGAGCCTTCATACAGTTGTTGGTCAGCAGCCGTGTGTCGTGTTTCTCTCCGTGCACCAAAAGATGTTCTCTCGTCAGACAGGAGGAAAAAGAATAATAGTTTTCGGAGCACAACTACTTCTGCTCGGTTGTCGGCCAACCAGTCTATGCCAGATGTTAAGTCGTAACAACCTAATTGAATGAGTGAAAAGTCGTTACTAAATTTTCGTGCTCCAAGTTCGAGTGTGCATCCTTTGATGTCTTTCCTGACTTGACTAATTTACCATTGGTCAATCCTATTGAATGGGAGGACGTCTTGTTTACTTGACTCGGCCAAGCATACTTTGAATTTTATGGGGATGAAGCTAATACCGACACCGGTGTTAAACAACACGGATGCAACAGGTCGGTTGATAGGAACGTATCAGTGACCCTTAATGACTTCACATGACTTCGCTAATTCCTCATTAGCTAACTTGATAGATCAAGGCATGTTTAACCTACATGACTCTAGTTCGTGTATATGCTTATAAAGACACTAAGTTAAGACGACGTTGGTATCCAAAGAATTGATACATGATGGTTGTAGAGTATAGCATACCCCTAGACTTGCTTACTCACTAGCTTGATTCATCCTTAACCATCCTTGCTCGTAGTGACCTCCTTGCCACAGTAAAAACCACCTCGTTCATTCTTAAATATAGCTAACTCATTAGTTGTTGTTTTGTGCCAAGTCTCACCACACTGCTACTCTTGTCACTTTTGCAAGTGGCCTCATGATGAAACTTTCACCTATCTCATTCTGAATTTTGACAAGTTATTAGCATACTTCTTAATGCGAGCATCGATTATGGCAGTAATCGCCTTCGCTTTACTTGTCACAGGATTTATCTTTCTCTTAACACCCTCCTTGGGCAGTCCCCCATCCTCACCACATCCTTGGCGAGACTAACTGAGAGAGTTACTTGAAAATAAATCTAGGTATGGTGACATGATGTGATCATGATTCGGATCTCAGGGCTAAACCCCAAATGTAGCGCTCAGTGCTTTAGATTCGAGTGTTATCCAGTATGCAACAATCCTTGGGAGATCGTAGAGGCGTCAGCGGTATCCAACAACATTAGTCTAATGATGATCGAGTTCTAAAGTTTGGTTCTCAACCTTGGAATTTACCACTAGCAAGCAATACTATTCTCGCCTAATATTCTTGAGTTCTTCCCACAATAACCTCTTTGTTATATTACTCCATATAGTTTGCACTTGGAGATTCCACCAAGTTAACGCCTCATTCAACAGATGGCTATTCGTTTACCAAAACGTTTACTTAGGAGTACATTTATTAGCAAGGTTAACTAGTTTCATTGTCTTTATTTAGCGGACATAACTTACCGCACCTCTCGTACCGATGAGGTCACGCGGCTTGTAATCCGGAGATGCCTTAGAATTAAAACCTGGTGTGATTGCATCTCCAAGTGTGGCATTTCCACTCGTCCTCGTCCCATCGGAATTTGTACCACTTGAACTACTGGTACCATCAGTACCGTCACTAGTGTCGACTCGACAACCTCATGTTGTTCCATATGACCACTAGTTCAACTTTAATAGTAGGGCGCTGATTAACTGACCCTCTTCTAGGCGTAGATTTTCTTGTCGATGCCACGTTGTTTCCGATACATAATATCATTAGGTCTAGGCTTTTATTTGGACAGATATAGCCTATCATGCGCCTAAGAATTAAGAATGTGATTGGTCATGGAAACCTCAAGACAGCGTTGCTCTGGTATGTTTGAACAATGATATACATGAATAAATGCATTCCAAAATGTATAGTACCTCTTGAGTGTATTATCCATGTGCCTAAATGGGAAAAGAGGTAATTCGTTGAGAAGGAAAAACCAAACAGGCGTCTCCAATTTTTACAACGTGTATCCCATACTTCATGGATCTCGATTGCCCAAAGTAGGAAAAATCCTTCGTCGCACAAGCCCGTGTGACGAATACGTTGATACTCCTTGAGCTCCACGAGCTTCGACAAAATTGTTATAATTTCCATAGATGTCAAATAATGCAATGAAGGAGTTGTAGCATGGCACATGCCATAGCATCCCTTGGAATAGGACAAATATCAAACGACAGAGTTTAATGTAATCATCTCCGATAACTAAGATAAGGTAAGGTGTCATAGACACCAAAGAACCAGCCCATGTACAAGAATTTCGAGAATGTTGACGAAAAATCCTCCATGAGTGGCTAACGAGTTTTGTTTGCTTTTAATGACTAGTCTCAGACGACTCATGTTATAGATCGAATGTTAAGTGCAAACAATACGTGTAGTCTTCCTGTATCGTAGAGTGTTATAGTAACCATTCCGGTTAGTGTTCTACTAGATAGAAATTTGAACAACTTAAGAACTTTGAGTAGATAGTGATCTCTTACTTTGACCCGCAGAGTCCACCAGAATTCCCATGCACTACAAGTTGTTATTACGTGGGCCCCCGTAATAATAAATTGTCTTGCATGGTCACCCTAGTGTCTCTCGTTCAAAGCAGACGATCAGTTAGAGAGAGGACTCTATTGTCTACACACCTTCAACATAGAAGGGACCGTTGTGATGGTCCACGTGCTAACGACCATTGTCATTATTCGTGAAAGGGCACATTGTTAGACGTAATAGAAACAAGGGGATTCGTAATAATAGCAACCTGAGGGGAACCTTTCAGATGAGTCCTTCATCCTCCTTGTCTGGACGAGAGTGTCATCAATCACAATTAGTATGAGCCTTAGGGACCTCGTCCCACTAGTAGAGTTGTTGTCCAAGGACGCCACCTCTGTCTCGTCGTCACTACCGAAGCCAGACATATACCACCCGAGGGAAAACAACCATCCTCCACGAGATTAATGCTTTAGGGTCTCGCTCCAGGACCACGTCCGCCATACGCTTTGCAACAGACGCGAGGTTGTCATTCTCATCGCGTGAGTCATGGGTAATAATAGAATTCATAGTCGAGGGTATTTTCGTTCTTGGCAAATATTCCGTACAACATATATACAAATACATTATATATATAATCACTAAATCTCATGTTGTTTTTGTTCTCGTGTTTCACATGAATTCCTAGTGTTTTGAGTCTATTCCTTAAAGACTAAACATGTATTGATCCATATCCGTTACTTATGATTGAGCTCGCGTGATAGATCCTCATGTTATCATGACACAATGAAAACCTTTTGTCATTTTTGTCATACTTTTGAAATCACTTTTGTAATGTTATCGACTTTGTTTTCATGTGTGAGCCCCTCGGTGATTGTAGACCAAACTTTAATAAAAGTTTTTCCCCGGTTCACTACAATCGGAGCTCTGATACCAATCTGTCACACCCTGCTAGTAGCGGAAGCGTATTGTGTGTGACGTAAGAAAGGTAATCATTGCGTCCAATCGTGTATCACCGGCTCAAGACTTGTTTCCTGAAATACATGTAGTTTTAAAAAAGTCAACAAAAGTTGAGCGAGTTCATGCAGTTTATGTTATCATATGAAATCGTAGTATTCATGAAAATTAAATCTTGTATTCGTAGTATTCATGAAAATGAGATCTTGTAATCATAGTATTCATGAAAATGAACCCTTGTCATCGTAGTATTCATGAAAATGAAATCTTGTAATCGTAGTATTCATGAAAATGAGATCTTGTAATCATGGTATGTTCTGATTCATTCATGGAGTCTGTTAAGGATCTATCAGTGGGTAGCGAGCCCCCTGACATAATGTACCATAAGTAAATAACCAAACCGAGAACACTTTGTCATCATTTGGGATCACAAAAGCACTCCAGGGTATACCAACCAGGAGTGGGGCGTGCCTCAAGCCCAATAGATCTACACCTTTTGCACCTTGGTCACTATGTGATTAATGGTTATTAATGTTATCATCCTACTTATGCACATTGATCATGTTATCTTCTACTCCGTAACTAACATACCAATAGTTTTAGCATGTATTTCCCCTCGATGTTTTTGAAAACAAAACATTGAAATCAGTGAAAGGAGGGACATGAACTCACAAGTTTGCGTTCCGTGTATTATGATATCGAAGTGAGCGTCCGTACGTGTCAATAACCTACATGTGTACTAATCTCGTTAGACACTAGGTCTTTCGGACCTCGTACAAGTTGTTCATCTTGAATTCTTTATTATGTTCTCATTTGTTATCTTTGGAACAACTTTGTATTTTAGAGCGCTGATAGTTTACTCGTTCGATTGTTATGTATATACATATATTCTATACATATTGAATTCATAAGCGTATTCATGTATTCTATGTGTATTGACTTATGTGTGATCGGCTTCGTTCTTCACACGTTCTCGTGCAGTGCACGCATGTCACTGAGCCTTTGCTCATGTCATTGGGCCGAGCCCATGTCATTGGGCCGAGCCCATGTCATTGGGCCGAGCCCATGTCATTGGACCGAGCCCATGTCATCTATGTTATCGTATCTAACCCATGTTTTAATGTTATTGGGCCGAGCCCATGTCATTGGGCTGAGCCCATGTTATCTATGTTATTGGGCCTAACCCATGTCTTTTATTGTTATTGGGCCGGGCCCATGTTATGTTGTCATTGGGCCCTAGACCATGTATTAAGGAATTTGGGCCTAGCCCATTACTAACTTTGACAGGCCCAATTCTAACTTCATGAGTCCATTAACATAATTTTGCAATTTTTGCCAAATGTTACCAAGTAGCAACTTAAATAAGTTCATTTTTCCTATGAAAAATGTTTGGTAATTTTTATAGTTTTCGACTTTCCGGATTCTTGTTATAGGTCACTTATATATGTGATCGTTTTAGTGTATAAAAATATGTTATTTTTAGACTCAACATTTAGTAACTTGTTTATGATGTCGATACGCCCAAATTGTCGTCATCAAGTGTTATGTATTTCCATTTCGGCCATTTTCTTTAATTGTCCGATTTGATTTTTCTAGCATTTCTTGGACCATGTAGGAACATGTACGTGTATTTATTTTGATCACCCTATAGGTATCTAATACATACACATACATAGCGCATATTGCAAGCACTTAGCAAGTTTCCGAAAATATATAATTTTTCTTACCAAAAATTATATTTACACATTTTTATATATTTACCCATTTATTTTTGTAAGAATAAATTTAAGTTCATAAGAACTTCTTGAATATTTAAACTTTAAATATTCCCATCAAAATTTCCATAATGACGTTTAAGACCACTAATCGCGTTTAACCTTGTTAATCACCCTTTAATCCCCTTTTTAGTCGCGATTAGATTTTTAGAAAAATTCGTCATAGTTTCCCCTAAAATTATGATGTTTCCCACATTATAAAAACGCGTTTAAACCATGTTTAAATCCATAATCGTAATCAATTTCCAAATCAAGTTTCATTACCCCAACTTTACATGCATGATATTCACATAACCATCTTCAAACCTTCATGAACTTGTTTATATATATTTAACAAGTTTTCTAAAAATATTTATGCTCTTGCGATCATCCCTTTTTCTTTCTTTTGTATACTTGCTTATATATATATTTTTTTTCTAAAACCACTAAAAATAAATATATATATTTTTTTTTGGTTCATCCACAAGTTCCATATTTTTATATAACCTTGTTTAGGTTATATCACAAGTTTACTAGTTTAAAAGTCATACTTTTAAATTCATTAATGACTTTATACATTTCTAAAATCACTTCCATTTTTACATATGAAGTTCATAAAGTTGAAGATGATGATCTTGCTTAATCTAAACATATTCATGTTTAGATTGTTTTTTTTTTTAACATAATATGGCAAGATCATTTTATCTAACATAATCTACACTACCACAAACATCAAGATCAACACAAATAATATATATTTAGTTATGTTTAACATGTTAATTTTATGGTTTTGATTATATATATATTTTGGGATTTCAAGATGAATCTTACTTGTACTTTTACAAATAACAAGATATGATAAAAAAAAGGTTAGAATTCTTACAACTAGCACAAAGGCTAGGGATGATCTAGGATGAAGATGATGATGAGAAGAATATGAAGATGTGAAGCTCCAAAATGTCTCCTAGTGTGCATCCATAATTTGTAGCATCCTTATAACATCTTGAAATAGCTTGTAATACTTAATTTTTAGAAGTTTAAAGGTTGAAAAGTGAAAGAATGTGGAGGTGGCTAATGGACGTCAGGGAGATAAAGCAAAATAGGTATTGTGAGTTTTCTTCTTCTTCTTCTTTTTTTTTTTTTTTTTTTTGAGTGAAAGAACATGAGGGAAATGGTGAGGTTTGGTAAATATAAAAGATGGCAATTTCTTTCACAAGTCATATAGTTCATGCAAGTCCATGCCTTCCATCATCATGAGTTAGTGTAGGTTGAGGGGTGGGACCCCTTGTGAACGATTTGGGCATGGGGAGGCAAGATTATGTTTTTTTTTAATAAACTTACATATGAACATGTGTTTTTTTTTGTTAGATATTTATGTAATTAACCCTGTTCTTGTATGATTAGTAAGATAACCATGTTTAAGATGTTAAACTAGGTCTAACTAGTTCACTAGACAAGTTATCATTAGTTTTGGATGGTAAAAATACTACTAATTCGTTCATCAGTTTGATACCGGGTGGTATACGAAAGGTACTATATAATACCGAGAACTATGGTTCTAATTTACCATCGATGATATGGCGTTTATTTAGGATACTTACGACGCCAAAATATGGTTAACTAGTTCACTAGACTAGTGTAAGTTGTATTTTGATACCTTAAATGCTTTCCGTTTAGGCGTCGGCTAGTTAACGGCACTTTTATTTCGCACCGACGAACGTTTGCCGCAAGTTGTTATTCCGCACCCAAAGGATGTATGAAGTGATTTCAAGTCCCAAAATAAGCTTAACTAGTTCGCCATGTTGTCCGTTTGGCTGTTTTGGCGACGGAAATATTGTTTACTAGCTTGTCGGTTCAATAACGGACAAGTTATGGTGGTTGCGACGTAGCGCCGAAAGTTTATGTTTCGGACACCCCATTAATATCCTCATATTGTTTTCATGTGTTTGTCATCATTTGTCATATTTTTGGAGTCTCGAAAATGCTAAATTATTAGTTCGGACGAATTAAAGTTGTTTTATTTTTTGCGAAACGGACGATTTTGTATTTAGGGCGTTGTACCGGAAAGTCTTATATTTTTGCAAGATATGTTTTCGTATTAGTGTTTTCTTATGTAAATGGACTCAGTTAGGTTATCCGAGTGTCGTTTTTCAGTGTTTCGGTCTGATTTCACGGTTTGCTGGCATGAATAGTGTAACCGTGAATAGTGCACGTGGCACTTTCTACCAACACTTTTAGGACATTGTTTGCTTGGGTTCGCAATGTGGCGAAAACCAACATATGTTTAAGCATTGTTTCCTTGTCCTAACATTGTTATCCAATTAACGACACTGTTACGTAATTAAATTACGCTACATGCATGAGATTATGTAAATAAAATAGTGATTAGTTTGTACGGATTTTCTGGTTAATTGCCATTTGTCACATGGTAGTCTAGTAACAGTGTCCGTATGAGTCTATTCAACCTTATCCTTATCAATCCCATTCCCAACACCCCGGGAATCCCATGCCTTGGTAAGAGTGTGAACTCACCTTGGGTTGCTCGGCAGATACACAATAAAAGGTTCTTGAACTAAAGTGGTCAACCTCGTCCTAACAGGGTTACCATACAAGTCAGGTTTTGACTTCAAGTTATGCACGTATAAGTCATGGCAAACACGTATTTATCATGGCAACACGAAATCAGTCTAATACACTTTAACAGTTTATAATGTATGCAAGACTTGGACTCGCACAAGTCCAATATTCTTGTGCGGTCTACCCGGCCCAAATAATAAAACAATCCAATAACATTTCGGCCCAATTAATCAGCGCCTAAGGCTTGTGCGACCCGGGAAACTTGTACGATCCGGGTAGCTTGTGCGAACCCTTTGGATTGTGCGATCCAGACCAGCCCAAAGACTACGGCCCAACAGTTAAAAGTTCACATAAAGGTCTCAGCCCAAACAAACAAAACAGAATTAACTAGTGCGGCCCAATAGATCATGTGCGATCCAAGGAACTTGTGCGATCAGGGGATCTTGTACGATTGGGAACCCCTTGTGCGGTCAAGACCTCTTGTGCGACCGAATGACTTGTGTGCTCCGGAGTCTTGTGCGAATGGCCACATGTGAGATTAAGAGACCTTGTGCGGCTGTTTAACAAATTCCGGATTTCTTGCCAATCGGTTACACTTTTAATAATTTCCAATTTTACAACAAATCAATTAACATCTTAACAGTTTCAAGACCAATCCATTATCGATCAAATCATGCAATTATAGACTAACTCACAAGAACCCTAAACCGATTTAAACAAGCTTTGTGACATACAATACATCATAGATCAAGAACACATCCTAATACATTCAATCGGATTAAACATAACAACCTTATAACCGATCAATACTAACACTCGACTCTATAGCATACCATCCGATTAATATGAACCCATTCTAATACACACATACAACCGATTAACAGACATTGAGTTTTAAATTCGTAATATGCATACCCGATTATCATGAATATACTCGATGTACATGTGTGAGCCGATTACAAACTTACTATCCAAACCAAGATGCAAGCAATCCAAGAACACGTAACATCATTCAACACAACATCAATATTAAACACTAACCGATTAGAAACAGGTGATCCAAACCACGAACAAGAAGGTCTTCGGGATGGAGGATCGGGTTGCCGCAAGTTTGAGCGAGAGGGAGAGAGAGAGGAGCTAGGGTTTTTGTGAACTTGTGTGTGTGTTATGTGTTGTAACGATTGAGAGAACAGCCCCCCCTAAGGGTGTTTGTTTGCGTGAAAGGGAAGTGGGCCGAGCCCAACTCGGCTACCCATTGATCCGAATGCAAGGTGTAGCCCAAATGGGCTTGTGCGATCGAGTGGTGTTGTGCGTTTGGGCTTGAATACATAGAAACACATATCATATCGTACATTCGTTCAATACACATATGACACAATCACAACATACAATAATCCTAACAATCATTCGTTAAATTAACAAGGTTCACACAAGCACGTATCATGACACAAAGTAGGTTCGGAATTACAAGTTGTCACATTATCCCCAACTAAAAAGAAATTTCGTCCCGAAATTTGGTATGCACTCACTGAGGAAGGTAGGTAAGCTGTATCGTTCACTGGTTTTCCTGGGGTGTCACATCCTCCCCCCGTTGATCTGGAATTTCGTCCCGAAATTCCGCAGTAGTAGCTTCAGCCTCAGTGGTGGTTGCATTGGTTCCGAATAACTGGGGGTACTTTTCTGTCATCCTGTCTTCGCGTTCTCAGGTGTACTCTGGGCCACGTCTGGAGTTCCAACGAACTCGAACAAGAGGGATTCTCTTGTTTTTGAGGACCTTTACATCCCGGTCCGTGATTTCTACTGGCTCCTCGACGAACTGCAACCGCTCGTCGATAGTGAGTTCCTTAAAAGGAATTATGAGGGTCTTATCTGACAGGCACTTCTTCAGATTCGACACGTGGAAGACATTGTGAACTGCACCGAGTTCAGCTGGTAGGTTTAACTTGTAGGCCACCTTGCCTATTTTCTCAGTGATCTCGAACGGTCCGACATACCGTGGATTGAGTTTGCCCCGTTTGCCAAAACGAACCACACCCTTCCAGGGTGAGACTTTAAGTAAAACCCGGTCCCCGACCTGAAATTCCAATGGCTTTCTACGTTTGTCCGCGTAAGCTTTCTGATGGTCGCGTGCTGCCGCCATGCGTTGTCGTATCTATGCTATCTTTTCTGTGGCGTCCACTACAATCTCTGGACCCGTAATCTGACTATCCCCCACCTCTGCCCAACAGAGAGGTGACCGGCATTTACGTCCGTACAATGCCTCGAATGGAGCGGCTTGTATGCTGGTGTGATAACTGTTATTGTACGAGAACTCCACCAAAGGGAGGTGCTTTTCCCAGCCGTTGCCGAAATCAATAACGCATGCCCGAAGCATGTCTTCAAGAGTTTGAATCGTTCGCTCAGACTGCCCATCCGTCTGAGGATGATATGCTGTGCTCATGTCTAATCGTGAGCCGAAAGATTTGTGCATCGCTTGCCATAGTTCTGACGTGAATCGTGCATCCCGATCCGAAATGATGGAAGTGGGCACTCCGTGCCTCGAAACAACTTCTTTAAGATAGATGTCTGCGAGAGTGGAGAACTTATCCGTTTCCTATATAGCCAGAAAGTGTGCAGACTTGGTGAGTCGATCCACGATCACCCATATGGTATCATTCCCACGCTGGGATCTAGGTAGGCCTGTAACGAAGTCCATGGAAATTTCTTCCCATTTCCATTGAGGTATCTTAGGCTGCTGAAGTAGGCCCGCTGGTTTCTGATATTCAACCTTGACCCTCGCACAGGTCAAGCACTTGCTGACATAGGTAGCGATGTGGGCCTTCATGCTAGGCCACCAATAAGTAGTCCTGATGTCGTGGTACATTTTTTCCGACCCTGGATGTATCGAATAGCGAGACTTGTGAGCTTCATCCATTACCAGCTCGCGTAGACCGCCATAAAGTGGGACCCAAATACGCCCCGTTACATAGTAGGCGCCGTCTGCCTTCTGTTCTAATCGTTGCCTTGAGCCGCGTAGGGCTTCAGCCCTGACGTTTTCTGGTTTCAATGCTTCTGCCTGAGCATCTCGTATTTATGCAGGAAGGCTAGATTGAATCGTAAGCTGTAGCGCTCGCACGCGCCGAGATAAAGTGTCTTTCCGACTGAGGGCGTCAGCCACAACATTGGCTTTGCCTGGATGGTACTTGATGGCCATAATTTAAAATAAATAAAATTTGTGGTGACTATGATAGTTACAAAACCACCACGCATATATCACTAGCCAGTTGACTTGTTATAAACAAAAGTTGTGGTACCCAAGATAACTACAAAAACAACCATAGATGTTCCCACAAAAACTATAGAAAAGACAACACTACCACACTCAGCGCCCTCCCATAAATGAGGCAGCTTCTATCTTGCCTTTCAAAGTATTAGAGGGCGACAACAGAATATTATGAGTGGCATACTTCGTCCGCAACTTTCTCACCTCCTTCATTTTCCTGCTCCCATTTTTTAAAGGGCGACAACAGAATATGAGTGTCGTTCAAAGTGTTAGAGGGCGACAACAGAATATGAGTGGCATTCTTCTCTTTCTTCATCCCATTCATCGTTCGTTTCTTCGTCTACTTTCTTTCGCTTTTTCGGTATCTTACCAGTTTGCGATCTTGTTACTCTCTTTGTTGCTGCAAATAAAACAGGTTTAACACATGTTACTTAATTTCATTAAAATAAAACAGGTTACCTAATATGTTTTTGATAAAATAAAGTCAGGTTTAATATATGTTACCTATTTTTATAAAAATAAGACAAGTTTAACACTTGTTAGATAACTTGGAAAAAATATGAGAGCTTAACACATGTTAACTAATCTGATAAAAATAATACAGGTTTAACACATGTTACATAATTTGATAAAAATAAGACAAGTGTAACACATGTTACACTAACATGTTTACCTGATAGGAGAGGTTTAACACATGGTAATAAGACGGGTTTAACACATGTTTACATCATTTGATAAAAATGAGACAGGTTTAACACATGTTACACTAATATGTTTACCTAATCAGGAAGGTTTAACACATGGTACCCTAATAAGAAGGTTTAACATATGTTACGCTAATATGTTTATATGCTCTTGAGTCCGTTGACTTGTACCCTAATATCAGACAGGTTTAACACATGTTACGCTAATATATTTATATGCTTTTGAGCCCTTAGACTTGTACCCTAATATCAGAGGTTTACCTAATTTGTTTTTGACAGAAAACAAGGCAGGTCTAACACATGTTACCTAATATGTTTTCGATAAAAATATGAGACATGTTTAACACATGTTTTTGACAGAAAACAAGACGGGTTTAACATATGTTACAAATCAATAGTTTTAACGTGCAGTTGGCAAGTTGGCAATCCAAAAAAAATAATAATAATAAATAACCCGAGGCTGTTTCTACTCAAAATAACTAACACTTTCTAGTCGCATTCAAACAAAAATCACCATCGATCGGACCAAAAAACACCTACCGATTGGAAAAAAAAACATAAAAACCAACATTAACACTTTCTAGTCTCATTCAAAACAAAAATCACCATCGATCAAATCACACACCGATCGGACCAAAACACCTACCGATCGGAAAAAACAGAAAACCCAACATTTATCTGATCAAAACACCTACCAATCGGAAAAAAGCAAAAATCATCACCGATCAAAACACCTCCTGATAAAAAATCGAACCAAACTTACTTGCTTCTGCACTTGCTTCTCGCTTTCTTCCATTTCCGGCAACTTTTACCAGATGATAAAAACTGAAATGTTTATCTCATATCTAGTGATTTAGATTCACCGTCGCACCTTGTTTTTATTTTCTTTTGCGATTCACTGTAGCACCTTTTTCCGGTGCCCCTTTTCTTCTTCGGTCAGATCATCTTCTCCGGTGCCCCTTTTCTTCTGCGGTTAGATCATCTTCTCCGGTGCCCCTTTTCCGGTCAGATCATCTTCTCCGGTCAGATCATCTTCTCCGGTGCCCCTTTTCTTCTCCGGTGCCCCTTTTCTTCTCCGGTCAGATCATTTTCTCCGGTGGGTTTTGGGAAGATCGATTGTTCGAGAGAGAAAGAGATGAATTTGGGTTCAGTCTTTTGAAATGTTTGAAATGAGGTTGGGATATTTGATTAGTTCTTATAGATATTTGTGCACCTCCTTTAATGCATGGCAAATCACATAATATTATAATATATATAATGTACAACAATTATGGTTGATTGTACTTAAATACCCTTCAAGTACTTTTGTTGACCTCATCATTCTATTAAATTTAATTAAAAAAGGCTTCAAAATTTATGAGCTATTGGATGATCTTGATCAATGGTTATAGATTGGGTTTCCTAGGTTTTCTTAGCACAAATAAGTTTTCTATACATCCTTCCCATATATATATATATATATATATATATATATATATAAACTTGGTATGGAACCAATTAAATTTAAATTTAAATCATATACCTAGAATTAATGCATGGGATTGGTACTAAGCATTGATGAAATTGACATCATTGTCAATGAATTCCTTTTCAGGCTTTGTTTTAAATATACCGACTGTCAATACGAAGGCATTTAGTAGCACTGCAATGCTACTAAATTCTCACTTTATCCTTTTTACTTTTCGTGGAAATAATAAAATTAAATACTCGATATGAAAATTTAGTATTCGAAAATATTATAAAACCGATTATATACCTAAACAGTTTTTGAAAAATGATGTAATTTCTTGTAATTGTACTTTGAAATTAAACTAAAATTGGGTAAAAGTTCTTTTCCGCGAACTTTTATTAAGTTTTGCAATTTGGAATTTGTCGATGTCGTTTGTTAAAGTCATCATTATAGAAAAAAGGATGAGTAATGTTAAAATCTTTCTAATGAACATTTGATAGAAAGAAAACCAAAGATTGATAAGTTCACTTCTATTATGGTATGTCAAATTTACATTTCACTTTTTTGTTTAATAAGGGTTTTTAAAGACAGTACTTTACCGCAAAATAACTATCTACTAATTAAAAATGCTTAGTTGTAGAGAAATATGTTTATATGTATTCTAAGATAGCTAAGGGAGCACCGGGCACCTTGCGCGTAAGCTTCCCAGGGTAGGAACCCGAGAGAGCACACCGCCGCCACTTGAGAGGTGTAAAAAAAAAAACCGGTTTTAGAACCGAAACCGGGAAAATAACCGAAACCGGTTTTTTGTAACCGGTTTTACAACCAAATTGAACTGCCGGTTGTAAACCGGTTATGATTCTTGATCTGAAAAACCGGTTAATAACTGAAACCGGTTTAGAAAATAACCGGCTAAAACCGGTTAAAAACCGGTTTTTTTTTTTTTGGCAAAAACCGGTTAAAAACCGATCCCAACCGGTTACACCGGTTATTGTTTTGGACTTGAAAAACCGGTTAGTAAGCGAAACCGGTTATAGAAAAAACCGGTTTTCGTTTTGAATGAAAAAACCGGTTCGGTTAATAACCGAAACCGGTTTTTGAAAAAAACCGATTTGTACACCTCTAGCCACCCCCACGGGTAAGCTGGGCGGGTGTGTTGGCCAACTCCCAAACCCGCTCACCATTTCACTTTTTGACCGTTGACATCGGTCGTATGACCATTTACTTAAAAAAAGTTCTTTTTTTAATTTTTAAACTCTATAAATAACCATCTCATTTCATTCTCTATCCGTAAAACTTTATACTCATTTTCATTTTCATGGCTAATCATTCGTATGAAGAGTTAGGTATTTACCTACCCCCAAATGATTTCGAAGATGATTTTTCAACCGATAGTAGCCTAGCTTTTTTCGTGGAGAAGCCAGAGGTACTCGAAGCGGAAGACACGACAACTTCGTCGGTCGTTCCAAAAAAAATTGTCACACGTGAACGCATACAAGGTAATCATAATCTATGAACGTTTATTTTATTGATGAGCCAAATTATGATGAATATTAAAATACCATTTTCGTATGTCGAAACGTTTTTTTTTTTTTTTTAATGTTGGTGATTTTGAAAGTCAGTATCCTTGGTTTCAAGAAGGATATGACAGGCGGTTGAAAAAATTTGAAGGCGATACAAAAAGTTACATCCGCAATCAAACAACTCTTGACCGATACAAAAATTTTAAGGCGATGAGAAGGATATGACAGGCGGTTGAAAAAAATCGATAGCACTGACGTCGCCAATTTTTATAAAAACCACGAGGAAAAACACCACATTCCAGGGTTGTTAGGTAGTATTGATTGTACGTGTCACACCCTCAGATTTCACATGCGGAGTACTACCGCGAGGCGTATGACTGACCAGGATCCAGCCACCAATCATACTGAACAGTTAGGATAATAACAATATAGTCCACCAAACCAATATGATTAGTGACTACAAAAGTTTAAGTCCAAAAGTTTTTAAATTCAAACAACAGTTTCAAGTAGGTAGCGGAAGCGTAATCAAAATAGTTGAAAACATAAGTGCATAATTATTATTAAAGAACCCAACATGCGGGTTAGGACGACCACTATACATCCCCAAGCTGCAAGCTCCAGAGTCACTGTGTACCTGCAAAGCATGCAGTAGGGTGTCAACATAAAGTTGGCGAGTTCATGAGTTTGTCCAGTTTTAATTCCAGTAACTTGTTCAAGTAGTTAAGTTACTCATTTATATCATGCCATGGGGAGCTACCCCATATGTAAGCTACTAAACTCCATAGGCATACCGAAACTATCACACTTAAGTTGTTGTTGTCCCGTTTGTCAATGTCTATCATCATTGACGGTTGCCTAGGACTATTACTTCACGCCCGTCCACTCAAGGCACGGTGTGAGGTCAGTGAGACCTAAATAGCGCTATTTAACTAATATCTTGTTCGCTGGCCCCGATGACTAATCGGTATAGTAAAACAGGGACTTGTGATAGAATGTCGTTTAGTATACTTATTGCATCTAATATAAATTGCAATTAACTTAGCGTCCCACACAAGGGGAGAAAAGTAGGTTTGTACCCCACACAAGGAGGTAGCGTTGTTTGAATCCCATACAAGGAAATAGCGTTGTTTGTTCTGTTTCCCAACCACCTGGAACGTATGCTTTTAGTAAAGTTGTGAACTCACCTCGGTTTGCTCGGCAGATAGTTTACTTGATTAGGTAGGCTGGTCAACCACGTCCTATTATGGTTACCAGTATAGGTTAGGTTTTGGGTACAAATAATTCACGTATCCTACACGTATCTAACACATAGCATGCTTGTCATACTAACATATACGGTATTAGGCCTATCCTAACACGTGAACAGTTAGCAGCAATAGTTAAACAGCAACAGCAACACACAGTCCAGAAACATAACCTCAATTTGTGCGGCCCAATAACTAAGTAAAGTAGCGTAGTCGACACCGTGTGGTCTCGACTCGAGAACAAGAGATCTCAAGTCGCGACCACGAGATTTCGAGTCACAAACAGAAGGTATCGAGTAGTGCATTTTTGAGTCAAGATCAGGAGATCTCGAGTCGCAACCTAGCTGGTCTCGAGTCTCTTGATGTGTGCATCCTGGTTTTGAGTAGTCACTATGTGGTCTCGAGTCGAAACCACATGATCTTGACTCGGCACCACTAATGAATCTTTGTAGAACCCTTATCCAGATTGTACAAACTAATCAGATTTCATAAACATGTTCCCATTATCCGTACAACCACCAAATTAGATCAAAACAGTAGATTTTTAAATATTTATTGCATCTTCAAACAGTTCTTCATTAGGGTTTTCATATTCAATACAGATCAGCCACTAAATCTCACACAAGGTTACATTCATTTCATAAATCAGGAGCATGCAACCATTTCATCACATCGATCTAACACAACATCAACAGAATCATGTGCACATATTTTTCACAAGGAACCATACATAGTCATTTTATGAAAAGCATTATCAAACAATCATCTAATCATTGTAACACACTTAATCATATAGAATTATAACAATACATTGTCCATCATCAAATTAATAGACATTTCTATCCTATATAAGCATAAGGCCATCAAAATAGTTTCACCTTCATATCATTCAACACACAATGTAATCATCAAGCTAGTGTCCCTATCATGTATTTATATTCACACAAAATCCTTACAAGCAATATTGTACTAACCGGTTTGAAATCAAGAGTGTGAAGGTGTGTAGGATTGATGAAAGGAAATCCCCGAGTGATGAACACGAGATGATCTGAGAGCCCTTGCTGCTGCCGGTTGGATTTGAGAGGAGAGGAGGAGAATTATGGTGGAACTTTAGGGTTTTCTAGAGATAGAAAGGATGAGAGGGGAGAGAGTATGGATAGAGGAATGTTTTAGGGATTTGTGATATGATTGATGCTCACTTCAAAAGGAATATCGGCTAGGTTTAAGGGTTTTATACCCATATGGATGTGTTGCACACTTCGGGCTTAGTGCGGTCTCGAGTGGACTTCGATGGGTTGGGCCAGATTAGGTGGGTGCGCAGCCCACTACTTTAAATAAGCAGATCTCGAGTCGAGACCAGGCGATCTCAAGTCGGAACCGTGGTTTCGGTTCACAAATACATGTCACATATTAATTATATAATGCACATACAAAAAGAAATCACAAAATACACAGAAATAAATCACTGACTTTCATTTAATAACTTATATATAACGGTATTATACAATAAGGTTGTTCGGGAAAACCCGAGGTGTCACGGTATGCATCTTGTGTAGAGAATGTGTCCCACGCCATTACGAGGCCAGTATATGAGAGGTGGTCACGAATATCCAACGGTCATGGTCGAAGCAGTTGCATCACAAGATTTATGGTTTTGGCATGCATATTGTGGATCGCCCGGTTCACTGAACGACATCAATATTCTCCAACAGTCTCCAATATTCCTCGCTGAACGGAATGGAACCGCACCGAAGTGTCCATTTCAATTGAATGGACACACATACAAACAAGGATACTATTTAACGAACGGGATCTACCCTACTTGGTCAACGTCTATGAAAACGTTTCCATATCCAGTCAATCCGAATGAAAAGAAGTTCAAGAAACTGCAAGAAGGTGCAAGAAAAGATGTGGAGCGGGCTTTTGGTGCCCTAAAAGGAAAATGGGGCATACTTAGGAGACCCGTACGTGCTATGACGGCGAACAAGATTATTAGCGAGACGTAGACGTGCATGATACTTCACAATATGATCTTAAAAGACGAGGGGCATGCGTACTCATCGGTCCACATAAGGGATCCGGTCATCGAACTCATTTTTAACGACGCAGCACTTACGGAGTTGATAGACCAAGATACACTTTTTTGACTTAAAAATGATATTCTTATTCATATTGCAGCACAAGATCTACCCCACCTTGATGAGAAAGATAATGTTTAGGATTAATTTTTAAATTTTATTATTACTCGTTTGTGTTTAATTATTTATTTATTTTTTGTAACACCCTCAAAATTTTATTTATAAAATTTAAAATAAAATATATAAAACTTATGTTATTAAACGGATAAATCGTGGGTAAGTTAAATGTTAGAAATATGAAATACTTAGACGGACCCAGCAACCGTTTAATAATTAAGTTATAAAAATACATTATATTTGAACCTGCTCCGTTTTTAATGAAACTTTGTTCAAAATGTAGATAAGTTTATTCTCGTTCTAAAGACATATTCATTATTTTATAAAACGTCATATTTTAGAAGTTATAAACGCCAAATAAGTGAAGCAGCTGAATTAATTATAATAATAGAATAATAATAATAAATTTAATTTACATCTTGAGATTTTTGAATCATGTAGGTGTCGAGATAATCACAGGAATCAAATAAGAATATAAAATAATATAATAAATAAAATAATATAGAAATCATGTGTTACATTGAATGTAATGGATACGTGGACACATTTGCGTGAGTTTCAAGCTTCACTCTATTATAAATAGAACAAGCTTCTCAGCTTTTAAATCTGTTCATCTCGCTCTCACTCTCTTCTTCAAGTATTCTATATTTTTCCTCTTTTAATATTAAACCTTAATTGTCACACCCCGGCCGCGTATAACATGCAACCGCGGCGGAAACGCCGGGGAGTGTTGTGGACAGAATTAATTGTTTCATAACCATGGAAATTAAAGTTACATTTTATTTATTAAATACGAGTGTTACATTGTTTCAAAACAGGAAATAGAGTGTTCAGAACATAATTAAACTAGTCTAACTTCATTTTTAGTCTCTAAGGCACAGGTCCGCCCTAGTGTCATGATCATCATCCTATGGAATAGCTCCTGAAAACACATGTGAAAGTAGGTACGTCAGCATAAAAATGCCTGTGAGATACATAGGTTTTGTGAAAATGGGATTCATGACTTGAGTTTGAAGAAATTTTTAATAATAGTCAGTCATGAACCTTGTAATTTGTCTTGCTTTGTAAACCATTTGAAAAACGATAATATCAGATGATGTGTATAGATAAGTGTAAGGTTAAACGATTAACCAAGAAAAATGAGTTGAACAAGATAAGTTGTTTGTAAAAATAATGTCTTGTGAAGAGTATGTTATTTGTGTAAAATGTAACGTGTCTAAACTGAAATGACGTTGATAACGCTACGATATGTAATATTATACAAGCATTTATATATAGGAAGTACCAGCGGCGTATCCACCATGTTTGTATCATATTACATACTCCACGTTACTCCAACCATTTACCCAAACCAACCACCATGTAAATTGTTTATGTATAAACCAGTTGTCAAGTGTTATTGTGTAAACCATATCGAAATGTCTATGTTCAATATAAACCACCAAGTATGTATATCAATGTCAAAATGTTTATGTTTAATGTAGATCATGTAATGTGTACCCAAAATATATCTTGTATGGTAAGTGAGATGTATCAACTAAACCATATGTAAAATGCACAAAACAAGGTGTTGAAGTAAAACATGGTTTAAGTCAACGTTATGTTTTGTGGAACAATGCATGCTCTACTGATATAAACATTTATGCGGTATTGTGAAAATGCATACATCCAAGCCTTGAGACTGTGGCGATAAACCCTTAAACAAATTAATGGTTTATCTAAGTTATGTATATCGAATTCGGCCATTCCTTTCAATCCAAACAACCTAGGATTTCAGGAACGGGAGTTGTCAATTCCTATGGTACCACTACCTACTAACGAATGGCGTGATCAATGTTAATGAATGTATTGTTCCATGTTTAACAAACCAAATGTCATACCAAAATGAAGGCATGTGATGTAAACAATTGTACTAAGTATGCACACAATGGGCATAAATAGCATGAAATGCAATGTGAAACAATGTACTAAGTACGCACACAATGGGCATACATAGCATGAAATGTAATGTAAAGCAATGTACTAAGTACGCACACAATGGGCATACATAGCATGAAATGTAATGTAAAACAATGTACTAAGTATGCACACAATGGGCATACATAGCATGAAATGTAATGAAAACATGTACTATAATGTACTAACGAACATAGCAGGTATATGATGTGAAAACATGGAAAGCATGAAGGTAACAAGTAGGCACATGTGTTTCACCCCAAAACAGTTTGGAAAACAGTAAAAGAGGGGTTCGATGTACTCACCTGAGATTGTTTTGAATTCCTTGTGTAATAATCACACAATGCTAGAGATCACGGGATATCAAACGGCACCAAATAGGTAGCTATATTAATATACCGGACCAAAATCGGAAGGATCGGATAGTATACGGGTTCGTAAACCAAACGAGTATGGAGACTCGTGTAATATGGTTTAACAAAGCCTACATACTAAAATGAAACCTAACCTAAGTGCTTACGACCCATTACGACCCGTTTAGGTAGCTTATGCTACCTTAACGCGTCGTTCGCGTAGAACGCGTTTGAAACGCCTAACATCGTGACCACAAGGTATAACCTCGGAAGGTTACAGCTATGGTCACCTAATGTGTTTGGTCAGATCCTAATGATCGACCAAATGGGTCGGGTTCGAAAGTATAAGCGATGGTTTAGATCGCTTACCTTACGGCCCTATAAAAGTGACGAGTTAAGCATGTTAGAACATGCTTAACTAAGTTTAGAAAACAGGTTTGGCATCAAAACAAACGGCTTTGATGCTCACGAGTAGTTTGGTTACAAAATACGCAAGAATACGCGTTTTGGCCGAAACTACGACTCGTCACTAATGTAGGTCCCTTTTTCTCGGAGGATCGAGAACAACCTAAACCTTGTTATACTAACCCACTAGCGAGTGCGGAATCCAAGCTAGTAGGCAAACCGGGATGAAGCAAGAACAAACACAAGAACACACAAAGTTCACCGATTAACACCACTGTATTAATACGTATGAAGGTTACGGTTACAAGCACAATGTTTACAAAACCAAAGATGTAAACTCTCAAGTGTGGGTGTGTGTGTGTTTCCAGCAGAATGCTCTCAAGCTCTCTATCTCTTGTCTGTGTGCTCTCTCTGTGTGCATCTGCTTGACACTAACACACTGCATGGGTATTTATACCCATACATAACAGGTCTGGTCGAAGGACTCGATAGATGGTCCGAAGGATCATCTATCGATGACAGGGAGCTCGAACGATCAGCATGGACATCGAAGGATCATCCTTCGATGTCTAATGGTTGAACCATGGTCGAACCATATCTTTCGAGCACCTCGAAGGATCAGTTGTATCCTTCGAGGCTATCCTTCGATCCAGACAACATCATGTTGTCCAAGTCAAACTAGGAGGATAGTTGACTTGGTCAACTTACAGACTGACTTAGGACATCGTTTTCATACAGACCGAACACAGACAAAGTACAGACACAAGTGCACCAACAAACTCCCCCTTGGCTGTAGCTTTGTCTTTATCTTCTATAGTTGCAGACTCGTCTTGAATTTCGACGGTCTTTGGTCTTCGAGTTACCAATACTCTGATGTCCTTTCAAGTCTTCAATGTCGGAGGATCTTTAAAGTCTTCACGTCTTGAAAGCAGAGAGTGTATCAACAAACTACCCGTATCATGTAGGAAGTGTGTTGACAAACTCCCCCTTAACATAAGCTCCCCCTTGAGTTATGCTCGTGAAATACTTTAACTTTATGAAGTGAGATCCTTGTGGTGTTGATGATGGCCAACGGCAACTCGATCATCTTCATCTTTTGAGCGCCTTCTCGTCGTGTCTTTATTCCAAAGCTTTTCATCGACCATGTTCTCCTAGCCTTTAGAATCTGCACATGCAAGAAATCTAAACGCATAATGAGAACAACTGCCTGGAATATAGTATAAACAAATGACACACGAATGACCATGTCATAATCAAACATCGTCCGACAGTTTGAAAGTTTAATAAAATTTGTCAATTTGTCAATTTAAGTCTTTAACTTTCAAAAACATGCAAATTTCGACCGTTTATGAAGATTTAGTCAGTTCGGTTTTCAGTCAGGTTTCAGGTAACGAAGACTCGAGCTCCAACATCGTACGATCGAAAATAAAGTAGAAATAAAATCTTTTTGGCTTTTATAAAGTTTATATTAAAACACACCTAAAATCTTTTTGGTATTTTTGAAAGTAAAAGACAACAATTTAAAATCCTTTGAGTGTTATCAAACGACATCACCGCTAATGTCGTGCTGATATGCACCAAACGACGAAACTGTTTTAAAAGAAAATAATACAAGTTAAGCAGTAAATAAATAAAAATATACAAACATTCTTTTTGCGAGTTTCGAGGGTAAGAGAATCATATCAGTGTACGGTCATGCCAAAACACTCTTGTTGTTCAGTTAGTTAACATTAAGATGAGCATCCTATAACAATTATCGGTATTGTTGTCCACTTAAGCTCAACTTATCAGATGTAATCATGGCGAGGGGATACGTTAAGGTATGATTTATACTTACCGACCGGTGTTCATCCACATCACGACACATTCCCGTATCAAGGTATGCACGAGAGTTCATCTTACCGGTGAGTATACCGATTATCATCTGTTTGACCGTATAAATTGTGAGATACTCACTTATTTTGAATTGAAAACAAGTCCTATGTGATATAATCACTTATTGATGAGGAACTTGATTTTCGTATGCATGAGGGCACAGGTGCAAGTCCGTGAACAGGTCAGTACTTCCGTACAGCAGAGAGACGAACTTGACACCCGGATAAATGTGATATTTTTATCACTTATTTGATTTTGGACATGTGATTGTTTATCACTTATTGAGGTCGAATGCAGTATGCAATATGTACACGTATGTATAGTATCATGGAAGATCTTAGACTTAGTCTATTTATAGAAGCAACCATGATACCCAGATGATAAGCAGCATAAAGACCGAATATCTCAGAACCTCGGCAATCTATCAAACGAAATTTCGGTACTAAGACCATATGCCAATGAATGGTTCCCACCTGATCTTCAGTCGATTAAGATTTATATCACCCTGCACACTTTAAAATGATTGTGAGCCTACCGATACATCTTATATAGAGCTGCTTATCGTTTTGCATTTAAGGTTTAAAGAGGTTTGGATAGACCACTGATGTACTATCATTTTCTCTTTTGCTCGCCAGGAAACTCATTTTTGCTTTTCTATTGTTTTTGTGTTTTTGAAATTTTTTGATGTTTTTGTATTTTCCGATTTTTGGATTTACTCCCCCTAAAATCAATAAACTAAGATAAATTTAAAAACACAAAGATATTTACAAAAATGATTTTCCGATGTTGGTTTACTCTTGCTTGACCTTAATGCCGTTTACCAATAATAAGAAGTCAAATCTAGATTTGTCAAAAGCTTTGGTAAATAAGTCGGCACGTTGGTCATCGGTGTGGACCTTAACAACATCGATTAGCCTTTTCTCAAAGCAATCACGTATGAAGTGATATTTGATTTCGATGTGTTTGGTCTTGGAATGCTGCACAGGATTTCTAGTGATATCTAAAGCAGCAGAATTATCAACGTATATAGGAGTAGTTAGGAATTCAAAACCGTAGTCCCGCAATTGTTGTTGGATCCAAAGAACTTGTGAGCAACAACTTGAGGCAGCAATGTATTCAGCTTCGCATGTTGATGTAGCTACACACGTCTGCTTCTTGCACTGCCATGTGACTAGGCGATTTCCTAAAAACTGACATCCAGCCGTTGTGGATTTGCCGTCGATTTTACATCCGCCAAAATCAGAATCACTGAATGCGATCAAGTCAAAGTTATTATCCCTAGGATACCACAGACCGGTGTCGGGGTAAGCCTTCAAATAACGAAAAATCCTTTTAACAGCAGCAAGATGTGAGGCTTTCGGATTAACTTGATATCTGGCAAGTAGGCACGTTGGGTACATTATATCTGGCCTTGATGCTGTGAGGTACATAAGGGATCCGATCATCGCGCGATAGTATGAAGGGCTAACAGGTTCACCCTTCAAGTCAGGAGTAATTCCGTGATTTGTTGGCAGTGGGGTACCAATGGGCGTTGCATCGGACATCTGGAACCGGCTCAAGATGTCTCCAACATATTTAGTCTGATGGATGAATATCCCAGACTCCGTTTGTTGCACTTGTAGGCCCAAAAAGAAATTCATTTCCCCCATAGCACTCATCTCGAACTTATCCTGCATGATGCGCTCGAAATTCCTACACAAAACATCATTAGTAGAACCAAAAATAATATCATCAACATATACCTGAACCAGAAGAAGATCTCCATCTTGTTCTTTGATGAAGAGAGTACAATCGATAAGACCTCTTCGAAAACCGTTCTCCAGCAGATATGTAGATAAGGTTGCATACCAAGCTCGTGGCGCTTGATGAAGACCATACAGAGCTTTGTTGAGCAACCAAACCCTATCAGGATGGACAGGATCTTCAAAACCTGGAGGCTGTTCGACATATACCTCTTCTTCAACCACACCATGTAAAAATGCACTTTTGACGTCCATCTGGTAAACTTTGAATCCTTTGAATGAGGCATAAGCCAGAAAGATCCGAATAGCTTCCAGACGTGCAACTGGTGCATAGACTTCGTTGTAGTCGATCCCTTCTATCTGACGAAAACCTTGAACGACTAAACGAGCTTTGTTCCGAATAACCACTCCACGGTCGTCTTTCTTGCATTTGAAGACCCATCGAGTGCCAATCTTCTTGTAGTTCTCAGGCTTTTCAACAAGCTTCCAAACACCAAGCTTGTGAAATTGCTGTAATTCTTCTTGCATGGCTTCAACCCAAGCACTGTCTTTCAATGCTTCTTTCCACGACTTTGGTTCTTCTTGTGACACGTAACACGCGAAGGACCAGTCATTTTGTTGACCAGATTCTCTTATAGCTGAATACAAACTAGCATTCCGGTTGTTTCTCAGCTGATTACGCGTCTGCACACCGCGATGGACATCTCCTATGATATTCTGCTGGGGATGGGTATCGTGAATCCTCATTTCAGGATTATCCGGTACACGAGCATTGATACCCAAATTGTTCAGATTAAGATCAACAACCAACTCCACACCAGGAATGTGGGTAGAAGTGGATGCATTTCCTTCAGCAGTATCTACATTCTGCGTATGAGGTGTGTCACCAGAGGCACCTTGAACAGGAGCAGCTGGAGCTGAAGATCCTTCGGCTGCATCATGATATTCATCATCTTCAGAAGAGTCATTATAATCAGCAGCATCTTCAAAAACCTCATTTTGAACCATATTGTTGACAGACGTAGAAGCTTGAGGGTCAACAACAATAGGTCTAACCAATGGCGAGACAGCAGCGTTGTCACTTTCCAACAACATTCGAGCCGCTGCTGATTCTTCGTCAAAGGTTGGCAGATTAAAGGAGTCAAATAGCCCATCATAATCGAACATCCACGGATCACCCGGAGCCCTAACAGGACTCGTGTACCTTTGAACCCTAACTTCACTCCATAGCTCAATCTTTTTGGTAGCTAGATTCCAAACACGAAAATTCGGAGTAGCATATCCAAGGAAGAAACCCTCGATAGCTTTAGCTCCAAACTTTCCATCCGGCTCAATCATAGTACAAGGAGCACCAAAAGGTTCAAGGTAAGAAAGATCCGGTTTCCTTCTCTGAAGGAGTTCGAAGCAAGTCTTGCCATGTCTCTTAACTGTAAGAACTCTGTTCAACGTGTAGCAAGCAGCCGATACAGCCTCTCCCCAGAATTGAATAGGAAGTTCCGACTCTACTAACATTGTTCTTGCAGTTTCAATAATAGTTCGATTCTTCCTCTCAGCGACACCATTTTGTTGTGGAGTATAACGAGAACTGTACTCATGAAGAATGCCTTTAGAAGTACAAAACTCATCCATAACTTGATTCTTGAATTCAGTTCCATTGTCGCTTCGGATCCTTTTCACTTTCAACGTATAGAGATTCTCCAACATTGTAAGAAGATCCTTGAGGATGCCAGGAGTTTCACTCTTGTGTGCCATAAAGGATACCCAAGAAAATCTAGAGTAGTCATCAGTAACTACTAAACAATAGGCATCACCAAACGTTGTCTTGTGCTTCATAGGTCCAAAAAGGTCCATATGAAGACGTTCGAGAGGCATGCTGACAGTGTTGATTTTCTTCAAAGGGTGAGACTTCTTCGTTTGCTTCCCCTTTTGGCACGAGACACAGATATCTTGCAAATGAAAACTTCTTACAGGCACACCATTCACAAGATTATTTTTCACCAAATGGTTCATCTTCCTCAAGTGAATGTGTCCCATTCTTCTGTGCCAAGATATAGACTCCTTTTCTGTGGCTTTTGAGACAAAACAAGTAACTTGTGCAGATGTTGTAATCGCCTGACTCATATCGAGAATATAAAGATCATTAACTCTCGGAGCCGATAAGAGAATCCATTCTTGTGGAATTTTGAATCCAGGTTTCAGCACATAGCAGCCAGCGTCATCAAAAATCACTGAGAACTTTTTATCGCAGATTTGCGACACACTTAGAAGATTGTGATCAATTTGCTTCACATAATTGATCTTGTCAAAGCACACGATACCATTGGAGATACTCCCTTCTCCAGTGATGTACCCGCCTTTATCACCCGCAAAAGCAACATACCCTCCTCTAATATTTCTCACATCGTATAGGAGCCGTAAGTCGCCAGTCATGTGCCTGGATGCTCCACTATCAACAATCCAATGACTATTAATAGTTCCTCCTAGAACATCCTGCACATGTCAATTAAACACATCAGTTGAGAATGGGGACCCAAGCCTTAGTGGTCTTGGGTCGTCCCTTGGCATCACGATACGTAAGCTCTATCTCTTGATGGTTTTCAACAACAACTGCTCCCCCTGAATTGTCACCCGACTTAGGTAACCAAGTTTGTCTGAGCCTACCAGTTTTTGAAGATTCTGGTTTTACAGGTTGTGACACACTTGGTTCCTTTTGTACTGTTTTAACTTCAGATTTTAAAGCTTTTTCAACAGTTTTTATGTTCTTACGTCGTTGTTTAGTTTCTTGTTCTTTTACAGTTCGTTTGTCTTGTTTAGGTGAAACTGACCGACGTTGAGGGTGAACTGTTTCAGGTGGAGTTTTCTCAACAAAATGCTTCTTTGGAGCATTTGGGCAATTTCTGATGATGTGCCCAATTGTTCCACACTTAAAACATTTTCTCCTTTCAACAAGCTTAGGAGATCTTGACTGACCACAAGATGTCGAGGTCGTGGACCCAGAGGTACTAGCCTTTTCATCACACCCGTTTGTGTGTTGAGTGTAATTGTTATCACTGTTTCGTTTTAAGATTGTGACTTGTTTTACAAAATCTGTATTAGATTTGTTCTCAAAAGTTTCAATCTTATCAGTACCCTTGGATGACACAAACTTGACATCCTTTTCTTTCTTTTGAACTCGAGCTCTTGTTGTGTCAGGCTTTTGAGCTCGATTGATTGGTTGTTTACCTTTAGAAGCACTAGGTTGTAGAGTGGTTGGAGATTTCTGATTCCTAAACTGTTTTCTAATCTCAGATTTAGGAATTGGATCACATTGTGTTACCACAATTCCTGGTAGAGCTTTTCCCAAAAATTTGTTTGTATTGTCTTCAAAGACTTTATCAATCAAAGATTTATTTACATTTTTAATTGGAAAAACGTGATCTGAATAGATTTTACTATCTCCAACCAAGGTATACAACACATTACTGCTTTTAACAGTAGACACCGCCTTCTTTTCAACCTTGACAGGATCTATCACTTGTTTCTCGACTGATGAAACGGCAGGAGTGTCAGGATCACACAGGATGTGATTCTCAATGGGAATGACAACTCCTTTCATCTTGTTAAGTGAGTTATCCTGTTCACTCACATCCACTTCTGGTTCATCATCCGATGTCTCACAGTCCTCAATGATTGGAGAACTTTGATCCATGGATGTTGATGCTTCTTGTTGCTTTTCGGATGTGTTAGATGAACTGTCCGGTTTGAACCCTAGGCCAGTAGTAAATTCCTCAAAATCAAGAGGCACACTGGGTTCATACCGAGGCATTTCCTCCTCATCAGGCATCTTGGTATAATTGTTCATAACAGGGGGCGGACATTTCTTGTACCCTATGCCTTTCTGATTCCCTTTCAATTGTTGAACATCGATGATGTGATCAAGCACAAATCGGGAGTTAGAATAACTTTCCAACTTCTGTTTGATCGCATCATGCTCAGATTTGGCAATGGCTAGTTGCTTCTTAGTTTCTTCCACAGTGTTAATATATTCATTTATACTTACTTGCTTGTGGTAAACTACTTTATTAACTTCGGAAACATTTTTCTTTAAAGTTTCAATTACTTCCTTAAAATCTTTTTCGTTCCGAGTTAAAGCCATATTCGCCTCTTTGCATTTCGATAGTTCAATAACCAAACTCTGATTATGACTATGAAGCTTTTCTGATTCAAGCTTCATGTCAGCACATGATTTACAAATACTAGGAGCAGAGGATTCAGAAGTTACCTGACTAGTAGAGGCTGAGCCGTTTGCCATAAAGGCAGATTGAAAAGAAAAAGCTCCATCTTCAGAAAATAGCTTTTCCATTTCCGTTGATGTAGCAGCAGCCTTCCTGATCAGAATTGATTTCTGACATTTAAGCTCATCAGCTTCATTCAGTAGCTCCTGAATATCATCTCCTTCTTCATTCACATCAGGCTCTGAGTGATTATCCCCAGAAACAGAGCCTTCTTCATCCGAACTGCCAGAATAACCAGAACTGTCATCGCTCCCAGAAGATTCTTCTTTATGTACCTGCTCGATGACCTTAGCATATAATGCAGTTCCACTTCCCTGATCTCCTTCACCAAACTGAACTGACCAGTCACATCCTTCATCAGCTTGAACAGCCAAAGCCCGATTGTGATTGGTAGTTCCAGGCTGTCCCTGATTATTGTTCACTGCCACCATCCTCCGTTCACGGTTTTCTTGTTGGGCATTCACATTTGTCTGGTTTCTGAAAGGGTTGTGATTGCCGTGTTTTCTTGGTCGAGTGCACTCACGTTTAAAGTGCCCTTTCTCGCCACAGTTAAAGCACGTGACGGCATTAATATCAAACCCATACTTCGTGTTTTTCTTTCCTTCCAACGAAGTTCTTCCAGTTCGTGCCATGAAATCTTTTGCCCTTCTAACCGCACTAGCAAAAGCCCATTTAATATCCATCAACTCCATTTCTTCCTTGTCGATCTGATCATAATCTTCATTGGTCATGTTGATGTTTCCAAGCTGACCTGCTACCAAACCACAGTATGCACTGACCATGGTGTTGATAATCTCCATATGTTCCTTAGCAACTTCAATGCTAAGGTGTGCAAGATTTGAGTTGTCGACTCGGATTGTGTGATGACTTTGGGGTTGAGGTTGAGGATTGCTTGTATAGTGAGCTTGCTGTTGTTGTTGTTGAGGTTGTGGTTGTGGCTGTGTTGGAACAGGAATGTAGGACCTCGGATCGAATTGAGGTTGTGGTGGAGCAGCTGTTGATTGAGAAAACGGAAAGGAACTTGAACTTGTATTGGACACAAATGCAGTCTGCAGCTTAGGTTGCTGTTGCTGAGCTGCAACAGATCTTGCCAAAACATCGAATCCTGGAAGATACATTTCCGTATTCTGAGGAGCTGGAGCACGCCTTGCTTTCCTAATCTCTTCATCATTTTTATGTTCTAGCTTTTGAATGAACTCATAGATGTTGACTTGATCTAGAGTTCCAGTATGCTTCAACAGTTCAATGAAGGAACTCCACTTTGGAGGTAAGGCGTCAGCAAATCTACTCACCATTTCTTGTTGGGTAGCGACAACTCCATAAGCACACATCTCACTAATCAAATGATAGAAACGTGTGATCATATCATTCAGAGTCTCGTTTTCCAAAAACTGAAAGGATTCAAACTCTTTCTTCAACAAATCATGCCGAGATTTTCGAGCAGCTGCATTGCCTTCTCCTCTAGCAACTAAGGCATCCCACAATGCTTTCGTGGTCTTGCAATAAGAGAACTGATGGTAGATGTCTTTGTTGAGTGCTTGAGTAAGTGTGGCAAAGGCCTTTTTCTCCAATTCATAAGCCTTCTTATCATTTTCAAGCATATTTGCATAACCCTCTGAAGTTGACGCAGCAGTTTCAAGATTAGTATTGAACGCATTGATGAAACACGTCCAAAGATCAGTGCTTTGCCCTTGAACATATGTGTGAAAACGGTTTTTCCATGATGGAAAATCGTTCATATGGTTCAACTTAGGTGGACGATTGTTGCTGCCAGTTTCACTTTCACTAATCAGAAGGTTCTGAAGACTTTGACTTTGATTGGATACCAAAGCCCATTGACTTGGACTGATTGATGGCTGTGGTACCATACTTTTTGCCCAATCTGCAGCAGTCACTAACTCTTGATTGTTTCGTGAGTCCAAACTCCAATCCCATGGACTTGTACAGCTCATTTTGATCAAATATAAGTATCACGCCTACACACCACAAACTGTTAAGTGCAAAAACAGATATGAATTGAAAGATGCAACCTGTTCGAAAGATCAATACTTGTTCGAATGATCAACAGGGTTCGAAAGATCCTTGTTGAGTTTCGAACAAAAACTTCGAAGGATGACTTCGAAAGATTGATTTATACGAAGGATCCTTATCTTTCGAAAGATAATTTCGAAAGATTCTCCTTATGTTTCGAACACAAGTCTCGAAAGATGACACTTGTTCGAAGAATCAACAGTGTTCGAAGGATCACTGTTGATGGCTCGAACAATAACCTCGAAAGATAACCTTGAAAGATTCACCCAACACGAAGGATCCTTATCTTTCGTAATGAACAGTGACTCGAAGGATGTATCTATCGAAAAGATTCCTTGACTCGAAGGATAACACACTGACTTCGAAGGATGTTCGAAGGATGGTTATCTTTCGAATCTCCTTGATCGAAGGATGATCCTTCGAGCTCGAAAGTTATCTTTCGACGTCTGACACACTGCCGAAAGTACTGATGGGTTGGTGAGAAAAGTGACAGGTTGGTGTACCAACTTTCGGCAGAAGGATGTTCTGCCACCAACTTTTTCACCAACTTTTTGACTTTCAAAAAGTTTACCCAAAATGGCAACCTTATCCCCAAGTGCAGTCACCGGAGACAAACCGGAAGAATGGCCGGAAAATTCAAAGTTTCACAAAACAAATTTTATGATTACCCAAACCGACCCTGAACACTCCCGAAGGTTTAGAAACCGTTTTTCAGTTTAAACAAGCAAGAAAACCACCAAAAACGGGTGCTAAACCAAGTGTTCAAACACACCAAGAACTTGAACAAACCGGTTTTAAACAAGGCAAAGAGCGAGGCTCTGATACCACTTGTAGGTCCCTTTTTCTCGGAGGATCGAGAACAACCTAAACCTTGTTATACTAACCCACTAGCGAGTGCGGAATCCAAGCTAGTAGGCAAACCGGGATGAAGCAAGAACAAACACAAGAACACACAAAGTTCACCGATTAACACCACTGTATTAATACGTATGAAGGTTACGGTTACAAGCACAATGTTTACAAAACCAAAGATGTAAACTCTCAAGTGTGGGTGTGTGTGTGTTTCCAGCAGAATGCTCTCAAGCTCTCTATCTCTTGTCTGTGTGCTCTCTCTGTGTGCATCTGCTTGACACTAACACACTGCATGGGTATTTATACCCATACATAACAGGTCTGGTCGAAGGACTCGATAGATGGTCCGAAGGATCATCTATCGATGACAGGGAGCTCGAACGATCAGCATGGACATCGAAGGATCATCCTTCGATGTCTAATGGTTGAACCATGGTCGAACCATATCTTTCGAGCACCTCGAAGGATCAGTTGTATCCTTCGAGGCTATCCTTCGATCCAGACAACATCATGTTGTCCAAGTCAAACTAGGAGGATAGTTGACTTGGTCAACTTACAGACTGACTTAGGACATCGTTTTCATACAGACCGAACACAGACAAAGTACAGACACAAGTGCACCAACAAATAAGCCTAGATAACGTGGTAATCAGTAGGTATAGTCGCCATGGACTATAAGCATCGTGATCACGATCACGTTATGAAGTTCCAACGAACTTCGTGTTGACCATAGGCTGGTTAACGCTGAAAGTCAACAAAACGTTGACTTTCGGACTCGAAAAGTGAATAAAAGAACGAAAGAACACTTATGGAGGGTCCCCGAATGCTAATCTAGATCAAAATGGCTCAGGTATGAAACAAAGGTTCCAACTTAGAGCTTTTGATCAGATTTTTGTGGGTTTTCACCAAAAGAGGGGGGGGTATTTATAGGAAAAGTAGAGCCGTTAGGATCGTTTCTTGAATATCATGCCACGATCCTATGCGTACACTTGTCACAAAGTTGTGGTGGCTCAAAATGGCCCTTAACTCCTGAGATGGTGAAAGGGCATTGCCCTTTGGTGCGTTTGAAAGGCCAAGTTTGCAAGAAAGACAAACTTTCTGTTACTGAAGGGGCCATGCGGCCCGCATCAGGATCAGACAAAACTCAGGCGGGCCGCCTGGCTATGTCTGATCTGCATAAAGTTTCAGAGTTGGCAGTTTTGGTCCCTGTTGCATGTTTAAGCCATTTCCGACACTTATAAGGCCCGTAAAGCCAACTTCAAGGCCCTAAAATGATGCCTAAACATTGTGGACATGAAACATGCTCAAAAAATGTGTCGGATGTTGGTTCGTTTGGCCGTACGATCGTGATGTTCGGTTAATTACGACGGAATGCGCATAAGCGCGAAAGACGATCCAAATGACGCGACGAATGGATTTTTCTCATGCCAAACACTAAGGCATAATATTAGGATGCTTACATAAATTTTTGGATGTCCGGATGTATTCAGAACGTAAGTTATGCGCGAAAGTGCAAACTTGTGCACTTTTTGACACTTTTAGCCCCTGAATGATCCAAAAGTTTGTTTTAGCATACCAAACCCCTCAAAGCCTATTTCTAAGCTATGTAAAGGATATTTATGGTATGTTTAACTTATGGGCATGTTCCAGAATGTTCGCTACAGTTCAAATTGGCATACTTTTGTGGTTTGTCAAGTTTAGTCCCTGTAAGCGAATTAACTTGTTTTTGCCATACCAAAGCCTTCAAAACTTATTTCTAAGTTATGTAAAGGTTATTTAAGGTATGTTAAGTATATGTGGATGTTCCGGAGTATTTGTCGCATTAAACTGAGTACGTTTACGCACCAGTTTGCGTATAATTCTCCAGAAAGCGATGTAGAGTTTGGAATTGAATAAAAGTCAAAACATGAAAAATGTAAAACACAACCAAACAAACATTGGGATCAAATAACATTGTTTTATTGATAACTAAACTGTTCATAATGATTATAAGCACAAATGTTACAGTCTCCCCTACTTGTGGAAATTTCGTCCCGAAATTTATTTAGAGGAAACTCGTGGAAACAGATGCGGATATTTCGCCTTCATTTGATCTTCACGTTCCCAAGTAAACTCGGATCCACGTTTAGATTCCCATCAAACCTTGACCAAAGGAATGCGCTTGCGTTTAAGCCACATGACTTCACGTTCCATGATTTCCACTGGTTTCTCAACAAATTTCAGTGTTTTATCAACACGAATTTCGTCAAGCGGTATGTGGAGGTTCTCATCAGCTAAACACCTTTTGAGATTGGACACGTGAAAGGTTGGATGAACATTTCCAAGTACAGGAGGTAACTCAAGTCTGTAGGCTACCTTACCGATTCTTTCGACGATCTTGAATGGTCCAACGTATCTAGGTGCAAGTTTTCCTTTCTTTCCAAATCTGATCACACCTTTCCAAGGTGAGACCTTAAGTAATACACGATCACCGACTTGAAAATCCAAGGGCTTGCGTTTTAGGTCCGCGTAACTCTTTTGACGGCTTCTAGCTGTCTGAAGGTTATCACGAACTTTCTTTACCTTATCTGTTGTCTCTAAAATGAGGGCAGGTCCAGTAAGCTGAGCCTCACCGATCTCATTCCAGCAGACTGGTGAACGACATTTTCGACCATAGAGAGCCTCGAAAGGAGCCATGTTGATGCTGGAGTGATAACTATTGTTGTAGGAGAATTCAATCAATGGAAAATGTGAATCCCAACTACCACAAAGTCGATCACACAAGCTCTAAGCATATCCTCCAGTGTCTGGATTGTTCTTTCAGATTGACCATCCGTTTGCGGATGATAAGCTGTGCTCAGATTAAGTTGGGACCCCATAGCAGATTGCATGGTTCTCCAAAAATGAGAAGTGAAACGAGCATCTCTGTCAGAAATGATGTTCAAAGGAACACCATGTCGAGCTACAATTTCATCCATGTAGATTTGAGCAAGTTTGTCAGCCGAAAAATCCTCACGTATTGGCAAGAAATGCGCTGATTTAGTAAGACGATCAACAACTACCCAGATGGCATCGTGACCTTTCTTTGTGCGCGGGAGTTTAGTAATGAGATCCATAGTAATGTTTTCCCATTTCCAAACTGGGATCTCTGGTTGCTCCAATAAACCAGAAGGACGCTGATGTTCAGCCTTAACCTTAAGACAAGTAAGGCATTTTGATGCGTACAAGGCAATGTCTTTCTTCATACCAGGCCACCAATACTGAGTACGAAGATCCTTATACATTTTATCTGAGCCAGGATGAATAGAATAACGAGACTTATGGGCTTCATCCATAAGCAAGGTACGAAGATTATCTTGGCTTGGGACCCACAAACGGTTCATGAAGTAATACGATCCATTGTCCTTCAATTCTAGAGCAGGTGTAATGTGATAAGGAAATTCCTTATCCATCAAGCCTTGTGAAACACAAGATTGTTGAGCCTGAGAAATTCGGGCTTGGATATCGGATTGAGCTTGAATAACAGATTGGACACGAACACAATGAAGCTTAGTACGTTCCTTGCGACTCAAAGCATCGGCCACGACATTCGCCTTACCAGGATGGTAGCGAATCTCGCAGTCGTAGTCGTTTAGAAGCTCCACCCAGCGTCGCTGCCTCATGTTGAGTTCTTTCTGATTGAAGATATGCTGAAGACTTTTGTGGTCCGTAAAAACCACACATTTTGTACCGTATAAATAGTGTCTCCAGATCTTAAGAGAGAAGATAACTGCACCCAACTCAAGATCATGAGTGGTGTAGTTTTTCTCATGTATCTTCAACTTCCTCGATGCGTATGCTATGACTTTGTTTCTTTGCATCAGGACGCAGCCAAGACCTAATTTAGATGCGTCGCAATAAACGACGAAATCATCATTGCCCTCAGGCAATGTTAGGACAGGGGCATCACAAAGCTTTTGTTTCAAAGTAAAAAACGCTTCCTCTTGTTTGAATCCCCAATCAAATGGCTTGTTCTTCTGAGTTAGAGCAGTTAGAGGAACTGCAATCTTTGAGAAATTTTCTATGAAGCGGCGGTAATAACCCGCCAGACCAAGAAAAGAACGAACTTCAGTAGGAGTAGTAGGTGTATCCCATTCCTTAATCGCACTGATCTTGGAGGGATCTACATGAATACCTTATTCGTTGACAATATGTCCTAAGAATTGAACCTCTTTAAGCCAGAATTCACACTTGGAGAATTTGGCGAAAAGTTGTTCTTTCTTTAGTAGTTCCAAAGTAAGACGAAGATGTTGCTCATGATCAGCTCGCGTCTTAGAATATATCAAAATGTCATCAATGAAAATGATGATGAACTTATCCAAATAAGGCTTGCAGACCCTATTCATTAAGTCCATGAAAACAGCAGGAGCATTAGTCAAACCGAATGGCATGACTGTGAACTCATAATGTCCATAACGAGTGCGGAACGCTGTCTTGGGAATGTCTTCTTCATGCACACGAAGCTGATGATATCCAGATCGTAGATCAATCTTTGAAAAATAAGAAGCGCCTTGCAATTGATCAAAAAGATCATCAATGCGAGGTAGGGGATATCGATTCTTGATGGTGAGCTTGTTAAGCTCACGATAATCGATACACATCCTAAAAGATCCATCCTTTTTCTTGACAAAAAGAACGGGAGCACCCTAAGGTGAAAAGCTAGGACGGATAAAACCTTTGTCAGAGAGCTCCTGAAGCTGCTTAGATAATTCTTGCATCTCTGATGGTGCAAGACGGTATAGAGCTCTGGCAATGGGATTTGCTCTTGCATCTCTGATGGTGCAAGACGGTATAGAGCTCTGGCAATGGGATTTGCACCAGGTACGAGATCAATACGGAACTCGACTTGGCGTGCGAGAGGTAGACCAGGTAACTCTTCAGGGAAAACTTCAGAATAATCCCGAACGACAGGAATATCTGAAATAGTCTTACCCTTGCCTTTATCTGCTGTAACATGTGCTAAGAAAGCCACATAGTTCTTTTGTAGATACTTCCGTGCTTTAAAACAAGATATGAGTTTGAGACCACCGGCAGGCTTCTCACCACGAACCTGTAGAATCTCGCCTGTCGACAGCGGCACACGAACAATCTTCTCAGAACAAATTATCTCTGCGCGATGCTTAGATAACCAATCCATACCCACAATAACATTGAAGCTTCCAAGTTGCATAGGCGTGAGGTCAATAGGAAAAATATGGTCGTTAAGGTTCAACTGGCAGTTGCGTAGAACAGAATTAAGAACAATGGGTTCACCACTGGCAACCTCTACTGTCAAAGGTTTACCTAGTTTCGTTCTAGACACGCGAAGCATTGGCTCAAAAGTCAATGACACAAAACTCTTATCGGCACCCGAATCAAAAAGAACAGATGCTGGCTGATTATTAATAAAGAACGTACCGTTCACCACTTCATTGTCTGCCTGTGCCTCTTGAGCATTCATGTTGAAGACTCGCCCTCGAGCCTGAGCCTGATTCTGGTTTGCATTCTGGTTCCGGTTGGCTAGTCTTGGGCACCGGTTTCTGTAATGGGTCAGATCCCCACAGTTATAACAAGCACCTAGTGGGTATTGTGGTCGAGCAGCTTGACCCTGTTGCTGAGCAGGAGGCTGAGCAACCTGTTGAACAGGGTTCTGAACTGCGCGATTTTGAGCAAACCGACAAACATCGGCTAGATGACCTGAATTCCCACAGTTAGTACAGAAACGGCACTGATGTTGTGGCTGATGGTGACTGTTGCATGGATTGCACAAAGGTGCACTTCCTGAATAGGGCTTCTTTGTTGGAGGCTGTGCGGGTTGGTTGGGAGCTGCCTGGTTAACCTGAGCAGTGACCGTAAAATTTTGGGAAGCCTTACGCTTCCTTGACCCCCTTGAGGAACCAGAATCCTTTCCCTACTTGTTTTGACCTTTCTTGCTATCTTCCTTGTCAGACGACTGTTTCTTGCCCTTGTCACCCTTCCTGTGTAATTTATTCTTCCGAATCTGCGACTCAGTCAATGTCGCCGATAACTCGATTGCCTGACGGAGTGTGGTAGGGTTGCTACCAGTAATAATGTCTTGTACCGAGTCAGGCAGGCCGTCGATGTACCTTTCGATAGCCTTGTCGAGCGGGGCGACCATAGTCTGGCAAAGTAGACTCAACTCCTCAAACCTATCAGTATATGCCCTGTGCTCGCCACTATCTTGTTTCAAATCATCAAACTCCTTCTCCAACGCTCGTTGTTCATGACGAGGACAAAACTCCCTCATCATAAGAGCCCTTAGTTCAGCCCATGTCTGTGCTAGAGCAACGTCTGCACCACGGTCTCTCATTACCCCATTCCACCATGTAAGAGCCCTCTTCTGAAACACGCTCGAAGAAAACTCGACCTTGCGATTATCCGGACACTGAACGTGGCGAAAAGTATTCTCAATGCTCTCGAACCATTGAAGAAGCCCAGTTGCTCCCTCAGAACCACTAAACTTGAGTGGTTTAGCCGAGTTAAAATTCTTGAAATTGCATGTACCATTGTTGTTGTTGTTGGCCTGGTTCCATTGAGCAAAGAGATTTGGGAATTGAGCAGCCATCTGCTATGCAATAATTTCTGCCAGCTCGGCAGTTGCTATCTGGTGTTCGCGTCGAGGAGGCATTCTAAAAGAGGAAAACATGAAAGGAAACGAGTGAGATGATTGGATGAAGAGAATGAGGTGAAACAGAATCAACAAAAGCAAAGATGGTGGTTATGCATCGCTAAGCAAACAAGCGACACATAATGTCTAATCAAAGTAAATGGGTCGATAATAATGCATTGCGAAGACATGCTCGCCTATAAGTGAACACTCACCCAAGAGTTCCCAGGTAAGAGTGACTGGTCCGATTATGTGGATTTGTACGAACACTCTAGCCTTAGACAGAAAACCCAGGGTACAGGCATTCACTCTTCCAGTTCGCACGTGTTCACACTATTAAAACCCGAGAACCTTGACGAGGTTTTTTTGAAAATTCAAAGGGGTTCAAAACCTTATAACAGAGGGTTCAAAACCTAGTAATCAATCATCCTAGAACAGATGATTAATTTTCAAAGCAGATTCGGAATCGAAATTCCCGTCGTGGTTATCACCTAAGGAGAGGTGAAGTGCATGTTTTAAAATCTAAACACAAGATAACTTGTGTTAGGGTCCTAGAATGTTATAGTCTAGGTCAAAGCATTACTAATAACCTAATTCCCTATAACCAATGGCTCTGATACCAACTCTTCTGTCACACCCCGGCCGCGTATAACATGCAACCGCGGCGGAAACGCCGGGGAGTGTTGGTACAGAATTAATTGTTTCATAACCATGGAAATTAAAGTTACATTTTATTTATTAAATACGAGTGTTACATTGTTTCAAAACAGGAAATAGAGTGTTCAGAACATAATTAAACTAGTCTATCTTCATTTTTAGTCTCTAAGGCACAGGTCCACCCTAGTGTCATGATCATCATCCTATGGAATAGCTCCTGAAAACACATGTGAAAGTAGGTACATCAGCATAAAAATGTCTGTGAGATACATAGGTTTTGTGAAAATGGGATTCATGAATTGAGTTTGAAGAAATGTTTAATAATAGTCAGTCATGAACCTTGTAATTTGTCTTGCTTTGTAAACCATTTGAAAAACGATAATATCAGATGATGTGTATAGATAAGTGTAAGGTTAAACGATTAACCAAGTAAAATGAGTTGAACAAGATAAGTTGTTTGTAAAAATAATGTCTTGTGAAGAGTATGTTATTTGTGTAAAATGTAACGTGTCTAAACTGAAATGACTTTGATAACGCTACGATATGTAATATTATACAAGAATTTATATATAGGAAGTACCAGCGGCGTATCCACCATGTTTGTATCATATTACATACTCCACGTTACTCCAACCATTTACCCAAACCAACCACCATGTAAATTGTTTATGTATAAACCAATTGTCAAGTGTTATTGTGTAAACCATATCGAAATGTCTATGTTCAATATAAACCACCAAGTATGTATATCAATGTCAAAATGTTTATGTTTAATGTAGATCATGTAATGTGTACCCAAAATATATCTTGTATGGTAAGTGAGATGTATCAACTAAACCATATGTAAAATGCACAAAACAAGGTGCTGAAGTAAAACATGGTTTAAGTCAACGTTATGTTTTGTGGAACAATGCATGCTCTACTGATATAAACATTTATGCGGTATTGTGAAAATGCATACATCCAAGCCTTGAGACTGTGGCGATAAACCCTTAAACAAATTAATGGTTTATCTAAGTTATGTATATCGAATTCGGTCATTCCTTCCAATCCAAACAACCCAGGATTTCAGGAACGGGAGTTGTCAATGCCTATGGTACCACTACCTACTAACGAATGGCGTGATCAATGTTAATGAATGTATTGTTCCATGTTAAACAAACCAAATGTCATACCAAAATGAAGGCATGTGATGTAAACAATTGTACTAAGTATGCACACAATGGGCATAAATAGCATGAAATGCAATGTGAAACAATGTACTAAGTACGCACATAATGGGCATACATAGCATGAAATGTAATGTAAAGCAATGTACTAAGTACGCACACAATGGGCATACATAGCATGAAATGTAATGTAAAGTAATGTACTAAGTACGCACACAATGGGCATACATAGCATGAAATGTAATGAAAACATGTACTATAATGTACTAACGAACATAGCAGGTATATGATGTGAAAACATGGAAAGCATGAAGGTAACAAGTAGGCACATGTGTTTCACCCCAAAACAGTTTGGAAAACAGTAAAAGAGGGGTTCAATGTACTCACCTGAGATTGCTTTGAATTCCTTGTGTAATAATCACACAATGCTAGAGATCACGGGATATCAAATGGCACCTAATAGGTAACTATATTAATATACCGGACCAAAATCGGAAGGATCGGATAGTATGCGGGTTCGTAAACCAAACGAGTATGGAGACTCGTGTAATATGGTTTAACAAAGCCTACATACTAAAATGAAACCTAACCTAAGTGCTTACGACCCATTACGACCCGTTTAGGTAGCTTATGCTACCTTAACGCGTCGTTCGCGTAGAACGCGTTTGGAACGCCTAACATCGTGACCACAAGGTATAACCTCGGAAGGTTACAGCTATGGTCACCTAATGTGTTTGGTCAGATCCTAATGATCGACCAAATGGGTCGGGTTCGAAAGTATAAGCGATGGTTTAGATCGCTTACCTTACGACCCTATATAAGCACTACACTAAAAGTGACGAGTTAAGCATGTTAGAACATGCTTAACTAAGTTTAGAAAACAGGTTTGGCATCAAAACAAACGGCTTTGATGCTCACGAGTAGTTTGGTTACAAAATACGCAAGAATGCGCGTTTTGGCCGAAACTACGACTCGTCACTGAGCCTAGATAACGTGGTAATCAGTAGGTATAGTCGCCATGGACTATAACCATCGTGATCACGATCACGTTATGAAGTTCCAACGAACTTCGTGTTGACCATAGGCTGGTCAACGCAGAAAGTCAACAAAACGTTGACTTTCGGACTCGAAAAGCGAATAAAAGAACGAAAGAACACTTACGGAGGGTCCCCGAATGCTAATCTAGATCAAAATGGCTCAGGTATGAAACAAAGGTTCCAACTTAGAGCTTTTGATCAGATTTTTGTGGGTTTTCACCAAAAGGGGGGGGGGTATTTATAGGAAAAGTAGAGCCGTTAGGATCGTTTCTTGAATATCATGCCACGATCCTATGCGTACACTTGTCACAAAGTTGTGGTGGCTCAAAATGGCCCTTAACTCCTGAGATGGTGAAAGGGCATTGCCCTTTGGTGTGTTTGAAAGGCCAAGTTTGCAAGAAAGACAAACTTTCTATTACTGAAGGGGCCATGCGGCCCGCATCAGGATCAGACAAAACTCAGGCGGGCCGCCTGGCTAGTCTGATCTGCACAAAGTTTCAGAATTGGCAGTTTTGGTCCCTGTTGCATGTTTAAGCCATTTCCGACACTTCTAAGGCCCGTAAAGCCAACTTCAAGGCCCTAATATGATGCCTAAACATTTTGGACATGAAACATGCTCAAAAAATGTGTCGGATGTTGGTTCGTTTGGCCGTACGATCGCGATGTTCGGTTAATTACGACGGAATGCGCATAAGCGCGAAAGACGATCCAAATGACGCGACGAATGGATTTTTCTCATGCCAAACACTAAGGCATAATATTAGGATGCTTACATAAATTTTGGATGTCAGGATGTATTCAGAACGTAAGTTATGCGCGAAAGTGCAAACTTGTGCACTTTTTGACACTTTTAGCCCCTGAATGATCCAAAAGTTTGTTTCCGCATACCAAACCCCTCAAAGCCTATTTCTAAGCTATGTAAAGGATATTTATGGTATGTTTAACTTATGGGCATGTTCCGGAATGTTCGCTACAGTTCAAATTGGCATACTTTTGCGGTTTGTCAAGTTTAGTCCCTGTAAGCGAATTAACTTGTTTTTGCCATACCAAAGCCTTCAAAACTTATTTCTAAGTTATGTGAAGGTTATTTAAGGTATGTTGAGTATATGTTGATGTTCCGGAATATTTGTCGCATTAAACTGAGTACGTTTACGCACCAGTTTGCGTATAATTCTCCAGAAAGCGATGTAGAGTTTGGAATTGAATAAAAGTCAAAACATGAAAAATGTAAAACACAACCAAACAAACATTGGGATCAAATAACATTGTTTTATTGATAACTGAACTGTTCATAATGATTACAAGCACAAATGTTACATAAATACTCCAAAGCCCTGCCCCGTTTTAAGTATGGTAACCTCTGATCACTAATACCCTGTCCGATTGATCTAGGGCCCTGTAACAAATGACAAGGCTCTGCCTGACTAAGTTTGTTGGGGTTCTGTCTCGTGACGTAGGGATAAAGATGAATTAGGTTACTATACTTAACACGAGTGCATTATATATTTTATTAAATAATTCAGGAGTTATACCCAGGATATAACAAACCTCCTAAAGTATTTTCGACACCCTAAATGTCCTAAAATACACCTCGAATAGGAAAAATCGCCCCGAAATACCTTTAATTCTATAAAAATAAAATAAAACAAGTTTTGGTAGGCGCTCGCGGGCCGCGAAGACTTAGTCTTCGGGCTACGCGGGGCGCGACAGCCCAACACTAAGCGAGCACCTAGTGCTGCCATGTGTCCCTACACGCGTCAATACCCCATGATGACTCAGCAACCCTTGCCGCCTTTTCTGGCCCTCGCGGGCCGCGTAACCTTCCTCCTCATCCATCGCGGGGCGCGACAAACCTCCTGATCGGCCCTATAAGTTGGATCGAGTGGCCTTCAGTTTCGTTGTTCAAATCTCAAATCTCTCTCTCAATTTCTATGGTGTAGAAGTAATACCCGGGCATAATACCCCCTAATTAGCGAAGCTCTGCCTCGTTGTAAGTATTTTAACCCTCGGTTACGTATTAGATACGTTGCCCGATTGATCTAGGGTTCCGTAACGGCTGTCGAGGTTCTGCCCGACGTAGTCGTTGGAATGCCGTCTCGGTGAGGGTATTACTAATGTAAATATTAAGGGTTATTATACTAACACGTGTGCATTTGTGTAAATTATAGATAATCACCAGGAAATCCTTACAGAAAACCTAAGACAGCAATGTGAGTAATCTCCTTTTTGTAAACTGTACTTTACAAAACCTCACACGATTAAATATATATTAAACAGTTATTGAGTATTTGTAAGGATACAATTATCGTCGGTATGTTGGGGTTTTGTATACAAAATTTATTACTGCCTTGGAGGGGTAATATTTTCACAAGTTGGGTTGACAGTACCGTGGGTGGTAATTGGTATGACTTGGAAACAAATGTAATTGCGAGACCGCCCTCAATATTGTACAATGGTTTTTACTAAAACTTGATTAAACCGGGATTCACTCACTAGTATTTCCCACTAACAAAAATGTTTTAAACGCGTTTCAGGTAACAAAATGTGAAAGCCAAATAGAAGCTAGCTGGAGAGCACTGAAGGCTTAGAAAAGTGGCTATAAAAGTTACATAAATAAAAAGGAGATTTTAATTAGGGTTTATCCCTATAAATGCATTGTAAAGAAATTTTGGGTTTTATCCCATTTATCTATTTTAATCATTTTGGTGTTTAACTCTGATAAAAAATATTTCCTAACTACGGTCGTGATGAAAATTTCCGCTGCCAAATTAATAAACACCGATACCATCTGACTGGTTCGCGGCTCCCGTTCCCAGGATGGGGTCGGGAGTTGTGACAGAAGGTGGTATCAGAGCCACTGGTTTAAGCCATTTAGGTGTTCTTTTAATACCTAAAACTTAAACCTTATGTTAGGAAATTAATGTTTTATTTTATGTGATATTCCGTGTAGATAAATTTTAACATTTATATTCTAATTTTTATGCTATTTTAACAAATTCTGAGTTTAGAATATGAATAACCACTATGGTTAGATGTACCCATAGGCTACCTAAGTAGATGTATTATATTACACTCTTATACAATTAGTAATTAGGGTACCACCTTAAGTTACATCCCTTCATAAATAAATGAATGCACCATTTAAATATATAATAATAATACTAACAAAATAAAATAACTATCTCTTTGCTTACATAATGTATAAAACGGTATATCCTATACCGTAGAAATTTAAGTATATATAGACATCCAATTTACATGAAACACTTATAATATTTAACTATATAATAATACTAACTAAATATAAATACTTAGTTAAATAATAGTATTAAATTAATAATAATATTAACATATAATATTATTACCTAAATTCTAATAAATGATTCCAGAAAATGTCATGGGTCAATACCATATTAATCCTTAAGAAAATTATAGTAAAAGTAAAAAAAAAAAAAAAAAAAAAAAAAAAAAAAAAAAAAAAACTCAACATAAAACTTTTAGACACTAGCTGTATATAAGAGTTTTACGTTTCGTGTGTTGGAGAAAGTTTTAATAAAAAATATATATATAGGTATTATATATATTAAAGAGAAAGGTCGGTGCAAAACACGACAAACCATCTCACTTCTCTTCTTTATAACCCTGAACATCTTTCTCTTTGGGTACATCGAAAATCTCACTCCACCGCTCCAACCCTTCACCGCCGCACCCCCACCATTGTCACCACCACTGTCACTACCATCACAGATCCTTTGTATTTTCCGGAGGTAAGTGGGGTTCCGAAGGCAACACGAGTGGATGATCTAGTTTGTGATGGAGAGCGATGACTGCAACGCCACAGCCGCGCTCAATTAAACGATCAGTGATTTGGGGGTTTTCGTGATCAGGAGCGAAGTGGAGTAGGGTCAGTTCTAGGGTTTCAAGGCTGAAGTTGACGGCGGTACTCGATGGCACCTTCCTTTCCAATGAAACCCTAAATCGATCCTTGCCTTTTTTCCATATTATTATTCCGGCGAGTCGAAGCAGGTAAAAAATAAAAACGTTTATTTCATTAAGAACCTTTTCCTTTGTCAATCGAAACTGAAATTTTGAGTTGGGGTTTAGAGATGGAGTGCACGACATTTGAAATGTTAAATCTAATTGGGGAAGATAAACAGTAACCTGGGGGCTGAATCATTGGGCTCTTCTTTGTTTATAGTTGTTTAGTTTGATAGGTGGTGACTTCTTTGTATCTATACACACAATCTATGTCACTTAAAATCTGTTTACGTTTTATTTTATGGTAATAAACAGTTTCTGTATGTATTTGATTTATTAGCTTTTATTTGATTGTTATAAACAATTATCATTCATGGTGGTTGACTGGTTGAAACACCATGTATACAGTTTGGTGTAAAGCTCAATGTCATATAAGTAAAAGAATTTGAGTTATACTCGCAACCATAGTAAGCCATGATCTGTTTAGTATTTTTTTTTTTACTAATGGCCCACTAGGTAACTTACCCAAACTGTCTAAAGAGTCTTTTATAATTAACTAATGGCCAGGATCTATATAGTTTGTCGGTCTCGATCCAGTCTACCTGTTAGACCAAAATACATTGGTCTAGAATGGAGCCCATTGCCTACCAAATTAGAACTTGAAGCGTAATCTTTTTAGTAAATAGTTAATTTTAGGCACTTATATGAGGGTTTTTTGTTGTTTGTGGTAATACTTTTTTTTAAAGATAATCGGGAAAGTGATGGTTCTTGACGGCTGAGTAGTGTCTACAAGAATTAAGTTAATTCTGAAAGCTGGATGACGGTGGCGATAGTACACAATGTATACGTTTAAAGAGGATGTTCGTGGGGAGTTTCCTATTGGTCAATGGGGTGTTGGGAGATGCTCGAATCAGGACGGAAAATTGCAACACAGAGATAACAGGAGAAAAAAGCGTCTTAGAGAGGTCGATGAAGGACAACGGTGAGGAGTCGAGACCAAGTCTTGGCTTATATATCCAACATTGAGGTCCAACATGAGTCTGCAAGAAATTGGCCAGAAAATATGGCAATTTTAGCCTGTTGAGTGCACGTAAGAAAAAGAGAAATGGGGGTGAACCATTTGCATTTGAAGGTATCTCTCCAACTTTAACTTATCCACATGTATCATGATTTATGTATATGATAAAGATGAAAGAGTAATTTATCATTTAATAACTTTACTTTAGCCTTGAACAAATTAATTATAAACTTTAGATAAAGAAGAGAAAATAACTAGAGAATTATAGAAATAGAGTAAAGTTATCATATAAATTCGATCGCTAATCCGGAGAAATCGGTCATTCTCTACTGACTAACAAGTAAGTTATTTAGCTGGTTATTTTCCCTCCTTTTATACATTTGACTTCCGTTTTTACAAAATTGAGTTGAATTTTTATAATGTTTTTAACTTTATTTTTGTCTTGCATTATTAGTATATTCTAATTAATAAGACAGTTTCGGTCCTCTGTTCGGGTGTTGAGGCTAACCGTATACATCTAATGCACAACACACCAATGAAGTACAAAGTACACCTATAAAGCCAACAACGTATTGATATTGCTATTTGTGCATTTAGTATAGAAGAGAAGAAAATGATAAATACTGGTTAATATTGTTTTAGATGAAAAAGGGAGAGATTTTGAAGGAAAATGTAGACCACATGATAAGTAGGTAGTTCTCTTATGCTAATATTTATGTTTCTTTTTTTTTTTTCTTTGTCTTTTTACAGCAGGATCCCTTAGGGTTGTGTTTTGATTCATATGTGTACTTTCTTTTCTTACTTTTGCAAATTAAGTTGCATAAACTAAGGAACTTAATATGTTGTATTTGCAGATGAGCTCTTTCACAATGCCTTACCACACCGCACCCCACATGCCCTCTAAATCTTCAGCAATGGAAGGCGGCTAAGCTGAACTGAATGGGACCAAACGCTGTGATTATTTCGAGGGTATATTGGTATCTTTTCATGTACGTGATACCTATTCTTACGGGAAATTTCGGTAACGGTTCAAATCAAGCCAAGACCGCCGTAAATGTCGATTTATTTACATTTAATTAAGGACATTCAATTTCGGTAAAGTGAACTAAATAATGATGGTTAATACACTTTGATTTTCTTTTGCTGTATGTGCCTAAATAATGGCTATCTTGGTTGTATCCGAAGTTGATAATACTTATATCAATTGCCTTATGTGAATATACGGTTTTGCCGCCGCAAAGCGCGGCAGGGCTAAATCCTAGTTATGTATGGTATGTACATTTTAAAATAAAATAAAATAACAAAATGATGCAACATCTTTTCAATAGTCGTGGCACACTCTTGCTAATTGCTTCCCTATGAAGAATTCTACATAAATAATAATAATAATAATAATAATAAGATTTAAAAAAAATTATTTTTAGATAACATATAAGTATAATTGTATAGTTGGAGAAAAAAAATATCATGTGACAATAATTAGAATCCTTTATTATAAGTTTGATTTGTATAATTATTTTCATAATATTTGATTGTAATTTGTCATAACAGAGATTTTTAAGAGTTACTTATGTAAAAAAAAAAAAAAAAAATTCTGTCAAACTAGAATCCTCTAGTTGAAAGTTAAGTTATTATTTTTAGTTACGAGATATCATAAAATAGCCTTTATATTTATATATAATAGATTATTTGTTCAATAAAACTTCAGTTTTAACTACAAGTTTAATGTTTTATCTACATTATTTAAAACTAATTTATTTAATAAAATGGTTATGTGTTATCAGTATGGGCTATATATAAAATTATTTATGTTATATAAACTGATTAATATATATAAAGGGTCGTTATAAAATAAATGTTTTAACTTATTGACTAAGTTCATATATTACAAATTTATGTATAACAAGATATTTGGTACATAAATTATATTTATTAACTCTGGTTGAAATATAGACCATAATACAATATTGATGATTATGATATAACTTATAATAGTAAATATTAATAATATCCTATAGCTCATCTAAATACATGTTATATTGTTTTATTTGCTTGTTTGGTTTGATATAATGATGTCATAACCAAAAATATTATAATAAGTGAAGAGGCCTCGATTGCTCTACTATGGTTGGAAAAGACGGAAGTTGTTCTTAAAATCATCCATGTCCGTTCTAAGTGCTTTAACCTGAAACACTTTACCTTTACCTTAGAATTTAAAATTTTAAAATATATTGAATACAATAAACTCTCATAGTGATAATTTAGATTTTAATCCTTTAAAATATTAATCTAATTAGTCTTGTAAATGGCATGGTTTAAGTAAATCATGAAATATAAAACTATAACATAATTCAAAGAAACTGTATATTCAAAAAGATTCTTTTTATAATCCTAAATAATCATGTTTTATTCTCTATCATTTAGAATATTATATTTAATAAAGGTAATAATTCTTCTTTTACGATGTATGATAAAAGAAGAGAAAAGATGGGTCTGGTGGTTTGTACAGTCGGTATAAGAAAAAGAGTAAATAATTAATGAAAACCCCTTTTCTTACTCGACTTAAATCAATAATTTAATATTTTATTTTTATCTGGCATGATAAAATTTCCCTGAACATTCTAGTTATTGTTTCATTTTCAAACTAAAATTAAAATGGATACTCCACATAAAAATAATTGATTCAAATGTGTGTTTAATAGGCTTGTCCTTTATATAGTTTTATTTAAAGATCAATTTCAATGTTAATATTATGATATCTTTAAACAAATTACTATTATTATTGTAAATATACATACTCTAATACATCTATATTAATTAATTACCTAATATACTTAGAATCAATTTTAGAAGCATCAAACTTTGTATCACTTACGATACTACTTCTTTAATAAATAATATAATATACCATAAATTAAGAATTAAGGTTCTAATATTTCAACCTAATATGGTTCAACCCATTAGTTAAAAATGAAATTGTTCCCCTAAATCCGGAAAATTTATTTATTTCTTTAAAACCCTTTAATTTCAAAATAATATATTCAATAAATTTAACATAAGTTTATTTCAATATATTACTTTTATAAAAGGGTAAATAAAGATAGGGGAATAAACTTGATAACTGGTACCATCGGATATATATAAATTAAAGATATTACTAAATAATTCAATATTATATATATAGGTGTGTGTGTATATATATATATATATATGTATTATGTAAGTTTTGATATTGACAGAAGATTTGAAATTTTATGTTTCTAGAATTTCTTGATAGTATACACAATATAATAATCAAATATCTTCTAAAAGATAAACATAAGAGAAAATATCACGTGCGATTCATATGAAGTCATAATCCTGAAACGTATTATGTTTAAATACCATCTGTCTCAATAAATTATCCCGTGCATCGGAATCTCATAACACATCAACATGAATAGAGTTAGCTGTAAGCATACTCATCACATTGAACCTAGCCATAATATTAATGGAGACAATGATATTTTTGAAACCCCATTTTCCAAACAAAAGAAAGTTACAACCAAAATAATATGCTTAAACGAAAAGAGTTAGGATTTTGATATTTACTGGTAACACCCAAGACAGTATTTAGACTTGAACCTAAGGAAAATGCCTTAGTATAAGCTTCAAGATAAGCTAATTACTTGCGTAGAAAAAAAAAATTGTGATGGATGTTGGTATGCCGTGAGGATGAGGATTAGAACAGTGTAAGTATGATAAATAAGCAATAACACCTGGCCACTATTATTTCTTGTTTGTTAGTACTTCTCGGTTCTAGAATATGATCCATCATGAGAATACTAATTTCCTTGTTTCTTGATATAAGCCATAATAAATGATGCACTTTTAAAATCATGATTTGAGAGAAATTCTATTTAATGGAAATACAATGATCATTACCTCTCCGGCAAGACTGGGTATGGTGTAGTAGACTCTCCAGCTTGTCCGGGTAAGATGGGGGTACCTCTCCGGCGAGACCGGGTAAGATGGGGTATATGTTATGTTAATGGAATTCCCTAAATAGTATAATGACCTGATAATTGTCAAGTTTTTGAAAACATGAATTTCTTAAATACATTGACCTTATGAATGGTGTGTATATTACCATATGTGAAATATATGATTATAGAAATATGTATATCTATGAGGAAATCCAAAGACCATAATGATTGACAATTAGGGATAAATCACGAACAGGTGTATTAATGATAATTTTAGATTCATTCATCAGGAATCTTTCGTATACTTCTATAATTCCGATATCAAAATAAAGTGGAATTCAAAGCAAGGACCAGAATATACTTAGGGACTAGGAGTAGTGACAACTAAAGATATTCCCCCACATTTCATTAAATCTGGAGGACGAGATTTAAAATAAGGCAGGGAGAATGTAACACCCTCAAAATTTTATTTATAAAATTTAAAATAAAATATATAAAACTTATGTTATTAAACGGATAAATCGTGGGTAAGTTAAATGTTAGAAATATGAAATACTTAGACGGACCCCACAACCATTTAATAATTAAGTTATAAAAATGCATTATATTTGAACCTGCTCCGTTTTTAATGAAACTTTGTTCAAAATGTAGATAAGATTATTACCGTTCTAAAGACATATTCATTATTTTATAAAACATCATATTTTATAACTTATAAGCGTCAAATAAGTGAAGCAGCTGAATTAATTATAATAATAGAATAATAATAATAAATTTAACTTACATCTTGAGATTTTTGAATCATGTAGGTGTCGAGATAATCACAGGAATCAAATAAGAATATAAAATAATATAATAAATAAAATAATATAGAAATCATGTGTTACATTGAATGTAATGGATACGTGGACACATTTGCGTGAGTTTCAAGCTTCACTCTATTATAAATAGAACAAGCTTCTCAGCTTTTAAATCTGTTCATCTCGCTCTCACTTTCTTCTTCATGTATTCTATATTTTTCCTCTTTTAATATTAAACCTAAATACTCCAAAGCCCTGCCCTGTTTTAAGTATGGTAACCTCTGATCACTGATAGCTTGTCCGATTGATCTAGGGCCCCGTAACAAATGACAAGGCTCTGCCTGACTAAGTTTGTTGGGGCTCTGTCTCGTGACGTAGGGATAAAGTTGAATTTGTGTAAATTATAGATAATCACCAGGAAATCCTTACAGAAAACCTAAGATAGCAATGTGAGTAATCTCTTTTTTGTAAACTGTTTTTATAAAACCTCACACGATTAAATATATATTTAACAGTTATTGAGTATTTGTAAGGATACAATTATCGTCGGTATGTTGGAGTTTTGTATAAAAAATTTATTACTGCCTTGCGAGGGGTAATATTTTCACAAGTCGGGTTGACAGTACCGTGGGTGGTAATTGGTATGACTTAGAAACAAATGTAGGGGCTATTTGGTAGCCTCTGAATGGTTATTAAGAGGCTACCTCTTAATGAAACCATTAAGAATTTTACCAGTGAGAAGGTAGAATAATGTGACACGTGATGATTTACCATTCAGAGGTTACCTCTTAACCATTCAGACTTGAGGTTACCTCTTATTCATTCAGGGGTTTTAAACCATTAAGAGGTAGCATCTGAATGGTCATTAAGTGGCTACCAAACATCCCCGTAATTGCGAGACCGCCTCAATACTGTACAATGTTTTTTACTAAAACTTGATTAAACTGGGATTCACTCACCAGTATTTCCCACTCCCACTGACAAAAATTTTTTAAATGCGTTTCAGGTAACAAAATGTGAAAGCCAAATAGAAGCCAGCTGGAGAGCATTGAAGGCTTAGAAAAGTGGCTATAAAAGTTACCTAAATAAAAATGAGTTTTTAATTAGGGTTTATCCCTATAAATGCATTGTAAAGAAAACTTGGGTTTTATCCCATTTATCTATTTTAATCATTTTGGTGTTTAACTCTGATAAAAATATTTCCTAACTACGGTCCTGATGAAAATTTCCGCTACCAAATTAATAAACACCGATACCATCTGACTGGTTCGCAGCTCCCGCTCCCAGGATGGGGTCGGGGGTTGTGACATTTTTATTTTAAGTTAACGAAATTAATTTCTATATAACATTTGACTATATTTAAATAAAAAAAAATTAAAAAAATGTTTGGGGCTAGGGTTGGCGCCCATACGTGCTATGACGGCCAACAAGATTATTAGTGAGATGTAGACGTGCATGATACTTCACAATATGATCTTAAAAGACGAGGGGCATGCGTACTCATCGGTCCACATTAGGGATTCGGTCGTCGAACTCGTTTTTAACGACGCAACACTTACGGAGTTGATGGACCAAGATACACATTTTTCGACTTAAAAATGATCTTCTTATTCATATTGCAGCCCAAGATCTACCACACCTTGAGGAGAAAGTTGATGTTTAGGATTAATTTTTAAATTTTATTATTACTCGTTTGTGTTGAATTATTTATTTTTATTTTAAGTCAATGAAATTAATTTTCTATATAACCTTTGACTATATTTAAATAAAAAAATTAAAAAAATGTTTGGGGCTAGGGTTGGCGTCGTCACCACTTATTAGTTAATGGGTACTTGGTGCACTTTTTGAGTTGGCGAGTAGTGGTTGGTCAGGGCTAGGGTACTTACCCTAAAGTGCCCCCATCCTCCCTAATAAGTTTGTGAGGACCGTTTCGGGTTCCCGAATGCTCCGACCGGTCAAAAAGTTTTCATATCATGCACGAAATTCGTGTAGGAAGATGACTAACACACAGAAATACCGTTTGAACACTGATTCTATCGATATAATGAACATACAAAGCCTAGAATTCAGTTTGTCAGAGCTTCGCTTTAAGTTGCCAAAAGTTACAAATGAGAGACCCAAGGTCTCTATTTATTGACCTGCCCATTCATCCAAACTCACATGGGACGAGTAGGCGACTTGCACGAAAAAACTTTGATGGCCCTTTCACACGAAAGACTCTTTCGTGCGAAAGGGTCATTTACATTCAGTTCTGACCTTTTCGATGCGATATACATTCTAATCTATATATTACAATACATAACAAAAGAAGACTCGACACGTGACGAAGACTGCAGACATATGCATTCATAGACTTCCCCTTGGATGTAGTCGCAGTCATCACGTTCAGTCTGCTTGGGTCACCTTGTACCTAACCTCAACCATATTCCTGATGAGTTCCATATGGGTGTTATAGTTGATGTCAGTCAAATTCCTTTAAGCTTGGATGATAGGTTGCACAGATTTCCACAGCTCATTGGCAATTTGCTGAGTGCTAGGCTGACTTTTAAAATGTGCCACCATTTGTTTCATCATCTCTTTCATCTCAGTCATTGAAGAATCCATGGAAGATATTCTCTTTGTCAATTCTTTTTATCTCAATTCATCAACTAATTTAATAGGATCATCTGAATCCCTACCTAATGTAGTTATGTTTAGTTTGATAATAGGAGAAGTCTCCAAATCATCAAAACTAAATGTCCCTGTGTCTTGGTACTGGGGACTTCCAACTGCAACAAAGGATACATTTGCAGCCTCAACAGCTGTTGCCTTCAAGGGAGTCTTAAAGATGTAACCACTTTCCAACTGAAAACCAATGGGTTCACCAGTTGTAGTGGCTGCTCACTTGAACTACCACCAAGAGTTTCTTGAAACTCAAGGGGTGTAGCCTCCTCAATTGATGCTTGGGGGTTAGCAGATTGAGATTGTTCAGACTCAGACACTTGTGGGAGTGTACTCTCAATAATGGGTGGTTGAGAGGAGCTGAGTTGTATCTGAGGCTCAATTGCATTAAGCAAGGGTATAAATGTACGTGGAATTGATGGAGAGGGTTGTGGGGTGGAAAGAGACATAGCCCTTGGAGAGGGGCTTTTATGCATTCTTTCAAGTGAAAGGTCTGCTTCTTGATGTGGTTTCCCCGTGCTTACAACATGATCCTTTTGTGAGGATTCCAGAGGAGTTTGGTTAGGTGGAGATCTTACCATCTGTTGTGAGGAAGTAGCAACAATGGTTTCAAGTGACATTTGTGTTGTAACAGGGTTAACCTCCGGGATCTCATCTTCCAGAGGACCCTTTTTATTTTGTTTTGTTTTCGTGGGCTTTTTGGAGATGGAAGGTTTCTTTTCGTTTTTTGCTGGTGTGGGTTTCACAACACCGGTTGTGGTGTCATGATCACCAGGAGTAGTGGGCTCAACAACAGAGGTTTGAGCAACAGATGTGGACGCATCTAAAATAGGCTCATCCCCCTTCGTTTGTGTTTTGGAAACTTTTGACTTTTTGTCCATTAGTCTAGTAAAAGTTTCACTTGTAAGACTATTTATTTGAAAAGCTACACCTTGTTGAAAATCTATTTGTGACACTAGTTTTTGAAGCTAATAGCTTAAAAGTCTTGGGTACATGAGAAAAGCATTATTTGCACCCTTTTGAACATTCTTCACATTTGCTACCAAGTTCGAAAACAGTGCTTGGGATAAATTGTACTCGTATTTTGTTAAAATAGCATATCCCAAATACTGGATTTTCAGTGGTATCTCATTAAATGCAGTGGTCTTGGCAGAGAGACAAGTTAAGAGAGTATGGAAAAAATATTCATCTCAGCAGGGAAGTTTGGTTTAAAAATAGTAACTCCCTTTAATTTACCATCATTGTCACACCCCCAAAATACAACATGCGGAAACCCCCGCGAGGCGTGTGACGTAGCAGGATCTAGCCACCAATCACATTGAACTCGTAACAAGATTTCTAGTAAAACTTTCACTTATTAAAATAGGTCGTACAAAAAATTTTATTGTTCAGCAAAAGCAAAATACAATAGTTAAGAATTTCGTAATCTAAGTGAATAAAAACCAATATAATCGTCTCATGATTCCATGTAACTCGACCCATGACCACTCCAGCATCCCAGACAGCAAGTTTCCAATGATATGTACCTATAGACCTACAAGCATGCAGAACAGTGTATTAGACAATGCTGGTGAGTTCATAGTTTTGTTTACCGAGATTCGTGTTACATGTTTGCTGCCAAAAGTTTAGTTTAGTTCAAAAGCATTTCCGAAGACAATGTTGATAATAACTTGATACCGTGCAAGATGGCTCCAAATTATTTTTGCCCTTTCCCCAATGCCCCTATCAAAGCATTGGGCCACCCGTCCTCTGAGGTATGGGGTGAGGGTGCCAAACCTAGATAGCGCTACCAATTAATACCCCGTTACCTCTCAGGTAACAAACAAGATGGGACTTAATGGTGATAGGAGTGAGTGTATTATCCAACATGTAGGTTTAACATTCCAGTCAAACCTATTACCCAATATTCCTCCCCAGAATATTTACCAGATGTCCCTCCCCAGATGTGGTACCCGCGGAAAAATCCACCGTCATCCTAAGTTAACATCTGGTTGTCTTGAATTATTTATCAAATTTTGGGACGAAATTTCTTTCAAGTTGGGGATGATGTGACAACCCGAATTTTCAAGGTTAGTGCCATCTAACTTCGTGACCTCTAACCTCGTATTATTTCGCTTCACGATGTTATATGCGATTGTATGTTATGCTAAACTTGTTTAACATAATCAGTCATACTTGATTGTGTATTTTTATGAATTTAATAATTATAAGTTTGGGTAAAGTTATGTGGTAAGTTAAAAACTCCCACTCCACCCGTATGGTTTCTTAAATTCTTGGCCCAAAACCCGTTGAGCCCAAGCTGGGCCGGCCCACATAGGTGTGTGCATATACTACGACATTATGCATGATTCTTAGATCTCGCAAATCATAGTCATAACAAACCCTACTTTTGTTCTCTTCTCTCCCAAGTATAATCGGCTGCCCTCTTCTCCTCTCAGGCTATCCTTTATCCGTTCTAGCTTACACCCTACACTTCTCCGGTTAGTACGCTTATCATCGTTTTGGTTTGTATTCTTTTACGTTTTAAGTGAGGTAGCTATTTGTTGATTTGTGTTATTGTGCATGTGAGATCAGACTTCGTTTGATAATAATTGACTTGGTAGAATGTTGTTAATTAATTAGGGTGACATAGTGATAAGGTTGCTGTTGGACTCTGTATGCCCAAGACACATATTAAATTGATGTGGCTAGTACGTTATGACCCAAGTCGGGTCATACCCAATAACAAGCTAGACAAACACCTACAATATTTATTTATGATATGATCAAACAAATAAATATTAACACTTACAATATTTAGAAATCGGTTTTCTAAATAATTGCACTTGACAAACTAATAAATTATATGGATAATTTATTTTTGAGAGAATATTTTATTTTGTTATTTAATAGGTCAAATAACAATTAAAATGTTGCATGTTGTTTATAAAATGTTATATTAAGTTTTTATAAAAGTTATAAAACTTAAATAGAAGACATGGAGACAAGTTAAAAAATTTTGATTGGGTGAAATGGGAGGTGGCTTGGGCCGCCCCCTATGGCTCTTCCCAAGGTTCCAAGGCCAATCAAATTTCATGCAATTCTTTGAGTAATGATGATAAATGATTTTGGTGATTTTTAAAAGTAACTAACTCATTCTTTTAAAGAGATCACAACATCATTTTCAAGTAGAAGACTTGCACATTTTCTCTCAAAATTTTCGGCCATAGAAGGGTTCCAAGGAGCTCTTTCGGTTTCGTTTCAAGTGATTAAATCCTAGCAATCTCAAGGTGTTTTGTTGGAGGCTTGGGGGTATACTAGCTTGAGGCTTTCTCGTTTGGAAGCTACCATTCAAGATTCATCATCATCTTCCATCTCCTTGCTCCAAAGAAAGGTTGAATTCTCAAACACCCTATGGTTGTATTTTGATAGCATGCATGTCATATATGGATCCGATTATTGGGTTTTGTATTTAAAAATGGTTTTAAATCTTGCAAAGTAACATGTTTTAAATCCTTATTCCGCTGCGTTTTAATTTTATTCGGATAAAATTACTTTGATAAACATGTGAAAAACCCAACAGTTGCATGGAATCGAAGTTTGTTATGATAAATCTGATTAGTGTAATATTGTTATCTAGAGTTGACTTCTTGACACACTTGACTGAAAATATAATTGTTGATCAATATGTTATTAGTAAAAGAAGAATCATGATTTAAGGTTTCGCTAGAAACGGTATGATCACGATGGTATGGATGCTGATTACAAACTAGGACTTTAAGTGATGATTTTGGTGTGGTCCGATTTGGATGTTTAATAATTATGATACTTGTGTGAGCCAATCTACATGTTGATGGTTACGTTGATATAAGTGAAACGTGATTCTTACATGATTAATAAGGGTTAGGGAATTCATGTTAGCAGAAACACAAATTGATCCGCTACACAAGGTGTGATATTGAGCAAACGTGAATGAACCGGGTTTGAATATTAGAAAAGATGTTAGGGATTATGTAGTGGCATGATCGATCCCAACATTAATGATAAATATGAGTTGCAACAGTAAGTTATGTAAAATAAATGATAAAGATGATTAAATGGATTATAACATAGTTTAGCAAAGTTTGTTAATAAAGTGAATGTATGAGAAATTCATATTTTGTGCAATAGGTATTATACAGTGAGTTAGGTGCATGAGGAATAATGGAAACGTTTTACTTCTGGGCTTTGTATCGGATTGGGCCGGTTAATTGGGAAGGACCTTAATTGTTGCTAATTCACATAAAATAGGCTTTACACATAAGTGCACTTCATATATGAACTGGGCGTGTGGGTTAAATTAATGCTGATATATATATTCATGAAATTGTGATCTAAGAGGAGTGATGACCGAGGTGATCATCAGGTCACTCGAATTGTTTGGGTGTTAAGGGCAAGCCACGAGATTGGATTAAATGGTAGACTAGAGTTGTTGCAATTTGGGCCGTCAACTTGAATAGACGTTGGTTGGGCCTATTAAGAAATTGTGACCCACACTTACAATTAGTGTGCACTTGAATCTAGGCCGGAAGGCAACTTGGCCGCGACTGGGCCGGGACTAAGGGTGGGTCACAATGTGGGACGGGTCAAGCTAAGGGACATTGGGCCGAAGCCTAGTGGGCCGTACAGTTTAAAGTATTAAGTTAGAGTTTACATTGGGCCTAGTATAAGTGTATGTTACCAATTGATTTATATTGCATAACTTGATAGCTTGAATGGCATTATTTCGGTGCTATTTGTGAAATAGGGTGTATTAGATATATAATGGTTCACGTGCTAGATGAGCAAAATTTAAATACGTTATGAGTAATACACGATTCCTAGATGTTATGTGTGATATGATTGTGTATGTGACCATACTGGAATACGAGCCTAATGTTGAATGGAATCAATAATAGGGCGTACTCGGTTTTAATAACTAAAACACGTGAAACATTCTGCCGAGCACACCAAGGTGAGTTCATTACTTTTGAGCATGCGTCCCGGTGGTTTGGGACAGTCAGTGGGTATCCCGGGGAGGGATAAATCTTTTGGGTAAAACTGGGATGTTGGACAATATTCTCATTCTCTATCTCTTAAGTCCCATCTTTTGCTATCGTGGGTGGTAGCGGGGTATTAGTTGGTAGCGCTACTTAGGTTTGGCACCCTCACACCGTACCGGGGAGGACGGTTGTGAACTAATTACCCAGTCGGTCCCAGTGCTTTGATAGGAGCACTGGGGAAGGGCAAAACACACATCAGGAGCCGTCTTATTCAGTATCGAGATATTATCAACATTACTTTCGGATTTAAATTCAATGGATTAACTAAACACTTGGTAACCAACGTTTTCTTAAAACTATGAACTCACCAGCGTTCTCTGATACACTTGTTGCATGCTCGCAGGTCGTTAGATTATATGGATTTGGAACTTGCTGTCTGGAGTAGCTGGAGTGGTCATGGGTCGTGCTGATTGGATACGAATGATGGGTTTATTGATTACATACATTTAAATTGAAACAGTTAAACTATGATTTCTTTTATTTGCTTCCGCTGAACATGTTGGTTTTTATTTAAACTTATTGACGGTACTTTTCAGTAATAATTGATGATTTTATTTAACAACTTGTGATCGGTTCAATATGATTAGTGGCTCGCTATTGGTTTGTCACACGCATAATAGGGTTTCCCATGGGTGGTATTTTGGGTGTGTGACAGTTTGGTATCAGAGCCACTGGTTATAGTGAACTTGGTTTTAAAATGTTTTTATAAAACCAGACTATAACCGAACAGATCCGAAATCGACCATGACACTCAGCTCTAGACTGCAAGGTTCGTTTCTCGTTTACAATTGCATAGTATATCTAGTGTTTGCTTTTGAATAACATCACACGTGAATGCACACTTAGCACTGCAGTATGAACTTCTATGTTACCAACCCATGTTACGTGCTTTAAGAGTGCGACTCTTCTTGAACTTTCATGATCTATGTTGTGGCGTCATCTGTTTTATTGCTCGAATTCGGGGAACCTTTTAGCGCGAGTTAAGAGGCACTGAGATAAGCATGCAAATTGCCTTATTATTATGGGTGCACACATAATAATAATGTGGGGTGCATGTGAGTCCCAATGAGGCTTAACGAGTGTGAGAGGGGTTCCGCTCTGTTAATTGATATTATGTAGAACTCAGCAGTCTATAGGAGTCATAGCAGTGATTGTCTCCTACTCAAACATGATCTTTTCACCCCTTTCTGAACCCTCACGAATCTCGATGCTATCGAGTATCACCTGATCATACATCTGAACGCCTAGCAGACTGTGTAGAATGTTAGGTGCTAGTATGAACGTCCCTGAGTTGGAAGGCTCAGCGTCAAATGATTGGACTATACTTTTCTCACTTATCTTTGTTTGCTGGAACTTAGCGTGTTGACGCCTTAGATCCCGAAGTGCGATCATTTCTGCAACACTCTCGCGACATACCGTGTATTACTCAGTCAACTTGCAAGAACGATGGACAACAGGGTAAACGTAGTACCTTACCGATTTCAGCATTTGAACGACCCTAGTTACCGGCAACGAACAACAGCGATTTGACTCCAATCGAATCCTTAACCCCAGCCAGCGACTCACGGGTGTCGACTCTTACGAACCAATCGGGATAAAATCAATGACGATTGACTGTAGAGCGGACTGTGTAACCGCCCGCACCATGAATAGTGCCTTAGGACGTGGCACAAAATGTGAAAAGATGGACCTTGTTGGTGAAAGGACACAGGACACCGTTACAGGCAACAATATTAGAGGTAACAGTCGCGACAACATCAAGGTACTCGTGATCATAGCGTACAGTATGGAAACGAAGGTGACGACAACCAAAGGAACGACGCGAAGTCTACCTAAGTGTGACTTCAGAATTTGGGAGGTACACCTTCTTGGTCACGTAGCCAACGAAGTGGGAATACACGTGGATCTCGCTAATATCCATTCGGTTAGCAACTGATCGACACCAAAGATCCCCTTTGGGGATATGGCAAGTCCTTGGTTCCGTAAGATACCATCGCAGAGTCATCATAGGGTTTTCAAAGATTGCGCAGCTCTAACCTCTTTAACACAGCAGTGTGTTGTGTATCCGTGGGAGACAAAATAGGAGAACGACTCTTCAGCTTTTTAAACTCAACTCTACAATGCACTGAGTATTGTCTTTACCCGAGGGTACGGGTGATCTAGTGGTATACCATGAGGGTTCGAATCAGAGTCCCAGTTACATGCCGATGCGACACGAGAAGGTGATGACTTACGTAGTGGATTTACAAGGAAGATTGCACGAGTCACAATCTACGGTGGAAACCGTGGTCTAGGGATGTAAATTGGAGGCATTACTTGGACGGTACCAAATGCATTACTTAGACCGATCACAAGGGCCTCCCATGTATCGATGTTTCAAAGAAACTAAAGCATGCAATGACATTGTTGGATGGAACTCTGGAATGAATATGACCGTGAAACTTGGACGTGCACGAGCTTTGCAGCTCACTTTCGACTTTAACATACCTGATCAGACTCGCCTTGTTTAAATTGAAGAACTGAAGGAAGAGAGTTCTCAAGATTGACCCATGCGGGGCAATGGGGAAGCAACCTTTGGCAGGTCGGATGACATCTGCTACTTCATGGAACGAATGTGGATCTCATTATGCAGCAACCTTAGGGAACTGGTGCAGGCGAAGCACACGGGCCTCGATATCCTATTCATCTGAGTTTTGAAAGGGTGTATTAAAACCTGAAGACCATGTACGGATGAGAATGATGTTTGACTTGTGGGAAAGTCGAGATGAGATATTAACGACCAGATACACATGTTTGGAAATGAGAACAGACTGCCATGGATTTTGTTACTAGTCTACTTACAACTCGAAAGGGAAACATTATCACCTGGGTGACCATTGATGGACCCAAGTTACCAGCACACTTTCTTGCAATCAAGGGAACTGACGAGTCTTCACAGTTTTGAATGTTCCTCTGAAAGAGAGGCGGCTTTTAGGTACGAGGTGCCAACACCTGTTACCTCTGAATTTGATCTATGCAAGAATTATGTCAGGCAACACACAACACCCTTGGCTCACATCAGGACCAGAGCATTGCTTATCGCCGTTGGGCAAACGATCAGAGAAAACGAACTCTCTTAGCACCCGAAGACATGCTGCGAGCATGTGTGTGACTGGCTTTGGTGCAAATTGGAAGGACTCTTACCTATGGTTGAGTACTACTGCGGTAGTTATCATCTTGGAAACCAGACAGCTCTGTTGAGGCATTACATAGACAATAATGTCAACCCCCTTGTTGGACTGAGGTGGATGACAACCTAATCACAGGCCCAGGACTTACACTCGAAACTCTTGGGAAGATTATTTAGATTGGAATCGTGTGGCGGCAATGTGTGATTGCCAGGAAATCTGATAAACTTGGGAAACACTGGAAGATCACTGCAGGAGATCGTATCGTGTTGAAAGTCTCACCCTGGGAGGGTGTGGAACGCTTGGGAAGCGTGGCAAGCTTAACTGATGTCACGATGGACCATTCAACAGTCTGGGAAGGATCGTTAACGTGACCAACAAACTCGAGTGACCTGACAAACTGGGTAACGTCATGATATCATTTATGTCACAAGTCTACAAGAGGTGTTTGTTCGATGAAACACTTGTGATATCTTTACTAGGGTCTGAGCTTAACGACAAGTTGCAGTTGTCGTTGAATCTATTGAAATGCAAGGATCAGATGAAGCTTAGGTACCCACACTTATTTCCAGTAGATTAATCTAAATCTGATGCAACCGGTGAATTTTGGGGCGAAATTCCTTTTAAGTTGGGGATGATGTGGTACCCGCGGAAAAATCCACCATCATCCTGAGTTAACATCTGGTCGTCTTGGATTATTTATCAAATTTCAGGACGAAATTTCTTTCAAGTTGGGGATGATGTGACAACCCGAACTTTCAAGGTTAGTGCCATCTAACCTCGTGACCTCTAACCTCGTATTATTTCGCTTCACGATGTTATATGCGCTTGTATGTTATGCTAAACTTGTTTAACGTAATCAGTCATACTTGATTGTGTATTTTTATGAATTTAATAATTATAAGTTTGGGTAAAGTTATGTGGTAAGTTAAAAACTCCCACTCCACCCGTATGGTTTCTTAAATTATTGGCCCAAAACCCGTTGAGCCCAAGCTGGGCCGGCCCACATAGGTGTGTGCATATACTACGACATTGTGCATGATTCCTATATCTCGCAAATCATAGCCATAACAAACCCTACTTTTGTTCCCTTCTCTCCCAAGTATAATCGGCTGCCCTCTTCTCCTCTCAGGCTATCCTTCATCCGTTCTAGCTTACACCCTACACTTCTCCGGTTAGTACGCTTATCATCCTTTTGGTTTGTATTCTTTTACGTTTTAAGTGAGGTAGCTATTTGTTAATTTGTGTTAATGTGCATATGAGATCAGACTTCGTTTGATAATGATTGACTTGGTAGAATGTTGTTAATTAATTAGCGTGACATAGTGATAAGGGTTGCATGGAATCGGAGTTTCTTATGATAAATCTGATTAGTGTAATTGTAGGATCGTTCGTTGACCTGTTTGAGTCGTTCAGAGAAGTTCGTATCCGAATTAAGAGGCGGAAACTAATAATTCGGTGCGATTGAAGCTGTATTCACTTTAAACTTTGCTGTTATATTGATCTTGAACACTATTACAAGGTTTGACAGCACTTCGGTAGCACTTCGTGGCTCAACCGGAAGATTACACCCTTAACTATGTGTGTGGATCGCTCCTATATTTATAGATTAGCTTGGGTCGCTTATATGGACTGCCATATAAGCGATCCTAGACGCATGCCTTATAAGCGATCCAGGACATGAACACATAGGCGATCCAGACACTAAATTGATACAAAAGCGGTCCTAGACTAGTACATATAAGCGATCCCTATACAAAACACTAATTCTAGGATTCCGTGCCATGTCTGATCTCCTTAAACTTCAAGACTTGATGGAAGACGTAGTCAGCAGACGTAGGTGCACTAACAGACTCCCCCTCGGATGTTGACGGAGTCTTCATAGATCTTTCCAAACTGACTTCGCACATGTCTATCTACAATCTTCATCAGTCAACAATTTGCCTCTGAAATATCTATCGTTCCAAGAATCCTCGTTCTCTATCTTCATCAACATCAAACTCTTCTTTCTTGAATGTTGACTCGGTGTCTTCAGACTCCCCCTCTCACACAGCTGGGATCGTAGTCTGGAATTCAATCTTTCACTGGTTCTAAAATCGTTAACAGACTCCCATCAGGTTCAAGATCGTAACCTGGCACTTTAACACCTGTACCTGCACAATCTCTTCCTAACCATAAGTTTCTACAAAGATTACTTCTCAACAATTTAGAAACTATGTTGAACCAAAATAATAATGATTTTGCATTCAAGAATTTATAACTGGTTCTTATCAAAACAACTTTACCATCTACACACAAACATTCCCCAAACCAGTTCTTCAAGTTTAGCACTTTGAATTTCAAAAATCAGCATCTCAACACCAGTTGTCGAAAATCTTTTTGATTTTTCAAAAATTTAAGCTAAAACACACCAAAAATCTTTTTGGATTTTCTGAATGAAAGTAAATGCAGAAATGAAATATTTACAAACAATATTTTTGTGAGTTTGTGCAAGAGGATCATATCAGTTATAAAACATATCACAAACACCGTTAAGCTTGATTACATGATAAGTTCTAAACAATTTACCTAGATTGTCAGTATGTTTGTCCACTTAAATTTTCACACAGATTTCAATTGATTCGAGATATGATATAAATGTTTTAAAGACTTAAACTTAATTGTGTATCACTCCACTTGAATATACTCCTGTATCCAGATCCCAAATATTCAGTCTTACAGGTGAGTATACCACAGATGATATCTGTAAAGGGGTAGATGCGAAACCGTGAGAGCTCAGGTCAGAACTTCCGTTCAGCAGAGAGATGACGGCTCGACTTTTGGTGGGTCCCCTTTAGAGGATCTTTTTTTACAACAGCAATGACTATCAATTTTATTGTTTAATCAGATTGCTGAGGGCGACGCTTATGTTTCAAAGCTTTTTGCAGAAAGTATTATTCGAGGACTAGGTCAGTATTTCCATACAGCAGAAGTCCCGGAATAATACCCCAGATATCACTGAGCATAAAGACCTAGTATCTCAGAATATGGGACCTTTCAAACAAGATTTCGGGGGTTACCCATATATCCAAGAATAGTTACCCACGAATCAAGTAAGTTTGATTTAGGTTTATATCTCGTTTCAATATACTAAATGTGCGAAAATCTACTGACACATCCACAGTAAGATTGTTTATCACCTTTTGATTTTACAAATCTTTAGCGTGCTGTGATAGTCCACTGATGTACTATCATTTCCTCTTTTTCGCAACAAAAACTCATTTTTCAATTTTATCATGTTTTTGGCTTTTTCAAATTTTCTGATGTTTTTGGATTTTCTAAAAATTCTTACTCCCCCTAAAATTCAAATACCTCTAAAGAAAATTGAAAACAAACTGTACAGAACATGACAACTGATATCGAAACACTTCAATTCTCCATCCGTTTGGCTTAAACAATCAGAACTCCCCCTCACAACAAACTATTTTCCCATAATGATTTCAAAACACTTAAGTTTGTTTTAATCAGCATGGTTTTTCCGGAAAATAAGTTTAGTTGTTTTTACTTTTTGTAAAACGGGGCAAAATCAACACATTGTTTACCAATTTCATGAATGATAATTAAATCAAGTCCAATTCAATGACCTTGATTTAACCACTTGTAAGATCAACTCCATTCCACAACTAAAAACTTTCAAACCTGTTTTTCAACCAATTACCATCATTTGGTTGAATTTTCAAAGTGCCGATTCCTACTCCTCGCTTACAGACCTGGGAGTTCCGGCAAATCCTGCAAAAACTTCACAAACAGATTTAGAAAGATGCCGATTCATGATCCACAATACCATCTTGGGATCTCCGGCAAGTCAGCTTTGCATTCTTGAAAAAATATATCCACCGAAGCCTGACCTTCCTTGGGTGTAACCTCATTGTTTTCATCTTTCCTTTCAACCGACTTGTAAACCCATCCTTTGGAAGCATAAAAATCTTTAATGCTTTGGGCTTTACCACTGATCATTTTACATTTCCGTTAAAAGTTTTTTCAGCATCAATTTTCTTTTTGTCAGAATAAAACTGATTTGAAATTTCAACTTTTCCGATTTTAGATTTATAATTTTTAGCACTTAGTAGCGGAAAATTCACATCGTCCACTTTCGGAACTTTCTTTACAATCTCTTTCTCAACATGTGGCTCCTCTGATTTTATGGAATCAGAATCATTACCAGACTTTTTACCTGAACCTTTTACAACCCATTTCTGATTTGTAGCATTGTCTATTCTTTTGGAAGCACTCTTTGAACATTCTCCTTTCTCATAAGTCGAATTCTCAAAGCCTGTGAACTTCCGGGTTGACAGTTCAGTCTTCTCAACAACTTTTTCTTTCATTTTTCTTGAGACTTCTTGTTTTGGTCGAAATGTCTTTGGACAATCTTTCGCAACATGACCCATAGTTTTACACTGAAAACAAGATCTCTTTTCAACCTTCTTCAGGTCTTCCTTCTTCTTCATGTCCTCTTGCTTCTTAGCAAGGAATTCTTGATTCGTCTGATTTCTGAATGATTTTTCTTTTTCAGCTTCTGTTGTTTCTGAATGATTCGTCTGATCTCAACAAACATTGTTTTTGGTTTATAAACTTTTTCATTTTTATAGTTTTTCTGTGGAACAAAACCAAGACCTTTCTTTTTGTAATTACGATTATGGTTTGGTTTCTTTTGGAAACTATAACCACAATTGTAACCCATTTTCTTGTTGATTCTCTGTTGATCTCTTGAAGTGTATTGTTTAGATTTTCCATTAAGATTAAAATCTTTTATTTCAGAAATATTAATTTCTGTTATTTTGAAAACCTTTTGAATCATTTCAAGTCTAACACTTCTTATTGGAAAACTCTCATCAGAATATAATTTGTCAGAACCTTTCAAAGTATATGCCACTTTGACCGATTCATCATTCAAATTAGATTTTGAAAGTAAAAATTCTTTATCATAAACCCGTTTGTCCTTTTTGACTGTTGGCTTTGACGCACTGGACCCAGACTTTGACTCGGGTTTAGACTTCGGTTTTGATTCCTCATTGTCATCTGTGTCTAACACCTGATCGACCATACTTTTTATCAACTTTGACTCATGATCTGTGTCTGATGACGTATATGTGACATCAATACTTTCTAGTAAGTTATCCGACGACCCAGACTCCCATTTCAAATTGATCGCTTTATTGACTCTTTCTGAATTTGGTTTTCGAGGTGAATATCCATTTTCGACCGGGGGCGGACATCTGTTATAAGATACACTCGGTTTCTTACCAGAAGTCTTCAATATTTCTTCATCTTTTGTCACAGATTTTTCTTCTTCAAATATCTTCACTTCTTCAAACGTCTTCAAATCTTTCACCACTGGATAAATCCTGTCAATAACAAAAGTAGAACATGAGTAACTGTCTAATAATTTTTTAACTTTCTCAGTTTCTATCTTTTGTGTTGCCAACTCAAGCTCGAGATCTGCACATTTCTTTATGTTAAAGTTCGCCGTATCAAGCTGTCTCAGATATGCTATCTTCAAAGTATTCATAGCTTCAGCTTGTTCACCATCAGAATCTGTGTATTTGTTGATTTCTCTGTTCATTGTATCATATGATTCCTTCAACTTGTGAATATTGTGCAGCAACTCATTGTTCTGCTTAATCAGCGAATCACAGTTCATGCACTTTTCTTGGACCATGACCGGTTCATCATCCACTTTAATCTCAAATTCAGGAACTTCTTTCACTGTCCTGCTTGAATTTAAAAATTGAGCTGTTCTCAATTTCTCAGCTTTTGCTTCTTCTTTCAATCTCTCTTCCTCTTCCGCCTCCTCTCTGTTCTTTCTTTGTCTCTCTTCAGCAGCTTCCATGACTTTTCTGCACCTTTCTGCACATTTCAAATCATAAGCATTAGCAAAGAAAGCATGAGAAGTGTTTTTAGACATCTCTTTGGCCATAAGATTTTGATCTGGACAAAAATCATCCCAGGTAAAACCTTCAGCCATTTTTTCATCATCTTGTTCAGCTAGACACACTTTGCTATCTTTTGGAAGATACTTTTCCCAGGTAAAATTATTATATTTTCCCTGACTAACAACACATGCTCTTTTATCAGCCACATCTCTTCCATGAGCCGTTTGTGCCTGATGCTGCTGTGCTGGTTGAGTGATTTGATGATAAATGGCCTTCTTGTGATAATCATTGTTTCCGAAAGGATTCTGGGCACTGGTAGCTTCACGGTTTTTGCATTCCCTCTTGAAATGCCCCTTCTCCCTGCAACGAAAACATGTAACTTTAGATTTATCAAAACCTAAAGCTGAAACGTTTGCATCACGAAAATCATCACGGCCGGTAATTTGTTTAAACTTCTCAGCGCGTCTCATCACACTCGCCATACACCATTTTATATCCATCAATTCCATTTCCTCAGCATCAATTTGATCGTAATCCTCTTTCGTGAGCATTGGATTACCGATCTTTCCTGCAACAAAACAACTATAAGATTCTAAAATCATCCCTAACAAAGACATTTGATTTTTTGCAATATCTTCAGTGTAGTCTTGATCATTTTCAAGGCTTAATACAATGTTACACTGAAGTTTTCTACCATTCTTTGTTACAGAGATTTTAGGATCAAAAGATGAAAATCTTGTGCTGTTGCTTAATCCTTGAGATGCCGTCTTCTCAGCAGAATCTTTAACACTATAAGCAGTTTCGATCTTAGGAGAAAACTTTGTTGAATCAGTAGCACCATGCTTGTAGTACAGACTGATATCCTGCTCTCCATCATAGTTCTTCATCCTAGCGATCTTTCTTTGCTCCATCTCTTGGGCTTCTAAATGCTTTATGAAGTCTCCGAGTTTCATCTTTTTATATTCCACTTTGTTGGACTTCAGCATCATCAAAAATGTTCCCCAGATTTCGTATGGAAGCGCATCTGCAAGTTTTTCAATTAATTCATCAGTATCTTTCTTTACACCTAACTTTGTCATATTTCTCACCAAGTTACAATATCTATCAATAATTTGTTTGGTGGTTTCATTTTTCAATCCCCGAAACAAGTCAAATTCTTTCTTCATGAGAGACATTTTGTTCTTTAACATATCATCACTTCCCGTAAATTTTGCTTCCAATTCTGTCCAAATCGAATATGCAGTTCCATCATGTTGAAGCAGTATCAAAATATGTTCTTTTATCGCTTGCTGAAGTAGACTCACCATCAATTTCTCATCTCGATATTTCTTTTTATCTGCAGTACTCATCTCTCTAAGCGTTAGCGGAATACCATTCTCAATATTGTCCTTTGTGGGTTTAACATATGGTTCTTCAGTGTGTTCCCACGTATCAAGATGATAGGCTTCAACCCAATTTCCGAATCGTTCCGACCACACGTTGTAATCATCAATATCCATGAGTTTCGGTGGTTTCTGAGACATTCCGGTTTCATTTTCGATCAAAGCACTTTGAGTAATCGAAGCCGGGGTAGCAAAAGCGTTATAAAATTCCGTATCCATTGTTCACAAATTGTTCACAAATTCACAACAATTTCCAAATTTTAACACTCCGTTCACAAAAGTGAATTGAAATATCCTGTCTTAATGAGTGGTTCAACTGAATGAATAATCGAGCGGACCAAACTAATTTCGTTGGAACGGTCCAAATACAATGTCAGTTCGAGCGATCGAGCCAATTGTCAAATGAGCGGTCCAATATAATCCCAATGAGCGGTCCAGAAATCTTAGTTCGAGCGGTTCAAAGAGCTTGTTCGTTCGAGCGGTTCAACAATGTTAGTTTGAGCGGTCCAACAAGGTCTATTCGAGCGGTTCACACAGTGTATCAATCAGCGATCCAGAAGCTTACGTCATCTTTTGAGCGAACCTAAATGAACAAATCACCTAAAATCTTGGTTTCTACTTCGATTTTAGATCTGAAAACTTCAAGGATTTGTTAATTCATGATTCCGAGTACACTGTGTGATTTTGAGCTTGTTTTACCGTGAAAAATTTTGAAAAAGTGAAGAACGTGTAGAAAATCAGAAGAATAGCAGCTAAAATGGTAAGAACTCCTCCTCCTGAGCTCTGATACCACTTGTAGGATCGTTCGTTGACCTGTTTGAGTCGTTCAGAGAAGTTCGTATCCGAATTAAGAGGCGGAAACTAATAATTCGGTGCGATTGAAGCTGTATTCACTTTAAACTTTGCTGTTATATTGATCTTGAACACTATTACAAGGTTTGACAGCACTTCGGCAGCACTTCGTGGCTCAACCGGAAGATTACACCCTTAACTATGTGTGTGGATCGCTCCTATATTTTATAGATTAGCTTGGGTCGCTTATATGGACTGCCATATAAGCGATCCTAGACCCATGCCTTATAAGCGATCCAGGACATGAACACATAGGCGATCCAGACACTAAATTGATACAAAAGCGGTCCTAGACTAGTACATATAAGCGATCCCTATACAAAACACTAATTCTAGGATTCCGTGCCATGTCTGATCTCCTTAAACTTCAAGACTTGATGGAAGACGTAGTCAGCAGACGTAGGTGCACTAACAGTAATATTGTTATCTAGAGTTGACTTCTTGACACACTTGACTGAAAATATAATTGTTGATCAATATGTTATTAGTAAAAGAAGAATCATGATTTAAGGTTTCGCTAGAAACGGTATGATCACGATGGTATGGATGCTGATTACAAACTAGGACTTTATGTGATGATTTTGGTGTGGTCCGATTTGGATGTTTAATAATTATGATACTTGTGTGAGCCGATCTACATGTTGATGGTTACGTTGATATATGTGAAACGTGATTCTTACATGATTAATAAGGGTTAGGGAATTCATGTTAGCAGAAACACAAATTGATCCGCTATACAAGGTGTGATATTGAGCAAAGATGAATGAACTGGGTTTGAATATTAGAAAAGATGTTAGGGATTATGTAGTGGCATGATCGATCCCAATATTGATGATAAATATGAGTTGCAACAGTAAGTTATGTAAAATAAATGATAAAGATGATTAAATGGATTATAACATAGTTTAGCAAAGTTTGTTAATAAAGTGAATATATGAGAAATTCATATTTTGTGCAATAGGTATTATACAGTGAGTTAGGTGCATGAGGAATAATGGAAACGTTTTACTTCTGGGCTTTGTATCGGATTGGGTCGGTTAATTGGGAAGGACCTTAATTGTTTCTAATTCACATTAAAAAGGCTTCACACATAAGTGGGCTTCATATATGAACTGGGCGTGTGGGTTAAATTAATGCTGATATATATATTCATGAAATTGTGATCTAAGAGGAATGATTACCGAGGTGATCATCAGGTCACTCGAATTGTTTGGGTGTTAAGGGCAGGCCACGACATTGGATTAAATGGAAGACTAGAGTTGTTGCAATTTGGGCCGTTAACTTGAATAGACGTTGGTTGGGCCTGTTAAGAAATTGTGACCCACACTTACAATTAGTGTGCACTTGAATCTGGGAGGGAAGGCAACTGGGCCGCGGTTGGGCCGGGACTAAGGGTGGGTCACAATGTGGGACGGGTCGATCTAGGGGACATTAGGCCGAAGCCTAGTGGGCCGTACTGTTTAAAGTATTAAGTTAGAGTTTACATTGGGCCTAGTATAAGTGTATGTTACCAATTGATTTATATTGCATAACTTGATAGCTTGAATGGTATTATTTCGGTGCTATTTGTGAAATGGGGTGTATTAGATATATAATGGTTCACTTGCTAGATGAGCAACATTTAAATACGTTATGAGTAATACACGATTCCTAGATGTTATGTGTTATATGATTGTGTATGTGACCATACTGGAATACGAGCCTAATGTTGAATGGAATCAATAATAGGGTGTGATCAGTTTAATAACTAAAACACGTGAAACATTCTGCCGAGCACACCAAGGTGAGTTCATTACTTTTGAGCATGCGTCCCGGTGGTTTGGGACAGTCAGTGGGTATCCCGGGGAGGGATAAATCTTTTGGGTAAAACTGGGATGTTGGATAATATTCTCACTTTCTATCTCTTAAGTCCCATCTTTTGCTATCGTGGGTGGTAGCAGGGTATTAGTTGGTAGCGCTACATAGGTTTGGCACCCTCACACCGTACCGGGGAGGACGGTTGTGAACTAATTACCCAGTCGGGCCCAGTGCTTTGATAGGAGCACTGGGGAAAGGGCAAAACATACATCAGGAGCCGTCTTATTCAGTATCGAGATATTATCAACATTACTTTCGGATTAAAATTCAATGGATTAACTAAACACTTGGTAACCAACGTTTTCTTAAAACTATGAACTCACCAGCGTTGTCTGATACACTTGTTGCATGCTCGCAGGTCGTTAGATTATATGGATTTGGAACTTGCTGTCTGGAGTAGCTGGAGTGGTCATGGGTCGTGCTGATTGGATACGAATGATGGGTTTATTGATTACATACATTTAAATTGAAACAGTTAAACTATGATTTCTTTTATTTGCTTCCGCTGAACATGTTGGTTTTCATTTAAACTTATTGACGGTACTTTTCAGTAATAATTGATGATTTTATTTAACAACGTGTGATCGGTTCAATATGATTAGTGGCTCGCTATTGGTTTGTCACGCGCATAATAGGGTTTCCCATGGGTGGTATTTTGGGGGTGTGACAACCGTGGTTACCGAAAATGATCAGTTTCGTAAACACATATCTAGATCACGTATTCAACAAGTCACATGTAACAACATTGTCACGTAACACATAGCAAACGTTTAGATTCCATACGCGCTCATAACACAAGTTCTCGTTCCCAACGGTAGTTTACAAATAACATCAGTTTCATAATAATTAAATCACGTATTTTACACAGTTTACATACAAGTTCACATCCCGTGCATAACAACACATAACAGGTGGATTTGCTACTCTCACAAGTCACCTTAGATTTCTCATTCTTAATCAGCATTATTAACATGCCACAAAATTTATAAACACAGATACTCATTATCATATTTATCACAAGTTGTTTCACTATTCCGTCGAGTTACTCTTCACGGCGAAGCATCCTCTCGGCGAAGATCTATTCTTCGTCGAGAGTATAAGTGACGAAGAACCATTATGGCGAAGAGTAAGACTTCGTCAGGGAATGATTGCGGTGAACCTTGACGGTGAACCTCGATTGTTCGTCAAGGCCTAGACGAAGAATCAAGTCCTTCGTCGAGTAGGATTCTTCGCCGTTCCTTAATAGTTTCATCGATCGTCATCGTTCATATTCAATCAAATCAATATTTACTATAAGCATCACAATCAACAAAACAAACCTATCATCATTATGTACACAATGTTCTAAAACCATTTACCATCTAATCATCGGAACTCGAGATCCATATGGCTTCAGTTATCAAAATTACTCATGCAATCCAAACATATATGTTTATTCACAGATAGCATATTAACTTGCAGAATTCTTAACGATATTAGATCATAAACATATCTCATGCTTGTTCACATAATTAACAATCAAAGCACAATCACATGAAATCAGAGAACATCAAATCAGACAAGGATCGAACTATGGATAACACAGTAACTGGTCGATGTTGAATGAGATGATTGCGCTTGAACGAGAAGGTAGGGCTCCGAATGAGAGGGGGAAGGAGGCTGCCGTCAGTTTGTAGAGAGGTAGCGAAGCTAGGGTTTCTGATTGTTTTGGGTGATTGCAAGATTATGAAAACCAATCCCTACATCGGCTATGTGTATGTGCTAAAGGACAAGTCGGGCCTAGCCTAGGGCTCCACTTGGGCCGAGAGTCCTTTCGGCAAAGACTCTCCTAGACGAAGAACCACACTTTGTCAAGATTACTAATGACGAAGAACTATCTTCGTCATGAAGGTTCGTTGGGTATGTTAATGGCGAAGAACTATCTTCGTCATGAAGGGTTTGTGACGAACTATCTTCCTAATGTCTACACATAAACAATTCTTAAGCTTTCATTAAACAACCAACATAACAATACATATATAGCGCACATAATACAACATAAAACGATTTGCTAAAATAGGATTGTGAGACAACTGATGCGTAGAGAAAGGACCTTGAGATTTCGGGTTGTCACATCATCCCCAACTTGAAAGAAATTTCGTCCTGGAATTTGATAAGTAACCCAAAACAGTCAGGTGATAGATCAGGATGACTGTGGATATTCCTCGGGTGCCACATCATCCCCAACTTGAAAGGGAATTTCGTCCCGAAATTCGCCAATGATATCAGGAGTTGCTTCAACCGTTGAACAATCGAGGATACTAAAGCTTCGTCTGATCTTTGCGTTCCCACGTGAACTCCGGTCCACGTCTTGACTTCCAACAAACTTTCGCGATTGGAATTCGACTGTGTTAACGAACCTTGACTTCCTAGTCTATGTTTTCGATAGATTCCTTGACAACTGCAACTTGTCGTTAACCTTAGGCTCTAGTAAGGGTATCACCAGTGTTTCATCGGATAAACACTTCGTTAGATCCGAGACATAAATGACATCGTGAACGTTACCCAATTCGTTGGGTAAGTCGAGTTTGTAGGCCATGTCGTAAATTCATCTTGCCACGCTTCCCAAAGCGCACTGCACCCTCCCAGGGTGAGATTTTTAATCGTGACACGTTCGCCTGCGTCGAACTCCCAGCGTTTCCTAAGCTTATCAGCTTTCCCGGCGGTCACGCATTGCCGCCATACGATTCCCGATCTAAACAATCTTCTCAGAGGTTTCAAGTACAAGTCCTGGACTTGTGATTAGGTTGTCACCCACCTTAATCCAACAAGGAGATCGGCATTATTGTCTATGCAATGCCTTAATCAGAGCTGTATGAATACTAGAACGGTAATGGCTGCAGTAGAACTCAACCAAAGGTAAATGTCCTTCTAACTCTTACTAAAGTCAATCACACACATGCTCGCAGCATGTCTTCGAGTGTCAGGATGGTTTGTTTACTCTTACCGTTTGTCCTACGATGATAAGCAATGCCCATGTCTAGACGTGAGCCAAGGGTGTTTTCTATTGCCTGCCATGAATCAGGTGTAGATCAAAATTGGAGGTAACAGGAGTTGGCACCATGTGCCTAGAGACAGCCCTTCACAGGTAATTACTCACAGGATACGAAGACTTTGTCAGTTTTCCTTGTTTGCAAGAAAGTGTACTGATTACATGAGTCAATTAACGATCGCCCATGTGATATTGTTTCCATTTCGGGTTTCAAGTAGGACAGTGACAAAATCCACGGTAGTCTGTTCCCATTTCCATATGGGTGTTTCCGGTTGCTGGCACAAAGAAGAAGGTTTCTGATATTCCACCTTGACTTTCGCACAAGTCAAACATCGTTCACATACTCGGCTATGTGGGTCTTCAAGCGCGGTCGCCAGTACAAGATTTATAAATCCTAATATCTCCTATCAAAACCCAGACGACTAGAACATAGAGCCCGATGTGCTTTGCTCAACACAAGTTCCCTACGGTTGCCGTATAGTGGAATCCATATTCGTTCCATGAAGTAGTGAATATCGTCCAACTTACCAAAAGTTGCTCCCCCATGCCCCGCATGGACCCAACTTGAAAATTCTCTTCCTTTAGTGCTTCGGTTTGAACAGGGCGAATCTGATCGGGTAGGCTAGAGTCGATGGTGGGCTGCATGCTCAGACGTGTTTAGGTTCAATAGTCATAATCACTCGAGAGTTCCATCCAGTGATGCCATCACATGTTTAGCTCTTTCGAAATAAGGGTACACGGGAGGCCCTTGTGATCGATCAAAGTAGTGTATTTGGTACCGTCAAGGTAATGCCTCCAACTTAAATCCAAAGACCACGGTTTCCACTGCAGGTTATGATCATGTAATTCCCCTTCGTAAATCCACTACGTAAGTCATCACCTTCTCGTGTTACATCGGCGTGTAACTGGGACTCTGACCAAAACCGTCATGGTATACCACTAGATCACCCGTACCCTCGGGTGAAGACGATGCTCAGTGCATTGTAGAGTTGGGTTTCAAAAGCTGAAAAGACGTCCGCCTGTTTTGTCTCCCATGAATACACAACACCCTGCCATGCTAAAGAGATTTAAGCTGCGTGATCTTCGAAAATCCCGTGATGAATCTGCAATAGTATTTAGCGAGACCAAGAAATTGTTGTATCCCCGAAGGAATCTTTGGTGTCGATCAGTTTCTGGCAAAATGGATCTTAGCGAGATCCACGTGTATTCCCACTTCGTTGATTTCATGACCAAAAATGTACCTCTCGAATCCAGAAGTTACATTTAACAAGACTTCGCACGGAGTGGCTCCTCCCTCAAGAGCTCTAAAATAAGATACAAATGCCGCCCATGATGTTCCTTTCTCCTGGAAATGATTCAGAACGTCATCAATAAACACGGTCGATTCAGGTGATCCATAAAGCTGCCGGTGTGTTGATTAACCCAAAGGTCATGGAATACAAAGTCGCAATGGCCGCATTGCGTTCGATATTCCGTTTTAGGAACATCCTCCCCTTGAACTTCCATCTGATGATAGTTCGTTCGTTAGTCAATCCTCAAATGGGAGCTTGACCCTCGCAACTGGTCGACAGGTTGTCAATACATGGTCGAGGCGAACGGTTCTTGACTGTCACCTAGTTGAGTTCTCGATAATCAGTACACATACGAAAAGGCTAATCTTCACGGATATAACTGGGGCTCCCCAAAGCGAAAAAAAACTAGGTCCGACAAAACTCCTGTCCAACAGTTCCTGTAGTTGATTAGACAGTTCTTGCAACCTCCTGGTGCAAGACGGTAAGGAGTACGAGTAATCAGGGCTGCCTCTGGCGTGAGATCAAACTGAGATTCTGCCTATCAGTTGTGGAAGTAAACCTGAAAGTTCATCGGGTAGTACACCGAGAGGAATCACAAAGAATTAGTGGATCCTCGATCTTCTTTTCCTTTGCCTTAACATCAGTAACGGTTGCTAAATAGCGGGGTAATCCCTCCGTAGACACTTCTGGGCCTTTATTGCTGAAATGATGCTAACCTTTACACCACTCTGACACTTTAGGTCAGACGATGATTCTCCACTAGGGAGAGGGATACGCAGAATTTTCTCCTCACCGGGTGTATGTGCTCGATATCTAGATAACCAATCCACACTAACTACTACATCGAAACCATCAAGGATAGTAGAAGGAAGGTCGATGTCGAACACTTGTCCCACAAGGTCGAGTTTGCATCCCAACGAACATATGAGGTTTCAATTGACTTGCGAATAGCCGATTCCACAATAGGTTTGGTTTCAAGAAGCATCAGGGTTAAACAGAACAGAGACGAAGCGATTAGTTACCAAGAATGTGCAGGCCATCATGTTGCTATATTCCTGGTGTCGCCCACGCCAATCCTAAATGCGCTTCCACGAGCATCATTTCCAGTTTTGTTGTTTTCGTTACAAGGATTTCCAGTACTGCTGTCGTTCCCTTGGTTGTTGTCGTCTTGATCTAACAACGGCCAATCCATTTCATAGGCACCTTCATTTCCATACTGTAGGCTACGATTACGAGTACCTTGATGTCGTCGTAACTGTTGCCTCTAATGTCGTTGCTTGTAACGGAGCCCTTCGATCTTTTGCCAACAGGGTCCATCTTTTCACATTCCGTGTCACATCTTAAGGCACTACTCATTGTGCTGGCAGTTACACATTCCACACCATAGTCAATTGTCATCGTTTATGTCCCGATTAATTCGTAAGAGTTGACCCCCATAAGTCGCTGACTAGGGTTAAGGATTCGATTGAAGTCAGTTTGTTGGTGTTCGTTGCCGGTAATCAGGGTCGTTCTAATACTGAGCTCGGTAAGGCACTACGCTCATCCTCTTGTCCATCGTTCTTGCAAGTTGATTGAGTAACACACGGTATGTTTCTATAGTGTTGCAGAAGTGATCGCACTTCGGGATCTAAGGCGTCAATACATTGAGTTCCAGCAAACGAAGAGGAGTGAGAAAGGTATAGACCAATCATTTGACGTCGCGACGTCCAACACAGGGACGTTCGTACAAGCACCTAACATTCTACACAGTTCGCTAGGCATTCAGATGGGTGTTCAGGTAATACTCGATAGCATTGAGATTCGTAAGGATTCAGAGAGGAGTGAAAAGATCACGTTCGAGTAGGAGACAATCACTGCTATGACTCCTATATATTTGTTATGTTACTCATTGGTCGAATAACGGATCAGAACCCCTTTTTCACTTGTTAAGTCTCACTGGGACTCACATGCACCCCATATTATTATTATGTGTGCACCCACAATAATATTGTGATTTGCATGCTCATCTCAGTTCCTCCTAACTCATGTCAAATGGTTCCTCAAACTCAGATGTCAGACGGAGATTGTCAAAATGATAAGATCACAGAAATCCAAAGACTATGACATACTAACAACGCATCATAATGTAAGCAAACAATTCATGTAATCATGCTATATTGACGAGTGTGTGTTCGTTTGCTACATCATAAGCAAATGTGTACTAGTCATGTAATGTATGCAGCAGGTGAAAAAGACGAACCTTGCAATCTGGAGCTGAGTGTCATGGTCATATTCACGTATTCAGAACTGTTCGGCTATAGTCTGGTTTTATAAAAACATTTTTAAAACCAAGTTCACTATAACCAGTGGCTCTGATACCAAACTGTCACACCCCCAAAATACCACATGCGGAAACCCCCATGAGGCGTGTGACATACCAGGATCTAGCCACCAATCACATTGAACTCATAACAAGATTTCTAGTAGAACTTTCACTTATTAAAATACGTCGTACAAAACATTTTATTGTTCAGCGAAAGCAAAATACAATAGTTAAGAATTTCGTAGTCTAAGTGAATAAAAACCAATATACTCATCTCATGATTCCCTATAACTCGACCCATGACCACTCCAGCATCCCAGACAGCAAGTTTCCAATGATATGTACCTATAGACCTGCAAGCATGCAGAAAAGTGTATCAGACAATGCTGGTGAGTTCACAGTTTTGTTTACCGAGATTCGTGTTACATGTTTTGCTGCCAAAAGTTTAGTTCAGTTCAAAAGCATTTCCGAAGACAATGTTGATAATAACTCGATACCATACGAGATGGCTCCAGATTATTTTTGCCCTTTCCCCAATGCCCCTATTAAAGCATTGGGCATGACTGGGTCATTAGTTCACACCCGTCCTCTCAGGTACCGTGTGAGGGTGCCAAACTATCACACCCTGACTTTTGCGGAAGCATGATTATGTGTGACATTCTTAATATCATTGCATTCAATCATAACAACAACTATATGATAAAACTGAAGATGTTCATGCATTATATAAGTTTAAAAACATAACAACAACATATAGAATTCAAATTCGAGTACAAACCATGCAACTTGTTTTTAGAGTTCACAAGAACTCGACAAAAGACATTAAATAAACCAGGTTTTGGAAAACATGTCTCGTCCAGGATAAGACACACTAACCAAACCCTATGACCATGGATGACATCTTTTATTCTCAAACAACACTTGGAACTTCCGAACGCCCGCCAGATCCACATTTAATTCCCTGAAATACATGTAGTTTGAAAACATCAACAAAAGTTGAGCGAGTTCGTGTGTTTGTTTGTGTGTATGGATAAACCTTTGAAATCATTGTAAGTATGTATGTAAGTTTGTAAATCCCGGTATGAAAGCAACAAGGAAAAACAGATCATTAATGGTTTGCAAGGCCATTAATATGTGTGACGTGATGCAGGAAGGCTCAAACCTAGCAGACTTTGCACCGGGCTTCCGGCTGTAAGACATAGTCAACCCATGGGCCAAACCCTGGTCCAACATGGGCAGGGCTCGCTACACCCAAATAGATCTATCACTCATGTCCCTCGGTCCTACAATGAGGTTTAATGGTCTTAAGCGTCATACCCACCACTCACATGATCTAGCAGTACCCTTCCTTAGCTAACCATACCAAATAATAACGTTTGTAAACAGTTGTAACATGTACTTCACCCCCGAAGTTATAAAACTAAAAATAGTTAAAAGAAAAAGGGGGTCACGAACTCACAGTCTTGCGTCTTCGTATCACAGTAACTCAAGCTTCTTCCGGTGTACACGACTACCTACAACGTACTATGATCTATTAGACGAGCAGGTCGTGCCTTGACTTAGTATCAATTAGCATCTTTGATTTACTTTTCTTCGTGTCTTCGATATTATTCCAAGTTATAATCATTTGTTAAAACATTAAATATTTTAACTTAAACTAGATTTTTGCCCCCCGCGCGTTGCGCCGGCGGGACAAAGCGTTAAATCGCAAACCAAGCTCACCATTAAGTGAATACATTTCAATATCATTTCTCAACCGAACAAACGAAATTTGGATTCTAACTCTAAATAATTATGCGAGAACCAAAAACTTTTAAAATTAAATTTAGATTCCACTCCATCCCGGTTATTGGGCAGTTATTACTCTTGGTTTAGTGTCGGATTCGCTTGACCATCCCGAGCCTTGCCCGTCAATAACTGGATCGTTATCCAGTTTAGTTTTTGTGAACTCGAGCCATTGAAGGAGTCCTGACTCCTAGCTTTCTGATCTTTTTGAAGCTATGATCTTGCCATCTTAATGTGAAACCATCAAGTTCAATCAGCAAAACTCGAACCGATGAGTTACATACATGTTTTGGTACAATTAGAATGATCGGGATGAAGTAAAGTTTACCTGAAAAACAATGTTTGATTTGCAGATGGATCCTGAGAATGATATGGTTTGATTAAAAAGACTGAGCCTGGCTTACTCACGTTTCATTTGTTTCAAATAATAGTATACTTACATTGAAGATAAGAGTTTGGATGTCTATTGAGTCCTTCAAAGAAAGTGAAGGACCAGTCCTCTGCTATAAAGGGGTTTTCGTATCACCATCAGTGTTGATTGTTTTCTATTATGGTAACCTGCATTAGTAATAAAAAAGCACTGAAACATTTTTAGTCCAAGGTTATAAGAAATTATCTTGATCAACAAAAATAAAATAAGTAAAATCACTATAACAGATTAACGTTCAAAAATTAAGTTGCAATTCATTAAAATTGTTCAATCAACAAAACTCAATGTATCTATTGCATTATCTTGAAAACAAATAAATTAAGGAATGAGAGAATTAACATTGGTCGTGACAAACGACAGTTGTACTGGATACGCTTGTGAGCGCGTCCGCGAGGCTGCTTCTTCTTGTCCTGCTTGGCGACCTTGGGGTTTGGCCTCTCACCTTGCCTGCACGCACCAATGATCCATGAACTTTACCTGTGTAATCAAATTCAAATGTCTGTGTAAAATCAAGAATTAACAATGAGAGTTTGTTTTATCGAATGATCTCAGACCTAAAAGTATTGTTAACAACACCTATATAAAAGTGTAAATATGATTCTTTAACATAATTAAATAGTTTAAGCAAGTCTTTAGAAGCAAAGATAGCTGAAGCTATTATCTAAAATCTAAATTCAAAGATTAGGTACAATAATCATCATATATGTTGCATCAACAATAAAACATGCAAAATCACTAAACTCGTTCTATCACCTGATTAATTTTCAAAACAACTAAGTCGTACTTGATTAAAATTCTTCAATCAACAAAAGACAGTGTATCTGTTACATTCACTTCAAAACAAATGAACTAAAAAATGTTTAAAGAGGCAAAGTAAATGGAGAAAGTAGATGATCTTAAATATCAAAACACACTTTAAGAGGGTCAAAATTACCCAAACACACTATAGATGATCTTAAAGATCAAAACACACTTTAAGCGGATCAAAATTACCCAGGCACACTATAGATGATCATAAAGATCAAAACACACTTGAAGCGGGTTAAAATTACCCAGGCACACTATAGATGATTATAAAGATCAAAACACACTTGAACCGGGTTAGAATTACCCAAACACACTATAAATATCAAAACACATTTACAGCGGGTTAAAATTACCCAAACACGCTATAAATGATCTTAAAGATCAAAACACACTTGAAGCGGGTTAAAATTACCGAAACACACTATATATGATCTTAAAGATCAAAACACACTTTTAATTGAATTATACGATAATGCATATAAATAATTTGGAATAGTGACATAAGTCAGTTTAAGTATTCTGGTGAAGGTACATACCTTTGTCAATTAAAGACGATGATATCGGTGCCCCTTTCTTATCTTCAATCTTAATCACTTGTGTTCCTGATTATAAACCAATTTATTTACATTAATCATTCTTTGTACATATGTGTCATGGAATTAAGCATTCGGTTGTATCTTAGCATTCTCTTAAAAAAACATATAAACATATTCATCTCTAATTAGTTCTTTTACACCAAACTTGATTTAATTTACCAATATGGTATTGTTTTAAGCTCATATTTTCATGGTTAACACAACTGTTATGGGTCATTTTCTGAACATATATCCTGACTAATATTCTGGCTTTGATTGTTTATTTGTGATCAGGATACCGGATCAGGATATTGGTATCATCCTGATACGATATCCTGGTAGTGACTGAATTAACCACGTGCAGATTAGAAGGCGCAAGTCTCCAACGTTCAAGTGGACTTCTTCTCCATATGGTAGAAATGATAACAAGAAAGTGAATGCTATTGAAGACGAGGATCCTGAAGAATATCCTGAATTATCTGAATATTGCTTTTCTGTTAACATTCCTGAATTGATGTATGCCATGCAGGGTTTAGGAGACAAGGCTAGGTGGCCTCGAAAGAATCAACAAAAAGCTGATTGGAAAGATAAGTCAAAATGGTGTGCCTTCCACGAAGATTTCGGACATGTGACGGAGGATTGCATTGCCCTAAGGAAAGAAATAAGCTATCTTCTGAGCAAGGGGTATCTGAAAGATCTCTTAGGATGAAAGAAGAATAAGGGTCAGGATACTGACAAGGATCCTGAACGAGCAGCCTCACCTCCTGCGGATGCCAAGATAATCAACTTCATTTCGGGGGGATCCGACATTTGTGGGACTTCGTATTCGGCGGCGAAGAGACATGCAAAAGAAGCTAAGACTGAAAGGGGAGACAAACCTGTCAGGATAACTACCCTCACAACTGACAAAGTGATCACATTTGATGCTGATGACAGGGATACTGTCCAGGATCCTCATCATGATGCTCTTGTAATAACGTTATATGTGGCTAACCATTTTGTACGCAGGATATTGGTTGATAATGGCAGCTCCGTCAATATAATCCAACTAGAGACTCTGAAGAGAATGAATGTATCTCCGATGGATATCACTTCAAAGTCCACCGAGCTTGTTAGGTTCAGTGGAGAGGCTAGGAACACAGTGGGAGAGATAAAGTTACCAGTATATGTTGAAGGAGTCAACTCGATACAACGCTTCTGTGTGATGGATTCTCTATCCTGCTATAACATCATACTGGGAAGACCATGGATACACGATATGAAGGCTGTGCCATCGACATATCACCAATGCATCAAGATCCCTACCCCTTGGGGAGTTGTCAAAGTCGATAGTGATCAGCAGGAGGCGAAAGAATGTTACTCATCCTCGATGAAATCCTCGACCAAACCTAGTGCAGCATAGCAATTAAAGATGTGGGCCCATGATATCGTGGAGGATCCGGAGGAGGATGTGAAGAAAATTATCCTGGATCAGGATAATCCTGATATCTCGGTGCTCGTAGGAGCCAATATCCCTCAGAAAATTAACTAACTTTTCGAAATGCAGGATGTCAACGTTTGCATGGAAGCATGAGGATATGACAGGTATATCCAAAGACATTATCACTCACAAGCTTGGAATCGACAGGTCGTTCAAGCCTGTACAGCAAAAGAGAATGAAGTTTGCTCCTGAACGGAACATAATTATTCAAGAAGAGGTTGAAAGACTATTGAAATCCAAGATGATCAGAGAAGTCAAATTTCCCAAATGGCTGGCAAACGTGGTAGTGGTTCAAAAGAAGAATGGGAAATGGAGAGTTTGTGTAGATTACACAGACTTGAATAAGGCTTGTCCTAAAGACCCATTTCCTCTTCCTCACATTGATGCAATGGTGGATGATACTGCCGGGCATGAAATGTTGACCTTCATGGATGCATCCTCAGGATTTCAGCAGATTCAAATGGAACCTTCTGACCAGGAGGATACTGCCTTCATGACACCGACAGGTATTTATTGTTATACGGCTATGCCTTTTGGTTTGAAAAATGCAGGTGCAACATACCAGAGATTGGTAAATATGATGTTTAAAGACAAGCTGGGGGACACCATGGAGGTATACATTGATGATATGGTGGTAAAATCAAAGAAAGCCCAGGATCACCTTCAGGATATTAAAGGAGCATTTGATATCCTGGACCAATATAACATGAAGCTAAATCCTGCTAAGTGTCATTTCGGAGTGGGGGCAGGAAAATTTCTAGGATATATTGTGACCAAAAGAGGAATAGAGGCGAGCCCGGAGCAGATTAAAGCCATCTTGGATATTAAATCACCCTCAAATATGAAAGATGTTCAACGATTAACAGGGAGAGTGGCAGCGTTAAACAGATTTATTTCAAGATCCTCAGAAAAATGCAAAGAGTTTTATGATATCCTAAAAAGAACAAGAAATTTGAATGGGGTGAGAAGCATGAAGCAGCCCTGCAGGATTTGAAGCAATATCTTTCAACTGCACCTCTACTGATGAAGCCTGAGAATGGTGAACCACTATCCCTATACCTCGCAGTATCAGGGAATGCTGTAAGTGTCGTCCTTGTAAAGGATCATGAAGGTCAGCAATATCCTGTTTATTATGTTAGTAAAAGTTTGTTAAATGCCGAAACTAGGTATTCTCATTTAGAAAAATTGATACTAGCATTAGTTATGGCATCAACGAAGCTTAGACATTACTTTGAAACACATAGGATTCATGTTAAAACTGATTATCCTGTTAAAATTGTGCTTAGGAAACCAGAGATGTCCGGTAGGATGGCTAAGTGGTCAGTGAAGTTGAGTGCTTATGATTTAGTATATAAACCTAGAAATGCCATAAAGTCTCAGGCTTTAGCTGACTTTGTGGCTGATTTCAGTAGTGACATTCAGGATGAGGTAGACCTAGAAGTCCAGCAGTTAGGAGAATCTTCAGGATCCTGGACGTTATATACTGATGATGCATCTAATGTAAGAGGAGTAGGATTGGGAATACTACTAAAATCGCCACAGGGGGACATATTACCCCATGCTATTAGGTGTGAATTCCCTGCTACCAATAACGAAGCAGAATACGAGGCTTTAATTGCAGGATTAGAATTGGCTAAGAATATGAGTATCAAGAATTTGCGGGTATATGTTGACTCCTTGTTAATTACTAATCATTTTAATGGATCCTATGTAGTCAAGGGTGAGAAGTTAATCGAATACCTATCTCAAAAAATTAGCAGGATATTTCGATGTTTTTACACTTGAACAGGTACTAAGGGAGGATAATGCTGAAGCAGATGCCTTAGCAAACCTGGGATCATCGATCAGGATACCAGACGGGACCCAAATACCAATATTACATATCTTGTATCCTGCAACGAATCCTCAGGATAAAGAAGTAGCAGGTATTCAGGATCCTGGAGCAGAGTATCCTGAAAAGGATCCTAAATCCTTGATGACTCCAATCATGAGATATCTCAAGGAAGGACATATCCCCAGAGATGAAAATCCTAAGGCATTTAGGATGAAGGTATCACGATTCACTATTATAAACAATGTTTTATACAAGAAATCTCTTGCAGGACCGTATTTGAGGTGCTTGGAGGGTCCTGAAGCCAAAGAAGTACTTCAGGATATACACGAAGGGGATTGTGGTAACCACACTGGGGGCAGGTCATTGTTCTCCAAAGTATTAAGGACAGGATATTATTGGCCAACGATGAGGAAAGATGCTGCAGAATATGCTCGAAGATGTGATGCATGTCAAAGGCATAGTAACATACTACATCAACCAACTGAACCACTATATCCTGTAGCATCCCCTTGGCCGTTCATGAAATGGGGGATGGATATAGTAGGGAAGTTACCAAAAGCTCCGGGAGGAAAAGTCTTTATGCTAGCAATGACGGATTATTTCTCTAAGTGGGTTGAAGATGAAGCATTTGTTCAAGTTAGAGACCAAGAAGTAGTATCCTTCATAAAGAGGAATATCCTGACCAGGTTTGGGGTACCAGCTGAAATCATTTGTGATAATGGGTCCCAACTTATAAACAAGAGGACTACTGACTTTTCCAAGAGTTGGGGAATCAAAATGATCACGTCTACTCCGGTGCATCCTCAAGCGAATGGACAAGCCGAATCCTCAAACAAGATAATTGTCAATAACTTAAAGAAGAGACTTGGAGCTAAAAAAGGAAGATGGACAGAAGAATTACCCTTTGTTTTGTGGGCTAATAGGACAACGGTAAAGAATGCGACAGGCCAAACCCCATTTTCCTTGGTATTTGGAACAGAAGCAATGATTCCAACAGAAATGGCGATACCTACTGCAAGATCTATCCTACAGGATCCTGAACAGAATCCTGAAGCCTTATGTCAAGATTTGGATACTATAGATGAAAAAAGGGATGCAGCAAGGCTAAGGATGGCAGCATATCAACAAAGAATATCCAGAGCATATAACAAGAATATAAGGACTAGGAGATTTCGAGTTGGTGATTGGGTGCTAAGAAAGGCTTTTCAAAATACCACTAATCCTGCCGATGGCAAGCTAGCTCCAAAATGGGAAGGACCATATGAAGTTAAGTCAGAAGCAGGGAAAGGAGCATACAGACTCAAGAATATGGAAGGGGATATGCTACCGAGATCCTGGAATGCAATACACTTAAAGCTCTGTTTCAAGTAAGAATAGAATTTAATTTCTATCTCAGAATGGTATGTACTCTATCTCTTTTAAATATATTTGTGTATTATCTTGAACCCAATACTGACTTAAGCATCGGAGGGGTGTTAGCCAGGCTAACACCCACCTTAGTTTATAGTTGTTTTGCAGCATATGCTCCAGGATATAGCTCCAGGATTCGCACTCAGGATAAATCGAAAGATTAGAGGATTGGCCCCCTCTCTCATGTTTAAGGTATCCTGATCCCTTCAAAGGTTTAAAGGTATTCACCTTTCTTTCGAATTGGGTTTAAACACCTCGCCTGGAGCGCAAGTTATCTAGGTATAGTTCAAGGTAGCGGGACCAGTTCATGTAAAAGTGGCTGACAATTTCGTTACTGTTGGCTATATCCTGGATCCTGAAGGTATATGAGGATTGATCACCCTTTCTCATGAAAGGGTATTTTCATACTCTCTAAGGTTTAAAGGTTTTCACCTTTCTAAGATTTGGAGTTTATACACTCTCGCCTGTAGCGCATGAAACTCAGGGTTTACCCCCAGTATGCTAAGGATTCATTTCAGGATATCAAGGTTTTTGCCTCGAGGTGTTTGGAATTTTTTCAAGCCAAAGTATGAATACATTTGCATTTCTGTGTCATACACAGGGGACATATATTATACTATTCAAAGGTTGGATCCAAGTTTATAAGTGTGCACTGGGGACATTCCTAAGGTGGAAGATTGGAATTGACTCTCCAAGAGTCTTTGGTATGATCTCTCCTTTTTTCAAAAGACTTAAGTTTTCTGAGTTATATGATGATATCCTGACCAGGATATCTCTTAGGATACTTGTCAAGATATTCTCAGATGGTGTTCCTGTTTTGGTCAAAAATTACCGAAGCAATTTAGTGATCAAATTAGTTAAGTGAGGTAGTGTGCTAAAAAATGTGTTGAAAATATGCTAGTTATGTTGTTTGGAAAAACAGTGTTCAGGATACGGCCCAGGATATTGAGCTGTGTCCACGATCAAACAATGAGCAAGAAAGTAAAGTAAATGACACGAGATGTACGAGGAAAGCCCTTGATCAATCTAGATCGCCGGCATAAAACCTCGGGAGCTGACAATCGCAGCTGCCTTGTTCTTCTTATTGCTTTAAACTTCAGGATACAGTGCAGGATATAGATCAGATCACTAAGTGTTACAATGAATTTGTGTGAAAGTTGCGAGAGAGCAAGTGTCAGAGTGTAGCGAGTGTGGTTGTGATGTCCTAGTTGATCTGATATACCCACCTATTTATAGTAACGAATTACAAACAATAATCCCTACAAATATGGGCTACTCCGAATATTCCATTATGAACGTTATGGACCGAGTAATACGGCTTCAACGTCTTCCCTTGAACGACTTGGACCGAGTCTTCCGTGGAATAAGTCTTGTTAACGTTACTAGCTTCTAACCCACGTGCCTGCACATAATCCATTAGTAATCCCGAGGATACCATTCAGGATGTTACCAATATCCTGAACTAGCATCCCGGATGTAAACAGATACAACATAAACAAGATATATATCAAGATATTTTCCAGGATATGGGCTCAGAATTTCACCCATAACAATTGTCCCCAAAAATGTTACCGTTTGATATCCTAACGGTTACATTTTTTCACAATGGCCGAGGAAATTAGGAGATAAGACTATTGACGTGACAGCTTTCAACCACCCGGCCTATATTTACTCGTCATACCCTATATCTTCTCATCCTCATCTTCATTTAACCTTTACCGAAGAGAAAAAGGTAAACATTTCTCTCCCAACTTCACTTTTCATTCTTCCCAATATTCCGGTAATAATATGGCAAGGCAGACAAGATCTAGCTCCGGCGACTCTGCTCCCACGTTCATCCATCAAAATATTCTCCAGGATCCGGAGAAAGAAATATGCACCTTTGACGGTGCACACTTGTCAGCCCTTAAAACCTCCGGCATCTTCCCAAAAGGGACGGTGTTCCGGCCATTTGATCGGGATATCCGATCAGATATGGTTTCCGACGAGTGGTTGTGTTTTAATGCCTTTCCTTTCACCTTAGGGTTGCAATTTCCTTTCTCGGACTTCATCACCGAGTTCTTTAATGTTACCAAAATCTACTTCAGTTAGACAATGCCAATGCTTTGTCGAGTCTTGTCTGTTCTTGATCAAATCAAGAACAACCATATCCCTGATCTTTCTGTTCATGACCTTCCTTTAGCATACCGACTTAGGTGCCACGGCTCTTGTCGATTCTTATTTTACTTTACTTCCAGTGACCCATTAATCCTCCGAGCCACCAGGAATGAAGAGGAATGGAAATCCAAATTCTTTTTTGTAAAAAGAGATTCAATCCCTGGTGGAGCGGATTATCCGGTGAATTGGTTGAAGAAGGGTAGGATTTAGGGTTTAAAGATGATCCTGCCTGTTATCCTGCTTTATATCCTGAACTGACTTTGTCGTTTTCTTGTACAGCTGATTTTAGGAAGCTACCACCTCCCCTTGCAGATTCTCAAAAAAGAATAGACGCCATCAGACTCCTTCCAGAGGCAGAGAGAAGTTTCAACCCATCTCCACCAACTCCAAGCCCTCTTTCAAGCGTAAACATGTCTGGTAAGGATCCTGCAAGATATCCTGTACATACATGTTTTTATTTGATAATTTTTAGGAGAGGTTTAGAATTTTACTCCCTGTGTGCAGATTCCAGCAAAGTTCCAGTCTATCTAGATCTCGATGAACTTGACAGTTACCCAACTCCAACCATAGTCAAGAAGGAGGCTCCTGCTGCTACCAGCTCCAAGCCACTCCCAGCTCCCAAGGCCAACCCAAGGACTCGTGCTTCCACAGCGAAAAAGAGGAAGGGTCTCGAAGTCAGTGCTCCAAGCTCAGAAGGATTCTCCTATGACGAACTCAGCTTCACTGATTCCTTAGAGCCAATGACATCCTTCCTTAACAAGGTAATATCCTGACACATATCTTGCATGTATATCCTGCACATATATCCTAACAGGATATCCTGATAGGATATCTTAGTCATTAGACACGTATATTCTAACTTGTACCTGTTATTGATGTGCAGGGCCTCCAGCATTTGCTCCACTTGTATAATGATGCATGTGGCACTGTTGCACTCCATGAAGCCAGGATCAAACAGCTTGAGAGCACCGTTGCTGACCTGGGTGCCATTGCTGAAGCGAAGAGCCGGCACTACGAAAGCCTGCTGAAGAAGGTCACCCAAGAAGCTGAGGTTAAACTTGCCACCGTTCAAATGGATCATGATCAAGCCATGATCAATTTCCGGGAGGGAATCAAGACTTCCGCTATCGTCTCCCTGTTACAAGCACGCATCAAGATGGCCTACGAGGCCAAGGAGACGGGTCTTGTTTGTCCATCCTGGCCAATTGAATCCTGGGTGGCCAAGTTGAAGGAGCTCGGGGGCAAAGCTGTGCCATTTCCATCTGAAGCCGGTGAGTCTTCTAAGTCAGCAGAGGTGGTGGATCAGGCTGGAGACAAGAAGGATGCTGGAGCGGATGCTGGTGAGGATGCTGGACAGGATGCTGGTGAGGATGCTGGTGCTGAGAAGCCGGGGAAGGCTTGAGAGGATGCCGCTGTGTGAGGGCATCTGAGTGGGCGATGATGGATGTTGATGCTTAGGCCGGAGCCCACTTTTTTTTAGATTTGATGTTGATCTGTAATCCCTAAACAATTTACTTTTCTGCACTTTACTTTTCTGCACCTGAACAATTTACATTTCCTGCATGGCTTTTGAACAATACAACAGTTGGAGGTGGATGGGTCTCGGTTTGAGATGAAGCCTTCAACTGTTGGGTAAATATGGTAACGGACTATTAGTGCTCTTAGTGGATGGGCCTTGTTTTTAGGTGAAACTAAGAGCACATCTTTTGATATGTTAATAACATAACTCCTCTTTTGACTTTATTATTGTTGTTATAGATTTTACTTGTGAAAATTGTTTTGTTTGAACATTTTTGAGAATATATTATAAACGTATCCCGGTAGATATCCTGAAAGATATTCAGATAAGGATATTAAAATACAACCTATTAGTTGTCTAAATAAAAAGGAGAGATCATACCAGAGACTCTTAGAGAATCAATTTCAATTCTCCATTATAAGCTTGTCCCCAGTGCATACTTATAAATCTGGATCCATCCTTTGAATAGTATAATGTATGTCCCCTATGCTTGACACAGAAACACAAATGTATTCATATTTTGACTCGAATGAATTCCAAATACCCCAGGGCAAAACCCTTGATATCTTGAAATGAACCCTTAGTATACTGGGGATAAACCCTGAGTTTCATGCGCTACAGGCGGGAGTGTATAAACTCCAAGACTTAGAAAGGTGAAAACCTTTAAACCTTAGAGAGTATGAAAATACCCTTTCGCGAGAGAGGGTGATCAATCCTCATATACCTTTAGGATTCAGGATATAGCCAAGAGTAACGAAATTATCAGCCACTTTTACATGGACTGGTCCCGCCACCTTGAACTATCCCTGAATAACTTGCGCTCCAGGCGGGGTGTTTAAACCCAATTCGGGAGAAAGGTGAATACCTTTAAACCTGTGAAGGGACCAGTATCCCTTAAACGTGAGAGAGGGGGCCAGTCCTCTAATCTTTCGAGCTATCTTGAGTACACATCCTGGAGCTATATCCTGGAGCATATGCTGCAAAACAGTTGTAAACTAAGGTGGGTGTTAGCTTGGCTAACACCCCTCCGATGCCTAAGTCAGTATTGGGTTCAAGATAATAAACAAATATATTTAAAAGAGATAGAATACATACCATTCTGGGATAGAAATTAAATTCTATTCTTACTTGAAATAGAGCTTTAAGTGTATAGCATTCCAAGACCTTGGTAGCATATCCCCTTCCATATTCTTGAGTCTGTATGCTCCTTTCCCTGCTTCTGATTCAACTTCGTATGGTCCTTCCCATTTCGGAGCTAACTTGCCATCGGCAGGATTAGTAGTATTCTGAAAAGCCTTTCTTAGCACCCAATCACCAACTTGAAATCTCCTAGTCCTTATGTTCTTGTTATATGCTCTGGATATTCTTTGTTGATATGCTGCCATCCTTAGCCTTGTCGCGTCTCTTTTTTCGTCTATGGTATCCAAATCTTGACATAAGGTTTCAGGATTCTGCTCAGGATTCTGTAGGATAGATCTTGCAGTAGGTATCGCCATTTCCGTTGGAATTACTGCTTCTGCTCCGAATACTAAGGAGAATGGGGTTTGGCCGGTTGCATTTTTTACCGTTGTCCTGTCAGCCCACAAAACAAATGGTAATTCCTCTGCCCATCTTCCTTTTTTGGCTCCAAGTCTCTTCTTCAAGTTATTCACTATTATCTTGTTTGAAGATTCAGCTTGTCCATTCGCTTGAGGATGTACCGGAGTAGACGTTATCATTTTGATTCCCCAACTCTTGCAAAAGTCAGTAGTCCTTCTGCTTATAAACTGGGACCCATTATCACAAATGATTTCAGCTGGTACTCCAAACCTGGTCAGGATATTCCTCTTTATGAAGGATACTACTTCTTGGTCTCTAACTTGAACAAATGCTTCAACTTCAACCCATTTAGAGAAATAATCCGTCATTGCCAGCATAAAGACTTTTCCTCCCGGAGCTTTTGGTAACTTCCCTACTATATCCATCCCCCATTTCATGAACGGCCAAGGGGACGCTACAGGATATAGTGGTTCAGCTGGTTGATGCAATATGTTACTATGCCTCTGACATGCGTCACATCTTCGAGCATATTCTGCAGCATCTTTTCTCATTGTTGGCCAATAATAACCTGTCCTCAACACTTTTGAAAATAATGACCTGCCCCCGGTATGGTTACCACAATCCCCTTCATGTATATCCTGAAGTACTTCTTTGGCTTCAGGATCCTTCAAGCATCTCAAGTATGGTCCTGCAAGAGATTTCTTGTATAAAATATTATTTATAATAGTGAATCGTGATACCTTCATCCTAAATGCCTTAGGATTTTCATCTTCGGGGATATGTCCTTCCTTGAGATATCTCATAATTGGAGTTGTCCAGGATTTAGGATCCTCTTCGGGATATACCACTTCAGGATCTTGAATACTTGTTAGTTCCTTATGCTGAGGATCCGTTGCAGGATACAGGATATGTAATATCGGTATTGGGATTCCTTCTGGTAACCTGATTGATGACCCCAAATTTGCCAATGCGTCTGCTTCAGCGTTATCCTCTCTTGGTACCTGTTCAAGTGTAAAAACATCGAAATATCCTGCTAATTTTTTAAGAATACCGAGGTATTCCATTAGTTTCTCACCCTTGACTGCATAGGATCCATTAAAATGATTAGTAATTAACAAGGAATCAACATATACTCGCAAATTCTTGATATTCATATTCTTAGCCAATTCTATTCCTGCGATTAAGGCTTCGTATTCTGCCTCATTATTAGTAGCAGGGAATTCACATCTAACAGCCTGGGGTATTATGTCCCCCTGTGGCGATTTTAGTAGTATACCTAAGCCTACACCCCTTACATTAGATGCACCATCAGTATATAGTATCCAGGATTATAAGTTTTCTCCTAATTGTTGTACTTCTAGGTCTACTTCATTTTGAATATCACTACTGAAATCAGCCACAAAGTCTGCTAGAGCCTGAGACTTTATTGCATTTCTAGGTTCATATATTAAATCATAGGCACTTAATTTTACTGACCACTTGGCCATCCTACCCGACATCTCCGGTTTTCTAAGCACATTCTTAACAGGATAATTAGTCTTAACATGAATCCTATGTGTTTCAAAATAATGTCTAAGCTTTGTTGATGCCTTTACTAGAGCCAATATTAGTTTTTCTAGGTGAGAATATCTAGTTTCAGCATTTAACAAACTTTTGCTAACATAATAAACAGGATACTGCTGACCTTCGTGATCCTTTACGAGTACTGCACTTACTGCATTTCCCTGATACTGCCAGATACAAGGATAATGGTTCACCATCCTCAGGCTTCATCAATAGAGGTGCGGTTGAGAGATACTGCTTCAAATCCTGCAGGGCTGCTTCATGCTTCTCACCCCACTCAAACTTTTTATTCTTTTTCAGGATATCATAGAATTCTTTACACTTTTCCGAGGATCTTGATATAAATCTATTTAAGGCTGCCACTCGTCCTGTTAACCGTTGAACATCCTTCATATTTGAGGGTGACTTTATATCCAAGATAGCTTTTATCTGCTCCGGGCTTGCCTCTATCCCTCTTTTTGTCACCATGTATCCTAAAAACTTTCCTGCCCCCACTCCAAAATGACACTTTGCAGGATTAAGTTTCATATTATACTGGTCCATGATATCGAACGCTCCTTTAATATCCTGAAGATGATCCTCAGCTTTCTTGGATTTGACCACCATATCGTCAATGTACACCTCCATGGTGTCCCCCAGTTTGTCTTTAAACATCATATTCACCAATCTCTGGTACGTTGCACCTGCATTTTTTAAACCGAAAGGCATAGCAGTATAACAATAAATACCTGTTGGTGTCATGAAAGCAGTATCCTCTTGGTCCGAAGGTTCCATTTGAATCTGCTGGAATCCTAAGGATGCATCCATGAAGGTCAACATTTCATGACCGGCAGTGGCATCCACCATCGAGTCTATATGAGGCAGAGGGAATGGGTCTTTTGGACAAGCTTTGTTCAGGTCTGTGTAGTCTACACAGACTCTCCACTTCCCATTCTTCTTTTGAACCACTACCACATTTGCTAGCCATCTAGGGAATTTGACTTCTCTAATCATCCTAGACTTCAATAATCTTTCACCTTCCTCTTGGATAATTGTATTCCGCTCAGGGGCGAATTTCCTTCTCTTTTGTTGTATAGGCTTGAATGACCTGTCAATTCCAAGCTTGTGAGTAATAATGTCTTTAGATATACCTGTCATACCCTCATGCTTCCATGCAAACGTTGACATCCTGCATTTCAAAAAGTTAATTAATTGTTCTTCAATATCCTGAGGGATATTGGTTCCCACGAGCACCGAAATATCGGGATTATCCTGGTCTAGGATAATTTTCTTCACATCCTGCTCCGGATCCTCCACGATATCCTGGGCCCGCGTCTTTAATTGCTATGCTGCACTAGGTTTGGTTGAGGATTTCATCGAGGATGAGTAGCATTCTTTCGCCTCCTGCTGATCACTGTCGATCTTGACAACCCCCCAAGGGGTAGGGATCTTGATGCATTGGTGATATGTTGATGGCACGGCCTTCATATCGTGGATCCATGGTCTTCCTAGGATGATGTTATAGTAGGATAGAGAATCCATCACACAGAAACGTTGCATCTTGTTGACTCCTTCGACATATACGGGCAGCTTTATCTCTCCCACTGTGTTTCTAGCTTCTCCACTGAAACCAACGAGCACAGTGGACTTTGAAGTGATATCTATCGGAGACACATTCATTCTCTTCAGAGTCTCTAGTTGTATTATGTTGACGGAGCTGCCATTATCAACCAGTATCCTGCGTACAAAATGGTTAGCCACATATAACGTTATTACCAGAGCATCATGGTGAGGATCCTGGACAGTATCCCTGTCATCTGCGTCAAAAGTGATCACTTTGTCAGTTGTGAGGGTAGTCATCCTGACAGGTTTGTCTCCCCTCTCGGCTTTAGCTTCCTTTGCATGTCTCTTTGCTGCCGAATACGAAGTTCCACAAATGTCGGATCCCCCTGAAATGAAGTTGATTATCTTGGCATCGGCGGGAGGTGATGCCGCTCGCTCAGGATCCTTCTCAGTATCCTGACCCTTATCCTTCTTCCTTCCTAAGAGATCTTTCAAATATCCCTTGCTTAGAAGATAGCTTATTTCTTTCCTTAGAGCGATGCAATCTTCGGTCATATGCCCAAAATCTTCGTGGAAAGCACACCATTTCGATTTGTCTTTCCAATCTGCTTTTTGTTGATTTTTTCTAGGCCATCTTGCCTTGTCTCCCAAACCCTGCATAGCATACATTAGTTCAGGTATATTAACAGAAAAACAATATTCAGATAATTCAGGATATTCTTCAGGATCCTCGTCTTCAACAGCATTTACTCTCTTGTTATCATTTCTGCTATATGGCTTAGAGCGATATGGCTTATATGAGGATTCCGATTTCCTGTTAGTCGACTCGTATGTTGAGGATGCATTCATCCTTTCTTGCATCTTTCTGTCATCCTCCAACCGAATATATCTTAGAGCCCTGTTCCGGGCTTCATCCAGGTTCCTGCATGGGTTCATTACAAGGTCTTGATAAAATTGAGAATCCTTTTGCAGTCCCATCTTGAAAGCTTGCACAACTGTTGCTACATCAAGATGGGGAATGTCTAGTGATTCCCGGCTGAACTTGTTCACATAATCCCTAAGGGATTCCTGAGGCCCTTGTGTTATCCTGTAGAGATCACTTGTTAATTTTTCAAAACTTCTACTACAAGAAAACTGACTATTAAATAAATTTACTAAGTGAGCAAAAGATGTAATCGAATGTGGAGGAACATTCAGGAGCCATTTTAAAGCTGATCCTGTCAAGGTTGAACCAAAACCCTTGCACAAGCACGCTTCCTTGAGATCTGGAGGGATAGGGTTGATCTCCATCCTTTCCCTATACTGGGCAATATGCTCTTCAGGATCCGTGGTTCTGTCGTAAAGCTTCATGTTCGGAGTCTGAAATCTTTTTTGGATTTCAGCATCACATATAGGATGCGCGAACCGAGATATCCTGTGGCTATCCTGGGATACTTCAGGGATTGGCTGCACCACCCCAGGTACACTGGATATCATATCCTTTAATTTCTGAAGCTCCCTGGATAATTCTGACATTACAGTTGTATCATTATCCTCAGCAGATCTGCTCGAGCCAGACTTCAGGAGTTGTATTTCCCTTAAAAGCATTTGGTTCGTTTCCTGTTGCTACCTCATTTGTTCCTGCACACTTCCAAACAAGGTTAGAATTTCATCGTTAGAAGCTAAAACAGGAGCAGATCCCTGGACACTTCGAGTAGGGATAACGTCTTGAGATTGTGTATAGGCTGGCATCCTTGGAGGAGGTGGTGGAAGCACCGAACCAACTGTTGCAGAAGTTGTAGCAGACACAGTAGAAGAGCTCATGTTTGATCTTGAGGCCATTGTAAACAATGTGGCAAAAAGTTTTGAAAACAAAAAACCGATTAGCGATTTCACAAAGATTTTTAGTAAAGAGAGCACCACTTGCCCCACGGTGGGCGCCAAATTGTTTTGGTCAAAAATTACCGAAGCAATTTAGTGATCAAATTTGTTAAGTGAGGTAGTGTGCTAAAAAATGTGTTGAAAATATGCTAGTTATGTTGTTTGGAAAAACAGTGTTCAGGATACGGCCCAGGATATTGAGCTGTGTCCACGATCAAACAATGAGCAAGAAAGTAAAGTAAATGACACGAGATGTACGAGGAAAGCCCTTGATCAATCTAGATCGCCGGCATAAAACCTCGGGAGCTGACAATCGCAGCTGCCTTGTTCTTCTTATTGCTTTAAACTTCAGGATACAGTGCAGGATATAGATCAGATCACTAAGTGTTACAATGAATTTGTGTGAAAGTTGCGAGAGAGCAAGTGTCAGAGTGTAGCGAGTGTGGTTGTGATGTCCTAGTTGATCTGATATACCCACCTATTTATAGTAACGAATTACAAACAATAATCCCTACAAATATGGGCTACTCCGAATATTCCATTATGAACGTTATGGACCGAGTAATACGGCTTCAACGTCTTCCCTTGAACGACTTGGACCGAGTCTTCCGTGGAATAAGTCTTGTTAACGTTACTAGCTTCTAACCCACGTGCCTGCACATAATCCATTAGTAATCCCGAGGATACCATTCAGGATGTTACCAATATCCTGAACTAGCATCCCGGATGTAAACAGATACAACATAAACAAGATATATATCAAGATATTTTCCAGGATATGGGCTCAGAATTTCACCCATAACAGTTCCCATAATATTTCCAAGAGTTTTCAAATAAAACAGTTTTCATAAGTAAAATTCGTATAATGAAATACAATAAGAGGAATAAAGCCAAAAAAGGGTTATATTATTAACATAGCAAAAGATTGTGCTTTTGGCTTCGTCTCAAACCGAGACCCATCCACCAAAAGCATGATTAGTTTTCTACCATATTTACTTAACAACTGAAGGCTTCGTCTTGGAACCCAAGATACCTCCACCTTCAATTGTTAAAAGTGTTCAAAATAAACCATACTAACTGATGACCAAGGGCTTCGTCCTGAAACTCAGGATCCCTCCACCTTTGGCCATCATATTGTCTACGTGCAGGAAATTAAAATTGTTTAACAGACAAGAAAAGTAAATTGTTCAAAGGACCACAAACTATCATTGCCCACTTGAATACCCTAAGCATCAACATCCATCATTGCCCACTTGAATGCCCTCACACAGCGGCATCTTCTCCAACCTTCTCCGACTTCTCCGCACCAGCATCCTGAGTAGCATCCTCACCAGCATCCGTCCCAGCATCCGCTCCAGCATCCTTCTTGTCTCCAGCCTTATCTACCACCTCCGCTGACTTAGAGGACTCACCAGCTTCTGCAGGGAGTGGCACAGCCTTGCCTCCAAGCTCCTTCAACTTCGCCACCCAAGAGTCAACCGGCCAAGCTGGGCACACAAGGCCTGTCTCCTTGGCCTCGTAGGCCATCTTGATGCGAGCTTGTAGCAAGGAAACGATGGCAGAGGCTTTGATCCCTTCCCGGAAAGAAACCATGGCCTGTTTGTGATCCATTTCGGCGGTGGCAATTTTGAGCTCAGCTTCTTGGGTGACCTTCTTCAGCATGCTCTCGTAGTGCCGGGACTTTGCTTCAGCGATGGCACCTTTGTCAGCAATGGTGCTTTCGAGCTGCTTGATCCTGGCTTCATGGAGTGCAACAGTACCGCAGGCGTCATTGTAAAGCTGGAGTAGATGTTGGAGGCCCTGTAAGTTGAAATTCAAATATAAGTTAATATTCGCTAACCAGAATATCCTATCAGGATATTCTATCAGGATATTATGCAGGATGTAGTGCCAGGATATTACCTTGTTGAGGAAGGATGTCATTGGCTCTAAGGAGTCAGAAAAGCTGAGTTCATCATAGGAGAACCCTTCGGAGCCTGGGGCACTAACTTCAGAGCCCTTCCTTTTTTTTGTTGTGGAAGCACGGGTCCTTGGATTAGCCTTAGGAGCCGGGAGTGGCTTGGAGCTGGTGGCAGCAGGTGTCTCTTTCTTGACCATGACTGGAGTAGGATAACTGTCGAGCTCGTCAAGGTCAAGGAGGATTGGAACTTTGCTGGAATCTGCACAAAGGGAGTAAAATTCTTTCCTAAATATTTCACATAAAAGCATGTATGCACGATATTGTACAGGATCCTTACCAGACATGTTTACATTGGAAAGAGGGTTTGGAGATGGTGGAGATGGGTTAAAACTTCTTTCAGCTTCGGGAAGGAGTCTGATAGCGTCAATCCTCTTCTGTGATTCAGCAAGGGGAGGTGCAAGCTTCCTAAAATCAGCTGTGTACAAGAAAACAACAAAGTCAGTTCAAGATATGCGGCAGGATATAAGACAGGATCATCCTAAAACCCTAGGTCCTACCCTTTTTCAACCATTTCACCAGATAATCCGCTCCACCAGGGATTGAATCTCTTTTTACAAAAAAGAATTTGGATTTCCATTCCTCTTCATTCCTGGTGGTTCGGAGGATTAATGGGTCACTGGAAGTAGAGTAAAACAAAAATCGACAAGAGCCATGACATCTAAGCCGGTATGCTAAAGGAAGGTCATGAACAGAAAGATCAGGGATGTGGTTATTCTTGATTTTATCAAGAACAGATAGGACCTGCCAAAGCATTGGCATTGTTTGACTAAAAGAAATCTTGGTGAGGTTAAAAAACTCGGTGATAAACTCAGAGAAAGGAAATTGTAACCCTAAGGTAAAGGGAAAAGCATTGAAGCATAGCCATTCATCAGAAACCATATCTGATCGGATTTCCCGATCAAATGGCCGGAACACCGTCCCTTTTGGGAAGATGCCGGAGGTTTTAAGGGCTGACAAGTGTGCACCATCGAAGGTGCATATTTCTTTCTCCGGATCTTGGAGAATATTCTGGTGGATAAACGTGGGAGCAGAATCGCCGAAGCTGGATCTTGTCTGCCTTGCCATATTGTCACCGGAATATTGAGTAGAATGAGGGAGGAAGATGGAGTTGAGAGAGAAAATATTTACCTTTTTTCTCTTCGGTGATGGTTAAAAGAAGATGAGCATGAGAAGATATAGGGAGCAATGAGTAAATGTAGACTGAACGGTTACAAGCAGTCACATCATGGGTCTTATCTCTTAATTGCCTCGTTCTCCGGAAAAAATATAACCGTTAGTGCCAGGATACTAAACGGTAACATTTTTTGGGGACAATTGTTATGGGTGAAATTCTGAGCCCATATCCTGAGAAGTATCTTGAATTATATCTTGGTTATATGATATCTGTTCACATCCGGGATGCTGATTCAGGATATTGGTAACATCCTGAATGGTATCCTCTGGATCACTAATGGATTATGTGGAGGTACGTGAGTTAGAAGCTAGCAACGTTCATGAAGACCTTTTCTACTGAAGACTCGGTCCAAGTCGTTCACATGAAGCCGTTGAAGCCGTATTACTCGGTCTACAACGTTCACTATGGAATATTCGGAGCATCCCATGTTTATAGGAATTCTAGTTTGTATTTCGTTACTATAAATAGGTGGGTATACCAGATCGAATAGGACATCACATCAACACTCACTACACTTTCACACTTGCTCTCTCGCAACTTTTACTTTCACACAAAGCATTGTAACACTTAGCGATCTGGTCAATATCCTGCACTGTATCCTGAAGTTTGAAGCAATAAGAATGTCACGGCCCCCGACCCGGTTTGACCCGTTTCCGGAGCCGCGGGACAGAAACCCCGTGATATTTGTTTAATTGAGTTTAGCAGCGGAAATGATCGTTGTAAAGCTAAAACTTTTCCCGATTATTTGTATTTCACAATTCGGGATAAAACCCCGATAATTTACAATACATAAGTTTAGTGATAAATTCTTATTTCAAAACATCTTTCTTTATTTTATACTGAGCCACTATTTTAAGCTTGAAATGCTCCTCAGCACTTTTCCTGATTTACAGCAGATTACCTGAAACATGTTTGAAAAAAATTTTTGTCAGTGGGAAATACTGAGTGAATTATTCTAGTTACTAAAAATGACACATTTTATGATTATTCACAGTGTTAAGATCTTTTACGCATATTTCTGATATCAACCAACTACCCACAGTATTTGTCACTCGACCGGATCTGTGACAGTGGTCATATCACCATTAGCTGCCCCAATGAATGACGTAAATCAATTAAATTAGGTTCGCCCACCTAAAATGATTTAAACTGTAGTAATGTGCACAATACCCCACATACTGGCTGTAATTTGGTGATTACATCAACTTAATCACTGGTATTATAATCTCGGAAAAATGAATTTGGAGTATTGTAAAATAGTTAACACTCACAAACGGTGAGAAAAGAGTTTATAAAAGAAGAATAACTCACTTTGCAGATTTACTACGGATAGAATAGGATTTTAGCCCTGTTAACCTAATTTCACAATAATGCACACAAAACAGGGTTAGTGATCAATACCGCAGTTACGATAACTTACGAGATCAAATTCTCACAATGAATGACAAAGTGCAATACTTCGACTCGTTTATCAAAATGACAAACGACAAAGTATAATACTTCAGCTCATTTATCGAATTATCGACAAACGACAAAGTATAATGCTTCAACTCATTTATCGAATTATCGACAACCGACAAAGTATAATGCTTCAACTCATTTATCGAATTATCGACAAACGACAAAGCATAACCCAATGTGGGCGGCACTTAGACATTCTTTGGATATATTGATCCCGGAAACTGAATCGTAATAGCGATCGAGTAATTACCCTGTTCCGCAGCAGCACCTCGATAACAGTGTGTGTGTAGTTGTAGTATAATTGTGATAATTCGTCGTACAGAAAGCGTTTGGACGACGTTTTAACTTCCAATTTCAAGTCCCAAGGCCCTCTATTTATACTGAAAATTGGCTTCTCCCGCGTGTCGCGGCAGAATTCGGGGAACCTCCCGCGTATTGCCTGAGATGCCAATTTAGGGTAGGGTAGGTTTCGTGTCCAGTAGCTTGGGTGAGTTGACAGTTTTATAAAATTCAATTCAGACAGCGTATAATAAGGATAATATCGATTAGGGTTTAACCCCCCCTGAGTTTTAGGGGCCCTTATCCTGATTCCGATTGTTTCGAAAATTTTAGGGTTAGTGCAGAATTACTTGGGTGTCTCAATTAGGGTTTTCTTAATAGCTAATTAGCATTCTAATTATAAATTTTTTTAATGAGAAATGTTACATCCTCCCCACCTTAGGAAAAATCTCGTCCTCGAGATTCACTGGAATAGATGAGGATATTTGCGCTTCATTTCTGACTCTAATTCCCAAGTGTATTCCGGTCCTCTCTTGGAATTCCATTTGACTTTTACCAATACAAGTCGCTTGTGTTTGAGAAACTTGATTTTCCGGTCTTCTATTTGTAAAGGTTTTTCTATGAATTTCAGTTTCTCATTTACCTCTATGTCTTGAAGGGGTACTACCAGAGATTCATCTGATAAACATTTCTTAAGGTTGGATATATGAAATACATCATGTACTCCAGCTAGTTCTTCTGGTAGCTGTAAGCGATAAGCAACTGGTCCGATTCGTTGAATCACTGGAAATGGTCCAACATACCGGGGACTCAGTTTTCCTTTCTTACCGAATCTTACAACTCCTTTCCAAGGAGATACTTTCAGTAGTACTTTGTCTCCTATTTGGAATTCAAGTGGTTTGCGACGATTGTCTGCACAGCTCTTTTGGCGATCTCTGGCTGTTTTCAATCTTTCCTTGATTTGAGTGATCTTGTCTGTAGTTTCTTGCACAATTTCTGGACCTGATAATTGACTTTCTCCTATTTCTGCCCAACATATGGGTGTTCTGCATTTGCGTCCATACAGTGCCTCGAATGGAGCGGCTTCAATACTTGAGTGATAACTATTGTTATAGGAGAATTCAATTAATGGTAAATGGTTATCCCAATTACCTCCAAAGTCAATTATACATGCTCGGAGCATGTCTTCCAGAGTTTGGATCGTCCTTTCACTTTGTCCGTCGGTCTGTGGATGATATGCGGTGCTTAAATTAAGTCGGGTTCCCATTGATGTTTGAAAACTTGTCCAAAATCGGGAAGTGAAACGACTATCTCTATCCGATACAATGGAGAGCGGGACTCCATGTAAGGATACTATTTCATCCACATATAGCTTGGCTAATCTTTCCATGCTAAAGGTTTCTTTTATTGGTAGAAAATGAGCTGATTTGGTTAATCGGTCTACGATTACCCAAATTGCATCATTACCTTTTCTGGTTTTGGGTAACTTAGTAACAAAGTCCATTGTTATGAGTTCCCATTTCCATACAGGCATTTCTAACTGTTGTAATAAACCTGAGGGTTTTTGGTGTTCGGCTTTAACTTGTAAACAAGTTAAACACTTAGATACATATTCAGCTATATCCTTTTTCATTCCTATCCACCAGAAATTCTTTCTTAAATCTTGGTACATTTTGTTGTTTCCTGGGTGTACAGTATACCTAGATTTATGAGCTTCTTCTAAAATTTTCGATCTTAAATTTCCTTGTTTAGGTACCCAAATTCTACTTTTGTGGAATTTCCAAATTCCATCATTTCCTTGCTCCAATTCTTTTAGATAACCTTTCATTCCTTCGGCATCGTCTTTGATTGCCGTTTTCTGGATTTCCTTCACTTGTTCCCTTAAATCTACTTGTAGATTTATTCTAAGAGCACGAACTCGCCTTTGTTTTTCATGATACTTACGACTTAAGGCATCTGCTACTACGTTGGCCTTTCCTTCGTGATATTGAATATCACAGTCGTAATCACTCAGGACTTCCATCCATCTTCTTTGTCTCATGTTTAATTCTTTTTGCCCGAATATATACCTTAAACTCTTATGATCCGTATAAACAGTAAACTTACTTCCATACAGATAATGTCTCCAAATCTTAAGGGCAAAAATTATAGCTCCTAATTCTAAATCATGAGTCGTATAGTTCTCTTCGTGCTTTTTCAATTGTCTGGAAGCATACGCAATTACCTTCTTGCGTTGCATCAACACGCATCCATATCCTAATTTCGAAGCATCACAATATACTTCAAAATCTTCTGTTCCTTCTGGTAAAGCTAAGATTGGAGCATTGGTTAATTTCTGCTTTAAAATTCTAAAGGCTTCTTCTTGCTTTGGTTCCCACTCAAACTTAGTGGCTTTACAGGTTAGCTTAGTTAATGGTACAGCTATCTTGGAAAAATCCTTAATAAACCGTCTATAATAACCGGCTAAACCTATAAAACTTCTAATTTCCATTGCAGTTTGTGGAACTTTCCAGTTGGTAATGGCTTCGATCTTAGCGGGATCTACGTGTATACCTTCGTGATTCACCATGTGGCCTAAGAATTGCACTTCTTGTAGCCAAAATTCACACTTTGAAAATTTAGCGTACAACTTTTCTTTTCTTAACAAAGTTAAGAGTGCATGTAAGTGTTGACAATGCTCGACTTGACTTTTGGAATAAATAAGTATATCGTCAATAAACACGATCACAAATTTATCCAACTATGGTTTACAGATTCTGTTCATCATGTCCATAAATGCAGCTGGGGCATTGGTTAATCCGAAGGGCATGACTGTAAACTCATAATGACCATACCTAGTTCTGAAAGCAGTTTTAGGTATGTCTTCTTCTTGAACTTTCAATTGATGATATCCGGATCTTAAGTCTATCTTAGAAAAATACCTAGCTCCTTGTAATTGATCGAAAAGATCATCAATCCTAGGTAATGGGTATCGATTCTTGATTGTAACCTTATTCAACTCTCTATAATCAATACACATTCTCATTGATCCATCTTTCTTTTTCACAAACAACACTGGTGCACCCCAAGGGGATGAACTAGGTTGTATAAATCCTTTGCTTAGTAATTCATCTAATTGTTTCTTTAATTCTAGCATTTCGGTAGGAGCTAATCGATAAGGTGCTTTGGCTATCGGTGTAGTTCCTGGAATTAGATGAATCCTAAATTCTACCTCTCTATCTGGTGGTAATCCAGGTAAATCTTCTGGAAATACATCTGGGTATTCTGAGACTACAGGGATTTCCTTGAGTTCCTTACCTTTAGTACAGATGATTACGGAAATCATATATACTGTTCCTTGGTTCCGTTCATAATTAGCAACTTTCATTACTGATATGAACTTTAATGGCTTCCGAGGTTTATCTCCTGAAATCTTAATTACCTGTCCATTAGGTGCTTGAATTTCTATAGAGTTCCTATCACAAATGATTTGAGCATGGTTGGCTATTAACCAATCCATTCCTAACACAACATCGAACTCAGCTAATTTCATAGGCAATAGGTTTGCAACAAATTTATGACCTGAAAGTTCTATTTCTACCTTTTGCAAAACCTGATTGATTTTAACTGAATTCCCATCTGCAGTTTCGACTGTAAAAATCTGCCTAACGGTAGTTAATGGTAACTTAAGAGCTTGACAGAATGAAGTATTTATAAAACTTTGGTTTGCACCAGAGTCAAATAATACTTTTGCATAGACGTTGTGGACTAAGAACGTACCGGCGATCACATCCGGAATGAGTTCTGCTTCTTGAGTAGTCAGTTGGAAAGCTCTGGCATTCTTTTTAGTAGTTCCTTCAGCTGCCTTGGGTTTGTTGTCTACTGGGTTAACTAACTTAGGACATTCAGTTTTGAAATGGCCAGCTTCTCCACAATGGTAACAAATTACAGATTTCTTCCTGCAGTTTTCCTCACGATGTCCTGTTGTTTTGCAAAAATTGCAAATTCTATTGCATCTTCCAAAATGGTTCTTACGGCAAATTTTGCAAAATGGCACAGTTGCAGATCGTCCTGTCCCTCTCTTCTTGGAATTACTACTATTACCCATCCTAAATCCTTGGGTAATTCTCTGAGCTAATTCCTTCTTCTTATCTTCGTCCCTTGTGCGTATCAGTTCATCCGTTAAGGTGTTAGCTAATTCTACTGCATCGTCAATAGTGCGAGGTCTCGCAGCTCTAACGATATTGCGAATTTCGCTAATTAATCCCCAAATATAGCGAGAAATGAGTACCGGTTCTGGCGAAGCCAGTGTTGGTACCACCCTAGCATATTCGAAGAATGTTGAAGTATAACCACGACAATCTACCCCGGTCATTCGATGATTTAGGAACTTATTTGCCATCTGTTCCTTCTCATACTCAGGACAGAATTTCCTTTCGACAAGATTTTTAAATTCGTCCCAAGTCATAGCATAAGCCATCCGTCTGCCTTTTGCCTGCAGAACTGTGTTCCACCATTCTAGTGCTCCTTCCTTAAACAGGTTTGAGGCATACATGACTTGATCTTCTTCAGCACATTTACTTATTGCAATTACTGCTTCGGTTTTCTCTAACCATCGCAGTGTTGCAGTTGCTCCTTCGTTGCCTGCAAATTCAGCGGGTTTACAAGCAAGGAATTCTTTGAATGTGCAACCAGGTGTTGCGGCTTTTCGCTTTTTAGGGCGCGGCGAGTGCTGAGATTTATTGTCATGATTTGTATGATTATTGCCCCCGTTTATACTATTACTGAAATTATCTTCGATAGTATGTTTACTAGGAACGATATGTTGCGGATCGTTTGGATTTTTCATAGCAGCAACGAACATTGGAATTGCGTTGGCTATTCCTTGGGCAACCATATTTTCAATATCTTGTTTGGTCATATATTGATCTTCTGGGTGTTGCTCTGATTGATTAACTTCATTTACTGGTTCGTTATCATTATTTGCCATCTGATGATAATTTTATTAGGAGTAGTTAGCAATTAGCAATTTATACAAATAATTCAAACAATTTAAAGCACATAAAGCCAAAATTATCGATTTCTCGATTCCATTTCATATCAGTATAGTATGCATCAATACACACCGATATTTTACAAGGTTTTATTCATTATGTTACAACTGATTTCACTATTTACTTTTACTATTATACAAAGATAGTTTTACCACCCTTCTATTTGTCATTCTAGAAACGGAGTTCCCTCTCGTCATACTTCCAGGCAATCTGTCCCCCTATTTCCCTAATTCTATTCCCTGCATCCATCAACTCTTCACCGAAATGGCGAAGTTCAGCCAGGTTTTCATTGCTCATTGGTGGATTAGGTAGGGGTTCTGGGTCGAATTGTGGAAGAAACGAGTAAGGGCTATTGACAATATTTTGAAATTGCCAATCGTTTGTCCACCATTCTTCCATTTCTACAGGTTGGTCATGGACTATTGGTTCAGTGATGGTTGGTGCAAAATTCATAGGGATTGGGTTTTCGATAGGATAGGTAAAAATACCCGGACTGGCAGGTTGCATAGTCTCACATTTTTCTAGTAAAATATCTATCTGCTCTTGAAAAGTAATTCTCTTGTTTTGATTAGAACTCTCTCCAACTTCTACCTGAGTTGTTCTAGACCCTTGCCCTATTTCTATTTCTATTTCTTGAGAATACTGATCAAACTGTTCCTCCATTTGCCTAGACTCATTATTGGCTTCAGTTTCCTGTTCTCGCTGATTAGGGTTTTCCTGGATTATAATCGCCTTTCCTTTCTCTAAAGGTTTACTAGTTCTAGGAGGTTTTGTAACTGACTTTTTCTTACGTATACGGCTTCCCCATACATAATTTTTCTTTGGCCTTCTTTTTGGTTTGGTCACTGGTGGAGTAGGGAATTTTACAGGTTGGTCCACATCAGCAAAATATCCCGTAAATTCATGAGAAACTTCAATATTTACTGGGTACAGATTGAGGTTCTGAAAAGCTTCAGATATCTCGTTCATGCTGTGTAGCACATATGCAAAATGCACAAAATATCCAGTTAAAACTTTGGAACAAAGTTTAACAAATAACATGGAAGTTTTATTGCACACTATTTGTACTAAATACAAGGAAACACATACTCAGTTTTATTTATTTACTTACTGAGAAATACTAGTACTAAATTTAGAGTACTTTAAAGATTTGCATTTTCTGCTACAGTAGCTAGCATATATAAATTTGCCCATTTTTCATCTAACTTGTCTTCCCAAGGTGATTTATTGATTAAATCCTGGGTTTCCTTTTTAATCCTCTTTTCTCGGATTTGCTCCTTACTTTTCTTAATAACCATACTCCTTTTTCTAGGAGATAATGGATTCTCATACTGTGCTTTACGCACAAATATTCCTTCCTCAGGAATTGTAGGGAGCTTTGAAAATTTAGTTTTGGACGAACTTCCCTCTTCGTAAATTGATCTATCTAGTTTAAGATAGATATCTTGCAACTTTTGTGTGACAACTCGAACCTTCGACTTACTTCGTGTAACGATACGTGTTAACGAGAACGCTATTAATTGAATGAATACATGATATGTTATGTGTTACACGGTTGTGTGATTTCGCGATTATATTGAGTGATTGAATGTTACATGTTACGTGATTTAATGTGATTGCATATGTTACTACTTGAACCGATTAGTGAAACATTTACAAGAACCCACTCGGTCCATATGGTTGGACTCGAGACCATGAGGTAGCCCAAGTGGGGAGTTTCGGCCCACTTCCCTTCACACGCATATATACACCCATTACCTCTAGGGTTTTAGTTTTACAAACTTAGCAATCAAGAACACACACACACCAAACGCTCTCTCTCTCTCTCTCGATCGGAACCCAAGGCAGCCGACCCTCTCAAGTCTTGAAGTTTCTTGTAATCGGATCATCCCTCGTGCACACTCTAGAATCGGTTAGTGTTTATGGTTGGTTGTTTATACATGATGTTATATGAATTCATGTTTGATGATGTTTCTTGCATGATATTTGTGTGGTATGAATAAGAAGATTAAACATGATTGTTGTTAGTGATTTTGTGAACAGAATATTATATCGCATAGTGGTTCTTGCTAGCATATAAATTATTGTTACTGAATGAGTTCATGATGATGTCGGCATGATTACTATATGATCACTAGGGTGCTACGGTTGTAACTGTTAATTATTTTTGATGATGGTTCTTGATAGTCATAATGGTATGAACATGTTGATGATAATACGAAACTGATGATAATGGCTGAATTGATTTGCTATTGGAATTGCCTAATTGTTTGCTGATATTACGGAGGGTTGTTACTAAGAATTATGGAAACTGTTACATGGGATTGCGACTCGAAACCATAGTCTCGACTCGAGACCACAACAGCATTAGCCGGAACCATGGTTGCGAGTCCCGTTGCGACTCGTAACCGGACCATGATGAGCCGAGACCAGCCATTGCGACTCGCAACCTACTGTTGCGACTCGTAATCTCCTGAGGTGACTCGAGATCCCGGTTGCGACTCGTAATCTCTGTTGCGAGTCGAGACCATGCACGTGCACATGATTGGACTTACACACTGACACGAGCCCAGCTAATTGGGCCGGATAATTGGACTGTTTTCATATCTGCTATTGGACTGCGTAGAATGACTGGGCCGAGACCTTTATGTTGGACTCTTATAGTTTGGGCCGGGTATAGTTTGGGCTTAGACATTGGATCACACACGAATGTTAATGCTATGTTCTTATCTGCTTACGTGCATACGTGTTTGCCATGACTATACGTGCTATATACGAACCTGACTTGCATAATAAACCATGATAGGACGTGGTTGATCAGTTACTTGCTACCTGTACTCTTTGTGTATCTGCCGAGCAACCCAAGGTGAGTTCACACAGCCAAGGCATGGGGTTCCCAGGGTGGGAATGGGATTGAATAAACTATACGTACATACTTAGTTAACAGAACATAATGATATGAGTCCTCAGGGTGAGGGTGGTGAATGATAAGATACGGCTAGACTAGTATACCAATTGAACTGATCTTCGCATACACGCCAGGGGTTGGCCGCGATATTATGACTGATTTTCGCACCCATGCCTTGGAAAGGCCGCGAACTATAGATACTAAAACTTCGCACACATGCCAGGGTGGCCGCGATACAAATATACATAGTCTAGAATACTTGAGAACTTTCCCCAATCTTCGCATACATGCCGAAATGGCCCGCGATACGAACCAATACTATACATGAACAATGAACGAACTAGTACGATGCATGATTAGATAAACGAACGCAATGCTTGCTATACTACTCCATTACTGAACTTACTTTCTGTGAACTCGCTCAACTAGTTGTTGACTCGCTGCTGCATGCCTTGCAGGACCTTAGGTACATTATGGAGCTTGCACAGGGAGGAGCAGGTCGTTGTGGGCAAAGGGTCGTGAATGATATTTCAACACTTATGATAAATCATACATACTATTGTTTGGGTTACTTAAATGCTTCCGCTATACTTAACTACTTTATACGTTCAATATGATTGGTGGTTAGGATCCTGGTCAGTCATGCCTCCAAGCGGTGATACTCCGCGTGTGGATTTTGGGGGTGTGACAGATTGGTATCAGAGCCATTGGTTATAGAGAACTAGGTTTTAATATGGGAAAACGTTTTTATTAAAACCAGACTATAACCAGAACAGTGCTCTCAACGATCCACAACGACGCTTCGCTCCACGTGCAAGACTCGACATCCTAGGTAATAAGGTTTATGTTTATTGCATGTTTGCTAGAACTGCCTAGAACTTTGCTCGCATTACGCTTAGATACACATGCTTTGACTACATGAGAACACCTACGTGCTTACACTTTTCTGTCATCGCCCTACTCGCGAACCACTCTTATTTACGTTACTCTTACTATGAAGATCATGTCTGGACGAATCAACATGACTCAAGCCCAGCTAGAGGCTCTCGTTCAAGCTCAAGTTGCTGCGGCACTTGCAGCTGCTCAAGCAGGTCAACCAGCGCAGCAAGTTTGCACCTTTAAGAACTTCATGGACTGTCGTCCAAATTCCTTCAGCGGCACAGAGGGGGCAGTGGGACTCCTCCACTGGTTTGAGAAGCTAGAATCCGTATTCGAAATGTGCGAGTGCCCTGAGGCTCGCAAGGTCAAGTTTGCCACCGGCACCTTGGAGGGAATAGCACTAACTTGGTGGAACGCCCAAGTTCAAATCTTAGGGTTGGCAGCTGCTAACGCCACACCCTGGAACGATTTTAAGGAACTCATCAAGCGTGAGTATTGCACGCGTGAAGACATTCACAAGCTGGAAGACGAGTTGTATAATCTAAGGATGGTGGGCTCTGAGATCGAAGCGTATACCAAACGGTCGAATGAGTTGGCCGTTCTGTGTCCAACTATGGTGGACCCTCCATACAAGCGCATTGAGTTGTATCTCAAGGGTTTGGCGCCAGAGATTCAGAGCCACGTGACGTCGGCTAACCTCGAAAACATCCAGGAAATCCAACGCCTCGCTCATCGCATCACTGATCAGGCAGTGGATCAGAATAAACTGCCAAAGCGTGTCAACGCTACTGCTACAGTCACTTCAGCTGCTACTTCTGCTACACCCAGCGACAACAAACGGAAATGGGATGGGGATTCCGAACAGTCTCAAGCACAGCAGCGCAGAACGAACGACTACCAGAACCCGGGTCAGCAATCATCTGGCAGTCAGGAGCAGGGTGGATACAGGGGAGTACACCCACTATGTAACAAGTGTAACAAGCACCACAGTGGAAGGTGTCGCAAGGAACGTTGCCAGAGATGTCTCAAGATAGGACATGAAGCCAAAGATTGCAGGAGCTCACGACCTGCAAACCAGAATCAGCAACTTCCACCACCAGTTCCTCAGAACCCACAGCAGCAGCAGCCACAGCGTGGAAATCGGGGATGTTTCCAGTGTGGAGCAGAAGGTCATTACAAGCGCGATTGCCCACAGTTGAACCAGAATCAGAACAACAACAATAACCAGGGCAATGGGAACAACAACAACAACAATGGCAACGAGGCAAGGGGTCGAGCTTTCATGCTAGGACAAGGAGACGCTGTTTGAACTTATAACTCGTTTTGGGATTTCCTATATTATGTCTCTGTTACTCAAACAAAGTTTGGTTTGAACATGAATCGTACTGGGTTTTATAGACTATTTTAATTACTATACTTTATGTTTGATATGATGGATGGCTTGATATTATTTGAACGCTCCTGCCGTATTTAAGGACCTTATGAATAGGGTGTGCAGACCCTACCTAGACAAGTTCGTCATAGTATTCGTGAAGTCCACTTCTTAGGCCACGTAGTGAACAAGGATGGGATCCGTGTCGATCCATCCAAGGTAGACTCAACCAGAAACTGGCCTGCACCACGTACTACAGACGGTTTACCAGGGATTTCTCGAAGATTGCTCAGCCACTTACGCTACTGACACAGAAGGGTGTCACCTATTGCTGGGAGAGCCCCAGGAGACTGCTTTTCAGCGCGACAAGGTTATCGCTTTCGCTACACGTCAACTTAAGATTCATGAACGCAACTACACAACGTACGACTTAGAGCTGGGAGCTGTCGTTTTCGCGCTTAAGATATGGAGACACTACCTGTACGGTACCAGGTGCACGATTTACACCGATCACAGGAGTCTCGAGCATATCCTTAGGCAGAAGGATTTGAACATGCGTCAACGATGATGGGTTGAACTACATAGCGACTACGAATGCGCCATCAAGTACCATTCAGGCAAGGCCAAGGTTGTGGCGGACGCCCTCAGTCGGAAGGACACCCTACCTCAGCGCGTGCGAGCGCTACAGCTTACGATCCAGACTAGCCTGCCAGCACAGATACGAACTGCTCAGATAGAAGCACGGAAGCCCGAAAACGTCAAGGCTGAATGCCTTACGCGGCTCACGACAACGATTAGGACAGAAAGCAGACGGCGCCTACTATGTAACGGGGCGTATTTGGGTCTCACTTAACGACGGTCTATGCGAACTTGTGATGGATGAAGCTCACAAGTCTTACCACTCAGTACATCCAGGGTCGGATAGAACGTACTACGACATCAGCACTACTTATTGGTGGCCTAGTATGAAGGCCCACATCGCTACGTACGTTGGAAAATGCTTGACCTGTGTGGGAGTCAAGGTTGAATATCGGAAACCAACGGGCCTACTTCAGCAGCTTAAGATACCTCAGTGGAAATGGGAAGAAATTTCCATGGATTTCGTTACAGGCCTACCTCGATCCCAGCATGGGAACGATACCATATGGGTGATCGTGGATCGACTCACCAAGTCTGCACACTTCCTACCGATTAAGGAAACGGACAAGTTCTCCACTCTCGCAGACATCTATCTTAAAGAAGATTGTTTCGAGGCACGGGGTGCCCACGTCCATCAATTCGGATCGCGATGCACGATTCACGTCAGAACTTTGGCAAGCAAGGCACAAACCATTCGACTCACGATTAAACATGAGCACAATAGCATACAAGCCGCACCATTCGAGGCATTGTACGGGCGTAGATGCCGGTCACCTCTCTGTTGGGTAGAGGTGGGGGATAGTCAGATCACGGGTCCAGAGATTGTAATGGACGCCACAGAAAAGATTGCACAGATACGACAACGCACGGCGGTAGCACGCGACCGTCAGAAAGCCTACGCGGGCAAGCGTAGAAAGCCATTGGAATATCAGGTCGGGGACCATTCGGGATCATAGAACGTACAGGCAGGATAGCCTATAGATTGAACCTACCAGCTGAACTCGGGGCAGTTCACAATGTCTTTCAGGTATCGAACTATCGACGAGCGGTTGCAGTTCGTCGGGAAACCAGCTGAAATCACGGACCAGGATGTGAAGGTCCTCAAACACAAGAGAATCCCTCTTGTTCGAGTTCGTTGGAACTCCAACGTGGCCCAGAGTACACCTGGGAACGCGAAGACAGGATGACAGAAAAGTACCCCAGTTATTCGAAACAAATACAACCACTACTGAGGCTGAAGCTACTACTTCGGAATTTCGGGACGAAATTCCAGATCAACGGGGGGAGGATGTGACACCCCAGGAAAAACCAGTGAACGATTGAACTTACCTAGCTTCCTCAGTGAGTGCATACCAAATTTCGGGACGAAATTTCCAATTAGTTGGGGATAATGTGACAACTCGAACCTTCGACTTACTTCGTGTAACGATACGTGTTAACGAGAACGCTATTAATTGAATGAATACATGATATGTTATGTGTTACACGGTTGTGTGATTTCGCGATTATATTGAGTGATTGAATGTTACATGTTACGTGATTTAATGTGATTGCATATGTTACTACTTGAACCGATTAGTGAAACATTTACAAGAACCCACTCGGTCCATATGGTTGGACTCGAGACCATGAGGTAGCCCAAGTGGGGAGTTTCGGCCCACTTCCCTTCACACGCATATATACACCCATTACCTCTAGGGTTTTAGTTTTACAAACTTAGCAATCAAGAACACACACACACCAAACGCTCTCTCTCTCTCGATCGGAACCCAAGGCAGCCGACCCTCTCAAGTCTTGAAGTTTCTTGTAATCGGATCATCCCTCGTGCACACTCTAGAATCGGTTAGTGTTTATGGTTGGTTGTTTATACATGATGTTATATGAATTCATGTTTGATGATGTTTCTTGCATGATATTTGTGTGGTATGAATAAGAAGATTAAACATGATTGTTGTTAGTGATTTTGTGAACAGAATATTATATCGCATAGTGGTTCTTGCTAGCATATAAATTATTGTTACTGAATGAGTTCATGATGATGTCGGCATGATTACTATATGATCACTAGGGTGCTACGGTTGTAACTGTTAATTATTTTTGATGATGGTTCTTGATAGTCATAATGGTATGAACATGTTGATGATAATACGAAACTGATGATAATGGCTGAATTGATTTGCTATTGGAATTGCCTAATTGTTTGCTGATATTACGGAGGGTTGTTACTAAGAATTATGGAAACTGTTACATGGGATTGCGACTCGAAACCATAGTCTCGACTCGAGACCACAACAGCATTAGCCGGAACCATGGTTGCGAGTCCCGTTGCGACTCGTAACCGGACCATGATGAGCCGAGACCAGCCATTGCGACTCGCAACCTACTGTTGCGACTCGTAATCTCCTGAGGTGACTCGAGATCCCGGTTGCGACTCGTAATCTCTGTTGCGAGTCGAGACCATGCACGTGCACATGATTGGACTTACACACTGACACGAGCCCAGCTAATTGGGCCGGATAATTGGACTGTTTTCATATCTGCTATTGGACTGCGTAGAATGACTGGGCCGAGACCTTTATGTTGGACTCTTATAGTTTGGGCCGGGTATAGTTTGGGCTTAGACATTGGATCACACACGAATGTTAATGCTATGTTCTTATCTGCTTACGTGCATACGTGTTTGCCATGACTATACGTGCTATATACGAACCTGACTTGCATAATAAACCATGATAGGACGTGGTTGATCAGTTACTTGCTACCTGTACTCTTTGTGTATCTGCCGAGCAACCCAAGGTGAGTTCACACAGCCAAGGCATGGGGTTCCCAGGGTGGGAATGGGATTGAATAAACTATACGTACATACTTAGTTAACAGAACATAATGATATGAGTCCTCAGGGTGAGGGTGGTGAATGATAAGATACGGCTAGACTAGTATACCAATTGAACTGATCTTCGCATACACGCCAGGGGTTGGCCGCGATATTATGACTGATTTTCGCACCCATGCCTTGGAAAGGCCGCGAACTATAGATACTAAAACTTCGCACACATGCCAGGGTGGCCGCGATACAAATATACATAGTCTAGAATACTTGAGAACTTTCCCCAATCTTCGCATACATGCCGAAATGGCCCGCGATACGAACCAATACTATACATGAACAATGAACGAACTAGTACGATGCATGATTAGATAAACGAACGCAATGCTTGCTATACTACTCCATTACTGAACTTACTTTCTGTGAACTCGCTCAACTAGTTGTTGACTCGCTGCTGCATGCCTTGCAGGACCTTAGGTACATTATGGAGCTTGCACAGGGAGGAGCAGGTCGTTGTGGGCAAAGGGTCGTGAATGATATTTCAACACTTATGATAAATCATACATACTATTGTTTGGGTTACTTAAATGCTTCCGCTATACTTAACTACTTTATACGTTCAATATGATTGGTGGTTAGGATCCTGGTCAGTCATGCCTCCAAGCGGTGATACTCCGCGTGTGGATTTTGGGGGTGTGACATTTTGTTTACCCATACTGTAACTAACAAATAATCAGTTAAAAGCACATAAACACATAATCACATAATAGTAATCAGGAAAATTAAGTATTGTTTAAATACTTAATTAGCTTAACTCAGTGGCTCTGATACCACCTTGTTTCTGTCACGGCCCCCGACCCAGTTTCACCCGTTTCCGGAGCCGCGGGACAGAAACCCCGTGATATTTGTTTAATTGAGTTTAGCAGCGGAGATGATCGTTGTAAAGCTAAAACTTTTCCCGATTATTTGTATTTCACAATTCGGGATAAAACCCTGATAATTTACAATACATAAGTTTAGTGATAAATTCTTATTTCAAAACATCTTTCTTTATTTTATACTGAGCCACTATTTTAAGCTTGAAATGCTCCTCAGCACTTTTCCTGATTTACAGCAGATTACCTGAAACATGTTTGAAAAAGATTTTGTCAGCGGGAAATACTGAGTGAATTATTCTAGTTACTGAAAATGACACATTTTATGATTATTCACAGTGTTAAGATCTTTTACGCATGTTTCTGATATCAACCAACTACCCACAGTATTTGTCACTTGACCAGATCTGTGACAGTGGTCATATCACCATTAGCTGCCCCAATGAATGACGTAAATCAATTAAATTAGGTTCGACCACCTAAAATGATTTAAACTGTAGTAATGTGCACAATACCCCACATACTGGCTGTAATTTGGTGATTACATCAACTTAATCACTGGTATTATAATCTCGGAAAAATGAATTTGGAGTATTGTAAAATAGTTAACACTCACAAACGGTGAGAAAAGAGTTTATAAAAGTAGAATAACTCACTTTGCAGATTTACTACGGATAGAATAGGATTTTAGCCCTGTTAACCTAATTTCACAATAATGCACACAAAACAGGGTTAGTGATCAATACCGCAGTTACGATAACTTACGAGATCAAATTCTCACAATGAATGACAAAGTGCAATACTTCGACTCGTTTATCAAAATGACAAACGACAAAGTATAATACTTCAACTCATTTATCGAATTATCGACAAACGACAAAGTATAATGCTTCAACTCATTTATCGAATTATCGACAAACGACAAAGTATAATGCTTCAACTCATTTATCGAATTATCGACAAACGACAAAGCATAACCCAATGTGGGCGGCACTTAGACATTCTTTGGATATATTGATCCCGGAAACTGAATCGTAATAGCGATCGAGTAATTACCCTGTTCCGCGGCAGCACCTCGATAACAGTGTGTGTGTAGTTGTAGTATAATTGTGATAATTCGTCGTACAGAAAGCGTTTGGACGATGTTTTAACTTCCAATTTCAAGTCCCAAGGCCCTCTATTTATACTGAAAATTGGCTTCTCCCGCGTGTCGCGGCAGAATTCGGGGAACCTCCCGCGTATCGCCTGAGATGCCAATTTAGGGTAGGGTAGGTTTCGTGTCCAGTAGCTTGGGTGAGTTGACAGTTTTATAAAATTCAATTCAGGCAACGTATAATAAGGATAATATCGATTAGGGTTTAACCCCCCCTGAGTTTTAGGGGCCCTGATCCTGATTCCGATTGTTTCGAAAATTTTAGGGTTAGTGCAGAATTACTTGGGTGTCTCAATTAGGGTTTTCTTAATAGCTAATTAGCATTCTAATTATAAATTTTTTTAATGAGAAATGTTACAAAGAAGAACTAGGAAGCTGCGATTGTCAGCTCCCGAGGTTTTATGCCGGCGATCTAGATTGATCAAGGGCTTTCCTCGTACATCTCGTGTCAACCTGTTTACTTTTTGCTCATTGTTTGATCGTAGATACAGCTCAATATCCTGAGCCGTATCCTGAACACTGTTTTTCTAAACAACTTAACCAACATATTTTCAACACATTTTTAGCACACTACCTCACTTAACTAATTTGATCACTTAATTGCTTCGGTAATTTTTGACCAAAACAATCCCCGCTCGCAATATCCAGGGATCTGGTCCTGTTTTGGCTTCTAATGAGGAAATTCTAAATTTGTTTGGTAGTGTACAAGAACAAATGAGGCAGCAGCTGGAAACTAATCAAATGCTGATGAGAGAGATACAACTCTTGAAATCCAGCTCGAGTGGGCCTGCTGAAGATACTGTCACTCCCTTGCAACCCAGGGCTTTGAACTTAAGTTCTTCAGTTTACACTGAGGATAACTGGGGAAATATTGTGCCTAGCCATTCCCAGAATCATACTTGTTAGGAGAGGATTTTCTAATGACCCGTGATCCTCATGTGTTATCCTGTTTAGTGATCCTTACTTCTGTGACAGATGGTGATCCTCAGAAGTGTTTCAGGATCAGGATCATGGATCATCCTAAGGATCCTTATACTTGTTGGGTTTCGTGTAACTTTTAGAAAATAATTTTTATCAATTTGTCAAACAAACTGAACGCAGCGGAAAACATGTACACGAGGTTCGGTTCTAAACCGTTTCCACCAGTGATCTTATTACAATCAAAATAGGTTATAATATAATAAAGAATCGTGACATCCAAGAAAGACACCATGGTTCAACGAACGATCTCGCTAGATGATCGTTGACCACGAAATCATATTTGTTCGTTTGAAACGATTTCAAACGAAACCTTAAATCTAAAGAAACTAAAGTTCAAAAAATTTACTTACCTTTTTGCGTAATCGAAGAAACAAAAACTTTGGTTATACTCACGGTTGAGAAAGAAATTCACAAAAAATTTTCACCACTCCTTTTTGTCGTCAATTGAGAATAAGTATGCCTTCTCAATTCTTTTTGCTTTTGTTTCCTTTTACACTCCCTTGAAGGAAACGTCCAGAGGAGCATGAACTTTTTATTGGGACTCCAAATTAGAGATCAATTACTCAAAAATTTATAAATAAATTTCCGTATCCCTTTTTAATAGCTACCAAACTTTTTTTTTAATAGATAAAAATCATCGAGATCTTTTATGGAGTTTAAAGATATATAAGGATTAAGTTTTGTAATCTAATCACAACTCCTTCATATTATCTCATAATTAATATAAATATCTCTATTTATTATAATTAACAAATTAATTATAATATTTATAAAGCTCTATGTATTTATTCTAAATAATTACATGTTCCTTTCATTACGCTTATTATTTCGTGATCCGGTGATTAACGATTAAAACACCGTTATATGTTCGTTGCCCAAAGTGTAACTCTTTGGGTTGTACCTTGACGGCAACATTGAATTATAATCGACAATTGAACATTATATCCAACAATCTCCCACTTGGTCGATTGGCCGATTAATTTTCAATGTGGACAATAGTGGGTGCCTAGCTGCATTATATTGCCCCCGGCAAGGTATGAGAAATTTATGTCAACTAATTCTTTGCACTAATCAAACCTTTGGTTATGCAAATAGTATAACCCGGGTTATCGACTCATTTATCCCTCTGTATTGAACACTTGTTGAACATGAGACATGGATCCAATTCATTCTCATATATTATTCAACCATTTCTAATTTCGTTCCTGATTTGAAGTGGTTTATCAAACTACTACTAGTTCGAGCGTGGCCACGCGTTAACACCAGTTCAAACCAACGAAAGGCGCCAGAGTGTTCCTCTCCTAAGTATAGAAGCACAGATCCCTTTGGCTACAAACAACTCCCACTAAACTTCAGATCATTCCCAAAACTATCCTTATTACTGCCAGTTACGTACAACGTTAGATAGAATCAAAGAGCAACCATTCATTTAAGTTAGTTCTAGTATGCACCGCAGGTCTAAGGATACAATGATCGTACCTATTCAAAATGTCTTATGACTAAGATCCATGAAGATCATTTTGAAACGAGTTACGCCCAATATGATTCAACTAATCATATCAATGAATATGGTTCTCAACACTTTGAGTATCCATTATATGGATCAACCATCTAATTCAAAATAGTCTTTTACCAGATTGGTTCTCATGAATCTGATAGACTACGGACATTTTAGAATACAATATTCATAGATACTTAACGTACTAATATTTGAACACAGATATAATAGTTTAAAAGACATTCAACCATTAAATTCAAATAAACATAAAATACTGTTTACAGTTCAAAATGCACCAAATTACTAAATTACAAAATCAGACCCACTGTCTAGCATATCTAAGACCTATACAATTAGCATGCTTCTCGTGTCTCACTTGAGGTATAGGCTTAGTAAACGGGTCCGCTAGATTCTGATCAGTATCAATTTTCTCTACTACGATGTCTCCTCTTTCCAAAACTTCCCGTATGTAATGGAATTTTCTGAGAATATGCTTCGTGCTGTGATGCGACCTTGGTTCCTTTGCCTGAGCAATTGCACCTGTATTGTCGCAAAATATCTCGATAGGCTTCTGTATGCTTGGTATAACTTCGAGATCAGCAATGAACTTTTTCATCCAAACAGCTTCCTTAGCAGCTTCTGAAGCCGCTATATATTCTGATTCAGTGGTCGACTGGGCCACCACGCTTTGCTTAGAACTCTTCCAAGTTATAGCACCACCATTTAAAGTAAAAACATAGCCTGTCTGAGATCGTGAATCGTCACGATCCGTTTGGAAGCTTGCATCAGTGTAACATTTTACTTTCAGCTCTTCTTCTAAACCGCCAAATATCAGAAACATATCCTTAGTTCTTTTTAAGTACTTTAGGATATTTTTCACAGCAATCCAGTGACTTTTACCAGGATTTTGTTGATATCTACTAGTCAAGCTCAGAGCAAACGATACGTCCGGTCTAGTACATAACATGGCATACATGATGGAACCGATAGCAGAGGCATATGGAACCTTTTTCATATCCTCTTTATCTTTGTCCAATTTGGGACACTGATGACTATTTAGTATGGTTCCACTTGCCATTGGCAAGAGACCCTTCTTGGAATCTTGCATCGAAAAACGCCGAATGACCTTATCGATATACGTACTTTGACTAAGTCCAAGTAGCCGCTTAGATCTATCTCTATCAATCCTTATTCCTAGAATATAAGCAGCTTCTCCAAGATCCTTCATTGAGAAACATTTACCAAGCCAGGATTTAACGTCCTGCAACATTGGGATATCGTTTCCAATGAGAAGTATGTCATCTACATACAGGATTAGAAAAGTAATAGAACTCCCACTTGCCTTCTTGTAAACACACGGCTCATCTTCATTTTTGATAAAACCAAATTGTTTGATTTTCTGATCAAAACGAAGATTCCAGGTTCGAGATGCTTGTTTCAATCCATAAATGGATTTATTCAACTTGCAAACTTTCTTAGGATTCTTAGGATCTACAAAACCTTCAGGCTGCTCCATATAGACATCTTCTGTAAGGTGTCCATTTAGGAACGCGGTCTTGAAATCCATTTGCCATATCTCATAGTCATAATACACGGCTATGGCAAGTAGAATCCTAATAGACTTAAGCATGGCTACTGGCGAGAAGGTTTCCTCATAATCAACTCCTTGAGTCTGAGTAAAACCTTTAGCAACCAATCGAGCCTTATAGGTTTGCACATTTCCATCCATATCTGTTTTCAACTTGAAAACCCATTTACTTCCTACAGTCCGACATTCGGGAGGAAGTTCAACCAAATCCCAGACTTGGTTGTCATACATGGATTGCATCTCGACGCCCATGGCTTCGAGCCATTTTTCAGATTCATTACCTGAAATCACAGCTTTGTAGGTTGAGGGCTCTTCTTGATCTATTATCAAGACGTACCTATCAGGTGAATACCGATTAGGTTCATGACGATCCCTCGTACTTCTGCGGACGCCTAGTGTTACATCAGATTCCTGAATCCTATCAGGTTCAGATCCAACAACATTTTGTTGAGAGACAGATTCGACTATTGGTTGATTAATTTGTGGTTCTCGAATTTCCTCAAGATCCACAAGATTATCTCCAATTCCTCGCGCCATAAGCTCATCCTCTAGGAATGTTCCTCGACGCTTAGTGAAAACTCTATTTTCAGCAGGATTATAGAAATAATAACCAACCGGATATGCATATCCAATGAAAACAACTTTTTCACCGCGAGGATCAAGTTTGTCCGAAGACTCACTGGTAACATAAGCGTTACATCCCCATATGCGAAGGTAAGAGACTTTAGGTGGTTTACCATGCCACATCTCATATGGTGTCTTTTCTACCTTTTTAGTAGGAGCAATATTAAGAAGACGTGTAGCGGTTTCAAGAGCATAACTCCAAAAGGAGTGTGGTAAGTTTGTACGACACATCATTAATCGAACCATATCTAATAAGGTTCGATTTCTCCTCTCAGACACACCATTAAGTTGTGGTGTTCCAGGTGGAGTTAATTGGGATATAATCCCACACTTCTTGAGATGTTCATCAAACTCTTGATTAATGTATTCACCACCTCGATCGGATCGAAGTGCCTTAATCATTTTCCCTAGTTGATTTTGTACTTCATTTTGGAATTCTTTGAACTTTTCAAAGGTTTCATGTTTAAACTTCATAAGATAAACATATCCATATCTACTATAATCATCAGTAAATGTAACGAAGTATCTTTCCCCGTTCCTTGACATAGTTCTGAATGGACCACATACATCAGTATATATGAGTCCTAACAGGTCTTTAGCCCTTTCACTAGTTCCGGTAAAAGGGGCCTTAGTCATCTTGCCACTTAGACAACATTCGCATAAATCATAAGTCTCTTGACCCGTGGATTCTAGAATCCCTGCGGTCTGGAGCTTCCTCATGCGATTGATGTTAATATGGCCAAGACGACAATGCCAACGATATGTTTGATTAAAGCTAGTTTTAACACGTTTAGAGGAAAGAGAGCATACAATATTATTTGATCTATTGTTAGAAGTATCTATTTCATAGACACCATTGTGAGGCTTAGCCTCAAAATAGAACACACCATTTAAAAATGCAGAAATGCTATCATTAACAATATCAAAAGCATAATTAAAACCTTGTTCTCTTAAAGCAGAAACAGAAATAATATTCTTAGTCAAACTAGGAACATAAAAAACATTGTCTAAAGTAATAAACAATCCAGAAGGTAATTCAAGAATAAATTCTCCAACTGCCTTCACAGCAACATTCTGCCCGTTCCCAACGTGCAGCTCTAAGTCACCCTGCTTCAGCTTCCTAATCCTTTCTAGTCCCTGCAAATCATTACAAATGTGAAAACCACATCCAGTGTCAAACACCCAAGATTTGCTCGAAAAGGAAAATAGATTAATAACATGTATACCTAAGGATTCTCCAATCTGCAGCTTCTTAAGCTTCAACTCAGCCAGGTACTTGGGACAATTCCTCTTCCAATGCCCGATCTCATCACAGTGAAAACACTTGGCATCTTTATTAGGCTTTGCCTTCGGAGTGGCAACCTTTTTGCCTTTGCCCTTGTCTTGCTTACTCGCCTTGCCTTTTCCCTTGGATTGCTTCTTCTTGGTAATTCTTCCTTCCCTGATCGCTAGCACTGGATTTCCCTTAGTTGGGATGTTTGTCTCAGCAGTTTTTAGCATCTGATGCAACTCTGGGATCGTTCTTTCCCACCCATTCATGTTATAGTTCATTACGAACTGATGATATGAATTGGGTAGCGAGTTAAGGATCACATCCGTAGCTAACTCATTACTAAGGGGTGCGTTCAGACGTTCCAGTTGATCAACGAAAGACTTCATTTTCAGTACATGAGAACTGACCGAAGTACCTTCCTGCATGCGACATGTAATGAGAGATCTCATCACCTCAAAATGCTCATGACGAGCTTGCTGCTGAAACATGTTTTTTAGCTGCTCACTCATCTCATATGCTCCCAAGTTTTCCAGATTCTTCTGAAGTTCTGGAATCATCATAGCAAGCATAAGACATGTCACATCTTGGGAATCATCAACATATTTTTCCCATGTCCTACGGGCTGCACCCGTATTAGCAGCAGGTGCTTCGGGAATTGGTCCTTCAAGGACATAAGCCTTTTTCTCCGCCCTGAGAACAATTTTCAAGTTGCGGTACCAATCCATGAAGTTAGAATTATCAAGGATGGACTTAAGCAAGAATTTGGTGTTATCAGAATTGTTTGTAGACATCTGTAGAATTTAGAAGAAAATTTTATTAGTAATTTTCATGCATTAACCTAATTCAATTTTTACCCAAGATATACACAATTTTAGGAATTAGGATCAGATCCCATCTCCCCATAACTCAGTGAATGGACTTAGCACTCTTCACTGGCATAGATTGAAGGGTAGGTGACGATCACCAATTGTGTCAGCTACACAATTCTCGGTTTGGGGTCGCATGACGAGTGTTGTCAAGCATTGGTACGTTAACCCCAACTACACCCACTTTCACAACCGTAGAAGACGAATGCAGGGTAAACACTAACATTCGCTCTCGTGTCGCAAAAGTGATATTTGTCCTCAAATCAGAACTGTAGCCCGGCCCATGTAAGCATGGAAATCGCGGAACTACCCCTAACCAAAACCGTAGGACTGGATGCAGGGTAAACACTAGCACCAGGGGTTCGGATAGATCAGTTCGGGTGTTCTTAATTTAGGGTGGCGTAGAATATCGATTTTAATTTGGGTTATATTTTAAAATTACTAGTTCGGGTCGTTTTAAAATACGTGTACGGCCTATGGCATGAACATAGGCTATACAATTCCTTTGTAAAAATCAATTTTACGTTTTAATTTGTGATGACTTGAAACACCTTTCAATCACTCGACCGATTAATTTTAAATACCCTATTTAATCTAAGTTGGTCGTGTCGCAAATTTATTTTAATCAATAACTTTTATTAATTATGGTTTTCAAATTAACTTTTAATTTTTTTTTGAAAAACCAATTTTTGATTTTTGTATTTTAAAATAAACTGTTTATTTTAATTACCTATCCAATACTTAATAAACCTTTTATTAAAATTGTCGTTTTAATGATCGTGTATTAGTTATTAATTTTATGGCGTAATAAACATCTCATGGCAAAACGCAAAATAAATAAATAAATACGCAATTCCGGGTTCATAATATGTTCGGTTCGTTCGAGCCCAAGAACGTGAACCGAGCCCATTAAGTGTAGCACAAACCCTTTTGTGCTCCCACTTAATCTTAGATCCAATCCAAAAAAAAAACTTTAATATAAAGAAAAATTAAATTTCCTTTAGATATTGTAACGAAAAGACTTAACAAAATTTTAACTTTATTTTTAAAATAAAGTGTTTAGTTACGTTTATTTTTTTTAAATATTTTAGTTTGGTATATATTAAAAATAAGTATTTTAATATATTCGTTTTTCTTTAAACTAATTTAACGCGTGTAGCTCCAAAAACTAATTTAGTACACGTGTTATGAAAAACGATTCTAGACCCGGATTTGCATACTACGATCATTAAGCTAAACGAAATAGGTTAAGGCCAAATATTTTGTCAAAGAGTACTTTGACAAGTGTTCATGTTTGGCCTTAATAAAACTTGCCTATAACTAGTATACGTGACAGGATCCTATCCAAATCTACTCGATTTTAAGCATACAATCCTATAACTATTTTATAGATCTACAAACGCATGTATAAAATAACCTACTTTGATTTGTAAGGTGGCTCTGATACCACTGTTGGTTTTCGTGTAACTTTTAGAAAATAATTTTTATCAATTTGTCAAACAAACTGAACGCAGCGGAAAACATGTACACGAGGTTCGGTTCTAAACCGTTTCCACCAGTGATCTTATTACAATCAAAATAGGTTATAATAAAATAAAGAATCGTGACATCCAAGAAAGACACCTTGGTTCAACGAACGATCTCGCTAGATGATCGTTGACCACGAAATCATATTTGTTCGTTTGAAACGATTTCAAACGAAACCTTAAATCTAAAGAAAATAAAGTTCAAAAACTTTACTTACCTTTTTGCGTAATCGAAGAAACAAAAACTTTGGTTATACTCACGGTTGAGAAAGAAATTCACAAAAAATTTTCACCACTCCTTTTTGTCGTCAATTGAGAATAAGTATGCCTTCTCAATTCTTTTTGCTTTTGTTTCCTTTTACACTCCCTTGAAGGAAACGTCCAGAGGAGCATGAACTTTTTATTGGGACTCCAAATTAGAGATCAATTACTCAAAAATTTATAAATAAATTTCCGTATCCCTTTTTAATAGCTACCAAACTTTTTTTTTTAATAGATAAAAATCATGGAGATCTTTTATGGAGTTTAAAGATATATAAGGATTAAGTTTTGTAATCTAATCACAACTCCTTCATATTATCTCATAATTAATATAAATATCTCTATTTATTATAATTAACAAATTAATTATAATATTTATAAAGCTCTATGTAATTATTCTAAATAATTACATGTTCCTTTCATTACGCTTATTATTTCGTTATCCGGTGATTAACGATTAAAACACCGTTATATGTTCGTTTCCCAAAGTGTAACTCTTTGGGTCGTACCTTGACGGCAACATTGAATTATAATCGACAATTGAACATTATATCCAACAATACTAACGATTATTCACTTTGAATTCGGTATTGTTTTGCAGGAGTAACAGCTTGGACTTAGTCTTGGTAACGTCCCTGAAGAATATTCCACGGTTATTCTGCACGTGCTTGACTGGAAATGGACGTTGTGGAGAACGTGGGGAGAAGGCACAAATTGCGGGATGTTAGTTAGCTTAGTTAACTTCTATTTTTAAAGGGGTAGCGAGCTAGTTTTTAGAACACTTGGCTAATTTTTGGCTACACACACTCGTACAACTACACTCAATAGCTTACAACAAAACACTTAGCAATTTTCACACATTTCTACACGATACACTGTAGTGATCCTTGTACCTAGCTCGCTGTCATCCAAAGTTGTAAAGAATTATTGTTTAATTTGAGTTGGTGATCGGTAGTTTCCATCACCCGAGGTGTTTTATGCCGGAGATCATTCATTGATCAAGGGATTTTTCCTCGTACAAATCATTGTGTCACTTGTGCAATACATTTCTGAGTGATCCTCATTGTTGTTTACCAATTCAAGCATCATACCCCTTAACAGAGAGTTTGGTTGCATTATCCTTGTCTGATTTTTAACCAAAACAGTTTGGCGCCCACCGTGGGGCCATTGGTGCTTCATTCATAAAGATTCTCATTCTCGTGATCATTTTGGTTCATTGCATCCAAGCAGATGGCTTCATCATCGAAGAATACTTCTACTGCGATGTCTGCAGTCAATTCATCTCAGGGCATTCCACCTTTGCCTCCACCACCTTCTGAATCTCAGAAAAATGCCGAGAAGAAACCAACTCCCATTTTCTCAAAACCTCCAACTTCTTCTGCTTCTTATACTCCTACTACTAGTGACATGTTTACTCTGATTTTGCAGATGAAGGAGCATATACAGCAGCAGGATAAGACCAACGAAAGGATTCTTAAAGAAATCGGAGACCTCAAGAAACAAAAGAGATCGGCAGAAGATCATTCACCACTGATGCCCAGATCTTTGAATTTCGATACTCCGGTTGTATCTTCTCAGCCTTCAGTGATCCCAGATGTTCAATATGTGGGAGGACCAAAAGGAGTGCACTATGGATCATCAGCAATGACTCAGGCATCAGGTTCATACTTCCAGCCAGCAGAATCCCATCCTCAGCATATAGGATCCTTCACAAGTTCAGGAGGATATCCAGGAGCGCAGCAGATTCAAGGGTTCTGGCCATTCCAAGGATCCTCGCAGGTTCAAGGATCGTGCTATGTCCCAGGATCCTCGCAGGTTCAAGGATCCTCCCAGGTTCAAGGATCCTCGCAGGTTCAAGGATCCTCCTATGTCCCAGGTTCCTCGCAGGTTCAAGGATCATCCTATATTCCAGGATCCTTTTAGTTTCATGGATCCTTAAGGAGTTTGCAATCAGGGAGTTCAGATATCCATCAGGGAGATGTTATTCCAATGCAAACCATTGCTTCTACTGGTCCTTCAATCATTCCGGAGTCTCAACAATATGGATTCACATCCACTCTTCCTAATTTGAACCCAGTGGGAGGTAACACCTTCAATAATTCTTGTACCACTAACCATGGCCTCGTACAAGATACAGGTATCAACCATGCCATGGCTAGAGAGTTGCAAAAGTTAAAGGATATGATATCAAATGTCCCAGGAGTGGTCAAGCCTATCCCGGAGATTGCTGATGGGAGCTATAAGATATCTCGTTTTGCACCACTAATCTGTGATGCTGAGATACCCAAGAGGTTCCACGTGCCCACCATGAAGTTGTATGACGGTTCAACAGATCCTGAAGAACACATAGCACAATACAGGGAAAGGATGGAAATCAATCCCATCCCAGAAAGGTTAAAGGAAGCATGTCTGTGCAAGGGATTTGGATCCACTCTTACTGGATCGGCTCTTAAATGGCTGCTAAGTCTTCCCCCTTACTCTATTACCTCATTTGCTAATCTAGTTAACCTATTTAATAATCAGTTTTCTTGTAGTAGAAAATTTGAGCGTTTAACTAGTGATCTGTATAGGATAACCCAGGGTCATAATGAATCATTAAGGGATTATATCACTAAATTTAGTAAAGAATCCTTAGATATTCCTAACCTGGATATTGCTTCGGCTTTTGAAGCCTTTAAAAAGGGATTGCTTAGGGATTCATTATTCTATGATGATCTTGTTATGACACCATGCAGGAATCTAGATGAGGTAAGAACCCGGGCACTTAGGTTCATCCGGCTAGAAGATGACAAGAGGATCCAGGAGAGGTTAGCAGGATCCTCAAAGCAAGAGAAACAAGGATCCTCGTACAAGAACAACAAGTTCAGATCCTATAACAAATCTGATAACCAGAACGTGCATGTTGTTGATCAAGAAGAGGATGATGAGAATTATCCGCCAATTTCTGAATATTGTTTTTCTGTTGATAACAATGAGCTAATCCTTGCAATGCAGAATCTAGGTGATAAAGCTAGATGGCCTAGGAAAAATGACAGACCAGCTGCAACTAAAGATAAGTCAAAGTGGTGTGCATACCATGAAGATTTTGGGCGTCTCACAGAAGAATGCATTGCACTAAGAAAAGAAATTGGATACCTGTTGAGCAAGGGGCACTTGAAAGAATTGTTGGGGAGAAAGAAGTCAACGACTCAGGATCCTGAAAGGATCCCAGAGAAAGCTCCAGCCCCTCCAGCAGATGCACAAGTTATAAACTTTATTTCTGGAGGATCAGACATATGTGGAACATCCTTCTCAGCAGCTAAAAGGCATGCAAAGGAAACCAAGATAGATAATGGAGACAGACCCATCCGAACATCCAGTGTCTCCAAAGGGAAAGTCATAACTTTTGATGAGGATGATCATGTTGACATTCAGGATCCTCATCACGATGGTTTAGTTATCACTCTTTTTATTTCTAACCATTTTGTCCGTAGGATCCTTATAGATGGAGGAAGCTCTGTGAACATTATCCAACTTGATGTTCTTAAGAAGATGGGTATCCCCGAATCTGATATCATTCCGAGATCCTCTGTGCTCGTGGGATTCAGTGGCGAGACTAAGAATACTCTGGGGGACATCAAACTCCCAATTTATGTCGAAGGACTACATAATTATCAAAAATTTTGTGTTATTGACTGTTTATCTTGTTGCAGTGTTATCCTTGGCATGCCTTGGAAACATGATATGAAGGTAGTCCCATCCACCAATCATCAATGTGTGAAGCTTCCTAGTCCTTGGGGGATCGTGAAGATTCGTAGCGATCAACAAGAGGCTAAGACCTGCTATACCTCGTCAATGAAACCAGCTTCAAAGTCAATGGCTCAATAGCAATCAAAGTATCCTCCAAGGGATGTCTTGGAGGCAAGAGAGCAGGATGTAGTAGAAATCCTCATGGATCCTGGTGATCCTGAATCCAAAATCTATATCGGATCAGGGATCCTTGGCGAAATGAAAGAAGACATCATATCCTTCCTCAAAAGGAGGAAAACTACATTTGCATTGAAACACGAAGACATGACAGGTATATCTAAAGATATAATCACTCACAAACTTGGCATTGACAGGTCATTCAAACCAATCCATCAAAAAAGGAGGAAGTTTGCACCAGAAAGAAACGCCATTATCCAGGAAGAGGTAGAGAAATTGCTCCGAGCAGGTATGATTAGAGAGGTCAAGTATCCAAGATGGTTGGCCAATGTGGTTGTTGTTCAAAAGAAAAACGGAAAGTGGAGGGTGTGTGTCGATTTTACTGATTTAAATAAGGCATGTCCCAAGGATCCTTTCCCATTACCCCACATTGACTCCATGGTGGATGCAACGGCGGGTCATGAACTGTTAACTTTTATGGATGCTTCATCTGAATTTCAGCAAATTCAGATGGAACCATCTGATCAAGAGGATACAGCCTTTATGACTCCCACTGGTATATACTGTTATATTGCTATGCCATTTGGACTAAGGAATGCATGTGCAACTTATCAAAGGCTAGTCAATATGATGTTCAAGGATCAAACTGGACAAACTATGGAGGTTTACATAGACGATATGGTGGTGAAATCCAGAAAGGCTGAGGATCACCTAAGGGATTTGGAGGAAGCATCCGATATCCTTGACAAATATAACATGAAACTTAATCCTTCAAAATGTCACTTTGGTGTCAAAGCAGGTAAATTCTTAGGATATATGGTGACAAAGAGAGGCATTGAAGCCAGTCCAGAACAAATCAAAGCTATTGTGAACATCAAATCTCCTGCCAATGATAAGGATGTCCAGAGGCTAACAGGCAGGATTGCAGCTTTGAACAGATTCATATCTAAATCCTCAGAGAAATGTAAAGAGTTCTATGATATCTTGAGGAAGAACAAGAAATTCGAGTGGACTGAGAAGCATGAAAGTGCCTTAAGAGCTCTTAAGGATTACGTGTCCTCGGCCCCGGCCTTGATGAAACCAGAAAAAGGGGATGTGTTATCCTTGTATCTAGCGGTATCCTCAAAAGCAGTAAGTGCCGTCCTTGTTAAGGATCATGAAGGTACACAACATCCTGTCTATTATGTAAGTAAGAATTTACTTGATGCTGAATCCAGGTATTCACACCTAGAAAAACTTATCCTTGCATTAATTATGGCATCTACTAAATTAAGACATTATTTTGAAACTCATGCCATTATTGTTAAAACTAATTTTCCAGTTAAGAATGTACTCAGGAAACCTGAAGTGTCAAGAAGGATGGCTAAGTGGGCAGTGAAGGTCAGTGCATATGATATAAGATATGAGCCCAGGACAGCCATTAAATCCCAGGCATTAGCTGATTTTGTGGCAGATTTCAGTAGTGATTTGCAAGAGGAAGCTGAATTAGAAGTCCAGCAGCTAGAAGAGACCAAGGATCCTTGGATACTCTATGCTGATGGATCCTCAAATGTCAAAGGCACAGGGCTTGGGATACTACTAAAATCGCCACAGGGGGACATAATACCCCACTCTATAGCTTGTGAGTTTCAAACTACTAACAATGAGGCTGAATATGAAGCCTTGATAGCTGGTTTGCAAATTGCTAAGCATATGAGGATCAGGTATCTTGAGGTACATGTAGATTCATTATTAATCACTAATCACTTTAATGGATCCTATGCTTTTAAAGGTGAAAAGCTAACCAAATATTTGGAGATAGTCAAACAATTGGCACTCTCTTTTGTTTCCTTTAGTTTGACACAGGTACCAAGGGAAGAAAATACAGAAGCTAATGCATTGGCTAATTTAGGATCATCCTTGAAGATCCCAGAAGATATAAGTATCCCCATTATCCATATCCTAGCTCCTGCTATCAAGGATCATGTGGCTATGGAAATAGGAGAGGATTCTGCAATTATCCCTAGTGAGGATACTCAATCTCATTCAGGATCATGGATCCTCCCAATCATGAAATACTTGCAACATGGAGAGATTCCAACAGGAGAAAACCCTAGGGCTTTCAAAATTAAGGTATCTCAATTCACAATTTTAAATAATATGTTGTATAAGCGATCTCTTGCAGGACCATATTTAAGATGCATTGAGGATCCTGAAATCCAAGAAGTTTTAAAAGACTTCCTTGAAGGAGATTGTGGAAACCATACTGGGGGCAAGGCATTATTCTTAAGGATCCTGAGAACAGGATACTACTGGCCAACTATGAAGAAAGATGCTGTGGAGTATGCTAAGAAGTATGATCCTTGTCAGAGACACAGCAATATCCTTCACCAACCAGCTGAATTTTTGCATCCTATATCCTCCTCTTGGCCATTTATGAGATGGGAGATGGATATAGTTGGTAAGCTCCCTAAGGCACCTGGTGGAAAAGTGTTCATGCTTGCTATGACTGATTACTTCTCCAAGTGGATAGAGGCTGAAGCTTTTGCCCAAGTCAGAGAAAAGGAAGTTATATCCTTCATTAAAAGAAATATTATTACTAGATTTGGTATCCCTTCTGAGATTATATGTGATAATGGTTCCCAATTTATTGGGGGCAGGACTACTAACTTTTGTGACAGCTGGGGGATTAAGATGATAACATCAACACCAGTCCACCCACAAGCTAATGGTCAGGCAGAATCATCCAATAAGATCATCATCAACAATTTGAAGAAGAAGCTTGGATTCAAGAAAGGGAAATGGGCAGAAGAGTTACCTTATGTGCTTTGGGCTGATAGGACAACCCCCAAGAATGCTACAGGCCAGACTCCATTCTCTTTGGTATTTGGGGCAGAATCAGTGATCCCTACAGAAATGGTGGTCCCAACTGCTAGAACAACTATTCGTGATCCTGAGGAAAATGACGAAAATTTGGTTCAAGACCTGGATACTATAGAAGAAATAAGGGATCTGGCTAGGATAAGGATGGCCAGTTATCAACAAAGAATGGCTGGTGCTTACAACAAAAATGTTAGGATCAGAAAATTCCAAGTTGGTGATATGGTACTAAGGAAGGCATTTCAAAATACCACCAATCCTGCTGATGGAAAGTTGGCACCAAAATGGGAAGGACCCTACTTGATTGAAGCTGAGGCAGGAAAGGGGGCATATCGATTGCTAACAATGGAAGGTGATTTGCTACCAAGAGCCTGGAATGCTGTCCACTTGAAGAAATATTTCATGTGAATAGGATCCTCATAGAACAGATGATCCTTACATCATGAGTATCCTTGAAGGATCCTTAAAGCACAGATGATCCTTACTTTGGTAAACATCCTAATCTCAAACTATTTCATTTCCTACTTTCTCACCTAAGGATAAGGATCATGCATCCTTTATCCACTTCTCACGTAATTCTGAGTTTTGAAAGTTCAGGTATCCTTAGCAAAAGGATGGTTATCCACAAAAGCAACCAGTCACTTGGCTTTGACCCCAGTTATTTGGGCTTGACCCCAATTCCGCCTGTAGCACATGATGATCCTGGTATAGTTCATGGCAGTGGGACCAGTACTCGCTTTAGGGGCTGATAATTCCATTGTACTAGCTATACCTAGGAACCTACGTATAATGGTAGACGTACCATACATCCGTTCCTAAGGTTTCTAACGTTTTCACGTTAGCTAAGGTTTTGGCATTTTCATGCCACTAAGTTTGGATAGTCGCCAGTTAGGGCCATACTCCAGTTTACAAACGATCCTTAGGCTTGTCCCTAGTTATCCTTTGGGCTTGTCCCCAGTTATCCTTGGGCTTGTCCCCAGTTATCCTTTGGGCTTGTCCCCAGTTATCCTTGGGCTTGTCCCCAGTTATCCTTTGGGCTTGTCCCCAGTTGCTAACTTTTACATTGGCTTAGTCTCAAGTCATGTTCTATTTCAGATCTTTGAAGCTAAACAACCAAGGATCCTTGATCCTTACTTCTTACTAAGGTTTGTCTCATAGTTATCCTGGTTATGGTATTAAGGACTAGGATCCTAACTTGGATCCTCAGGTATGATCCTTAACTATTTTGATTTTATTCATTATTAATTTGAATAACCCTTATACTTTGACAACTAAACTGATGATCCTTAAAATATACTACTTTCCAGAATTTTTCAACTATAGGATATTTGATCCTGGATCATATCCTAAATATCTTTATCTAATTTGCTCAACTTTTCTTATTCAAACAAGTGTATATCAGTACAATTGAAAATTAAAGGATAACAACACAAGAGCTAAGCCAAAAAAGATTAAAGTTATTTTATTAACATAAGATTAACCATCAAAAGTTGTCAAAATTGCCAACCCACGTTTCTACAAGCAAAACGTGGCCCGTCCACATGGGTTGGCAACGGGTGTCCATTGTTTGTGCGGTCATAGCATGCAGGAAATAAAAGGCGGCAGGATCACAATGGCTTCATCCCCCAAACAGAGGATCCCTCCACCATTTGTAATCCTACCTATTGTCTAAAGGATCCTGGATCCTTAACCCTAAAGCTATTGTTCAAGTACAAGCCAACCATTGTTCAACAAAAACAACCATCAAAACTAAAAAATTGGGCTCCGGCTATGTCTAGAAATGTCCATCATTGCCCAATCATGCAGCTTACACCTTCGCTGCATCACCACCTCCAGCTCCACTGGCTTCACCACCATGATCCTTGCCACTGCTTCCAGCCTCAATCATCAGGATCTCCTCAGCTTCCTCCTCATCGTCCAGCTCAGCTAACCTTGCCCTCCAGCCTTCCACATCCCAGGTGCTCCTGTCAAAGTCGGGATCCTGAGCTTCCAAGGCCATCTGCAGTTTGGTCTTATACATCGCAATGGCAGCAGAGACTTTGGCATCCTGGGTGATCTCATGCTTTTCGTAGTCAGCATTGATCAACACCTTGGCTGTCTCATTTTTGGCATTCTGGAGGTCTTATTGGAGGTCGGCAATCTTGAGATCCTTGAGTAGTGCAACTTGTTGGAGGTCAGCAATCTTCCTATCCTGCTCCTCAACGTTCCCCACATAGTCTTCAATCTCAGCAAATTTCTGCAAAGAGGATAAAGAACAGTTCAAGACCAGGTGATCCTCAAACAAGCAGGATATATAGACAGGGATAGTGATCCTTACATCTTTGAAGTACTCGAGGAATTGGTGGCGGATCAGAGACAGGCCTTGCAGATCCTCAGCCTCAGAGGCTTTTCTTTTCTTGCCTCCCCTTCCTTTGGAGGGTGCCTTGAGGATTGAAGCAGTTGGGCTAGCAGGAAGCTTTTTCTTGGAGGATCGGACGTTATCCAGATCGGTCACACTGAACTTAGAAGCAGATTTAGAAGCTTTTCCAGCACCTGCACAATCAAAGCAAGATAAGTATCCTTATACTATTTCTATTTAACTAATTATTTAAATTTTTAAACAGGATACTTACTTGACATGGTGACTGAGCCTGAGGATACCTCTTATGAATCCTGGGTGATTATCTTAAATGATCTTGTTTCAGGACCAAGTCTTCTGAAAGCAGCGAGTCGTTCCTCAGTGACAGGAGATGCTATGAGATGTGAAACGGTAACAGCTGCATAACAAAAAACAAAGGGTGTCAGTGATCCTTATACAAAAAGAAGACTGTCTGGTGATCCTTCTCAGGATCCTCTATCCTACCATGGGTGGCCCATTTCCTTGGTAGATCCTTTCCGTTGGGGATAGAATCTCTTTTGACGAAGAAGAAACGCCGTTTCCAATTGGTGTAGTTCTTGGTGGCTTTAAAAATTGGGTTTTCTTCACCAGGCTTACGTTTGAACAAGTATCGGTGGGATCCAAAGGTAGTGAGATCATACATCTCGGCCAATTCTGACATTCCTAGGTCAATCCCCTCCTGCTCAATGATCCTCTCAAGGGTATGCAAAACCCTCAAGATCATTGACATGGCTTGGATATAAGAAATGCCAGTAAGAGAGAAGAAGGATTGGGTAAAGGCCGGAAAAGGATAGGTATAGCCTATGGTGAACGGTGTAACATGAAAGGCAACCCAATTTTCAGAAATATAATCACTCAAAGCAGTGGGATCATAAGGTTTAAAGAAGATGTTCGCCGAAAAGCAGTGCCGGATTCTATCGATCTGTGGATCAGTAAAACTACAGCGTTCCTTCGCGGAATCTTTGATGATTCCCTGACTTTTCATTGGGCTGTTTTTCTGGTGATCCTTAGCGGGAGAGTTCCGGAGCATCATTTTGTACGAAGTGATGGTAAAAGAAATAAAACAGAGTAAGAGAAGGAAGAAGATGAAGAGAGAATACCTGATTGATCTTCGGATGAGATTATAAAGGGAGTTTCTCTAAGATTTAAATGCAAACTGATCCTATCTCTAACTCCTATTTATAATCATGATCTTGCAGGGTAGTTACTTCTGTGACGTCAGGATTGCAACGGATAGTTCAATATTAAACGGCTATATATCCGTTAGTTAGTTGCGGATAAGATCAACAAAATATAACTCGCTTATTTTACATAATTACTCCTTATATTTTGGGGGCAATTGTTAGGGGAGGATTTTCTAATGACTCGTGATCCTCATGTGATATCCTGTTTAGTGATCCTTACTTCTGTGACAGATGATGATCCTCAGAAGTGTTTCAGGATCAGGATCATGGATCATCCTAAGGATCCTTATACTAACGATTGTTCACTTTGAATTCGGTATTGTTTTGCAAGAGTAACAGCTTGGACTTAGTCTTGGTAACGTCCCTGAAGAATATTCCACGGTTATTCTGCACGTGCTTGACTGGAAATGGACGTTGTGGAGAACGTGGCGAGAAGGCACAAATTGCGGGATGTTAGTTAGCTTAGTTAACTTCTATTTTTAAAGGGGTAGCGAACTAGTTTTTAGAACACTTGGCTAATTTTTGGCTACACACACTCGTACAACTACACTCAATAGCTTACAGCAAAACACTTAGCAATTTTCACACATTTCTACACGATACACTATAGTGATCCTTGTACCTAGCTCGCTGTCATCCAAATTTGTAAAGAATTATTGTTTAATTTGAGTTGGTGATCGGTAGTTTCCGTCACCCGAGCTTTTTTATGCCGGAGATCATTCATTGATCAAGGGCTTTTTCCTCGTACAAATCATTGTGTCACTTGTGCAATACATTTCTGAGTGATCCTCATTGTTGTTTACCAATTCAAGCATCATACCCCTTAACAGAGAGTTTGGTTGCATTATCCTTGTCTGATTTTTAACCAAAACAATACTCATGAGATACCTGTTTTGGTCAAAAATCACACAAGGATAATGCAACCAAACTTTATGTAAACGGGGAATGATGCTTGGTTTGTTGAATAAAGTAAAGGATCACTTTAAAGTAAAATATGCAAGTGACACAAGGATTTATACGAGGAAAAAGCCCTTGATCAATGATCTCCGGCATAAAAAACCTCGGGTGATGGAAACTACCGATCACCAAACTTCAATATAACAAAAGATGTTTACAACTTCGGATGGTAACGAGCTAGGTACAAAGATTGCTATGGTGTGGTGTGCTAGAGTGTGTAAGAAACGTGTGTTTTTTTCCTAATGGCGAAGAGTGCCTTTTATATAAGTGTATGGGGTTGTATTTTAGGTAAATTAGCTAACTACTAGCTCGTTACCCCTTTAGAAATAGAAGTAATTTAGCCTAACTAATTGCCCTTGAATTGTGCTAAGTTTCCATATTCTCCACAGCGTCTATTTCTGGTAATACGTGTGCAAGATTAGCGTGGAGGATTCCTTGATTACGTTGCCAAGACCAGGTCCAACTCCTAATTCCTGCAAAACAACATTAAATATAAAGAGAACAATCGTTAGTATGAGGATCCTTAGGATGATCCGTGATCCTGATCCTGAAGCTCCTCTGAGGATCACTATCTATCAAGGAAACAAGGATCACTTGTTAGGATAACATGTAAGGATCATAGGTCATAAAAATCCAGCCCTAACAATTGCCCCCAAAATATAAGGAGTTTTTATGTGATATAAACGAGTTATATTTTGCTGAATCTTATCTATAACTAACTCAACGAATATATAGCCGTTAAGATGGAACTATCCGTTGCGATCTGACGTCATGGAAGTGACAGCCCTGCACAAATCATCATTATAAATGGAAATAGGGATAGGATCGAATGTGTTTAAATTCAAAGCAACTCCCTTTATAACCGTATTTAGAAGATCAACCAGGTATTCTCCTTTTCATCTTCTTCCCTCTTGTTCTGTTTTTCATATCTCGTTCAGTATGTTGCTCCGGAATTCTCCTGCCAAGGATCAACAGAAGGGAGGCCCCTTTAAGAGCCAAGGGATCATCACAAACACTGCTAAAGAACGTTGTATCTTTGCTGATCCTCAGATTGATAGGATTCGGTGCTGTTTTCCTGCAAATACGGTGTTCAAAGCTTATGATCCTTCTGCCCTGAGTGACCACACCTCCGATTCATGGGTTGCCTTTCCTGTGATCCCGTTTTCCATAGGTTATACGTATCCCTTTCCAGCCTTTACTCAAGCATTCTTCTCCTTGACCGGCATATCTTACGTTCAGGCCATGCCAATGATCTGGAGGGTTTTGTTTACCTTTGAAAGGATCATCGAGCAAGAGGGGATTGACTTAGGTATGGCCGAGTTGGGTGAGCTATACGATCTGACCACCTTTGGTTCCTATCGTTATCTGTTCAAACGTAGACCCGGGGAGGAGCATCCAATCTTCAAGGTTACCAAGAATGATACTAATTGGAAGCGGTGATTCTTTTTTGTTAGGAGAGATACCATCCCTAACGGGAAGGATTTGCCCAAGGAGTGGGCTACCCATGGTAGGATAGAGGATCCTGGAAGGATCACCATAGAACATATTCCTTGATAGAAGGATCACTGATATTCTGTTGTTTTCTTGTCGTGCAGCTATCTCCGTTTCACATCTGAAGTTGACTCCTGCTGCAAAAGAGAGACTCTTGGCCTTCAAGAAGCTTGATCCGGAGATAAGAACTTTCCAGGTTGCCACCCAGGATTCTCAAGAAGTATCCTCTGCCTCTGTCACAATGTCAAGTAAGTATCCTGATTTAAAAAGTAATTCTGTGTAGGATTTCAAATTCAGTTAGAATACTTATCTTATTTTGGTTGTGTAGGTGCTGGAAAATCCTCTAAGTCTGCTTCCAAGTTCGGCATCGATGATCTTACCAATGTCAAATCTGCAAGGAAGAGGACTCCTGCTAGCCCCAGTGCTTCTGTCCCCAAGGCACCTGTTAGAGGGAAAGGAGGCAAGAAGAGGAAAGCCTCTGAAGCTGAGGATCTTCAAGGTCTGCCCCTGCTCCACCAACAATTTCTGGACTACTTTATTGAGGTAAGGATCACTGCCCCTGCCTGCGTATCCTGATAGTTTTGAGGATTGTTTCTGATATCATGCCTCGTTTTCCTTGCAGAAATTTGCTGAGATAGAGACGTATGTTGGCCACGTCGAGGATCAAGATCGCCAGATTGCTGATCTTCAACAAATGGGTGTGCTGAAGGATCTTAAGATAGCTGACCTTCAGAAGGAGCTCCGGGCCACTAAGGACGATGCTGCCAAGATGGTGATTAACTTTGACTACGAGAAGCATGAGATCACCCAGGATGCCAAGGTCTCTGCTGCAATAGCCATGTACAAGATCCAGCTGCAGATGGCTATGGAGGCTCAGGATCCTGCCTTCGACAAAAGCACATGGGATGTGGAGGGCTGGAAGGCGAGGCTGGCAGAGTTGGAGGATGATGAGGAGGCTGAGGAGATCCCGATGCTTGAAGGTGCTGGCAAGGATCATGCTGGAGAGGCAAGTGGAGCTGGTGGTGATGGTGCAGCGAAGGATTGAGCTGCAGGATTGGGCAATGATGGAAATTTCGAGACTTAGCCGGAGCCCAATTTTTTTGTGGTTGTTGATATTTTCTAGAAACAATTATAGTCTGTAATTTGAACAATAGTTTTAGGATTAAGGATCCATGATCCTTCAGACAATAGGTAGGATTGCAAATGGTGGAGGGATCCTCTGTTTGGGGAATGAAGCCATTGTTATCCTGCCGCCTTTAAATTTCCTGCATGCACAAACAATGGACACCCTTTGCCAACCCATGTGGATGGGCCACGTTTTGCTGGTAGAAACGTGGGTTGGCAATTTTGACAACTTTGAAGGGTTTTAAACCTTTGTTAATAAAATAACTCTAATCTCTTTTGGCTTATCTTGTGTTGTTTCCCTTGTTTATCCTTTTAATTTCCAATTGTTTTGATTTATGTTTGTCTGAGTAAGAAAAGTTAAGAAACTTAGGATATGATCCAGGACCAAATATCCTATAGTCGATAACTTCCAAAAAAGTAGTTAATTTTGAGGATCATAGGTTTAGTTGTCAAAGTGTAAGGGTTATTCAAAATAATGAGTGTAATCAAAACAGTTAAGGATCATACCTGAGAATCCAAGTTAGGATCCTAACCTTTAATCAGGATAACCATAAGAAAAATTTTCAATGGATAATTAGGATTGAGGATCCTTAATTGTTTGACTTTGAAAATCTGAAAACAGAATATAACTTGGGACTAAGCCAATATAAGAGATAAGTTAATAACTGGGGACAAGCCCAAAGGATAACTGGGGACAAGCCCAAGGATAACTGGGGACAAGCCCAAGGATAACTGGGGACAAGCCCAAGGATCGTATGTAAACTGGAGTATGGCCCTTACTGGCGACTATCCAAACTTAGTGACATGAAAATGCCAAAACCTTAGCTAACGTGAAAACGTTAGAAACCTTAGGAACGGATGTATGGTACGTCTACCATTATACGTAGGATCCTAAATATAGCCAGTACGATGAGGTTGTCAGCCCCGAAAGTGGGTACTGGTCCCAAAGACGTGAACTATACCAGGATCATCGTGCGCTACCGGCGAAAACTGGGGACAAGCCCAAACTGGGGACAATCCCAAAACTTTGGAGGGTTGGCCAACCACGTTGATCTTCTGTAAAATGATAACAACTCTGCAAAAGCTTAAACTTTGTGAAAATAGATGTTAACTGATTAACATCTTTAACTTTTGATAAGTAATAAGTATAAGATGAGTGAAAATGAAAATGAAAGTAATGTGTTACCAAATGTAGAATCATATATCCTTTGAGGATCCTGGATCCTTAATCAGAATACCGGTATCGCTGAGGATCCCTGATCCTTCTTACTTTAAATGAACAGCATTCCAAGCTCTTGGTAGGAGATCACCATCCATTGTTATCAAATGATATGCCCCCTTTCCTGATTCAGCTTCAATTAGATAGGGGTCTTCCCACTTTGGTGCTAGCTCGCCATCAGAAGGATTTGTAGTGTTCTGGAATGCTTTTCTTAGCACAAAATCACCAACTTGAAATCTTCTAATCCTGACATTCTTGTTGTACGCTCCAACCATTCTTTGTTGATAACTGGCGATTTCCTTTTTTCTGTCTTTGAGCGAAAGCTTCTTCTTAGGATGCAGATGTTATGTTGGTTGGTGTAGAATATTACTGTGTCTTTGACAAGCATCACACTTCTTTGTGTATTCCACAGCATGCGTCTTCATGGTAGGTCAATAGTATCCTGTTTTAAGGATCCTTGAGAATAGTGCTTTGCCCCCAGTGTGGTTTCCACAATCTCCTTCATGGAAGTCTCTCAACACTTGATCCTGAAAGCTCTAGGATTTTCCCCATCGGAATCTCTCCGTGTTGCAAGTATTTTATGATTGGTGAGACCCATGATCCTGCATAAGATTGAGCTTCTTCACTAGGGATTACTGCAGTATCCTCTTCTATTTCCATGGCCACTTGATTTTCAATAGCAGGAGCCAGGATATGGATGATAGGGATACTTATGTCTTCTAGAATTTTTAAGGATGATCCTAAGTTGGCCAATGCATCAGCTTCCGTGTTATCCTCCCTTGGTACCTGCGTTAAGCTGAAAGAGACAAAAGAGAGTGCCAATTTTTTGACTATCTCTAAATATTTGGTTAGTTTTTCACCTTTAACAGCATAGGATCCATTAAAGTGATTGGTGATCAATAATGAGTCTACATATACTTTAAGATATTTCACCCCCATATCCTTAGCAATTTGCAAGCCAGCAATTAAGGCTTCATATTCAGCCTCATTGTTAGTTGCTTGGAACTCACAGGCTATGGAGTGGGGTATAATGTCCCCCTGTGGCGATTTTAGTAGTGTGCTTTGTCCAGTTCCTTTAACATTTGAAGCTCCATCCATGAAGAGTGTCCAAGGATCCTTGGTCTTCTCAAGTTGTTGAACTTCTAATTCAGCTTCCCTTTGTAGATCACTACTGAAATCAGCCACAGAGTCAGCTAAAGCTTCGGACTTGATGACAGTCCTAGGTTCAAACTTAATGTCATATGCATTAAGCTTGACTATCCACTTTGCCATTCTACCTGCTATTTCAGTTTTCCTGAGAACATACTCGATAGAAATGTTACTTTTCACAATAATGGTGTGAGTCTCAAAATAATGTCCATGTTTAGCAGAAGCCATAATTAAATCAAGAATTAATTTCTTCAAACGAGAATACCTGGCCTCAGCATCAAGTAGAATTTTACTTACATAGTATCCCGGATGTTGAGAACCTTCATGATCCTTAACTAGGATCACACTTACTACTTTAGCTGAAATAGCTAAGTATAAGGATAACGATTCTCCATTTTCTGGTTTCATCAGGGCTGGTGCTGAGGATAGATGATCCTTAAGAACGTTAAGTGCAGCTTCATGCCTATCAGTCCACTCAAACTTGTCTTTGAGCAATTTGTCTACCTCTTCTTGGACAATGGCATTCCTTTCAATTGCAAACTTTCTCCTTTTTTTGGTGGATTGGTTTGAATGACCTGTCAATGCCAAGTTTATGAGTGATAATATCCTTAGATATACCTGTCATATCTTCATGTTTCCAAGCGAAGGTAGATTTTCTTCTTTCCGAGAAGGATACTAAATCCTGCTAAATACTGTCTAGGATCCAGATCCTATAAAAATTTTGGATTCAGGATCCTCTGAGTTCAACATAATATCCTTGACGTATTGCTCTCTTGCCTCCATGATGTCTTGCTCCTTGGAGGCTGGCTTCTTTGAAGAAGTGTAATAGTTTTTTGCCTCCTGCTGATCATATCTCATAGAGTTGGGACCTTGACACGTTGAAGATATGTTGAGAGGGATTGCCTTCATATCGTGTATCCATGACCTGCCAAAGATAACGTTACAGCAAGATAAGCAATCAATAACATAAAAAAAATTTTTTTAACATAATTTACTCCCTCTATGTAGATAGGAAGTTTGGTGTCCCCCAATGTAATCTTTGTCTCTCCAAGGATAGATGATCTTTGGACAATATCGGATTCAAGGATGTCCATTCTATCGAGGACATCCAACTGGATTATGTTCACTGAGCTCCTCCCATCAATGAGAATCCTGCGAACAAAATGGTTAGATATAAATAATGTAATAACTACACCGTCGTGATGAGTATCCTGAATGTCCGCACAGTTATCCTCATCATATGATATCACTTTCTCCTGGGTAAGGATGGAGGTCCGAACAGGTTTGCCCCCATTCTCCATCTTTGTTTCCTTTGCACGTCTCTTAGCTGCTGAGAACCTCCGGAGATGAAGTGGATGATTCAAGCATCGGATAGTGGAGGAGGAGCTTTTTCAGGAATTTTCTCAGGATACTTGATCCTTGACTTTTTCCTTCCAAGCAATTCCTTCAAGTATCCTTTGCTCTAAAGATAACTTATCTCCTTCCTAAATGCTATGCACTCATCTATGAGATGACCAAAATACCCATGGTAAGCACACCATTTCGATTCGTCTTTGGTGGCAGACGGTTTGTCATTCTTCCTTGGCCACCTAACCTTGTCACCTAAACTCTGGAAGGAGGAACCTTGAACCTGCGAGGATCCTTGAGCCTGAGAGGATCCTTGAACCTGCGAGGATCCTTGAACCTGAGAGGATCCTTGAACCTGAGAGGATCCTTGAACCTGAGAGGATCCTTGAACCTGAGAGGATCCTTGAACCTGAGAGGATCCTTGAACCTGAGAGGATCCTTGAACCTGCGAGGATCCTTGAACCTGAGAGGATCCTTGAACTTGAGAGGATCCTTGAACCTGCGAGGATCCTTGAACCTGAGAGGATCCTTGAACTTGAGAGGATCCTTGAATCTGCGAGGATCCTCGAATCTGAGACATTGCCGATGATCCAGAACGTATTCCTGTTGATCCACCCTGGTATTGGACATGTGGAGCTGCAAAGTTCTTAGGAAGTTATGACCGGAGTGTCGAAATTCAGCGACCACGACATCAAAGGGGAGCGATCCTCTGCTGATTTTATCAATTTCGCGAAGGATCCTGCCATTAGTTTTGACCTGCTGCATGTAATCCTTCATCTGCACAATCAAAGCATAAAAATTGTTGTTAGTAAGTGTAGAGGAAGAAACAACAGTTGGTTTTGTGAAAACGGGGGTTGTCTTTTTCGGAGAATTCTCAGCATCTTTCTGGAATGCAATGGGGAGATAATGCAAAGGCGGAATGCCCTGTGAAAAAGTGACTGCCGACATAGAGCTTGGAGTGTTCTTCGCTGGAGAAGCCATGTGGTTGAAGGTAATGAACCGAAATAAATGAAATGAACAAAATTTCTCAGAATTGAAGCACCAATTGCCCCACGGTGGGCGCCAAACTGTTTTGGTCAAAAATCACACAAGGATAATGCAACCAAACTTTATGTAAACGGGGAATGATGCTTGGTTTGTTGAATAAAGTAAAGGATCACTTTAAAGTAAAATATGCAAGTGACACAAGGATTTATACGAGGAAAAAGCCCTTGATCAATGATCTCCGGCATAAAAAACCTCGGGTGATGGAAACTACCGATCACCAAACTTCAATATAACAAAAGATGTTTACAACTTCGGATGGTAACGAGCTAGGTACAAAGATTGCTATGGTGTGGTGTGCTAGAGTGTGTAAGAAACGTGTGTTTTTTTCCTAATGGCGAAGAGTGCCTTTTATATAAGTGTATGGGGTTGTATTTTAGGTAAATTAGCTAACTACTAGCTCGTTACCCCTTTAGAAATAGAAGTAATTTAGCCTAACTAATTGCCCTTGAATTGTGCTAAGTTTCCATATTCTCCACAGCGTCTATTTCTGGTAATATGTGTGCAAGATTAGCGTGGAGGATTCCTTGATTACGTTGCCAAGACCAGGTCCAACTCGTAATTCCTGCAAAACAATATTAAATATAAAGAGAACAATCGTTAGTATGAGGATCCTTAGGATGATCCGTGATCCTGATCCTGAAGCTCCTCTGAGGATCACTATCTGTCAAGGAAACAAGGATCACTTGTTAGGATAACATGTAAGGATCATAGGTCATAAAAATCCAGCCCTAACAATACCCTCTTCAGTTAGAATGTCAACTGTGAGAAGCTCAGGATATGCTTCAGGATATGGCCAGAATCCTCAGATCGGTAACGTATCTAATAATAATAATAATACTCTTGCTACTAACGGTGTTGGATCTTTGTAGGATGCAAGTGTGACATTAGCATTATCTAGGGAGCTTCAGAAGCTAGAGGACATGATATTCAGTGTGCCTGGGGTGGTCCAGCCAATTCTAGAAGTGTCCCAGGACACTCACCGGATAACCCGGTTTGCGCATCCTAATTGTGATGCTGAAATCCCAAAAAGATTTCAGACCCCCAACATGAAACTCTATGATGGAACCACGGATCCTGAGGAGCATATTGCCCAGTATAGGGAAAGGATGCTAAAATGGCTCTTAAACATTCCCTCTCACTCAATTCCTCCGAATCTCAAGGAAGCATGCCTGTGCAAGGGTTTTGGTTCTACCTTAACAGGATCAGCCTTAAAATGGCTCTTAAACATTCCCTCTCACTCAATTACTTCATTTGCTCATTTGGTTAATTTATTTAATAGTCAATATTCTTGCAGCCGAAGTTTTGAGAAACTAACTGTTTTGGTCAAAAATTACCTAAGCAATTAAGTGATCAAATTAGTTAAGTGAGGTAGTGTGCTAAGAGAATGTGTTCAAAAATATGTTAATTAAGTTGTTTGCAAAAACAGTATTAGGATACGGTTCAGGATATCGAGCCGTATCTATGATCAAATAATGAGCAAAAAAGTAAAGGGTGACACGGGATGTACGAGGAAAGCCCTTGATCAATCTAGATCGCCGGCATAAAACCTCGGGAGCTGACAATCGCAGCTGCCTTGTTCTTCTATTGCTTCAAATATCAGGATACAGTGCAGGATATGGCTCAGATCAATGCTAAGTGGTACAACGATTACAAGTGTTGAGTGTTTGTGCGTAATAGAAAGAAAAAAGAAGTGTGAGTTCGAGATCCGAGAGTGAAGTGTGTTTTCCTATTGATCTGGCCTTCTATTTATAGTTACAAATAACAAACTAACTCTCCTATTATTCCGGGATGCTGGGAATATTCCATTCTGAACGTTGGGGGACTGTTTTTACTTGTTTTCCACGTGCTTATTGACTATAAAACCGGGTCTTCAGCTCACATAACCGTTACAACGTTAATAACATTGACCAGCATCCGAAATTCTTGCGGAATATGCCTTTCTTCCATTCTGACTGTTACAAGAGCTATTCTTCCGCCATCAACGTCTTTATCCTGACCAATTTAAGTGGGTCTTCAGGATGACTTGGTCCTCATGAACGTTAGTCCCTTGTAACCAACATTTTACAAGCCAATCGTTAGTAATAGTCAGGATACTGCCTCAGGATGTTACCAATATCCTGACCCGATATCCTGATACGGTATCCTGATCCGATATCCTGATCATATACAACTAATAAAAATTCAAGACACAAAGTCAGGATATGGGCTCAGAATTTCACCCATAACAATTGTCCCCAAAAATATAACTGTTGGATATCCTGATTCCAACGGATATATTTTTTAGTCATTCCAACATGTCTAGTAAGGATATATGTTTTCTTCGACCTTGAGAAGCTTGACAGCTATCCCAAGCCTGTCCTGGTGAAAAAGGAGCCATCTGTTGCGGCTGCCGAAGGTTTCTCTTATGATGATCTTGGCTTCATGGAATCCATCGAGCCCATGATCTCCTTCCCTAATAAGGTAAGTATCCAGATCATGTATCCCGTACACATATACTGAACCTGTATCCTGGTTAGTTTGTCTTTAATGATACCTGTATTTTGTAGGGTCTAAATCATCTGGCTGTCCTGCACTTAGAACAATTTTAATTTATGTAAATATGCTTTAAAAACTTAATTGTGTTCTTGGTGAATGGGTCTCTTTTTGAGATGAAACCAAAAATACAATCTTTTGGACCAATAATAATAAACTAACCTTTTAGCCTTATTCATTGTTGTTATGTTTTTATTTTGAAAGGTATGTTTTGAATATCCTTATCAAATATCCTGGTTAGGATACTGTTCAATACTTTTATCAAAATGTTAAACAAAACTTGGTTGAATATAATTTTATATAAAACTTAGATCATTTAGATAAGGTTTTTAAGACTTGAAAAATAATAAATCATACCAGAAACACTTACGCAATAATTTCCAACCTTAACCTTTGAATCCTTTGCAATGTCCCCAGCATGGATGTCCCCTGTCTGTGCAGGATATTGCATCAGTGCATGACATACTTGAGTATTTCTTCACTTTGTGATTAAACTTTGTAGCTTCTTATCCACAAAGAACGTGTGTAATCACAGCTTGTCATATCTTTGCAATCTTGTTAAAAACTTTAGTTTTACTGGGGATAAACCCTTACTGTACTGGGGATAAACCCTTAGTATCCTGGGGAAAATCTCTTAGCATCCTAGGGAAAATCCCAAATTTTCGTGCGCTACAGGCGGGAGTGTATAAACTCCAACACTTAGAAAGATGAAAACCTTTAAACCTTAGAGAGTATGAAAATACCCTTTCGCGAGAGAGGGTGATCAATCCTCATATACCTTGAGGATCCAGGGTATAGCCAACAGTAACGAAATTGTCAGCCAGTTTTACATGAACTGGTCCCGCCACCTTGAACTATCCCTGGATAACTTGCGCTCCAGGCGGGGTGTTTAAACCCAATTCGTGAGAAAGGTGAATACCTTTAAACCTTTGAAGGGATCAGGATCCCTTAAACGTGAGAGAGGGGGCCAATCCTCTAATCTTCCGAAGTATCCTGAGTGTGTATCCTGGAGCTATATCCTGAGGCATATACTGCAAAACAACCTTAAACTAAAGTGGGTGTTAGCCTGACTAGCACCTCTCCGATGCTTAAGTCAGTATTGGGTTCAAATAAAATAGAATTATATTTAAAAGAGATAGAATTCATACCATCCCGAGTTAGAAATTAAATTCTAAACTCACTTGAAATAGGCTTTGAGATGTATAGCATTCCAGGATCTTGGTAGTATATCCCCCTCCATATTCTTAAGCCGGTATGATCCTTTTCCGGATTCCGATTCAATCTCATAAGGTCCTTCCCACTTAGGAGCTAACTTTCCATCAGCAGGATTAATAGTATTCTGAAAAGCCTTCCTTAGTACCCAATTTCCAACTTGAAACCTTCTAGTCCTTAGATTCTTGTTATATGCTCTAGATATCCTCTGTTGATATGTTTCCATCCTTAGCTTCGCTGCATCTCTTGTTTCATCCACAGTGTCTAACTCTTGGCACAGAGCTTCAGGATTCTGCTCAAGATCCCGGAGGTTGGATCTTGCTGTAGGTATTATCATCTCTGTTGGGATTACTGCCTCTGCTCCAAATACTAAGGAGAAAGGGGTTTGGCTAGTTGCACTCTTTATTGTTGTTCTATCAGCCCACAAAACAAAAGGTAGTTCTTCTGCCCATCTTCCTTTTTTAGCTCCTAGTCTCTTTTTCAGGTTGTTGACTATTATCTTGTTCGAGGATTCCGCTTGCCCATTTGCTTGAGGATGTACCGGAATAGATGTGATCATTTTTGTTTTGGTCAAAAATCACACAAGGATAATGTAACCAAACTTTATGTAAACGGGGTATGATGCTTGATTAATTATAAAAGTAAAGGATCACTTTTATGAGAAATATGCAAAGACACAATGATTTATACGAGGAAAAAGCCCTTGATCAATGTATGATCTCCGGCATAAAAAACCTCGGGTGATGGCAACTACCGATCACCAACTTCAATATAAGAAAAATATAGTTACAACTTCGGATGATAATGAGCTGAGTACAAGGATCACTATAGTTTCGAGTGTCTAAGCGTGTGAGAATTGTGTTGTGTGTCGTCGTGTGTTCTTCCAAATGAGGAAGAGTGGTATTTATACAAGTGTAGGTGACCTATTTTAGGTAAAAAGACTAATAATCAGCTCATTGCCCCTTTAGAAACATAAACAATCTAGCCTAAATTGCCGCCCTTAAATCAAGCTAAGTTTCCATATCCTTTGCAACGTCTATCTCTGATTTAGCTCGTGCTATAATTGTGAAGACGCGTCCCTTGATTATGATGCTAAGAGCGTATCCTGCTAGATGTTCCTGCAAAATATCATTGTATTAAACGAAGGTAACTGTTAGCATGAGGATCCTGTAATGGTCCATGATCCTGATCCTGAAGTCCTCCTGAGGATCACTGTCTGCCAAAGAAACAAGGATCACTGGTTAGGATCACGTGTAAGGATCACGTATAATAATAATCCAGCCCTAACAATTGCCCCCAAAATATAAGGAGTTTATTGTAAATTAACGAGTTGTATTTTGTTTTGATCTTATCTTCAACGGACTACTCGGATAACTAGCCGTTATAAGCGGACTAGCCGTTGTGATCATTACGTCACTGAAGTGACATCCCTGCAAATCAGGATTATAAATAGGAGATAGGGTTGGGATCGATCCTCATTTAAATTCAAGATATCTTCCCTTTATAATCTCCATCGAAGGTTGATCAGGTACTCTCTTCCCTTCTCTTTTCTTTCTATCTTCTATTGCTCTGTTTTCTACTCCCCTGTTTCTATTCTCCCATAAGGATGTTGCTCCGAAATTCTCCTCACAAGGATCACAGGAAGAGTAGTCCGTTAAAAGGCCAAGGGATCATCAAGGATTCTCCTACCGAGAGATGCTGTTATACCGACGCTCTCATTGATAGGATCCGTCACTGTTTTCCGGCGGATACCGTTTTTAAATCTTTTTCTCCTACCGCTCTAAGTGATTTTATCTCCGACACCTGGGTGGCTTTCCCTGCAACTCCGTTCACCATAGGGTATTCGTATCCTTTTCCAGACTTCACCCAATCTTTCTTTTCCTTAACCGGCATTTCTTACATCCAAGCTATGCCGATGATCTGGAGGGTTCTGTATACCTTCGAGAGGATCATCGAGCAGAAAGGGATTGACTTGGGAATGGCGGAGTTGGCCGAGCTTTATGATCTTACCACGTTTGGTTCTCATCGATACTTGCTGAAACGGAAAGCCGGGGAGGATCACCCTGTTTTCAAGGTTACAAAAAATGATACAAACTGGAAGCGACGCTTCTTTTTTGTCAGAAGGGATACCATCCCTCACGGGAAGGATCTGCCCAAGGAGTGGGCCACTCATGGTAGGATAGAGGATCCTGGAAGGATCACCATCAGACTTGTCTCTTATGATGAGGATCACTAATGTCTTTTTTATCTCTTGTGCAGCTATTTCCGTTGCTCATCTTAAATTGACCCCTGCTGCAAGAGAAAGAGTTTTAGCTTTTAAAAGGCTTAATCCTGAGGTCAGAAGTTTCCAAGTCACCGTCCAAGATTCACAAGAAGTATCCTCCGCATCTGCCACTATGTCAAGTAAGTATCCTTATAAAAAAGTAGGTTATATGTAAGAGTGTTTAATTAGTAAGGGAACTTATCTTGTTTTTTGATTGTGTAGGTGCTGGAAAATCTGCTAAGTCCGCCAAGTCTGCCTCCAAGTTTGGGATAGATGATCTTGCCAACGTCAAGTCTTCGAGGAGGAAGGCTCCTGCTGCTAGTCCTTCAGTTTCAGCCCCTAAAGCACCTATCCGGGGTAAGGGGAAAAAGAGGAAAACTTCTGAGGATCTCCAAGGATTTCCCCTCCTCCGTCAGCAATTCCTTGATTATTTCGACGAGGTTAGGATCACTGCCCCTGTTGGTTATCCTGACAAGTCTGAGGATCACCTATGTCTGATGTTGTTTTTCTGTTTTTCTTGTAGAAATTCACCGAAGTGGAGACTTATGTTAACCAAGTTGAAGATCAAGATCGTCAAATTGCCGACCTCCAACAGATGGGTGTGCTGAAGGATCTCAAGATTGCTGATCTTGAGAAGGAGATCCGGGCTATTAAGGATGAGGCTGTCAAAGCATTGATCAACTTTGACTATGAGAAGCATGACATCACTCAGGATGCTAAAGTCTCTGCCGCGATAGCTATGTATAAGATACAACTGCAGATGGCTACGGAGGCTCAGGATCCTTCCTTTGATAAGAGCACATGGGATGTTGAAGGTTGGAAGGCAAGGCTGGCAGAATTGGAGGACGAGGATGAAGCCGAGGATATCCCAATGCTGGAGGGTGGTGATGCTGACAAGGATCAGGGCGGAGAAGCCGGTGGTGACGGAGCAGCAAAGGTGTAGGCTGCATGATTGGGCGATGATGGATATTTTTTACTAGGCCGGAGCCCAATTTTTTAAGTATGGTAGTGGTTTGTGGTAGTGGTATTTGGAACAATTATGGTCTGTAATCTTTGAACAATAGTTTTTAGGGTTAAGGATCCTAGATCCTTTGGACAATAGGTAGGATTACAAAAGGTGGAGGGATCCTTTGTTTGGGGGATGAAGCCTTCGTGATCCTGCCGCTTTTAATTTCCTGCACATGCTAAGACCGCACAGACAATGGACACCCTTTGCCAACCCATGTGGACGGGCCACGTTTTGCTGGTAGAAATGTGGGTTGGCAATTTTGACAACTTTTGAAGGGTTAATCCTTTCGTTAATAAATAAAATCTTAAACTTTTGTCGCTTATCTTGTGTTATTATTCTTTTTATTTTCAATTGTTTCGGCACATGTTTGTTTGAGTAAGAAAAGTTTGAGCAAATTATGTTTAAGAAATTTAGGATATGATCCTGGATCAAATATCCTATAATCGAAAATTTTCAAGGTAGTTTATTTTAAGGATCATAGGTTCAGTTGTCAAGGTCTAAAGGTTATTCAAATGAATAATGAAATTAAAAATAGTTAAGGATCATACCTGAGGATCCAAGTTAGGATCCTAACCTTTAATAGGGATAACCATAAGTAAAACTTTAATGGATAATAAGGATTAAGGATCCTTAATTGTTTAACTCCGAAAACCTGAAAAAATGGAATATAACTTGGGACTAAGCCAATATAAAAGATAAGTTAGTAACTGGGGACAAGCCCAAAGGATAACTGGGGACAAGCCCAAAGGATAACTGGGGATGATCCCAAAGGATCACTGGGGACAAGTGTGACAACTCGAACTTTAGACTTGCTTTGATGTAACGTTTGTGCACGATATGTGATTTTATAAACCCGAATGATTAATTGATTTCATGATACATGTTATGTTATATGCATTATGTGTGTATGTATGTCGTATGTTTGTGAACCGACCACACAAAGCCCTTTGGGCCACTCCTTGTTCTCGGGTCCATTAGACAACCGAGTGGGCTCGGCCCACTCCCCACTCGCAACACAAAACCGAGTTTAGGGGTTTTGTTTTACCACTTTTGCAAATCACAAACACACACACCTAACCCTAGCTCCTCTATCTCGTCTCTCTCTCTCTCGGCTTGCTTGGAACCCGACGACACGCACACACACTTTGAAACTTGTGAAGTGAATCGATCCTCTACCTTCAATCCAACCGGTTAGTGCTTGATAATTAGATTGCTTGTTAAATGGTTATCGTATGGTTTTGTATGTTGGTGTTGCTTAACCGAGAATTCTTGTTAATGTATTGATTGGGATGATAATTGATTTAGTTTTGTTAATCGACTCATGTATGCTAAACATGATCACAATAATTGACGTTTTGGATATAAGCACCGAGTAGTTAGTAATCGGCTGTTAGACATTGTTTGATCGGGTAGAGTTGGTAATCGGGATCCATGTTAGAATGTATGTATTGTTATGAATGTTACTATTGTTCATATGCATGATTACTAATTAAATTGCCGGTTTGATGTTCTTGAATTGTTATGGATATGCATGAAATCTGAATTAACTGTTGATGAATTTCTGTGATTGATCTGATTTCGAAACTGCCTTAGATGTTTGCTAGAATCACGGATAAGTCAATGCAGGAATTATGGAAATCAGTTACATACGCGGTTTCGACACCTGGTTGCGAGTCGGGACCATAGTTGCGAGTCAGAATCCCACTCGTAACCAAGCCAGCACAAGTCGAGACTACGGTTGCGAGTCCCGTTGCGACTCGTAACCAGCACATGATCAGTCGTAACCAGGCCATGATGAACCGAGATCACCGTTGCGACTCGCAACCAGCTGTTGCGACTCGTAATCTCCGGTTGCGACTCGAGATCTCCGTTGCGACTCGAGACCATCGTTTACACGCACACTGTTGGGCCTTCACTGTCACGGGCCCAATCTATTGAGCCCAACGATTTGAACTGTGGACTGTTTATTATTGGACTTGTTTGTGCTTGCTATTTGGGCCGATTGAGAATCTGGACTGTTTTGTTATTGGGCTGCTTATGTCATTGGGCCGGGTATGGTTGGACTTAGACAATTGGACCCTCACATGCTATGTCTTATCTGCTTACGTGCGTACATGCTTGCCATGACTATACGTGATTACTATATACGTGCTATATACAAACCTGACTCGTATAATAACCATGATAGGACGTGAGTGACCATTTACTTGCTACTTATATTCTTTGTGTATCTGCCGAGCAAACCAAGGTGAGTTCACACAGCCAAGGCATGGGATTCCCGGGTTGGGAATTGGGTTGGATATGATGGATATGGAATGATTACTCGTACTTACGCATACACCAGACTATAGACCATCGTCCTCAGGTTAGTCAGGACACGTTACGTAAAGCCTACGTAACCCAGTATACTTGCCTTATGTCTCCCGGGTCGGGAGGACACGTTACGTAAAGCCTACGTAACCCAATACCATCTACTGGCTTCCAGGTCGGAAGGCCACGCTGCGTAAAGCCTACGTAGCCCCCACGCGTACCACTGTCCTCGGGGAAGGGCACGTCACGTAAAGCCTACGTGACCCTGTACGTATTCCTGTTCTCGGTAAAGAAGAACACATGGTCGGATGTTAGTCTAGTAAGTACCGTTAATGAGAAGCCCTCATTGACCAGGATGAACATGGGAAGCCCCCACCTTTAGTACACACTAGTATGGGAAGCCCCCACTAGCTATACTTATGCATGTTATGAACTTACTTTCTGTGAACTCGCTCAACTAGTTTGTTGAATATTTGCTGCATGCCTTGCAGGACCTTAGGTACTTTATGGAGCTTGCACAAGGAAGGAGCAGGTCGTTGTGGGCAGATGGATCATGAACATTATTGAACTTATAACTTTATTTGGGTTTACTTTACATTGCTTCCGCTACTTAAAACAGTATTTGGTTTTGAAACATCAATCATGTCATGGAGACTTACGTTAATTACTTTTATATTTGATATGATTGATGGCTTGATCCTGGTCAGTCACGCTCCCAAGCGGTGGTATTCCGCGGGTGGATTTTTGGGGGTGTGACAGATTGGTATCAGAGCCATTGGTTATAGAGAACTTGGTTTTAATATGGGAAAACGTTTTTATTAAAACCGGACTATAACCAGAACAGTGCTCTCAACGATCCACAACGACGCTTCGCTCCACGTGCAAGACTCGACATCTTAGGTAATAAGGTTTATGTTTATTGCCTGTTTGCTAGAACTGCTTAGAACCTTGCTCGCATTACGCTTAGATACACATGCTTTGATTACATGAGAACACCTATATGCCTACGCTTTTCTGTCATCGTCCTACTCGCGAACCATTCTTACGTATGCTACTTGTTACTATGAAGATCATGTCTGGACGAATCAACATGACACAAGCCCAGCTAGAGGCTCTTGTTCAAGCTCAAGTTGCTGCGGCAGTTGCAGCAGCTCAAGCAGGTAGTATATCCTGCAGTATAGGCACACACTAGGATCTTTAGATCCTACATTAACTCTCGTATTTAACTTCGTCCTATTCGTACACAATAGGTCAACACGCGCAGCAGCCAGTCTGCACTTTCAAGAACTTTATGGACTGTCGTCCAAACTCTTTCAGCGGCACAGAGGGGGCAGTGGGACTCCTCCATTGGTTTGAAAAGTTAGAATCGGTATTCGAAATGTGCGAGTGCCCTGAGGCTCGCAAGGTCAAGTTTGCCACCGGCACTTTGGAAGGAATAGCACTGACTTGGTGGAACGCCCAAGTCCAGATCTTAGGGTTGGCAGCTGCTAACGCCACCCCATGGAACGATTTCAAGGAACTCATCAAGCGTGAGTACTGTACACGTGAGGATATTCACAAGCTGGAAGACGAGCTTTATAACCTGAAAATGGTTGGATCGGAAATCGAGGCGTATACTAAACGGTCTAATGAACTGGCCGTTCTGTGTCCTACTATGGTGGACCCTCCATACAAGCGCATTGAGTTGTATCTCAAGGGATTGGCGCCAGAAATTCAGAGCCACGTGACGTCGGCTAACCTCGAAAACATCCAGGAAATCCAGCGCCTTGCTCCCCGTATCACCGATCAGGCAGTTGATCAGAATAAACTGCCCAAGCGTGTTAACGCTACTGCTAACGTCACCACCTCAGTTACTCCTGCTACATCTGGTGACAGTAAAAGGAAATGGGATGGGGATTCCAGCAAAGGTTCAGCGACCGTTCAGCCACAAGCTCAGCAACAGAAAATCGACCACTATCAGAGTCCCAGTCAGCAATCCTCTGGTGGTCACAGACAGAGGAGATATCAGGGTAGTCAACCCAGGTGCCACAACTGCAACAGGCATCACCACGGCCCATGTAACAAGGGTCGCTGTCAAAGGTGTCTCAAGATGGGTCACGAGGCCAAAGATTGTAGGAGCCCTCGTCCTGCGAATCAGAATCAGCAGCCTCAGCAACCAGCTCCACAGAACCAGCAGCAGCAGCAGCAGCCACAGCGTGGAAACCGGGGATGTTTCCAGTGTGGGGCTGAAGGTCACTTCAGACGCGATTGCCCTCAGTTGAACCAGAACCGCAACAACAATAACAACCAGGGCAACGGGAACAACAACGGTGGAAACAACAACAACAACGGCAATGAAGCTCGTGGTCGTGCTTTTGTGCTAGGTCGAGGCGACGCAGTGAACGATCCCAACGTTGTCATGGGTAAGTTTCTCCTCGACAATATTTACGTTACTGTTTTATTTGATTCGGGTGCGGATACAAGCTATATGTCTGTGAAAATGTGTCAACTGCTAAAACGTGCACCAACACTTTTACCCACCAAACATGTAGTAGAGTTAGCTAACGGTAAAAGTCTAGAAGCCACGCACGTAGTTCAGGGTTGTAATCTTATCCTAGCTGGTCAAGCCTTCTCCATTGATCTCATTCCCATAGTTTTGGGTAGCTTCGACGTCGTGATTGGGATGGATTGGCTTTCCCAACACCAGGCAGAAATCTTATGCAGCGAAAAGGTTATTCGCATTCCTCGTTCTGGTCAGGAACCTCTAGAAGTTCAAGGCGACAAGAGTGGTGCAGTGGTGGGCATCATCTCTTTCTTGAAGGCTCAGAAATGCTTACGTAAGGGTCACACAGCCATTTTGGCTCTTGTTACAGACGCCTCAGCAAAGGAAAAGAAATTGGAAGACATTCCAGTTGTACGTGATTACCCTCAGGTGTTTCCTGAAGACTTACCAGGCTTACCGCCTCATCGTCAGGTTGAATTTCAGATCGAGCTCGCTCCAGGAGCAGCACCCATAGCTCGCGCACCATATCGTCTAGCTCCATCGGAATTGGAGGAATTGTCAAAGCAACTGCAGGAACTCTTGGAAAAGGGTTTCATTCGTCCAAGCTCTTCGCCTTGGGGAGCTCCAGTACTTTTCGTGAAGAAGAAAGACGGTACGTTCAGGATGTGCATCGACTACCGTGAACTCAACAAGGTGACGGTGAAGAACCGTTATCCTCTTCCACGCATAGACGACTTATTCGACCAATTGCAAGGGTCGTGTTACTACTCGAAGATAGACTTGAGGTCTGGGTACCATCAGTTGAGAGTCCGGGATGAGGACGTCTCCAAGACAGCCTTCAGAACTCGTTACGGTCACTACGAGTTTCTCGTCATGCCATTCGGGTTAACGAACGCGCCTGCGGTATTTATGGATCTTATGAACAGGGTGTGCAAACCCTATCTCGACAAGTTCGTCATTGTGTTCATCGACGACATCCTGATTTACTCCAAGAGTCAGGAGGAGCACGAGCAGCATCTTCGCCTGATTTTGGAACTCCTTCGGAAGGAACAGCTGTACGCTAAGTTTTCTAAATGCGACTTCTGGCTTCGTGAAGTCCACTTTCTAGGCCACGTGGTGAACAAGGATGGGATCCATGTCGATCCATCCAAGGTAGATTCGATCAGGAACTGGCCTGCACCGCGTACACCGACAGAAATACGCCAATTCTTGGGTCTGGCAGGTTACTACAGACGGTTTATCAGGGATTTCTCGAAGATTGCTCAGCCGCTTACGTTACTGACACAGAAGGGTGTTACCTATCGCTGGGGAGAGCCCCAGGAGACTGCTTTTCAGCACCTAAAGGATAGACTTTGCAGTGCACCTATCCTCTCATTGCCAGAGGGCACAGATGACTTCGTGGTTTATTGTGATGCATCCATTCGGGGACTTGGATGTGTGTTAATGCAGCGCGACAAGGTTATCGCTTACGCCTCTCGTCAACTCAAGATTCATGAACGCAACTACACGACGCACGATTTAGAGCTGGGAGCTGTTGTTTTCGCGCTTAAGATATGGCGACACTACCTGTACGGTACCAGGTGCACGATTTACACCGATCACAGGAGTCTCGAGCATATTCTTAAGCAGAAGGATTTGAACATGCGTCAACGACGATGGGTCGAGTTACTTAACGATTACGAATGCGCCATCAAGTATCATCCAGGCAAAGCCAATGTTGTGGCTGATGCCCTCAGTCGAAAGGACACTTTACCGAAGCGCGTGCGAGCGCTACAGCTTACGATTCAGTCTAGCCTTCCAGCACAGATACGAAATGCTCAGGTAGAAGCATTAAAGCTCGAAAACGTCAAGGCAGAAGCCTTACGCGGCTCCCGACAACAGATGGAACGGAAGGCAGACGGCGCCTATTATGTAACGGGCCGGATTTGGGTCCCTCTCTATGGCGGTTTACGAGAACTTGTAATGGATGAAGCACACAAGTCTCGCTATTCGGTACATCCAGGGTCGGATAAAATGTACCACGATATCAGCACTACTTATTGGTGGCCTAGTATGAAGGCCCACATTGCTACGTACGTTGGAAAATGCTTGACCTGTGCAAGAGTCAAGGTCGAATATCAGAAACCAGCTGGCCTACTGCAGCAGCCTAAAATACCGCAATGGAAATGGGAGGAAATTTCCATGGATTTTGTTACGGGTTTACCTAGATCCCAGCGTGGGAATGATACTATATGGGTGATCGTGGATCGACTCACTAAGTCTGCACACTTCCTACCGATTAAGGAAACGGACAAGTTCTCCACACTTGCAGACGTCTATCTTAAAGAAGTTGTCTCGAGGCACGGGGTGCCCACATCTATCATTTCGGATCGCGACGCACGATTCACATCAGAACTATGGCAAGCGATGCATAAATCCTTTGGCTCACGACTAGACATGAGCACAGCATACCACCCTCAGACGGATGGGCAGTCTGAGCGAACGATTCAAACGCTTGAAGACATGCTTCGGGCATGCGTTATCGACTTCGGCAACGGCTGGGAAAAGCACCTCCCTTTGGTGGAGTTTTCTTACAATAACAGTTATCACACCAGCATTCAAGCCGCTCCATTCGAGGCATTGTACGGGCGTAAATGCCGGTCACCTCTCTGTTGGGCAGAGGTGGGGGATAGTCAGATTACGGGTCCAGAGATTGTAGTGGACGCCACGGAAAAGATAGCACAGATACGACAACGCATGGCGGCGGCACGCGACCGTCAGAAAGCCTACGCGGACAAGCGTAGAAAGCCATTGGAATTCGAGGTCGGGGACCGGGTTTTATTGAAAGTTTCACCCTGGAAGGGTGTGGTTCGTTTTGGCAAACGGGGCAAACTGAATCCGCGATACGTCGGACCATTCGAAATCATAGAAAAGATTGGCAAAGTAGCCTACAAGTTGAAACTACCAGCTGAACTCGGGGCAGTTCACAATGTTTTTCACGTGTCGAACTTAAAGAAGTGCTTATCAGATGAAAACCTCATCATTCCTTTTAAGGAACTCACTATCGACGAGCGGTTGCAGTTCGTCGAGGAACCAGTTGAAATCACGGACCGGGATGTGAAGGTCCTCAAACACAAGAGAATCCCTCTTGTTCGAGTTCGTTGGAACTCCAAACGTGGTCCAGAGTACACCTGGGAACGCGAAGACAGGATGACAGAAAAGTACCCCCAGTTATTCGGGAACCAGGCAACCACTACTGAGGCTGAAGCTACTACTTCGGAATTTCGGGACGAAATTCCAGATCAACGGGGGGAGGATGTGACACCCCAGGAAAATCAGTGAACAGTACAGTTTACCTAGCTTCCTCAGTGAGTGCATACCAAATTTCGGGACGAAATTTCCAATTAGTTGGGGATAATGTGACAACTCGAACTTTAGACTTGCTTTGATGTAACGTTTGTGCACGATATGTGATTTTATAAACCCGAATGATTAATTGATTTCATGATACATGTTATGTTATATGCATTATGTGTGTATGTATGTCGTATGTTTGTGAACCGACCACACAAAGCCCTTTGGGCCACTCCTTGTTCTCGGGTCCATTAGACAACCGAGTGGGCTCGGCCCACTCCCCACTCGCAACACAAAACCGAGTTTAGGGGTTTTGTTTTACCACTTTTGCAAATCACAAACACACACACCTAACCCTAGCTCCTCTATCTCGTCTCTCTCTCTCTCGGCTTGCTTGGAACCCGACGACACGCACACACACTTTGAAACTTGTGAAGTGAATTGATCCTCTACCTTCAATCCAACCGGTTAGTGCTTGATAATTAGATTGCTTGTTAAATGGTTATCGTATGGTTTTGTATGTTGGTGTTGCTTAACCGAGAATTCTTGTTAATGTATTGATTGGGATGATAATTGATTTAGTTTTGTTAATCGACTCATGTATGCTAAACATGATCACAATAATTGACGTTTTGGATATAAGCACCGAGTAGTTAGTAATCGGCTGTTAGACATTGTTTGATCGGGTAGAGTTGGTAATCGGGATCCATGTTAGAATGTATGTATTGTTATGAATGTTACTATTGTTCATATGCATGATTACTAATTAAATTGCCGGTTTGATGTTCTTGAATTGTTATGGATATGCATGAAATCTGAATTAACTGTTGATGAATTTCTGTGATTGATCTGATTTCGAAACTGCCTTAGATGTTTGCTAGAATCACGGATAAGTCAATGCAGGAATTATGGAAATCAGTTACATACGCGGTTTCGACACCTGGTTGCGAGTCGGGACCATAGTTGCGAGTCAGAATCCCACTCGTAACCAAGCCAGCACAAGTCGAGACTACGGTTGCGAGTCCCGTTGCGACTCGTAACCAGCACATGATCAGTCGTAACCAGGCCATGATGAACCGAGATCACCGTTGCGACTCGCAACCAGCTGTTGCGACTCGTAATCTCCGGTTGCGACTCGAGATCTCCGTTGCGACTCGAGACCATCGTTTACACGCACACTGTTGGGCCTTCACTGTCACGGGCCCAATCTATTGAGCCCAACGATTTGAACTGTGGACTGTTTATTATTGGACTTGTTTGTGCTTGCTATTTGGGCCGATTGAGAATCTGGACTGTTTTGTTATTGGGCTGCTTATGTCATTGGGCCGGGTATGGTTGGACTTAGACAATTGGACCCTCACATGCTATGTCTTATCTGCTTACGTGCGTACATGCTTGCCATGACTATACGTGATTACTATATACGTGCTATATACAAACCTGACTCGTATAATAACCATGATAGGACGTGAGTGACCATTTACTTGCTACTTATATTCTTTGTGTATCTGCCGAGCAAACCAAGGTGAGTTCACACAGCCAAGGCATGGGATTCCCGGGTTGGGAATTGGGTTGGATATGATGGATATGGAATGATTACTCGTACTTACGCATACACCAGACTATAGACCATCGTCCTCAGGTTAGTCAGGACACGTTACGTAAAGCCTACGTAACCCAGTATACTTGCCTTATGTCTCCCGGGTCGGGAGGACACGTTACGTAAAGCCTACGTAACCCAATACCATCTACTGGCTTCCAGGTCGGAAGGCCACGCTGCGTAAAGCCTACGTAGCCCCCACGCGTACCACTGTCCTCGGGGAAGGGCACGTCACGTAAAGCCTACGTGACCCTGTACGTATTCCTGTTCTCGGTAAAGAAGAACACATGGTCGGATGTTAGTCTAGTAAGTACCGTTAATGAGAAGCCCTCATTGACCAGGATGAACATGGGAAGCCCCCACCTTTAGTACACACTAGTATGGGAAGCCCCCACTAGCTATACTTATGCATGTTATGAACTTACTTTCTGTGAACTCGCTCAACTAGTTTGTTGAATATTTGCTGCATGCCTTGCAGGACCTTAGGTACTTTATGGAGCTTGCACAAGGAAGGAGCAGGTCGTTGTGGGCAGATGGATCATGAACATTATTGAACTTATAACTTTATTTGGGTTTACTTTACATTGCTTCCGCTACTTAAAACAGTATTTGGTTTTGAAACATCAATCATGTCATGGAGACTTACGTTAATTACTTTTATATTTGATATGATTGATGGCTTGATCCTGGTCAGTCACGCTCCCAAGCGGTGGTATTCCGCGGGTGGATTTTTGGGGGTGTGACAACAAGCCCAAAGGATAACTGGGGACAAGCCCAAAGGATCGTATGTAAACTGGAGTATGGCCCTTACTGGCGACTATCCAAACTTAGTGACATGAAAATGTCAAAACCTTAGCTAACGTGAAAACGTTAGAAACCTTAGGAACGGATGTATGGTACGTCTACCATTATATGGAGGATCCTGGGTATAGCCAGTACGATGAGGTTGTCAGCCCCGGAAGTGGGTACTGGTCCCAAAGACGTGAACTATATCAGGATCATCGTGCGCTGCTGGCGGAAACTGGGGATAATCCCAAGGATAACTGGGGTTAGATCCAAGGATCTGCGTTGCTTTTGAAGATCTTTGACGATATGCTGTAGATACCTGAACTATCATAACTCAAATGGTTCGTGAGAAGAGGATGAAGGATACAGGATCCTTATCCTTTGGTAAAAAGTAAGGAAATGTAAATGTTTTAAGATAAGGACATTACCAGATTAAGGATCACTGACATCACCGGGATCCTTCGAGGATACTTCAATAAAAGGATCACATGCTTGAAGGATCATGTTCACATAAAGTATCTCTTTAAGTGAACAGCATTCCAGGCTCTTGGTAACAAGTTTCCTTCCATGGTTAGCAATCTGTATGCCCCCTTTCCTGCTTCAGCTTCAATCAAGTAAGGGCCTTCCCACTTTGGTGCTATCTTCCCGTCAGCAGGATTAATAGTGTTTTGGAATGCTTTTCTCAACACCATATCTCCGACTTGAAACTTCCTTATCCTAACATTTTTGTTGTAAGCACCAGCCATTCTTTGTTGGTAGCTTGCCATCCTTATCCTAGCCAGATCCCTGATTTCCTCAATAGTATCCAAATCCTGAGCCAGGATTGTAGCATTCTCTTCAGGATCACGAGCACTTGTTCTAGCAGTTGGGATCACCATCTCTGTTGGGATCACTGCTTCTGCCCCAAATACTAAAGAAAAAGGTGTTTGACCAGTGGCATTCTTGGGAGTTGTTCTATCAGCCCATAGCACATAAGGTAACTCCTCTGCCCATTTTCCCTTCTTGGATCCTAGCTTCTTCTTCAGATTGTTGATGATGATCTTGTTGGATGATTCTGCTTGGCCATTGGCTTGTGGATGAACTGGTGTTGATGTTATCATCTTGATTCCCCAACTGTCACAAAAGTTAGTAGTTCTGCTTCCAATGAATTGGGAACCATTATCACATACAATTTCAGAGGGAATGCCAAATCTAGTTATAATGTTTCTTTTGATAAAGGATATAACTTCTTTTTCTCTGACTTGAGCAAAAGCTTCAGCTTCTATCCACTTAGAGAAGTAGTCAGTCATGGCAAGCATAAATACTTTTCCACCAGGTGCTTTAGGGAGCTTGCCAACTATATCCATCCCCCATCTCATGAATGGCCAAGAGGATGGTATGGGGTGTAGCAATTCAGCTGGTTGATGAAGGATATTGTTGTGTCTTTGACAAGGATCACATTTCCTAGCATATTCTACAGCATCCCTTTTCATGGTTGGCCAGTAGTATCCTGTTCTAAGGATCCTTGAGAACAATGCCCTGCCCCCAGTGTGGTTTCCACAATCTCTTTCATGGAAGTCTCTCAGCACTTCTTCAATTTCAGGATCCTCGATACATCTCAAATATGGTCCTGCAAGAGATCGTTTATATAGCACATTATTTAAGATTGTGAATTGAGATACCTTAATCCTGAAGGCTCTAGGATTTTCTCCCATCGGAATCTCCCCGTATTGCAAGTATCTTATGATTGGTGAGATCCATGATCCTGCATAAGATTGAGCTTCCTCACTAGGGATTACTGCAGTATCCTCTTCTATTTCCATGGCTACCTGATTTTCAATAGCAGGAGCCAGGATATGGATGATAGGGATACTTATATCTTCTGGAACCTTTAAGGATGATCCTAAGTTGGCCAATGCATCAGCTTCCGTGTTATCCTCCCTTGGTACCTGTGTTAAGCTGAAAGAGACAAAAGAGAGTGCCAATTCCTTGACTATCTCTAAATATTTGGTTAGTTTTTCACCTTTAATAGCATAGGATCCATTAAAGTGATTGGTGATCAATAATGAGTCTACATATACTTTAAGATACTTTACCCCCATATCCTTAGCAATTTGTAAGCCAGCAATTAAGGCTTCATATTCAGCCTCATTGTTAGTTGCTTGGAACTCACAGGCTATGGAGTGGGGTATTATGTCCCCCTGTGGCGATTTTAGTAGTATCCCGAGCCCTGTGCCCTTGACATTTGAGGATCCATCAGTGTGTAGTATCCAAGGATCCTTGGTGTCATCCAGCTGCTGGACTTCCAATTCTGCTTCTTTTTGTAGATCACTACTGAAATCAGCCACAAAGTCAGCTAGTGCTTGGGATTTAATGGCTGTTCTTGGCTCATATCTTATATCATGGGCACTAAGCTTTACTGCCCACTTAGCCATTCTTCCTGACATCTCTGGTTTCCTGAGGACATTCTTAATTGGAAAGTTAGTTCTAACAACAATAGTATGGGTTTCAAAATAATGCCTTAGCTTAGTTGATGCCATGATTAATGCAAGAATAAGTTTTTCGAGGTGTGAGTACCTGGATTCGGCATCAAGTAAACTCTTACTTACATAGTAGATAGGATATTGTGTACCTTCGTGATCCTTAACAAGGACAGCACTTACAGCGGTTGAGGATACCGCCAAATATAAGGATAACACATCTCCTTTTTCGGGCTTTGATAATGCTGGTGCTGAGGACATATATTCTTTAAGGGCTTGTAAAGCATTCTCATGTTTCTCAGTCCATTCAAACTTCTTGTTCTTCCTTAGGATATCGTAAAATTCTTTACATTTTTCTGAGGATTTTGATATGAACCTGTTCAGAGCTGCTATCCTGCCTGTTAGCCTTTGCACATCCTTAGCATTGGCAGGGGACTTGATGTTTACTAGTGCTTTAATTTGCTCCGGACTTGCCTCAATGCCCCTCTGAGTTACCATATATCCTAGGAATTTACCTGCCTTAACACCAAAGTGGCACATTGAAGGATTAAGCTTCATGTTAAAATTATCAAGGATATCAAATGCTTCCTCCAAATCCCTTAGGTGATCCTCAGCTTTCTTTGATTTGACTACCATATCATCTATGTATACTTCCATAGTTTGTCCAATTTGATCTTTGAACATCATATTCACCAGCCTTTGATACGTTGCACCTGCATTTCTTAGTCCAAAAGGCATGGCAATATAACAATATAAACCGGTTGGGGTCATAAAGGCTGTATCCTCTTGGTCAGATGGTTCCATCTGAATTTGTTGGAATCCAGATGATGCATCCATAAAGGTTAACAGTTCATGCCCCGCTGTTGCATCCACCATGGAGTCAATGTGGGGTAATGGGAAAGGATCCTTGGGACATGCCTTATTTAAATCAGTGAAATCGACACATACCCTCCATTTTCCGTTTTTCTTTTGGACAACGACCACATTGGCTAACCATTTTGGATATTTTACCTCTCTGATCATACCTGCTCGAAGTAGTCTCTCTACTTCTTCTTGGATAATGGCATTCATTTCCGGTGCAAACTTCCTCCTTTTTTGATGGATTGGTTTGATAGACCTGTCAATGCCAAGTTTGTGAGTAATAATATCCTTAGATATACCTGTCATATCTTCATGTTTCCAAGCAAAGGTAGATTTTCTTCTTTTGAGGAAGGATATTAAGTCCTCTTTCATCTTGCCAAGGATCCCTGATCCGATATAGATCTTTGATTCAGGATCACTAGGATCCAAGAGGATTTCGTCCACATCTTGTTCCCTTGCCTCCAAGACATTCCTCGGAGGATACTGTAATTGCTATTGCTCCCTTGGCTTCGAGGTTGGCTTCATGGATGAGGTATAACAATCCTTAGCCTCCTGCTGATCACTGTCGATCTTGATTATTCCCCATGGGCTAGGGAGCTTCACACATTGATGGTAGGTGGATGGGACTGCTTTCATATCATGTATCCAAGGCCTGCCAAGGATAACATTGCAACAAGATAAAGAGTCAATAACACAAAATTTCTGATAATTATGTAATCCTTCCACGTAGATTGGGAGTTTGATGTCCCCCATAGTTTTCTTCGTTTCTCCACTGAATCCTACAAGCACGGAGGATCTTGGTGTGATGTCTGATTCTGGAATACCCATTTTCTTCAGAACATCAAGCTGGATAATGTTCACTGAGCTTCCTCCATCGATAAGGATCTTGCGGACAAAATGGTTAGAGATAAAGAGAGTAATAACTAAACTATCATGATGAGGATCCTGAATGTTAATGCGATCATCCTCATCAAACGTTATCATCTTCCCCTCTGAGACACTTGATGTTCTAATAGGTCTTTCTCCATTATCCATTTTTGACTCCTTCGCATGCCTTTTGGCTGCCGAGAAGGATGTACCACAGATGTCTGATCCTCCGGAAATAAAGTTGATCACTTGTGCATTTGCCGGAGGTGCTGGAGCTTTCTCAGGGATCCTTTCAGGATCCTGAGTCCTTTGCTTTTTTCTTCCCAATAATTCTTTTAGGTGTCCCTTGCTTAACAGATATCCAATCTCTTTTCTTAAAGCTATGCATTCTTCAGTTAGATGCCCGAAATCCTCATGGTATGCACACCATTTTGACTTGTCTTTAGTCCCGGATGGTTTATCATTCTTCTTGGGCCACCTAGCTTTTTCACCTAGATTCTGCATTGCAAGGATTAGTTCATGATTATCAACGGAAAAACAATATTCTGAGATTGGAGGATAATCTTCATCATCCTCTTCTTGGTCAACAGCATGCACATTCTGGTTCTCATTTCTATGGTAGGATTTGAATTTGTTGTTCTTGAAGGAGGATCCTTGCTTCTCCTGTTTTGAGGATCCTACTTGTCTCTCCTGGATCCTCTTGTCATCCTCTAGCCGGATGAACCTGAGTGCCCGAGTTCTTACTTCATCTAGGTTCCTGCATGGTGTCATAACAAGATCATCATAGAATAATGAATCCTTAAGCAGTCCCATTTTGAAGGCTTCGAAAGCCGTAGCCATATCCAAGTTGGGAATGTCCAAGGATTCTTTACTAAATTTAGTTATGTAATCCCTTAATGATTCATTATGACTTTGAGTTACTCTATACAAATCACTGGTTAATCTTTCAAATTTTCTACTACAAGAGAATTGGTTATTGAATAAATTAACTAAATTAGCAAATGAAGTAATAGAGTAAGGGGGAAGACTTAGCAGCCACTTAAGAGCTGATCCAGTAAGAGTGGATCCAAATCCTTTACATAGGCATGCTTCCTTTAGCTTTTCCGGGATTGGATTGATCTCCATCCTCTCCCTGTATTGTGCTATGTGCTCCTCTGGATCCGTTGTACCATCATACAGCTTCATAGTAGGGATATGGAACCTTTTGGGTACCTCTGCATCACAAATTGGTGGTGCAAAGCGAGATACCTTGTGGCTTCCATCTGCAATCTCTGGGATAGGCTTGACTACCCCTGGAACACTTGAGATCATATCTTTTAGCTTCTGCAATTCTCTGGCCATAGCATGATTGACACCTGTATCCTGCATGAATCCATGGTTAGTAGTAAGATGATTATTTAAAGTGTTACCTCCCATTGAGTTCAAGTTAGTGAATCCATATTGTTGGGATTCGGGGATAACAGAGGGACTAGTGGAAGCAATGGTCTGCATTGGATTGAAGTCCCCTTGATGGACATCTAGACTTCCTGTGTGCAAACTTTTTAGGGATCCTGGCATCTGGAAGGATCCTGGTATTTGGAAGGATCCTGGTATTTGGAAGGATCCTGGTATCTGGGATGATCCTGGAACGAAGGAGGATCCTTGAACCTGGGATGATCCTGGAACGAAGGAGGATCCTTGAACCTGGGATGATCCTGGAATAAAGTAGGATCCTTGAAACTGCTGTGCTCCCGGATAGGCTCCCGAATTCATGAAGGATCCCATATGCTGGGGATAGGATCCTGCCGGCTGAAAGTGTGAGCCTGATGCCTGAGTCATTGCTGTCGATCCGAGGTGCAATCCTCTTGATTCTCCCATAATTTGCACGTCTCGAATTCCCGATGGCTGAGAAGTGATCATTGGAGTATCAAAGTTCAAGGATTTGGGCATCAGTGGGGAATGATCCTCTGCCGTTCTCTTTTGTCTTTTGAGATCTCCAATTTCCCTGAGGATCCTATCATTAGTTTCATCCTGCCGCTGCATACGATCCTTCATCTGCAAAATCAAAGTAAATACATCACTAGTACTGGGAATATAGGAATTCATAGCAGAAGGAGATGGAGGTTTAGAGTTAGTAGGAGTTTGTCTCTTCTCAGCATTCTTCTGGGATCCTGCCGGTGGGGGAGGCAGAGTGTTCTGAGACGAGGTGACTGCAGACATTGCCGTGGACATGTTTTTCAATGATGAAGCCATGTAATTCTTCGAAATGATTTTGAACAAAGAGTTTTCTTATGAATGAAGCACCAATTGCCCCACGGTGGGCGCCAAACTATTTTGGTCAAAAATCACACAAGGATAATGTAATCAAACTTTATGTAAACGGGGTATGATGCTTGGTTAATTATAAAAGTAAAGGATCACTTTTATGAGAAATATGCAAAGACACAATGATTTATACGAGGAAAAAGCCCTTGATCAATGTATGATCTCCGGCATAAAAAACCTCGGGTGATGGCACCGATCACCAACTTCAATATAAGAAAAATATAGTTACAACTTCGGATGATAATGAGCTGAGTACAAGGATCACTATAGTTTCGAGTGTCTAAGCGTGTGAGAATTGTGTTGTGTGTCGTCGTGTGTTCTTCCAAATGAGGAAGAGTGGTATTTATACAAGTGTAGGTGACCTATTTTAGGTAAAAAGACTAATAATCAGCTCATTGCCCCTTTAGAAACATAAACAATCTAGCCTAAATTGCCGCCCTTAAATCAAGCTAAGTTTCCATATCCTTTGCAACGTCTATCTCTGATTTAGCTCGTGCTATAATTGTGAAGACGCGTCCCTTGATTATGATGCTAAGAGCGTATCCTGCTAGATGTTCCTGCAAAATATCTTTGTATTAAACGAAGGTAACTGTTAGCATGAGGATCCTGTAATGGTCCATGATCCTGATCCTGAAGTCCTCCTGAGGATCACTGTCTGCCAAAGAAACAAGGATCACTGGTTAGGATCACGTGTAAGGATCACGTATAATAATAATCCAGCCCTAACAATTTTGATTCCCCAACTCTTGGAAAAGTCAGTAGTCCTCTTGCTTATGAACTGAGAACCATTGTCACAGATTATCTCGGCTGGTACTGCATACCTGGTCAGGATATTTCTCTTTATGAAGGATACTACTTCTTGGTCTTTAACTTGGACAAATGCTTCAGCTTCAACCCATTTAGAAAAATAGCCAGTCATTGCTAGCATAAAAACTTTTCCTCCTGTAGCTTTTGGCAACTTTCCTACTATGTCAATTCCCCACTTCATGAATGGCCAAGGGGAAGCTATAGGATATAATGGTTCAGCCGGTTAATGCAGTATGTTGTTATGCCTCTGACATGCATCACATCTTCGAGCGTATTCTGCAGCATCTTTCTTCATTGTCAGCCAATAGTATCCTGTTCTCAACACCTTTGAGAATAAAGATATGCCCCTAGTATGGTTACCACAATCCCCTTCGTGTATATCCTGAAGCACTTCCATGGCCTCAAGATCCTTCAAGCATCTTAGGTATGGACCTGCAAGAGATTTCTTATACAAAATATTATCTATAATGGTGAATCGTGATACCTTCATCCTAAATGCCTTAGGATTTTCGTCTTCAGGAATGTATCCTTCCTTGAGATATCTTATGATTGGAGTCATCCAGGATACAGTATCCTTCGATGACCATTTAGCCATTCTACCTGACATCCCGGTTTTCCTAAGCACATTTTTAACAGGATAGTTGGTTTTAACATGAATCCTATGTGTTTCAAGATAATGTCTAAGTTTTGTTGATGCCATAACTAGTGCTAATATTAATTTTTCTAAATGATAATATCTAGTTTCAACATCTAATAAACTTTTGCTAACATAATAAACAGGATACTGCTGACCTTCATGATCCTTTACAAGGACAACACTTACTGTATTCCCCGATACTGCAAGATACAGGTGTTTTGGTCAAAAATCACACAAGGATAATGCAACCAAACTCTATGTAAACGGGGAATGATGCTTGGTTTGATGAACAAAGTAAAGGATCACTTTAATGTAAAATATGCAAGTGACACAAGGATTTATACGAGGAAAAAGCCCTTGATCAATGAATGATCTCCGGCATAAAAACCTCGGGTGATGGCAACTACCGATCACCAAGCTTCAATATAACAAACAGTATTTTTACAACTTCGGATGGTAACGAGCTAGGTACAAGGATCACTATAGTATCGTATGCTAAAGCGTGTGAGAAATGTGTTGTGTCTTCCGAATGTTGAAGAGTGCTACTTATACAAGTGAGTGTGGTCATATTTTAGGTAAATAACCTAACTATTAGCTCGTTACCCCTTTAAGAATAGAAGTAAATTTAGCCTAAATTATCGCCCTTAAATTGTGCTGAGTTTCCATATTGTCCACAACGTCCATCTTTGATTATGCATATGCCAAAGTAGCGTGACAGGTTCCTTGTTTACGTTGTTAAGAGCGGATCCTACTCGAAATTCCTGCAAGACAACATTAAATCCAAAGAGAACAATCGTTAGTATGAGGATCCCTAGGATGGTCCGTGATCCTGATCCTGGAACTCTTCTGAGGATCACTATCTGCCAAAGAAACAAGGATCACTGGTTAGGATCACATGTAAGGATCATAAGTCATAAAAATCCAGCCCAAACGATTGCCCCCAAAATATAAGGAGTATTTATCTAATATAAACGAGTTATATTTTGCCGGCCTTATCTCTAACTGACTTAACGGATATATAGCCGTTACAATGGAACTATCCGTTGTGATCTGACGTCACAGAAGTGACAGCCCTGCACAAATCATCATTATAAATAGAAATAGGGATAGGATCGAATGCATTTAAATTCAAAGCGACTCCCTTTATAACCGTATTCGGAAGACCAGCCAGGTATTCTCCTTCTCATCTTCTTCTCTTTTACTCTGTTTTTCTTCTTCTTTCCATTCTTCTGTAAAGATGTTGCTCCGGAACTCCCCGCATAAGGATCCTAAGAAGAACAGCCCCTTGAAGGGTCAAGGGATCATCAAAGATTCTCCCACCGAGAGGTGCTGTTTTACCGATCCTCAGATCGACAGAATCCGTCAATGCTTTCCGGCGAACACTATCTTCAAGTCTTTTACCCCCACTGCTTTAAGTGATTTTATTTCTGATACTTGGGTTGCTTTCCCGGTTACTCCGTTCTTGATAGGATATTCGTATCCTTTCCCACAGTTCACTCAATCATTTTTCTCTCTTACCGGCATCTGCTATATCCAGGCTATGCCCATGATCTGGAGGGTGTTATACACCCTTGAGAGGATCATTGATCAAGAGGGGATTGACCTTGGTATGGCGGAGTTGGCTGAGATGTATGATCTTACCACTTTCGGATCCCATCGTTATCTGTTTAAGCGAAAAGCTGGAGAGGATCACCCTGTCTTTAAAGTTACCAAGAACGACATGAACTGGAAGCGACGGTTCTTTTTTGTTAGGAGAGATACCATCCCTGATGGGAGGGATCTGCCCAAAGAGTGGGCTACTCATGGTAGGATAGAGGATCCTGGAAGGATCACCATAAAACTTGTTCCTTAGGATGAGGATCACTGATATATTCTTGTTTATTGTGCAGCTATCTCCATCTCTCGTCTGAAGTTGACACCCGCTGCAAAAGAGAGACTTTTGGCCTTCAAGAAGCTTGATCCGGAGACAAGAACTTTCCAGGTTGCTACCCAGGATTCCCAAGAAGTATCCTCTGCCTCTGTCACAATGTCAAGTAAGTATCCTCATTTAGAAAGTAATTCTATGTAGGATTTTCAAGTTTAATTAGAATACTTATCTTATTTTGGTTGTGTAGGTGCTGGAAAATCCTCTAAGTCTGCTTCCAAGTTCGGTATTGCTGATCTTACTAATGTCAAATCCTCAAGGAAGAAGACTCCTGCTAGCCTAAGTGCGTCGGCCCCTAAAGCACCTATTAGGGGAAAAGGAAAGAAGAGAAAGGCCTCAGAAGCCGAGGATCTCCAAGGTCTGCCCCTGCTCCGCCAACAGTTTCTGGATTACTTCAACGAGGTAAGGATCACTGCCCCTGTTTGTGTATCCTGACAGTTTTGAGGATCACTTGTTTCTGACGTTATGCCTTGTTTTCCTTGCAGAAATTTGCTGAGATAGAGACTTATGTTGGCCACGTCGAGGATCAAGACCGCCAAATTGCTGACCTCCAACAGATGGGTGTGCTGAAGGATCTTAAGATAGCTGATCTTGAGAAGGAGCTCCGGGCCACCAAGGATAATGCTGCCAGGATGCTGATCAATTTTGATTATGAGAAGCATGATATCACCCAGGATGCCAAGGTCTCTGCTGCGATAGCCATGTATAAGATCCAGCTGCAGATGGCTGCGGAAGCTCAGGATCCTGCCTTCGACAAAAGCACGTGGGATGTAGAGGGTTGGAAGGCGAGGCTGGCAGAGTTGGAGGATGATGAGGAGGCTGAGAAGATCCCGATGCTTGAAGGTGCTGGCAAGGATCATGCTGGGGAGGCAAGTGGAGCCGGTGGTGATGGTGCAGCGAAGGATTGAGCTGCAGGATTGGGCGATGAAGGAAACTTCTAGACATAGTCGGAGCCCAATTTTTTTTGTGGTTGTTGATGTTTTTTAGAAACAATTATGGTCTGTAACTTTGAACAATAGTTTTAGGATTAAGGATCCAGGATCCTTCAGACAATAGGTAGGATTGCAAATGGTGGAGGGATCCTCTGTTTGGGGGATCAAGCCATTGTGATCCTGCCGCCTTTTAATTTCCTGCATGCTATGACCGCACAAACAATGGACACCCTTTGCCAACCCATGTGGACGGGCCACGTTTTGCTGGTAGAAACGTGGGTTGGCTCCTTTGTTAATAAAATAACTCTAATCTTTTTGGCTTATCTCGTATTGTTATCCTTTTAATTTCCAATTGTTTTGATATATATTTGTGAGAAAAGCTTAACCAAATTATGTTTAAGAAGTTTAGGATACGATCCAGGATCAAGTATCCTATAGTTGAAAACTTCCAAAAAGTAATTCATTTTAAGGATCATGGGTCCAGTTGTCAAGGTCTAGGGGTTATTCAAATGAATAATGAATAAAAATAGTTAAGGATCATGCCTGAGGATCCAAGTTAGGATCCTAACCTTTAATCAGGATAACCATAAGTAAAACTTTAATGGATAATAAGGATTAAGGATCCTTAATTGTTTAACTTCAAAAACCTGCAAAATGGAATATAACTTGGGACTAAGCCAATATAAAAGATAAGTTAGTAACTGGGGACAAGCCCAAAGGATAACTGGGGACAAGCCCAAAGGATCACTGGGGACAAGCCCGAAGGATAACTGGGGACAAGCCCAAGGATCGTATGTCAACTGGAGTATGGCCCTCACCGGCGACTATCCAAACTTAGTGACATGAAAATGCCAAAACCTTAGCTAACGTGAAGACGTTAGAAACCTTAGAAACGGATGTATGGTACGTCTACCATTATACGTAGGATCCTAGGCATAGCCAGTACGATGGGGTTATCAGCCCCTGGAGTGGGTACTGGTCCCAAAGACATGAACTATACCAGGATCATCGTGCGCTACAGGCGAAAACTGGGGACAAGCCCAAGGATAACTGGGGTTGAACCCAAGGATCTGAGATGCTTTTGAAGACTATCAATAACATGCTGAGGATACCTGGACTATCAGAACTCAAATTCTCGTGAGAGGAGGATGAAGGATACATGATCCTTATCCTTAGGTAAAAATAAGAAAATGGAATAGTTTAGGATTAGGACTTTACCAGAGTAAGGATCATTGACATCACTAGGATCCTTCGAGGATGCTTTTAATGTAAGGATCACATGTGCCAGAAGGATCCTGTTCACATGAAATATTTCTTTAAGTGAACAGCATTCCAGGCTCTTGGTAACAAGTTTCCTTCCATGGTTAGCAATCTGTATGCCCCCTTTCCCGCTTCGGCTTCAATCAAGTAAGGGCCTTCCCACTTTGGTGCCAATTTTCCATCAGCAGGATTGATGGTATTCTGGAATGCTTTCCTCAACACCATATCCCCAACTTGGAATTTCCTTATCCTGACATTTTTGTTGTAAGCGCCAGCCATTCTTTGTTGGTAGCTAGCCATCCTTATCCTAGCCAGATCCCTGATTTCTTCAATAGTATCCAAGTCTTGAGCCAGGTTTGCATCATTCTCCTCAGGATCACAGGTACTTGTTCTAGCAGTTGGAACCACCATTTCTGTTGGGATCACTGCTTCTGCCCCAAACACCAAAGAGAAGGGTGTTTGACCAGTAGCATTCTTGGGGGTTGTCCTATCAGCCCAAAGCACATAAGGCAATTCCTCTGCCCATTTCCCCTTCTTGGATCCAAGTTTCTTCTTCAGATTGTTGATGATGATCTTGTTGGATGATTCTGCTTGACCATTAGCTTGTGGGTGGACTGGTGTTGATGTTATCATCTTAGTCCCCCAACTGTCACAAAAGTTAGTAGTCCTGCTCCCAATAAATTGGGAACCATTGTCACATACAATTTCAGAAGGAATGCCAAATCTAGTTATAATGTTTCTCTTAATAAAGGATATAACTTCTTTCTCTCTGACTTGGGCAAAAGCTTCAGCCTCTATCCACTTGGAGAAGTAGTCAGTCATAGCAAGCATGAATACTTTTCCACCGGGTGCCTTAGGGAGCTTGCCAACTATATCCATCCCCCATCTCATGAATGGCCAATAGGATGGTATAGGATGTAGAAATTCAGCCGGCTGATGAAGGATATTGCTGTGTCTTTGACAAGGATCACACTTCTTAGCATACTCCACAGCATCCCTTTTCATAGTTGGCCAGTAGTATCCTGTCCTTAAGATCCTTGAGAACAATGCCCTGCCCCCAGTGTGGTTTCCACAATCTCCTTCATGGAAGTCTTTTAACACTTCTTGAACTTCAGGATCCTCGATACATCTTAAATATGGTCCTGCAAGAGATCGCTTATATAGCACATTATTTAAGATTGTGAATTGAGATACCTTAATCCTGAAAGCCCTAGGATTTTCTCCCATAGGAATTTCCCCGTGTTGTAAGTATCTTATGATTGGTGAGATCCATAATCCTGAATAAGATTGAGTATCCTCACTAGGGATCATTGCAGTATCCTCTTCTATTTCCATGGCCACCTTTCTTTCAATAGCAGGAGCCAGGATATGGATGATGGGGATACTTATATCCTCTGGGATCTTCAAAGGTGATCCTAGGTTGGCCAATGCATCAGCTTCTGTATTTTCCTCCCTTGGTACCTGTGTTAAACTGAAAGAAACAAAGGAGAGTGCCAATTCTTTGACTATCTCTAAATATTTGGTTAGTTTTTCACCTTTAACAGCATAGGATCCATTAAAGTGATTAGTGATTAACAATGAATCCACGTATACCTCAAGATACCTGATTCCCATATGCTTAGCAATTTGCAAACCAGCAATCAAGGCCTCATATTCAGCCTCATTGTTATTGGCTTGGAACTCACAGGCTATGGAGTGGGGTATTATGTCCCCCTGTGGCGATTTTAGTAGTATACCAAGCCCCGTGGCTTTGACATTTGAGGATCCATCGGTATGTAGTATCCAAGGATCCTTAGTTTCATCTAGCTGCTGGACTTCCAATTCGGCTTCCTTTTGTAAATCACTACTGAAATCAGCCACAAAGTCTGCTAATGCTTGGGATTTGATGGCTGTTCTGGGCTCATATCTTATATCATGGGCACTGAGCTTTACTGCCCACTTAGCCATTCTTCCGGACATCTCTGGTTTCCTGAGGACATTCTTAATTGGGAAATTAGTTCTAACAACAATAACATGGGTTTCAAAATAATGTCTTAGTTTAGTGGATGCCATAATTAGTGCAAGGATAAGTTTTTCAAGGTGTGAGTACCTGGATTCAGCATCAAGTAAACTCTTACTTACATAATAGACAGGATATTGTGTACCTTCATGATCCTTAACAAGGACTGCACTTACTGCTTTTGAGGATACCGCCAGATATAAGGATAACACATCTCCTTTTTCTGGTTTCATCAATGCTGGAGCCGAGGACATGTAGTCTTTGAGGGCTTGTAAAGAATTCTCATGCTCTTCAGTCCACTCAAATTTCTTGTTTTTTCTTAGGATATCATAGAACTCCTTACACCTTTCTGAGGATTTGGATATGAATCTGTTTACAGCTGCTATCCTGCCTGTTAGCCTTTGCACATCCTTAGTGTTGGCGGTGGATTTGATATTCACCAATGCTTTGATTTGTTCCGGGCTTGCTTCAATGCCCCTCTGGGTTACCATATATCCTAAGAATTTACCTGCTTTAACACCAAAGTGACATTTTGAAGGATTAAGCTTCATGTTATAATTATCAAGGATATCAAATGCTTCCTCCAAGTCCCTTAGGTGATCCTTAGCTTTCTTGGATTTTACGACCATATCGTCTATGTATACTTCCATAGTCTGTCCAATCTGATCTTTGAACATCATGTTTACCAGTCTTTGATATGTTGCACCTGCATTCCTTAATCCAAACGGCATAGCAATATAACAATATAAACCGGTTGGGGTCATAAAAGCCGTATCCTCATGGTCAGATGGTTCCATCTGAATTTGTTGGAATCCAGATGATGTATCCATAAAGGTTAACAGTTCATGACCCGCCGTTGCATCCACCATGGAGTCAATGTGGGGTAATGGGAAAGGATCCTTGGGACATGCCTTATTCAAATCAGTGAAATCGACACATACCCTCCACTTTCCGTTTTTCTTTTCAACAACGACCACATTGGCTAGCCATTTTGGATACTTTACCTCTCTAATCATACCTGCTCGAAGTAATCTTTCTACTTCTTCCTGGATAATGGCATTTCTTTCCGGTGCAAACTTCCTCCTTTTTTGATGGATTGGTTTGATTGATCTGTCAATGCCAAGTTTGTGAGTGATTATATCCTTAGATATACCTGTCATATCCTCATGTTTCCATGCAAAGGTAGACTTTCTTCTTTTGAGGAAGGATACTATGTCTTCTTTCATTTTACCAAGGATCCCTGATCCGATATAGATTTTTGATTCAGGATCATTAGGATCCAAGAGGATTTCGTCCACATCCTGTTCTCTCGCCTCCAAGACATTCCTTGGAGGATACTGTAATTGCTATTGCTCCCTTGGCTTCGAGGCTGGTTTCATCGACGAGGTGTAACAATCCTTAGCCTCCTGCTGATCACTGTCGATCTTGATTATTCCCCATGGGCTAGGGAGCTTCACACATTGATGGTAGGTGGATGGGACTGCCTTCATATCATGTATCCAAGGCCTGCCAAGGATAACATTACAACAAGACAAACAGTCAATAACACAAATTTTTGATAATTATGTAATCCTTCCACATAAATTGGGAGTTTGATGTCCCCCAGGGTTTTCTTAGTTTCGCCACTAAATCCCACAAGCACGGAGGATCTTGGAGTGATGTCTGATTCAGGAATACCCATTTTCTTCAGAACGTCAAGCTGGATAATGTTTACTGAACTTCCTCCGTCAATAAGGATCCTGCGGACAAAATGGTTAGAGATAAAGAGAGTGATGACTAGACTATCATGATGAGGATCCTGAACGTTAATGCGATCATCCTCATCAAAGGTTATCGCTTTTCCTTCCGAGACACTTGATGTTCGAGTAGGTCTTTCTCCGTTATCCATTTTAGCTTCCTTTGCATGCCTTTTAGCTGCTGATAAGGATGTACCACAGATGTCTGATCCTCCAGAAATAAAGTTGATCACTTGTGCATTTGTCGGAGGAGCTGGAGCTTTTTCAGGGATCCTCTCAGGATCCTGAGTCCTTTGCTTTTTTCTTCCCAACAACTCTTTTAAATGTCCCTTGCTCAGCAGATATCCAATTTCCTTTCGTAATGCGATGCATTCCTCTGTCAGATGACCAAAATCTTCATGGTATGCACACCACTTTGATTTATCTTTAGTTGCGGCTGTTTTGTCATTTTTCCTGGGCCATCTGGCCTTTTCTCCTAGATTCTGCATTGCAAGGATTAGTTCATGATTATCAACGGAAAAACAGTATTCAGAAATTGGAGGATAATCTTCATCATCCTCTTCTTGGTCTACAGCATGCACATTCTGATTGTCAGTTCTGTTATAGGATTTGAATCTATTGCTTTTGAAGGAGGATCCTTGCTTTTCTTGTTTTGAGGATCCTACTTGTCTCTCCTGGATCCTCTTGTCATCCTCTAGCCGGATGAACCTGAGTGCCCGGGTTCTTACTTCATCTAGGTTCCTGCATGGTGTCATAACAAGATCATCATAGAACAATGAATCCCTAAGCTGTCCCATTTTGAAGGCCTCAACAGCTGTGGCCATATCCAAGTTGGGAATGTCCAAGGATTCTTTACTAAATTTGGTTATATAATCCCTTAATGATTCATTATGACCCTGAGTTACCCTATACAAATCACTAGTCAATCGTTCAAATTTTCTACTACAAGAGAATTGATTATTGAATAAATTAACTAAATTAGCAAATGAAGTAATAGAGTAAGGGGGAAGACTTAGCAGTCATTTAAGAGCTGATCCAGTAAGAGTGGATCCAAATCCCTTGCATAGGCATGCTTCCTTTAACTTTTCTGGAATTGGATTGATCTCCATCCTCTCCCTGTATTGTGCTATGTGTTCCTCAGGATCCGTTGTACCATCATACAGCTTCATAGTAGGGATATGGAACCTTTTGGGTATCTCAGCATCACAAATTGGTGGTGCAAAACGAGATACCTTATGGCTTCCATCTGCAATCTCCGGGATAGGTTTAACTACCCCTGGAACACTTGAGATCATATCCTTCAGTTTCTGCAGTTCTCTGGCCATAGCATGGTTGATACCTGTATCCTGCACGAATCCATGGTTAGTGGTAAGAAAATTATTTAAAGTGTTACCTCCCATTGGGTTCAAGTTAGGAACACTGGATGTGAATCCATGTTGCTGGGATTCTTGGATGATGGAGGGACCAGTGGAAGCAATGGTCTGCATTGGAATAAAATCTCCTTGATGGACATCTAGACTTCCTGTTTGCAAACTCTTTAGGGATCCTGGCATTTGGAAGGATCCCGACATCTGGGATGATCCTGGAACGAAGGAGGATCCTTGAACCTGGGATAATCCTGGAACTAAGGAGGATCCTTGAACCTGGGATAATCCTGGAACGAAGGAGGATCCTTGAACCTGGGATAATCCTGGAACGAAGGAGGATCCTGAGTTCATGAAGGATCCCATATGCTGAGTATATGATCCTGCCGGTTGGAAATATGATCCTGATGCCTGAGTCACTATTGCTGAGCTGAGGTGCAATCCTTTTGGTCCTCCCATATGTTGAATGCCTGGGACCTCTGATGGCTGAGAAGTAACCATCGGAGTATCAAAATTCAGAGATTTGGGCATCAGTGGGGAATGATCCTCTGCCGTTTTTTTTTTTTTGTCTTTTGAGATCTCCGATCTCTCTGAGGATCCTGTCATTAGTTTCATCCTGCTGCTGCATACGATCCCTCATCTGCAAAATCAAAGTAAATATATCAATAGTACTGGGAGCAGAAGAAGTTAGAGCAGAAGAAGATGAAGGTTTAGAGAAGATAGGAGTTGGTCTCTTCTCAGCAATTTTCTGAGATCCGGTTGGTGGTGGAGGCAAAGGTGGAATGCCATTAGATGAATTGACTGCAGACATCGCTGTGGAAGTATTCTTCAATGATGAAGCCATGCTATACTTCCGGAAAGATCACCAACAGAAAAAAAATTTTATGAATGAAGCACCAATTGCCCCACGGTGGGCGCCAAACTGTTTTGGTCAAAAATCACACAAGGATAATGCAACCAAACTCTATGTAAACGGGGAATGATGCTTGGTTTGATGAACAAAGTAAAGGATCACTTTAATGTAAAATATGCAAGTGACACAAGGATTTATACGAGGAAAAAGCCCTTGATCAATGAATGATCTCCGGCATAAAAAACCTCGGGTGATGGCAACTACCGATCACCAAGCTTCAATATAACAAACAGTATTTTTACAACTTCGGATGGTAACGAGCTAGGTACAAGGATCACTATAGTATCGTATGCTAAAGCGTGTGAGAAATGTGTTGTGTCTTCCGAATGTTGAAGAGTGCTACTTATACAAGTGAGTGTGGTCATATTTTAGGTAAATAACCTAACTATTAGCTCGTTACCCCTTTAAGAATAGAAGTAAATTTAGCCTAAATTATCGCCCTTAAATTGTGCTGAGTTTCCATATTGTCCACAACGTCCATCTTTGATTATGCATATGCCAAAGTAGCGTGACAGGTTCCTTGTTAACGTTGTTAAGAGCGGATCCTACTCGAAATTCCTGCAAGACAACATTAAATCCAAAGAGAACAATCGTTAGTATGAGGATCCCTAGGATGGTCCGTGATCCTGATCCTGGAACTCTTCTGAGGATCACTATCTGCCAAAGAAACAAGGATCACTGGTTAGGATCACATGTAAGGATCATAAGTCATAAAAATCCAGCCCTAACAACAGGGATAATGGTTCAGCATCCTTAGGCTTCATTAGTAGAGGTGCAGTTGAGAGGTATTGCTTCAAATCCTGCAAGGCTGCTTCATGCTTCTCCCCCAATTTCAAACTTCTTATTTTTCTTCAGGATATCATAAAACTCCTTGCATTTTTCCAAGGATCTTGAGATAAATCTATTTAATGCTGCTACTCGTCCTGTCAGTCTTTGAACATCCTTCATGTTAGAAGGTGATTTGATATCCAGGATGGCTCTGATCTGTTCTGGGCTCGCTTCTATCCCTCTTTTAGTCACCATATATCCTAGAAACTTTCCTGCCCCCACTCCAAAATGGCACTTAGCAGGATTTAGCTTCATGTTATACTGATCCAGGATATCAAATGCTGCTTTAATATCCTGGAGGTGATCCTCAGCCTTCTTAGATTTCACCACCATGTCATCGATGTACACCTCCATAGTGTCCCCCAGTTTGTCTTTAAACATCATGTTTACCAATCTTTGATACGTTGCACCTGCATTTTTCAAACCAAAAGGCATAGCAGTATAACAATAAATACCTGTTGGTGTCATGAAGGCAGTATCCTCCTGGTCTGAAGGTTCTATCTGGATCTGCTGAAATCCTGATGATGCATCCATTAAGGTTAACATTTCATGGCCAGTAGTAGCATCTACCATTGAATCAATATGAGGAAGAGGGAATGGGTCTTTTGGACAAGCTTTGTTTAGGTCTGTGTAATCTACACAAACTCTCCATTTCCCGTTCTTCTTCTGTACCACCACTACATTTGCTAGCCACCTTGGAAACTTGACCTCTCTGATCATTTTCGACTTCAATAGTCTGTCTGCTTCTTCCTGAATAATTGCATTTCGTTCTGGAGTGAATTTCCTTCTTTTCTGTTGGACAGGCTTGAATGACCTGTCAATACCAAGCTTGTGTGTTATAACTTCCTTGGAAATACCTGTCATATCCTCGTGCTTCCACGCGAATGTTGACATCCTGCATTTCAAAAAATTAGTTAATTGGTCCTCAATATCCTGAGGGATGTTGGTTCCCACGAGCACCAAGATATCCGGATTATCCTGATCTAGGATAATTTTCTTTACATCCTGCTCTGAAGCCTCCGCAATATCCTGGGCCCGTGTCTTTAATTGCTATGCTGCATTAGGCTTGGTAGAGGATTTCATGGAGGATGAGTAGCACTCATTCGCCTCCTACTGGTCACTATCTACTTTGACAACTCCCCAGGGTGTAGGGATCTTGATGCACTGGTGATAAGTTGACGGCACAGCTTTCATATCATGGATCCAGGGCCTGCCCAATATGATATTGTAGCAGGATAAGGAGTCCATCACACAAAAGCGCTGCATTGAGTTGACCCCTTCAACATACACGGGTAACTTTATCTCTCCCACGGTATTCCGTGCTTCTCCACTGAACCCAACAAGTACGGTGGATATCGAAGTAATATCCATCGGGGATACATTCATCGTCTTCAATGTCTCCAGCTGAATTATGTTGACGGAGCTGCCATTAGCCACCAGTATCCTGCGTACAAAATGGTTCGCAACATATAAGGTTATTACCAAAGCATCATGGTGAGGATCCTGGAGAGTATCCTGTCATCGCTATCGAACGTGATCACTTTATCAGTCGTGAGGGTTGACATCCTGGTTGGCTTATCTCCTCTCTCTGCCTTGGCCTCCTTTGTATGTCTTTTCGCCGCAGAATATGATGTCCCGCAAATGTTGGATCCTCCTGAAATGAAATTAATTATCTTGGCATCCGCAGGAGGTGATGCTGCTCGTTCAGGATCCTTCTTAGTATCCTGACCCTTATTCTTCTTTCTTCCCAGGAGATCCTTCAGATATCCCTTCCTCAAGAGATAACTTATTTCATTCCTTAGAGCAATGCAATCCTCGGTAACATGTCCGAAATCCTCGTGGAAGGCACACCACTTGGATTTATCCTTCCAATCAGTTTTTTGTTGATTCTTCCGGGGCCATCTTGCTTTGTCTCCTAACCCTGCATAGCATACATCAGTTCAGGTATATTAACAGAAAAACAATATTCAGATAACTCAGGATACTCCTCAGGATCCTCGTCTTCAACAGCATTCACTTTTTTGTTGTCATTCCGGCCATATGGCTTAGAGCGATATGGTTTATACGAGGATTCTGACTTCCTGTTAGTTGATTCATATGTTGAGGATGCATTCATCCTCTCCTGCATTTTCTTGTCATCCTCGAGCCTTATGTATCTTAAGGCCCTATTCCGAGCTTCGTCCAAGTTCCTGCAAGGATTCATCACAAGATCTTGATAAAATTGAGAATCCTTCTGTAACCCCTATTTTGAAAGCTTGTACTGCCGTAGCAACATCAAGGTTCGGGATATCCAGGGATTCTCTACTAAATTTGTTAACATAGTCCCACAGGGATTCTTGAGGTCTCTGTGTTATCCTGTAAAGATCACTTGTTAGTTTTTCAAAGCTTCTGCTGCAAGAAAATTGACTATTAAATAAATTAACTAAATGAGCAAACGATGTAATTGAATAAGGTGGAACATTTAGAAGCCATATCAAGGCTGATCTTGTTAAAGTAGAGCCGAAGCCCTTGCACAAGCATGCTTCTTTAAGATTTTACGGGATAGGGTTAATCTCCATCCTCTCCCTATACTGGGCAATATGCTCCTCAGGATCCGTCGTCCCATTATACGGCTTCACATTGGGAGTCTGGAATCTCTTTGGGATTTCTGCATCACAAATGGGGTGAGCAAAGCGGGATATGTTGCGACTATCCCGGGATACTTCCGGTATAGGCTGCATTATCCCAGGCACACTTGATATCATATCCTTCAACTTTTGAAGCTCTCTGGTTATCGTTGATGTCACACCTGTATCCTGCAATGATCCACAATTATTAGTAACAAGGATACTGGTGTTAACAGACAAGTTACCATTTTGGCGATTCTAGCCATATCCTGGAGCGTATCCTGGAGCATATCCTGGATCCCTCACAGTCGACATTGTAGCTGTTAAGGGTATCTCCGGAATATTGCTCTGAGAACGACTCGGTATGATATTGCCCTGATTATCCTCAGTATATACTGCTGAACTAAAGTTCAACATCCTAGCCTGCAGATGGGTATCAGTATCCTCAGCAGGTCTCTTGGAGTTGGACTTCAAGAGTTGTATTTCCTTCATTATGACTTGGTTAGTCTCCTGTTGTTTCTTCATTTGATCCTGTATATTACCAAACAAAGTTAAAATTTCATCATTAGAAACCATAACAGGAGTTCTCCCTGGAACACCAGATCTGTTGACATTCTGAGCGGGAGGAGTGTCTCGGGATATTTGGCTTTCATTTCTCTTTAAGGAGCTTGAACTTGTGGAGGAGGAGGAAGCACCAAACCAGTTGTTGTAGAGTTTGTAGTAGGCATGGTTGAAGAGCTCATGTTTGATTTTGAGACCATTGAAAATAGTTGTGCAAAAAGTTTCGAAAAAAGAAAACCAAGTAACGATTTTAGCAAGGTTTTTAGCAAGAATAGCACCACTTGTCCCACGGATGGCGCCAAATTGTTTTGGTCAAAAATTACCTAAGCAATTAAGTGATCAAATTAGTTAAGTGAGGTAGTGTGCTAAGAGAATGAGTTCAAAAATATGTTAATTAAGTTGTTTGCAAAAACAGTTTCAGGATACGGTTCAGGATATTGAGCCGTATTTATGATCAAACAATGAGCAAAAAAGTAAAGGGTGACACGGGATGTACGAGGAAAGCCCTTGATCAATCTAGATCGCCAGTATAAAACCTCCGGAGCTGACAATCGCAGCTGCCTTGTTCTTCTATTGCTTCAAATATCAGGATACAGTGCAGGATATGGCTCAGATCAATGCTAAGCGGTACAACGATTACAAGTGTTGAGTGTTTGTGCGTAATAGAAAGAAAAAAGAGGTGTGAGTTCGAGATCCGAGAGTGAAGTGTGTGTTCCTATTGATCTGGCCTTCTATTTATAGTTACAAATAACAAACTAACTCTCCTATTATTCCGGGACGCTGGGAATATTCCATTCTGAACGTTGGGGGACTTTTTTTTACTTGTTTTCCACGTGCTTATTGACTATAAAACCGGGTCTTCAGCTCACATAACCGTTACAACGTTAATCACATTGACCAGCATCCGAAATTCTTGCGGAATATGCCTTTCTTCCATTCTGACCATTACAAGAGATATTCTTCTGCCATCAACGTCTTTATCCTGACCAATTTGAGCGGGTCTTCAGGATGACTTGGTCCTCATGAATGTTAGTCCCTTGTAACCAACATTTTACAAGCCAATCGTTAGTAATAGTCAGGATACTGCCTCAGGATGTTACCAATATACTGACCCGGTATCCTGATACGGTATCCTGATCCGATATCCTGATCATATACAACTAATAAAAAAATCAAGATACAAAGTCAGGATATGGGCTCAGAATTTCACCCATAACAATAGTCAGTGATCTTTACAGGATAACTCAAGGACCCCAGGAATCCTTGAGGGATTATGTGAATAAATTTAGTCGAGAATCCTTAGATATCCCACATCTTGATGTTGCAACAGCTGTGCAGGATTTCAAAATGGGGTTGCAAAAAGATTCTCAATTTTACTAAGATCTTGTAATGAATCCCTGTAGGAATTTGGACGAAGCTCGCAACAGGGCTCTAAGATATATTCGGTTGGAGGATGATAAAAAGATGCAAGAGAGGATGAATTCGTCTACAACCTATGAGTCAACCAACAGGAAATCAGAATCCTCGTATAAACCATATCGCTTTAAGCCATACAGCAGAAATGACAACAAAAAAGTGAATGCCATTGAAGACGAGGATCCTGAGGAGTATCCTGAGTTATCTGAATATTGTTTTTCTATTAATATACCTGAACTAATGTATGCCATGCAGGGTTTAGGAGACAAAGCAAGATGGCCCCAGAAAAACCAACAAAAAGCTGATTGGAAGGATAAGTCCAAGTGGTGTGCCTTCCACGAGGATTTCGGACATGTCACTGAGGATTGCATTGCTTTAAGGAAAGAAATAAGCTATATCTTGAGCAAGGGATATCTAAAGGATCCTGAACGAGCGGCATCACCTCATGCGGATGCAAAAATAATTAACTTTATTTCAGGAGGATCCGACATTTGCGGGACTTCATATTTTGCGGCCAAGAGGCATGCAAAGGAAGCCAAGGCAGAAAGAGGAGACAAGCCAACCAAGATGACAACCCTCACAACTGATAAAGTGATCACTTTCGATAGTGATGACAGGGATTCGGTTCAGGATCCTCACCATGATGCTCTAGTAATTACATTATATGTCGCTAACTATTTTGTACGCAGGATACTGGTAGATAATGGCAGCTTTGTCAACATAATTCAGCTGGAGACATTGAAGAGAATGAATGTATCCCTGATGGATATTACTTCGAAATCCACTGTGCTTGTCGGTTTCAGTGGAGAAGCCAGGAATACCGTAGGGGAGATAAAATTGCCTATATATGTTCAAGGGTCAACTCAATGCAGCGCTTCTGTGTCATGGACTCCCTATCCTGCTATAATATTATATTAGGTAGGCCTTGGATGAATGCCACTGAAGACGAGGATCCTGAGGAGTATCCTGAGTTATCTGAATATTGTTTTGCTGTTAATATACCTGAATTAATGTATGCCATGCAGGGTTTAGGAGACAAAGCAAGATGGCCCCGGAAAAACCAACAAAAAGCTGATTGGAAGGATAAGTCCAAGTGGTGTGCCTTCCACGAGGATTTCGGACACGTCACTGAGGATTGCATTGCTTTAAGGAAAGAAATAAGCTATCTCTTGAGAAGGGGATATCTAAAGGATCTCCTAGGAAGAAAGAAGAATAAAGCTCAGGATCCTGAGAAGGGTCCTGAATGAGCGGCATCACCTCCTGCGGATGCAAAAATAATTAACTTTATTTCAGGAGGATCCGACATTTGTGGGACTTCATATTCTGCGGCCAAGAGGCATGCAAAGGAAGCCAAGGCAGAAAGAGGAGACAAGCCAACCAGGATGACAACCCTCACAACTGATAAAGTGATCACTTTCGATAGTGATGACAGGGATTCGGTTCAGGATCCTCACCATGATGCTCTAGTAATTACATTATATGTCGCTAACCATTTTGTACGCAGGATACTGGTAGATAATGGCAGCTCTGTCAACATAATTCAGCTGGAGACATTGAAGAGAATGAATGTATCCCCGATGGATATTACTTCGAAATCCACTGTGCTTGTCGGTTTCAGTGGAGAAGCCAGGAATACCGTAGGGAGATAAAATTGCCTATATATGTTCAAGGGGTCAACTCAATGCAGCGCTTCTGTGTCATGGACTCCCTATCCTGCTATAATATTATATTAGGTAGGCCTTGGATCCATGATATGAAAGTTGTGTTGTTAACCTATCATCAATGCATCAAGATACCTACCCCTTGGGGAGTAGTAAAAGTGGAAAGTGATCAATAGGAAGCAAAAGAGTGTTATTCTTCTTCAATGAAGTCATCGACAAAGCCTAGTGCAACATAGCAATTAAAGATGCGGGCCCAAGATATTGTGGAGGCTTCCGAGCAGGATGTAAAGAAAGTTATCCTGGACCAGGATAATCCAGATATCTCAGTGCTCGTAGGAACCAATATCCCTCAGGATATTGAAAATCAATTGACTAACTTTTTGAAATGCAGGATGTCGACATTCGCGTGGAAGCACGAGGATATGACAGGCATTTCCAAGGATACTATAACTCATTAGCTCAGTATTGACAAATCATTTAAGCCTGTCCATCAAAAGAGGAGGAAATTTGCTCCAGAGCGAAATGTGATCATCCAAGAGGAAGTTGAAAGACTACTAAAAAGCAAGATGATTAGGGAAGTAAAGTTTCCTAAATGGCTGGCAAATTTAGTTGTGCTGCAAAAGAAAAACGGGAAATGGAAAGTATGTGTGGATTACACAGACTTGAACAAAGCTTGTCCCAAAGACCCGTTTCCTCTACCTCATATTGAATCAATGGTGGATGCTACCGCTGGCCCCGAGATGTTAACCTTCATGGATGCCTCCTCAAGATTCCAGCAGATCCAGATGGAACCCTCGGGTCAAGAGGATACTGTCTTCATGACACCAACAGGTATTTATTGTTATACTGCTATGCCTTTTGGTTTAAAAAATGCAGGTGCGACATACCAAAGGCTGGTGAACATGATGTGTAAAGACAAACTGGGGGACACCATGGAAGTATACATCGATGATATGGTAGTAAAATCCAAGAAGGTTGAGGATCACCTCCAGGATATTAAGGGAGCATTTGATATCCTGGACCAGTACAACATGAAATTGAATCCTGCTAAATGCCATTTTGGGGTGGGGGCAGGAAAGTTTCTAGGATACATGGTGACGAAAAGGGGAATAGAGGCAAGCCCGGAGCAGATTAAAGCCATCTTGTATATCAAGTCACCTTCAAATATGAAGGATGTTCAACGATTAACAGGGCGAGTAGCAGCATTAAATAGATTTATCTCGGGATCCTCGGAAAAATGCAAGGAATTTTATGATATCCTGAAGAAGAATAAGAAATTCGAATGGGGAGAGAAGCATGAGACAGCCTTGCAGGATTTGAAGCAGTATCTCTCAACTGCACCTCTGTTAATGAAGCCTGAGGATGGTGAACCACTATCCCTATATCTTGCAGTATCAGGGAATGCAGTAAGTGATGTCCTTGTAAAGGATCATGAAGGTCAGCAGTATCCTGTTTATTATGTTAGTAAAAGTTTACTAGATGCTGAAACTAGATATTCTCATTTAGAGAAATTAATATTAGCCCTAGTTTTGGCATCAACGAAACTTAGATATTATTTTGAAACACATAGGATTCATGTTAAAACCAACTATCCTATAAAAAATGTGCTTAGGAAACCCGAGATGTCAGGTAGGATGGCTAAGTGGTCAGTGAAATTAAGTGCCTATGATCTACTATATGAGCCTAGAAATGCCATAAAGTCTCAAGCTTTAGCTAACTTTGTGGCTGATTTCAGTAGTGATATTCAAAATGAAGTAGACCTAGAAGTACAACAGCTAGGAGAAAGCTTAGAATCCTGGACATTATATACTGATGGTGCGTCTAATGTAAGAGGTGTAGGTTTGGGTATATTGCTAAAATTACCACAGGGGGACATATTACCCCAGGCTATTAGATGTGAGTTTCCTGCCACCAATAATGAGGCAGAATATGAAGCCTTAATCGCAGGATTAGAATTGGCTAAAAGCATGAATATCAAGAGTTTGCAAGTATATGTTGATTCTTTGTTAATTACTAATCATTTTAATGGATCCTATGCAGTTAAAGGTGAGAAGTTAATCGAGTATCTCGAAATTCTTAAAAAATTAACAGGATATTTCGATATTTTTACACTTGAATAGATACCAAGAGAGGATAATGCTAAAGCTGATCCCTTGGCAAATCTAGGATCATCAGTTAGGATACCAGAAGGAACCCCAATACCGATATTACATATCCTATATCCTGCGACGGATCCTCAAGATAAGGAAGTAGTAAGTGTTCAGGATCTTGGTGATGAATATCCTGAGAAGGGTCCTAAGTCTTGGATGACTCCAATCCTAAGATATCTCAAGGAAGGATACATCCCAAAGGATGAGAATCCTAAGGCCTTTAGAATGAAGGTATCACGATTCACTATAATAAATAATGTTTTGTATAAGAAATCTCTTGCAAGACCATATCTGAGGTGCTTGGAGGATCCCAAAACCAAAGAAGTGCTTCAGGATATACACGAAGGGGATTGTGGTAACCACACTGGGGGCAGGTCGTTATTCTCAAAGGTATTAAGAATAGGATATTATTGGCTGACGATGAGAAAATATGCTGTAGAATATGCTCGAAGATGTGATGCATGTCAAAGACATAGTAATATATTACATCAGCCTGCTGAACCACTGTATCCTATTGTTTCCCCTTGGCCATTCATGAAGTGGGGAATGGATATAGTGGGAAAATTGCCAAAGGATCCAGAAGGGAAAGTCTTCATGCTGGCAATGACCGATTATTTCTCTAAATGGGTTGAAGTTGAAGCATTTGTCCAAGTTAGAGACCAAGAAGTAGTATCCTTCATAAAAAGGAATATCCTGACCAGGTTTGGAATACCAGCCGAGATAATCTGCGACAATGGTTCTCAGTTTATAAGCAAGAGGACTACTGATTTTTGCAAAAGTTGGGGAATTAAGATGATCACATCCACACCGGTACATCCTCAAGCAAATGGACAAGCGGATTCCTCAAACAAGATAATTGTCAACAACCTAAAAAAGAGACTAGGAGCCAAAAAAGGAAGATGGGCAGAAGAACTACCCTTTGTTTTATGGGCTGATAGAACAACGGTGAAAAGTGAAACTGGCCAAACCCTGTTTTCCTTGGTATTTGGAGTAGAAGCGGTGATTCCGACAGAAATGGTAATACCTACAGCAAGATCCAACCTCCGGGATCCTGACCAGAATCCTGAAGTCCTATGCCAGGAATTGGATACTATTGATGAGACTGGAGAAGCAGCAAGGCTAAGGATGGCAGCATATCAACAGAGGATATCTAAAGCATATAACAAGAATATAAGGACTAGAAGGTTCCAGGTTGGAGATTGGGTATTGAGAAAGGCTTTTCAGAATACTACGAATCCTGCTGATGGAAAATTGGCTCCTAAGTGGGAAGGACCCTATGAGATTGAATCAGAATCAGGGAAAGGAGCATACCGACTCAAGAATATGGAGGGGGATATGCTACCAAGATCCTGAAATGCTATACATCTAAAGCTCTATTTCAAGTGAGTTTGGAATTTAATTTCTAACTCAGGATGGAATGAATTCTATCTCTTATAATATGTTTAATATTATTTATTCTTTTGAACCCATTACTGACTTAAGCATCGGAGGGGTGTTAGCCAGGCTAACACCCACCTTAGTTTACAATTGTTTTGCAGTATACGCTTCGGGATATAGCTCCAGGATACACATTCAGGATACTTCGAAAGATTAGAGGATTGGCCCCCTCTCTCACGATTAAGGGATCCTAATCCCTTCACAGGTTTAAAGGTATTCACCTTTCTCTCGAATTGGATTTAAAAACCCCGCCTGGAGCGCAAGTTATCCAGGGGTAGTTCAAGATAGCGGGACCAGTCCATGTAAAAGTGGCTGACAATTTCGTTATTGTTGGCTATATCCTGGATCCTAAAGGTATATGAGGATTGATCACCCTCTCTCGCGAAAGGGTATTTTCATACTCTCTAAGGTTTTGAAGGTTTTCACCTTTCTAAGTCTTGGAGTTTATACACTCCTGCCTGTAGCGCATGAAAATATGGGATTTTCGCCAGGATACTTGTGGGATTTTCCCCAGGATACTAAGGATTTATCTCCAGTATATTTTTGGGTTTTACCCCTGTGACACAAGAACTGTTCGAACAGTTGGAATTAATATTCAAAAAATTTCTAAGTGTTCAAAGACTTCGTACACAGGGGACATTCCTTCTGAGGCGATTGTGTAGAGCTCAAAAGATCAAATTTGGACCTAGTATACCAAGTATCTCGGACTGGGGACATCTTAGTGGAAGAAGTTGCAAAAGGATTGAAGTTCGATACTAGGGGTATACTCAATTCCCGGTATGATCTTTCCTTTGTGAACTTTACTTAAGTCATTTGAACTTTTGAAACTGTGTTTGGAAAAGGTTTAAATATTCTGGTTAAGAATATATTCACGAAATGTGTTTTCGGAATATGTTTCAGGATATTTGGTTGGAATATTTGGGATATAATACTTGGGTTAAAAACTAATACTCCGGTCAAACACGTATTATCAAAGCGAATTTTGAAAAATAAACTATCCTTTTTCTTTAAAGGCTTTATCTAAATTGTTTGAAGTTTGAAAACTATGTTAGACGAAAGTCTTTGCAGGATATCGCTAAAAATGTTGATCAGGATATTTTCAAAAAATAATTGCACTAATTTTGCAAAATTGAAATCTAAACTAAGCGATGTCTAACAAAAAAATTCAAAAACAACAGCAAATAAGTTAAAAGGAGATGGTATTATCTAAAATAAGCGATACTAGTTGATAACCAAAGGCTTCATCCTAAAACCTAGGACCCATCCACCTTTGGTTATCAAATCGTTTTAATGCAGGAGAAGAAATTGTTCAAAGGATAAGAAATAAAATTGTTCAAACATAACCATCAAATTTAAAAGAAATGAGTTTTAGGGGGCAACGCCTTCTTCGATCATCGCGTCTTCACCAGCATCCGCCTCAGGATCAGCTCGAATCTCCTTCTCAGTCTCGTCGCCAGCAACCGTTAATTTTTCCATCGCCTTTGAAGATCCTGCAGCTGCAGACCTGACGGGATGTTCCATGGGATGACCTCCAAGAGTTTTTAGCTTGCTCTCCCAGGCGTCGACGTTCCAAGAAGGGCATACGAAGCCCAGGGCTTTGGCCTCGTGAGCCATTTTTAGCCGAGCCTGCAAGAGAGAGATGACAACGGAGCCTTTGAGGCTTTCCCGGTAAGTAGCCATATCCTGCTCATGTTGGGCGTGTGCAGCTTCCAGATGGGTTTGGGCTTCGTGAGTGGCTTTTTTGAGAGCGGCCTGATGCTCCTAAGTCATGGTCTTGAACTTGTCTTCGTAGTGTTGAGTTTTGGCAGCGGCAATCATACCTTGATCGGAAATGGTAACATCAGCTTTCTTCAACTTGGACTCAAGCGTTTTGATGAGGCCACAGGATTCTTGATACAAATGAACCAAACGTTTAAGGCCCTATACCCAGAAACACAGGTATTATGAAAACCAGGATATTGGTTTGACATATATGTGCAGGATGTGGAATAGGAATTTATACCTGATTAAGAAAGGAAGTCATGAACCCGCTTGCCTCAATGAACCCATGATTCTCATAGGGGAATGTATCGGAGATGGTAGGTGAATCAGTCTCTTTCCTTTTGCGAGAACTTGAATTCCGGGGCTTTGTGGCTGGTGAAGGCTTGGGTATGATGATGGCTTTGGAGCTGTTGGGCTTGGATGAGGCCGTAGCCTTGGGACTGGGCTCCTTCTTGACTTGGACGTGGTCGGAGTAACTATCCAGCTCCTCAAGGTCGAAAACCTCTGGGATCTTGGCTGGTGCTGCATAAAGGGAAAATTCTAAATCCTTATTACACTTTCATTATGTTAAGTTAATTAATTATGTTACAAAATGACTCTTACCAGACATTTCAGATGATCAATATTGACTGGACTTGGAATGTGTGTAGAAAAACTCCTGTCACCTTCAGGTAACTGATAGATTGCTTCGATTCTTTTTTCGAATTCTGCAGTAGGAGGGGCTACCTCTTTGAAATTCACTGCATAATAGCCAAAGAAGAAATATTGGCACGGGATAAAGGCTTGGAAGAATCTGGGGATATTCTTAAAACCTTAAACACTACCGGTGGTTAACCACTCCACCGGAAGGTTAGCACCCTCATAAAAGGAGTCTCGTTTGACAAAGAAGAATTTACGTTGCCATCCATCCTCGTTCTTAGTGGCTTTAAGTATAAGGGGTTTGCTAGAACTTGAAAAGAGCAAGAACCGACTGGAACCGTGTGATCGGAGGCAGTCAATCGGGATATCCTCGACGCAGAGGTCAGGACAGTGAAGATTTTTGATTTGGTTGAGTACAATCAGTTCTCTCCAAACCATGCAAAGGAAATACCAGTGTTTCAGAAGAATTGCATCATGAATTCAGAAAATGGATACCGAAGACCTAGCGAGAAAGGGTATGCTGGAAAACAGACCCAATCAGCAGAAGAAACGTCTGATCGAATTGATCGATCAAATGGTCTAAAAACCGTGCCATCGGGGAAAGCACCGGAGGCTCTCAACTCTGCAATGTCCGCGTTATCAAAAGCACAGATCTCCTTCTCGGGATTTTTAAGAAGGTTTTGATGGATGAAGGTCTCAGACGATTCGCCGATTTGAGAAAAGGTTCTAGTGGCCATTGGAAGTAGAGTAAAGAGATTAACAGGAAATCAAGAAGGAATAAGCAATTACCTGGAGACTCTGTTGATGATATTTGGTTTTCAAACAAAAAGACAAAAGATATAGGGGCGTAATAGATATCCATCGAGTGAAAACCGCGTTGGAAGTTACATAGTGCTATCTTGACCGTCATTTCAATTTAATAACCTCGGTTGATGAGATAAAGTTTTAAAATATATCCATTGGATTGGCATACCAACAGATATATTTTGGGGACAATTGTTATGGGTCATTTTCTGAACATATATCCTGACTAATATTCTGGCTTTGGTTGTTTATTTGTGATCAGGATATCGGATCAGGATATTGGAATCATCCTGATACGATATCCTGGTAGTGACTGAATTAACCACGTGCAGATTAGAAGGCGCAAGTCTCCAACGTTCAAGTGGACTTCTTCTCCTCGAGACTCGGGCGAATCAGTTAGTTTATAGACGTTGAATCCGGAAGACCAGGACTGCAATGTTCATATGGGGAATATCCGCTGGATCCCGGAATAATAGGATATTTAGTTAGTTTTTGTTACTATAAATAGATTGATCGGATCAGATTAAGGCACGCACTCTCTTTCGCATACTTTTCTCTCTAACTACAAGCAATCACTACACACAAACACTTGTACTCGAATTACATAGTAACACCTAGTTGATCCGCATCATATCTTGCACTGTATCCTGATATTTGAAGTAATAGAAGAACAAGGCAGCTGCGATTGTCAGCTTCCGAGGTTTTGTGCCGGCGATCTAGATTGATCAAGGGCTTTCCTCGTACATCTCGTGTCACCCTTTACTTTTTTGCTCATTGTTTGATCATAGATACAGCTTTATATCCTGAGCCGTATCCTGAAACTGTTTTTGCAAATAACTTGACTAGCATATTTTCAACACACATTTCTAGCACACTACCTCACTTAACTAATTTGATCACTTAATTGCTTTGATAATTTTTGACCAAAACAACAACAATCTGGTGTATTTTAAAAATCCCCAAATTTAACAGAAGAACCCTAATCTATTAATTTCATTTTTTGTTAATTAATACACAATCAATGAATTTCTTTTCCTTTAATATCATTAGTTTTTCTAAGTTTCATATTTAACACTAACATGAATGTTTGTTTCAATTTAATACATTACTCCCACATGGATCGACATATATGAAGTAGGAGTATTAAATCTAAATTGTTAACTAACAGTTTAGGACTTGAGGATGATTGTAATCAAGTGGCAATAAATCTTTGAATTTATATCAATCACACACTTAACATACAAGAATTAAAAGCATTAAATCAAGATTACTAACTTACACACACATGAATTACAAGTCCTAAATCAAAATTGTGAACTTACAAATTAGTACCTGGAGATTTAACAATCAAGTGGGCATTGCTACAAAATGTCTTTTTCATCAAGATTTCCATAATCTTTTTAGAGATAAAAATTAAACTCTCCTTCTCCATTCTTGGTGTCGCATACAGTACAGACACACACTTTACTCTGGAAGTTTTTCTTCTAATTTCCAGCAACAGTTTGACTCACATCCTTTTTACTAAACATGCAAGCACAAAGGGGCTTGCCGGAATTCTGATCGGGAGGATATAAAGTGATAAATGACTCACCTAGTGTCTCTCAGTTGTCGTAGGTAAGACTAATCTACTCAGATTACATACACACACCTTGAATCAGTTCGCTGGAACCCTAATATAACAAAAAGAACACCAAGAAGATAAAAAAAATATGAGTAAAGAACAAAACAATTATCAATCTGGGGCTAAATTACAAATCCATTACAGCAAAACCATTCAATCGAACTCAAAATCATATAGAAACCCAACAATAAAATCAAATTCAGATAAGTAAAGCTCAAAATCGAAGAACAAACCTGAACATGAAAAGTAGAAATAGAAAAAGAGCACAGCGTAAAGCCGACAAACTTCGATCATCTACGTCGCCGTGTTCGGAGAGGTAGCGAAGAAGAAGATGGAACGACACCTTGAGTGTTACTTTTGTCAGATTGAAGAAGAGATACAGAAGCAAAAAAGTTAGGGTTTGTAAGATGAAACTGGGGTGGAAAGCAAAATGGGAAATGGAAAAGTGGAATCGAACCGGCGCCTTTTATGTGGAAACAGACTAAACCAACCACTTTACCAAATGACCAAATGTACAAAATATATAAATAAAATATGTATATATACAATAACATAATTGAGCAGTTACTATTCATATTTACTATTCATTGACTTCACTTTTTAATATATGTATAATTATATTTACAAATTTTTGGAATAATAGTTAAAATAATATATTTTAACTTCATACTTCTCAAGTATTTATACTTGTATATCCTTCCCAAGGATGGGTGTATTTGTATTCGTGTTCTTATACTTGTATATTTTTGGCATGAATCGGTGTCGTATCCGGAGTGTATTTATACGTACAAGAATACATATCTTTATTGTATGCATTAAGTATCCTTATACTTAATTCCGTAATAATTTTTCCGGAATATTACCATTAATAAAAGTTCACCTATATATATTTCAAAGTAGATACTTTAAAAAATACTACTTAGAAAAAATATTTATAAGTTTTCCCTTGGGCAAAAATATTTGTATTTTCATATAAGTTCCAAAAATAATATATTTTCAATTCTAACTTGGAATATATATATATATATATATATGCTTATTCTTCACCAAAATAATATATTCCTTTTTTGTTTGAGAAAATATATAGTTCTTCCAAAAATAATATATCTTCTAATATTTCAAAGAAAAATATATATTTTTATTCACCAAAAATAATATATTTTCCTCTTGTCAAAAATATGATATAAATTTGTAATAATTGTAAAAATCATATTTTTGTTTCCTTTGGTGTCCAAAATATTATTTGCCAAAATATACACATGAATATTATTTCCGGAGTATTTTGTGAGTTACATTCTTTTGTTCGGTTTCACCAAAATTTTGTGTACAACTTGTATATTCATATTCTTGGAATTTTGGTAATATTTTGGATTGTAACTTTGGGTATTTTGATGAGTTATATTATTTCAAGTCCTAAAATAATATAACTAATACACAAAGTATACAAATAATCACACACATGGTGACTTCTAAATATATATTTCCTAAATACATATTTAGTCACTTTTATTCATAAAAACCAACCTTCAATATTTATAATTTTTGTAACAAAAATTATGGCAAAGTTTATGTAAAAATTTATGGTTTAAAATACACCTAAAAATATTTATTTGGAAATATTTTTCTAAGTGTTTAATTTTTAGAAAAATTTTGCCATAGTTCCCCCTAAAAATGGAGGTTTCCATACTTTGAAGGTATATCATTTTCTTTTGTAAAATCAACACAATCAATCCACAATCAACAATAAACAATCTTTTCTTACTAATTTTGCCAAAAACAAGCATAATCTACTACTTCATGAACTTGAAATTTCACAAAAATTTGTAGTAACTTACTAGTGTTCTTAGTAAGTCTTGTTACCCTTTAAAGTGTGATTGATTCTTTAAAAACTTCATTTTAAAGAAAATGGGTCGTCACAACTTATAATCATATTTATCAAAAATGTTTCTTCTTTGATTTTTCTTGTTACATAAGTGTTTCTACACTTGTTTAACCTTTAAAAATAGGGTTTATTTATGTAAAAACCAAGATCAAGTAAATGTTGTGTTTTTAACTTGGTTCTTTTGAAAAACCATCCATGAAATTTTAAATCTACAAGTATTACAACTTACTTTGATCATTATTTTACAATAAAACCACATATTCTTTCAAGTTCATGCTTCTCATGAGGATGATCCATTAACTTCTACCATGTTCATCCTCTCATCCTGCTAGATTATGTTTTTAATCATGATCTAGCAAGATCATATGATGATCAACATCATTTTCACAAGCAATCAACAAGTATTACGACACATAAACATTAAGATTTCTTATATATTCAAGCTTATGTTCATGTTTTATTCTTGTGATTCTTCATGTTCTTCAAGATCATCATTATATAACATCTTTTAACCACTTGAAATAGATGTAAAATAGATAGATCAAGGTTCTTACCACTAGCTCAAGCCTAGGGATGATCAAGTGAAGATAAGAGACGGATAAACGCAAATGAAAGAGGTCCTTGAACTTCTACAAGCTCCTAGCTCCTTTGTGCAACCTCTAACACACTTGTATATGCTTGAAATGGATGATAGATGATCGAAAATGGTGAGTGTGTGGGGGTTGGGTTTCGGCCGAGAACACAAGGAGAGGAAGAAGAAAGAGTGGTGTTGTGTTATGTGAAAGTTATGAAAGCTATGATCTTGTATGTTTACTTATAGTCCATTCTCATGTATTCTACCATTGTATAATATGTCTAATAAAGTATAAACAATATCAATTAAAATATTTAAACAAATCTTGAGGTGGGCCATATGTTGGCCGATTTCATAGGTGGGGGGGCGTATGTAGGCTAGGTTGTAACAATCTAGTTAGTTGTTAAGTTAAAATCCAAGTATTAGTTAGATACTTTAGTTACTAGATATTTATGTAGTGTTATGATGTTTAGGGACCATAACTAGCTTGGTAATGTTAAAACAGTGCTTCTAGTGAAAATTTGGTGTTTCGGGTAGTGTCCGGTTGTTCGGTTGGTTACCGGTTCGTTAAGGTGCTAAATTACGCAGTTTAGAGTGCTTTATGTACTCTTTTGTGACACTTTTGATTCCCGACACTTAGTAAAGCATCCAGGACCATTTAATCATATTTCTGCATGATACAAGAGTGTTTCAATGCTGAAAATTGCTGATTTTTGCTGAATTCAGCACTTTATGTGAGTTTTAGGCACTTTCTTGTACTTAAACTATCTCTAGGAAGGCAGTTTTGTGGTCCTTACTTTCCTACACACTATACTAGTGTAATACTTGGTTTTTGGATCATTTTGTGTCTCAATACGCTGTCTGCCTATATGCTGAATTCTGTCAGCATTTTCCTGATTTGTCTGATAACTGTGCTAACTGTGTTTTGTGCATCATTTGAGTCAAATAAGCTTTCATGCATTAATGATATGACATTAAGCAATATGTGATGCACATGTATGTATATGGCAATGATCAGAAAACAATTCAAGTCATTAATTGTAATTCAGCACAGTCATTAAGCACTAATCATGGTTTAATAGTTGTACAGATACCTGGAATTTTGACAATTGTCACACAAACCTAGATAGCGCTACCAACTAATACCCCGTTACCTCTCAGGTAACAAACAAGATGGGACTTAATGGTGATAGGAGTGAGTGTATTATCCAGCATTCAGGTTTAACATTCCAGTCAAACCCATTACCCAATATTCCTCCCCGGAATATTTACCAGATGTCCCTCCCCGGGACGCATGCTTGAAAAAGAGCAGTGAACTCACCTTAGATTGCTCGGTTTGTTAAGTTACTTTACCCGTTCCAAGTTGGTCAACTAAACCCTACCGTGGTTACCAAAAATGATCAGTTTCGTAAACACATATCTAGATCACGTATTCAACAAGTCACATGTAACAACATTATCATGTAACACATAGTAAACGTTTAGATTCCATACACGTTCATAACATAAGTTCTCATTCCCAACGGTAGTTACCAATAACATCAGTTTCATAATAATTAAATCACATATTTTACACAGTTTACATACAAGTTCACATCCCATGCATAACAACACATAACAGGTGGGTTTGATACTCTCACAAGTCACCTCAGATTTCTCATTCTTAATCAGCATTATTAACATGCCACAGAATTTATAAACACAGATATTCATTATCATATTTATCGCAAGTTGTTTCACTGTTCTGTCCAGATACTCTTCACGGCGAAGCATCCTCTCGGCGAAGATCTATTCTTCGTCGAGAGTATAAGTGACGAAGAACCATTATGGCGAAGAGTCCCTCTTGGCGAAGAGTCAGACTTCGTCAAGGAATGATTGCGGCGAACCTTGACGGCGAACCTTGATTGTTCGTCAAGGCCCAGACGAAGAATTAAGTCCTTCGTCGAGTAGGATTCTTCGTCGGGGTTCTTTCTTCGCCGTTCCTTAACAGTTTCATCGATCATCATCGTTCATATTCAATCAAATCGATATTTACTATAAGCATCACAATCAACAGAACAAACCTATGATCATTATGTACACAAAGTTCTAAAACCATTTACTATCTAATCATCGGACCTCGAGATTCATACGGCTTCAGTTATCAAAATTACTCATGCAATCCAAACATATATGTCTATTCATAGATAGCATACTAACTTACAGAATTCTTAACAACATTAGATCATAAACCATATCTCATGCTTGTTCACATAATTAACAAGCAAAGCACAATCACATGAAATCAGAGAACATCAAATCAGACAAGGATCGAACTATGGATAATACACTAACCGGTCGATGTAGAATGAGATGATTGCGTTTGAACGAGAAGGTAGGGCTTCGAACGAGAGGGGGAAGGAGGCTGCCGTCAGTTTGTAGAGAGGTAGCAAAGCTAGGGTTTCTGATTGTTTTGGGTGATTGCAAGATTATGAAAACCAACCTCCACATCGGCTATGTTTATGCGCTAAAGGACAAGTCGGGCCTAGCCCAGGGCTCCACTTGGGCCTAGTATCAAAACACAATTGGCACAGGTTTGGGCCAAGAGTCCTTTCGGCGAAGACTCTCCTAGATGAAAAACCACACTTCGTCAAGATTACTAATGACGAAGAACTATCTTCGTCATGAAGGTTCGTCGAGTATGTTAATGGCGAAGAACTATCTTCGTCATGAAGGGTTTGTGACGAACTATCTTCCTAATGTCTACACATAAACAATTCTTAAGCTTTCATTAAACAACCAACATAACAATACATATATAGTGCACATAATATAACATAAAACGATTTGCTAAAATAGGGTTGTGAGACAATGATGCGTAGAGAAAGGACCTTGAGATTTCGGGTTATCACAATCATACCCCCTCTCAATGAACTCTGTGTGAAGTTCATGTTTTTCAAAAGATGTTTTACCTGCCTGGTCGTCCAATGCAAATGTTGGGGATATTTAGGATGGGGAAATTTGAAGCAGGGTTTTTCTGACTTTAGATGTGATAGCATAGAGCTGTTTATTTGAACCAGGGTGTTTCCGTATGAATTGGAGCATCGGCAGTGAGTATTGTTTTGTATTTTGATGACGTTAAAACGTCAATTATTGAGTGAAAGGTTTTTGGTAGTTTTCTCGACGTTAGGAAGGTAGTCGTGGGGCTTTTTGATGATCAGTGCCATGATCATAGAAGGGAGTGAGTAGGGTTTAAAGAAGATGATAATGTAAACCGCTTTTGAGAATTTTGAATTCTAGACGACAGTAAAAGCTCTGTTTGGGGATGAAACAGGGTTTATATAGGGTGAAAAATTGAATGCTGACATGTCAGCGGTTACAAAGATCTGATGGCTAACATATGTGCACGTGGCAACCTTTATTGGAGATAATGGATGACAGTTGTTTGAAAACCTCTATTGGACAACAACAGAGGTTGGGAATAGTGAAATGAACAGTGGGTGATTTTATTCTATAAGTGGACAGACATCATAGGTTAGGACCAACAGCTATTTGATCAATAGAGGTCATGAACAGTGGTGAATGGAAAACAGAGGATACCTTTCAACAGTGGATGAATTTTTAGCTAATCAGAGGTTGTAAAAATAGTGGTTATGGAAACAGACTTTTAAGGATTCTTGGAAAAATTTTCAATCAAAGCTATTTTTAAGGATGGATTTTTATTTTTCTAAAAACATTTTAATGCTTTTTATTCATGGAAAACAAAATTTTGCTTTTATTCCATGTTTAGCATGCCAATCCTAGAGATCAAGCGTTCATAGGTAGATGTGTCTAAAGCATTTGTCAACACATCTGACAGCTGATCCTTAGTTGGAACATAATGTAGAGAAATCAAACTTTTTTCATAGCTATCCCTCACAAAGTGATGTCTGATTTCAATATGTTTGGTGGTGGAATGGGAGATTTGATTTTTTATGATGTTTTCAGTTGCTTGACTATCCAACATGAGAGGAGTCTTTAGAGCAGTTACACCAAAATCCAGCAATTGATTTTGAAGCCACAAAAGTTGGGTTGTACAGCTTATAGCAGCAATGTATTCAGCCTCTGCTGTGGATGTTGAAACAGCTGCTTGATTTTTGCTTTGCCAAGAAACTAAGCAATTTCCTAGAAATTGGCACCCACCTGATGTGAACTTCATTGTTGCATTGCAACCAACAAAATCATTGTCTGAAAAACCTGAAAGCTCAATATTCCCATTACCAGGATACCAGATACCAAGTTTGCGATCACCCTTTATGTATCTGAATATTCTTTTCACAGTTGTAAGATTTGACTTCCTAGGTCATGACTTGGATCTTGCACAAACACATGTTGCAAACATGATGTCTAGCCTAGATGCAGTTAGGTACAATAAAGACTCAATCATGCTTCTATACAATTGTTGATCAACCAAGTCATGTTTTTCATCTACAGTGACCAGCTTTGTGGTTGCCATGGGTGTACTACATGGTTTACAATTATTCATATCAAATTTTATTAAAAGATCTTTAACATATTTGCTTTGAAGAATGAGTGTTCCATTTTGAAGTTGCCTAACATGGAGACCAAGAAAGCATTGAAGTTCACCCATATCACTTATTTCAAACTCTGCTGTCATGAGTTTTCTAAACTCTTCACACATGGAGGTACATATGGATCCAAAGATGATGTCATCAACATAAATTTGGACAATCATCAAGTCCTTTCATTTTTATTTTAAAAGTAGTGTTTTATTAATTTTACTTCTTGTAAACCCAATGGATAAGAGAAAGTTGGAAAGAGTTTCATACCAGGCTCTAGGTGCTTGATTCAAACCATACAAAGCTGTGTTGAGCTTGTAGACATGATCAGTATAAATGGTATCTTCAAAACTAGGAGGTTGGAAAACATATACCTCTTCTTGAATCTTACCATACAGGAATGCACATTTGATATCCATTTGATACACCTTGATGTTGTGGTTGACAGGAAAGGCTAAGAACAATCTGATGGCCTCCAGTCTAGCTACAGGAGCAAAGGTTTCATCATAATCTATGCCTTCTTCTTGTCTAAAGCCTTGAACCACAATCCTGGCTTTGTTTTTGACAACAATGCCCCTTTCATCAGTTTTGTTTTTGAAGACCCATTTTGTGCAATTGGACATACATCCTTTGGCAATGATACAAGTTCCCATAGTTGATGTCTTTTAAACTGTTGGATCTCCTCTTGTATAGCTTCTACTCAACTGTTGTCTTTCAATGCCTCTTGGTACTTGACTGGTTGGATGAGTGATATAAAGCCAGCAAAAAGACAAATGTTTTGGGATTGACTTCTTATGAGAACCCCTTCATTGATGTTGCCAATAGCTTTATCTGGTGGATGAGATTTAAGGAAGATTAGATCTCCCTTGTATGGAACAATGACATTGAGAGGTGAAGGCTGCAGATGTGAATCATCTGAGCTAACATCTGTTGGAAATTTTGAAGAGCCAACATCTGTTGGAGATGGAGGTGGAGGAACAGGAGGAATGGGTGTGAAACTATGTTAACTTATATCCACAGATAATGGACTTTTGTCAACAGGTTTGTCTTGATGAAGGGGTAGATGTTTGATCAACAACTGTTGATGCAGCAGTGGCAGAGTTTTGGCAGCTGTTTTGAACATCTGCTTCTCTGGTGGTGGAATAGACTTTGTATTGTGGAATCACAATGTCAATTCCATGATCTTGAGGGAAAGATTGTGGTGTACCTACATGGTTAGTCTTGACAGACACATCTTCAAATGTAAATTTATCTAGGTTAAACAGTTCAGCAGGATTTGCTGGGATTTTTAATGAAGAAAGTTCATTGAACTTTACATTCAAGGTCTCTTCCACACACCTATTCCTTGTGTTAAACACTTTGTAGGCCTCGGCAGTGGTTGATTATCCCAGAAAATAACCACAATCCACTTTGGCTATGAATTTTGAAATTGAATATTTTAAATTTAAAATGAAGCATGGGCAGCCAAAGATTTTAAAGTACAAGATCAGTGGTTTGTGTAACACCCCAAAAACGGGTTTGATAATCAAACCACGTTAATATTACTGACGGGTAAAATACCGTTAGTGGTAAAAAGTTTACCCGGTAAATATTAGGATTTAAATAATTAATCCTGATAATAAATAAAAAGTGAATAAAAGCTTTTAAGAAATAAAATGATAGAAGGCCCGAGTTAACGGGACCTAAAATAAATTTAGTCATAAATATTCCCAAACACCTAAGTTGACTAGGAATATTTAACATAGTTAATAAGTGGGAATATTGTGGAAAATAAGTAGGTTGTGGCCTACTTAATAACGAACCAAACATGAGGGGTTAAATTGGGATAACTTAATAAGTTATAAAATAAAAGAAAAATCAAAACAAAACACACACTTGAAGTGTGTGTTTTGTAATCGACAGGAGCAAGCTCCCATGGAGCCAAACCCTAATTTCAACGAGATCTTCAAATTGGAGGATGAAACAAGGGCCAAATTCGGATTTGAACACATAGAAACGGTCACCAAGTCAAGGGGATCGTAAGGTATGTCGAATTTCTAACATTCTTGAAGTTGTGAAAAATCGATTAACTTTGCATGATGCAATCTATGTACAAATCGTAGAGGCTATGGCCGAATTAGTGAAGTGTGATTGCTTAGGAACAAACCCTAAGTAGAAATTTGAAGTAAAATTTCTATGATTTGAATAATTTGATGATTTACCACTTTTAGACAAGTGGGTTTTGATTGTGTAGTGAAGATGAGGATATGTTTATGCTAGAAATCATCATAGTTGATAGTTGATGCAAGATACTTGAACAATTTCCAAGTTTGAGTGTTAATCATACATGACTTGAAAAATGGGTTTTTAGATGATTTAATGAAATTGATGATGTATTGGTGTTTGTAAACACCATACTAACTTGTATGAATGAACTACTTGAACAAAATGGGGAATTGTTAAGAGTTCATACTTGATTTGAAGTGGGTCTTGACACAAGAATTAAACTCATGATTTATGATTTAGTTCAATAAGAAAATTAGTCAAAGATTCATAAGGTGTGAAAGTCATGATTTAGAATGACTAATCTAACAACCTTGTGAATGATGAATGATAGTTGGCGCTTAACAAGCTAGGTGAAGCTTGGGGAGGAAGCGGGTCGAACGGGTCAAGCATAAAGAAAAAGCGTATTCGGGATGCAAGGTAAGTGAAACTTACACAATTTTGTAGAATATTTGTTTATTCTATACGATATAAATGCGATAACGATAATATAGAAAATATGAGTTTCCGACGCGATCGATACGAGTCGGAACATATAAAGATGATAAAAACCTTGGTTTATGGCAAAAAGGGCAAAACGGTAAATAAATCATGTAATGATTTAAGAAATTATGAATTCCCGTTAAGATTACCTTGTAGTGTAATCTAATAATGATATGAAGGATAAAATGGAAATTTGTCAAGTGTTGACTAATGTAAATCGAAGTTAAAAGAATACCCATGGCGTAAGCCGAAATGGGTTGAATTTGTAAGAAAAGAGTTTAAAAGAAAAGGGGCATGATAATAAAATCCGAGATGGGATGGATGTATGAATTGGAAATCAAAAACGATGTTTTTGATTAAATAGATAACGTTGGGCATATAGTCCAAACAGGTCGAATGGTGGTGATAACACCATTTGACAATAGCTACTAATGTGGTTGTCAAGCCTTGTGTTAACAGGACCGATTAGCCAATCGGATAATTGCGTCACCATTGATGGTGTGATAATGAAAACAAGGTATAAATCGGGTCTACTTGTTGATCCGGGCCAGGTATGCATAATTATGTTGTAGTTAAAAGTGTTATTTTGGTCGAATAATTTGAGAGAGAGTCCTTCGTCATAAAAGGACTAAAATCGACCAAAACGCCCTTGTAGGCTAAATGGAACAAACGACCCTTAAAGGTTGTTTGGAAACGAGTTTTATGACTAGGTAAATACTTAGAATAAGTATAGAAGCTGAAAGAGGTATTATATTAGCTAAATGGCACTATTTGAGTTTTTGCCGTAAAATAATGATTCGTGAGGTAAAATTTGCTTCATATCGATCACCACTTAAACCTACCTTTAATATAGTTGGGGTGGGAGATTATAGGATAAGAAATGTGGTAACGGATTGCTATAAGCAATCGAAATCTATTTTAGGCTCGAAAGTGCTTAAATACCCTTAACGGGTCAAAATAGGCATACGAGCGAAAATGGGTTTAAATTGTGCAATAAACCTGTGAATTAGAACCTAATATGGTATATAACATTTTTTTTGAAGAAGTGTAGGTGATGTAGGAATCAAACAAATATGTTTGTTTGATAAAATGCATAAACGGGTAAAATTTGATAAAAAGGTAACGAGTCGAAGGCTTGAAAGTCTCAAACTTTATTTATGTTGGATGTTGGATTTTAACTCCATAAGATGGAGAATTAAATTACGGATGCGTAGGAAAAAGAATCGGGTAAAACGGATCAATAACGAAGAAGTTATGGCCGTTTCCGTGAAATCGGGTTGAGATGGGAATGTACAGCAACAGCTGAAGGCAACAGTCTGTGAAAACAAGGGCTAGGCGTGACGCCTAGGCCCTTGGCGTCACGCGACGCCCCTAACTCCGGAAAATTTTTAATTTTTGTCATTTTAACCCTTGTACTTGTTTGAACTTAATATTTGACTATCAAAACTAATTTTTAAGTTGGTTTTGATCATAGGTGATCGCCAAGAGTGCCCGGATGAAGATGAAGCTTGATGAGGAACCAAACACGATAAAATACAAGCTTCCGCACGGCGTTTTGTCGTATCTTTAAAACGACGAATCCAATTACATTAAGTTGTTCAAACTTTTAAAATTGTAAAAGTTTTAGTAAACTCGTATTTTCTAAGGATACTTAATAGTAATTACATGTTTATTTTCGTTATTTATACGAAAACCTTTAAAATAATAACATGGGTGTTACAAGTTGGTATCAGAGCCTTGGTTTAAGAGATTCAAGTATGGCGGGAAAGCTATGCTTGGACTTAAACCTTACGCTTTTGATAAAGATTGGTGTTCGGTTCGAGGCTTGATCGCAAATCCGGTAAGTACATGTATATAGTAATGATTGGGTATGATTAAAGTGTTGAAGAAAAACACATAGGGTTATCGTGTAATACACAATACATCAATCAAATCGATAAAGGACAGATATAGTCAATGAAATTACGTGTGTTGACACGTATAGTGGAAAAGCCTTGTATTATAATACGGGCGATTATTGATGACGACACTACTAACTTTTGTGAATGTTTCAATTGAAGGACACTCACATCTGAAGATGACGAGAGTTGGACAAATTACGGATACAAGGATGAAACGGTCCGATGTATGACAAGCGAAGCATACTCATCAAGGATCTAAATCGCGTAGCGATCACGAACAAGGTTAACGGAAAAAGGAGAGCCTGATAGAGCAAGCATTATCAGGTGCACGTTTTAAATTATTGCATAAATAAGTAATATGCAACAAATATATAAAAATTGAAAGTTGCATATGTAGATTGAAAACTTGGAAAAACCTGAATAGAAAACCTATCCGGGATACTGTTTCCAAGAAAAACCAATAGAGGCATTACTTACATGGGGTGTAATGTGAAAATTATAAAAAGGTCATGTATATCAGGTGTTGATCGCTTACTCTGGCCAAGTAAGTAGTGAACACGTGGTACCATGAACTTCTTATGATGGACACATTTATGTCCGATGTAGTAAGGGTAGGGTGAATGGGACTAACTTAAAAAGTACCCAAATGAATCAAAGGAGCAAAATATTTGATAATAATGTAAACGCACAGCCGAAGCGTATTACATTAGGATGATGAGCCCGAGTGAAGGGACAAAGATTAATGTAAAATGATTAAGGTATGCAATTGGGAGGGGTGTGCTTACACTCGAACCCGGAGAATGCAAATATGACTCTTAACGGGCCAATTTTGTAAAACGCCAAATTTGAAAATAAAGTAGGAATATAAAAAAACGAAACGAAGTCATAATGCATACCGTAAGGGTTGCAATAATAACGACTTCGGTAAAACACCCGGTTGGTGGGCAAGGATTAAAACGCATGCGTAGACTGAGAAACAGGAACGCGAAATAGAAAGTCAAAAGACTCGGAATATGAGTCATGACTAAAAGATGACAAGAATTTTCGCAAACATAAATTTTGATAAAAATTACGTTCGACTAGTTAAAAGTCGAACGGGTCGAATAAAGAATGAAATTTGACGTTCACCAGTGATGAAATTTCACACGAACAAGTCAAACGAATTAAATAAATGATGACGCTTGCTAATGTAAGTGGGCGCGGACTGAATAAATAAAAGTGTGAGTTGTTAACAAACCTATGTAAAGGGTTGTCAAGAGGTATAAGAATGACCCGGGAAACGGTAGGCGTAGAACGAACTGACGTGTAATTAACGTCAGAAGTCATAAAGTCGGGGGGATTAGTCCGAAAGTAAACAAATGAAGTCTTAGACTCCGGTCAAGGTCAACTAAAGTTTAAAAAGCGAAAATAAATGATTTCTAATATAACAAGGGACGCCTTGAAGCTATACATGTATACATATATACATTTGAATACAGACACGAATAAAAGATGATCTATGGGATCATCATATCCTACGGGATTCAAAGAAATGTCAAGGTCTACGGGACCGAGAAGACCCTTGGGTCATAAATGAAAGAAACGAACTGTTGAGATCCCACCTTAAAAGGGTAAAAAATTTAAAAGAAATAGCCCATGAGGCTAAGTGAAGAAACCTACGGGTCAATATTGTAAAGTAAGGGAAACTGGTTACAATTCTCCGTGTAAAATAATAACGGTCAGGAATAAAACTTAGAACGAAAATTCCTAGACATAAGAAAAAGATATAAGACAAGGAGAAAATGTAAACTAAAAATAGTTTTTAGTCAAAAGCAATGTTTTAACAAACATAAGTAGTATGAGATGGTTTAGAAAATCTTAAACACACATAAGGCCGGAGATGGCAAAATAGTATACCCGTGTGACGGGGTATGAAGTGCCGGTGGCTAATTAGTCTAGCCGGCAAAACTATTCAAAGTTATGAAAATGTCATGACAAATACAAAACGCTTGTTAATATAAGACAAGCACGTGATAAACCTATTAACAGACTAATGATACTAAGCGGACATGTGACAACTCGGTCAATAAAGATAAAGGATATAAGCTGAAAGTAATGGCCCGCGAGACCTTACACATGAAAGATGTACGTGTAAAACGGGAACAGAAAACAATAAATTATGGGTTGTCAATTTCCTTGATATGAGTAATTGACATAGTTAAAGAGAAAAACGTTAAACTAAAATTCAGTTTTAGTAAGAAATAACGTTTTTACAAACATAAATTCTGATAGGAATTTGAATAGTAAGCATGAAAGATTCGAGTCTTGACGCTGATAGGCGCAAGACGATATATTCGAAATTTTGAAATTGAATATTTTAAATTTAAAATGAAGCATGGGCAGCCAAAGATTTTAAAGTACAAGATCAGTGGTTTGTGTAACACCCCAAAAACGGGTTTGGTAATCAAACCACGTTAATATTACTGACGGGTAAAATACCGTTAGTGGTAAAAAGTTTACCCGGTAAATATTAGGATTTAAATAATTAATCCTAATAATAAATAAAAAAGTGAATAAAAGCTTTTAAGAAATAAAATGATAGAAGGCCCGAGTTAACGGGACCTAAAATAAACTTAGTCATAAATATTCCCAAACCCGCTAACTTGACTAGGAATATTTAACCTAGTTAATAAGTGGGAATATTATGGAAAATAAGTAGGTTGTGGCCTACTTAATAACGAACCAAACATGAGGGGTTAAATTGGGATAACTTAATAAGCTATAAAATAAAAGAAAAATCAGAACAAAACACACACTTGAAGTGTGTGTTTTGTAATCGACAGGAGCAAGCTCCCATGGAGCCAAACCCTAATTTCAACAAGATCTTCAAATTGGAGGATCAAACAAGGGCCAAATTCGGATTTGAACACATAGAAACGGTCACCAAGTCAAGGGGATCGTAAGGTATGTCGAATTTCTAACATTCTTGAAGTTGTGAAAAATCGATTAACTTTGCTTGATGCAATCTATGTACGAATCGTAGAGGCTATGGCCGAATTAGTGAAGTGTGATTGCTTAGGAACAAACCCTAAGTAAAAATTTGAAGTAAAATTTCTACGATTTGAATAATTTGATGATTTACCACTTTTAGACAAGTGGGTTTTGATTGTGTAGTGAAGATGAGGATATGTTAATGCTAGAAATCATCATAGTTGATAGTTGATGCAAGATACTTGAACAATTTCCAAGTTTGAGTGTTGATCATACATGACTTGAAAAATGGGTTTTTGGATGATTTAATGAAACTGATGATGTATTGGTGTTTATAAACACCATACTAACTTGTATGAATGAACTACTTGAACAAAATGGGGAATTGTTAAGAGTTCATACTTGATTTGAAGTGGGTCTTGACACAAGAATTAAACTCATGATTTATGATTTAGTTCAATAAGAAAAGTAGTCAAAGATTCATAAGGTGTAAAAGTCATGATTTAGAATGACTAATCTAACAACCTTGTGAATGATGAATGATAGTTGGCGCTTAACAAGCTAGGTGAAGCTTGGGGAGGAAGCGGGTCGAACGAGTCAAGCATAAAGAAAAAGCGTATTCGGGATGCAAGGTAAGTGAAACTTACACAATTTTGTAGAATATTTGTTTATTCTATACGATATAAATGCGATAACGATAATATAGAAAATATGAGTTTCCGACGCGATCGATACGAGTCGGAACATATAAAGATGATAAAAACCTTGGTTTATGGCAAAAAGGGCAAAACGGTAAATAAATCATGTAATGATTTACGAAAATATGAATTCCCATTAAGATTACCTTGTAGTGTAATCTAATAATGATATAAAGGATAAAATGGAAATTTGTCAAGTGTTGACTAATGTAAATCGAAGTTAAAAGAATACCCATGGCGTAAGCCGAAATGGGTTGAATTTGTAAGAAAAGAGTTTAAAAGAAAAGGGGCATGATAATAAAATCCGGGATGGGATGGATGTATGAATTGGAAATCAAAAACGATGTTTTTGATTAAATAGATAACGTTGGGCATATAGTCCAAACGGGTCGAATGGTGGTGATAACACCATTTGACAATAGCGACTAATGTGGTTGTCAAGCCTTGTGTTAACAGGACCGATTAGCCAATCGGATAATTGCGTCACCATTGATGGTGTGATAATGAAAACAAGGTATAAATCGGGTCTACTTGTTGATCCGGGCCAGGTATGCATAATTATGTTGTAGTTAAAAGTGTTATTTTGGTCGAATAATTTGAGAGAGAGTCCTTCGTCATAAAAGGACTAAAATCGACCAAAACGCCCTTGTAGGCTAGATGGAACAAACGACCCTTAAAGGTTGTTTGGAAACGAGTTTTATGACTAGGTAAATACTTAGAATAAGTATAGAAGCTGGAAGAGGTATTATATTAGCTAAATGGCACTATTTGAGTTTTTGCCGTAAAATAATGATTCGTGAGGTAAAATTTGGTTTATATCGATCACCACATTAAACCTACCTTAAATACAGTTGGGGTGGGAGATTATAGGATAAGAAATGTGGTAACGGAATGCTAGAAGCAATCGAAAGCTATTTTAGGCTTGAAAGTGCTTAAATACCTTTAACGGGTCAAAATAAGCATACGAGCGAAAATGGGTTTATATTGTGTAATAAACCTGTGAATTAGAACATAATATGGTATATAATTTTTTTTTGAAGAAGTGTAGGTGATGTAGGAATCAAACAAATATGTTTGTTTGATAAAATGCATAAACGGGTAAAATTTGATAAAAAGGTAATGAGTCAAAGGCTTGAAAGTCTCAAAATTTATTTATGTTGGATGTTGGATTTTAACTCCATAAGATGGAGAATTAAATTACGGACGCGTAGGAAAAAGAATCAGGTAAAACGGATCAATAACGAAGAAGTTATGGTCGTTTCCGTGAAATCGGGTTGAGCTGGGAATGTACAGCAACAGCTGAAGGCAACAGTCTGTGAAAACAAGGGCTAGGCGTGACGCCTAGGCCCTTGGCGTCACGCGACGCCCCTAACTCTGGAAAATTTTTAATTTTTGTCATTTTAACCCCTGTACTTGTTTGAACTTAATATTTGACTATCAAAACTAACTTTTAAGTTGGTTTTGATCATAGGTGATCGCCAAGAGTGCCCGGATGAAGATCAAGCTCGATGAGGAACCGAATACGATAAAATACAAGCTTCCGCGCGGCGTTTTGTCGCATTTTTAAAATGACGAATCCAATTACATTAAGTTGTTCAAACTTTTAAAATTGTAAAAGTTTTAGTAAACTCGTATTTTCTAAGGATACTTAATAGTAATTACATGTTTATTTTCGTTATTTATACGAAAACCTTTAAAATAATAAATAACAAGGGTGTTACAGTTTGATCTTGAACAGAGTTTTGTAGGTAGTCTTTTGATGTCTGGGGTTGATTAAGACTCTGTTCTGCACATAGCAAGCAGTGTTTACAGCCTCTACCCAAAAGGTTAAAGGTAAACCCGAGTCTGCAAGCATTGTTCTGGCATCTTCAATCAATGTTCTGTTTTTCCTTTCAACCACCCCATTTTGTTCTGGTGTTCTTAGGATGCTGTGCTGCCTTACAATCCCTTTTAACACACATAAATCATCTAACTCCTTGTTTCTAAACTCTGTTCCATTGTCACTCCTAAAGAGTTTTACTGGCAGATCAAATTTCTTTTCAACTTGTTTTACAAAGTCTGGCAAAATACCTGTAGTCTCATCTTTGGAGTGAAAAAAGTAACTCCATGTAAACCTTGAAAAATCATCAACAATAACAAGACAATATATCTTCCTTTTCAGACTCATGATTTTTACAGGGCTAAACAAGTCTGTGTGCGACAAATGTAAACACTGGCTTGTTTTGGACTCTTCAATGGAATTGTGTGAACTTTTATGCTGTTTACCTTTTAAACAGGAAACACAATGTTTATCACAAGTGAAAAGTTTGGTGGAAGGCCTCTTACAAGGCCTTATTTTGAGAGTGTGGTTATTGTTTTAAGATTTGTGTGTCCAAGTCTCCTATGCCATAGTTCTGTCTCTTTGGTAGAGCCAGTTGAGAACAGACAGGCATCAGACACTGGATTATCCTTCAATACATCAACCACATACACATTGCCACTCCTTTGAGGAACAGGTTGTGTTTTACTCTCGGCTATGATTTCCTCAATCTTTTTAACCACTTCTGGCCCAACAATCTTACAAGTTTCCTTTGTGAAGAATGACCCATAGCCCTTGTCACTCATTTGAGACATGCTAAGGAGATCAAATTTAAGATTATCAATAAGATTGACATTTTCAAACTTCAGTTTCCCAGCCTGTACAGTCCCTGGCCCCAACACATTCCCCTTTGAATTGTTACCAAAAGATATATCACCCCTCCATGTTTAATGAAATCTTTGAGAAGACTCTACATCCTGTCATGTGCCTGGACTCTCCACTATGTACATACCATAAACTATCTAAGCAGAAGCTCCCTACACATCAAGTCATCCTCAAGTCCAGGAGACTGGTCTGTGGTTTGGGCAGTTTTTTTAACATCTGCTGGGGACCATTTCCTGTCAAATGATGGTAACCATAAGGATGCATGTTCATTTTTGGTTTTGATGGCCTTTTGTAGGCATCATAACCATGTGGGACCTTTTGGTACAGTGGTTGACCATATCCCCTTGGGAATTGGTTTGCAGATGGTGTATTTGTTTCTTGAACCTCTTTGGGAATAGAGGTTACATTCAGCTATTTAGTAACATATGTTATGACAGGGACACAGGTCTATTGACTTTTGGATGTTAATTTTTGTGGACTCTCCAGTGTTTTTGACTTATACTCTTTTCTTTTGACTTCAAAAGTTTTGAGATAAACACACTCTTGAGTTTTGTGGTTCTTTTTCCCATAGATTGTGCAATGAGGTGCAGGCATAATCACACTTGTTTTGTTAATGTCATATGTTTTTAGAAGAAAACAGTTTTTAGTGACATGATTCTTCTTTTCACAAAAATCACAAAATAGTTTTTTGACCTTCTCTTTCTTCTTCCCTTTTCCAGCCTCCTTTTCAATAGATGTTATAACATCTGTTGGAAGGTCTTTCAAGGGAATGGTTTTCACTTTGGGTGCTTTGACACCCTCAATTGTTGAGAAGTCCATTGGATTGAAATTTTCAAGAATGTCACACTCATCAGACTAAGTGGGTTTGAATTGGTACTTTTCAATTTCCTCAAAAGTTGAGGATCCCTCAGATTTTTCGAAAACAATTTTCTTAGCATTAGGATCTGTAACTTTTATTTCTTGACCAACCAAATTTGTGGGAATGATTTCAACTAAGACAGATTCATTTACAGTAGTGTTTTCAGAAATTTGGTCATTTTTCCTAAAGCCTATGCCAAATTTCACATTGCTTTTGATTTGCTTTTCAAGCATCAACTCATAACCTTTACAGGATTCTACCCATTTTTGACAAGTGATTTGGATAGATTCAAGCTCCTTTTTGCAACTATGGTATTTTTCTACAATTGTTTGGAATTGATCCTTGGTTATGCTTGATTCATGTTTGAGATTGCTGCTTTTATTTTCTTTTTCAAACAATTTTAATTTTAACTCTTTAAAAGTTTTCTCAAATTATACTTCATCATTTAAGATTTTATTTCTAAGGTTTTCATTCACCTCTTTGATGTTAGCAAAAGTAATAATGCATTTATCTGAACACAAGCCTTTGAGGACTTGAGATAATACCTTAGCAGCAGCCATCATGGCACAATCGCATTCTCCATCACATACACTGGAATCCCATGGGTCTGATAGAGGTTCCAACAGAGGTTGCAATTGCTCTTCACCAACTTTTTCTTCTTAAACAAATGTTTCAGCATTCTCACATACCACATCAGATTTAGACTCCACTTCCTCAGATTCAAGCCCTTCATGTATTGTTTCTAATGCCATAAAACAAAATTCATCAGGTTTCTTATCAAATTTAGCAACTAGAGCAAAGTTTTCATCAGTTAGATCCTCAGGTAAGCTACTCCAATCAATAAAGCTTTGTGTAAAGAAGTTTTGTTGACTGGTTTCTGCCTGAGCAGATGTTTGCGTAGCTTGTGGTGCAGGTTGCACTTGGACCTGAGGGGATGGGGCTTGAACATATTGATTTGGGGAACAGTGGTTTGGACATACTGAACAACAACAGTGTTTACATGGTGTGCAAAGTGAGCAGTGCTTTGCATGTGAGGTGCAGGGGTATACTGGGAATAATGGACAGTGTTTTGAGTGCTTTGAGGTCTAGGACTTGGGTGTGTAACTATAGGACCACTGGTTTGGATCCTACGTTCTCTAGCAAAGTGACAAAGCCTAATACACTTATAACACTTTATCTTTAATTTATCCAACCCAACTTTTAAATTCCCATGCAACCTTGGAAATATCCTGCCAGATCTCTTGTAAAACTTGCTTGTTCTAACACTTAACAATGCAAGTTGATGTAAAATGTCCATTTCTTCCAGATCTGTGGCGTCAAAATGTGGAAGGTCATTTAACTCAAAGGACAAGTTGTTAGAAACTTGGTTTTCCCTAGTTGCTGCAAAAGCATAATTAGGTGAGTAAGAATCAGAGTTGAATGCTCCCCCAGATGTTATGTCAATGAAATGATCATAACTCTGATCCTTACTACCACCAGAGGTTTCTTCCTAACCAAAAAGTGATGTGCTAACAAAAGTATAGTCATCAGCCACTTTTCCTGACTCTTGTAGTTTCTTTTTCTCGTTAAGCTCTCTCTCATAAGTGAGGAGCCTACCATGAAGCTGAGTCAAACTCATCTCCTTAAAACCAACAAAGTTTCTAGTTACAAAGGCTATAGTGTCCCATTTTTCTGGTAGTGATCTAAGAAATTTACTATTCAAAGTTGAATTAGCATACTCAACGTTTACCAGTTTTAACTCACTAATCAGACAACTAAACCTCTCAAACTGTTGGGTTAATGACTCTCCTTTCACATGACAAAACGTTTCATATTATTGGTTCAAAACTTCTCTATTGTTTTCAATAACCTCCTCTGTACCACCGAATTGTTCTTTCAGTGCATCCTATAACTCCTTAGCACTGTTACAATGTAACGGGCCAACATAGATATCATTGGGTAGTGTCGTAGCAATGATGCTAAATGCTTTGGAACTAACTCAATTTTCTGAAAATCCTACTCGGAGTAATTTTCAGGTTTCTTAGGTACTTGGACCTTGGGAACTTCAGCGCTTGGCACCATAGGAACATGTGGTCCGAAGATAACGGATTTCCAGCAACCGGTATTTTGCTGTGTAAGTACATGACCCATCCGATGTTGCCAGATATTATACTCCGATCTAACAAGCATCTGTGCTTTATACATGGTACCAGTGTTATGCGGATCTTGTGTATTTTGAGACATTTTGATTATTTACAAAGTTATTGTTTAAACCACTTTGAAACATGAATAAAGTTTTACTCTGTTTCTCAATTCCTACGAACAAACGATATCAATAGAATGAGCTGATCTTTTATATCAAATTAATTGTTAAATCGAATTTAATTGAGCAAGCTCTGATATCAATTGTTAGGATCCGAGTTTGAATTGTTGTGAATGTTTAAGACGAATGATGTAGAAGATAAACAAATATGGAAATAATGCAGTGGAAGAATAAACTTTGAATCACAACAATGGAAGATTTGCTTTCATCATGATACTTTAATAGAAAGATTGTAAAATACAATAGTTCACGTATGCATGAATTACAAACTCCCCCAGCCTGATCACTCTAATTTGTTCGTACAAAATGTCAAGAAAAAGTGATAATAGAAGAGTACATGCACTGTTCTATTTATAGTACAAATCAAACCTCTGAGGAATCTAAGCTGACGTCACCTAGACAGTGACATCCAACAACTTCTAACAAACTCTAACATCTGCTAACACTAAACACTGTTGTATTGAAAACTCTGATATACAACATCTGTTGATTCATCATCTGTTGAGCTTTATCCTCTGTTGAGCCTCAGCAGACCTTGCTTCATCAGACTTTGACTTCTTCAGCAGAGGGTGATCAGACCTTTACTATTAGCAGACTTTGTCTTCATCAGTGGTTTACTTTGCCAGACCTTTGAATTAACAGATTTGTCTTCAACAGACTTTAGCTTTAGCAGAGTTTAGCTTTAGCAAACCTTTGAGTGTATCAGTTGTTGATGCATTTGCCATTTGTCATTGGGAGGAGCATGGTTGTAAAACAAGGTCTCCAAGGCCGAGTACTCCCCGAGTAGTCGCTACAACGTTGGTTGCCGAGGCGACTTTCTTCAACTCCGCCTAATTACTCGGAATTGATGAAATGCGGTCAACATCAGCCAAAATCGGATCTTGTATGTCAACTCGGGCCGAGTTTGACTTAAAATAAAATAAAACATAATTTCTATGCCTATCATATTAAAGAATGAATATCAATTTCACGTATTTTGTTATAAAGATTAGTAAATTATATTATTTGACGCATATTTAATTTTCGAAAACTAGTTTCTTTATAATTTGACATGTCCGAGTACTCCCCGTGTACTCTCCGCCTAAACCGAGTACTCTCAACTCCCCGGTCAACCGACTAGGGAGCTGTCACACCCCCAAAATCCCACACGCGGAGTACCACCGCTGGGAGCGTGACATGACCAGGATCAAGCCACCAATTATATCAAACATAGCATTTAATAGTAACCATAGACATAATTGATGTTCAAAACCAAACATTGTATATGTAGCGGAAGCATTAAATGTAAAACCCAAAACATAAGTATCAATGTGTGAATGTAAAAGTATTTAATAAGCATTCACGTGTTCTTGTCCACAACGACCCGCTTCTCCTCTGGTGCAAGCTCCAAGTATACCTAAGGTCCTGCAAGGCATGCAGCAAATAATCAACAAACTAGTTGAGCGAGTTCACAGAAAGTAAGTTCATAACATAGTGCATACGTTTAGCTAGTGGGGGCTTCCCATACTAGTGTGTACTAAAGGTGGGGGCTTCCCAAACCTTGTGTTTATATTACCGGTGGGGGCTTCCCACGTTTATCCTTACTAATGAGGGCTTCTCATCAGTGGTACTTACTAGACTAACTTCCAACCATGTGTTCTTCTTTACCGAGAACAGGAATACGTACTGGGTCACGTAGGCTTTACGTGACGTGCCCTTCCTCGAGGACAGTGGTACGCGTGGGGGGCTACGTAGGCTTTACGCAGCGTGTCCTTCCGACCCGAAAGACAGTAGAAGGTATTGGGTTACGTAGGCTTTACGTAACGTGTCCTCCCGACCCGGGAGACAAATGGCAAATACGGGGTTACGTAGGCTTTACGTAACGTGTCCTGACTATCCTGAGGACGATGGTCTATAGTCTAGTGAATGCGTAAGTACGAGTAACTCTTTCAATATCAACATATCCAACCCAATTCCCAACCCGGGAATCCCATGCCTTGGCTGTGTGAACTCACCTTGGTTTGCTCGGCAGATACACAAAGAGTATAGATAAGCTAGTAAATGGTCAATCACGTCCTAGCATGGTTGTAATACAAGTCAGGTTTTGACTAAGGAAATGCACATATACATCTTACAAGTTAACACATTACTAACACGTATTGGTAATGGCAATCACATGTGAATCAAGTAATGTATCAAGAAGCCCAATCACATATTGGCCCAACACGTTGTGCGATTCAACTAACATAAGCAGCCCAACCATATAGTACGTAGTGAACTTGTGCGGTCCGATTTGTGTTGTGCGATCGGACAAACCCGGCCCAATAAACATACTCGGCCCAAACATATTATCGTGTAAAGCTCTTGTGCGACCCGACTGATCTTGTACGATCAGGTTGGGTTGTGCGAGGTGTTTCGGGTTGTCCGGCCCAACAGTTTAAAAACTCGTGTGATCCCATACGTCTTGTGCGATTGGGAACCCTTGTGCGATCGGGTTTCCTTGTGCGAATGGCTCATCTTGTGTGATCAGGTTCATATTGTTCGACATAACAATCAATCCTAATCGTTCTAATCAAAGCATGTAACAATAACATCATTCATTCACTAAAACACAATCAAACACTAACCGATTGAGATAAGATGAGAGTGATCCAATCACAAGCTTCGAGAGAGAGAGAGGGAGATGATTGCCGTCGGCCTAGGGGAGAGAACTAGGGTTTCTTTGTGTGTGAAGATAATTTGCCAAAGTGGGTGAAAGTTACTACCACCCCTTGTGTTATTCGTGTAATGTGGGTGGGCCGAACCCCTACCTGGGCCGCCCTAAAGGTCCGCGTACAAGAATGAGGCCCAACCGGCCTTGTGCGAGTGATGTGTATGTTGTGCGGTTTAGTTACCTAGTGTTGTGCGATTCGAGTTATTAACATACGTACATACACAAAGCACACAATAATAAAACATTTATTAAATCCAAACATATAACTTAGTTCACATATGCACATAGCGTTACACAAAGCGAGTCTAAAGTTCGAGTTGTCACATTATCCCCAACTAATTGGAAATTTCGTCCCGAAATTTGGTGTGCACTCACTGAGGAAGCTAGGTAAACTGTGTTGTTCACTGATTCTCCTGGGGTGTCACATCCTCCCCCCGTTGATCTGGAATTTCGTCCCGAAATTCCGAAGTAGTAGCTTCAGCCTCAGCAGTGGTTGTACTGTTCGCGAACAATTGGGGGTACTTTTCTGTCATCCTGTCTTCGCGTTCCCAGGTGTACTCTGGGCCAAGTTTGGAGTTCCAACGAACTCGGACAAGAGGGATTCTCTTGTGTTTGAGGACCTTCACATCCCGGTCCGTGATTTCAACTGGTTCCTCGACGAACTGCAACCGCTCGTCGATAGTGAGTTCCTTAAAAGGAATGATGAGAGTTTCATCTGATAAGCACTTCTTTAAGTTCGACACATGAAAGACATTGTGAACTGCCCCGAGTTCAGCTGGTAGGTTTAGCTTGTATGCTACTTTGCCAATCTTTTCTATGATTTCGAATGGTCCGACGTACCGCGGATTTAGTTTGCCCCGTTTGCCAAAACGTACTACACCCTTCCAGGGTGAGACTTTTAGTAAAACCCGGTCCCCGACCTGAAATTCCAATGGCTTTCTACACTTGTCCGCGTAGGCTTTCTGACGGTCGCGTGCTGCCGCCATGCGTTGTCGTATTTGTGAAATCTTTTCTGTGGCGTCCACTACAATCTCTGGACCCGTGATCTGACTATCCCCCACCTCTGCCCAACAGAGAGGTGACCGGCATTTACGCCCGTACAATGCCTCGAATGGAGCGGCTTGAATGCTGGTGTGATAACTGTTATTGTACGAAAACTCCACCAAAGGGAGGTGCTTTTCCCAGCCGTTGCCGAAATCGATAACGCATGCCCGAAGCATGTCTTCTAGAGTTTGGATCGTTCGCTCAGACTGCCCATCCGTCTGAGGATGATATGATGTACTCATGTCTAACCGTGAGCCGAAAGATTTATGCATCGCTTGCCATAGTTCTGACGTGAATCGTGCATCGCGATCCGAAATGATGGAGATGGGCACCCCGTGCCTCGAAACAACTTCTTTAAGATAGACGTCTGCGAGAGTGGAGAACTTATCCGTTTCCTTTATAGGTAGGAAGTGTGCAGACTTGGTGAGTCGATCCACGATCACCCATATGGTATCATTCCCCCGCTGGGATCTAGGTAAGCCTGTAACGAAATCCATGGAAATTTCTTCCCATTTCCATTGAGGTATCTTAGGCTGCTGAAGTAGGCCAGCTGGTTTCTGATATTCAACCTTGACTCTCGCACAGGTCAAACATTTTCCAACGTATGTAGCGATGTGGGCCTTCATGCTAGGCCACCAATAAGTAGTGCTGATGTCGTGGTACATTTTATCCGACCCTGGATGTACCGAATAGCGAGACTTGTGTGCTTCGTCCATCACAAGTTCGCGTAGACCGCCATAAAGTGGGACCCAAATACGCCCCGTTACATAGTAGGCGCCGTCTGCCTTCTGTTCCATCTGTTGTCGTGAGCCGCGTAAGGCTTCAGCCTTGATGTTTTCGGGCTTCAGTGCTTCTGTCTGAGCTGCTCGTATCTGTGCAGGAAGGTTAGACTGAATCGTAAGCTGTAGCGCTCGCACGCGCTTCGGTAAGGTGTCCTTTCGACTGAGGGCATCAGCCACAACATTGGCTTTGCCTGGATGATACTTGATAGCGCATTCGTAATCGTTAAGTAACTCAACCCATCTTCGTTGACGCATGTTCAAATCCTTCTGCTTAAGGATATGCTCGAGACTCCTGTGATCGGTGTAAATCGTGCACCTGGTACCGTACAGGTAGTGTCGCCATATCTTAAGCGCAAAAACAACAGCTCCCAGCTCTAAATCGTGCGTCGTGTAGTTGCGTTCATGAACCTTGAGTTGACGAGAGGCGTAAGCGATAACCTTGTCGCGCTGCATTAACACACATCCAAGTCCCCGAATGGATGCATCACAATAAACCACGAAGTCGTCTGTGCCCTCTGGCAAGGAGAGAATAGGTGCACTGCAAAGCCTATCCTTTAGGTGCTGAAAAGCAGTCTCCTGGGGCTCTCCCCAGCGATAGGTGACACCCTTCTGTGTCAGTAGCGTAAGCGGCTGAGCAATCTTTGAGAAATCCTTGATAAACCGTCTGTAGTAACCCGCCAAACCCAAGAATTGGCGTATTTCTGTCGGCGTACGCGGTGCAGGCCAGTTTCTGATCGAATCTACCTTGGATGGATCGACATGGATCCCATCCCTGTTTACCACATGGCCTAAGAAGTGGACTTCATGAAGCCAGAAATCGCATTTAGAAAGCTTGGCGTACAGCTGTTCCTTCCGAAGGAGTTCCAATATCAGACGTAGATGCTGCTCGTGTTCCTCCTGACTCTTGGAGTAGATTAGAATGTCGTCGATGAAAACAATGACGAACTTGTCGAGATAGGGTTTGCACACCCTGTTCATAAGATCCATAAATACAGCTGGCGCGTTCGTTAACCCGAACGGCATGACAAGAAACTCATAGTGGCCGTAGCGAGTTCTGAATGTGGTCTTGGAGACGTCCTCCTCCCGGACTCTCAGCTGATGATAACCTGACCTCAGGTCTATCTTCGAATAATAGCACGACCCTTGCAACTGGTCGAATAAGTCGTCGATGCGCGGAAGAGGATAACGGTTCTTCACCGTCACCTTGTTGAGTTCACGGTAGTCGATGCACATCCTGAACGTACCGTCTTTCTTTTTCACGAAGAGTACTGGAGCTCCCCAAGGCGAAGAGCTTGGACGAATGAAACCCTTTTCCAAGAGTTCTTGTAGCTGCTTTGACAGTTCCTCCAATTCTGATGGAGCTAGACGATATGGTGCGCGAGCTATGGGTGCTGCTCCTGGAGCGAGCTCGATCTGAAATTCGACCTGACGATGAGGCGGTAAGCCAGGTAAGTCTTCAGGAAATACCTGAGGGTAATCACGTACAATTGGAATATCCTCCAATTTCTTTTCCTTTGCTGATGCGTCTGTAACGAGTGCCAGAATGGCAGTGTGTCCCTTTCGTAAGCATTTCTGAGCCTTCAAGAAAGAGATGATGCCAACCACTGCACCACTCTTGTCGCCTTGAACTTCGAGAGGTTCTTGACCAGAACGAGGAATGCGAATAACCTTCTCGCTGCATAAGATTTCTGCCTGGTGTTGGGATAGCCAATCCATCCCAATCACGACGTCGAAGCTACCCAAAACTATGGGAATGAGATCGATAGAGAAAGCTTGGCCAGCTAGGATAAGATTACAACCCTGAACTACGTGCGTGGCTTCTAGACTTTTACCGTTAGCTAACTCTACTACATGTTTGGTGGGTAAAAGTGTTGGTGCACGTTTTAGCAGTTGACACATTTTCACGGACATATAGCTTGTATCCGCACCCGAATCAAACAAAACAGTAACGTAAATATTGTCGAGGAGAAACTTACCCATAACCACATTGGGATCGTTCACTGCGTCGCCTCGACCTAGTACGAATGCACGACCACGAGCTTCATTGCCGTTGTTGTTGTTTCCCCCGTTATTGTTCCCGTTGCCCTGGTTATTGTTGTTGCGATTCTGGTTCAACTGAGGGCAGTCGCGCTTGAAGTGACCTTCAGCCCCACACTGGAAACATCCCCGGTTTCCACGCTGTGGCTGCTGCTGCTGCTGCTGGTTCTGTGGAGCTGGTTGTTGCAGTTGCTGGTTCTGGTTTGCAGGACGAGGGCTCCTACAGTCTTTGGCCTCGTGACCCATCTTAAGACACCTTTGACAACGACCCTTGTTACACGGGCCATTGTGATGTCTGTGGCAATTGTGGCACTTAGGCTGACTTCCCTGATATCTCCTCTGTCTGTGACCACCAGAGGATTGCTGACTGGGACTCTGATAGTGGTCGATCTTCTGCTGCTGAGCTTGTGGCTGAACAGTCGCTGAACCCCTGCTGGAATCTCCATCCCATTTTCTTTTGCTTTTGCTAGTAGTAGCAGGAGTAGCTGAAGGAGTGACTGTAGCAGTAGCGTTGACACGCTTAGGCAGTTTATTCTGATCCACTGCCTGGTCGGTGATGCGATGAGCGAGACGCTGAATTTCCTGGATGTTGTCGAGATTAGCCGAGGTAACATGGCTCTGGATTTCTGGTGCCAATCCCTTGAGATACATCTCAATGCGCTTGTATGGAGGGTCCACCATAGTTGGGCACAATACGGCCAGCTCATTCGACCGTTTAGTATACGCTTCGATCTCCGATCCAACCATTTTCAAATTATACAGCTCGTCTTCCAACTTGTGAATATCTTCACGTGTACAATACTCCCTCTTGATAAGTTCCTTAAAATCGTTCCAGGGTGTGGCGTTAGCAGCTGCCAACCCCAGAATTTGCACCTGCGCGTTCCACCAGGTTAGCGCGATTCCTTCCAAGGTGCCAGTGGCAAACTTGACCTTGCGAGCCTCAGGGCACTCGCACATTTCGAATACTGACTCTAGCTTTTCAAACCAATGGAGGAGTCCCACTGCCCCCTCGGTGCCGCTGAAAGAGTTTGGACGACAGTCCATGAAGTTCTTGAATGTGCAGACAGGCTGCTGCGCGTGTTGACCTGCTTGAGCTGCTGCAACTGCCGCAGCAACTTGAGCTTGAACGAGAGCCTCTAGCTGGGCTTGTGTCATGTTGATTCGTCCAGACATGATCTTCATAGTAAAAGTAACGTAAATGAGAGTGGTTCGCGAGTAGGGCGATGACAGAAAAGAGTAAGCACGTAGGGATTCTCATGCTATAGTATCATGTGTATCTAGACGTAACACGAGCAAAGTTCTAAGCAGTTCTAGCAAACAGGCAATAAACATAAACCTTATTACCTAGGATGTCGAGTCTTGCACGTGGAGCGAAGCGTCGTTGTGGATCGTTGAGAGCACTGTACTGGTTATAGTCCGGTTTTAATAAAAACGTTTTCCCATATTAAAACCAAGTTCTCTATAACCAATGGCTCTGATACCAATCTGTCACACCCCCAAAATCCCACACGCGGAGTACCACCGCTGGGAGCGTGACATGACCAGGATCAAGCCACCAATTATATCAAACATAGCATTTAATAGTAACCATAGACATAATTGATGTTCAAAACCAAACATTGTATATGTAGCAGAAGCATTAAATGTAAAACCCAAAACATAAGTATCAATGTGTGAATGTAAAAGTATTTAATAAGCATTCACGTGTTCTTTTCCACAACGACCCGCTTCTCCTCTGGTGCAAGCTCCAAGTATACCTAAGGTCCTGCAAGGCATGCAGCAAATAATCAACAAACTAGTTGAGCGAGTCACAGAAAGTAAGTTCATAACATAGTGCATACGTTTAGCTAGTGGGGGCTTCCCATACTAGTGTGTACTAAAGGTGGGGGCTTCCTAAACCTTGTGTTTATATTACCGGTGGGGGCTTCCCACGTTTATCCTTACTAATGAGGGCTTCTCATCAGTGGTACTTACTAGACTAACTTCCAACCATGTGTTCTTCTTTACCGAGAACAGGAATACGTACTGGGTCACGTAGGCTTTACGTGACGTGCCCTTCCCCGAGGACAGTGGTACGCGTGGGGGGCTACGTAGGCTTTACGCAGCGTGTCCTTCCGACCCGGAAGACAGTAGAAGGTATTGGGTTACGTAGGCTTTACGTAACGTGTCCTCCCGACCCGGGAGACAAATGGCAAATACGGGGTTACGTAGGCTTTACGTAACGTGTCCTGACTATCCTGAGGACGATGGTCTATAGTCTAGTGAATGCGTAAGTACGAGTAACTCTTTCAATATCAACATATCCAACCCAATTCCCAACCCGGGAATCCCATGCCTTGGCTGTGTGAACTCACCTTGGTTTGCTCGGCAGATACACAAAGAGTATAGATAAGCTAGTAAATGGTCAATCACGTCCTAGCATGGTTGTAATACAAGTCAGGTTTTGACTAAGGAAATGCACATATACATCTTACAAGTTAACACATTACTAACACGTATTGGTAATGGCAATCACATGTGAATCATGTAATGTATCAAGAAGCCCAATCACATATTGGCCCAACACGTTGTGCGATTCAACTAACATAAGCAGCCCAACCATATAGTACATAGTGAACTTGTGCGGTCCGATTTGTGTTGTGTGATCGGACAAACCCGGCCCAATAAACATACTCGGCCCAAACATATTATCGTGTAAAGCTCTTGTGCGACCCGACTGATCTTGTACGATCAGGTTGGGTTGTGCGAGGTGTTTCGGGTTGTCCGGCCCAACAGTTTAAAAACTCGTGTGATCCCATACGTCTTGTGCGATTGGGAACCCTTGTGCGATCGGGTTTCCTTGTGCGAATGGCTCATCTTGTGTGATCAGGTCCACTTGTGCGAGTGGACCCGTTGTGCGACCAAAGGTCTTGTGCGGCCGGTTAACAACTTCCATGAATCAAGCAATCAGTTACACATTTCAATTAATTCCTTTTGACTAATTCGATAGTTTCCATATCTATGATTATCAATCTACAACACCAACAGTTTCTATCTTCATCATGATCGATCAAAACATGGCAATTTTAACTAACTCACAAGTACCCTAATCCAATCAACATGAACAACATTCATATGAACAATAGTCTATCTAGTTATATGAACATGTAACCGAGAAATCCACATAACCCGAAGCACATATTTGAGCCGACTTTCATGAACATTATGATTATAATTCGAACTAAATAACATCACCGCAGTTTAGCAAGCATCATCGAATCGATTTTTAAGTTATTCTCATGCAAAACCGATCCACAAGATCGTCTATATACGGTTCATATTGTTCGACATAACAATCAATCCTAATCGTTCTAATCAAAGCATGTAACAATAACATCATTCATTCACTAAAACACAATCAAACACTAACCGATTGAGATAAGATGAGAGTGATCCAATCACAAGCTTCGAGAGAGAGAGAGGGAGATGATTGCCGTCGGCCTAGGGGAGAGAACTAGGGTTTCTTTGTGTGTGAAGATAATTTGCCAAAGTGGGTGAAAGTTACTACCATCCCTTGTGTTATTCGTGTAATGTGGGTGGGCCGAACCCCTACCTGGGCCGCCCTAAAGGTCCGCGTACAAGAATGAGGCCCAACCGGCCTTGTGCGAGTGATGTGTATGTTGTGCGGTTTAGTTACCTAGTGTTATGCGATTCGAGTTATTAACATACGTACATACACAAAGCACACAATAATAAAACATTTATTAAATCCAAACATATAACTTAGTTCACATATGCACATAGCGTTACACAAAGCGAGTCTAAAGTTCGAGTTGTCACAGGAGCGCCTAGCAACTTTTGCAACCATGGGGAGGAGTATGTTCTTCTAAACACGGTTTGTTGTTGATCAGATGATGTAGATTATTTTCGCTTTCTATCATCTGTTCTTTTGGCGAGGTCCACATGATCCAACATGTATTATCTTTTCTGATTATTTTTATGTTTAGAGCCGAGTTACAACGCCAATAGTATAACATATTTAGATATCATTTTATTTAAGTTTACAAATTTATATATCGGTTATCATGGTATGCTATACGTTCTGAATTCCAACCGCATACGGTAAGTGCGACCCTAATATGTGTGAATTTAGACTAATGGAGTTGTTTTGCTGTCTTGGTGTTTGCAACTCTTGTTTTTTTAGGGGTGGTTTTATTAATGAACTTAACCTTTCGTAATAAAAACCAAAGGTCATAAAATGAAATTATGATGTCATACTCTTAGAATAAGCATTTTTAAATGAGTAGTGTTTATAGATTAAATAAGTTGAACTTATATGAGTTTATGAATCTTACACGAATTGAAACTTGACATGAACCTAAAATTGTGTTAAACACGAACCCTAAAACTACTAATCAGGGCCGGCTGGATGGTATATCTAATCTAACCCAAGTTATGGCGTGGGGCCTTCCAAAAAAAACAGGGCCTCATTAAAAAAATGTATTTATAGTAATTAAAATTTCAAGAAAAAATAGCTTATGTATAATTTTTTTTTTTTTTTTTTTTTTTTTTTTTTGAGAGCAGTAAGAAATCAAGGTCTTGACTTTTGAATATTGAGAGCGACACAATGTGATTTTTGGGAACTAAATCCACACAATCAGTTATGTTTATCTCTAGCTTTGTTAAATTGATTGTTGTGATTCTTTTTGAGATCTTAATACATAAAATTGATTTGCAGTTACATAAATTTTCCGTTGTAGTTTGGAACGTGTTTAAGATCCTAGCTCTTTGGCAGAGCACCCAAACATTAGGTTTGTCTAATTGTCATAAGGAGTAGTTAACAAAATCAATGCATTAGGCCATGTGTAGTCACCTGTCGTGCCACGTCACACAGAGATTTTATAGGGCGTTATATCACTAGAGTCCGTAGTCATAAAGGCCATACCTCATCATTACTCAATTAATTAATTTTAATTTGTTTAATTAATTTCAGAAGGGGTGACGGCGCAGTTTGTTGTCCGTCTACCTGCTATGCTTGTGTAATTTGCTCCATGATTAATTTAAAATCCGCCATTGATTTGAAAAAAAAAAAAATTTCTGACCAAAAAAAAATTAATTTCCAACTTTTCTAAAATTAAAAACCATTTCATTAAATAAAAAAACATTACAATAAAATTAAAAAACATTAAAATAAATAAAAAAAACATTACACTAGAATAAAATAAAAAAAAAACATTACACAATCAAAGGTTATATTTTTTTTTTCGATTCGCTCCTTTTGTGCCAACGCCATCTTCAACGCTTTTCCGGTTAGGTGGTCGTGCGATTTCGAGTAGAATTCAAAGTCATGAGCCATTGTCTATCCCGCATAATCTCGGCCACTTCGTGGTGGTCTTCCATTCGTTTAGTCCCGAGTTCATGTATGTCTTGAAGTCGTTTGTTTATCTCCGAAAATGTATTAGTCATTTCGGATCCCATCGACGATGACTTGGACCTTTTCGATCTTGAAGGATTGCATTGTATAAAAATTATAGATTTAAAAAAAAATGTAGAGAGAAAGAGGGTTTGAAGGTGTGTGGGTTTATAAAAAATGGGAGATAGGGTTATATTTATAGGGAAGATGGAATATTAATTGAATTTAATTTTTTTTTTTTTTTTACTTTTGACCGTTTGCAACGGTTATTTTTTGAAAATCAAACTCTAAAACGTCGTTATGAGTATAACGCTGCCTTCAAGATTTACCCCCATAGCGCCGTCTGTAATGTTGTGGCGGGCGCTATGAGGCGCTATCACCCAAAAAATTCCCCACATGGCGCCCCACTACGTAAGGCCTTGGTAGAAGCCGGTTTATAAAAGTGCCCTTTCGTCTTTGGTTCATTCGTCTCACACTAGTAGAGATGAGATGACATGTTGATTTCCAATCGAGGTCTATTGTGCCCAAAGATGAAGTATTGAAGTAAGCCGTTCACGGTTCAGTGGTATATAATTTTACACATTTTTAAATCCAACAACTTCATTACATTATTTATGAACTAATCAGTTAGTGTCAATATTATATCAGATTAGGATGTAAATGTTGCGAACAATTGCGGTTTGAAAGCAAAATAATTAACTTTTTTTTTCTCAAAAATAATATAAAATTACAAATTGGTGCCGACTTTAATGGAATTCAGCGCAGTTATCATTGCTTAAATGAAAAAGAGAGCTTTCAAAGTACGTGCACAAATGTGAGGACAAACCATGAAGCAAGGATTTGACTTTTGTGATTACCAATTTTGACCTTTGACCCTTCCAAAAGTCTCTTTTTATTTTTCTTTTCAGTTGAGTAAAATATATACGTACTATTTTTCTGAAAAACCAATATGAGTTATAAATTGTACTAAATCAAATAAAAATATAAAAAAATCAAAAGACCAACCAAATCAAATCAAATATTTTGAAGTAGACGTCCCACTAGCCCATACCCAAAACATAATATTCAATGTTTTCTACAATTTCTTTTAGTTTTCTGGTTAATTATTTTTCTATCATGAAGGTGACGGCTATGCGTACACATTTATGCCTGCAGGTGAAGGTAAAACCATATCTGGGCGGTGGTTAAAAGAAATCCATGCTTCTTCACGTGAGTGGCATTTCGTGTTGACGTTAAAGTTTCAATCGTCTAGTCTAGTCTATGTTTGATTCAAGCAAAAACAATGAATCTTGAAGTATGTATTTCGTGTTTGATTCAAGCATAAATAATGTATTTTGATGCAAGGGAAAATGTTACGTAAATGTAACCAAGTTTGTCAAGTGTTCTAATTAAATAACCAAAACTTTTTTTGTACCTATTTAGTGTTTTAATAACGTGTAATTATCAGGTTATCAAGTTACTGTTATAAATATTATATATTATATGGTTATCAACTCCTAATATAGGCTTGGTAATTATCAGGTTATCAGGTTACTTTAAAATCTTACATATCACATGTTCGAGGCTTGGTATTCCAAACTCCAAACTCCTAATATAGGTTAACTTGTTTTCCAAGACTTACTATTCTATATATATATTCATTGTATCTTATTGTAAAGATCGTAATTATCAATGAAATATCAGTCTCTTTCTCCCTACATCTCTTTCTTTTATTGTTTGCTATTATGCTAGTTTCACAACACGTTATCAGCACGAAAGTGCTCCATCCACAAAACCCTAGTTTCTAAAGCCCTAATCTATTTTGCTTTTCTTTAGAAATCACAAACTCCAGCCAACACTATTAGCCGTGAAGATCGAGTGAGACACCGTTGCCAAGAATTCGAAAACAGAGGACTTGAACGCCTCCATCTTGTCAATCAGGTAATATGCATACACCAAAACACTTGTTTATATTTGATATGTTACTAGAACCACACATGATAACCAAGTAATCGGGTTTTCAATATTGTTTAAATATGGGGTTGATAATGTTTTTAGGAATTAAAGAAGATAAATAATCATGTTTCAAAACCAAAGTTTTTTATACAAGATTCTAAAAAAACATATATGGTTGTTGTGGTTTCTATAATTCTATGAACCGATTGTCGAAGCCGTACATCATAAACCCTGGATTAGGGGTTCTTGTGAGCTTTTAGTTAAACATACTTGACAAATTAATCAAGCGAATGTGGTCTTCTAAATTGCATTAGTTGATCATAAAGTATAGTGTTTTTCTTTTCTATAAATCACTTTAATTGAACAAATGTGACTAGCTACAAAGTGAGCCCAACTTTTACACCTGAAGAAACACTGACCTTTACGGTAGTATCCAACTAGGACTTCAACTCTTGGCGATCCGAACTGCTAGCTGCAAAACAGAACACCGTTAGGACTCGTTACAGGAATGGGGTTATTCCTGTAACCACCCTCCGGCGTGAGAATAAGTCTCGGTTTGGGAGAAAGTATAAGTGTATAGAAAGAAAGAGTAAATGAGAGCAAGATGAATCATACCTTAGATGTTTACCTCTATTTATAGTTTATCATTAGGGTTTTCCTTAACTTAGGATAGGCTTCGATAAGTTAGGGATTTGCATGATCTTCCCAAAAAGTTGGGGATTCGGTTACATAGTTTATCCATGCAGAATAGAACATTCTAGAATGAACATGTGTAATTAATTATTTATGATAAAATAATAGGTAATGACAGGGTCGGATTAGCCGATCCGGGTCACACCTCGTCATGTCCCCCCAGTCCGAAGTTATGAAATGAAATTCATGAAATCGGACTAAAAAAGGAAAAGTCAAAATTTCCCCCTTTGAGTGTAAATTTCTCGAGTGGGGTACCGTTGCGTTTTTTGAAAAAATGGCGGCAATGGGAAAAGATGTGACAGTTAAATCATCGTTAGGATGACAACTGTACCCACCCTGTCCTGACGCGTGTTTCGTCCGTTTGTCTTTTCGAATTCGAAAAGTTGTCCTTCCGTATAAATAGAGTTCCTGTTGAGGGTTTTAAAATTTCATTTCTCCCTTCATTTACAACTGCGTTCTTCAATTTCTTGAATCACAAATGGCTTCCAAAACCGGCGAATCATATTCCTCTGCCCAAGCGAGTGCTGATGCCCTTTATTGCAAGTGGGGACTTGTATCGTACAACAATCTTGTTCAAGATTATGGTATTAGGGCAGAATGGAATCCGGTACTGCCGTCAAAGACAGACACGGCATTTCCGTTGAAGAAGGGTAAAATCACTTTGTTTAGTGATTTTTTTAAGTTTTGTAACTTTCGATTGTTGATCACCTGTTAGTGTAGTATGTGTCTATCGCCTCCGTCAATCAGAACTGTAGCAGAAAATGAAGAATTCTAGACTTTATGTTGTAATATCTAGTTAAAAGGGCAAGGTGACAATTTTGTAAATAAGAGGAAATCCCTTATAACCTTGTACCTATAAATAGGAGTCTAATTGTTAGATTAGAGACTTTTGCTTATTTAGGGATTTAGAGAGCTCTAGATCTAGAGAGAGATTCTAGAGAGAGAAAGTGATTCAAGGTTCTTGTACTTGTCAAATCTTTCAATAGAATCATATTATTTGTACGTTCTTGTGTGTAGGTCCCGTTCGTGTACGGATTCCGCACGTCGCACGTTCGTTCGCAATCGTTTCGGAGTCAAAACCGGTCCTACAAGTGGTATCAGAGCAGGAGCTCGATTGCACTGATCAAACACAAAGATTCGTACTGGATTTCATCGATTTCAGATCTAAGTTGCATCATTTCTTCATCTTCTACTCATTCTTTCACGTTTTTAGCTGAATTTTTCAAAATTGAACGGGTTTTTTACGGTCCAAATTAGATGATTTTTTTATATGTTGTGCGAAAACACCTGATCTATAACCCTACCAAGTTTCAGATCCTAATTCCAAGCCGTTTAGGAGAAATCTGAGTTTTTAGGTCCGATTTCGCGTCAACAGCCTAATTTCGTTTGAAAACACATAATTTCGTTTGAAAAATCTTAATTCCGCTTGAAAAAACATAATTCCGTTTGAAAAAAATCTTAATTCCATTTGAAAACACATAATTCCGTTTGAAAAAAACTTAATTTCGTTTGAAAGACTTGATTCCGTGTGAAAATGCTTATTTCGTTTGAAGATTTCGCTTGAACAGATTGTAATTCCGTTTGAATGTGAAGTGTCTAATTCCGCTTGAAAGCGTCTGTCTTCATTAATTGTTTCAAGCCTACACATCACGTGAATCTAAAAGTCCCGGTCCAATCAAAGTTCATGCACACTTAAAATGGTCGGCCTCATAAACTGATGACCCATGTGAACCCCTGCCAATTCATGTGATATTGTGTGTTGGTCGAATCAATTTGTTCGTGAAACAAGAGATCACATGGCCATAATTGCATAAAATGATTTGAAGGTCAATTACTCAATTGTGTCAGCCACTGTTTGCATCGGCCCAATCACCATCAATTGTTAACAGAGTCTTTCAAAACAAGCGGCCCAATAAAAATTAAGAAATCAAAAGAAGTTGTCGGCTAATAATTCAATTAAGATTGCATGTGAATTCAGATTCTCGGCCCAATCATAGTATTTTAGCATTTATTGTTGTTGGTTTAGTGGATTTAGCGGCCCAATCAGATTTAAGTGTATCAGATTGTTTGAACCGACCCATTAATTGTTCAAGAGTATCGGCCCAATTAATTCCTTTGATTGACGGGCCATGTGTGTGAACTGAACAGATAATATTGAGCAGTCCAATGTCATTTCACTAAGCCCATTTGGAGGATATCTAGTTCATCAATTTGAAGATCCTTTCGGCCTAAATCATTCTAAGCCCATCCAAAGGGTGTATTAGATCAGTCCATTTTCAGACCCATTCATATACAAAGATTTCATCCGAACAACATTATTGTTATACCAAAAAGCCGGAACAAAGTCCGCGAATCTTCGACACGAGTCCTAGACCAATTCCATTGTCACACACTTTCACATATTCAGTTCGTTTTTAAACTGATCGTTTGTTTGTTCGATTAAAGGTGATTCAAGATATACAAGGTGAAAATATCAAGACACAATTTGAAGATGTCAGGATATAGTGATTATGATAATTGGTGGAGAAGAGACAGCGCGAGATATGAGATTAGAAAATTGAATGAACCATTCAAAGAAGCTAAAAGAGCCAAAAGATGGAATGATGAATTGGAATGTTACATGGATCCACAGGGTAATCCAGTGGTTGATCCGTCAAAGGTGGATTTTGATGCAGTAACAAATCTGTTTCCAAATGAGAGCACTTATAATACAAGAAGGTTGTCTGAAAAGAGTTATGAGGCTGATTTGATGAACAAAATAAAAGAAATTTTTGAAGCAAGTTTGCCAAAGGTGGTGGAAATGAAGAAGAGGAAAGAAGAAGAGTTGAAAAGGCTGGTAGAAGAAGTGAAGATTCTGGCAAAGGGTGTTGTTGAGGAAGAACAGAAGATAGAAGAAGACAGGAAGAAAGAAGAAGATTTGAAAGTTGAAACAGGAGAATCACAGGTGCCGAAAGAAGTTGAGATAGATGATTCCTCTAAATTGTTGAATGCTGAAACTGTTGATAAAATTGAAAACAAGTGTAAAGCCTGTACTGGAAAAGATGAAATGATAAAAACAAAAGATATTCAAACAAATAAACTTGAAAATTTTTTCAAAATAAAATGTAAAGAAATGATTGAAAAAGAAGAAATTTTGAAACAAAAGGTTGAAAAGCTGACACAGAAATGTCATGATTTTGAAAAAGAAAATGAGATTTTGAGAGAAATGTGTACAGCAAAATGTGTTTGTTATGTTGAAAAAGATAATAAGTTTCAAGATTTTCAAAAAGAGTATGATAATTTGAAGTGGTCAAGTCACAGAGTACAAGAAGCTTATGATACTTTGAAGAGATATGTCAAATGTTTTGACGAAAGATTGTCTGAAACTTTAACAACCAAAGAACTATATGAGAGAAAGTTTAAAGAAAAGCAACCTGAATTAAATAAGTGTGTTGACGAAGTTGCTAATCTCAAACAAGTTCTGGTTGAAAAAGAAAAGATTGTTACAAAACTTCAAAGTTATCATAACTCTTCGTACATTCTCGAACACATTTTCAACATCACACCAGATGACAAAGATACTGACAAGAATAAAAAAGGTATTGGTTCGGAATATCATAATGTACCACCACCATTGAGAAACAATTATACTTTTTATGATGAGGAAAATGTGGCAAAAGGTCTGAACATAGTCGACCAATTACTTGAGAGTATCGATGTGACTTACGCCAAATCTGATGAAGCTAATGATTCAGAGGTGGTAAGTAAGTCTGAATCACATGATGAAAATGAGGGAAATTTTCATGATGGCTATCTTAAACAGTCAAAATCCGAGAAAGTTATGAATGATGATTCAAAAGGATTGGTTTATACCATGATTGGATCGGACAAATTATTATTAGATATTGTATTCCCGATTCAAAATGTGATTTCAAAAAAGATTGATAAAGTTTTTAAGATGGTTGAAATTGAAAAATCAGAAATTTCAAAATTTGCTGGGAAAAACAAGAAAACTTTTTATAACAAAACCTGTTACAAAAAGAAGAATATGAAAGCAGGGTTGGGTTATAAAAAGAAACAGAATCAAAATAAAAGTTTTAAAAAACAAAATGTTCAAAAAAACGAATTTTGTTCACGGGAAAAGTTCGGAAGAAGAGAAAGAACTTCAATTTAGACGACAGTCTAATGAAGAGTTCTATGCTCAGAAAAAGAAACAACAACAGGCTAAAGATGTTTCAAAGAAAATGTGTTTTAAATATGATCAAATTGGACATGTTGCACGAAAGTGTCCAAACCCAAAGCCTGTTGATGTTGAAAAACAGAAATCTGAGGATGAGAAACAAAGAACTACCATATTTGATTCCAAACAAACTTGGAGGTACAACATAAACAAGTTTGCTTTGAATCAAACCTGGAAATCAAACCAGACTAGGTTTGACTCAAGACAAACCTGGAATTGTCATCCACTCAGAATCAGAACAATAAAAAATTGGCAAACATCGGTTGATATGACAAAACCAAACCAGTTTTGGAAATCAAAAAGTGTTGATCAAAATCAAAATAATCAAAACGAGTCACGATTTTACAAAAGAAATGCTTCAAAAGGACAGAACTGGGTGGTTAAGAAACAAGTGACTTCCGTGAAAGAAGAAAAAGTTGAAGTTAAAGATGAAAAAGTTTTTGTACAAGATGACAAAGATTTTCCATCATTGAATGAAGCTTATTGTGTTGAATTTCCTAAGGTCCAACAGACCTGGGCTAAATTGTTCAAGTAATTGAGTTTTTGTAAATGTGCAGGTGCTCATGAAGTTTAATTGTCAAAGAAGAGAATTGATGAGCAGCCTGGCACAGGAAGAGAAGGTTGCTGAACCCTGGTTTGGTTAAACAGGGAGTTTATCAATTTCTGTACATAAATAAACCATATTTCTAAAAACCCTAAAAATTTAAAAACTTAAAAACCAAAAATATGTTTTTATTTTGTCAAAAATTTGAAAAATAAAAAATATGTTTGTTTTTAAATTTGTCAAATATTAAAAAATTCCAAAAATATATTACTTGAATATGCCGAAACCCTCACGGCGGAACAAACATGATTAATTTCACAAGATTGAAAAACGGTTTTCAAACTGTAAAAAATCAATGTGTTGTAAATCATGGGGGTACATTTGCAGAAAATATAATATGTTGCAATTCAGTGCACAAAAAGCAGAAAATGGATGGCGACACAAAGCTATCTACATCGGTTTATCAAATTTTCTTTTAATTGTTTGCATTTTAGGGGGAGAAAGAATTTTTTCAGAAAATCCAAAAACATTAGAAAATTTGAAAAAGCCAAAAACATGATAAAATTCAAAAATGAGTTTTGTGTAAAAAGCGGAAATGATAGTACATAAGTAGACAATCACAGTACGCTAAAGAATTGGAATGTTTTAATGTGATAAATGGTCTCACTGATGATATGCCAGTGGATTTTTACACGCTTAGTAGATTGTTTTCGAGATATAAACCTAAATATCAATACTTACTTATCTCGTGGGGAACCTCTCGGATATATGGGTAACCCCAAAATTCTTGTTTGAAGGGCTTTCTATTTCTAACATAATCTGTCACACCCCCAAAATCCCACACGCGGAGTACCACCGCTTGGAGGCGTGACATGACCAGGATCAAGCCATCAATCATATCAAACATAGCAAGTATTAATAAAAGTAGTTAATGTAATTCATCACGACTTGATTGATGTTCAAAAACTAAACATTATTTAAGTAGCGGAAGCATAGTAATGTAAACTCAAAATAGTTATAAGTTCAAATAACGTTCATGATCCGTATCCCACAACGACCTGCTCCTCTCTGTGCAAGCTCCATAATGTACCTAAGGTCCTGCAAGGCATGCAGCAAAATAATCAACAAACTAGTTGAGCGAGTTCACAGAAAGTAAGTGCGTAATAGTAATGCGTAAGTTCAGCTAGTGGGGGTTTCCCATGTATATACTACTGGTGAGGGGTTCTCACGTTTATCCTTTAGAATGGGGGCTTCCCATTATGGTACTTACTAGACTAGTGCAACCATGTGTTCTTCATAAACCGAGAACAGGAATACGTACTGGGTCACGTAGGCTTTACGTGACGTGCCCTTCCCCGAGGACAGTGGTACGCGTGGGTGGCTACGTAGGCTTTACGCAGCGTGTCCTTCCGACCCGGAAGACAGTAGAAGGTATTAGGTTACGTAGGCTTTACGTAACGTGTCCTCCCGACCCGGGAGACAAATGGCAAATACTGGGTTACGTAGGCTTTACGTAACGTGTCCTGACTATCCTGACGACGATGGTCTATAGTCTAGTGATTGCGTAAGTACGAGTAATCATTCCATATCAAATCATTCCAACCCAATTCCCACCCGGGAATCCCATGCCTTGGCTGTGTGAACTCACCTTGGTTTGCTCGGCAGATACACAAAGAGTACATGTAGCAAGTAAATGGTCAACCACGTCCTATCATGGTTATTATGCAAGTCAGGTTTTGACTAAGGTCATACACGTATAGAACATACAAGATAACATGTTTCGAGCACGCATAGAACATGGTAACAGTTAATAGTCAAGAGCATAACTTGTGCGATCCAATGTCTAAGCCCAAAAGACAATCAGCCCAAATACAAACCATCAAATAACATTTCGGCCCAAACAGATAAGCAGTCCAATAATACTTACGGCCCAATACATTAAACCGTCAATTTCATAAGTCCAACTTAATTGGCCCAATTGATTGGGCCCGTGACAATGTGAGTCCAAAACAGTGTTCGTGCATACTGGTCTCGAGTCGCAACCAGCGATCTCGAGTCGCAACCAGCGATCTCGAGTCGCAACGGGGATTACGAGTCACAACAGGAGATTACGAGTCGCAACAGTGGTCTCGGCTCGTCATGGTTCGGTTACGAGTCGCAACAGGACTCGCAACCAAGGTTTCGACTGATGCTGTTATGGTCTCGAGTCGAGACTGTGGGTTCCCGACTCGCAATCTGGGTCGCAACCAAGTGTGTAACTGACTTCCATAATTCATGCAATGATTTATCCGTGATTCTAGCAAACATCTAAGGCAGTTTCGGAAATCAGATCAAACAACGTTTATTCAGCATTCAATCATATTCATAACACCTTCAAAATCATCATCATTAGCATGTTCATAACAGCATCAAAACAAATAATCGGATTAGCACACAAACCTAAACCGAGTCATAATCATATCATCGGACTAGCATGCAACCTAACCGGTTATCATTCATACAAAAACCTGATTATATCTATCATCATACAATCAATCCGAGGACCAAGCATAAACAACATAATCTAATCGGCCAACAATCTAATCGGCCCTAGTTTATTATCATGTAACTCTAATCGGTTTAACACATACTTGGACCGATTAATCATATCATACACGACATCACAACAAAACAGAAAATCATAAACTCAAACTAACCGAGATGGAGAGGAGGGATCCGGATTCAACAAGCTTCGATGCGTGTTTTTCTTCGGCAGCCCTTGGTTCCGAGTTGAGAGAGAGTTTGTGTGTGTGAGTGTTCTTGGTTGCAAGGAGAATTGTGAAAACTAGCAACCCTAATTGTGTATGCATACGTATAAGAGGAGTGGGCCGGAACCTCACTTGGGCCGTCTTGTGGTCTCGAGTTGGGTGTGTGGCCCGAATGGGCTTGTATGCGGTTGGGTTAACATTTGATTCACATAACATATGCATTCTCATTAAATCATATAGCACATAATAACACACGTAGTCACATAATTATATAATCAAGTTCACATAAGTACGTAACATCATAACATTCATTAACTCAAAGTGTCATAGGCACGTAACGTTACATCACAGTAAGTCTAAAGTTCGAGTTGTCACATTATCCCCAACTAATTGGAAATTTCGTCCCGAAATTTGGTATGCACTCACTGAGGAAGCTAGGTAAGTTATAACGTTCACTGGTTTTCCTGGGGTGTCACATCCTCCCCCCGTTGATCTGGAATTTCGTCCCGAAATTCCGAAGTAGTAGCTTCAGTCTCAGTAGTGGTTGCATTGGTTTCGAATAACTGGGGGTACTTTTCTGTCATCCTGTCTTCGCGTTCCCAGGTGTACTCTGGACCACGTTTGGAGTTCCAACGAACTCGAACAAGAGGGATTCTCTTGTTTTTGAGGACCTCACATCCCGGTCCGTGATTTCAACTGGTTCCTCGACGAACTGCAACCGCTCGTCGATAGTGAGTTCTTTGAAAGGAATGATGAGGTTTTCATCTGATAGGCACTTCTTTAGGTTCGACACATGAAAGACATTGTGAACTGCTCCGAGTTCAGCTGGTAGGTTCAACTTGTAGGCTACTTTGCCTATCTTCTCAATGATTTCGAACGGTCCGACGTACCGCGGATTTAGTTTGCCCCTTTTTCCAAAACGTACCACACCCTTCCAGGGCGAGACTTTCAATAATACCCGGTCCCCGACCTGAAATTCCAAAGGCTTTCTACGCTTGTCCGCGTAGGCTTTCTGACGGTCGCGTGCTGCCGCCATGCGTTGTCGTATCTGTGCAATCTTTTCTGTGGCGTCCACTACTATCTCTGGACCCGTAATCTGACTATCCCCCACCTCTGCCCAACAGAGAGGTGACCGGCATTTACGCCCGTACAATGCCTCGAATGGAGCGGCTTGGATGCTGGTGTGATAACTGTTATTGTACGAAAACTCCACCAAAGGGAGGTGCTTTTCCCAGCCGTTGCCGAAATCGATAACGCATGCCCTAAGCATGTCTTCAAGTGTTTGAATCGTTCGCTCAGACTGCCCATCCGTCTGAGGATGATATGCTGTGCTCATGTCTAACCGCGAGCCGAAAGATTTGTGCATCGCTTGCCATAGCTCTGACGTGAATCGTGCATCCCGATCCGAAATGATGGAAGTGGGCACCCCGTGCCTCGAAACAACTTCTTTAAGGTAGATGTCTGCGAGAGTGGAGAACTTATCCGTTTCCTTTATAGCTAGGAAGTGTGCAGACTTGGTGAGTCGATCCACGATAACCCATATGGTATCATTCCCCCGCTGGGATCTAGGTAGGCATGTAACGAAATCCATGGAAATTTCTTCCCATTTCCATTGCGGTATCTTAGGCTGCTGTAGTAGGCCAGCTGGTTTCTGGTATTCAACCTTGACTCTTGCACAGGTCAAACACTTGCCGACGTAGGTCGCGATATGGGCCGTCATACTAGGCCACCAATAAGTAGTGCTGATGTCGTGGTACATTTTGTCCGACCCTGGATGTACCGAGTAGCGAGACTTGTGAGCTTCATCCATTACAAGTTCGCGTAGACTGCCATATAGTGGGACCCAAATACGCCCCGTTACATAGTAGGCACCGTCTGCCTTCTGTTCCATTCGTTGTCGTGAGCCGCGTAAGGCTTCAGCTTTGACATTTTCGGGTTTCAATGCTTCTATCTGAGCATTTCGTATCTGTGCTGGAAGACTAGACTGAATTATAAGCTGTAGCGCTCGCACGCGCCGAGGTAAAGTGTCTTTCCGACTGAGGGCATCGGCCACAACGTTGGCCTTGCCTGGATGGTACTTGATAGCGCATTCGTAATCGTTCAGTAATTCAACCCATCGCCGTTGACGCATGTTCAAATCCTTCTGCTTAAGGATATGCTCGAGACTCCTGTGATCGGTGTAAATCGTGCACCTGGTACCGTACAGGTAGTGTCGCCATATCTTAAGCGCGAAAACAACAGCTCCCAGCTCTAAATCGTGCGTCGTGTAGTTCCGTTCATGAACCTTTAGTTGACGAGAGGCGTAGGCAATAACTTTATCCCGCTGCATCAATACGCATCCCAGACCCTGTATTGATGCGTCACAATATACTACGAAGTCATCGGTGCCCTTTGGCAATGAGAGAATAGGTGCGCTGCAAAGCCTATCCTTTAGGTACTGAAAAGCTGTCTCCTGGGGCTCTCCCCAGCGATAAACGACACCCTTCTGTGTCAGTAGTGTAAGCGGCTGGGCAATCTTTGAGAAGTCTTTGATGAACCGCCGATAATAACCTGCCAAACCCAAGAATTGGCGTATTTCCGTCGGTGTACGCGGTGCAGGCCAGTTTCTGATCGAATCTACCTTGGATGGATCGACATGGATCCCATCCCTGTTCACCACATGGCCTAAGAAGTGGACTTCACGAAGCCAGAAGTCGCATTTAGAAAGCTTGGCGTACAGCTGTTCCTTCCGAAGGAGTTCCAAAATAAGACGAAGATGCTGCTCGTGTTCCTCCTGACTCTTGGAGTAAATCAGAATGTCGTCGATGAATACTATGACGAACTTGTCAAGATAGGGTTTGCACACCCTGTTCATAAGATCCATAAATACAGCAGGCGCGTTTGTTAACCCAAATGGCATGACGAGGAACTCGTAGTGACCGTAACGAGTTCTGAATGCAGTTTTGGAGACGTCCTCATCCCGGACTCTCAGCTGATGATAACCAGACCTCAAGTCTATCTTGGAATAGTAACTCGACCCTTGCAACTGGTCGAATAAGTCGTCGATGCGCGGAAGAGGATAACGGTTCTTCACCGTCACCTTGTTGAGTTCGCGGTAGTCGATGCACATTCTGAACGTACCGTCTTTCTTTCTCACGAAAAGCACTGGAGCTCCCCAAGGCGAAGAGCTTGGACGTATGAAACCCTTTTCCAAGAGCTCTTGTAGCTGCTTTGACAGTTCCTCCAATTCTGATGGAGCTAGACGATATGGTGCGCGAGCTATAGGTGCTGCTCCTGGAGCGAGCTCGATTTGAAATTCGACCTGACGATGAGGCGGTAATCCAGGTAAGTCTTCAGGAAACACCTGAGGAAAGTCACGTACGACTGGTATATCCTCCAGTCTCTTTTCCTTTACTGATGCATCTGAAACAAGAGCCAGAATGGCTGTGTGCCCCTTTCGTAAGCATTTCTGAGCCCTCAAGAAAGAGATGATGCCAACCACAGCGCCACTCTTGTCGCCTAGGACTTCGAGAGGTTCTTGACTAGAACGTGGAATACGAATGATCTTCTCACTGCATAAGATTTCTGCCTGGTGTTGGGATAGCCAATCCATCCCAATCACGACGTCGAAGCTACCCAATACTATGGGAATGAGATCAATAGAGAAGGCTTGACCATCTAGGATAAGATTACAACCCTGAACTACGTGCGTGGCTTCTAGACTTTTTCCGTTAGCTAACTCTACTACATGTTTGGTGGGTAAAAGTGTTGGTGCACGTTTTAGCAGTTGACACATTTTCACAGACATATAGCTTGTATCCGCACCCGAATCAAACAAAACAGTAACGTAAATATTGTCGAGGAGAAACTTACCCATAACTACGTTGGGATCGTTCACTGCGTCGCCCCGACCTAGTACGAATGCACGTCCCCTTGCCTCGTTGCCGTTGTTATTGTTCCCGCCATTGTTATGCCCATTGCCCTGGTTGTTGTTGTTGCGATTCTGGTTCAACTGAGGACAATCGCGTTTGAAATGACCCTCAGCCCCACACTGGAAACATCCCCGGTTTCCATGCTGTGGCTGCTGCTGCTGTTGTGGGTTCTGTGGAGCTGGTTGTTGCGGTTGCTGGTTCTGGTTTGCAGGACGAGGGCTCCTACAGTCTTTAGCCTCGTGCCCCATCTTGAGACACCTTTGACAACGACCCTTGTTGCATGGGCCGCTATGGTGCCTGTTGCAGTTGTGACACTTGGGGTGAAATCCCTGATATCTTCCCCGTCTATGACTACCAGAGGATTGCTGACCGGGACTCTGGTAGTGGTCAGTCTTCTGTTGCTGAGCTTGAGACTGAACGGATGCTGAACCTTTACTTGAATCTCCATCCCACTTTCTTTTGCTGTCACTAGTAGTAGCAGGAGTAGTTGAAGGAGTGGCTGTAGCAGTAGCGCTGACACGCTTAGGCAGTTTATTCTGATCCACTGCCTGGTCAGTGATGCGATGAGCGAGGCGTTGAAATTCCTGGATGTTGTCAAGATTAGCCGAGGTAACATGGCTCTGGATCTCTGGCGCCAATCCCTTGAGATACATCTCGATGCGCTTGTATGGAGGGTCCACCATAGTTGGGCACAGTACGGCCAGCTCATTCGACCGTTTAGTATACGCTTCGATCTCTGACCCAACCATTTTCAGATTATACAGCTCGTCTTCCAACTTGTGAATATCTTCACGCGTACAGTACTCACGCTTGATGAGTTCCTTGAAATCGTTCCATGGGGTGGCGTTAGCAGCTGCCAACCCCAGAATTTGCACCTGCGCGTTCCGCCAGGTTAGCGCGATTCCTTCCAAGGTGCCAGTTGCATACTTAACCTTGCGAGCCTCAGGGCACTCACACATTTCAAAAACTGACTCTAGCTTCTCGAACCAGTGGAGGAGTCCCACTGCCCCCTCTGTGCCGCTGAAAGTACTTGGACGACAGTCCATGAAGTTCTTAAATGTGCAGACAGGCTGCTGCGCGTGTTGACCTATTGTGTGCGAATAGGACGAAGTTAAATACGAGAGTTAATGTAGGATCTAAGGATCCTAGTATGAATCTATACTGCAGGGGATACTACCTGCTTGAGCAGCTGCAAGTGCCGCAGCAACTTGAGCTTGTACGAGAGCCTCTAGCTGGGCTTGTGTCATGTTAATTCTTCCAGACATGATCTTCATAGTAAAAGTAACGTAAGTGAGAGTGGTTCGCGAGTAGGGCGATGACAGAAAAGTGCAAGCACGTAAGGATTCTCAAGCTATAGTATCATGTGTATCTAAGCGCAATACGAGCAAGGTTCTAAGCAAGTCTAGCAAACAGGCAATAAACATAAACCTTATTACCTAGAATATCGAGTCTTGCACGTGGAGCGAAGCGTCGTTGTGGATCGTTGAGAGCACTGTTCTGGTTATAGTCTGGTTTTAATAAAAATGTTTTCCCATATTAAAACCAAGTTCTCTATAACCAATGGCTCTGATACCAATCTGTCACACCCCCAAAATCCCACACGCGGAGTACCACCGCTCGGAGGCGTGACATGACCAGGATCAAGCCATCAATCATATCAAACATAGCAAGTATTAATAAAAGTAGTTAATGTAATTCATCACGACTTGATTGATGTTCAAAAACTAAACATTGTTTAAGTAGCGGAAGCATAGTAATGTAAACTCAAAATAGTTATAAGTTCAAATAACGTTCATGATCCGTATCCCACAACGACCTGCTCCTCTCTGTGCAAGCTCCATAATGTACCTAAGGTCCTGCAAGGCATGCAGCAAAATAATCAACAAACTAGTTGAGCGAGTTCACAGAAAGTAAGTGCGTAATTGTAATGCGTAAGTTCAGCTAGTGGGGGTTTCCCATGTATATACTACTGGTGAGGGGTTCTCACGTTTATCCTTTATAATGGGGGCTTCCCATTATGGTACTTACTAGACTAGTGCAACCATGTGTTCTTCATAAACCGAGAACAGGAATACGTACTGGGTCACGTAGGCTTTACGTGACGTGCCCTTCCCCGAGGACAGTGGTACGCGTGGGTGGCTACGTAGGCTTTACGCAGCGTGTCCTTCCGACCCGGAAGACAGTAGAAGGTATTGGGTTACGTAGGCTTTACGTAACGTGTCCTCCCGACCCGGGAGACAAATGGCAAATACTGGGTTACGTAGGCTTTACGTAACGTGTCCTGACTATCCTGAGGACGATGGTCTATAGTCTAGTGATTGCGTAACTACGAGTAATCATTCCATATCAAATCATTCCAACCCAATTCCCACCCGGGAATCCCATGCCTTGGCTGTGTGAACTCACCTTGGTTTGCTCGGCAGATACACAAAGAGTACAGGTAGCAAGTAAATGGTCAACCACGTCCTATCATGGTTATTATGCAAGTCAGGTTTTGACTAAGGTAATACACGTATAGAACATACAAGATAACATGTTTCGAGCACGCATAGAACATGGTAACAGTTAATAGTCAAGAGCATAACTTGTGCGATCCAATGTCTAAGCCCAAAAGACAATCAGCCCAAATACAAACCATCAAATAACATTTCGGCCCAAACAGATAAGCAGTCCAATAATACTTACGGCCCAATACATTAAACCGTCAATTTCATAAGTCCAACTTAATTGGCCCAATTGATTGGGCCCGTGACAATGTGAGTCCAAAACAGTGTTCGTGCATACTGGTCTCGAGTCGCAACCAGCGATCTCGAGTCGCAACGGGGATTACGAGTCACAACAGGAGATTACGAGTCGCAACAGTGGTCTCGGCTCGTCATGGTTCGGTTACGAGTCGCAACAGGACTCGCAACCAAGGTTTCGACTGATGCTGTTATGGTCTCGAGTCGAGACTGTGGGTTCCCGACTCGCAATCTGGGTCGCAACCAAGTGTGTAACTGACTTCCATAATTCATGCAATGATTTATCCGTGATTCTAGCAAACATCTAAGGCAGTTTCGGAAATCAGATCAAACAACGTTTATTCAGCATTCAATCATATTCATAACACCTTCAAAATCATCATCATTAGCATGTTCATAACAGCATCAAAACAAATAATCGGATTAGCACACAAACCTAAACCGAGTCATAATCATATCATCGGACTAGCATGCAACCTAACCGGTTATCATTCATACAAAAACCTGATTATATCTATCATCATACAATCAATCCGAGGACCAAGCATAAACAACATAATCTAATCGGCCAACAATCTAATCGGCCCTAGTTTATTATCATGTAACTCTAATCGGTTTAACACATACTTGGACCGATTAATCATATCATACACGACATCACAACAAAACAGAAAATCATAAACTCAAACTAACCGAGATGGAGAGGAGGGATCCGGATTCAACAAGCTTCGATGCGTGTTTTTCTTCGGCAGCCCTTGGTTCCGAGTTGAGAGAGAGTTCGTGTGTGTGAGTGTTCTTGGTTGCAAGGAGAATTGTGAAAACTAGCAACCCTAATTGTGTATGCATACGTATAAGAGGAGTGGGCCGGAACCTCACTTGGGCCGTCTTGTGGTCTCGAGTTGGGTGTGTGGCCCGAATGGGCTTGTATGCGGTTGGGTTAACATTTGATTCACATAACATATGCATTCTCATTAAATCATATTGCACATAATAACACATGTAGTCACATGATTATATAATCAAGTTCACATAAGTACGTAACATCATAACATTCATTAACTCAAAGTGTCATAGGCACGTAACGTTACATCACAGTAAGTCTAAAGTTCGAGTTGTCACATACTAGGTCTTTGTACGTGATGATATCTGGGGTATTATACCAGGACTTTTGATTTTGTGGGAGCAATAGCCTAGTCCTCGTATAATGCTTTGCATTGCTTTATTCTTAAAGCTCACCCTCAGCATAAAAAATTATGAAACATTGAAAAATGCTAATCATGTGCTATTGAAGAAAAGATCCCCAAACGAGACACACCTAAAGTCGAAGCCATCATCTCTCTGATTTTGCGGAAGCAATAGCTTGAGCTCTCATGGCCCTCGCATGAACCCGTTTACAGATATCATTAGTGTACATTCACCTGTAAGACTGAATATAGAAGTCTGGATACGGGAGTATATTCTAAGGTGGGACATGCGAATAAGTTAAGTCCTTAAAACACTAAATTCATATCTCGAATCGATTGAACTTTGTGTGAAAATTTAAGTGGATCAATATACTGACAATCTAAGTGAACCATTTAGAACTTAAAGTGTTTAAAGCTCAACGGTGCTAGTGATTTGTCATAAACTGATATGATCCTCTGACGCGAACTCAAACAAAAATATTGTCTGTAAATATTTCTTTACTGCTTTATGTTTCAGAAAAATACAAAAAAAATTTTGATTCTACTTTATTTTTGACAACCGATGTCTGAGAGTTGAGTTTTAAAATCTAAGTACGTTGAACGTGTTTCTGAAAAATAAACAAGTTCATTAAGTTGAAACTTGAAGTTTTAAAAAAAAAATCAAAAATAGTTTGTGATATCTCCAAGGTCATTAATTTGGACTTGGATGATAATCCGTGAAGGATTTGGATTCTTAAAGTGTTAAAATCAGTTAAAAGTGCCAGGTTACGGTTCCTGGACAACTGAAAATGCTTTTAATGTGAAAATATTTTAGCATAGGTTTGTAAGTGCCAGGTCATCAATCCTGGAGGTTCAAAATGTTTTACTTATGAATGTATGAGATTTGCAGATGGTATTCCAGATTACGATCCCGATAGCTGAGTCTAAGGGGGAGTCTGAAGACGAGCTCAACGCAAGAGGAAGCATGGATTCAACGAGCCAGATAACTATCTTGGAGGAGCTTGTATCCGGAAAGCCAGGTGTCGATCCCAAAGTACGGAAGCTTGATGAAAGGGGGAGCCTGAAGAAAAGGAGTCTGATCAAAAGGAAGAGCAACGGAAGCCCGAAGACAGATCCAGGGGAAGTCTGTTCGAGAAAAAGGGAGTCTACGGTTGCTAATACTGTCAAAGCTTCAAGAAGACTCAGAGAGAGAGAAAAACAAGACGCTACGAGATTGACTGCGGCAATATCCAAGGGGGAGTCTGTTAGTGCAGTATGTGTCTATCGCCTCCGTCAATCAGAATTATAGCAGAAAATGAAGAATTCTAGACTTTATGTTGTAATATCAAGTTAAAAGGGCAAGGTGGCAATTTTGTAAATAAGGGGAAATCCCTTATAACCTTGTGCCTATAATTAGGAGTCTGATTGTTAGAATAGAGACTTTTGCTCATTTGGGGATTTAGAGAGCTCTAGATCTAGAGAGAGATTCTAGAGAGAGAAAATGATTCAAGGTTCTTGTACTCGTCAAATCTTTCAATAGAATCATATTATTTGTACGTTCTTGTGTGTAGGTCACGTTCGTGTACGGATTCCACACGTCACACGTTCGTTCACAATCGTTTCGGAGTCAAAACCGGTCGTACATCACCAACTTCTGCAAGTTGGTTCTTGACCATTACCCCATCCATATTTCTCAATTGCACCCGTTGGGGTTGGTCAAACTTCGACAGTTCGAGTTTGCCTATATCGCCTTGGGGCACATCCCTGAACTCGTCGTTTTTAGGGCTTTTTTCGTCTTGTATGGAAATCCCCTTTTTTTTACTTTTGACAGAAGGGATCCCGATGTGTCTTGCTTGAGAGACATCCCTACCAGCTCCAAGGACAAAGATTGGAAGAAAAAATTATTCTATATTGACGCTGGTGTTATCCCCGGAGAAATAAACTGGAGGGAGATGGGGCCGAAAGACAAAGTTAAAGAAGAAGGTCCCCCGGAAGATGCTTTTATGGCAAACGCCCTGTACACAAGATTGTGTGGGCGCCCTTTCGAGTGCACGGTAATTCCTGAGAGAGCCTTGGTGATGGCGGGGATGGGCCTACTATGGCGTGACATCAAGTTGTATCCTTCGTTCCGGAGGGATGATGAAGGTACATATCCTTTTTGCCTTGCATATGCTTCGTTAACTATGTGTGAGATAACATGTGTACATGTTGAAGGAGGATGGAGTTTGTTTGATTTTGTCGACCCCCTCGGCATGCTGCATTGAAAGCCGCAGACCGCGTGCTTGGTGAACAGGAAACGGATGTCCTGAAGGTTCACGTGGATCAGTTTGTACTGCCAGCTGTGCCGGTGGATCCGGCTTCTTATATTTCTTAGCCTCCTCCCAGTGGAGGAAGTAATGTTTCTGCCATAGAGAAGAAACTAGTCAGGATAAGAGTCACCGGGAAGAAATACATGGCCGCGGGAGCCACTGCTTCCTCGGTTAGCGTGACTACACCCGCTAGGGGTGCTGACGTGGAGATGACAAGTCAGACCCATGTGTCGAAAAAATGCAAGACTTTTACTGTACCTGCCCTGACTGCTTTCGAGGCTATGCAAATTGCTTATGCCCTGCCCCTTGGTAAGTAATTTTGCTTGTGTGTTCGATTGTGGACTTTGTGTTTTATGTTATTGAACTTCTGATTTAATACAGGTTCTACTGCTGGGGTCCAGGTTGAGGGTGTGTCCTCTGCCCCATTGACATCTGTGGGAATTATACCTTCCGCTGTTGGTGAAACCAGCCTATCAGAGCTTATATTTCAGGCGAGTGTTACCGCCGCTGTTAGTTGTACTATGCCGCCACCCCTGCCTACGACTGATGTGACCGTGACAACTAGTCAAGTATCCACCACTACCTTCAAGTGTCACACCCTCTTCCTTGTTTGATTCTCCACTGAGCGTATTTTCTGCCACCGAGAAGGAGATGCCCACCGTTTCTGCTGCTCATGAGGCGACTAGTGCCGGAGGTACCTCTGTTAGCAATGTTGGGGGTCCAGTAGTGGAATTGCTGATGTTGGGGCCCGCTTGGGTGATGATCTTTATTTGCCTACCATCAACTGGGATCCTAATATGCAAGATAAACGCTACCAGCCCCGGTGGAAAATTGCTGAGTCTTCTAGACTGATTTTCCCCCCAGCTGAGTCGGCGTATGTGGAGGGGTTGAACAATGAGAATTTGATGAATTCCACCATGGTGGACTCTGTTAGTCAGTCCCGGAGGCTTGTAGAGATTCGGCGCAGGTGGATGCATGATAACAAAGAGCTCCACCAAGCGTGGGCTGCTATTCAGGAGCTGAAAGACGACAAAATACCGCTTGGAGAGTCAGCTCCAAACTACTGGGTTGAGGGAGAACAGGTTCTTGTCGGAGAAGAATAAGGCGGAAGATGACTTGAAACGTGTGACTGCCCACCTGGCTGAGGAGCAGATAATATGGGCCCGCGATATAGCGGAGAAGGACCGAGTCCTTGCTCATGCTAAGAATGTGCAGGAAGAGTTGGAGCGTAAAGCTATTACCGAGGCCCAAAAGGTGAGATCTGAAATGTATTCCAGGATGGAAAAATTCCGAATTGACACTGACTTTGTATCTCAGGTAAAGTAAACAAACTATATGAACCTCTCGCCTCTCTCTCTCTCCTTAGGCAATTCCCTGTTCGTCATGAAACCCTAGGTTTTTCATTGTGATCTTTTGTATAACAGTCTGTGATTAAAGTTTTGATTCTTCAAAATTCTATAACGAACTTGTTAGCAATTATGATCGATTTGAAGTTAGGGTTTTGCTTGTTTTTCTTTTTCAGTCATCGTCCTAGAGTTCAATTCGAAACCCTGTTTATTACATTGGTTGTCATCGATCGCGGTTAACTGAGTTTAATTTTGCTAGATTGATACTCTGATCTAATCGGTTAAGGGTTGAAGATTGATTCTAGGGTTTCAAGGATTAGGGTTTTGTATTTGGTGTGGTTTTTGGAGACTTGTGTAGGATCGAATGCTGACCCAAACGAGTCGTTCAGAGGTTAACTCTTGTGTTTCAGATGCGGAATAATAAGAAATGCAAGTAGATATAGCTTGTTCTTCCTCCTAACTGCCTGTTTTACTGATTTGAAATGATTTACAGCTCGATCTTCACACCGGCAAAGCTTCGGCGTGGAATACAATGACTCTCTACTAAGGATCGCTCTTACTCTCCTATATATAGACCTCTGGAACCGCTCATGTGACACTTGTCTATATGAGCGATCCAGACTTGTTCACATAAGCGACCCACATGTGCCCAATAAGCGACCCAAGCCTCTAAAGACCCTATGAGCGATCCATGCTCCTAAAACCTATACAGACTCCTGTTTTCTCGTAAAACGTGCCCTATGCTATACAATATAATGCAAGACCTGATTCTAGACACTTAGACGGAATCAACAGATGTAGTGCACCAACAGACTCCCCCTCAGATGTTGATGGAGTCGCCAACACACCTTTACTGTAAAACTGTGTCTTCACTTCTGCAATCTAGATCAGTCTCTGGGCTTTCTCTTTCTCTCTATCTTCAGACTCCCCCTCTCGATTTACTGGCATTCTTTTGTTCTTCAGTAACATCTTCAGGATCAATGCCTGGCTATAAAACTCTCTAATTCTCTTGATCAGATCTCTTGATTCCTTAAGTTCATCAGCATCAACAATTGACATGATCTTTAGAATCATAATCTGATCTTCACAAGCTTTCAGAATCTATCAATCTGACTCTAACAGAAATCTTCAGAATTGATTTCCAGGATCGAAACTTGGCTACCTGCACAATCTCAACCTAGAAATAAATTTCTTTCACTAACATTTCAAATCACTATATACTAACACATAACTCTCCTCAAAACAATTTATGATGAACCACTTGAAGAAGATTAGAATTAATGAAAACAATTAGATTTACACAAACACCCCCCCTCAAATTCAGCTCATCATGTTTAGCACTCGGATTTTTGAAAATCAGTTTTCCAACATCAGTTGTCGAAAATCTTTTTGATTTTTTAAAAAAAAATGCTAAAACACACACAAAATGTATTTGGATTTTCTGAGAGATATTATCTGACACCACTTGAAAATACAAACAAACAAAACAAACAAAAAAATGTAATATTTACAATCAATATTTTTGTGAGTTCGTGCAAGAAGATCATATCAGTTAATGAGACAAATCACCAACACCGTTAAGCTTGATTTCATTTTAAGCTTTAAACCATTTACCTAGATTGTTAGTATGTTTGTCCTCTTAAATTCTCAACACAAATTTCAATCAATTCGAGATACGATATTAATGTTTTAGAGACTTAAACTTAATTGTGTATCACTCCACTTGAATATACTCCCGTATCCAGATCCCAAATATTCAGTCTTACAGGTGAGTATACCACGGCTGATATCTGTAAATGGGTTAGGTGCGAAACCGTGAGAGCTCAGGTCAGAACTTCCGTTCAGCAAAGAGATGACGGCTCGACTTTTGGTGGGTCCCCTTTAGAGGATCTTTTTGCATTTCAACAGCAGCGACTATCAATTTTATTGTTTCATCAGCATGCTGAGGGCGAAGCTTATGTTTCAAAGCTTTAGCAAAAAGTATTATCCGGGGACTAGGTCAGTACTTCCATACAGCAGAAGTCCCGGGATAATACCTCAGATATCACTGAGTATAAAGACCTAGTATCTCAGAATACGGGACCTTTCAAACAAGTTTTCGGGGGTTACCCATATATCCAAGAATAGTTACCCATGAATCAAGCAAGTTTGATTTAGGTTTATATCTCGTTTCAATTTACTAAATGTGTGAAAATCTACTGACACATCCGCAGTAAGATTGTTTAACACTTTTTAACATTACATTTCTTTAGCGTGCCGTGATAGTCCACTGATGTACTATCATTTCCTCTTTTTCGCAACAAAACTCATTTTCGAATTTTATCATGTTTTTGGCTTTTTCAAATTTTCAAGTGTTTTTGAATTTTCTGAAATTTCCCTACTCCCCCTAAAATGCAAACACATTTTAAAGAAAATTTGAAAACTTCTAGACTCTTGACCCACTAAAAGCATAAAAGGTAAAACAAACTATACAGAAACTTGACAACCGACACTGAATCACATCAAATCGCCATTCACTAGGCATAAACAATCTGAACTCCCCCTATCACAAATCATTTTCTCATTTAGATTTCAAAACACTTAAGTTTGTTTTAATCAAAATGACTTTTCCGGAAAATGAATTTGTGTTGATAACAACCATTTGTAGGTCTATCCTTTTTAAAAACGGGAATGTGGTTCATCATCTTGTCTATCTTTTGCCATGAATAGTAAATAAAGTACAATTTAATGACCCTGATTTACCATTTTTCATTTAAGAACCTTCTGTACCACTTGTAAATAAAACCTCTTCAAAGTATACAAACATCTCAAAATTTAACCACAAGTACCACTTGTGGGATCAAGATTACCACTTGTAGATACCCAAAAACTACCACTTGTAGGAATGTTACGTCTACATCACCATTTTACCAATCAAAATGCCGATTCCTGCTTCGCACTTACCAACCTGGAAGCTCCAGCATAGTCCTTCAACCTGCAAACATCCAAACATTTCAAAATTTTACAAACAAACTTCTCAAATACTAGAAAGATGCCGATTCCTGATCCACAATATAAACTTGGGATCTCCGGCATAGTCCTTCAACTATTATGGGAAACAAACTTCCCTCCAAGTCTTCTCAGACTTGAGGGCTTTCAACTCTTCAGCTGTAGGGTTGTATGTCGCCTTTTTAGTTATGTAAAAATCTTTTACCCCTTTAGCTCTCCCACTCAACATTTTCCCAAATATTTTCTTAACATTTCCGTTGAATGTTTTCTTGACATCAAATTCTTTTTCATCATCATAAAATTGATTTGAAATTTCAATTTTACCAATTTTCTTTATAACTTCCTCAAACTTCAGTGATGGAAGAACATCATCATTTACTGAAATTTTCTCCACAACTTGTGGCTCTTCTGGCTTTGTGGAACCAGATTCATCGCCGACTTTTTCTTCTACCTTTTTTGCAACCCACACTTGGTTGTCTTTTCCTTTCCTTTGGTAAAAATGTTTCTTTGAACATTCCCCAACCTCATTTTTCGAATTTTCATAAATTTTAGATTTTTTAACAACTTTTTCTTTCAACTTCTGAGAAACTCCCTGTTTTGCTTTGATATCTTTCGGACAATCCGATGCAATGTGACTGGTTTTATTGCATTTAAAACAGATTTGAGCATTTCTCGGATGAAATACTCCAGTTCCATTCCTTCTCCTCTCAGCAAGAAACTCTTTGTTAGACTGTCTCCAAAATGATTTCTGCTGTTCAACTTCCGAGCTTCCACCTGATACAAATTCAGTGTTTGATTTAGAATTTTTCTCATTTTTATGATTTTCTGGTGGAACAAAACCTAAACCTTTCTTTTTGTAGCTACGATTTTGGTTAAGTTTCTTTGAAAAACCAGAACTAGAATTGTAACCTTTTTTCTTGTTTAGACGTTGTTGAACTCTAGAAGTATATTTTTTAGGTTTATAAAAACTTTTCAAAACTTTTAATTCAGGAATATTAATCTCTATTAGTTTAAAAGTTTTGTTGATTAATTCCGTTTTGATACTCATTATCGGAAACTCTTTGTTGTAATATAATTTGTCAGAACCATTCAAAGTATACACAACTTCGAATGTTTCATCATTCAAATCTGCCTTTGATAACAAAAATTCTTTACTATAAGACCGTTTAACCAATGAATTTTGACTGTTGACTGACGACTTTGACCCTCCAGACTCAGACTTTGACTCTGATTCCTCATCAGTATCCAACACATGATCTACCACCTTTTGGATTAATTCAGACTCATGATCAGTATCGGATGAGGTAAACGTCACATCAATGTTTTCTGGTAAGACGTCAGTTGTGTCGGTTTTAAGCTTTATATTGACTGCTTTTGCAAGTTGCTCCTCATTTGGTTTCCTAGGTGAATACCCATCCCAAATTGGAGGCGGACACTTGTTATAGCTAACAGTTGTTTTCTTACCACAGTCTTTCTTTTCTTTCGGCTTCTCGTCTTGAAAAGCTTCCATACCTGCAACAGTTGGATAAACACGATCAATAAGATAATCAGAGGTAGAATAACTCAACAATAACCTCCTAATTCTCTCATTTTCAATCTTTTCAGTTTCCAACTCTTGCTTCCATTTGGCACTCTCTTCAATGTAAAAATTTATAGCTTTTTGCTACGACATTAAAGTTGCATTCATCATTGTCAGCGCCTGTTCTCTTTCTGAGTTTGTTGTTTGTAGACCAGTTACTGTTTTGTTCAACACGTCATACGATTCCTTCACATAATTGAGATTGAACAATAACTGCTCTTTCTTTTTCTCGTACTCAGCTATGATGTCACCTTTTGCTGCACATTCTTTGCAGGCTTCCAAACACTTCTCACATGGCTTGACGACTTCAACAATTTTTTCAACTTCGACTGTTTTTACAACTTCAATCACTTTCTCTACTTCAATCACCTTTTCTACTTCAATCACCTTTTCTACTTCTTTCTCTACCTTGATAACCTTCTCATCAACACTTTCAACATTCTGAACATCACCTTCAGATTCAGATTGTTGTTCTTTTGCAGCTTGTCTTTTCTTCAGTTTCTTCATTCTTTTTGCAAACTAAAAATGAAAATTTTCAGGAGACAAATGAGATTTTGCAATATTTATGTGTTCCTCTTTCTCATCATCACTGCTGCTGTTATCAGGTGATTTATCAAAGTGTACAGATTTATCAGAATCACCATCTGATATATCAGAATCAGACGGTGTTTTGTCAAAAACAACTTCCTTTTCTGGAACATTTTCATTTTGCTCAAGTTCATCTAAACTTTGTATGCTATCATCTGAGCTATCTGAAACATCTCCAAAATGTTCTGAAAGTTTATCAGTACTGTCTGAACTTTCATCAGATGACATAGACTTTTCATCTTCACTTTTCACATTCTCTCCGATAGATCTCATCCAAGTAGCAAACAAATTTGGTTCTCGGACAATTTTGGCAATGAAGGCTTTGAACTCTCCCTTCTTATCCACAAACATATCCCAACTGAAACCTTCAGGTAGTTTCTCATCATCTTGATCGATAATGCGTGCTTCTGTGGCTTCAGATGATATGTAATCATTCCAGCTGAAATCTACCAAACATGCTCTCTTAGGATCTTCAATCTTTCTCCCATGAGCAGTCTGAGGTTCTTGGGATTGTCCAACTTGCTGATAGATAGCTTTGCGATAATAATCATCTTTCCCAAATGAATTCTGTGCTCCGCTAGCTTCTCTTCCTTTGCACTCCCGCTTGAAATGGCCTTTTTCCCTGCATCGAAAACAAGTAACTTTAGATTTATCAAAACCTAAAGTTGAAACATGAGCATCTAAAAAATCATTTCTCCCGGTAATGGTTTTGAATTTCTCAGCCCGACGAAGAACACTTGCAAGACACCATTTGATATCCATAAGTTCCATTTCCTCAGCGTCTATTTGATCATAATCCTCTTTAGTGAGCATAGGATTTCCGATCCGACCAGCCACTAGACCTTCATAGGATAACAGAACTGAACCCAGAAGTGCCATATGATCTTTCGCAGTGTCTTCAGAAAAGTTTTGACCTTCTGGTAGGTTGAGAGCTATGTTGCATTGAATCACATATCCGTTTCCAGTTTTTGTACTTTGAGATTGAAAACTTGTGTTAGTCTCTTTCGGATTCACACTTGGAAACGATGAAAACCCGCTGCTACTCTTGTTCGAGCCCTGATCAGCTTTCTCAGATGAATCACCAGCACTGAAAGCGGTTTGAATTTTCGGACTTCTTTCAGATTCAGTAGCTGGAATACTACCCCTGTAATACATCTTCACGTCCTGTTGACCACTCGGACTGTTCATTCTAGCGATCTTTTGCTGCTCAAGATCCTGACTCTCATTTTTCTCAATAAACTGTGAAATTGTCAGCCCATCATACACACCAGTATTCTTTAAGATCATCAAATACGTTCCCCACTCTTTCTGAGGTAACACATCCGCCAACTTATCCACCCATTCCTCTCGACCTTTTTCAACTCCTAACATCGATAACGATCGCACTAGGTGACAATATCTTTCAATTAACTTTTTAGTATCCTCTCCTGGCAAACTACTAAACAGATCGAACTCTTTCTTTAATAATGCTTTCTTGCTCTTTATCATGTTTTCACTTCCCTCGAACTTGACTTTTAATGCATCCCAAATAGACTTAGCAGTTTTGTCGTGTTGTAACAAAATGAATATATCTTCCTTAATTGCCTGCTGTAACAAACTGATCATCATTTTCTCGGCTCTATACATTGCTCGTTCTTGCTCAGTAAACTCGGATATCTCTTTAATAACTTGCAACTCTGTTCTAGGCAAAGTGTACTTCTTCAATATGCACTCCCATGATCTGAGATGGTTTGCTTGAACCCAGTTTTCAAACCTATCTTTCCACCCATAATACTCCTCAATGCTCATCAATCTAGGGGGCTTTTGAGTCGTTCCCGTTTCATTTTCTAAGTTCATTGCTTGAGCAATTGCGGCTGGAGTAGTCGATGTTGCAAATGCGTTGTAAAACTCGGAATTCATGTTGACTTAACACGTTTTTCAATGCAGCTGACACAAGAGCGATTCAACACCAAACAAATCAGCGAACCAGAAAATAGACTAATGAGCGGACCAAACTGATTCAAATGAGCGGTCCACAAATGAGTCAAAGAAGCGATCCAGAAAAAATGTCTTTGGAGCGGTCCAGAAATCTACACTCAAGCGATCCAGAAATTGATTTTCGAGCGATCCAGAAATTACCTTTCGAGCGGTCCAAAATTTAACTAAAAGCGATCCAGAAATAATCACTCGAGCGGTCCAGAGATTGTTTGTTCGAGCGGTTTCAAAAGTTGTTCTAAAAGCGGTCCAGAAGCAAATTTACGAGCGGTCCAGCTAAAATGTGAATGAATGAGCGGTCCAAACAGTGACCTAAGGGCGATTCACAATGACTTCACTTCGAGCGGTCCACATTCCGAACATGTTTTGATCTGTTTTTAAACTGAATTTCGGTCTGAAACTTCCAAGGGTTTGTCTAAGTATGATGTTACACAGTCTGTGAGCTTTTGAACGAAATTCACCCGTGAAATCTCCTAGAAATATGAAAAGAAGGTGTAGAAACGAGAAGAAACAATGAAATCCGGCTATAATCTGCAGAAAACCTCCTCCCAAGCTCTGATACCACTTGTAGGATCGAATGCTGACCCAAACGAGTCGTTCAGAGGTTAACTCTTGCGTTTCAGATGCGGAATAATAAGAAATGCAAGTAGATATAGCTTGTTCTTCCTCCTAACTGCCTGTTTTACTGATTTGAAATGATTTACAGCTCGATCTTCACACCGGCAAAGCTTCGGCGTGGAATACAATGACTCTCTACTAAGGATCGCTCTTACTCTCCTATATATAGACCTCTGGAACCGCTCATGTGACACTTGTCTATATGAGCGATCCAGACTTGTTCACATAAGCGACCCACATGTGCCCAATAAGCGACCCAAGCCTCTAAAGACCCTATGAGCGATCCATGCTCCTAAAACCTATACAGACTCCTGTTTTCTCGTAAAACGTGCCCTATGCTATACAATACAATGCAAGACCTGATTCTAGACACCTAGACGGAATCAACAGATGTAGTGCACCAACAACTTGGTTTACGTGCCTGTGTGGCTGCATGGGGAAGGAGAGGGGTGACGATCGTGAAGATGATAAAGGGGGTACATCCCCTGTGCAAGGTACGAGGAAGAATGATGGAGGAAATATGTCTGATGGGGTAAATATCAATCAGGTGGAGGACTTGGATGGCGAATCTACACCAGGTACAGCTCCTGTACGTGGTATTGGACTGAGGGTTACAAACATTGAAGGTAATACAATGTGGCCGCGAAGAAGTATTTATTCTACAAGTAGTACTTCGGTGATTGATGGTCTTGCTGCTATTTCCATTCCGGTTGAACTGGAGCATAAGGGGGGGGGGATGGGTTTTACGCATGCAAACCCTAATACCAATGTCCAGGATGATTTATTCTATACTAGCCCTAATATGGAGACTTAAGTCATATGGTGAAAACTTGGAAGGAACGAAGATATCCTCATCAACTGATAATGGTGTGGAAAGTGAAAAACAAAAACCTATGTCTTTTGCTAGTGTTGTTCAGAAGAAGAAAGATAGTATTAAGGTGAATTTCCGGAAAATGGAAGCTAGTGAACAGATGGAAGGTGTGGATGTTGTGTTACCAGTGTCATCGGTCAAAGAGGTGAGTGATCGTTATATAAACACCTTGTATGGGTATTTTCTCGAAAAGCGACTTGCGTTTCCGGTAGTTGATTACTTTAGTAGGAATAACTGGTCAAAGTATGGGATTTCTAAACTTATGATGAACGCCAAAGGGTTCTTTTTCTTCAAGTTTAAAACCAAAGAAGTTATGGATCAATTGCTGGAAGATGGTCCTTGGATGATAAAGAATGTGCCGATAATTTTGAGAGAGTGGACTCCGGCTGTTACGGTAGTGAAGAAGGATATTAGTTCTATTCCGGTTTGGGTTAAAATGCATGACATCCCTTTGGCAGCTTTTACGGAAGATGGATTGAGTCTGGTTGCTTCGAAAATAGGTGTGCCAAAAAAATTGGATTCCTACACGGCGACAACGTGTACGGAATCATGGGGGAGGAGCAATTTTGCTAGAGCATTAATTGAGGTTAATGCAGCGATGGATTTAAAACGGAATGTTACTATTGCGGTTCCTGGTTTGAATGGTAATAGTTACTCTAAGGTGGATATTAGAGTTGAATATGATTGGGAACCAGTTAGATGTTCAGCATGCTGTATTTTTGGACATCATGATGCTACATGTCCTAAAAACCCGGTTCGAATGGCTACTAAAAACCCGAAGGAGCAGGGCCAGGATGATGGATATACGGAGGTAACAAGGAAGAAAGGGAATCAGGTGGGAGTGAATAGCAAAAACCAAAAAGCTCAGCAAGGAATCCAGCTGAAAAACCAGAAACCAAAGATGGTTTACAGGCCGATACCCAAACATAAGTCGAGTGGGAATGTTGTGTCTTCGTCTCAGGTTCGGGTGTCTAATTCATTTGATATTTTGCAAGAGGATGGTGAGGGAATCCGACAGGAGAACCTCACTTATAAACCAAGTGACAAGCCGGAAACAAGTAAGAAAGGTGGTAAGAGTAATGGGAAGGAGGTGCTAATAGATGCTATTGAAGTTGAAGACCTTCTTAAAGAAATCCCGAGGTATATGGATCGGAAATTAGATGGCAAAAATTCTGAGGGTGCAAGCACACCTGGTCACGAGGTGTCCAATGGGTAGCATTGCTGCGTGGAACATAAGGGGGTTGAACCGCTCCCTAAAACAGAAAGGGGTTCATCAAGTAATTGTGGAAAATCGTTTACAGGTGTGTGCTATTACGGAAACTCATGTAAATGCGTCAAATGTTTATAAGGTTTGTAAGAAGGTTTGCCCTATGTGGAGTTGGGCTTCTAATGCTGCATGTTGTAGTAAAGGTACTCGTATTATGGTGGGTTGGGATGCAAACTTAGTTGATGTTATGATTCTGGCTCAGTCGGATCAAGTGGTTCATACGCAGATTTTATTCAAAGTGGATCAAAAAACATTGTTTTGCTCTCTAGTTTATGCTGACAATCAGTATAAAAATAGGAGAGATCTTTGGAAGAACTTATGTATGCATCATTCGTTTATGCGAGATAAGCCGTGGGTGATTATGGGCGATTTTAATTGCTCCTTATTCCTTGATGATACGCTTTCGGGCTCTTCTACAAATAGCATAGGGATGGCTGATTTTAATGAGTGTGTGAATGCTATTGAGGTGTTTGATATAAACAGTTTGGGTCTTCATTACACATGGACGAATAAGCAGCAAAAACATCGTGCAGTTTTTAAGAAGATTGGTCGGATTCTTGGGAATACCAAGTTTATAGATTTGTTTCCAGCAGCCGCAGCTTGTTTTCATCCTTATCGGCTTTCGGATCACACTCCATGTATCCTTGTCTTGTCGAATGTTACTAGAGACAAACCGAAGCCTTTTAAATTTGTCAATTTGTTAGCTGAAAAGAAAGAATTTAAAGAGGAAGTCACTCGGATTTGGGATATGGATATTCCAGGAGTGTCGATGTTCCAGGTTGTTAAAAAGCTGAAATTATTGAAGACTCTGATGCGGAAGTTGTTACTCAAACAAGGTAATTTACATGAAAATGTTAAGCGCCTTAGGAAGGAGATGGATGAATGTCAATGTGCTTTGGATGAAGACCCGTTGAATAATGATCTGATGAACAAACAGTCGGAATTGCTGCAACTTTATAAGAGTGCCGTGACGGATGAGGCTTTGTTTCTTCAGCAAAAATCCAAAGTTGACTGGCTAGCGTTAGGAGATTCGAGTACGAGGTACTTCCATAGTGTAGTATGTTGGGATTGAACCCTGCCAAAGGAACAGATAATAAAAGCCAAAACTGGATCAGAGCAGTGGATCCAGAATAAGCAGATGTTATGCATGCAAATCTCTCCCCTTGAAACTGGTTTCAACATCTGCTGACCTCCTATCTGCTGATCATGCAAACTGCTGACCTACAACTGCTGATCAAGTGAAAGACTGTTGAAGAACTAAAGCTCTGCTGCTCAATCTACTGCCTTGTTTCAAGCACTGCTGATCATGACAAGTACTGCTGGGTTCACAGCAGTGGGAGGATGCAGTAGCTGTTTATGTTTACTTTATGTAATGAATTGTAACATCAGTAGTTAGCATAGCAGTATTTGTATATGTCAGTTGTTAAGAGTTTGTTAGGAGGTTAGATGTCACTTTCATGGTGACGTCAGCTTAGATGCTCAGTGGTTTGCTAGTGCCTATAAATAGAACAGTACTCTGTACTATTCTGTTTAGCTCTTTCACCATCTTCTTCCTGCATGAACAAATACTGAGCTGGCTGAGGGGGAGTTTGCAAAGCATACATGCAATTGTAATTAAAGTTTGAAATAAATTTAAGCATTTGATTCTTTGTTGAAAATGTATGTTTGAAAGCATTTCTTCTGTTTGATTGTGAAAAGTTTGCTTCCATTTAATTTCCGCTGCACTACTCTTTCATTTTTCATCTTAATTCAAACACAAATCACAATCAATTCAAACTCAGATCCTAACAATTGGTATCAGAGCTTGGACAGTCAAATTTGATTTAACAATCATTTTGACATAAATAGTTCAGCTCACAATCGTTGATACTGATAGTTTGTTCGTTTCGTTGAAAAACAGAGCAAGGTTTAATCACCATTAAAGTTGATTAATCAGTGCCTGTAAAACAACCAGGATGACGTCACAATCACAAGATGATAAGAATAACATCGGTTCTCTTTTCAAACCACCCATGCTTAAACGTAATGAGTACAACATCTGGGAGAGAAGGATAGGTCACATCCTTGCTCAACAGAACACTGGATGTTGGAGGTCTGTTGTTTTTGGTCCTCATGTTCCTATGGTGCCAAGTGCTGAGGATGCAAAGAAGTTCGTTCCAAAACCAACTGAAAACTATACTAAAACTGATTTTCAAAAGTTCGAACTCGATGCCAAAGCATTTAGCATCATAGCTTCTACGTTACCCAACGAAATCTATGCTAGGCTGTTACACTGTAACAGTGCCAAAGAGTTGTGGGATGCATTGAAGGAACAATTTGGGGGGACGGAAGAGGTTATTGAAAACAACAGGGAAATTCTGAATCAGCAGTATGAAACATTTTGTCACATCAATGGGGAATCACTAACCCAACAGTTTGAGCGTTTCAGCTGTCTCATCAGTGAACTAAGGCTTGTTAAAGTTACATTTCCAAATGTAACTCAAAATAGCAGGTTCCTTAGATCATTGCCCGAAAAATGGGACACAATTGCTTTTGTCACCAGGAATTCAGCTGAGTTTAAAGATCTGACCCTGACCCAACTCCATGGTAGACTCCTAACCTATGAAAGGGAGTTAAACCAGAAAAGGAAGTTGCAGGAGTCTGGTAAAGTTGCTGATGACTATTCATTTGGCAGCACAGCTCTGTTTGGTCAGGAAGAATCTGGTAGCAGCAGTAAGGATCAGAGTTATGATCATTTTATTGACATAACTGCTGGTGCTAATTTTAACAACTCTGATTCTCACTCTGCAAATTATGCTTTCACTACAAATAATGAAAACCAGATGTCAGATAATTTGTGCTTTGAACTCAATGATTTGCAACACTTTGATCCCACTAACTTAGAAGAGATGGACATATTGCATCAATTGGCTTTGATTAGTGTTAGAACAAGCAAATTCTACAAAAGAACAGGGATAAAATTCCCAAGGCTTCATGGGAATTTAAGGGTGGGGTTGGATAAGTCGAAAATCAAGTGTTACAAGTGTAATAGGCTAGGTCATTTTGCTAGGGAATGTAGGAGTCAAACCACTGGTCCAATAATTACTCATCCTAGTTCAAACCCTAGACCACAACAGCAAAACACTGTGCATTATACCCAATATGCCCCTACAGCACATGTTAACACTGCTCATTATGCGGCAACCCCTATGCCTGTGCATTATGTGCAAACCACTGTTCCACAAATTCTGTATGTTCAAGCCACTGTTCCTCAGGCACAAGTGCAACCTGTTGCACCTCAACAAGCTGCTCCAACAGTGACACAACCAGAACATCAAAGCTTTTTCACACAAGGCTTTGTTGATTGGAGCAGCATGCCTGATGAACTCGGTGATGAAAATTTTGCTCTCTATGCTTCTAATGATGCTTTTGATGATGAATTTTGTTTGATGGCATTAGAGTCAATACCAGAAGGGGTTGAAACTGAAGGTGAACAACTAAGTGCTGAAACAGTGGATGAAGTTGCTGAAGCAATTGTTACTGCAGTTGCTGGTAAACTACTGCTGGGAGAAAATTCAGAAACCCTGATTGAACCACTGTCCGACCCTTGGTCCAAAGATGACAAAGAGAAAGAAGAGTTGAAGAAAGCTGGTGAGGAAGAAGGGAGAGCTGATGAAGAAGATGATCATCAATGTAATTGTTCCATGATGGCTGCTGCCAAGGTAACTCCTCAAGTTCTTGAAAAACTATGTTCAGACAAATGTATCATTGCATTTGCTAACATCAAAGAGGTAAATGAAAACCTTAGGGATAAGGTCTTGTCTGATGAAGTCAAATTCGAAAAGTCATTAAAAGAACTTAGAAACAAATTGGCTGAAAAAGATAAAGAGATCAGCAGTTGAAAAGAAGAGCATAGCATAACCAAAACTCAACTCCAAACTATGGTAAAAAAATACCAAGTTTGCAAAAAGGAGTTGGAGTCCACCCAGATCACCTGTGAAAGATGGGTGTAGTCTTGTAAAGGGTATGAGGTTATGCTTGCAAAACAGCTTGAAAGCAATGTCAAGTTTGGAATAGGACATAGAAAATATGATGAACTTGTAAACACTGCTGAAAAACAAGCTGGTTCAACTGAGATAATACCAACCAACAAAAATGGCCAAGAGGTTAAAATAACCGACAAACTTGGTAACAAAATTACTCTGGAAAGATCTGTGGAATCCTCAACTTTTGAGGAGATTGAGAAATATCAATTTAAACCCACATGGTCTGATGAATGTGATATCCTGGAAAACTTCAAACCAATGGATTTCACAACCACTGATGGTGTAAAAGCTCCAAAAGCAAAGATCATTCCAATCAAAGATATTCCAACAGTGGTTCAAAACTCTGTTGCAAATGAATCTGAGAAAATGAAGAAAAGAGAAAAGATTAAAAACTTGTTTTGTGATTTTTGTGAAAAAAGAAATCATCTAACAAAAGACTGTTTTCATCTAAAAGCACATGATCTAAACAAAACAAGTATCATTGTACCTGCTGAGAGCTGCACCATCTGTGGTAAAGATAACCATAAAACTAAGGAATTTGTGTATCTCAAAAACTTTGATGAGAAAAAGAAGGAGTACACAGCAAAAACATTCTTAAGTTCATCAGCATCATCTGTCAAATTCACCAAGAAACAACCACTGTTTGTACCAGTCCAAACAGCTGTCACAAAACAGCTGAACCAAACATCTGTTCAAAGGGATGTTCAAGTGACTGATGCACCCTCTGCCAATCAATTCAGGAGAGGCAAAGGACAACCATCATACCAAAGGATTCCAAGAGTGAACAGACATCCTTTTGGTTATCAACAGGTGATTGGCCAAGACCCCCAACAATGGTTAGAGAAAAACATTCTCAAAAATGTTCAAATCCCTGAGCTAACCACTGTCCATGCATCTGTCATCATCCCAGACACTATTGAGACCCCATCCAAAGCCTTACTGGCTTTGGAGACCTTAATGAACAAATTCTTTTACTTCATGTGCAGGGAGCTTCTGCATGCTTAGATAGTCTTTGGTATGTAGATAGTGGAGGCTCCAGGCACATGACAGGATGTAAAGCCCTACTCAAAGATTTCAAAATCCATAGAGGGGGTGATATATCCTTTGGGAATAATAGTAAAGGGAAAGTTCTGGGGTCTGGTACAGTTTAGTCTGGAAATATAGAATTTGAAAATGTCAATCTGATAGAAAATCTGAAATTCAATCTCCTGATTGTCTCACAAATGAGTGACAAGGGGTATGGGACATTCTTCACAAAGGAGTGTTGTAGGATTGTTGGACCAGAAATGGTTGAAAAGATTGAAGCAATAATAAAATCAGGAAAAACAAAACTTGTTGCTCAAAGAAGTGGCAATGTTTATGTTGTTGATATGTCAAAAGAGTGTCCCAGAACTGATGCTTGTCTGTTCTCAGCTGCCTCTAACAAAGAGACAGAGCTTTGGCACAAAAGACTGGGGCACACAAATCTCAAGACAATCAATGAAATTTCAAAAAATGGCTTAGTGAGAGGCTTAGCACAAAAAATGTTTTCATGTCCTGAGCATTGTGTTTCCTGTTTAAAAGGAAAACAACATAAAAGCTCTTTTAAGCCCATTGAAGAGTCCAAAACAACCCAGTGTTTGCAAATGCTGCACATGGATTTGTTTGGCCCAGTGCAAGTCATGAGTATCAAAAAGAAGAGATATTGTTTGGTTATTATTGATGACTTCTCTAGGTTTACATGGACCTTTTTTCTACACTCAAAAGATGAGACTGCAGGCATTTTGCAAGACTTTGTGACACATGTTGAAAAGCAATTTGACCTTCCAGTGAAAGTCTTCAGGAGTGACAATGGCACAGAATTCAAAAATAAGGAGTTGGATGCCTTCTGTGTGAAGAAAAGGATTGTAAGGCAGTACAACATCCCTAGAACACCAGAGCAAATGGGGTTGTTGAAAAGAAGAACAGAACATTGATTGAGGCTGCCAGAACCATGCTTACAGATTCAGGTTTGCCATTAACTTTTTGGGCAGAGGCAGTAAACATTGCTTGCTATGTCCAAAACAGAGTTTTAATCAATTCCAGGCACAAAAGACTGCTTATGAAATTCTGTATAAAATAAAGCCATTAATCTCATATTTCAAAGTTTTTGGTTGCCCATGTTTCATTCTAAACTTAAAAGACTCTATCTCAAAGTTTGCAGCCAAAATTGATATGGGATACCACCTGGGATACTCAACCACTGCTAAGGCCTACAAAGTGTTCAACACAAGGACCAAAGCAGTGGAAGAGACTTTGAATGTAAAACACTGGATCAAAGTCAGCATGTGTCCACTCCTTTACCCCCTATGCCACCACCTTTTGAAGCCACTGCTGGGTCATCAAAGTCACCAGCAGTGGTTAGCTCAGATGATACACATTTGCAGCCCTCACCACTCAATGCCATTGTTCCATACACAGGGGAGTTAATCTTCCTGAAATCTCATCCACCAGATCAAATCATTGGCAACATCAATGAAGGGGTGCTCACAAGAAGACAATCCCAAAACATTTGTCTTTTTGCTGGTTTTCTATCACTCCATCAGCCAGTCAAGTACCAAGAGGCACTGAAAGACAACAGCTGGGTAGAAGCCATGCAAGAGGAGCTCCAACAGCTTAGAAGACAACAAGTATGGGAGCTTGTTCCATTGCCAGAGGGTGTAAGTCCTATTTGCACAAAATGGGTCTTCAAAAATAAAACTGATGAAAGGGGTATTGTAGTCAAGAATAAAGCCAGGCTTGTGGTTCAAGGTTTTAGACAAGAAGAGGGCATTGACTATGATGAAACATTTGCCCCTGTAGCAAGACCTGAAGCTATCAGACTCTTTCTGGCCTTTGCTGTCAACCACAACATCAAGGTGTATCAAATGGATATCAAATGTGCATTCCTCTATGGTAAGATTCAAGAGGAGGTTTATGCTTGTCAACCTCCAGGTTTTGAGGATCCATTTAATCCAGATCATGTCTACAAGCTGAATAAAGCTTTGTATGGCCTGAAACAAGCACCAAGGGCCTGGTATGAAACTCTTTCCACCTCTCTACTTTCCATTGGTTTCACCAGAGGCAGAATTGACAAAACAATGTTTTTAAAATGGAGAGGGAAGGATTTGATGATTGTCCGAATTTATGTGGATGACATCATTTTTGGAAGCACATGTAATAAAATGTGTGAAGAGTTCAGGCAACTCATGACAGCTGAGTTTGAAATGAGTGCAATGGGTGAACTCCAGTGCTTTCTTGGTCTCCAAGTAAGGCAACTACAAAATGGCACTTTCATCCATCAAGGCAAATATGCCAAATAACTTTTAAAGAAATTTGATATGGATGATTGTAAGCCATGCAGTACACCCATTGCAACCAATAAATTAGTCATGTCTGATGAAAAGGATGATTTGGTTGATCAGACCTTATATAGAAGCATGATTGGGTCTTTATTGTACCTAACTGCATCTAGACCAGATATCATGTTTGCAACATGTGTCTGTGCAAGATCCCAGTCAGCCCCTAGAAAGTCAAACCTTATTGCTGTAAAAAGGATATTCAGATACCTAAAAGGTGCTCCCACACTTGGTGTCTGGTATACAGCTAATGGTAAAATTGAGCTTTCAGGTTTCTCAGATAGTGACTTTTCTGGATGTGACAAGACAAGGAAGTCTACCTTAGGAGGGTGCCAATTCCTAGGCAATTGCTTAGTGTCTTGGCAAAGCAAAAAGCAAGCAGCTGTTTCCACATCCACTGCTGAGGCAGAATATATAGCTGCTGCAAGTTATACAGCCCAACTGCTCTGGCTTCAAAATCAGTTGCTGGATTTTGATATCACTGCCTTGAAGACTCCACTCATGTTGGATAGCAAGGCAGCAGAAAATATCATCAAAAATCCAGTTTCTCATTCCACCACCAAACACATCGACATCAGACATCACTTTGTGAGGGATTCCTATGAAAAAGGTTTGATTTCTCTGCATCATGTTCCAACTAAGGATCAGCTGGCAGATATGCTAACCAAAGCATTAGACACATCCACCTTTGAAAGCTTGATCTCTAGGATTGGCATGCTAAACATGGAATAACAGGCAAAATCCTGTTTTTCTATGAATAAAAGCATTAAAATGTTTTCAGAAAATCAAAAATCCATCCTTAAAAATAGCTAAAAATGAATTTTTTCATTAAAAATCCTAAAAGTCTGCCATAACCACTAATGGGTTCAAAAGTCTGCTCTACTTCAAAAGTCTGTCCACTGCTGAAAATCATCCCCTGCTCTCATTTTCCTCTGATAAGCACTGTTGTTCAAAATCAGTGTTGCATCCACTGATATGCTATCCACTGATAGTGAAAATCATCCACTGCCTCCATTACCGTTGCAACCATTGCCTTCACCAGTAGCTTTCACAAAAATAATGCCCTTCGCTTCATCAGGGGATAGTACGTGGACAGTACATAGTGGTCAGACCTTTTGTAACCGCTGCCACGTCAGCATTCACTTTTTCCTCTATAAAACCCCTTTCAAAACCCCAAACAGGGTCTTACTGTCGAATTGAATTCACAAAAATTCTCTTCTCAAAGCAGTTTTTCTTCACATTTCATCAAATTTCTCCACAAATTTCTTCAATCGTCGTCTTCAAAACGATGACCAAATCAAAGGCTTCCGCAAAATCATCATCGAAAGTTGCCTCTCAAAAGGCTACACCCACCGAAATTCCACACAAACTCTCTCATAATCTTCTGGGTCTTCTCACAAAGCCCGGCACCACCGATACCTTTGATTCCATCCTTGATATGCTCAATGCATCAAAGTATAAAACTTTGTTAGCCGCCTATGCACCCATTTACTTGACAACCCAGAGAGAGTTTTGGAAAAATGCAACCCTTGAAAAACAAGGTGAAACTGTCACTATCATTACCTCTTCTCTAAAGGGCAAAGCTGTCAACATCACACCGCAATCCATATCAGAGGTCTTTCAGCTCGATGATCAGGAAGGTAAAGATTCTTTCCCTAAAAACGAGTTAAAATTGATTTCATTGAGAGAGGGTATGCAAACACAATGATGAAGAGAGATACCTTACAAAAAGGTTTCTTCACTCCTGCAACAAGATTTTTATTCCATACCCTCCTCATGTGTGTTTCAAATAAAACCACCTCTTTTAATGAAATACCATTGAAGATTCAAAACCTGGGGTATGCTATTCTTCAAGAAGAAAACTTTAATTATTCCCAGGTAATCTTTAATGATTTGGTTAAAAATGTTGAAACAAAATCATTCTTTCTGTTTCCAAGATTTCTAAGTTATTATTTTGAGAAAAAAATCAGTAAGGATGATATTGCTGTAATAAACCAAGGTGAATCTCTACAAATGCACAGCTTAATTGCTGAAACTTTTACAAGAATGTCAACACCTTGCAAAACACAAGCAGAGGTGTCTGAGCAGAATTTAGCAGCAAACAGTGCTCCTCTGGCATCTGCTGCTGAGCCCACTGCTCAAGGTGATCAAGGTAGCAAAACAACTGCCTTGAAACCCACACCTAAACTCACCAAAAAGCCACAGAAAAAGAAAACTCAAAAACCCCCCCAAACCTACCAAAAAGGCAACTCTGGAGGATGAGATACCAGAGCAACTGCCAGTGACAGCACAAAAGTCACACGAAACCACTGCTGCTACTTCCTCACAGCAGTTGGTAAAAATATCTCACACCATATCTGAAAATCCTCCTGCTTCTTCACAAAAAGAACAGGTTGTACAAACAGGGTCACCACATCATGATGCTCTGGAAGCACTTGTTTCCATTATCCATAGCCCAATGCCCGGGGCAAATCCTCTTTCTACACCCAAACTCACATCCCCAATTCCCCGAAATACCAAAATTTTGTTGGATGCAATTGATTTGAACCTGGCACAAACCAGTCCTTCTCAATCACCTGTTCATGAGAATATACTTCAACAAGAGACTGGGCCTGATGTATCAATCTTTACTAACCCACCAACACAACCTGAGGAGGTTACACCCCTTGAGTTACAAGTAACTCTTGGTGATAATCCAAGTGAAGCAGCCACTACAAGTGCTGAACCTACAGGTTTACACTTGGACAGTGGTTACATCAATAAGACTTCCTTGGAGGCAATTCCTTCTATAACACCTCTGTTATCTGCTAGAGTTTGTATTAACCACTGGTTCCATCGAAAGATTATCAAGTGTTGAAGGAAGAAGACCCCAGTACAAAGAAAAAGGGGCATCAGTTGTTGATGTTTGGAGTACACTCCCTACCTCAACCTCTGATAAAAGCACTGCTTGTGGGAAATCAGATGATCCCATTAAGTTGGGTGATGGATACCTCTGTTGCAGAAATTGACGGACAGAGTTAAAAAACTGGATACCTCTGTTGCAGAAATCAAAGAAATGCTGCATCAGTTGTTGACAGTTCAAATGGTACAATTCACTGTTGTTCCACCTCAAGCACCTGCTCCACCACCAGCAGATGTTACAAATGAGCTCTGGAACCATTTTCAACCTTTTCTCCAACAACAACAACACGTGGCTTATCAGCAACATGAAAAACATGTCCAAGAGCTGAGAAACACAATGGAGTCTAGGTTCAAGAACACACAAGATGACATCAAGGCTATCAAGGTCCATCTGTTGACAACCACTGGCACTGCTCCTCCAACAGTTCTTTTTATTGATGAACTCCCCCCAGATAATGCTAAAAAGGGGGAGAAAATTCAGGAGTGGAGGAAGAAAGGGATTGATAATGGTCTGTATCTTGAGTCTGAAAAGGATGCTATGCTCAGAAACATTCCTTTGCCAGATGGAAGCAAGAAGGTTGATGTTACCCAGAATGCACTTGATGAAGGTGTCATAAGTGTAAAAAGGGATAGAGCGGCAAAGGATTTTTCAAGGTGGAATGAGAAGAAGAGAGCTTTCATGGAGCTGAATGCGCAGGGTTGTTCTAGTGTAAAGGATGTTCAAAATCCTGTTCCAAAAAGAAATCTTACTAGAAAAGTAAGGAAACCCAAGTCCACACCATCCAGTCTTCCAAAGCATACTTCATAACCACCATCCAAAAGCCACCAACATCAAACCTCCACCCAAACAGTTGTTGAAACTCCTGCTATATCAACATCTGCTGGTACTTCAGTTGTTACAACATCTGCTCTCACTTCAACACACACCACTTCAACACACACCACTACCACAGCCTTATCACCACCAAAAACAACATCTCCACCATCATCTCCTGCCAAAAAGCATCAGACAGCAGATGTCATAATATATGCTGTAATGACAACAGTGGTTGAAACACCAGTTGTTTCAACAACTGTTAGTCAGTCACAAACCACTGCCACTCAAACCACCTCCACTGTTCCACCCAAAATATCATCTGCCTCTCCTAAAATAAAAAGGAGAAGGATTATCATATCAGATGATGATTCTCCATAACCACCACCAACAGCTTTAAAATCCCAAGCACTTGTCACAATTCCAAAACCCATTCCTCTCTCTTCAGCTCAAATCCAAAAGCCATTACCTCCTGCAGGTGTTGTTTTTCCTTTGGAACTCATAGCAGTTAGGGAGGAAATCAAATCTTTCTATTACGAGGATGACCCTGCCAAAAGGAGTTTGCCATCGATTGAAGGATATCCCAGGCCAAATAATATTGAAGAATATTTGAAAATCAAGGCCAAGCAAGTAGAGGATATCTCAATCAAAAATAAACAAGGGAAATCTGATAGAGAATTTCAGCAAAACTATCAGTTTCTACTCACACAGGTCAGATCTATGGAACAATTTGCCAAAAATGTATGTCAGCAAATCTCTGAAAGGGCAGATGAGTCCTTGAGAAAAGACTACATTGAAAACATCATGACCTACAAGAAATACAAGGGGGAGAAACACATGTACAAATACTGGACCATTCCTAAGCTTGAAAAAGAAGTTGCCAGGATTCATGAAATGATAAAAAATAAGGTCAAGCAGACTCCTCCTGAAAAATTCAAACAATTTGAAGCTGACAAGGCCTTAGAGTTGAAGAGAATGAAAGAGGAGCTGGCAGCAGCTGATTATGGGTCAAAAAATTCTGTGTCAAAGTGGGGAGAAGCTAGGGTCAGGGCCACCTATAAAAGGTTGGAGGAACTTAGGAAGAAAGATCCAACAACTCCACAAAAGCCAGATTACTCTAAAGCAGAGGTCTCAAAAAGAGCACCAAAGCTGCAAGCCAAAAGAACCACTGCTCTTGCTGGTGCTGCCATCTACAAAAGAAGGAGACAAAACCAGTTGGGTGCTGAAACAGTTCAAGATCTAAATGCTGGTAATGACCTTGTAAAAGAGGGCATTAGGTTAATGATGAAAGAAGATCCTGAATTGGAACAATCTGCAAGTACTGCTTAGCCAGACATGAATAGGCCAGCATCACCAAATACCTCATCTAATAAAAATCTCCTAAGAAACCCACCAGGCTCAAAAGTACTAAAGGGGAAAACTGATAAACAGACCGACGTACTGACAGTGTTTAAGTCTAGTGGAGAAGTGTAATAAGGGAACAAGCTCTTGGCTAGAGTCTTGAAGATTTGCAGGATCTCCTTGATCTTCCACTTAGCAGGGATGAAGATGATACATATGCCTTAGCCTTTGAATTGCAACTCAAAGGGCAAATAAGGGAACTGCTGATGAGGCAATAAAGATCTTATAATAATGGGGAGTTTTGGCATTATCTGTTCCAGGGGGAGATTGTTGGGATTGAACCCTGCCAAAGGAACAGATAATAAAAGCCAAAACTGGATCAGAGCAGTGGATCCAGAATAAGCAGATGTTATGCATGCAAATCTCTCACCTTGAAAGTGGTTTCAACATCTGCTGACCTCCTATCTGCTGATCATGCAAACTGCTGACCTACAACTGTTGATCAAGTCAAAGACTGTTAAAGAACTAAAGCTCTGCTGCTCAATCTATTGCCTTGTTTCAAGCACTGCTGATCATGACAAGTACTGCTGGGTTCACAGCAGTTGAAGGATGCAGCAGCTATTTATGTTTACTTTATGTAATGAATTGTAACATCAGTAGTTAGCATAGCAGTATTTGTATAGGTCAGTTGTTAAGAGTTTGTTAGGAGGTTAGATGTCACTTTCATGGTGACGTCAACTTAGATGCTTAGTGGTTTGCTAGTTCCTATAAATAGAACAGTACTCTGTACTGTTCTGTTTAGCTCTTTCACCATCTTCTTCCTGCATGAACAAATACTGAGCTCGGGCTGAGGGGGAGTTTGCAAAGCATACATGCAATTGTAATCAAAGTTTGAAATAAATTTAGGCATTTGATTCTTTGTTGAAAATGTATGTTTGAAAGCATTTCTTCTGTTTGATTGTGAAAAGTTTGCTTCCATTTAATTTCCGCTGCAATACTCTTTCATTTTTCATCTTAATTCAAACACAAATCACAATCAATCCAAACTCAGATCCTAACATGGTAAAAGTGAAGAATCATAGGAGTAGAATTTTTTCTATTCGGGATGCTAATGGTACTTTGTTTGAGGGTGGTATGGTGCCACAAGCTATGGTGGCTCATTACACAAATTTCTTTGGTTCTACAGCAAATGTTTTTGTTCATCCGACTCCGGACTTGTTTCAGAATGTATTAACGGAAGAGAAGGCTGTTCACATGGTTCGTGAGGTTACTGATGATGAGATAAAAACAGCTATGTTCTCTATTGTGGGGAATAAAGTCCTGGTCCGGATGGGTTTACCTCGGTTTTCTTTAAAAAGGCTTGGGATGTTGTTGGTAGTGACGTGTACCGTGCAGTGAAGGATTTCTTTCATAATGGCATGCTGTTACAACAATTGAATCACACAGTGATCTCTTTGATTCCTAAGGTGAAGACTCCTTCGTTTATTACGGACTATCGGCCAATCTCTTGCTGTAATACGTTGTACAAGTGCATTAGCAAGATCATAAGTAATCGTATTAAAGATGGGTTGTCGGATATCATCAGTATCAACCAGTCCGCGTTTGTTCCCGGAAGACGAATTTCTGATAATATTCTTCTAACGCAAGAAATAATGCACAATTATCATCGCAAAATTGGGCCTCCTAGACGCGCTTTTAAAGTCGATATTCAGAAGGCATATGACACTGTTGAATGGAGTTTTTTTAAAGAGCTCGTTAACAGGATTTGGTTTTCATGCTAAGATGATTTGTTGGATTATGGCGTGTGTGACTTCTAAGTCTTTCTCGCTGGCTATAAATGGGAACTTGTTTGGATATTTCAAAGGGAAAAGAGGGTTGAGACAAGGTGACCCTATGTCGCCTTATTTGTTTACTATGGTCATGGAAGTTCTTACACTGATTTTACAACAGCAGGTGGCGGTTTCAAATGATTTTAAATTCTATATTAACTGTCAAAGGCAAAGTATCACTAACTTGTGCTTTGCGGATGACCTTTTTTATTTGCTAGAGGAGACCAGAAATCGGTGAAAGTTATTATCAGTGCTCTTGATACTTTTAAGACTATGTCGGGCCTTGTACCAAGCATGACAAAGAGTACAGTGTTCTTTGGTAATGTGACGGATCAGGTTAAAACTTGTATTCTTAGTATTATGTCGTTTGAGGAAGGTACTCTTCCTGTTCGTTATTTGGGGTGCCTTTGATTTTGTCGCGGTTGAAATATAAAGATTGTAAACGTCTCGTGGAAAGTATGGATGCAAGGATTAATGACTGGAAAGCTAAGTGCTTGTCATTTGCGGGTAGAGTGCAACTCATTAGGTCGGTTCTAGCTTCAATGCACATATATTGGGCCTCGGTTTTTATATTACCCAAACGTATTATTCATGAACTGGAAGTCAGGATGAGGAAATTCTTATGGACACAAGGGAACAGTATTAGAGGGAAAGACAAGGTGAGCTGGAAAGTGGTGTGCTTGCCAAAACGTGAGGGTGGATTGGGCATTCGAAGAGTGGAATATATGAATATCGCTTTGATGGTTGTCCATATATGGAGCTTGATTACTCATGGAGAGTCTTTATGGGTCAAATGGATCCACTCTTATCGTATTCGAGACATAAATTTTTGGGACATTCCGATCAGAAGCAACATTACTTGGAGCTGGAGGAAAATGCTTCAGTTACGATCTAGTATTCGCGATTATATTTGGACGAAAGTGGGAGATGGAAAAGATACGATGGTGTGGTTTGATATGTGGAATGATATATGTCCACTTAGGTCCATTGTTACTCCCAGGCTAATTGTTAATGCAGGTTTCAATATGAATACTAAACTGGCCGACATTTTTGTTCAAGGAGAATGGCGATGGCCGGCTACTTGGTTCTCCAGATTTACTGTTTTACTAAATGTTCAGGATTTTGAGATTCATTGTACTCGTAAAGACCAGTTTCTGTGGAGAACGAGACAAGGGTGCCTTACGGATTTTTCAACGTCTGTGGCTTGGGATAATCTTCGGCGTCAGCAAAATGAAGTTATGTGGGCTAATGTTGTTTGGTTTCCCCAAGCTATTCCGAAACATGCTTTCCTTATGTGGCTGATCATACAAAAGAAGCTGAAAACTCAGGATATTATGAGCAGATGGAATTCATCGGGTAATGCGAACTTGAATCTGTTATGTTGCTCGCTGTGTGTTTCGGATCCGGATTCGCATAACCACTTGTTCTTTGAATGTGATTACTCGGCTCAATTGTGGAATGATGTAAAAAGTTTCGCAGGTATGGAGTCAATCCGGAATGAGTGGACCGACATTTTTGAATACTTGGTGGGTATAGCGAACTATAAGTCCACTAATCATGTGATTTCGAAGCTAGTGGTGAGTGCCTCGGCGTATTTTATTTGGGAAGAGAGAAATAGGATACTCTTTACTGCTCGTAAAAGAAGTAAGAATCAACTTGTGGAGGTGATTCGTGGTACTATCAGGATGAAGCTTCATACCATGCGTTTCAGGCCTTCTAATCAGACGGAGCAGGCGTTGCAACAGTGGATGCTTCCTCGTGGAGCGTTGGTAGCTGATGATGATAACGACTGAGTTTTTTTGCTGATGGTTTAGTGTAGGGGTGTGTGTTGTTTTAATGTTTACTTTTGTTGGTGCGTTTTTTTCGGTTAGAGCGCGTGTTGACTATCGTATGGCATGTCATACGTGAGAACTGAGAAGTATTTCTGCTTCTTACTTGTTTATCATTGGTTATAATAATATTTACCGGGGTAACCCTTTTCCCAAAAAAAAAAAAAGACTTTGTATCTCAGGTGCAGGAACGATACCAAGCTTTAACTGTTGAGGTGGAAGCATCTAACGCTAAGGCCCGGGCCAAGCAAACGAAGTTGGAGGAGCGGGAAGAGCACCTTAGAAAACTTCAGCAACATTGTGATTCCCTTGTCTCTGAAAGGAATAAGCTTGCCCAATCTTCTGCCACTCATCAGGCGCGCCTTAAAGAGGCGGAAAGTGCCCTGGAGTAAGTAATCAAACGCTGAGGTGGACAGCCTGACTAGCCAACTAGCTGCCTTGCGGGGTGACAAGAATTGGCTAATAACCAATGGCTTGGTTGGGGCGTTTGAGTATCTCCGTCCGTCGGGACCTTTTACAGCGTTGATAGATCGCCTTTCTGGCGCAGCTTATCAATCTGGCCATCATGATGGTGTTTACAAGGGCTACTTTGAGTGCCAACAATCGGAGAAGATTACTCCCGAGTTCCACACAGCGAGGGGCAAATTTCAGGGTGACATGGCGGATGCACTCGAAGCGGCATACAACGAACCACTGCCCGCGTATGCCGACTTGATGGACAAGGTGAACGAAGATGGCATAGATTCCTTATGCCTAATGTTGGACCCTGCGGAGGAGTCGGATGAGGAATGAGTGTTTTCGTTTTGTTTATTATGTACACTATTCCTCAAGATATTTTGTATGAACGCTGTTTTACTTGGTTTTTGCGCAAATACTTGATTTGTTTGTCAGACATTTAATGCTAATGTCATGATTGATGACGCCGCCATTCATCTGAAATGTGGCGATTTGACGTGTGATGATTATTTTTCATTAACTGTGTTGTCGTCATCACTGTCAAACTGTTTATACTTCTATAAATTAAGTTTCTTTTTCCAAATTTGGTAATTCGAAAAGATGAGTTGGAGGAGCTATAAACAGAGACTTTCTGACATTTTCCGACGCTTAGATGCCGCAGATGGCTTGGTTCGCCTCCAAATTCCGGTGACGGAGGAGATGATCAGAGGAGAAGGAGTGCCTTCTGATGATGTCTTACCCCGGGTTAGCCGGTCTTGTAAGAGCATCATATATGAGGATCCTTCCCAAGCTGAGGCAAGCGCAGCTTCTCTATCAGCTGATACTCTTATGAGAGCCGTTCCACCTGATCATGTTCAACGCTGTGGATTGGTGTACAAACGCCGTGGCAGTGGCCATTCCGGCAGGAAACTGGTTGGTGATCAGGAAGTGGTGGCCCTTCCGGTAAGTGAGGAGAATGTCGATGAGTTGATCATTGATCCTCACCCGTTGGAATATTATGGTGTAGCGTTGCACACCCCTGTAGAGGTGAGGGCAACGCTTTCCCAGAAGTAGATGTTTTGAACATGTTCATTTTTGGTTCCCGTATGTTGGTATTTAGCAACAGGGACAAGTACTTGGTTTTCTGTATGATAGTTGTATTTATTTATTACCAAAATACCTATCTTTTTTGTAGTGGTTAATGTATCTATTACCAAGATACCCACTCTTAGCGCTGTATGTTTATGATCCTTTAACTTATATATGAAAAATCTTTCGCGTCAAGGATGCTTTTTTACCGTTATGTGCAGTTAAAATGCGATGGTAATAGTTTGTACCGTAAAGTGCAATATGGATGCGATGGTAAATGTTGTGGTTTATGCAAGTAATGAGAGAAAATAATAAAAAGAAATAACTTTTATTAACTCAAAACTTAGAAAAAGAAAGAGACATCGTTAGAGATGAATTACACTTGTTCGTAAAAAGAAAAATAATCAAACCCGCCGTTAGGGGCAAGGTCCTACATGTAACATTTTTTTAATTGAGCCGCGTTCCAACTATGAGGAACCGCGGTACCATCTAGCCTAGATAGGCGGTAGGCCCCTTTGCCTAAGTCTTCTTGGATGACGTAGGGGCCTTCCCAGTTGGGTCCCAACTTGCCCGAGGGTTCCGCTCTGCTGGCTTCATTATCACGCATGGCGTACTCGCCTTCCTTGAAGGCATGCTGAGCTACGAGCTGGTTATAGTATTTTTCCAGGGTCTTCTTGTATTTTGCCTCGCTGATGGCGGCTGCCTCACGCCTTTCTTTGAGCATATCCAGGCCTTCCCTTAGGAGCCTGTCATTATCATCATTAGTAGTAAGACGCCGTAGCGAGGGCAAACCAACTTCCGCGGGTATCATTGCTTCCGCGCCATAGGTTAGGCTGAAGGGGGTTTCATTGTTACTCGTCTTAGGCATTGTTCGATGTGCCCAAGCGACATTCAGCAGTTCTTCAACCCAGGAGCTTCCTTCATAACCTAGCCTTCTTTTTATACCATCCAACAAACTACAATTTGCCCGCTCCACCTGGCCGTTTCCTTGGGGATGTGCTACAGATGTGAAGATTTGTTGAATCTGAAGTTCTGCACACCAATCTTGCAAGACCCTATCTGTGAACTGCGTTCCGTTGTCACTTACCAAATACAGCGGCAGTCCGAATAGACACCAGAGGAACTTTTTTGCGTTTTCAGAGGTTATTTTAGCCAAAAGTTTGGCTTCAACCCACTTGGTGAAATAGTCGATTGCTACGATAAGGTATTTTAGCTTCCCGGGGGCTAGCAGGAATGGCCCCACGATGTCAAGCGCCCATTTCTGGAAAGGACTGGCCGCTGTGACTGGGATTAAGTTGTTCTTGGGACGGAGTGTTTAACTACGGCACCTTCGGAGTTCCTCTACCACGTCTTCATGCATCCCGGGGTCCCGCGTGAATGCCACATATGCCCGAGTGTATTTCTTGGATAAGGTATTTTGCCTCTGCTGGGGATTCAAACCGCAGTAGTGGTCCCAAGTATGATTTCCTGTAGAGGACGCCATTGTTGACTTCATATTGCAATGCCTTGGTTTGGATCTTTTGGGCTTCACCCCTGGTGGGAGGTAATTCACCTTTTGTGAGGATCTTTAGTATTGGAGTGTACCAACAGGGTTCTTCTGCCGTCAGGGCGGAAACTTCCCGGGGTTCAATAGAAGGCATTTGCAACGTTTCTACCTTTACTTCACTTTCCATGCCTGAAGTAGCAAGTTTGCTTAAGGCGTCTGCTATTTGGTTTTTTCCCCTGTGGACGTGATTAAGCGTGACATTATCAAAGGAAGCTATGAGCTCCTTTGTTTTAGCCAAATATTTTGCCATTGATTCATCCTTCGCCTCGTAAGTTTCGTTGACTTGATTATTAACCAATAAAGAGTCAACATACGCGTCAACTCTTGTGGCTCCCATAGATTGGGCCATCCTCAAACCCGCGAGTAGCGCCTCATATTCTGCTTCGTTATTAGAGCATTCAAAATCAAAACCTAATGCGTACATCAGCCTTATTTCATCTGGGCTTATCAGCATGAGACCTACCCCGGAACCTTTCCCGCTGGATTATCCGTCAGTGTAAAGTTTACAGGTTTGTCTGGCTGTGCTGGATTCCGGGATATCCTGGATAGCGGGATCCTGTATTGTTTCACCCTCAGGGATTTCGGCCAAGAAATCGGCGATCACCTGTCCCTTGATTGCTGTTCACTTTCGATATTCGATATCCAGGGCTCCCAACTCGATTGCCCATTTAGCCAATCTTCCTGAGATCTCTGGCTTGTGCAATATTTGCTGTAGCAGGTAATTTGTTAAGATCTGCACACGATGCCCTTGAAAATATCTTCTGAGTCACCGGGTGGCGTGAACTAGTGCTAGGACCAACTTTTCAAGTGTTCGATACCGTGTTTCAGGTCTCGCCAGAACTCAGCTGATGTAATTTATGGGTGTTTGCTTCCCATCTCTTTCCACCATGAGTACCACGCTTACCACGTTATGAGCCGCCGCTAGATACATTTTAAGTAGTTCTTCTGGGTATGGCGCTGTCAGCATGGGTAGTTTCTCGATGAAACGCTTCATGTCTTGCAGTGTCACACCCCCAAAATCCACCTGCGGAGTATCACCGCTTGGGAGCATGACTGACCAGGATCAAGCCACCAATCATATAGAACGATACATATAGTAAAAGTAATTGTCATTTAAACCAAACCAAATCCATATGAAGGGTGTTCCAAATCATAAGTAAGTTATCATTATTTAGCGGAAGCGTATAACTAAAACCCATCGTAATAAAGTATCAAGTATCATAAGTGTTTAACAAGATAATCACGATCCAAGCCCACAACGACCTGCTCCTCCATGTGCAAGCTCCATGTACCTAACGACCTGAAAGGCATGTAACAGAGGATCAACAACTAGTTGAGCGAGTTCACAGAAAGTAAACGCGTAATAGTAAGTCCGTATGTAACATGTGGCTCTACTGGGCCGATAGTGCGTTCTATTGGTGGGGGCTTCCCATGTTGTATAACCACTAGACTACTCGTAACCATATGTGTTCTTCACAATCCGAGAACAGTAGTAAGTATAAGTTCACGTAGGTCTTACGTGAGTATCCTTCACATCCGAGGATAGTAATTAAGTATAAGTATCCTTCACAACCGAGGATAGTAGTACGTATAAGTATCCTTCACAACCGAGGATAGTAGTATGTATAAGTATCCTTCACAACCGAGGATAGTAGTATGTATAAGTATCCTTCACAACCGAGGATAGTAGTATGTATAAGTATCCTTCACAACCGAGGATAGTAGTATGTATAAGTATCCTTCACAACCGAGGATAGTAGTAAGTATATGTGTACGTAGATTGCACGTATGTGTCCTGCATAACCGAGGACAATGGTATGGTAGTCTAGTAATAGTGTCAGTACGAATCTATTCAACCTTATTCCTTTAAAACCCATTCCCAAGCCCCGGGAATCCCATGCCTTAGTAAGGGTGTGAACTCACCTTGGTTTGCTCGGTATGCTATGCTCTAGGGTTTATCAAATGTCTAAGTCCGTTACACACGACCTAGGATATGTTGCACATGATACGATGTAAGTGTTTGCATCAAATTAGGGTTTGCAAATCATTGACATTAAAGCAGCTGTGTCTTGTGTGTTTATTGTGTACATGATGATATCTCATAGAATGTTCACGCATGTAGAATCATACAGTTGCATTCAGTATCATACGATTATACACATATAGACTCCTACATCATGTAATCAGTTCATCGTATTCACATAATTCATGCGTCACGCCTTTGCTTTCACATCTCATTCTAACGTGAAGGTTAATCTAATTGTCACCGTTAAGTTACTCAGTACATTAGCAGCGTTATTAAACTTCACAAGTTTAACGAAGTCAAGGATTTAACAAAGTGTCATACACAGCTTAACAGATTAATCATCATCAATCATGCAGTTCATTGTTTCAAATTGAACATCACACAACATCAGACAGGGCCTTGCCATTCCAAAACTCAGACAAGTGTGTGGGGGGGGGTTTCCCCTGTTTAAAAGTCGGATAGCACATGAGGGTTTCAAAACTTGGACAACTTCCACACATGAAATTCGGACTAGGGGGTATGGGGGTTAAAAGTCGGACCAAAGGTTGGGGGATTAAAACTCGGACTACCCCTCCCCTATATGCAAAACTCGGACAACCCATCTTATATATTCAAAAACTCGGACCAGCAAGATGTAAAACACACTCGGGCTAAGTGTGGCATGTAAGTAAGTCGGACTAGGGTTTCAATTGACAAAAAGGTCGGACCAATCACTTTAAACTCGGACCAATGCCCTCTCTTTTAATAAAATTCGGACCAATGAGAAGACAAGCAAAACTCAGACAACACGTATTCATTACAAAGAAACTCGGACATCATAATCATTGAAAGTTCGGACTTACATCTACAATAATAAAACTCGGACTCAAGGCTCCACACAAAACTCGGGCCTTTTTGTGGTGTTAAAGTTCGGACCAAGGCTCTCAAGCCTAAAACTCGGATGATGCAACATACAAGAGGTCGGACATTGTTTATATTAGAAAATCGGACCCTTTGCATTCATTAAAAAGGTCGGACCCCATCATGTATTGATTCCAAAGTTACTATCAATCATGCGAATGGAACAGTTACGTTATTTGTTTTCACGATCTGAAACCCTAACTCATACAGTTCATAGCAGAAATCAAATCACAGTTAACATTTCTAACATACCATGAATCTAAATCATCAGGCAATTGATTGTATGACTAATCAACATTATTATCACAATAATCAGGATCCAAACAATAATCACAGAATATCATATAAGAACTAGGGTTTTCATAAACACACGATCAAGAATCAGGGATAGATAACAATCAAATAATCAACAAACCATTACCTTGTATTGATTCTACAGAAAGAGAGGAATCAAACTTGTGATGTCTTGCCAATGATTTGGTGATGATTGCTAGGAGATTAGAGATTGTAGTACGTGCTTTGGTTTTGTGAAAATGATTAGTGAACAAAGGATTAGGGTTAAGTATAGCTTAAGTTTCACTAATAGCTCTCTACACCCTTAATTAATATATATTACAATAGTACACCATCTCAAATAGTTTCACAGTTTCACCACCAAGTTTATGCATTTGACAAGTCTATCACAATTAACACATAACCATGCATAATCACACAATACGATTCATTGCATCAAAACGTATATAATTCCATAGCAATTAATTGTGCAAATAATCAACTAAACAATACAAGAACGTGCAATAAATGCGAAATAGAAATCTTGGAAATTCGAGTTGTCACATTATCCCCAACTTAAAAGAAATTTCGTCCCGAAATTTAGCATGCTGTTACTGAGGAAGCTAGGTAAGTTGTATCGTTTACTAGTTTTCCTGGGGTGTCACATCATCCCCCCGTTGATTTGGAATTTCGTCCCGAAATTCAGTAGTAGTAGCTTCAGCCTCAGTAGTGGTTGCATTGGTTTCGAATAATTGGGGGTACTTTTCTGTCATCTGGTCTTCGCGTTCCCAGGTGTACTCTGGGCCACGTTTGGAGTTCCAACGAACTCGAACAAGAGGGATTCTCTTGCTTTTGAGGACCTTAACATCCCGGTCCGTGATTTCAACTGGCTCCTCGACGAACTGCAACCGCTCGTCGATAGTGAGTTCCTTAAAAGGAACTATGAGGGTCTCATCTGACAGGCACTTCTTCAGATTCGACACGTGAAATACATTGTGAACTGCACCGAGTTCAGCTGGTAAGTTCAGTCTGTAGGCTACTGGGCCTATTCTTTCAGTGATTTCGAACGGTCCAACATACCGTGGATTGAGTTTGCCTCGTTTACCAAATCGAACCACACCCTTCCAGGGTGAGACTTTAAGTAAAACCCGGTCCCCGACCTGAAATTCCAATGGCTTCCTACGCTTATCCGCGTAGGCTTTCTGACGGTCGCGTGCTGCCGCCATGCGTTGTCGTATCTGTGCAATCTTTTCTGTGGCGTCCACTACAATCTCTGGACCCGTAATCTGACTATCCCCCACTACTGCCCAACAGAGAGGTGACCGGCATTTACGTCCGTACAATGCCTTGAATGGAGCGGCTTGTATGCTGGTGTGATAGCTGTTATTGTATGAGAACTCCACCAAAGGGAGATGCTTTTCCCAGCCGTTACCGAAATCAATAACACATGCCCGAAGCATGTCTTCAAGAGTCTGGATTGTTCGCTCAGACTGCCCATCCGTCTGAGGATGATACGCTGTGCTCATGTCTAACCGTGAGCCGAAAGATTTGTGCATCGCTTGCCATAGTTCTGACGTGAATCGTGCATCCCGATCCGAAATAATAGAGGTTGGCACTCCGTGCCTCGAAACAACTTCTTTAAGATAGATGTCTGCGAGAGTGGAGAACTTATCTGTTTCCTTAATAGCCAGGAAGTGTGCAGACTTGGTGAGTCGATCCACGATCACCCATATGGTATCATTCCCACGCTGGGATCTAGGTAAGCCCGTAACGAAATCCATGGAAATTTCTTCCCATTTCCACTGTGGTATCCTGGGTTGTTGCAGTAGACCTGCGGGTTTCTGATATTCCACTTTGACTTTTGCACATGTCAAACACTTGCCGACGTAAGTCGCGATGTGGGCTTTCATGCTAGGCCACCAATATGTTGTTTTGAGGTCGTGGTACATTTTATCCGAACCTGGATGTACCGAGTAGCGGGACTTGTGAGCTTCGTCCATTACCAGCTCGCGTAAACCGCCAAAAAGTGGGACCCAAATACGCCCCGTTACATAGTAGGCGCCGTCTTCCTTTTGTTCCATTCGTTGCCTTGAACCGCGTAAGGCTTCAGCCATGACGTTTTCGGGTTTCAATGCTTCTATCTGAGCAGCTCGTATCTGTGCAGGAAGACTGGACTGAATAGTAAGCTGTAGCGCTCGCGCGCGCTTAGGTAGGGTGTCCTTTCGACTGAGGGCGTCGGCCACAACATTGGCCTTGCCTGGATGATACTTGATGGCGCATTCGTAGTCGTTCAGTAGTTCAACCCATATCCGTTGACGCATGTTCAAATCCTTCTGTTTGAAGATATGCTCGAGACTCCTGTGATCGGTGTAAATTGTGCACTTGGTACCGTACAGGTAGTGTCGCTATATCTTAAGCGCGAAAACAACAGCTCCCAGCTCTAAATCGTGCGTCGTGTAATTCCGTTCATGAATTTTGAGTTGCCGTGAAGCGTAGGCGATAACTTTATCACGCTGCATCAATACACAACCAAGCCCCTGTATCGATGCGTCACAATATACTACGAAATCATCCGTGCCTTCTGGCAATGAGAGAATAGGTGCGCTGCAAAGCCTATCCTTTAAGTACTGAAAAGCGGTTTCCAGGGAATCTCCTCAATGGTTGGTGACACCTTTAGCATAGTAAGCGGCTGCGCGATCTTCGAAAAGTCTTTAATGAATCGTCTGTAATACCCCGCCAAATCCAAGAATTGGCGTATTTCCGTTGGTGTACGCGGTGCAGGCCAGTTCCTGATCGAATCTACCTTGGATGGATCGACATGAATCCCATCCATGTTCACCACATGGCCTAAGAAGTGGACTTCATGAAGCCAGAAGTCGCATTTTGAAAACTTTGCGTACAGTTGTTCCTTTCGAAGAAGTTCCAAAATAAGACGTAAGTGCTGCTCGTGTTCCTCCTGACTCTTGGAGTAGATCAGAATGTCGTCGAGGAAGACAATGACGAACTTGTCAAGATAGGGTTTGCACACCCTGTTCATAAGATCCATGAAGACTGCAGGCGCGGTCGTAAGCCCGAATGGCATGACAAGAAACTCGTAATGGCCGTAGCGAGTTCTGAATGCAGTTTTGGAGACGTCCCCCTCCTGGACTCTCAGCTGATGGTAACCTGACCTCAAGTCTATCTTGGAGTAGTAGCACGACCCTTGCAACTGGTCGAATAAGTCGTCTATACGCGGAAGAGGATAACGGTTCTTCACCGTCACCTTGTTGAGTTCCCGGTTGTCTATGCACATCCTGAAGGTACCGTCCTTCTTTTTCACAAATAACACTGGAGTTCCCCCAGGCGAAGAGCTTGGACGAATAAAGCCCCTTTCCAAGAGCTCTTGTAGCTGCTTTGACAGTTCTTCCAGTTCGGTTGGAGCTAAATGACACGGTGCTCGAGCTATGGGTGCTGCTCCTGGAGCGAGCTCGATTTGAAATTCGACCTGACGATGAGGCGGTAGACCAGGTAAATCTTCAGGAAACACCTGAGGAAAGTCGCGTACAACTGGATGGTCTTCCAACTTCTTTTCTTTCGTTGATGCGTCAGTAACGAGAGCCAAAATTGCGGTGTGACTCTTCCGTAAACATTTTTGAGCCTTCAAGAAAGAGGTGATGCCAACCACAGCACCACTCTTGTCGCCTTGAACTTCGAGAGGTTCTTGACCAGAACGAGGAATGCGAACAATCTTTTCTTTGCATAGGATTTCTGCTTGCTGTTGCTGCTGGCGATTCCGATTTGCAGGCCGTGGGCTCCTGAATCCTTAGCTTCATGGCCCAATTTGAAACACCTCTGGCAATGTCCCTCGTTGCACTAACCACCGTGGTGTCTGTTGCATTAGTTACACTTTGGGTGAATTCCCCGATATCCACCCTGCCCCTGACCACCAGAAGTTGGCTGACTCGGCTCTGGTGATCACTATTCTTGCGCTGCTGCTGTGCTTGAGACTGAACGGTAGCTGAACCCTTGCTGGAATACCCATCCCATTTCCGCTTGTTGTCACTAGGAGTAGCGGGAGTAGCAGAAGTGATAGCGGTAGTAATAGTGCTGATACAACTAGGCAGCCTGTTCTGTTCCACTGCCTGATCCGTGAGGCGGTGAGCAAGACGCTGAATGTCTTGGTTATTGTCGAGATTAGCCGATGCAGCATGGTTCTAAATCTCTGAGGCTAGACCCTTGAGGTACAATTCGGTACGCATGGTGGACACAAGATGGCCAGTTCGTTTGGCCGTTTCGTATAAGCATCAATTTCCTGACCCCGTCATTTTCAAATGATAAAGCTCCACTTCCAACTTGTGGATGTCATCATGCGTGCAGTATTCCCTTTTAATGCGTTCTTTGAATTCGTTCCAGGGGTGGCGTCAGCAGCTGCCAGCCCTAATATCTGAACTTGCGCGTTCCACCAGGTTAGCGCGATTCCTTCCAACGTAATAGTGGCGTACTTGACCCTGCGAGCCTCAGGGCATTCACACATCTCGAATACCGACTCGAGCTTCCCAAACCAATGGAGTAGTCTCACTGCTCCTTCTGTGCCACTGAATGTGCTTGGACGACAGTCCATGAAGTTCTTGAATGTGCAGACAGGTTGCTGTGCGTTCTGACCCGTTGCGCGAGAAAGATAGGTCAAGGTTAAGCGCAAAAGTTGGGTCACGAGAGTAGGATCTAACATCCTAGGATAGGTTTGGAATAGCAGGTTATACCTCCTGCTTGTGCGGCTGCAAGCGCCGCAGCAACTTGTTCGTTAATGAGAGCCGTCAACTGGGCTTAAGTCATGTTAACACGTCTAGACATGATCTTCATAGTAAAGGTAGCGTAAGTGAGAATGGTTCGCGAGTAGTGCGATGACAGAAAAGTGTAGGCATATAGGTGTTCTCAAGCAGTAACAAGTAGTGAGTAAAGTAATGTAAGCATACTACGAGCAAAGTTCTATGCAATTCTAGCATGTAGGCAATAATCATAAACCTTATTACCTAGGATGTTGAGTCTTGCACGTGGAGCGAAGCGTCGTTGTGGATCGTTGAGAGCACTGTTCTGGTTATAGTCTGGTTTTAATAAAAACGTTTTCCCATATTAAAACCAAGTTCTCTATAACCAATGGCTCTGATACCAATCTGTCACACCCCCAAAATCCACCTGCGGAGTATCACCGCTTGGGAGCGTGACTGACCAGGATCAAGCCACCAATCATATAGAACGATACATATAGTAAAAGTAATTGTCATTTAAACCAAACCAAATCCATATGAAGGGTGTTCCAAATCATAAGTAAGTTATCATTGTTTAGCGGAAGCGTATAACTAAAACCCATCGTAATAAAGTATCAAGTATCATAAGTGTTTAACAAGATAATCACGATCCAAGCCCACAACGACCTGCTCCTCCCTGTGCAAGCTCCATGTACCTAACGACCTGCAAGGCATGTAACAGAGGATCAACAACTAGTTGAGCGAGTTCACAGAAAGTAAACGCGTAATAGTAAGTCCGTATGTAACATGTGGCTCTACTGGGCCGATAGTGCGTTCTATTGGTGGGGGCTTCCCATGTTGTATAACCACTAGACTACTCGTAACCATATGTGTTCTTCACAATCCAAGAACAGTAGTAAGTATAAGTTCACGTAGGTCTTACGTGAGTATCCTTCACATCCGAGGATAGTAATTAAGTATAAGTATCCTTCACAACCGAGGATAGTAGTACGTATAAGTATCCTTCACAACCGAGGATAGTAGTACGTATAAGTATCCTTCACAACCGAGGATAGTAGTATGTATAAGTATCCTTCACAACCGAGGATAGTAGTATGTATAAGTATCCTTCACAACCGAGGATAGTAGTATGTATAAGTATCCTTCACAACCGAGGATAGTAGTATGTATAAGTATCCTTCACAACCGAGGATAGTAGTAAGTATATGTGTACGTAGATTGCACGTATGTGTCCTGCACAACCGAGGACGATGGTATGGTAGTCTAGTAATAGTGTCAGTACGAATCTATTCAACCTTATTCCTTTAAAACCCATTCCCAAGCCCCGGGAATCCCATGCCTTAGTAAGGGTGTGAACTCACCTTGGTTTGCTCGGTATGCTATGCTCTAGGGTTTATCAAATGTCAAAGTCCGTTACACACGACCTAGGATATGTTGCACATGATACGATGTAAGTGTTTGCATCAAATTAGGGTTTGCAAATCATTGACATTCAAGCAGCTGTGTCTTGTGTGTTTATTATGTACATGATGATATCTCATAGAATGTTCACGCATGTAGAATCATACAGTTGCATTCAGTATCATACGATTATACACATATAGACTCCTACATCATGTAATCAGTTCATCGTATTCACATAATTCATGCGTCACGCCTTTGCTTTCACATCTCATTCTAACATGAAGGTTAATCTAATTGTCACCGTTAAGTTACTCAGTACATTAGCAGCGTTATTAAACTTCACAAGTTTAACGAAGTCAAGGATTTAACAAAGTGTCATACACAGCTTAACAGATTAATCATCATCAATCATGCAGTTCATTGTTTCAAATTTAACATCACACAACATCAGACAGGGCCTTGCCATTCCAAAACTCAGACAAGTGTGTGTGGGGGGGGGGGGGTTCCCCTGTTTAAAAGTCGGATAGCACATGAGGGTTTCAAAACTTGGACAACTTCCACACATGAAATTCGGACTAGGGGGTATGGGGGTTAAAAGTCGGACCAAAGGTTGGGGGATTAAAACTCCGACTACCCCTCCCCTATATGCAAAACTCGGACAACCCATCTTATATATTCAAAAACTCGGACCAGCAAGATGTAAAACAAACTCGGGCTAAGTGTGGCATGTAAGTAAGTCGGACTAGGGTTTCAATTGACAAAAAGGTCGGACCAATCACTTTAAACTCGGACCAATGCCCTCTCTTTTAATAAAATTCGGACCAATGAGAAGACAAGCAAAACTCAGACAACTCGTATTCATTACAAAGAAACTCGGACATCATAATCATTGAAAGTTCGGACTTACATCTACAATAATAAAACTCAGACTCAAGGCTCCACACAAAACTCGGGCCTTTTTGTGGTGTTAAAGTTCGGACCAAGGCTCTCAAGCCTAAAACTCGGATGATGCAACATACAAGAGGTCGGACATTGTTTATATTAGAAAATCGGACCCTTTGCATTCATTAAAAAGGTCGGACCCCATCATGTATTGATTCCAAAGTTACTATCAATCATGCGAATGGAACAGTTACGTTATTTGTTTTCACGATCTGAAACCCTAACTCATACAGTTCATAGCAGAAATCAAATCACAGTTAACATTTCTAACATACCATGAATCTAAATCATCAGGCAATTGATTGTATGACTAATCAACATTATTATCACAATAATCAGGATCCAAACAATAATCACAGAATATCATATAAGAACTAGGGTTTTCATAAACACACGATCAAGAATCAGGGATAGATAACAATCAAATAATCAACAAACCATTACCTTGTATTGATTCTACAGAAAGAGAGGAATCAAACTTGTGATGTCTTGCCAATGATTTGGTGATGATTGCTAGGAGATTAGAGATTGTAGTACGTGCTTTGGTTTTGTGAAAATGATTAGTGAACAAAGGATTAGGGTTAAGTATAGCTTAAGTTTCACTAATAGCTCTCTACACCTTAATTAATATATATTACAATAGTACACCATCTCAAATAGTTTCACAGTTTCACCACCAAGTTTATGCATTTGACAAGTCTATCACAATTAACACATAACCATGCATAATCACACAATACGATTCATTGCATCAAAACGTATATAATTCCATAGCAATTAATTGTGCAAATAATCAACTAAACAATACAAGAATGTGCAATAAATGCGAAATAGAAATCTTGGAAATTCGAGTTGTCACATGCAGGGCTTCTTCTGCTTCGCTGGTCCATTTGAAATTTTTCTTATTAAGGCAATCTTTTAACGTCTTTATAAATGGCAAAGACCTCTCGGCGTGTCTTGCCAAGAATTTGTTTATAGCCACTAGACGCTCATTTAATGCTTGCGCTTCTTTCAAAGTACTGGGAGAGGGCATACGCGTTATGGCGGCTACCTTTTCCGGGTTAGCTTTAAAGCCGTCCCGGGTGACAACTACCCCCAAGAACTTGCCTTCCTCTACCCCAAATGAACATTTCTTGGGGTTGAGCTTAATATTGTATTCTCTGGGCTTTTTGAAGGTTTCTTCAATGTCTTCAAGCATTTGTTTTTCTTCCCTGCTCTTCATTACCAAATCGTCAACGTATACTTCTAAGTTTCTATCGATTTGTTTTTCGAAGGCCTTGTCCATGAGCCGCTGATAAGTGGCTCCGACGTTTCGCAGGCCGAAAGGCATTTAGGTATAACAAAAAATGCCCACATCGGTTTGAAACACCGTTTTTTCTTCATCTTCCCTGGACATTTTGATCTGGTGATAACCCTTATAGGCGTCTAAGAAGCACTTGTACCTATAAGGGACCAGAGAACCAACCTTAAAGTCCATCTCTGGTAGCGGGTAGGCATCTTTGGGACATGCTTTATTCAGATCTTTAAAATCGATGCACATTCACCATGTGCCGTCTGGTTTTTTAACCATCACAGGGTTTGATACCCATGTGTGATACTTTGTTTCTCTAAGGATTCCAGCTTCAACCAACTTCCGCGCTTCTTTGACCACCGCTGCTTTTCGATCAGGGGCCATGCTGCGTTTACCCTGTGCAACGGGTTTAATACCCGGGAGTGTTGCTAGCTTGTGCTCTGCCTTATCCCGGGGTATCCCAGTCATGTCAGAGTGCTCAAAAGCAAAGATGTCGGCGTTCCTTCTCAGCAGCTGTTTCAGGTTGTTTTTAACTTCAGGGGAGAGGCTGTCCCCTGTTGTTACTGTCTGATCCGGATGGCGTGTGCTTAATACCCACCTTTCCGTTCCGATGGCGTCGGTGGGTCCTTGACGACATCTTTTGGTATTCAATACTTCTCCCAGCTTGTCTCGAAATACTGTTGCAATACCCCACGGGGTGGGAAACTTCATAAACCCCCGCGCTGTAGAGACTATAGCATCCAATTTTCCTAGGGTGAACCTTCCAATGATTACATTGTGGTAAGACTCAGCGCGCACCACAAGGAATGTAAGGAGTATGGTTCTTTCCTGGAGTTCTTGCCCGAATGTAACTGGGAAAGTAATTTGGCCAATTGGATTAACCTTCTCTCCAGTGAAACCTTTAATAGGGGCGTGCACTGACTCAAGCAGCCTTCTGGTTGCATTCTGTTGAAGCAATGCTCGTAGATGATATCTTCAGAACTCCCGGTGTCTACCAGGATTCTTCTCATGTTGTAGTCACCTACCGCAGCGGATATGATTAAGGCATCAGTGGTGAGGTGTAAATCTTCCACGCGTGGCTCGATTGTCATGGTTGCTAGCATCCAGGGTTCGAGCATGGAGAAACTCCGCTTAGCCCCCTTTCCCTTATCAGCATATACCATGTTTTGCTCTCGTGGCGTCTTGCCCGCCCCTTTATCGTTTTCCTCTTTAACCAGGGGGTGCTGTTTGATGTCTCGAACCAGATGAGCCAATTTTCCCGCCTTCATGAAATACTCGATCTGCTTCTTTAATTAAAAGCAGTCATTGGTATCATGGCCGCTTCCTTTGTGGTACTCATAATACTTGTTGGTGTCTTTGTTGGGGTTGTCATTCAGCGGCTTCGGAGGATTAAACTTGAGGTTTTCAGAGGCTAGGATTTCTGCTGGAGTTTTGCTCAAGTTGGGGTAATCGGACCGCAGTTTAGAGGAGGAGTCATTCCTTGAATAGGTGCTTTTAGACCTATCATACCGTGAGTTCGTTCTGTCAATTCTCTGATATCGGTCTCCTCTACCTTTACCTTTGGAGCCCCGCTGCTCTCTGTCATCCTGATTTTTCTGAGCCTCTTTTTTTCTATTGGCCGCGTGACTGGCGGCAACAGCTTTCTCTTATGTGACGTATACCTTAGCTATCCTCAAGATTTCGTCTATGGTGGGAGGTACACCATCCCTCCCGTGGAGTGTTCTTCATAGCTCATCATCCTTTACCCCTTGTAGGAAAGCACCACACGCTAGATAGTTCGTGACACCTGGGATCGCCAGGCTTTCTTTGTTGAATCTAACAATGAAACTTTCCACCGTTTCATTGTCTCGCCGGCGAATGTGGAGGTGTTCGTTTTGGTCTTTTGTGTGCCTTCTCTGTTGGCTAAACTGCAATATGAACTTGGCCTCTAGATCTTCGAAACTGTCAATTTCCCTGATGGGTAAACTATCCCACCAGACACGGGCTGCACCTACCAGTGTTTGGATAAACATCTTGCACCAGAGGGGCATGGGCCAACAGGCTACTTCCCCAGCGCTTTTGAATAGATTGAGATGGTCATCAGGATCGCCTAGGCCATCGTACTTGCCACAATTTAAGGCATCTTGGGTTTTTCCTTAATAGGAGCTTCCGTTATTCTTCTGGTGAACTTGGACTTGAAAGTAGCGTCCACTGGTTTGTAAGGTCTAGTAAGTTCGTCTTCTTCTACATTAATGGGTTGTATTGGAGGAGTTGTCCCACCCTGGTTGGTACCCTGGGTAACAGGAGGCTGAGCCGGGGTGATGTTCAGTGTAGGGCTAGGGCCTCCGCCTGGAGAAAAACGAGGCCTAGATGCGTTTCCTCTGTCATACGCGGGTTCCGCTGTTGGCGGGGTCGGACTGTAAACCGGCTGTGATGTTGGAAAAGTCCACCAAAGTGGCATATAAGCCGCGTATGGCGACTGCTGAGCATAGCCTTGTGTTTCCCCCTGGGGAGTGTACATTGAAGTGTTATATAGGGGTAAATACCGGTATGGGGGTGCGTAATAGTATCCTGGGAACTAAGCTTGATTCCCTAGCGTAACCGGGGAATTCATGATTCCTGCAGGCATGACTACTGGTTGATGTGGTGGAGTGGATAGCGCCGCCGTTAGTGCTGCCGAGTAGAGAGCCGACATGGCGTATGTAACTGAGGGTTGGTAATACTGGGTCATGCTCACCTGTGGTATGATAGTACTTGGGCTTGTAGACGTGATAACCGGCGTAGTGCTATGCGTATAGTCTGTGCACTCGTGGTTGATGTTGGGGTGAAGACATTGGCGTCTGTTGCAGTTGGTTCCACAGACCGGAACTACAATGAAGTATACGAGAAAAGGTCTGCCGCCGTTGTTCCAAAAGAGATGGCGGAGGTTCCTGTAAAACCTGGTGGTGGTCCTTCAGCTTTGAATTCCAAGTCAAGAGACCTGGTCACAACAAGTGAAGCTGGCATGGTGGTAACAGGGTTCATCTCCAACAGTGGGTTGTTAGTTATCATCGCCTGACTTGGTGTTGCTGCCGTGTTCTGATCGCTTGCCATTGGGGTCAGTCTTGCTATTGCTACCAAAAGGTCCCACGGATGGCGCCAATGAAGAAACACTGACCTTTACGGTAGTATCCAACTAGGACTTCAACTCTTGGCGATCCGAACTGCTAGCCGCAAAACAAAACACCGTTAGGACTCGTTACAGGAATGGAGTTATTCCTGTAACCACCCTCCGACGTGAGAATAAGTCTCGGTTTGGGAGAAAGTATAAGTGTATAGAGAGAAAGAGTAAATGAGAGCAAGATGAATCATACCTTAGATGTTTACCTCTATTTATAGTTTATCATTAGGGTTTTCCTTAACTAAGGATGGGCTCCGATAAGTTAGGGATTTGCATGATCTTCCCAAAAAGTTGGGGATTCGGTTACGTAGTTTATCCATGCAGAATAGAACATTCTATAATAAACATGTGTAATTAATTATTTATGACAAAATAATAGGTAATGACCGGGTCGGGTTAGCCGATCCGGGTCACACCTCATCAACACCCATATAAAACGCAAAGGTTTTTTTTATATATAGCTATACCTGCTTTTTGTCACACCCTGCCTTTTTCGGAAGCGTGGATTAATTCGGTGTGACTTCTTAATACCATAGCAACAATCATAACAATGCTATATGAAAATAAAACACATGATGTTCATCCATTCCTTAAGTTTAAAGATACCACAACGTCATTGTTTAAAAATGTCGACACATAAAACAAGTTACAACCATGACAAGATTAAAGCGTGTTCACATGACACAATAAAAGACTTAAATAAAACGTGGTTTAAAGACATGTAACCCGTCCAGGTAAGGGTTACATTTCCTAAACCTGGATGACATCGTTATTCACTACGCAGCTTGACACAACGCATACTCCGCCAGATCCACTAATTTCCTGAAATACATGTAGTTTGAAAAATCAACAAAAAGTTGAGCGAGTTCATGGGTATGTGAGTATGTATAAACCTTTAAAGTATGTATAAAAGTCCCTGGTATGTAGCAATAAGGAAAAATAGATCACCAATGGGTTGCAAAGCCACTGGTATGTGTGAAATGGTGCAGGAAGCACTCAAACCTAGCAAAGTTGTACCGGGCTTTCGGCTGGAAGATATAGTCACCTCTATTGGCCGCCCCGGCCTCATGGGTGCGGGCTCGCTACACCCAAATAGATGTATCACTCATGTCCCTCTGTCCTACGACGAGGATTAATGGCCTTAAGAGTTGTACCCACCACTCACTTGATCTAAGTAGTAACCCTCCTTAAGCTAACCATACCGTGTATAAAAATGTCTGTAATAATTGTAACATGTATTCCACCCCCGAAGTATAAAACTGAAAACAGTAAGAGAAAAGGGGGACATGAACTCACTGTACTGCGTCCTCTGAATCGAATCGTCAACCCAAACTTTGTCTGCTACGCGACGACCTACACGTACTAATGCCTATTAGACGAATGGGCAGCGCCTTGGCTTAGGGTTTAATATCTTTTGAGTTACGACTCTTAAGTTTCCGAGTATTATTCCAAGTATAATTATTAGTTAAAATAATTATCTTAACTTTAAATTATATTTTATTATGGAATAATCGTTAAATAATATTTCGTATTTATACTTCACAAGTATTTTAACCTCGTATTTCCTTCCCAAGGATGGGGGTATTTATACATGTATTATTGCGATTCCGAAAAATATATTTTAAGTCCCACTCAGGAAAATATATTTACTTATTCCTCCAAAAATAACATATTCCCAAAATATGTACTTTCCCAGAAATAATATATTTTACTCCATTAATTTCCATGGTATTCATATGTTATATTATTTTACCCTAAAAATAATATAACTAGTTCACAAAATAAACAAATAATCACACAACAGTTTTAGTATAATATATATTTATCTAATTTTATTTATAAAATTGACCTCCGTTACTTTATGTTTTTGTAACAAAAATATGGCGAAGTTTATATTTGAAACACAAGTTATAAATTATACTTGTAATGTTTGTCTAGAAAAATATTTTCTAAGTGTTGGATTTTTAGAAAATTTCGCAAGAGTTTCCTTTGTATACGGAGGTGTCCATGCTTACTAGCATATCATTTTCTTTTCGGAAATCGTTCAAATTCAAATTACTAAACAATATTACACTAGTCAAGTGCCAAAAACAATGCATTTTTCATGACAACATAAACTTGGTGTTTCATAAAAACGCGTAGTAATTTAGTGGTGTGTTTAGTGGGTTTAGTCACCCTCCAAAGTGTGTTTATTTTCGTAAGGATTTCGCTCTCGGGATTTTTAGAGGTTCACAACTTGTGAACTTATTTTACAAAAATATCCATTTACAACTTTTTCATGTCTTACAAGTATACATATACTTATTTCTTCCAAAAATGGTGTAAAAAAATCATGACTTTTCAAAAACCCATCTTTTAACTTGGTTTGTCTAGAAAAATCATTTGTAAATCTAAGGTCCATACGACCTTCTACCCACTTAGTTCACTTATTTTTCAAGAAATCACTTTGTTACCAAGTTTATGTTGAAACATGGAGGTGATCTTTTTATGTAGTCCACTAATCACCCCCGAACTTGTTAACTTAAGTTTTTAATCTTACTTTAACAAGTTCATCCATGATGTTAAACGCCCTATTACTAGCAATCATCAAATGAACAATAACAACATCAAAACAACTTTATTTTGTCAAGAGTTCATCTTATTTCATCTTCATATTAGCTTTATGTTTAAGTTGTGTTCATGATCTTTTTAGTGTTCTTGTGGTTACATCACAACATAACTATTAACCACCATAAATGAGAAGTAAATGAGGATCAAAGGGACTTGCTACTAGCTTTGAAGCTAGGGAAGAAACTAGACGAAAAATGAGTGGTTAAAGACAAACGAGAGAGGTCCTTGGCGATCCGTGAGCTCCACACTTCGTGATTCACCTTGGTGCACCTCGTAGTGAGCTTAGAATATTTGAACGAGAATCGAAAATTTGAAGGTGGTGGCAAGGAGGTTCGGCCGTAGCCTTTTAAGAGGGGGAAAAGAATTGTTTTTGTTAAGTTGAAAGTGATGGTTAAGTGATTAAATAATCCTTAAGTCTCATTACCCAATAGACAATGTGTCCACATAAGTACATGCACACTTCACATCACAATCTTACTAGTTCCAAGGAAGGTTTGAAGTTATCTTGTTGGGGGCTATGGGAGCCGAAATTCAGTAAGGAATTGGGGGGCTTAGTGTAAGTTGTATGGTAATTAAGTGAGTTATTAGGGGTGTTGAGTGTAATTGTTGGTGTGGTGTAAGTACTATCATAATCTCACTAGAGATTGCATGGGAAATGAAGACTTGTTCCATTCTTGGTTGAGATTAAGAAATCGTGTAGTGGGGGAGGGGGGCACATAAGGACCGATTTCATGCAATGGGGGGGGGGGGGGTTAAGTGAAAGTTATTTGGTAATTAAGTTAATTGGTGGGAGTTTAGTGTTATAACTAGTGTTTAGTGTGTACCGGGTATTATGTAAGGTGTTATAGTGCTCGGGGACCATAGCTAGCTCAGAAAAAGTGTAACAATGTTTTTAATAATATTTTTATGTTCTGCGTAAAGTCCGGTTGTTCGGTTAGATACCGTTCCGTTAAAGTGCTAAGTTGTGTCGTAAAGTGTCCTTTATGTAACTTTTAGTGACCCTTTTTATTCCCGACACTTAGGAAAGCATACACGACCATTTTGTCATATTTTTGTAAGTGACTAGCATATTTAAATGCTAGGTTCTATTTAAATGTGCAGAATTTTGCAGTTAAAGTGGGTTTTAGGCACTTTTCGGCACCTAAACTATCACCTAGTGACATAGTTTTATGGTCCTCACTTCCTTACGCTCCATACTAGTGTAGTACCCCGTCTCTGGCTCATACTAGCCTCAAAATCTTTGTGTGTCTATGTGCTGGCATTGTCAGCATGTTTCTGAGTTATCCGCTCACTGTGTTAACTGTGCTTTGTGCATCAAGTTTGTCACTAAGGTTTGTGTGTAGTTTTGCAGTGACAGTATAAATGTGATGCATATGTATGTATGACGCAAAAATCATAAAGCAGTTTAAATCCGTCAGTTGTAATCAAGCACAGTCATTAAGCACAAATTAAATATTAACTAATTGTACGGATACCTGAAATTTTGAGGGTTGTCACATTCTCCCCTGTTAGAGAAATTTCGTCCCGAAATTTTAGTTCTGCTACTAGATGCAGGGGTCTTGGGGAATAAATGTGGGTACTTTTCCTTCATACGATCCTCACACTCCCACGTGAATTCTGGCCCATGTCGCGCATTCCATCGAACTTTGACGAGTTTGACACTACTCCGGCGTGTCTTGTTAATCTTCCAATCAGTAACCTCGACGGGTTCTTCAATAAAATGGAGTGTGTCGTCGATGTGAACTTCATCGGCAGGAATGACGACTGTCTCTTGAGTTGGATTCTTCTTTAAATTGGATATGTGAAATGTATCGTGAACACCATTAAGTTCAGCAGGTAAGTCCAATTTGTAAGCTACAAGCCCAATCCTTTGCAGGATTCTGAATGGACCAATGTATCTGGGATTTAACTTCCCACGCTTCCCAAAGCATGCCACACCCTTCCAGGGTGATGTGACAACTTGAATTTCCAAGATTCCTATTTCGCATTTATTGCACGTTCATGTATTGTGTAGTTATTTATTTGCACGATTAGTTGCTATGGAGCTGTAACGTTTTAATACAATGTATCGTATTGTGTGATTGTGCATGGTTGTTTGTTAATTGTGAAAGACTTGCCAAATTCATAAACTTGGTGGTGAAACTGTGAAATTGTTTGAGATGGTGCACTATTGTAAAATATAATAATAAAGGGTGTAAAGAGTTATTAGTGAAACCTAAATCATACTTAACCCTAATTCCTTTTCATTAATCATTTACACAAACCAAAGCACGTACTGTTATTCTCTGAATCCCTGGCAATCATCATCATTTTCACCACAAGCACAAGTCTCCTGCATCAATCTTAATCTTGCAATCTAGTTAGACTCAATCCAAGGTAAATTGTTAATGTTTGATTGTTGTTTTTACTCTTGATTATGTGTTCATGAAAACCCTAGCTTTCATATGATAGTTCTGTGGTTTTTGGTTGAGTTCTGATGATTTAAGAAACGATGTTGATTAGTGTATGATCAATTGCCTGATGTTAAGACACAAGACATGTTAGGATGATTGAATTAATAATTGAATTGCTGCTAGACAGAATGCAATGTGATTAGGGTTCTTAGACGTGATGATATGAAAACGTAACTGTTACGATGCAAAGAAACGTTTGACTTTTTGTTAGTCAGAGTTTTTAATGAATGTGTTTGTCTGAGTTTCATCATATCATGCTAGTCCGACCTTTAACAACATACAAAGGTCCGAGTTTTATCAATGTTTATGTAGGTCCGAGTTTTACTTGTGATAGTGATGTCCGAGCTTATGTGACTTGTGTAATCCGACTTTTAAATAACAACAAATAGGTCCGACCTTTGATGTATATAACATGCCCGATCTTTAAAGGACTTTTATGGTCCGAGTTCTTAAACTTGGAGTTGTCCGAGTTTTATGTGAGGCAACCTAGTCCGACTTTGTGTTAAACACATGGGTGGTCCGACCTTTAAGCTTGATGGGATGTCCGAGTTTTGTATATGCACTTTTATCCGAGTTTCATGACCCTTATGTGGTCCGAGTTTCTTCAATGGATGCTCTTTGTCCGAGTTTTAACACCCCCACACCATATCCGACTTTTAATCCCCACACCCTTTATGGTCCGACTTTTAAACAGGGGAAACCCCCCCCCCCACACACACACACACACTTGTCCGAGTTTTACAAAGGGCAAGGCCCTGTCCGAGGTTGTGTAATGATTTCTGTGGAACAATGAGTTGTATGTTAAGTGATGTGAATCTGTTAAGGTGTGTATGATTTAATTAAAGCTGCAAACTCTGTTAAACCTGTCAAGCTTGTTAACGATGTTAATATGTTAAGTATGTTAACGGTGGCAATTAGGTTAATACCCACGTTAGATTAAACTGTGAAATCAAAGACGTGACGCATGAATTATGTGAACATGATTAACTGTTTACGTGATGTATGATTCTATATATATATAATCGTATGATACTGAAATGCAATTGTATGATTCTGCATGTGTGAACATTCTATGTGATATCATCGTGTACACAATAAACACACAAAACACAGTTGCTTGAATATCGAGGATTTGTAAACCCTAATTGAATGAATCATGTGCAATGTATCCTAGGTCGTGTGTAACGGACTTAGACATTAAATAAACCCTAGAAGCAATAACATACCGAGCAAATCAAGGTGAGTTCACACTCTTACTAAGGCATGGGATTCCCAGGGCTTGGGGATGGGATTGAAGGAATGAGGTTGAATAGATTCGTACATACACTGTTACTAGACTACCATACCATCGTCCTCGGTTGTGCAGGACACATACGTAAAACCTACGTATACTTATGCTACTCACTGTCCTCAGGTTGCGAAGGACACTCACGTAAAACCTACGTGAACTTATACTCACTACTGCCTCGGTTGTGTCAGGCACTTACGTAAAACCTACGTAAACCCCCACGTACCCCTATCCTCGGTTGTGAAGGATACTTACGTAAAACCTACGTAAACCCCCACATACCCTTATCCTCGGTTGTGAAGGATACTTACGTAAAACCTACGAAAACTTGTACGTATTACTGTTCTCGGGATATGTAGAACACTTATGGTTACGAATAGTCTAGTGGTTATACAACATGGGAAGCCCCCACCAATAGAACGTACTATCGGCCCAGTAGAGCCACATGTTACAAACGAACTTACTATTACACATTTACTTTCTGTGAACTCGCTCAACTAGTTGTTGATCCTCTGTTACATGCCTTGCAGGTCGTTAGATACATGGAGCTTGCACAGGGAGGAGCTGGTCGTTGTGGGCTTGGATCGTGATTGTCTTGTTAAATACTTATGACATTTCATACTTAATTATGTTGGATTTTATTTATACGCTTCCGCTAAACAGTGATAACTTACTTATGTTTTGGAACACCTTTCATATGGATTTGGTTTGGTTTAATGGCAATTACTTTTACTATATATATTGTTCTATATGATTGGTGGCTTGATCCTGGTCAGTCACGCTCCCAAGCGGTGATACTCCGCAGGTGGATGTTGGGGGTGTGACAGATTGGTATCAGAGCCATTGGTTATAGAGAATTTGGTTTTAATATGGGAAAACGTTTTTATTAAAACCAGACTATAACCAGAACAGTGCTCTCAACGATCCACAACGACGCTTCGCTCCACGTGCAAGACTTAACATCCTAGGTAATAAGGTTTATGTTTATTGCCTACATGCTAGAATTACATAGAACTTTGCTCGTGGTATGCTTAGATTACATGACTTGCTATTCGATATTACATGAGAACACCTATGTGCTTACACTCTTCTGTCATCGCACTACTCGCGAACCTTCTCACTTACGTTACATTGCTATGAAGATCATGGCCGGATACAGCAACATGACACAAGCCCAGTTGACGGCTCTCATTAACGAACAAATTGCTGCGGCACTTGCAGCCATACAAGTAGGAGGTAAACCCTGCAGTCGTAACTAGGATCTTTAGATCCTACACTCCTAAACCAACTCTTGTGTTTAACCTTGTCCTATTCTTATACACAATAGGTCAACACGCTCAGTCACCTGTTTACACCTTCAAAAACCTCAAGGAATGTCGACCTAGTACTTTCAGTGGAACTGAGGGAGTTGAAGACCTCCTCCATTGGTTCGAGAGGCTCGAAACTGACTTCGAGGTGCATGATTGCCCTGAGTCACGTAGAGTAAAGTTTGCTACTGGAACACTCGAAGGTGCTGCATTAACCTGGTGGGAAGCACAGGTTCAAATGTTAGGACTGGCAGCTGCTAATGCCACTCCCTGGAACGAGTTCAAGGACCTAATTAAGGAAGAGTTTTGCAGTCGAGAAGACATCCACAAACTAGAGGTAGAGTTCCTCAACCTACAGATGGTGGGGTCTGAAATTGAAGCTTATACGAGGAGATCAAACGAATTAGCCACATTTTGTTCCACTATGGTAGACTCTCCCACCAAACGCATCGAACTGTATCTCAAGGGTCTGGTGCCCGAAATCCAGAGTCATATGACCGCAGCTAATCTTGGCACTATCCAGCAAGTCACTAGGCTTGCTCATCGTCTCACAGACCAGGCTGTAGGACAGAACAAACTACCGAAACGTGTTAAAACTGATACTGCATGTGCTTCTAGTGATAACAAACGCAAGTGGGATGAAAGCCTGAGCAAGGAATTAATTTTGGTCCAGCCTCTGGCGCAGCAGCAAGAGATAGATGACTACCAGAGCCCCAGACAGCAGTTTTCTAGTAGTCATGGGCAGAAAAGATATCGAGGAATTCACCCATGGTGCAACAATTGTAACAGACACCACGGTGGACAGTGCAACAAGGGTCGTTGCCAGCGGTGCCTCAAGATTGGTCATGAAGCTAAGGATTGTTGAAACTCACGTCCTGTAACTCAAGAACAACAACGACCGCCTCAATCTTCACAGAACCAGCAACTGCAACTACCAGCTCCACAGAACACACAGCAGCAGCCACAGCGTGGAAACCGGGGATGTTTCCAGTGTGGGGCTGAAGGTCATTTTAAACGCGATTGCCCTCAATTAAACCAGGACCAGACTCAGAACCACGACCATGGAAACAGGGACGACAACGGGGATAGCGTTGGGGTAAGCAATGGAAACAATGACGCTGGGCAGTGTGTACATGATTGGTCAGGGTGACGCAAGGAACGATCTTATCGTAATAATGGGTAAGTTTCTTCTTGTCGACTTCTATGTTACTATATTGTCTGATTCGGGTGTGAATACCAATTATATGTCTTTGAAAGTTAGTCGAATGTTAAAACGTACACCAACTCCCTTGAACACCCAACGTGTCGTAGCGTTAGTTAATGGTAAAGGTCTAGAGGCCGTACATAGTTCAGGGTTGTAATCTTATCCTCGCTGGGTAGACGTTCCCTATCGACTTCATTCCTATAGTTCAGGACAGCACCTACACCTCGCGCACCGTATCGCTTAGCTCCATCCGAATTGGAAGAACTATCGACGCAGCTACAAGAACTCTTGGATAAGGGATTTATCCGACCTATCTTTTCGCCTTGGGGAGCTCCAGTGTTATTTGTGAAAAAGAAGGACGGTACCTTCAGGATGTGCATAGACCACCGGGAACTCAACAGGGTTACGGTGAAGAATCGTTATCCTCTTCCACGAATTGACAACTTATTCGACCAGTTGCAAGGGTCGTGCTACTACTCCAAGATAGACTTGAGGTCAGGTTACCATCAGCTGAGAGTCCGGGACGAGGACGTCTCCAAAACCGCATTCAGAACTCGCTACGGCCACTACGAGTCTCTTGTCATGCCGTTCAGGTTAACGAACGCGCCTGCCGTATTTATGGGTCTTATGAACAGGGTGTGCAAACCCTATCTTGACAAGTTCATCATTGTCTTCATCAACGACATTCTGATCTACTCAAAGAGTCAGGAGGAACACGAGCAGCACTTACGTCTTATTTTAGAACTTCTTCGAAAGGAGCAATTGTACGCCAAGTTTTCAAAATGCGACTTCTGGCTTCGTGAAGTCCACTTTCTAGGCCACGTGGTGAACAAGGGTGGGATTCATGTTGATCCATCTAAGGTAGATTCGATCAGGAACTGGCCTGCACCGCGTACACCAACGGAAATACGCCAATTCTTGGGTTTGGCGGGGTATTACAGGCGATTCATCAAAGACTTTTCAAAGATTGCACAACCGCTTACACTACTGGCACAGAAGGGTGTCACCTACCGTTGGGGTAACAATCAGGGAACTGCTTTTCAACACTTAAAGGATAGGCTTTGCAGTGCACCTATCCTCTCTTTGCCAGAGGGCACGGACGATTTTGTAGTATACTGTGACGCATCCATCCAGGGTCTTGGATGTATGTTAATGCAGCGCAACAAGGTCATTGCTTACGCTTCTCGTCAACTCAAGGTTCACGAACGGAACTACACGACGCACGATTTAGAGCTGGGAGCTGTTGTTTTCGCACTTAAGATATGGCGACACTACCTGTACGGTACCAAGTGCACTATTTACACCGATCACAGGAGTCTCGAGCATATCCTTAAGCAAAAGGATTTGAACATGCGCCAACGAAGGTGGGTCGAACTTCTGAACGATTACGAATGCGCCATCAAGTACCATCCAGGAAAAGCCAATGTTGTGGCTGACGCTCTCAGTCGAAAAGACACTCTACCTAGGCGTGTACGAGCTTTGCAGCTCACTATTCAGTCTGATCTTCCTGCACAGATACGAGATGCTCAGGTGGAAGCATTGAAACCAGAAAACGTCAGGGCTGAAGCCTTACGCGGCTCAAGGCAACGATTAGAACAAAAGGAAGACGGCGCTTACTATGTAACAGGACGTATTTGGGTACCATTATATGGCGGTTTACGAGAACTTGTAATGGATGAAGCTCATAAGTCTCGGTACTCGGTACATCTAGGGTCGGATAAAATGTACCACGATATTAGAACTACATATTGGTGGCCTAGCATGAAGGCCCACATAGCAACCTACGTCGGCAAATGTTTGACTTGTGCGGAAGTCAAGACGGAGTACCAGAAACCCTCAGGCCTACTTCAGCAACCCAGGATACCACAGTGGAAATGGGAAGAAATTTCCATGGATTTTGTTACTGGCCTACCTAGATCCCAGCACGGGAATGATACTATTTGGGTGATCGTAGATCGACTCACAAAGTCTGCTCATTTCTTGGCTATCAAAGAAACGGATAAGTTCTCTACACTAGCAGACATCTACTGAAAGAAGTTGTTTCGAGGCACGGGGTGCCAACTTCTATTATTTCGGATCGCGATGCACGATTCACTTCGGAACTATGGCAAGCAATGCATAAAGCTTTTGGCTCTCGATTAGACATGAGTACAGCTTATCACCCTCAGACGGAAATCTGTCACACCCCCAAAATCCACACGCGGAGTACCACCGCTAGGAGGCGTGACATGACCAAGATCAAGCCACCAATCATATTGAACAATATAAATAATTAAAGAAATTCATAAACCCAATTCAATACAATTGATGTTCCAACAAAACATAGTTTAAGTAGCGGAAGCCTGTAAGTAACCCAACATAGTTAATAGTTTTAAATGTCATGACAGTTCAACATAGAAATCACAATCCTTGTCCACAACGACCGCGCCTCCAGTACAAGCTCCATAAGTACCTAAGGTCCTGCAAGGCATGCAGCAACGAGTCAACAACTAGTTGAGCGAGTTCACAGTTAACAGTTCAGTAATAGTATAGTGTGGGTAGTAGTATGTTCGTTCGTTGTGTCATGTATCGTATTAGTTTCCATCGCGGCCTCCCAGGCAGGTATGCGAAGATATTAGGGGATGTTCATCCCGAGTATTCTAGACTAGGTTTATCTGTATCGCGGCCTACCAGGCAGGTGTGCGAAGATTAGTAAATTTCAGTTCGCGGCCTTCCAAAGGCAGGTGTGCGAAGTCAGTCATAATATCGCGGCCAACCCTTGGCAGGTGTGCGAAGATCAGTTCAATAAGTGTTACTAGTCTAGTCGTAGTTCTATCAGCGGAGTATGTACAATAGTTCATCAAATCCCATTCCCACCCGGGAACCCCATGCCTTGGCTGTGTGAACTCACCTTGGTTTGCTCGGTATGCTAGGTTATGCACTCACAGGTAATCAGTCAAGTCCTATTTTGTGCACGTATAATAATCAGTTTCGAATTCGCAATATTTCACATGTAATCTATGTCACAAAGTGTGTTCAAGCAATCATCGTCATGCAACTCCTAACAGTTATATTTCACATTCATCCAAATATGCATCATATGGTAGAGTGCTTGATCATTTCTAACGTAGTTAATCAATAACACGCTTTACGGATCATCAGGTTAACAACAGTTGCATGCTTTAGATGTCTGACGATTATCACGTATACAGTTCAATCAACATCGCACCATTTATGTTCGACAGGGTTATCATGCAATTTACATACTTCATTCAGTTAACGCACTTAACGGAACTCATACACTGGCAATGTTACATGTCTAACAGGACATAATTGGCTAACGTGTTAACAAACGTTAAATGCACTTCCTTAACCAAGTCACGTAATGAAAGAGTTAAATAATTTAGCTAAGTAAACAACCTACCAGATGTTTATAGACTTAACAGGATTAACCATTAAACTCGAACTCACATAATAACCAAACTCGGCCAAGTGCTATCTTAGATCAAAAGCTCGGACACACTTGTTACAAGCAAAAACTCGGGAAACAAGGACATGAAAAGTCGGACCAGGGTAGAGCACCAAAAAGTCAGACCCCCCCTTGATTACAATAACAAAGGTCGGACCTTTGATCCCATCACAAAAATTCGGACCTCCTGATATAATAAAAGTCGGACTCCCATATAAAAGAAAGTCGGATCATGTTGGTGTTTAATAAAAAATCGGACAAGATCACTTGACAAGGTCGGACTATGCTTTATGTTTTAAAATTCGGATAACATCCACACTCCTTAAAACTCGGACCAGGTTGCAATATATAAAAATCGGACATTATGTGTCCCTTATAATAATCGGACAAGATCCCTTCCCTTAAAACTCGGGCAACATTTGATGAAGAGAAATTCGGACTTATGTGTTTGTATCAAAAAGATCGGACCAGGTAGCTTATCAAGAAACTCGGACATCATAGATGGTTAACCAAAGTCAGGCATTCACAACATATCAAAAACATCGGACCTACCCCCTTACATAACAAAGTCGGACTATGTCCATTACTAAACAAGGAAACTCGGACCAATTCATATCCAAAAACTCGGACCATAAGATGCTCATGAAACTCGGACATCATCATTTAATCAACAAAGATCGGACAGCATGTGGGGATAAAACTCGGACCATATGCTATTGTTAAAGGTCGGACTAATCAACAAAACTTAAAGCAAACCCTAGTTGCACAGAAAACGTAATATACGTAACGTAACAGCACATTTCATATGATCAAAACCCTAATCGATCTTACATATTGCAGGAATCATAAGGTCAATCGATGATTACAACAACTATCATAAAATGAGCGATCCATCAAGCATACAACTAATCATCATCGTAATTACAATGATTCAGAATGAAATCAATAATCACAGCCCATCACATGAAGAACTAGGGTTTCAATATCAATCAATCAATCAACAATTAACATCAAACAATGATTAAACAATTACCTTGATTGATTCTAAATGGATTAGAAGATTAAACTTGTTGCAAGAGACTTGTGAAGCCAAGAATGATGAGAAGGTGATTGTAGAGAGGATTAGGGAATGTGAGAGTACGTGTTTTGATTCTTGTGATGATTAGTGAATGATTAGGGAATGAGATTAGGGTTAAGTATGATTTAGATTTCACTAATAACTCTTTACACCCTTAGTTAATAGATTTTACAATAGTACACCATCACAAACAGTTTCACAGTTTCACCACCAAGTTTATGCTTTTGACAAGTCTATCACAATTAACACATATACTTAACTGAATCAAAAACGTTACAGTTTCACAGCAAACTAATTGTGCAAGCAAACAATTAAACAATCAATAAACGTGCAATAAATGCGAAATAGAAATCTTGGAAATTCGAGTTGTCACATTATCCCCAACTTAAAAGAAATTTCGTCCCGAAATTTGGTACGCACTCACTGAGGAAGCTAGGTAAGCTGTATTGTTCACTGGTTTTCCTGGGGTGTCACATCATTCCCCCGTTGATTTGGAATTTCGTCCCGAAATTCCGCAGTAGTAGCTTCAGTCTCAGTAGTGGTTGCACGGTTTTCGAATAACTGGGGGTACTTTTCTGTCATCTGGTCTTCGCGTTCCCAGGTGTACTCTGGGCCACGACGGGAGTTCCAACGAACTCGAACAAGAGGGATTCTCTTGCTTTTGAGGACCTTAACATCCCAGTCCGTGATTTCAACTGGCTCTTCGACGAACTGCAACCGCTCGTCGATAGTGAGTTCCTTAAAAGGAACTATGAGGGTCTCATCTGACAGGCACTTCTTCAGATTCGACACGTGAAATACGTTGTGAACTGCACCGAGTTCAGCTGGTAGGTTTAGTCTGTAGGCTACCTTGCCTATTCTTTCAGTGATTTCGAATGGTCCCACATACCGTGGATTTAGTTTGCCCCGTTTGCCAAAACGAACCACACCCTTCCAGGGTGAGACTTTTAGTAAAACCCGGTCCCTGACCTGAAATTCCAACGGTTTCCTACGCTTATTCGCGTATGCTTTCTGACGGTCGCGTGCTGCCGCCATGCGTTGTCGTATCTGTGCAATCTTTTCCGTGGCGTCCACTACAATCTCTGGACCCGTGATCTGACTATCCCCCACCTCTGCCCAACAGAGAGGTGACCGGCATTTACGTCCGTACAATGCCTCGAATGGAGCGGCTTGTATGCTCGTGTGATAACTGTTATTGTATGAGAACTCCACCAAAGGGAGATGCTTTTCCCAGCCGTTGCCGAAATCGATAACACACGCTCGAAGCATGTCTTCTAGAGTTTGGATCGTTCGCTCAGACTGCCCATCCGTCTGAGGGTGATACGCTGTGCTCATGTCTAACCGTGAGCCGAAAGATTTATGCATCGCTTGCCATAGCTCTGACATGAATCGTGCATCCCGATCCGAAATGATGGAGGTGGGCACCCCGTGCCTCGAAACAACTTCTTTAAGATAAACGTCTGCGAGGGTGGAGAACTTATCCGTTTCCTTTATAGCCAGGAAGTGTGCAGACTTGGTGAGTCGATCCACGATCACCCATATGGTATCATTCCCACGCTGGGATCTGGGTAGGCCTGTAACGAAATCCATGGAAATTTCTTCCCATTTCCATTGCGGTATCTTGGGTTGCTGTAGTAGGCCCGCTGGTTTCTGATACTCCACTTTGACTTTTGCACATGTCAAACATTTGCCGACGTAAGTTGCAATGTGGGCCTTCATGCTAGGCCACCAGTATGTAGTTCTGATGTCGTGATACATTTTATCCGAACCTGGATGTATCGAGTAGCGAGACTTATGAGCTTCATCCATTACAAGCTCTCGTAAACCGCCATATAGTGGGACCCAAATACGTCCTGTTACATAGTAGGCGCCGTCTTCCTTCTGTTCTAATCGTTGCCTCGAACCACGTAAAGCTTCAGCCTTTACGTTTTTCGGTTTCAATGCTTCCACCTGAGCATCTCGTATCTGTGCAGGAAGGTCAGACTGAATAGTGAGCTGTAAGGCTCGTACACGCCTAGGTAAAGTATCTTTCTGGCTGAGGGCGTCAGCCACAACATTGGCTTTGCCTGGATGGTACTTGATGGCGCATTCGTAATCATTAAGTAGCTCGACCCATCTTCGTTGACGCATGTTCAAATCCTTTTGCTTGAAGATATGCTCGAGACTCCTGTGATCGGTGTAAATTGTGCTCTTGGTACCGTACAGGTAGTGTCGCCATATCTTAAGTGCAAAAACAACAGCTCCCAGCTCTAAATCGTGCGTCATGTAGTTCCGTTCATGAACTTTGAGTTGACGAGAAGCGTAAGCAATAACTTTATCACGCTGCATCAATACACAACCAAGCCCCTGTATCGATGCGTCACAATAGACCACAAAATCATCTGTGCCCTCTGGCAATGAGAGAATAGGTGCGCTGCAAAGCCTATCCTTTAAGTACTGAAAAGCCGTTTCTTGTGTATTACCCCAACGATAGGTAACACCTTTCTGTGTCAACATTGTAGGCGGCTGCGCGATCTTGGAGAAGTCTTTGATGAATCGTCTGTAATACCCCGCCAAACCCAAGAATTGGCGTATTTCCGTTGGTGTATGCGGTGCAGGCCAGTTTCTGATCGAATCTACCTTGGATGGATCAACATGAATCCCATCCCTGTTCACCACATGGCCTAAGAAGTGGACTTCACGAAGCCAGAAGTCGCATTTTGAAAACTTGGCATACAATTGCTCCTTTCGAAGAAGTTCCAGGATAAGACGTAAGTGCTGCTCGTGTTCCTCCTGACTCTTGGAGTAGATCAGAATGTCGTCGATGAAGACAATGACGAACTTGTCTAGATAGGGTTTACACACCCTGTTCATAAGATCCATGAATACTGCTGGCGCGTTCGTAAGCCCGAATGGCATGACTAGAAACTCGTAGTGACCGTAGCGAGTTCTGAATGCTGTCTTGGAGACGTCCTCATCTCGGACTCTCAGCTGATGGTAACCAGACCGTAGATCAATCTTGGAGTAGTAACTCGACCCTTGCAACTGGTCGAATAAGTCGTCAATACGAGGAAGAGGATAACGGTTCTTCACTGTCACCTTGTTCAGTTCACGATAATCGATACACATCCTGAAAGTGCCATCCTTCTTTTTCACAAATAGTACTGGAGCTCCCCAAGGCGAAGAGCTTGGACGAATGAAGCCTTTATCCAAGAGCTCTTGTAGTTGCTTTGAAAGTTCTTCCAGTTCAGTTGGAGCTAAACGATACGGTGCGCGAGCTATAGGTGCTGCTCCAGGAGCGAGCTCGATCTGAAATTCGACTTGACGATGAGGCGGTAAACCAGGTAAATCTTTAGGAAACACCTGAGGAAAGTCGCGTACAACTGGATGGTCTTCCAACTTCTTTTCTTTCGCTGATGCGTCAGTAACGAGAGCCAAAATTACGGTTTGGCCCTTCCGCAAACATTTCTGAGCCTTCAAGAAAGAGGTGATGCCAACCACAGCACCACTCTTGTCGCCTTGAACTTCGAGAGGTTCTTGACCAGAATGAGGAATGCGAACAATCTTTTCTTTGCATAGGGTTTCTCCTTGCTGTTGCTGCTGGCGATTCAGATTTGCAGGCCGTGGGCTCCTGAATCCTTAGCTCCATGGCCCATCTTGAGACACCTCTGGCAACGTCCCTCGTTGCACTAACCACCGTGGTGTTTGTTGCATTAGTTACACGTTGGGTGAATTCCCCGATATCCACCCTACCCCTGACTGCCAGATGATTGCTGACTCGGATTCTGGTAGTCATTTGTCTTGCGCTGCTGGGACTGAACAGAAACGGATCCCTTGCTGGAATCCCCATCCCATTTTCTTTTGTTGTCACTGGGAGTAGCAGAAGTAGTGACAGCAGTAGTGGTAGCATTGATACGTTTTGGCAGCCTGTTCTGATCCACTGCCTGATCTGTAATACGATGAGCAAGGCGCTGAATAGCCTGGATATTATCAAGATTAGCCGATGTCACATGGCTCTGAATTTCTGGCGCCAAACCCTTGAGATACAACTCAATACGTTTCACTGGAGGGTCCACCATTGTTGGACACAGAACAGCCAACTCGTTCGACCTCTTAGTGTAAGCTTCAATCTCTGACCCCGTCATTTTCAAATGATAAAACTCATCCTCCAGCTTGTGGATGTCTTCTCGAGTGCAGTATTCCCTTTTGATCAATTCCTTGAAATCATTCCAAGGGGTGGCGTTAGCAGCTGCCAACCCTAGTATCTGTACTTGCGCGTTCCACCAGGTTAGCGCGATCCCTTCCAGTGGCGTACTTGACCCTGCGAGCCTCAGGGCATTCACTCATCTTGGATACTGACTCGAGCTTCCCAAACCAATGGAGTAGTCCCACTGCTCCTTCTGTGCCACTGGATGTGCTTGGACGACAATCCATGAAGTTCTTGAATGTGCAGACAGGTTGCTGTGCTTTCTGACCCGTTGCGCGAGAAAGATAGGTCAAGGTTTAGCGCGAGATTTGGGTCACGAGAGTAGGATCTAACATCCTAGGATAGGTCTGGAATAGCAGGTTATACCTCCTGCTTGTGCGGCTGCAAACGCCGCAGCAACTTGTTCGTTAATGAGAGCCGTCAACTGGGCTTGAGTCATGTTAACACGTCCAGACATGATCGAACAGTAAAGGTAGCATAAGTATTAATGGTTTGCGAGTAGTGCGATGACAGAAAAGTGTAGGCACATAGGTGTTCTCAAGCAATAGCATATAGTGAGCAATGTAATCTAAGCATACCACGAGCAAAGTTCTATGTAATTCTAGCATGTAGGCAATAAACATAAACCTTATTACCTAGGATGTTGAGTCTTGCACGTGGAGCGAAGCGTCGTTGTGGGTCGTTGAGAGCACTGTTCTGGTTATAGTCTGGTTTTAATAAAAACGTTTTCCCATATTAAAACCTAGTTCTCTATAACCAATGGCTCTGATACCAATCTGTCACCCCCCCAAAATCCACACGCGGAGTACCACCGCTAGGAGGCGTGACATGACCAGGATCAAGCCACCAACCATATTGAACAATATAAATAATTAAAGAAATTCATAAACCCAATTCAATACAATTGATGTTCCAACAAACCATAGTTTAAGTAGCGGAAGCATGTAAGTAACCCAACATAGTTAATAGTTTTAAATGTCATAACAGTTCAACATAGAAATCACAATCCTTGTCCACAACGACCGCGCTTCCAATACAAGCTCCATAAGTACCTAAGGTCCTGCAAGGCATGCAGCAACGAGTCAACAACTAGTTGAGCGAGTTCACAGTTAACAGTTCAGTAATAGTATAGTGTGGGTAGTAGTATGTTCGTTCGTTGTGTCATGTGTCGTATTAGTTTCCATCGCGGCCTCCCAGGCAGGTATGCGAAGATATTAGGGGATGTTCATCCCGAGTATTCTAGACTAGGTTTATCTGTATCGCGGCCTACCAGGCAGGTGTGCGAAGATTGGTAAATTTCAGTTCGCGGCCTTCCAAAGGCAGGTGTGCGAAGTCAGTCATAATATCGCGGCCAACCCTTGGCAGGTGTGCGAAGATCAGTTCAATAAGTGTTACTAGTCTAGTCGTAGTTCTATCAGCGGAGTATGTACAATAGTTCATCAAATCCCATTCCCACCCGGGAACCCCATGCCTTGGCTGTGTGAACTCACCTTGGTTTGCTCGGTATGCTAGGTTATGCACTCACAGGTAATCAGTCAAGTCCTATTTTGTGCACGTATAATAATCAGTTTCGAATTCGCAATATTTCTCATGTAATCTATGTCACAAAGTGTGTTCAAGCAATCATCGTCATGCAACTCCTAACAGTTATATTTCACATTCATCCAAATATGCATCATATGGTAGAGTGCTTGATCATTTCTAACGTAGTTAATCAATAACACGCTTTACGGATCATCAGGTTAACAACAGTTGCATGCTTTAGATGTCTGACGATTATCACGTATACAGTTCAATCAACATCGCACCATTTATGTTCGACAGGGTTATCATGCAATTTACATACTTCATTCAGTTAACGCACTTAACGGAACTCATACACTGGCAATGTTACATGTCTAATAGGACATAATTGGCTAACGTGTTAACAAACGTTAAATGCACTTCCTTAACCAAGTCACGTAATGAAAGAGTTAAATAATTTAGCTAAGTAAACAACCTACCAGATGTTTATAGACTTAACAGGATTAACCATTAAACTCGGACTCACATAATAACCAAACTCGACCAAGTGCTATCTTAGATCAAAAGCTCGGACACACTTGTTACAAGCAAAAACTCGGGAAACAAGGACATGAAAAGTCGGACCAGGGTAGAGCACCAAAAAGTCGGACCCCCCCTTGATTACAATAACAAAGGTCGGACCTTTGATCCCATCACAAAAATTCGGACCACCTGATATAATAAAAGTCGGACTCCCATATAAAAGAAAGTCGGATCATGTTGGTGTTTAATAAAAAATCGGACAAGATCACTTGACAAGGTCGGACTATGCTTTATGTTTTAAAATTCGGATAACATCCACACTCCTTAAAACTCGGACCAGGTTGCAATATACAAAAATCGGACATTATGTGTCCCTTATAATACTCGGACAAGATCCCTTCCCTTAAAACTCGGGCAACATTTGATGAAGAGAAATTCGGACTTATGTGTTTGTATCAAAAAGATCGGACCAGGTAGCTTATCAAGAAACTCGGACATCATAGATGGTTAACCAAAGTCAGGCATTCACAACATATCAAAAACATCGGACCTATCCCCTTACATAACAAAGTCGGACTATGTCCATTACTAAACAAGGAAACTCGGACCAATTCATATCCAAAAACTCGGACCATAAGATGCTCATGAAACTCGGACATCATCATTTAATCAACAAAGATCGGACAGCATGTGGGGATAAAACTCGGACCATATGCTATTGTTAAAGGTCAGACTAATCAACAAAACTTAAAGCAAACCCTAGTTGCACAGAAAACGTAATATACGTAACGTAACAGCACATTTCATATGATCAAAACCCTAATCGATCTTACATATTGCAGGAATCATAAGGTCAATCGATGATTACAACAACTATCATAAAATGAGCGATCCATCAAGCATACAACTAATCATCATCGTAATTACAATGATTCAGAATGAAATCAATAATCACAGCCTATCACATGAAGAACTAGGGTTTCAATATCAATCAATCAATCAACAATTAACATCAAACAATGATTAAACAATTACCTTGATTGATTCTAAATGGATTAGAAGATTAAACTTGTTGCAAGAGACTTGTGAAGCCAAGAATGATGAGAAGGTGATTGTAGAGAGGATTAGGGAATGTGAGAGTACGTGTTTTGATTCTTGTGATGATTAGTGAATGATTAGGGAATGAGATTAGGGTTAAGTATGATTTAGATTTCACTAATAACTCTTTACACCCTTAGTTAATAGATTTTACAATAGTACACCATCACAAACAGTTTCACAGTTTCACCACCAAGTTTATGCTTTTGACAAGTCTATCACAATTAACACATATACTTAACTGAATCAAAAACGTTACAGTTTCACAGCAAACTAATTGTGCAAGCAAACAATTAAACAATCAATAAACGTGCAATAAATGCGAAATAGAAATCTTGGAAATTCGAGTTGTCACAAGACGGATGGGCAGTCTGAGCGCACGATCCAAACTCTAGAAGACATGCTTCGGGCGTGTGTTATCGATTTCGGCAACAGCTGGGAAAAGCATCTCCCGTTAGTGGACTTTTCGTACAATAACATTTACCACACCAGCATACAAGCCGCTCCATTCGAGGCATTGTACGGACGTAAATGCCGGTCACCTCTCTGTTGGGCAGAGGTGGGGGATAGTCAGATTACAGGTCCAGAAATGGTAGTTGATGCTACTGAACGAATTGCACAAATACGACAACGCATGGCGGCAGCTCGTGATCGTCAGAAAAGCTACGCGGATAAGCGTAGGAAGCCATTGGAATTTTAGGTCGGGGACCGGGTTTTACTTAAAGTCTCACCCTGGAAGGGTGTGGTTAGATTTGGTAAACGAGGCAAGCTCAATCCACGGTATGTTGGACCATTCGAAATCACTGAAAGAATAGGCAAGGTAGCCTACAGACTAAACCTACCAGCTGAACTCGGTGCAGTTCACAACGTATTCCATGTGTCGAATCTGAAGAAGTGTCTGTCAGATGAGACCCTCATAATTCCTTTTAAGGAACTCACTATCGACGAGCGGTTGCAGTTCGTCGAGGAACCAGTTGAAATCACGGACCGGGATGTTAAGGTCCTCAAACACAAGAGAATCCCTCTTGTCCGAGTTCGTTGGAACTCCAAACGTGGCCCAGAGTACACCTGGGAACGCGAAGACCAGATGACAGAAAAGTATCCCCAGTTATTCGCGAACAGTACAACCACTACTGAGACTGAAGCTACTACTGCGGAATTTCGGGACGAAATTCCAAATCAACGGGGGGATGATGTGACACCCCAGGAAAACCAGTAAACGATACAACTTACCTAGCTTCCTCAGTAACCGCATGCTAAATTTCGGGACGAAATTTCTTTCAAGTTGGGGATAATGTGACAACTCGAATTTCCAAGATTCCTATTTCGCATTTATTGCACGTTCATGTATTGTGTAGTTATTTATTTGCACAATTAGTTGCTATAGAGTTGTAACGTTTTAATACAATGTATCGTATTGTGTGATTGTGCATGGTTGTTTGTTAATTGTGAAAGACTTGCCAAATGCATAAACTTGGTGGTGAAACTGTGAAACAGTTTGAGATGGTGCACTATTGTAAAATATAATAATAAAGGGTGTAAAGAGTTATTAGTGAAACCTAAATCATACTTAACCCTAATTCCTTTTCACTAATCATTTACACAAACCAAAGCACGTACTGTTATTCTCTGAATCCCTGGCAATCATCATCATTTTCACCACAAGCACAAGTCTCCTGCATCAATCTTAATCTTGCAATCTAGTTAGACTCAATCCAAGGTAAATTGTTAATGTTTGATTGTTGTTTTTACTCTTGATTATGTGTTCATGAAAACCCTAGCTTTCATATGATAATTCTGTGGTTTTTGGTTGAGTTCTGATGATTTAAGAAACGATGTTGATTAGTGTATGATCAATTGCCTGATGTTAAGACACAAGACATGTTAGGATGATTGAATTGATAATTGAATTGCTGCTAGACAGAATGCAATGTGATTAGGGTTCTTAGACGTGATGATATGAAAACGTAACTGTTACGATGCAAAGAAACGTATGACTTTTTGTTAGTCAGAGTTTTTAATGAATGTGTTTGTCTGAGTTTCATCATATCATGCTAGTCCGGCCTTTAACAACATACAAAGGTCCGAGTTTTATCAATGTTTATGTAGGTCCGAGTTTTACTTGTGATAGTGATGTCCGAGCTTATGTGACTTGTGTAATCTGACTTTTAAATAACAACAAATAGGTCCGACCTTTGATGTATATAACATGTCCGATCTTTAAAGGACTTTTATGGTCCGAGTTCATAAACTTGGAGTTGTCCGAGTTTTATGTGAGGAAACCTAGTCCGACTATGTGTTAAACACATGGGTTGTCCGACCTTTAAGCTTGATGGGATGTCCGAGTTTTGTATATGCACTTTTATCCGAGTTTCATGACCCTTATGTGGTCCGAGTTTCTTCAATGGATGCTCTTTGTCCGAGTTTTAACACCCCCACACCATATCCGACTTTTAATCCCCACACCCTTTATGGTCCGACTTTTAAACAGGGGAAACCCCCCCCCCCCCCACACACACACACTTGTCCGAGTTTTACAAAGGGCAAGGCCCTGTCCGAGGTTGTGTAATAATTTATGTGGAACAATGAGTTGTATGTTAAGTGATGTGAATCTGTTAAGGTGTGTATGATTTAATTGAAGCCGCAAACTCTGTTAAACCTGTCAAGCTTGTTAACGATGTTAATATGTTAAGTATGTTAACGGTGGCAATTAGGTTAATACCCATGTTAGATTAAACTGTGAAATCAAAGACGTGACGCATGAATTATGTGAACATGACTAACTGTTTACGTGATGTATGATTCTATATATATATAATCGTATGATACTGAAATGCAATTGTATGATTCTGCATGTGTGAACATTCTATGTGATATCATCGTGTACACAATAAACACACAAAACACAGTTGCTTGAATATCGAGGATTTGTAAACCCTAATTGAATGAATCATGTGCAATGTATCCTGGGTCATGTGTAACGGACTTAGACATTTAATAAACCCTAGAAGCAATAACATACCGAGCAAATCAAGGTGAGTTCACACTCTTACTAAGGCATGGGATTCCTAGGGCTTGGGGATGGGATTGAAGGAATGAGGTTGAATAGATTCGTACATACACTATTACTAGACTACCATACCATCGTCCTCGGTTGTGCAGGACACATACGTAAAACCTACGTATACTTATGCTACTCACTGTCCTCAGGTTGCGAAGGACACTCACGTAAAACCTACGTGAACTTATACTCACTACTGCCTCGGTTGTGTCAGGCACTTACGTAAAACCTACGTAAACCCCCACGTACCCCTATCCTCGGTTGTGAAGGATACTTACGTAAAACCTACGTAAACCCCCACGTACCCCTATCCTCGGTTGTGAAGGATACTTACGTAAAACCTACGTAAACTTGTACGTATTACTGTTCTCGGGATATGTAGAACACTTATGGTTACGAATAGTCTAGTGGTTATACAACATGGGAAGCCCCCACCAATAGAACGTACTATCGGCCCAGTAGAGCCACATGTTACAAACGAACTTACTATTACGCATTTACTTTCTGTGAACTCGCTCAACTAGTTGTTGATCCTCTGTTACATGCCTTGCAGGTCGTTAGATACATGGAGCTTGCACAGGGAGGAGCTGGTCGTTGTGGGCTTGGATCGTGATTGTCTTGTTAAATACTTATGACATTTCATACTTAATTATGTTGGATTTTATTTATACGCTTCCGCTAAACAGTGATAACTTACTTATGTTTTGGAACACCTTTCATATGGATTTGGTTTGGTTTAATGGCAATTACTTTTACTATATATATTGTTCTATATGATTGGTGGCTTGATCCTGGTCAGTCACGCTCCCAAGCGGTGATACTCCGCAGGTGGATTTTGGGGGTGTGACAGGTGAAACCTTCAATAGAGCCATATCTCCCACCTCAAATTCCAGAGGTTTCCTTCTTCGGTCCGCATAACACTTTTGTCTATCCCGAGCCGCTTTGATGCGCTCTCGGATCTGTGCAATTTTTCAGTCGTTTCCTGTACCAATTCCGGACCAACTAACTGTCTATCGCCTGCGTCAGCCCAACAAACTGGTGATCGACATTTGCGTCCATAGAGAGCTTCGAACGGTGTGGCTTGTATACTTGCATGATAGCTGTTATTGTAGGAAAATTCGACCAATGTTAGGTGAGTGTCCCAACTTCCACCTAAGTCCATAACACAAGCTCGCAGCATGTCTTCTAAGGTTTGAATTGTTCGTTCACTCTGTCCGTCTGTTTGCGGGTGAAATGTTGTACTTAGATTCAACTGAGAACCAAATGCTTCTTGAAAGGATTGCCAAATCCTTGACACGAATCTCCCATCTCTATCAGAGATGATTGAGAGAGGCACTCCATGCCGTGCAACAATCTCTCGCATGTATATTTCAGCAAGTTTACTCGTGTTGTCTTTTTCTTTGATCGGCAAAAAGTGCGCAGATTTCGTCAAGAGGTCTACTATCACCCAAACCGTATCGTGGCCTTTAGGCGTCCTTGGCAGTTTCGTTATGACGTCCATGGAAATTTGTTCCCATTTCCATTTGGGTATTTCAGGTTGTTGCAAGAGACCTGAAGGTTTCTGGTATTCGACCTTTACTTTGGCACAAGTTAAACATTTACCAACGTATATCGCTACATCGCCCTTCATCCTTGGCCACCAGTAAAAGTCCTTTAGGTCTTGGTACATTTTATCCGCTCCTGGATGAATCGAGTACCGTGATTTGTGAGCCTCGTCAAAAATAACCTTTCTCAAACCACCAAACAGAGGAACCCAAATTCATCTCATGAAGCACAAAGTTCCTTCCCCGTTTGGTACCAATTGCTTCTCCATCACACGGAGATACTCGTCCTCAATATTCCTTTCTTTAAGAGCTTCTCTCGGCGCAGCACGAATGCGCAAGGAGAGTCTGTCTGGACAATCATTTCCCTAGCCCTAACCCTTAAGGGCTTGATCCTTTCTTTCCGACTTAGGGCATCAGCGACTACATTCGCCTTCCCTGGATGATACTTGATCTCAATATCGTAGTCGTTCAACGATTCTACCCAGCGTCTTTGCCTCATGTTAAGCTCCTTTTGGTCAAATATGTGCTGCAGGCTCTTATGATCAGTGAAGATTGTGCATCGCGTACCATACAAATAATGTCGCCAGATCTTCAATGCAAATACCACCGCGCCTAATTCCAAGTCGTGCGTGGTATAATTTTTCTCATGGAGCTTCAACTGGTGAGAAGCATATGCTATAACTTTCTGTCGCTGCATCAACAAGCAACCCAAACCTTGACGCGAGGCGTCACAATATACCACGAAGTCATCAGTTCCTTCGGGTAGTGATAAGATCGGTGCATTACAAAGCTTGTTCTTCAACAACTGAAACGCTTCTTCTTGTTTGTCACCCCAATCAAACTTCTTGTCTTTCTGCGTAAGGGAAGTCAAAGGTTGAGCGATTTTTGAGAAATCCTCAATGAACTTTCGATAATAACCTGCCAAACCTAAGAATTGTCGAATCTCAGTTGGCATCTTTGGAGTCTCGCAGTTCTTTATTGCTTCGATCTTTGTGGGATCCACATGGATTCCATTTCCATTAACCACGTGTCCAAGAAATTGGACTTCTCGTAACTAGAACTCGCACTTCGAGAACTTGGCATACAATTTCTCCTTTTTGAGTAGCTCCAAAATAGCTCTTAAATGTTGTTCGTGCTCATCCTTCGTCTTTGAGTATATCAAAATATCATCGATGAACACAATCACGAACTTGTCGAGGTACGGCTTACAAACTCTGTTCATCAAATCCATGAAAACTGCCGGTGCGTTTGTCAAACCAAACGGCATCACCAGAAACTTGTAATGTCCATATCGAGTTCTAAAAGCAGTCTTGGGAATACTTTCCTCATGAATTCTCTACTGATGATATCCTGATCGCAAATCTATCTTTGAGTAGTAACTTGAACCTTGCAACTGATCGAATAGATCATCAATTCTTGGCAGAGGATATCTATTCTTGATTGTCAACTTGTTCAGTTCCCGGTACTCGATACACATGTGGAAACTACCATCTTTCTTCTTAACAAACAAAACTGGAGCTCCCCAAGGCGAGAAGATTGGTCTGATAAATCCTTTGTCTAACAGCTCCTGGAGCTGTGTTGACAACTCCTGCATCTCTGAAGGCGCAAGTCGGTAGGGTGCCTTAGCCACAGGCGCGGCGCCTGGAACTAAGTCAATGTGGAACTCGACTTGTCTTTGCGGCGGTAATCCTGGCAAGTCTTCTGGAAAGACTTCAGGATATTCCTTTACAGCTGGAATGTCTTCGATCTTTGGCTCAACAGCTTCTTTATCCACGATGTGTGCCAAGAAGGCAACACATCCCTTCTGTAAACACTTTCTAGCTTTCAGACAGCTAATGATTCTCAGAGGCGTATCACGCTTTTCTCCATGAACCACAATCGTTTCTCCATCCGCCATTGGGATGCGAATGGTCTTCTCGTGACATACAATTTCGGCCTTGTTGCTTGACAACCAATCCATCCCTACTACTACGTCGAAGCTTCCCAACTCGACTGGCAGTAGATCTAGGGTGAACTCGTGCTCTCCCAACTCAATCACGCATCCTCTGATGACTTCGTTCGTTTCAACTAGCTTTCCATTAGCCAGTTCAATTGAATACATAATGTCTAGTTTACTAGCAGTTAACCCAAGCATTTTCTTAAATTCTAACGATACGAAACTATAATCGGCACCAGTATCAAACAATACAGATGCAAAGCGTTGATTTATAGGGAACATACCAGTGACAACGTTTGGATCCTGGCGCGCTTCCCTTGCACCAATGTTGAAGACTCTTCCTTGCGCTTGGTTCAGTTTTGGGCATTCCCTTTTAAAGTGCCCGATGTCTCCACAGTTAAAACATCCCGGTCCCCAACCGTTACCATTTCCATTTCCACCTTGAGCGTTGTTTTGGTTGCGATTCCCACTCCCAGCTTGGTTCGCAAGATTTCCACGGTTTTCCATTTCCGCTATTTCCTCCCTGTGGGCGGTTTCCAACTCCATTACCTCCACGATTGTTGTTACCAAAACCCCTTTGGCTACCACGGCCAGTACCAACCCAGCAAGTATTATTCGAATGGCCCTCCTTCCCGCAAGACTCACATCTCCTCAGTCTGCACTGGCCGGAGTGATGATATTTGCAGACATCACATTTGGGCAGAGTGCCCATGTACCCCTTTCCTTTGTTCTCAGCACCGGTTTTAGCCCTGGTCGGTGCGCTTGTTTCACCCTTTTTGTTTGAACTGATGGTGCCTTGTTTGAAGTTGGAGAACTTCCGTTTGTTCTCCCCCGAAGACTCCACATGGGTCTCTTTCTTCTTCTGATCGGAAATTAAGAATTTGTTCAGTCGAATAGCTTCCTCGGTAAGTGCCACACTGAGATCGATGGCTTTGGTGATTTTTGGGGGCTTTGAGGTAGTTACCATGCTCATAATCTGTGGTGCTAATCCCCAGATGAAACGCTCCACGCGTTTGAATTCGGGCGTGACTATGTACGACACCACATGGGACAAATCGTGAAACCTTTGAACATATTCTGCAATCTTAGAACCCTCCATTCTTAGGTGCCAGAACTCAGTCTCTAGCTTCTATATTTCAGCTCGCGAGCAGTACTTCTTCCTCATTAGCTCTTTCAGCTCATTCCAGGTTAACGCATAAGCTGCCGCTTCTCCCAATGTTTGCACTCGCAGATTCCACCACGATAGGGCACCATTCAGAAACATCCCTGAGATGTAGGTCACTTGTTGCTCAGGAGCACACTTGCTCATCCTTAGGACAGAGTCTGTCTTTTCAGCCCACCTGACAAACGCAACAGCACCTCCAGTGTCGTCGAAATTCATAGGCTTGCAGTCGAGAAATTGCTTGTAGGTGCACCCTGCACATACATTAGAGTTTTAGAATTGGTATTAGCGGATGTGCTTGAAATATCCAAATGTATCGTAATATATCTCAAGCGACTTAACATTACCATTGGGTGGATTGTTATTGCCGTTGTTGTTCAAGATATTTCCGCTTGTTTCTGCATGGGAGGCCGCATACTAAGCTATAGCCGCGGCAATTATCCCTTGGAGTTCTGCCTCGGTAGTAGGCATGCGCGCGTCGCGTCGTGGAGGCATCTTCTAAAAGACGATCATGTAGGTCAGGTCACAGTAAGTATAATAAATATGCATATATAGTAACATCCATCAATCACATAACATCCCATGTTAGCATATAAAACAAGAAATCAAAGCATGTAATGAGAACGTTGCCATTGGGCTTTCATTAATCATGACCACCATATCGTTTTTACAAGTTTAACAGTACATCACATATCAAAATAACATCATGGGGTTACATCACCCCCTAAAATACAATTTGTCTACACAAATCATGTACAAAAGCGTGGTCTTCCAAAAAGTCTTCGCAAGCTGGCCCAATCACGACTTTCTCACCAAAATGATCGATCTGCATCAAACCAAAAATATCTATGCTGATGGCGGAGGAGGAGGAGGAGGAGGAGGAGGAAAACGAGAGAAAAGCAACCGGCGCATGTGCACCCAATCCTCCTCTAAGGCACGAATGACGCACAGCAAATATGCAATCTACTGCTCAGATGTAAGGAAACGAACCTCCGAATCAGGGGAAAGTGGACGGGGAGTGTGTGGTGCAGCAAAAGGAGTCTGACAGTGGCATGGAGGACATGGAGCTCTCTCTAACTCCTGAATGCGACGACTCAACGCGTCCTGCTGCAGCTGAAGAGAGATGAGTATGTCCTCTGTCATGTACCCCACATGATACGGGTGGTACGGATCTGATAATGGCATAACATTTGGCGAAGCCCACAGAAACGGCTCGCCCGAGGGTACGAATGATGGTGCAGTGTGAGGGAACTGGGACATGAACGGTACTGATGACGGTATAGGTGGAACAAAAACAGGCGGCTGCCTCGATGAACCCTCCCCAGGACGGGGTGCCGGTATGTCCTGGAGGAATGTGATGGGAAGATCAGTGCGATCGACGTTAGTGGTGTGTGGGTGGAACAATGGAATCTCAGTGGGTGCGGGAACTGGTGCTACAGGAGGAGTGACGAGTAGCACAAACGATGGGTAGTCATCATCCTCGATCCACCTGTTACGGGTGTCAGCATAACGAGGATCAATGTGAGAAGCAAACAGTGCATGGTCAGCATGCACAGGGGCTGAAACAGGTACTACAAGTGCAACAATGGGTGCATCAATAACGGGAGCATCAGGAATCGGTGGTAACTCGACGGGCGCAACAATGACAGGTGGTGTTATGTCTGGCACATTGACATGACCAGGCTCCGGTAAAGGGTCTGGTAAATGTGCAACAACTGGGGCCTCAATGGGGTCAAAAGCAACGACCGGCTCCGGACCAACAGGAGCAGGCTCATCAGGCAAAAACTCGACCTCTGGCTCTAGGTCAACGTCAAGGAAAACGAGAGGCGCAGCCGACATCGCCATGTCTGAGTCGGAATCAGAGGAATAGGGCTGTACGCCTTGGGCGTGTGGTGAAGCAGACGCTACAGACTCGAATAAGTGAGCACCAAATAGATCAAAAGGAGCTTCCTCAATGGGAGCCTCGACTGGAATGACAGGATCAGCAATGGGCACATCAGCAGGAATCTCAGCCAAGGGAACAACAAGGTCGACAACAGGATCATCATCAAAAGGGACATCGGCATCCATGAGGGCCACTCCATCTTGGTCACCCTCCGGGGGACCCTCTAGGAACAAGTCGACGTTATCATCGGCGAACTCATCATGAGGACGATCCTCGAGAGGAACTGCGGCAAGCGGTAGAGGAGCAGGGACCTGAAGAAGAGGTAGGTCCGCATCGAAAGGGCCATCAGCAATAGGAATATCATCTCCAAATTCGGGAAAAGCAAACGGCTGGAAATCATCCTCATCCGTGCTAGTAGTGTCTGATGTGTAAACCTCACTCTCTGACAGAATCTCATCGTCTGACACGATCAATATAGGATCCAAAGTGTCCAATACTCCAGTATCTGAAGATAATGGCATGGTGTCTGTAACACAACCACACATATGCACATATATCAACATGAAATAAAATAAACATGTAAGTCACAGTAAAACAAACAAGTAATCCTCCTAGTCTCCCTAGACTATCCCTTCCAGCCTCTCAGACTGAACTCCCTAGCCTCTCAGACTAACTCCCTGGTCTCTAAGACCAACTCCAAGTCTCTAAGACTAAACCTCCCCAATCTCTAAGATTGAACCCTTCAGTCTCTAAGACTGAACCTCCCTCAGCCTCTAAGGTTGAACTCCCTCAGTCTTTAAGACTGAACCTCCCTCAGTCTCTAAGACTGAACCATGAATTTTGAAAAGTGCATTTGTACCTTTTATTTGTAAAAATGTTTTGTACCCTGGATCTGGATGTTTAGTGTATGCAATGTAAAAATGTTTTCGTGAGAGCCCTAGTGATCATGGTCTAGACTCGAGAAGGAATCCTAGTTCGCTATGATCGAGGCTCTGATACCAAGCTGTCACACCCTGGCTTTTGCGGAAGCGTGGATTAATTCGGTGTGACTTCTTACTACCATAGCAACAATCATAACAATGCTATATGAAAATAAAACACATGATGTTCATCCATTCATTAAGTTTAAAGATACCACAACGTCATTGTTTAAAAATGTCGACACATAAAACAAGTTACAACCATGACAAGATTAAAGCGTCTTCACATGACACAACAAAAGACTTAAATAAAACGTGGTTTAAAGACCTGTAACCCGTCCAGGTAAGGGTTACACCTCCTAAACCTGGATGACATCGTTATTCACTACGCAGCTTGACACAACGCATACTCCGCCAGATCCACTAATTTCCTGAAATACATGTAGTTTGAAAAATCAACAAAAAGTTGAGCGAGTTCATGGGTATGTGAGTATGTATAAACCTTTAAAGTATGTATAAAAGTCCCTGGTATCTAGCAATAAGGAAAAAGAGATCACCAATGGGTTGCAAAGCCACTGGTATGTGTGAAATGGTGCAGGAAGCACTCAAACCTAGCAAAGTTGTACCGGGCTTCCGGCTGGAAGACATAGTCACCTCTAAGGGCTACCCCGGCCTCATGGGTGTAGGCTCGCTACACCCAAATAGATCTATCACTCATGTCCCTCGGTCCTACGACAAGGATTAATGGCCTTAAGAGTTGTACCCACCACTCACATGATCTAAGTAGTAACCCTCCTTAAGCTAACCATACCGTGTATGAAAATGCCTGTAATAATTGTAACATGTATTCCACCCCCGAAGTATAAAACTGAAAACAGTAAGAGAAAAGGGGGACATGAACTCGCTGTACTGCGTCCTCTGAATCGAATCGTCAACCCAAACTTTGTCTGCTACGCGACGACCTACACGTACTAATGCCTATTAGACGAATGGGCAGTGCCTTGGCTTAGGGTTTAATATCTTTTGAGTTACGACTCTTAAGTTTCCGAGTATTATTCCAAGTATAATTATTAGTTAAAATAATTTTCTTAACTTTAAATTATATTTTATTATGGAATAATCATTAAAAAATATTTCGTATTTATACTTCACAAGTATTTTAACCTCGTATTTCTTTCCCAAGGATGGGGGTATTTATACATGTATTATTGTGATTCCGAAAAATATATTTTAAGTCCCACTCAGGAAAATATATTTACTTATTCGTCCAAAAATAACATATTCCCAAAATATATGTACTTTCCCAGAAATAATATATTTTACTCCATTAATTTCCATGGTATTCATAAGTTATATTATTTTACCCTAAAAATAATATAACTAGTTCACAAAATAAACAAATAATCAGACAAGATTTTTAGTATAATATATATTCTAAATATATATTTATCTAATTTTATTTATAAAATCAACCTCCGTTACTTTATATTTTTGTAACAAAAATATGGCGAAGTTTATATTTGAAACACAAGTTATAAATTATACTTGTAATGTTTGTCTAGAAAAATATTTTCTAAGTGTTGGATTTTTAGAAAATTTCGCCAGAGTTTCCTTTGTAAACGGAGGTGTCAATGCTTACTAGCATATCATTTTCTTTACGGAAATCTTTCAAATCTACCAACAAATTACTAAACAATATTACACTAGTCAAGTGCCAAAAACAATGCATTTTTCATGACAACATAAACTTGGTGTTTCATAAAAACGCGTAGTAATTTAGTGGTGTGTTTAGTGGGTTTAGTCACCCTCCAAAGTGTGTTTATTTTCGTAAGGATTTCGCTCTCGGGATTTTTAGAGGTTCACGACTTGTGAACTTATTTTACAAAAATATCCATTTACAACTTTTTCATGTCTTACAAGTATACATATACTTATTTCTTCCAAAAATGGTGTAAAAATCATGACTTTTCAAAAACCCATCTTTTAACTTGGTTTGTCTAGAAAAATCATTTGTAAATCTCGGGTCCATACGACCATCTACCCACTTAGTTCACTTATTTTTCAAGAAATCACTTTGTTACCAAGTTTATGTTGAAACATGGAGGTGATCTTTTTATGTAGTCCACTAATCACCCCCGAACTTGTTAACTTAAGTTTTTAATCTTACTTTAACAAGTTCATCCATGATGTTAAACACCCTATTACTAGCAATCATCAAATGAACAATAACAACATCAAAACAACTTTATTTTGTCAAGAGTTCATCTTATTTCATCTTCATATTAGCTTTATGTTTAAGTTGTGTTCATGATCTTTTTAGTGTTCTTGTGGTTACATCACAACATAACTATTAACCACCATAAATGAGAAGTAAATGAGGATCAAAGGGACTTACTACTAGCTTTGAAGCTAGGGAAGAAACTAGACGAAAAATGAGTGGTTAAAGACAAACGAGAGAGGTCCTTGGCGATCCGTGAGCTCCACACTTCGTGATTCACCTTGGTGCACCTCGTAGTGAGCTTAGAATATTTGAACGAGAATCGAAAATTTGAAGGTGGTGGCAAGGAGGTTCAGCCGTAGCCTTTTAAGAGGGGGAAAAGAATTGTTTTTGTTAAGTTGAAAGTGATGGTTAAGTGATTAAATAATCCTTAAGTCTCATTACCCAATGGACAATGTGTCCACATAAGTACATGCACACTTCACATCACAATCTTACTAGTTCCAAGGAAGGTTTGTAGTTATCTTGTTGGGGGCTATGGGAGCCGGACAGTAAGGAATTGAGGGGGGGGGGGCTTAGTGTAAGTTGTATGGTAATTAAGTGAGTTATTAGGGGTGTAAGTACTATCATAATCTCACTGGAGATTGCATGGGAATGAAGACTTATACCATTCTTGGTTGAGATTAAGAAATCGTGTAGTAGGGGGGGGCAACATAAGGACCAATTTCATGCAATGGGGGGGGTTAAGTGAAAGTTATTTGGTAATTAAGTTAATTGGTGGGAGTTTAGTGTTATAACTAGTGTTTAGTGTGTACCGGGTATTATTTAAGGTGTTATAGTGCTCGGGGACCATAGCTAGCTCAGAAAAAGTGTAAAAATGTTTTTAATAATGTTTGTGTTGCGGGTAAAGTCCGGTTGTTCGGTTAGATACCGTTCCGTTAAAGTGCTAAGTTGTGTCGTAAAGTGTCCTTTATGTAACTTTTAGTGACCCTTTTTATTCCCGACACTTAGGAAAGCATACAGGACCATTTTGTCATATTTTTGCAAGTGACTAGCATATTTAAATGCTGGATTCTATTTAAATGTGCAGAATTTTGCAGTTAAAGTTGGTTTTAGGCACTTTCCGGCACCTAAACTATCACCTAGTGACATAGTTTTATGGTCCTCACTTCCCTACGCTCCATACTAGTGTAGTACCCCGTCTCTGGCTCATACTGGCCTCAAAACATTTGTCTGTCTATGTGCTGGCATTGTCAGCATGTTTCTGAGTTATCCGCTCACTGTGTTAACTGTGCTTTGTGCATCAAGTTTGTCACTAAGGTTTGTGTGTAGTTGTGCAGTGACAGTATAAATGTGATGCATATGTATGTATGACGCAAAAATCATAAAGCAGTTTAAATCCGTTAGTTGTAATCAAGCACAGTCATTAAGCACAAATTAAATATTAATTAATTGTACGGATACCTGAAATTTTGAGGGTTGTCACACTTTTATTAGTCATATTAATTTTATATGTTATAACTTTTAGGAGTTAAGAAATTAAATATGTAGGGTTAATTAGATTTATTAGTATTATCATATTTTGAAGATCTTGTTCAAATATAATGTGAAGCTACGGTTCTTGTTTCACACATTAATGGTTGACTAAACTTCTTTAAAACGTTGCCAAATAAAAAGTTATGTTAGTCATGGATTATGAACAATACTTTTTATAGCTTTTAGTTTTCATCACCATGATACCATATAATCATTGATTAATTAATGGTTCTATTAAAAGATTACATTATTGAAAACTTTATTAAGCTTTGGTAAGGATGTTATAATAATAAATATGGTGTCCATTGGAAGTATTTTGAGAATACTTGTTTTGCTTCTTAAAAAGGTGAACTGATTGGTTAGTATTTATAATCTAGTTTCTGAGAGTGGTCTCTTACTTTTAATAATAAAATCCTTTTGAGGAAGCCAATAAATATTTCTTTTACTTGTAAAGGATGAATTACATATATATTTTAGGGCTATATGATTGTGTATTCATTTTTCTGTTTTCATCTTTCTTGATCAACCTTTATTTCCTGATATTGATGAATATTTTTGTTAATGGAAAATGAAAACCTAAGAAAAATTGTTTCTTAAAGTTTTATTGTAAGTTGTTTTATATGAAGATATGTTATAACATTGGAATTTATATAATTTTGTTGTATATTATCATAATTGCTATTGTGTATCTTTTAGTTGATATTAAACACGCATATCATACATCATGACTCTTTGTATAAGTATAAGATATTATATATGTTTATATCTTTATATAAAATATTTGTGTGACAAAAGATATTTTTCTAAATTTCCTAGACACCACTCGATATTCTTTTATATGTGTGGAATTTGATCGAAATATTTATTATTATAAAGAAAGACTTATTTGAAAGTAATAAATAATCATATTTTGGGAAGTTGATAAAGATATTTGTTTATGTTTAAACATAAAGTAACAAATATTTGTATATAAGATATACTTGTGATTGGTTACGTACACTATGGTATGTTAATTCATAAACTATATATATATTTGTTTATAAGTGTTGAAAAAAATCTCACTTCCTAAAGTTTTACTATAACTCGATTTATATGGTGACATGTTATAACGTTATCTTTTCATATATTAATTGTATTTAGTATGATTTATATTTATATAGATGGTATTCAATAGAATAATTAAAACCAAAGTTGTGGTTGATTGTCACTCTCAAGAAAGAGGATACATATGGTTAGATATGGCACTCAAATTGTCATACTTCTTAAATCTCATTATCAGTTTGGAGAATGTTATATGATTTTAGACCAGGAAATCACATATGTCTCGGTCATGTAAATATATATATCCCAGCTTATATTATATGGAAAGAGGGTTGTTTATAATGAAAAACTAGATAAAAGATTTCCATTTGCCATACCTAATATATGCTACTAAAGTAGGAATATTATTAAGATAGTATGATAGTTTGAAATGATTTCATACTCATGGGACTGATTAAAGAATGAAAATTCATGAAAGTTTTTAGATTCTATCTCATTTCTTAAAGTAAATGTGATTACATATTAATCATTGTAAAGGTAGTGATTATGGACATAATTGAGAAAGTTGTAATAATGAGATCGACCATTTAGAATTGTAAATGGTCATGTTAATAATGAGATGGACCACTAAAGTGGCAAACTAAGGAGTGACAATATAACATGATAGTTTAACTATAAAGTTACAAGACACTCCCATGTATCTAAAGTTTTGTATTACATTTGTGTAAGTAATACATATACGATCATAAAGCAGAAGTTTATGGATCATAATTATTTAATTAGTTGGCATGACCTAGACCACACCGAGTCGATGATGTTGTGAAACATAACGAAGAATCAAAAGATTCTTGCTGACAATTAAACTTGTAATCTTTGCTCTCAAGGGAAATTAATGATTCACCAACCAAAGTAGGGTAAGAATCCCTAAATATTCTGGAAGTGATTAAAGGATATGCATATCCCAACATGATACCATTTAGTGTTTTAAATCGACGTATAGTCTAAATGGTTATCAAATCCACAACCTAAAGTTGTGTGATTATGGCTTAGCTAATGTGATCACAAGCATACTATTCTAGATTGGCAAATTTATTTCAGTTGTAATAGTGAATTGGATTACCAAGTTATTGATCATCATTGGAATACATGTTTTGTTGAGAATATCGTTTAACGCCTATGATTGGTTGCAAAACCTATGATCATGAGAGTAGAAGTTCATATGTTATGGACATGTTATTTACATGCAACATTAATTCATATCAAGCCAACAAGTCATCGAACTTTCTCCCCGTATCATTGGTTTTTGGTCAGGAACCAAAGATGCCACATCAAACATTTTGGTTGTGCGACATATATTGGAATTGATCCACCACGATACATAAAGATGAGACCTTAACAAGTGGTTGGGAATATATGATAATGGATAGAGCCATTGACGAGATATTTAATTACGGGTCAATTATTTTATATCCATATCAATGAATTAACATTCCCTACATCAGGGGGAGATAAAAATCAGTTGGAAAAGAAATGAGTTGGTATGAATTATCATTGATCCTCAAAAACTAAAAGTATGAACTAGAAGTTCAGATAGTAACTCATTTAAAAATATTAGCGAATCTATTACCATACACATTCACTGCCCTTAAAAAGGTGTTTTATATCAAATATGCCAACTGCTAATGCTCCAATTAAGATGAGTGTCCCAGAAGGAAAACCACATATTTGTAATGGGTCTATTGCACGTCTAATGTGTGGTAGACTAATTGATTCCAATAATAAATTTCTCGAAAGCTGGAGCAAGTAATTAAGATGGTCAAGTCGGGGTTATATTAATAGGGTCTTCTGAAGAGACATTAGACATGATGGTTCTAGAAGAACCTCAGGTCAGGTACCTGAAAATAAAGAGATCTCATTATATTATATCATGTCTATGAAATATATGGAATCGAAACAAAATCGACATCATCATACTTTTGTATATAATATAGCGCTTGAAATGATAAGGATCAAAATTTAAGCTCTGCCTATGAGAAATGTTTGGCCAAAATGGAAAGACGTAAACGAGGTAGAGTTGAATTCTCTATTAAAAATGGAAAGTTTTCGGACCAACAGTCTGTACAACTGAAGTTGTAAAACATATTGGATATAAATGGGTCTTTTATATGAATCATGAATTGAAATCAAATTAAGCTATATAAGACAAAATTAGTGGCACAAAATATTTGAAAAGACCCATGATTGATGATGAGGAGACACATTTTCCAGTGTTAGATGCATTGACTTTCCATTATCTTATTAGTCTGGTAATATAAAAAGAGAATTGATATGCGTCTTATGAATGTTATGTATCACTTGACACTGAAAATTTACATGAAAGTCTCGAAGGATTAAATTATGTAAGTCATGTAAAGTAAGTTCTCGAGAACGTTATGACTGTTATATATAGACTCATATTTGAATACGATTGAATTGAATATAACAAGAACTCCTCATGAGTATACTAAAGATATTAAGTGTTTAAATGTAATATGAAACTTCATAGGATGTAATTCTTGTGCACCAATTGTTAGGCACTATAGATTTATGGATTAGTAGGTTTGTAGGTATTAGAGTGGGCTTAAGTGGTTTTGGGCCTAGGGTTTAGGGAGAATGCTCCCTAATCCACTTACTATAAATAGTAAATCACCATAGGAGCATAGTGTTGGTGAATCATTTTGAAACTTATATTCGACAATCATATTGTATGCAAGTTTAATCATCAATCTACAATTATTTACACTATCGAATGCTATGAAAACTGTCCATAATCAGACACGCGCTTCCGCCACGAGCGGGTGTGTAATATGATATGTCCATGAGTCATCTACATGCTTTCCCTAAGTGTTTGTAATGGTTTTATAGTTTTGGAAGCACTGGATGCAGGAGCCTCAAGGATGGGTTCCTCGAGAATATGTAAATTTGTGTCATGTTTGAGAACAACTCTAACATGTTCCAAGAAGTGTGTATTATCAGGTTTCTCCTTGTCCAAGATGGACCAAAGAGAGTAGCTATAATATGCCTGAACACTAGAGATCCATGGCATCTATCTAATACCAAAATTCAAAAGTGTTAACACTTTCAATATTGAAATTCTTTCTACAGTTAATTACCCTCTATTTTGATTATAAACATTAAAATGGTGCTTACAAGATTAACCCAATTGCTTAGTGGCATGAGACGTTTATCGCTATCAAAATGGTGCGAGTTAGAGTCATGCAAGTGGAAAATAGGTAAATTTTAAGAATACATTTTAGGTGTGTGTTCACAGTTCAAAATAATAATAATATGTCGTCATAATTCAACCATGTGATTTATTGCCTAAGACTCTTGATATCACAACACACCACCTTACCCCTATTGTTAATGTTAGCCAATCCAAAGGGCCGCTGACCCCTTGAACCCTCTGGTTTCTTAATACCTGCAATTACAAATAATGTAATTTATATTAATATATATTATAATCTCCCATTAGTCTTAAATAAATTCAGTTATACCAAAATGACACTAAATTGACTAATATATGACACGTTTCTTTATTGTGTTATACCTCCTGTCCTTTTCTATAGACGCATTGTGTGTGCATACAGATTATGTTCTATTTGTTTATTTACCATCATCATGCCACCATAGTTGTATGTTTCCCATCGTAGTTATAGATCTAGTCATTGTAGTGTTGTTGTGGTGCCACATGTCATCGCAACCTTACCTTTGCAGTTGTTATAGACCCATCGTCACCATTTACCCCCTAACAAAGTTATCTTCTTTTCTAAGATGGTTCGCGCTTATTTTTTATCGTTTTTTCTGGATTTTGCTTTAGTGTGAGCATTCAATTCTATACAAGATATATTATACATATCAGATTTATTATAATAATTTTTACTAAAATTAATTGGGTTCAAATTAGAAAGTAGTAAAAGTACAAACACCCATTGCAAGAAATAGAGGGGGTAAAAATCCAATATACAATTAGATTGATTCTCTCTCTCTCTGAGTGCCGGTTGTGCTCGACGATGACGAACAACTCCGTTTAGAGTGCGAGGTTCTCGGATACACTGTTGCAGTGATCTTTGAGGTTACCTTTCATATATATCCAGCTTTGTTTCGTTTAATCCATTCGCCTTCTGGACTTGTAAAGCTTCTTTCTTTTCCCTTTGGTTTTCTCGGTTGATTCCTGTCTCTTGATTGCTTAGTAGGTCTGATATCGGTCGTGGCTATCGATATAGCACAGCTAGATTGGTTCGAATACTATTAACCTTTTAAAGATTCCGTGAATCTGTTGTTCTGTTATCATGGGTCGTGTTCTTGATTGGAATACTTGGAATCGGGTAATGAGTAAAAAGGAGATCCAAAACGAAAGAAGGTTCCAGGCTAGGGAGGCAAGGCTACGGAACACTACTTTGTTTTTCGTTTTCAACCTCCCAGCAGGTTGCACAAGGGACAGATTATGGAGAGCTTTTGATCATTTTCAAAACCTCGAATAGGCTTTTGTTCGCAGAAGAAGAGATGGATTCGGTAATGTCTTCGGCTTCATCAAACTCTCGGGCATTCAAGATGTGGAGGAATGGGAACGGAGGTTACAAGGGGTTAAGATGGATGATGCGGTGATCGGTGTAAACCTGGCTAGGTTTAACAGGAATGGAAGGTCTCAATACACCCAGCCTCCTGCTGAAAGGGTCTCGGTGTTCTCTAGACTCAATTACAATGGGAACCATTCTAGGGCAAAGTTTGGAAAGCCAATAGCTAACACGAGCAGACCAGTCAAGGGGTCCTATGCTGAGGCTCTGCTTAAGGATAATCGGGGTCAGAATAATAGTATCACCATCGAGCTACCTCCGATGGTCACCGAAGCCAAAAGGACGTGGCAAGGTTGCTCTCTCATAGGAGAGGAAAAAGACCTTGATATTTTGGAGGATATTAAGGAGATTCTGGAAGATGATAGATGTAAAAGGGCGGTGGCAAGATATATCGGAGGAATAAAGATCCTCCTAACTTTCTAGTTAAAAGATGAGGCAGAGTATTTCCTTCATGAGCAAGCGGAATTCTAGGCCTGCTGGTTCGCGAGGATGTATGTTTGGGACGGAGAACCTCCGGTGTTCGAAAGGCTTGCTTGGATAATAGTTTTAGGAATCCCACCATGCCTTTGGGACAGGCACGTGTTCAATAAAATCGGTGAGAAGTTCGGTACTTTGATGCTGAAGTCGGAGGCTTCGCTGTCCAGTTTAAATATTTCCGAGGATAAGATGGCCATGGTGGGATCTCGGCAAATGTTACGCTGAAATGGAAAGGCCAGGATGTGAATGTTTGGGTTGAAGAATATGATGAAAAATGGGAACCAAACTGCCTTGTGCAGTCATGGGATTCTCCGGTTTCGCCGACCTTGAAGTCTCAGGTGGTGGCAACCGGAGGTAGTGATGAGGAAAACGAAGGGGGTAATGAGGTGGAAGACAAAGGGGTGGGCAACGAGGAGCCATGCATGGGGTTAATGCATGGGAACTTCCAGTATCATGATGAGCCTACCATGGGGCCACATGGGGAAGATCAGTCTCATGTGCAGGTCACTCTCCTTGTTTCTAGAAAAGGCGCTGACTTGCGAGATGGGACCCCCACTCAAGTTAGAAGTATGGGGAATCTGAATCAACAGTCAAGGCCTGTTGATACACCTCAAGTGGACCTATTTTCAGGAAATGGGCTTCACTATGTGACTATGAGGCCCAAGGACAGACGGAAAAAAACAATAGGCCCAATATACCAAACTCCTGACCTTAATGAACCAGAGAACTCGGATCCCTTCGGTTTAGACGACATTATCAAAAAAAACTTCTAGAAACAACAGGACGAAGACGGTTGAGCTAGCTAATCCGGTCATGGGGGATATGGATCCTGCAGAAGAAGAGGAGGAAGACTGGAGCAGCGGTGAACCCGATAAGGAGATGGAGGACACAATCACGTACGGTGATTGCTTGGGAGTTGAATTAAACGGGTTCGAAAACCAAGTGAGGAAGATTGTTCGAGGGGAAGTGGAGAAAAGCCATCAACCATGAATTTCTTGACAATCAACATGAATGGAGTTTCCGGTATTCATAAACCGGAGTGGATTCGAAGTATCGTTAGAGCGAAAAAAATCTTGTTTTTGGGGATCCAGGAGTCTCATAAGTCGGATCTTTCAGAACCTTTTCTCCTCCGATTTTGGAATAGATCTCCATTGGGCTTTGCTTCGGTGGATGCGGTGGGTCGATCGGGGGGTATTGTCTCATTCTAGGTCTCTAGCCTGCTGTCGGTGGAATCAGTGGTTAAACAGGAGAAGTTCTTGGTGGTTTCGGGCTTTGTCAAAGGGGTAGAGGAGAGGATTAACATTTTAAATGTGCACGCCCCAAACGACGTAGTTGGCCGTGGAATCCTGTGGGATTCCTTAGAGTAGATCAGAATCCAACTCCCAGGCTTATGGGTGGCCATGGGGGACTTCAACGAAGTCAGACATGCCGACGAACAGCTCAATTCGAGGTATGATCCTAACTCTTCTTCTGCCTTTAACTGTTTCATCAGCAGGGTGGGATTTTTGGAATACCAGATGGTCGGGGGAAAGTATACGTACATACCCGATAATTTGGATGTCAAGTTCAGCAAACTCGATCGGATTTTTGTTTGTGAGCGTTTTTTGGATAAATGGCCGCTAGCTAACCTTAAAGTCCTTAACAAGGGATGGTCTGACCACTGCCCAGTGGTCCTTAACTGTGCAGCACTGGACTTTGGGCCGACCCCGTTCAAGATGTTTAATTCTTGGGTGGGCTCCAAGGAGGTGACTGAAATTGTAAACAGAAATACAGGGGCCTGGGTGTTGAACAGTAAAGGGGATTTAGCTTTTGCTAAGCTGCTGAAAGGGATAAAAGGAGATTTAAAGAAATGGAGAGAGTTTAAATGTTTTCAAGAGAACCTCGAGCTAGTTACTTTTTCCAATAACGCTCAACTATTAGAGAAAAAAGCGGAATCCAGTGGTCTGAATGCGGAGGAGAAAAAGGCTCGGGTTAGCATTCGCCTGAAACTTAAAGATTTGGAAATTGCAAAAGCCAAAGACTTGTTGCAAAAGGCCAGAATTAAATGGTTAATAAATGGCGACGAAAACTCCTCTTTTTTCCACATCGTTGTTAACAAGAATAAGGCTTCGAACAGAATTCATGGGCTGACTATAAACGAGGTTTGGATCGCTGAACCAAAGACCATAAAGGAAGAGCTAAGAAAATTTTTTAGAAAACAATTTTCCGAACCCATGCGCCGTAGACCGAGCTTCGTCAATTGGGATCTTCCAACTATTACTACGGAGGAAGCGGAGATGTTAGTGTCCCCTTTCACAACGGATGAGATTAGACTGGCTATTGAGGGGTGTGGCGGGAATAAGGCACCGGGGCCCGATGTTGTCGGCAGTCATGGAGGATTTCCACTCGTCGGGGGAGATTATTGTTGGCTGCAATGCTTCGTTTATAGCATTGGTCCCTAAAAAGAACGACCCTCCGGTTGCCACGGATTTCGGGCCTATCTCGCTTCTCGGTTCGATGTACAAAATCCTTTATAAATTCCTCACTAATCGGCTTATAGTCGTTTTGGATAAGCTTATAGCCCCTACCCAATCGGCTTTTGTCGGGGGCGAAATATCCTTGACGGCCCTTTAATAGTGAATGAAACTGTGTCCTAGGCTAAGAAGAACAAGCAGAAATTATTGGTCTTCAAAGTGGACTTTAAAAAGGCTTATGATTCTTTGAATTGGAAGTTCTTATTCAAAGTTATTGAGTATATGGCCTTCCCAGATAAATGGATCAATTGGATTAAAGGCTGCCTCCGGTCAGGAAAAGGATCGGTGCTCGTAAACGGCTCTCCGTCGGGCGAGTTTTCCTACAAAAGGGGGCTCCGGCAGGCCCTTTTTTGTTTATTCTGGCAATACCATCTCCAAGTTTAACTCAGACGTAGCTCCCTTCTTTTTGGGTGTGAAGCAGTGTCAAACCAAAATACCCAACAAGCATTAGCTCTCCCTGAAAAGGAGGTGATCCAAACCAAGAACTACGAGATCACCCCTTTCATTCTGGGGTGACGGAGGGATCATACCATTCGAGCAATGGAATTCTTGGATTTTCTGACGGGCCAACTACTAATTATTAACCGTCCTTTCAGCTGGGACTTTCAAGCAAGCCTGAACGTCGTGAGACAGTTTGGTTGGTGGACATGTTTATGAGGAGGGCCGTCAGTCTTGGTTTGTTTCATGGATTCCAAACTCCAAATGATGAACCGATTATTTCACACCTATGCTACGCGGACGACGTCTTGTTCATAGGAGAATGGTCGGAGCATAACATAGTGTCACTCAAACACTTCCTGAGGTGCCTTTTCCTGGTCTCTGGTCTCAAAGTGAATCATAGTAAATGCAAGTTGTTCGGAGTCGGAGTAGGGGAAGATGAAACTAGGGGTATGGCGGTGATCCTTAACTATGAGGTTGGTTCCTTCCCTTTCCTGTATTTGGGATTCCCTGTTGGTGCCAACATGAAAAGGGCGGTACACTGGCAACCGGTGATAGATAAGTTCCAGAAAAGGCTCTCTGGTTGGAAAGCTAGAACCCTTTCCTTTGCGGGCCGGGTTACTCTCGCTAAAGTAGTTCTGGGCAGCCTCCCCTCTTACCACCTCTCCATTTTTCTCGCTCCTAAAGCGGTCATTAACAAACTGGAAGGAATGAGAAGGGCTTTCATATGGGGTAAAACGAATTTGAGACACAAAATAAATTGGGTTCGCTGGGAAAAGATGTGCAAACCTAAGAAGTTTGGAGGGATAGGAATTGGGGGCATTAGACAGTTTAACATCGCCATGCTGTCCAAGTGGTGGTGGAGATACAAAGATGAACCCACTCAATTTTGGGCTTCTATCATTTCCTCCTTCCACAAATCGGCCCAAAGTGACAAGCTCGTGCTAATCAAGAAGTCGATACCGGGGGTTTGGAAAGATATCAGCTCAATGGATGCGGTTCTCGAGAAGGAAGGTCTGTGCATCTGAGAGAAACTTAAAGTCTCGGTGGGTGATGGTGCCACCACTAGTTTCTGGAAGGATGCTTGGATGTCAAATGAACCGCTCAGGCACTGATTTCCCGATTTGTACCGCCTCGCTAAAAATAAGGATGTTACAGTGGCGGCTTGCTGGCAAGGGGGTGCGGCTGGTCCGGTTTGGGCTTGGGACTGGAATAAAAATCCGGCGTCGGTCAGCAAATGGGATCACCTCGGAGAGCTTACGAGACTTCTCTCGGCGGTGGGATTAAAGGGGGGCAAAGACCAATGGAAATGGGAAAACGAAGACGACATACCTTTCTCGGTTAAGGCTTTGCGATCGGAATTAGCAATACAAGGGCAAGACCAAAGTGCTGGGCTGGTGCATAAATGGAACTCATGGGCTCCTCTTAAAGCTAATTACTTGCTTTGGAGGGTACTCATGGGGAAAGTCGCTACCAAGAAGGGATTGGCGGATAGAGGATTAATCTTGCCGGATACCTTGTGTGCTACCTGTGGATTCGAAGAGGAGTCGGCTGACCACCTTTTCGCAAAGTGCATTACGGCACGGAGCGTTTTGTGGAATATATTTTCTTGGCTAAAACTTAAATGGCCTTCAAACCTTGACAACCTAAAGGATGTGTTCGAGACCTTTAATAACAGCCCGGGTAGTCAAATCTAGAAAAAACTAGCGCACATGGTAGCGGTGGATACAGTTTGGAGATTGTGGTATGCTCGCAACCGAAAGGTTTTCGAAGGGGAAGGCTTTACTACCCGGAAAATCATCGATTCGATCAAAGAGGAATCCTTCATTTGGGTTTCTAACCGGTCACGAAAACCAGCGCCAACGTGGGAAGATTTGAAGGCCTTCGAAGTTCTTAGTTTATTGTAACTGGTTCCTTGTTTTTCTGTTTTTGTTTCTGTTTGGTTTGCCTTGTATGTCCCCAGCTCCTTGCTGATTTATCTATATAGTTCAAAAAAAAAAAAAGAATTAGAAAGTAGTACAGGAGTTGAGATGAAAGACAAAACGAAGAATTTTGAACATGCTTAAGTTGTAAATGGTGAGGATCATGGGAGATCGCCGGAAACCTATTCCGGAGGCAATCCAAAGGCGCCTGACGAAGTTCTTCGTGTCAAACCTACCAGATCGATGCAGCGCGATGGATTTAGCACAGGTGGTTCGTGTTCACGCAGAGATCTTTGACATCTACATAGCAAGGAAGAGGGATAAGTTGGGGAATCGGTTTGGTTTTGTTTCATTATTGGACGTTAAGGATAAAGGCGGGATGGAGAGAAAGTTGTCGGGGATTAGAATGGGGGAGTTTAAGTTGTGCTTTAATGTGGCCAGGTTCACGTTAGAGGACGGGGAAATTAACAGCAAACAGCCGGAGAGCATGCAAACAAAGATTTCATCGGGGATGTTCGGAGGTTCATCTAGAACGAAGGAGGCTACTGGTGGTGGATTGGTAGGAGCGAGATCTTTCAAAGATGTTATGCTGGGTAGAACTACAGTGGCAAAAGAGGAGAAGGTCATAGTTATTCAGGATGACTTTATTTCTTCTGATATTGGGAAAAGAAAAGCGGCGATTGTAAGGATGAAGGATTTCAAGGCTCTCAAGGAAGCCGAAGACATAGTAAGAGGGATGATGGATGGAGCAGGGGTGATTCAATATGTAGGAGGTATGTATCTTTTGGTCTCTTTTAACAATGTCGAAGAAGTCGAAAGGTTTGTAGACATGTCGAAAGAGAAGGGAGAAGTGTTTCAATCGGTAGAAAAGTGGGCAGGTCAATCTCTCGCGTTCGAAAGAATAGCTTGGTTGAGAATTCAAGGTATTCCTCTGCACCTGCTCGAAAATGGAGTGATAAATAGTGTTGGGGAGAGGTTTGGCAAAGTGGTGAAGGGAGGCATGTATGATGACTCGGATACAGACCTATCATACGATTATGTTGGGGTGTTGGTCTCGGAAGGGAAACGGATTCAGGAAGAGGTTGTATTGCAGTGGAAGGGCCGAAAGTATAGGGTATGGGTAGCGGAGGAGATAGGGGAATGGGTGCCCGATTTTTTTTCTAAAAATGGAGGTATGGAAAAAGAAAAGGAGTCGGATAAAGAAGTCACGTCCTCCCGGAATCATATTCAAACTGAGCATAGGACATCTCCGGTTAACCGGAATCCTGTGCAGGCGGGGGTATTTACTAACTTACCCTTCTCTGATGGAATTTTGGAAAGTCCGAAGGGTTCGGCGCCAAATATGGAAGAGGGGTTGCATGATCATTCTAATACTTGGAAAGGTGGCGAAGGTCCTAATTTTAGACAGGATTGTACGGATGGCAGGTTGGAAAGTGGGGCACCTTTTGGGGTGAATTTTTTGGAAGGTTTTAATGAGGGAAGAGAGGGTAGACCCAAGGGTATACAAGACAAAAATAAATGTAAGAAAGGGACTAGAATGAGGATGGCCCAGGTTCAGTCCAAATGGGTTTCGATGGACACTAGGCCCAATGCTAGAAAGAGGGCCAGATTAGATGTCGACACAAATGGATTGGATCCTTTTGGAATTGATGTTTTGCTGGGTGCTCATTTTAATGATAAAATGACACCAGAGACAAATAATGAATATTGTCAAGAGGGGTATGTGGGGTCGACTGAAGGACACTCGCAAGGTAGCAGGGATAAAGAAGATTCAGTAGATGAAAATGAGGGTGAAGGTTTAGGTGACTTCGTAATCAATGAGGTGGCGGTTAATGATCTCGATCAGATACAGCTTCAAGAGAAGCAGAAGGGGGAAGTCAAGGATGTTGCGGAGGAGGTGGAGAAAACCATTAAATTGGGGTCGGCTATGGGGGTTCAGTTGGATGAGTTTCGCTCTTTGGTTACCAGCATTGTTGAGGAAGAAGGGGTACAGAAAGGTAATCAATGAATTTTTTGACAATTAATGTGAGGGGTTTGGGGGATCATGGGAAACAGAGGTGGGTTAAAGATTTGAGGGTTAAAAATGGGGTGGATTTTTTAGCTATCCAAGAGTCTAAGATCTCGAATTCGGCTGAGTTTGATTGTTCTTCTTGTTGGGGGAGGGGGGTGTTTGATTTCGATATAGTGGAAGCGACGGGTAGGTCAGGCGGTATTATTAGCATGTGGAACACTAAAGTTTTTAAGAAGATCTCCTCTGAGTGTAACTCTAATTATTTACTTACGTCTGGTGTTTTGGTTGAAGACGGTTCGACTATTAATATTTTGAATGTTTATGCTCCGCAAAGTGTGATGGCGAAACGGAATCTCTGGGATAGATTAAGGTCGGTGATTAATAATTTCCAAGGGATGTAGGTTGTTTTGGGGGATTTCAATGTGGTCCGTAGGCCAGAAGATAGAAGAAATTCCAGGTTCAATCATATGGCGGCGGCGGACTTTAAGGCGTTTATTGATGATGCGGAGCTGTATGAGTATTGTATGAGGGGTTTTAAGTTTACGTATGCGGCTGTGGTTGAAGGGGTTTTTAAGTTAAGTAAGATTGATAGGGTGCTTGTTTGTCAACGGTTCTTTAATAAATGGCCGAGGGCGTGCCTTAGAGCCTTGTCGCGTGATCTGGCGGACCATTCGCCTTTGTTGTTATCTTTGGTGGATGTGAATTATGGTTATAAACCTTTTCGAAGGTTCAATTCTTGGCTCGGGAGAGAGGGTTGTCAAAATGTTGTTAGAAAAGCGATTTTGGGTAGCTCGGTGGATGGTAGGCCGGATACGGTCATCTCGGGGAAATTAAGATGTGTTCGGGAGGCTATCAGAGAGTGGTGGGCTGAGGTTGCGAGAAAGGAAGGGGATATGTTAGATAATTGTATTAAAGATATTCAGAGATTAGAGCGGATTTCGGAGGATAGGGAGTTGGAGGAAGACGAGGTGTGGGTTTGGGAGGAATGTAAGAAAACTGTTATGCAGATTGAGCAATGGAAGTGCAGAGATATGCATCAGAAATCTCGAGTGGGTTGGGCGATGAATGGGGACGAGAACTCAGCTTTTTTTCATAGGATGGTGAATGGGAGGAAGGCGGTTAACGACATTCCAGGTCTTAATGTTAATGGCTAATGGATCGCGAAACCGAATCTGGTTAAGAGAGAAATTTTAAAGTTCTTCAGAAATCATTTCTCTGAAAAATTTGACAGAAGACCGGAGTTAGTTTGTGAAGGGTGTAAAGTTCTTTCGGGTGAGGATGCTATTAAGCTAGTGCAGCCGTTTTCTAAAGAGGAGATAAGGGAGGCGGTGTTTGACTGTGGTTCTGATAAAGCCCCGGTGTGACAACTCGAACTTTAGACATGCTTTGATGTAACGTTACGTGCTCATGAGAACTGAATTTGGTAATTTTAAATGAATAATTGTTTACGTGTGTTGTGTATGTATGAATGTTATGTGTTGCACGAGCCCAAACTACACAAACCGGCCACACAAAGCCCTTTGGGCCACTCCTTGTGCACGCGGACCATTAGACAACCAAGTGGGCTCGGCCCACTCCCCACTCGCAACACACAAAACCAAGTTAGGGGTTTTGTTTTACCACTTTTGCAAATCACACACACACACAAACCCTAGAAGTTTTGCTCTCTCTCTCTCGTTTACTTGGAACCCGACGGCGAACAACACTTCTCGGCTCACCCTCTCTTTGATTCCAACCGGTTAGTGTACATTGTTATTTGATTGTATGTGATGATATTGTGATCTATGCGTTTACATGATGATTTTATATGATTCTTGAACATTACATGATGTAATTCGGATGATGCTAGTATGGTTGATTGTGATAGAACCGGTTTACATGTGTGCTTTGTTATAAATCAAATGTTAATATGTGTTTCGGATTGTTAACATGTTCATACGGATCGGAGGAAACTCGATGAAATCTGTTGTTATGCTATAGGATTCGGATGTTAACTTGTGGATATGCTAAGTTTTGGGCTAGGTAATTAGTCACGGTTACATGTTCATAGAAATAGATTGTTGTTCATATGAATGCAGTTCACGTTGATTCGATGTTCTTGAATGGTTATGAATATGCATGAAATCTAAATCAACTGTTGATGAATTTCTGTGATTGATCTGATTTCGAAACTGCCTTAGATGTTTGCTAGAATCACGGATAAGTCAATGCAGGAATTATGGAAATCAGTTACATACGCGGTTTCGACACCTGGTTGCGAGTCGGGACCATAGTTGCGAGTCAGAATCCCACTCGTAACCAAGCCAGCACAAGTCGAGACTACGGTTGCGAGTCCCGTTGCGACTCGTAACCAGCACATGATCAGTCGTAACCAGACCATGATGAACCGAGATCTCCATTGCGACTCGCAACCAGCTGTTGCGACTCGTAATCTCCGGTTGCGACTCGAGATCTCCGTTGCGACTCGTGACCACCCTTTGCACGCACACTGTTGGGCCTTCACTGTTACGGGCCCAATCTATTGAGCCCAACGATTTGAACTGTGGACTGTTTATTAATGGACTTGTATGTGTTTGCTATTTGGGCCGATTGAGAATCTGGATTGTTTTGTTATTGGGCTGCTTATGTCATTGGGCCGGGTATGATTGGACTTAGATAATTGGATCCTCACATGCTATGTCTTATCTGCTTACGTGCGTACATGTTTGCCATGACTATGCGTGATTTCTATATACGTGCTATATACGAACCTGACTCGTATAATAACCATGATAGGACGTGAGTGACCATTTACTTGCTACTTATATTCCTTGTGTATCTGCCGAGCAAACCAAGGTGAGTTCACACAGCCAAGGCATGGGATTCCCGGGTTGGGAATTGGGTTGGATATGATGAATGTGGAATGATTACTCGTACTTACGCATATACCAGACTATAGACCATCGTCCTCAGGTTAGTCAGGACACGTTACGTAAAGCCTACGTAACTCAGTATATTTGCCATATGTCTCCCGGGTCGGGAAGGACACGTTACGTAAAGCCTACGTAACCCAATACCATTCACTGGCTTCCAGGTTGGAAGGCCACGCTGCGTAAAGCCTACGTAGCCCCCACGCGTACCACTGTCCTCGGGGAAGGGCACGTCACGTAAAGCCTACGTGACCCTGTACGTTTTTCCTGTTCTCGGTAAAGAAGAACACATGGTCGGAAGTTAGTCTAGTAAGTACCGTTAATGAGAAGCCCTCATTAGCCAGGATGAACATGGGAAACCCCCACCTTTAGTACACACTAGTATGGGAAGCCCCCACTAGCTATACTTATGCATGTTATGAACTTACTTTCTGTGAACTCGCTCAACTAGTTTGTTGATTATTTGCTGCATGCCTTGCAGGACCTTAGGTACATATTGGAGCTTGCACAAGGAAGGAGCAGGTCGTTGTGGCAGATGGATCATGAACATTATTGAACTTATAACTTTATTTGGGTTTACTTTACATTGCTTCCGCTCCTTAAAACAGTATTTGGTTTTGAAACATCAATCATGTCATGGAGACTTACGTTAATTACTTTTATATTAAATGCTATGTTTGATATGATTGATGGCTTGATCCTGGTCAGTCACGCTCCCAAGCGGTGGTATTCCGCGGGTGGATTTTGGGGGTGTGACAGATTGGTATCAGAGCCATTGGTTATAGAGAACTTGGTTTTAATATGGGAAAAACGTTTTTATTAAAACCGGACTATAACCAGAACAGTGCTCTCAACGATCCACAACGACGCTTCGCTCCACGTGCAAGACTCGACATCTTAGGTAATAAGGTTTATGATTATTGCCTGTTTGCTAGAACTGCTTAGAACCTTGCTCGCATTACGCTTAGATACACATGCTTTGATTACATGAGAACACCTATATGCCTACGCTTTTCTGTCATCGCCCTACTCGCGAACCATTCTTATGTATGCTACTTGTTACTATGAAGATCATGTCTGGACGAATCAACATGACACAAGCCCAGCTAGAGGCTCTTGTTCAAGCTCAAGTTGCTGCGGCAGTTGCAGCAGCTCAAGCAGGTAGTATATCCTGCAGTATAGGCCCACACTAGGATCTTTAGATCCTACATTAACTCCCGTATTTAACTTCGTCCTATTCGTACACAATAGGTCAACACGCGCAGCAGCCAGTCTGCACTTTCAAGAACTTCATGGACTGTCGTCCAAACTCTTTCAGCGGCACAGAAGGAGCGGTTGGACTCCTCCACTGGTTCGAGAAGTTAGAATCGGTATTCGAAATGTGCGAGTGCCCTGAGGCTCGCAAGGTCAAGTTTGCTACTGGCACTTTGGAAGGAATAGCGTTAACTTGGTGGAACGCCCAAGTTCAGATCTTAGGGTTGGCAGCTGCTAACGCCACCCCATGGAACGACTTCAAGGAACTCATCAAGCGTGAGTACTGTACACGTGAGGATATTCACAAGCTGGAAGACGAGCTGTATAATTTGAAAATGGTTGGATCGGAAATCGAAGCGTATACCAAACGGTCGAATGAGCTGGCCGTTCTGTGTCCTACTATGGTAGACCCTCCATATAAGCGCATTGAGTTGTATCTCAAGGGATTGGCGCCAGAAATTCAGAGCCACGTGACGTCGGCTAATCTCGAAAACATTCAGGAAATACAGCGTCTCGCTCACCGTATCACTGATCAGGCAGTGGAACAGAATAGATTGCCCAAGCGTGTTAATGCTACTGCTAATGTCACCACCTCAGTTACTCCTGCTACATCTGGTGACAGTAAAAGAAAATGGGATGGGGATTCCAGCAAAGGTTCAGCATCTGTTCAGCCACAAGCTCAGCAGCAGAAGATCGATCACTATCAGAGTCCCAGTCAGCAATCCTCTAGTGGTCACAGACAGAGAAGATATCAGGGTAGTCAACCTAGGTGCCACAACTGCAACAGGCATCACCACGGCCCATGTAACAAGGGTCGCTGTCAAAGGTGCCTTAAGATGGGGCACGAGGCCAAAGACTGCAGGAGCCCTCGTCCTGCGAATCAGAATCAGCAGCCTCAGCAACCAGCTCCACAGAACCAGCAGCAACAGCAGCCACAGCGTGGAAACCGGGGATGTTTCCAGTGTGGGGCTGAAGGTCACTTCAAACGCGATTGCCCTCAGTTGAACCAGAACCGCAACAACAATAACAACCAGGGCAACGGGAACAACAACGGTGGAAACAACAACAACAACGGCAATGAAGCTCGTGGTCGTGCTTTTGTGCTAGGTCGAGGCGACGCAGTGAACGATCCCAACGTTGTCATGGGTAAGTTTCTCCTTGACAATATTTACGTTACTGTTTTATTTGATTCGGGTGCGGATACAAGCTATATGTCTGTGAAAATGTGTCGACTGCTAAAACGTGCACCAACACTTTTACCCACCAAACATGTAGTAGAGTTAGCTAACGGTAAAAGTTTAGAAGCCACGCACGTAGTTCAGGGTTGTAATCTTATCCTAGCTGGTCAAGCTTTCTCTATCGATCTTATTCCCATAGTTTTGGGTAGCTTCGACGTCGTGATTGGGATGGATTGGCTTTCCCAACACCAGGCAGAAATCTTATGCAGCGAAAAGGTTATTCGCATTCCTCGTTCGGGTCAGGAACCTCTAGAAGTTCAAGGCGACAAGAGTGGTGCTGTGGTTGGCATCATCTCTTTCTTGAAGGCTCAGAAGTGCTTACGTAAGGGTCACACTGCCATTCTGGCACTCGTTACAGACGCATCAGCAAAGGAAAAGAAATTGGAAGACATTCCAGTTGTACGTGATTACCCTCAGGTGTTTCCTGAAGACTTACCTGGCTTACCGCCTCATCGTCAGGTTGAATTTCAGATCGAGCTCGCTCCAGGAGCAGCACCCATAGCTCGCGCACCATATCGTCTAGCTCCATCGGAATTGGAGGAATTGTCAAAGCAATTACAAGAGCTCTTGGAAAAGGGTTTCATTCGACCAAGCTCTTCGCCTTGGGGAGCTCCAGTACTTTTCGTGAAAAAGAAGGATGGTACGTTCAGGATGTGTATAGACTACAGGGAACTGAACAAGGTGACGGTGAAGAACCGTTATCCTCTTCCACGCATAGACGACTTATTCGACCAGTTGCAAGGGTCGTGCTACTACTCGAAGATAGACTTGAGGTCTGGTTATCATCAGCTGAGAGTCCGGGATGAGGACGTCTCCAAGACAGCTTTCAGAACTCGTTACGGTCACTACGAGTTTCTCGTCATGCCATTTGGGTTAACGAACGCGCCTGCGGTATTTATGGATCTTATGAACAGGGTGTGCAAACCCTATCTCGACAAGTTCGTCATTGTGTTCATCGACGACATCCTGATTTACTCCAAGAGTCAGGAGGAACACGAGCAGCATCTTCGTCTTATTTTGGAACTCCTTCGAAAGGAACAATTGTACGCCAAGCTTTCTAAATGCGACTTCTGGCTTCGTGAAGTCCACTTCTTAGGCCACGTGGTAAACAAGGATGGGATCCATGTCGATCCATCCAAGGTAGATTCGATCAGGAACTGGCCTGCACCGCGTACGCCAACGGAAATACGCCAATTCTTGGGTCTGGCAGGTTACTACAGACGGTTTATTAGAGACTTCTCGAAGATTGCTCAGCCGCTTACGCTACTGACACAGAAGGGTGTTACCTATCGCTGGGGAGAGCCCCAGGAGACTGCTTTTCAGCACCTAAAGGATAGACTTTGCAGTGCACCTATCCTCTCATTGCCAGAGGGCACAGATGACTTCGTGGTTTATTGTGATGCATCCATTCGGGGACTTGGATGTGTGTTAATGCAGCGCGACAAGGTTATCGCTTACGCCTCTCGTCAACTCAAGATTCATGAACGCAACTACACGACGCACGATTTAGAGCTGGGAGCTGTTGTTTTCGCGCTTAAGATATGGCGACACTACCTGTACGGTACCAGGTGCACGATTTACACCGATCACAGGAGTCTCGAGCATATCCTTAAGCAGAAGGATTTGAACATGCGTCAACGGCGATGGGTCGAATTACTAAACGATTATGAATGCGCTATCAAGTATCATCCAGGCAAAGCCAATGTGGTGGCTGATGCCCTTAGTCGAAAGGACACTTTACCGAAGCGCGTGCGAGCACTACAGCTTACGATTCAGTCTAGCCTTCCTGCTCAGGTACGAGCTGCTCAGATAGAAGCACTGAAGCCCGAAAACGTCAAGGCTGAAGCCTTACGCGGCTCACGGCAGCAAATGGAACAGAAGGCAGATGGCGCTTACTATGTAACGGGCCGGATTTGGGTCCCTCTCTATGGCGGTCTACGCGAACTTGTAATGGATGAAGCTCACAAGTCTCGCTATTCGGTACATCCAGGGTCGGATAAAATGTACCACGATATCAGCACTACTTATTGGTGGCCTAGTATGAAGGCCCACATCGCTACGTACGTTGGAAAGTGCTTGACTTGTGCGAGAGTCAAGGTCGAATATCAGAAACCAGCTGGCCTACTTCAACAGCCTAAGATACCGCAATGGAAATGGGAAGAAATTTCCATGGATTTCGTTACGGGTTTACCTAGATCCCAGCGTGGGAACGATACAATATGGGTCATAGTTGATCGACTCACCAAGTCTGCACACTTCCTGCCGATTAAGGAAACGGATAAGTTCTCCACACTTGCAGACGTCTATCTTAAAGAAGTTGTCTCGAGGCACGGGGTGCCCACGTCCATCATTTCGGATCGCGATGCACGATTCACGTCAGAACTTTGGCAAGCAATGCATAAATCTTTCGGCTCACGATTAGACATGAGCACAGCATACCACCCTCAGACGGATGGACAGTCTGAGCGTACGATCCAAACTCTCGAAGACATGCTTCGGGCATGCGTTATCGATTTCGGCAACGGCTGGGAAAAGCACCTCCCTTTGGTGGAGTTTTCTTACAATAACAGTTACCATACCAGCATTCAAGCCGCTCCATTCGAGGCATTGTACGGGCGTAAATGCCGGTCACCTCTCTGTTGGGCAGAGGTGGGGGATAGTCAGATCACGGGTCCAGAGATTGTAGTGGACGCCACAGAAAAGATTGCACAGATACGACAACGCATGGCGGCAGCACGCGACCGTCAGAAAGCCTACGCGGATAAGCGTAGAAAGCCATTGGAATTTGAGGTCGGGGACCGGGTCTTATTGAAAGTTTCACCCTGGATGGGTGTGGTTCGTTTTGGCAAACGGGGCAAACTGAATCCGCGATACGTCGGACCATTTGAAATTACCGAAAAGATTGGCAAGGTAGCCTACAAGTTGAATTTACCAGCTGAACTCGGGGCAGTTCACAATGTCTTTCACGTATCGAACTTAAAGAAGTGCCTATCTGATGAAAACCTCATCATTCCTTACAAGGAACTCACTATCGACGAACGGTTGCAGTTCGTCGAGGAACCAGTAGAAATCACGGACCGGGATGTGAAGGTCCTCAAACACAAGAGAATCCCTCTTGTCCGAGTTCGTTGGAACTCCAAACGTGGCCCAGAGTACACCTGGGAACGCGAAGACAGGATGACAGAAAAGTACCCCCAGTTATTCGGGAACCAGGCAACCACTACTGAGGCTGAAGCTACTACTTCGGAATTTCGGGACGAAATTCCAGATCAACGGGGGGAGGATGTGACACCCCAGGAAAACCAGTGAACAGTACAGTTTACCTAGCTTCCTCAGTGAGTGCATACCAAATTTCGGGACGAAATTTCCAATTAGTTGGGGATAATGTGACAACTCGAACTTTAGACATGCTTTGATGTAACGTTACGTGCTCATGAGAACTGAATTTGGTAATTTTAAATGAATAATTGTTTACGTGTGTTGTGTATGTATGAATGTTATGTGTTGCACGAGCCCAAACTACACAAACCGGCCACACAAAGCCCTTTGGGCCACTCCTTGTGCACGCGGACCATTAGACAACCAAGTGGGCTCGGCCCACTCCCCACTCGCAACACACAAAACCAAGTTAGGGGTTTTGTTTTACCACTTTTGCAAATCACACACACACACAAACCCTAGAAGTTTTGCTCTCTCTCTCTCGTTTACTTGGAACCCGACGGCGAACAACACTTCTCGGCTCACCCTCTCTTTGATTCCAACCGGTTAGTGTACATTGTTATTTGATTGTATGTGATGATATTGTGATCTATGCGTTTACATGATGATTTTATATGATTCTTGAACATTACATGATGTAATTCGGATGATGCTAGTATGGTTGATTGTGATAGAACCGGTTTACATGTGTGCTTTGTTATAAATCAAATGTTAATATGTGTTTCGGATTGTTAACATGTTCATACGGATCGGAGGAAACTCGATGAAATCTGTTGTTATGCTATAGGATTCGGATGTTAACTTGTGGATATGCTAAGTTTTGGGCTAGGTAATTAGTCACGGTTACATGTTCATAGAAATAGATTGTTGTTCATATGAATGCAGTTCACGTTGATTCGATGTTCTTGAATGGTTATGAATATGCATGAAATCTAAATCAACTGTTGATGAATTTCTGTGATTGATCTGATTTCGAAACTGCCTTAGATGTTTGCTAGAATCACGGATAAGTCAATGCAGGAATTATGGAAATCAGTTACATACGCGGTTTCGACACCTGGTTGCGAGTCGGGACCATAGTTGCGAGTCAGAATCCCACTCGTAACCAAGCCAGCACAAGTCGAGACTACGGTTGCGAGTCCCGTTGCGACTCGTAACCAGCACATGATCAGTCGTAACCAGACCATGATGAACCGAGATCTCCATTGCGACTCGCAACCAGCTGTTGCGACTCGTAATCTCCGGTTGCGACTCGAGATCTCCGTTGCGACTCGTGACCACCCTTTGCACGCACACTGTTGGGCCTTCACTGTTACGGGCCCAATCTATTGAGCCCAACGATTTGAACTGTGGACTGTTTATTAATGGACTTGTATGTGTTTGCTATTTGGGCCGATTGAGAATCTGGATTGTTTTGTTATTGGGCTGCTTATGTCATTGGGCCGGGTATGATTGGACTTAGATAATTGGATCCTCACATGCTATGTCTTATCTGCTTACGTGCGTACATGTTTGCCATGACTATGCGTGATTTCTATATACGTGCTATATACGAACCTGACTCGTATAATAACCATGATAGGACGTGAGTGACCATTTACTTGCTACTTATATTCCTTGTGTATCTGCCGAGCAAACCAAGGTGAGTTCACACAGCCAAGGCATGGGATTCCCGGGTTGGGAATTGGGTTGGATATGATGAATGTGGAATGATTACTCGTACTTACGCATATACCAGACTATAGACCATCGTCCTCAGGTTAGTCAGGACACGTTACGTAAAGCCTACGTAACTCAGTATATTTGCCATATGTCTCCCGGGTCGGGAAGGACACGTTACGTAAAGCCTACGTAACCCAATACCATTCACTGGCTTCCAGGTTGGAAGGCCACGCTGCGTAAAGCCTACGTAGCCCCCACGCGTACCACTGTCCTCGGGGAAGGGCACGTCACGTAAAGCCTACGTGACCCTGTACGTTTTTCCTGTTCTCGGTAAAGAAGAACACATGGTCGGAAGTTAGTCTAGTAAGTACCGTTAATGAGAAGCCCTCATTAGCCAGGATGAACATGGGAAACCCCCACCTTTAGTACACACTAGTATGGGAAGCCCCCACTAGCTATACTTATGCATGTTATGAACTTACTTTCTGTGAACTCGCTCAACTAGTTTGTTGATTATTTGCTGCATGCCTTGCAGGACCTTAGGTACATATTGGAGCTTGCACAAGGAAGGAGCAGGTCGTTGTGGCAGATGGATCATGAACATTATTGAACTTATAACTTTATTTGGGTTTACTTTACATTGCTTCCGCTCCTTAAAACAGTATTTGGTTTTGAAACATCAATCATGTCATGGAGACTTACGTTAATTACTTTTATATTAAATGCTATGTTTGATATGATTGATGGCTTGATCCTGGTCAGTCACGCTCCCAAGCGGTGGTATTCCGCGGGTGGATTTTGGGGGTGTGACACCCGGGTCCAGATGGCTTTAATTTTAGATTTTTAAAACATTTTTGGGATGCCTTCGAAGAAGATTTCTTCAGGATGTTCACTTGTTTTTATGATACGGGAGTCATTAGTAGAGGTTGTTCTACTTCGTTTATAACTCTGATTCCGAAGATCAGGTCTCCGGTAGAGCTAAAGGATTATAGACCTATCACTTTGGTGGGGGTTATTAGTAAAGTTATTTCAAAAGTGCTTGCAGCTAGGGTGAAGGAGACGTTGGGAAAGGTTATATCGGAAACTCAGACAGCTTTTCTCAAAGATAGATTTATTTTGGATGGTCCGCTTATCATCAACGAGTTGTTTGGTTGGTTAAAGAAGACAAAGAGAAAAGGATTTTTATTGAAAATAGATTTTGAAAAAGCTTACGATAACGTCAATTTGGGTTTTCTGTTATCTGTGATGGAGCAAATGGGGTACCCTAGCAGGTGGTGTTTATGGATAAGAGGGATTCTGAGTTCAGCTAGATCAGCGGTTTTGGTTAATGGGTCCCCCACGTTCGATTTTCAGTGTCAAAAGGGGGTTAGACAGGGAGACCCGTTATCTCCGTTTCTTTTCCTTATTGTGATGGAGGCGTTTTCGTGTTTAATCAGGAAGGCTTGTGATTCTGGGGAGATCAAAGATCTTAGAACCTTTCATGAGAAACTCACTATTTCTCATTTGCTTTATGCGGACTATGCGGTGTTATTGGGGGAATGGTCTGGGGAGAACATCGAGAAAACGGCGAGATTACTAAGGGTATTCCATATATGCTCAGGTCTAAAAATTAACATTAGTAAATCTTTTTTGTTTGGTATTGGGGTGGACAAAGAAGACGTGGTGGAGATGGCTAGTATTCTGGGGTGCAAGACTGGTGAGTTCCCATGTGATTATTTGGGGGTCAAAGTCGGGGTGAATATGAATAAAAGTTGCTATTGGGAGTCAGTGATTGACACGGTTAAAAGACGATTGGCTTCTTGGAAGGCTAAGACCTTATCGATGGGAGGGAGATTAACTTTAATTAAGTCAGTCCTCGCTAGCTTACCGGTATACTATCTATCCCTTTTTAAAGCTCCTATTAAGGTGATGGATCTCATTGAAAGGTTGATGAGAAAGTTTTTGTGGGCTGGATCTGGCGAAGGTAAGAAAATGAGTTGGGTGGCTTGGAATTCGGTGACTAAGGCTAAGAAAAATGGGGGATTGGGTATTACGAAATTAAGAGACGTTAACTATGCGCTTTTGGCCAAATGGGTATGGCGGTTTAAAACGCAACCTAGTAGTATCTGGCGTAAAGTTGTGGAAGTGATTCATGGGGGACGTGGTAGATGGAGGTTTATTCCATATAATCGTAGATTCAAAGGGTGTTGGTTCTCGTTGGTTAAGGAGCTAGAGGGTCGTTTGGTTAGCGGGAAGACCTGTTTTGAGTTTTTATCGGCTAATGTAGGGAACGGAGAAACGGTGAAGTTTTGGTACGATCGCTGGGTAGGCCGAACGATTTTAAAGGACAGATGGCCGAGTCTCTTCAGGTTGGACCGGAACAAGAATTGCACAGTGGCGGACAGACTGTTATGCTTGGATGGTAATTGGCGATTTGTTCCGGATTGGAAACAGCGGTTATCGTCGGTGGAGGAGCTTTCGGAGATGCAGGATGTCGATTTTTTGCTTCACAACTGTAAGTTATCAGGTGATATGGACAAATGGTCTTGGGGGGTGGATAATAATGAGGTTATGACTGTGGCTGCGGTTAAGGATTGGATCCGAGAGGATGCCGAAGTCAGGAGCGTTCAGGCGATGAGATGGGAGTCGTGGATTCCGATTAAAGTGAATCTTTTTATATGGAGAGCGGAAAAAGATAGTCTCCCGACTAAAGAGGCGTTGATTCGAAGGAGGATTAATATTCAAAATGATTCGTGTCCGTTGTTTGATACAGGTACGGAAACGGTGATGCACTTGTTCACGGGATGTTTGTTTGCGAGCGGTATTTGGACGGCAGTGGGGCAATGGTGTGGAGTTGGGCCGGTTTTGGTTTTTGACTTTAAGGATATTCTGGAAATCCAAGACTATGTGCAAGGGGGTAAATGGGCAAAAAAGATCATTAGAGGTATAGTGTATGTTTCCTGTTGGGTGTTATGGAAGTTAAGGAATGGGAAAGTGTTTCAAAATTGTAACCCGAAGATGATTGAAGCGGTTGCGTTGGTTAAGTCTTGGTCTTTTTTATGGTTAAAAAATAGGTCGAAGTTTAGTAGTATTGAGTGGAAAGAATGGTGTCGTAATCCGTTGTATATGTTGTAAGTGGTTTTTGTGGCGGTCCTTGCTTTGAGGGCTCGCCCGTGTTTTTTTAATGAAATTTTCTGTTCAAAAAAAAAAAAAAAAGAAAGACAAAACGAAGAGTCTAAAAATAGTAGTATGATTAAACTTGGATTTATGTGTAAACACATCAAAGTACAAAGAATAGAAAAATAAGAAATTATAGAAAATATCAAAAATCCGAATTTCCTATTAGAAAATTATAATATTTGGAATATATTAAATTCCAATTTTAAGAATATCATGTAATTCTAGTACGAAAAACTCCTCCTCCAAAACTGGCTTCTCTTCTTTGTAATCATCCGAACACAATCAGAAATTTAAGGTCTCCTTTGTCTTTTGGTCAAACGATAGCATAGATTAATATGTCCTCTTTTGTATTTACAAAATCCTAATTTTGTATTTTTTGTATATATTTAATTTTATGTGGAGACAAGTAGTTGGTATTTGAGTATGATTTTGGAGGTTTACTTCAAAAATTATAAAGATATACCCTATAACGTTTTGGCCTCATATATGTCTAATATTTAACTATTGTTAATAATAAAATATTTATTGTATTTTAGTAATATGAGAAGACGTTCACTTTTATTTGTAATTTTGCTGTAAAACAACTATTATAATAGTTCAAATACAGGAAAGCAAACAACATATGTGTGTATATATATAACTAGGTTATGGCCCCGTGTGTTACACGGGTTGATTAATGAAAACGATATAATTTATTATTTGTAAATACTTATTAATTTTAATCTACTCTTGATAGTTTTGATTGAACATATATGATAAATTCATCGGTTGTCATTAATAACATTGAATTTCATGGGACAAACCTTTAATAACATTGAATTTCATAGGGATAAACCTCCTAAAATTATAAAATAAAAAACAAAGTCATCTAGATTCACACCAACAAAACTTGGGAAAGTTGAACTAAAGAAAGGAATATTGGATTTTAATAATCTCAATTATTCGCCGCTGGCCCGCTAACAGTTTCAATTTCAAAAATAACTACTGGTTGTCACAACTATTAACATCCAATGGACTCTGACTAACGAAAACCTAATGTAGTTAGTCTCTGATCGCCGGAAAAAGGTTCCTAAAGGTCCAATCTAAGGTCTGATCGCCAATATGTTAATAGTTGGGACGGCCAGTGGTTATTTTTTAAGTTGAGACTGTTGGTGGCCAACGAAGAATAGTTGTTATTATTGAAATCCAATATTCCCTAAAGAAACATACAACTATTTTAATTCTTTTTTTACTCAGTTTTACTATTTTGTGTGCGTTACTTATTCAAAAGAAAAGTCTTGGTATCAATACATTCATCTCAACCCAATGGAAAATGTCCCCATTTTATTTCTTTTATTATATAACCTCATGTATTGTACGGTTTGAATAAATATAACTTTATTTACCAAATAATAAAAAAAGTTATATCTTTAAAAACCCTATGTATTATGCAGGTTGAATAAATGTAATTTTGTATACCAAATAATAAAAAAGTTATATCACTAAAAAAATCACTCGTGTATTGTACATGTTGAAGCAGGGACTGAATACATGTAATTTTGTATGTCAAATAATAAGTGTAAGTTTGTATATCTTTAAAAAGTCTCGTGTATTACACAGGTTGAATAAATGTAATTTTATATATTAAATAATAAAAAAAGTTATACCTTTAAAAATCACGTGTGTTGTACGGGTTGAATGAATAAAATTTTATATATAAAAAAGTTACATCTTTAAAAACCTGTGTCTTGCACACTTTGAATAAATGTAATTTCATATACTAAATAATAAAAAATTATCTTTAAAAAAACCCTGTGTATTGCACGTGTTGAATAAATTTAATTTTATATACAAAATAATAAAATGGATAAAGTAAAAACCCTGTGTATTTTCATGTATATTTTTACATTAAAAATCTAAAAATTAGTAGATGCCATGAGTTACCTATGCTTATTTTATTATAATTCAATTTTATTAATACCTATTATAAAGTAAAGACATGATATATATATATATATATATAAATAGAATAAAAATAGTAAAATACAAAATTCATAGATTAAAATAATATATTCTTTATTTGAATCTTACTAACAAATATTATCTATATCTATTTGTTTAGGATATATTCTTTATTTGAATCTTATTAACAAATATTATTTATATCAATGTGTTTAGGGTAAAAGATAAAAAGATAAAATTTATGGATTAAAATAATATATTTTTTATTTAAATCTTATTAACAAATATTATCTATATCTATTTATTTAGGCGGGAAAAAACTATTGAGATCACCTCATAGAGCGCCATGTGTACCCCATATGATTTACTTTATTATATGTATAGATAGATTTTAAAATTTAAAAATTGTTAAATCAGATAACATTTGTTGTGTATTAGTAACAAATAATTCAGATAACATTTGTTGTGTATTACTAAAAAATAAATCAGATAACATTTGTTATGTGTTAGTAAAAAATGAAGCGGCAAATTTTTATTTAATTTGTAATCTCGTTATAAATAACTATGATAATATAATAGTAAAAACTCAAGAAAGAAAAAATCACACACATATATATATATATATATATATATATATATATATATATATATATATATATGGGAAGGTTCAAATGAAAATCACTAGTTATTGTGAAAACTCGAAAACTAATTAAAAAGGCCAAAAAAACATACCAAATTTTTTTTTTTTTTGCATAATAATTTTCGCCATTTTTTTATATAAAAAAAATTTGTACTGCACATGTGTACTACAAATTTTTTTTTTTTTTTTGAAAAAAAGTTTTTTTTATATAAAAAACCTGCGATTTTTATAAAAAAAATTGAAAAAAATTTTTTTTTTGTGTTTTTTAGCATTTTTAGTTAGTTTTCGAATTTTCACAATAAAAGTGGTTTTCATTTGAACCATCCCCTATATATATAGGGGAGGGTTTAAATGGGAACGCTAAATATTGTGAGAACCGTGAGAACAAATGAAAAATCCACAAGAACTTGGTCAAAAACAATTCAAATTCAATTTTTTTTCTACACTTATCATTATTATTCGAATACAATGTTAGAAATTTAATTTACACGTTTAAATTTACGTGAATTCGTAAATAAAGAAAATTTACACATATGTAACTTTGTCATTTACACATGTGTGAATCTGCTATATTTACACATGTGTAAAAAATCTAAAAAGAGTAATTTTGAAAGGAGAAATGAATAATTTGATGTTGCAAATTCTTTTTTTGATGTTGTATCTTAATTACAATGAGGGTTGTATTAAAAAAATTGGTTTTGATTGGTTTTTCATTTTTTCTCACGGTTCTCACAATATTTAGCGTTCTCAAGATAACCCTCCCCTAAATATTGTGAGAACCGTGAGAACGAATGAAGAAACCAATCAAAACCAATTTTTTTAATACAACCCTCATTGTAATTAAGATACAACATCAAAAAAAAAAGAATTTGCAACATCAAATTATTCATTTCTCCTTTCAAAATTACCGTTTTTAGATTTTTTACACATGTGTAAATATAACAGATTTACACATGTGTAAATGACAAACTTACACATGTGTAAATATTCTTCATTTATGAATTCACGTAAATTTAAACGTGTAAATTAAATTTCTAACATTGTATTTGAATAATAATTATAAGTCTGGAAAAAAATTTTGAATTTGAATTGCTTTTGACCAAGTTCTCGCGTTTTTTTCATTTGTTCTCACGGTTCTCACAATATTTAGCTAACGTTCTCATTTAAACCTTCGTCACAAACAAAAATTATTTTTTATAACAATGAACCACTCTTTTTTTATAAAAAACGCTACTTTCGTCACTCTTTATTGCGAGAATCGCGAGAACCAATGTGAACACAACAAAAAATACCTAAAAAATCTAAAAAAACACACAATTTTTTTTTATTTTTTTTATAAAAAAGCGCTACTTTTGTCACAAACAAAAATGATTTTTTATAACAAAATTTAGCGATTCTTTTATAAAAATAAATATTTAAAAAAAATTTGTGTGTTTTTTAGATTTATAAGATTTTTGGAGGATTTAGCTTTATGGTTTAGTTTTTATCATTTAACTTGGGTGGGGGATGAGGGTTAGGTTTTTGGGGGGTGGGTGTAACACCTCGTAAAATCGTATCGAATTAATTAATGACATGTGTCCATACTCTCAAATGTGCCTAATATTCGACGAGGTTTGTTAACAACTTATGAAAGTTTAGATATGGGAGGACCAAATATGGAAAAATCTCAAAACTTTGTTTTTTTTAAGGTCTCTTACAGACCGCAAGGATATACCCCTTACGGTCCATAAGCACCTAGAAATATTGTTGCCGAACATCGTATACGGACCGCAAGGAAACTCAAATCTGTGGGCTTTAGTCAAGCTTACCGTAAGCACTGAGCTCAAACGGTCCGTAAGCTATGTAACTGGCAGAATTTTTTGTTTGGAGCCCAAGTCTTTCTCCATGTATGCCACATAACTCGAAACATGCCACCTCCAAGTTGCTCCTTACACGTCCAACAACACTTGGAGTGATTCTAGATCACCTCCAACACCTGTAATGATCTTGTTCAAGCTCCTCAACTATAAATAGGAGCATATGTTGAACACTTTCACTTGCATCAATTCTTAAAATCATCTCTTCTCCTTCTCTAGAAGTTCCTGATCTTATTGGAGCATCCTACTGAGTATTAAAGTTTCTAAGGTTCACTTGTAAGTGTTCCTTTCTAGTTCTTTTTCGTTTAATAGGCTTTTATAAGCCGAAAGTCAAGCAACTTGACTTTTGCTTTGACTTTCGGTTTAGACCATTATGATCCAGCCATTGTTCGAATCGAACATGGCTATGTGATCATAACTAGGTAGGTGTTAATCCCTCAAAAGGGCACCTCCTGGAAATCACGTTAAGTTGGTCAAATGACGGTTCAAAATTATGTTAATTAAAAAGTCAAAGGGGAGATTTTCAGAAACTTTATAAAATGAACTTATAAATGTTATACCCATGTTTTTGACACTAAATCAGTTGGTAATTAATATTAGAACATGTATAAACATGTTCAGCCCGTCATTCCCAGTTTTAGTGTCGGTTCGCAATCGAAAGTCGAGCGGTTTGACTTCTACTTTGACTTTCGATTCTGATCTGATTTAGCAAAGTTAGCTACTGAGTTTTAGTTGTATTATGATCATAATTTAGTGTAGAATAACCCTTTGTGGTTATGCTACTTGATTATAATCAGATTCTGTGTTTTTACACAAGTTCTTATAATATGCCTATTTATAACCAAAATGCCCTTTTTATGTAAAACTTGGTTTTGAACAATGATGAACTTGCAAAATGAATTACCTACTGATATGTTATTATAATTAACATATTTTGGTATATTAAACCTGTTCATAACCTGAGTTTTTATTACAAGTTCGTAAATTTTGTTATAATATGACTAAAATGCCCTTTTGGCGCATAGTTTGGTTTTAAACCATAAGTATCATACAAAACTTATTACCTACTGCTATTATAACATAATTAAAGTATTTTAACAGAATGAACTTGTTCATAACTTAGATTTTTATGCAAGTTCTCAAATTATGTCACATTGTGACTAAAATGCCCTAATGGTGCATGCTAGTAGGTTTTTACACACTCAGTAATGGTTTTCAAAATATAAACCTAAATCAAAAATTTTCTTAATATGTGGGTAACATCTCTCGGATATATAGACTTAGTACTCCGAAATTTCGTTTGAGAGATTGTCTGATTCTGAGATATTAGGTCTTTATACTTATTGATATCTGGGGTATTATACAAGATCTTCTGATTTTGCGTTAGCAATGGCATAGATCTTGTAGAATACTTTTTCGCTTAAACCCAAAAACTGCAGAAAAATTGAAAATGTCAAAAGATATATCAATTGCAGTCAGAAGATTCCTAAGTGGAACACACCTCTAAGTCGATCCTTCATCTCTTTGTCGGAACGGTGGTTCTAACCTACGCTCTCAAGGCCTCGCACTAACCCAGAGACAAATATTAATTAGGTATATTCACCTGTAAGTCTGAATCCATGGAATCTTGATACGAGAGTATATTCTGAAGTGGGACACACTGTTAAATTAGTTTTTTTTTTTTTTGTAAAGGGTTACCCAGGTAAATTTTATATCATCAACCAAATAAAACAAGTGAGGAATAGAGTATTCCCCAGTTTTCTAGCATGACATGCCATACTAAAGTTTACCAGCAAAAGCGCAAACACAAACAACTACCACTTAACAAAGACACTCGACCCGACAATACATAACATGGATATTAACCACAATCATCGTCTTCAATAACAAGCCCTCGCGGAAAGCTCCAGTCTTGTAACATCCTCTCCACTTGACTCGTTCTCTTAAACCGCATAGTGTGAAGTTTCATCCTGACTGTAGCGAGGAATATCTCTACAAGGCGAGTTGCACTCCTTTTTTTTATTGAAAACAATCGCGTGTTTCTTTCTTGCCATACGTAGTATGCCGTCGCACCCACAACAAGTTTTCCAATAACATGCCTCGCATTCTTGGAGCTACCTACCCGCACCAAATGCTCGTAGATACTATCCCACTTGTTACACATGGATTCCATACCAGCTAAGTCTTTAACTCCATTCCAAATCTGCATAGCAAACGAGCACTCAAAAAAGAGGTGATCATGAGAATCCGAACTCGATGTGCATAACGAGCAACATAGAAGATTAAAGTTATCATTCCCCGAAGATTCCACGTACTTATAACATCTTGCGTCTTGAGCTTCTTGTTCACTATGAGCCACATTATGAAAGCATGTCTAGGAATAGATTGAGGAAACCAGATTACATTAGCCCATTGCACCATATTCTGGCCGGTACGAACATCATCCCAAACCACTGATGTGCTAAATTCAACTTGGCTTCCCGAGCTAGATTTCCATATAAGCTTATCACGTTGCGCTGCATCCAAAACTATATGACGAATTTATGAAAGCATGTCTAGGAATAGCTTGAGGAAACCAGATTACATTAGCCCATTGCACCATATTCTGGCCGGTACGAACATCATCCCAAACCACTGATGTGCTAAATTCAACTTGGCTTCCCGAGCTAGATTTCCATATAAGCTTATCACGTTGCGCTGCATCCAAAACTATATGACGAATATTAGCTAACACTGGAAACCGATTAACCCAAGCACTCGACACCTCCATTCCCCTTGAATATACACATCCGCTAACTTTGATTTCATATTGAAACCCGCATTGGCTATAAGTCTTGGCATCACAATAGACTGGATAGGACATACATCATCCCATTTATCAAACCAGGCCGACGTATCAGCCCCATCGCCCACCTCGGTCCAAATGTGGTTCCGAATAATCGGTCGCAGATTGAGCATTTTCCTCCAACTCCATGTCATATTACCTCGTAATGGTATTTCCCAAAAGGATCTATTCCGAAGGCGGTAAGAGTGAATCCACTTTACCCATAACGATTCTCTATGAGTAAGCACACTCCATACATGAACAGTCATCAACGCATTATTCATATCCCCCACTCTTCGAATTCCCAGGCCTCCTTCACATTTCGGACGACAAACTGATTTCCATACCTTAGCTTTCCCTTTGATGCTATCTCCTTGGGCCCACAAAAAATGTTTCATCCTGTCTTCTAATTCGCGAACAAGACGTTTCGATAAAATAAATACCGAAGCCCAGTAAATGTGTAGCGAGATAGAACTGAGTGAATCAACTGAAGTCTACCTGCAAAAGACAAACACTTAGTTTTCCAGTCAGTAATCCTCGACTTCATTCTTTTAACAAGCTGCTTGCAATCTTTATACTGAAGCCGAGTAGATAGAAGAGGCACTCCAAGATAGCGAACTGGAAGACTCCCCTCCTCAAATGGCATTATGTCAAGAATACATTGTTTCACCTCTTCCGTAACATTACTAAAGAAGACTGTACTTTTCACCATGCTCGAGACTAGCCCCAACATATTCTTAAACATATTCAAGGCTTCCATTATAGTTTTAGCTGATCTATTATCTCCTCTAGCAAAGAGAAATAGATCATCTGCAAAACATAGGTTAATGATTCGTTGCTTTTCACACTTGCTATGGAAGCTGAAATCATTAGAAATCAACACCTGTTTTTGCAATATCAGAGTGAGAACCTCCATAACTAAAGTAAACAAATAATGTGACATAGGATCACCCTATCTCAGCCCACGTTTCCTGTTAAAGAAACCATAGAGGTTACCGTCGATAGCCAAAGAAAAGGAAGTACAAGCTACACAAGCCATAACCCACTTAACCATCTTCCCATGAAATCCGAACCCCATCAACGTCTTCTGTAAAAAGTTCCAATCAACCGTATCATAGCCTTCTGAATGTCAACTATAAAGGCACACCTAGGCGGACCAACATTTCGATGATAGTTATGCATCAACTCTTGAGTCAAAAGAATATTATCAAAAATTCTCCTCCCCGGAATAAAAGCAGACTGATTGATACTCACAGTATCACCTAAACCCTCCTTAATGCGGTTTGAAATAATTTTGCTAATACATTTGTACAAAGTATTGCAGCAAGAAATAGGGCGATAATCCGTAATAGACAAAGGAGTACTCACTTTCGGGATCAATGAAATAACTGTATGATTCAGTTGTGCAAGTAAGTGACCATTATGGAAAAAATCTTTAACCGCTCGACACATATCATTCCCTACAATATTCCATGTCCTTTTGAAGAACACCGAAGTGTATCCATCCGGGCCCGGAGCTTTGTTCCCAGCAATTGAAAACATAGCACCTTTGATCTCCTCATCCGTAACATCTCAAACCATAGCATCCGCTTTCTGACTCGACAACACATTAACAAACAGATCCGGCAACGGATCAAGATTTATAATACCCGCGGTCCCAAAAAATTGCGTATAATGATCAACCATCACCTGCGGAACCATTCCTCCCTCATAAAGATTTCCATTGGCATCCCAAATTGAAAAGATTCTGCTCCTATGATTTTTCACTTTAACCACATTGTGGAAAAACTTCATATTTGAGTCACCCAGCGATAACCAATCAACTTTAGATTTCTGTTGTAAGAATAAGGCTTCATCCCGCACCGCCTCCATATACATTTTAACAAAATTAGCATGCTGATTTTTCAAATCCAAGCTTAGAGGATTATTATCAATAGCATGCTGGCAATCATCCAGATTGTTCCGAGCGACTTTGACCTTCTCATGCAAATTACCTTGCTGCTTAAACAGTTTCCGTAGCGGAGTCTTAAGAGCCTTAAGTTTCTGAACAACTTGGTACATAGCAAACCCTTGAACATCAGTTTCCCACACCCGTTTAACCTCCTCCGTAAATCCTTTTTTATCCGCCAATAGATTAACAAACTTAAACGGTTTTGGCTTCTCCCTTGTGACACTTGGCAAAGCAAGTATACAAGGAGAATGGTCCGAGATATGGTACGGATGAAACGAAGCCGCAACCGTAGGGAATCCGTCAATAAATGAATTATTCCCAAGGATTCTATCAATTTTCTTGAAGACGGCACCCTGTTTCTGTTTATTCGTCCACCTATAATGCAAACCCGAAGTATTTATGTCAAACACCTCTATATTGTTTACACACTCCTTGAACTCCCTCATCCCTATACTGCTTGAAGATGTGCTTGTGAGAGAATCTTCAAGAAATAACGATGAGTTAAAATCGCCCATAATAGCCCAAGGATTATCCTTCATAAAAGAGTGATGAGTACACAAGTTGTTCCACGATAGTCGTCTATTCTTGTAATGGTTATCGGCATAAACAAAAGAGCAAAATAACATTTTTTGATCAAGTTTAAAAACAATCTGGGTATGCATAACCTGATCAGATTGAGATAATACCATAACATCCACCACATCAGCATCCCATCCCACCAATATACGCGTTCCCTTGGTACGACAAACAACGTTTGAAGCCCAACTCCATGAACGACACACCTTTTTACAGACATCCGGAACATTAGACGCATCCACATGAGTCTCCATAATAGCACAAACCTGAATATGATTATCCTTCACTACCTGCCGAACCACTTTTTGTTTTAGGGGCCGGTTCAAGCCCCGAATATTCCAAGCAGCAATACTACCCATTAAAACCTGTAATTCCGGGTGTGCTTGCACCCTCAGACCCAGATTGTTCCATTTTTTTATCTAAGAAATTCGGAATTTCCGCTAGCAAGTCATCCACTTCCACCCCATCATCAATGATCTCCTCATTCTGATCGGACCCTCCTTTAGAATTTGGTTTCGAATATTTTCTGGTATCATCAGCTGGTTCTCCCCTCTGAGTTTGCACATACTCCCGAGGAGCATCCTCCTCCCAAAGAGCATCAAAAGGATTTGACATTAGGAGACGAGACGACGAGGCTACTTCCCCATCAGACTTGTTCTTAACTACTGGTCTATAAATCATCTTTTGTTTCTGATATTTAACTGGAAACCCCTGCTGCCCCCCCCCCTCTTGTTCTTTCCTTTTACTTCCTGAAAGTTATCATCTTTCTTATTAACATCATCATTAGCCAATGATTTCGGTTTCTTCGGACAAGCATTATCATCATGTCCAAAGACACAACATGTAGCACATCTTAGCGGCTCCCAGTCATACTCAATTTTCACCTCAGCTTTAGAGTATCCATTACCTTCAATAGACGGGATTGCAACCATGACACTGCGCTTTAAATCTGTATCAGCATGAACTTCAATAAGGGCCCGCGCGAAACTGCTTCTTCCCCAAGATTCTAAGCACATCGATGCCGTGTATGAATCTACCATCTTTGGCACACCTATTTTTGATGCAAGTAAACTCAACCCATCTTCAGTAAACGCCGGTAACGGCACATCATGCATCTTAACCCACACAGGGATTTAAGAAATTTCCTCTTTCAAAACCTTAGCCGACGAAGACCATTGTTTTAGAATAATAGGAACATTCCTGATCATCCATGGTCCATCCTCTAACAACTGTTCCATCCCCTGCTTCGTTTTAAATTTGAAGAAGAAGTAACCCTTAGCGTTCATCATCATTCTAGCCAACCCGTATTTAGCCCAGTTATGCTTCACAAAATAATTAACCACTGGATATGCTAACCTCTTCCCCAAGAAGTATCCATATAATGTATTAGCAAATCTATCATGCACTTCTTTAACAGATGAGACAGGAATAACAACATCCACTCCCTCCATGGTATCAGCCGACTCCATTTGTCTAAAGTTTATCTTCACAGCCACATTTTGTGCCTGAACCACATTAGCAAACGTGATCGGCATGGTCTCCTTTCCTCCAGAATCCGTCTGAAGCTTATCAACATTCTGCCCATTCAAACTATCATCATGTTGTGCGTCATTACCTTTATTAGGGTTTGCATGGGGACGAGTCTTGAAATCAGCAAAGGTAGGAAACTTCAGAGGCGGGTTTCCCACAGGTTTCGAAATCCTAGACAATCCATCCAATATAGAAGAACCCAAAGTAGAATATAATCCCCTACGAGGAAACATAGTATTACTTTCAGTGTCCGTGACCATCAATCCAATTCTACGCTTGGATGTAGTACATCCATCTTCCTTCATCGTTCCTGTAACCCCTCCATCAGACTTCATCGTTCCTTGATCATGATAATCAAAACTGCCATCACTACCACTCTCCATGTAGACGAAAACACAAGAAAACCACAGCACCTAGACAAAACTAAAAACGCATGCAAACCCTAAATTAGCACTTTACCGAATGAATCTGGTCTAATCGAAATAGGGACTCAGGTGAATCAAGGTTACTGCCCAACCAGTAGGACCGATAAACCCTAATCACTATTCCAATAGAATCGACACACAAGAGTAAAGATTGGCAACGAACAAAAAACCAGAAACCCTAGATTCAACTCGATCACAACTGCTAACTAGTTCGTATTAGATGTATTGATGAATCAAACCTCTAATAACAGACTGTTATACAAAAGATCACGAAGAAATTTCTAAGATTGCAAGAAGAACAGAAATCACCATGCTAGAGAGAGAATTAGGGTTTACCCGCATTGATTCTACAAACAACAGATTTTCACGGTATTAGTTTGTTTCTAATGTTTTACTGTTAAATTAGTTCCTAAAACACTAAACTCATATCTTGAAACAATCAAAGTTTGTGTAGAAATTTAAATGGATTAGTATACTGACAATCTAAGTGAACTGTTTAAAACTTAAAGTTTAAATAGATCAACGATATTTTTGATTTGTTAGAAACTGATATGATCCTCGAATTCAAACTCACAAAAATATGTCTGTAAATATGTTTGTACATAGTTGTTGAATTTCAGTTCAAATAAAATCCAAAAAGATTTTAGTGTGTCTTATCATATAGTTTGTAAAATACAAAAAGATTTTATTTCTACTTTAGTTTTGACAATCGATGTTGGCAAGCTGAATTACAAAATCTGAATATGCTGAACTTATTTTGATAAAATCACAAGTTCATTAATTTCAAACTTGAAGTTGAAAAATGAAAATTTCAGTTGGTTATAAACTATGGTCATTAGGTTGAACTTGGTAGTTAAATTGGATATTCAAGGTCATTAATTTGAACTTGATTATCTGTGAGGGTTATAGATGTTAATCATGTTTAAAATTCTAAAATGATGTTAGATGTTTGATCTCTCACAAGTGAAATCTGAAATGTGTATTTGAATATTAGTGAAATTTTACAGGAAGTTGATTGATAGGGGAACTTGGTAAACATTGTTAAATGTGTATAAAGCTCAAGATAAAGGAAAGTTTGTTGAACTGAAGTTGTCAAATAAAGACTACTAAAGCAAGGGGGAGTTTGCTTAAAGAGAGTCTGTTGATTTACGAAAGAAAGAAGAAGGAGTCTGTGAATGTTAAATTTATCAAAGATTCTGAAGAAACTAAAGATTGGCTATGACAAGGATTGACAAAGCTGGTTGACTGCGGCAATATCCAAAGGGGAGTTTGTGAGTGCATTATATCTATTACCTCTGTTAATGTAACAGGTCATAGTTGATTGTATAGGAATACGTGTCGAAGAGTCAGATTTGTTAGGTTTAGGACCTCTCGCACGAAAGGAGACCTTTCGTGCAAAAGGACACCTTTTGTGCGAAAGGACTCTATCGTCATTAGTGCCTCTAGCACGAGAGAGACCTGTCGACCCTAGGTTTCGCACGATAGGCTTTGCCTATAAATAGGGGTATTGGGTCTTGTCATTTGTAACTTCTATGGACTTGAGAGGGGAAACTCTGTCCATTTGGTTTCATGGTTTTGTACGTGAATATTATCAATAGAAACTAGTTTAATTAGAGAGTTCTTGTGTTTGTCATCATCATACATGGATTCCGCACATGATATGGTGAATATCTGACCGGCCGAAGCATTCGGAGACCCGAAACGGTCCTAACATGTCTTTGTCATGATTCTTGCTTGGACGTGGAGATCTTCTTCTATCCTCGAATCTTTTTCCCTCATAGGGCCTGAATGGCCGTCGTTCTACAAAGGGTTGAAACCTTGACCTTTTTGAGGAGGGAGATGATTCCTTCCAACTTCCTTGTTCCCTCTTCTTGGAAGCTGGTTCTTTTAAAGCTTTTTCACCTTTTAGGAAGGATTCTGCCCTTTCGAAAAGCCTCTTCCATTGTCTGGGGTTGTTTTCATGAAACCTCCTTAGAAGCTTCTTGGGTTTTTTGGCGTTCATGAAGGCTAACACACTCATCTTTCCAGTTTCCCCACTGTACATCAATCCTTCCCTTTTGAACCTTTCTATGAAGGCTCGAAGGTCCTCATGATTTTTCTGTTGAATTTGATGCATGACGGTTGCATCCCTGGAGCATCTCTTCTGAGGGGCGAAGTTGGCTAGGAAGCTTTTGTGTAGGTCATTAAAAGATGTTATGCTTTTGGTGGGGAGCCCACAGAACCATAACCTAGCTGGTCCAATGAGAGTATGCATAAACATGTGGCAACACTCGGCATTATTCCACCGTTCAACTATAGTTGCCCCCGTGAAGACCTGGAGGTGGTCTTCAGGGTTCTCCAAACCATCATATGTTTTGACGTTAAACGACATCATTATCTTGGTATGTAAGACATAGTTAGCTATTTCTTCGGAGAAGCATGATTGTGAGCTTGGCTTGTAAGGCATGGAGGGTGTATCAAGGTTTACCCCTGCTCCGCTCGTGCTGGTGCCTGCTTGAGTACATGGCTGGACCTGAGCTTGTGGTCCATCGTGAGTGGCTTGCCAGATTTGGTTCCCTATAAGCTGCTGGCTTAGCTGAGCCAGGAAGGCAGCTATTTGGGGATACTGGGCACAGTACATGGGGAAGCTTTGCTGAAAGTTTGAAGATGGTGACAAGCTTGCAGCTACAGCTCTGCTAGCTAAAGGCAACGATCTAATTGCTGCTTCAAAGGTTTTCAGTGGATGTGGGGGAACAGCGTGAGCTTGTTGGAGAAGCTGCTCGACAATATACTCTGAGCTTCTTGGAAGGAAAAGCGGGGAGCTAGTGTGATAGCTCCAGGTCCAGAGTGATCCATTAGGTATGAGATAAGCCGAACGTACTCTAACCGATTTGGTCCGTTCATCTCGAATATACCCGTTCAAGAGCTCCCTCAACTGTATAAAGTTACTCCACACTCCATACGGAGTTATTTTCATGGTTTCAACCAGGAAAAGTACTTCACTCGGTGAAGATGGATTAGCCCGTGTAGAGGGAGGTGTCTGGAACTATTATGCATCTTATGTTACCGGTGTGACATGAAGTCTGTCTGTGTTGGTGGAGCAGCTGCCAACTATGGGAGTAGACGGAGGCAGGGAGCTGCTCTAAACTTCCTCTGGATAATGATCCTTTCCGGTCATAAAAGAAGGTAACTTAGGAACAGGGCTGGACTACCGGAAAATATTGTTCTAGGTAGCGCAGCCCCACGGTGGGCGCCACTTGTTAAAGCAACAAGAGTATGGCAGGGGGAAGGTACATGTACAACTCCAAAAGGTAGCTTCTTGGTCGGAATCTGCAATCAAAGAAGACCGTTAGTCTTAACGCGAGAGGTGGCCTCCCGCGTTTGGACTCCGGCATGAGAATCAGTGAATAGTTCTTAAGAGTCTAAGCGAATAAAAATATAAGAGTTTAGAGTGAGAATGAGAGAAATGAACTTACTTTGGAATGAATAAGACTCTCCTTTTATAGGCAGATTGCTCTACCTAAGGGAGCTTTGTGCCAACTCGTACCTTCTAGTTTTGGTAAGCTTATTCTCCATTGACGTTGTTTGCAGGGTTAGCCTTGCCTCTTTAGGTAAGTTTCAGGTTTGTGTGTCTCGAGTACACCTTTATGTGCTTTAGGGAGAAGTCTAATCAGTTTGACTTGTTGGGTTCAAGTTCCAAGGTTGTACAGTAACATTAGCTCCCTGTCACCAGTCATTGGTGTATCAGCTTCTCGTCGGGAGCTTCCAGCTTCCGACTTTCAGCTTCTTACTTTCAGTTTATGTTAAGCATTCTTTATTGTTTTCTTGTGATTGTTATTAACCTTGATTTTACTGACTGGGATCTCCAAATACCCACGTCATCAATATATATACACACTGAAACGTCATTTTGACATATTTGTTTCATTGTTCTTAATAGACACATACGATAACCAAAACACAAGAAGTTCAAAGAATATAATGCTTCAAATTAAATTTTCTAATCGTAAGTATTACTATTAAAATTATAAAAGTAAGAATATTGGATGGATCTTGTTGTCTACCATGACAAGCAATCAATCCAGATTTATATTACCAAGTCAATAGCCGTAATCTTTCAATAGAATTTCTAATGTTACTCAATGAAAAAAAACGAAAAAAAGTGTTACGTATAATGTATGATTGAGTAATGACAGCCGTAAGTATAACTTTTCCATCACATAATCCATAGTTAAGATTACATTTTTAAGTTTTGCTATCAAAACATAAAAACAATAACATACAATAACAAATTACAAAAAAAAATTCAACAAGTACCTGAAACTAAAATTTAACTTATTCTTTAATCAACTATTGCAACACTCTAATTTACTTTTTTTACGGATGAAAAGACTTTTATTATTTTAATATGATGTATAAAATTTGATTTTCTTATTTAAATATTAAAAAAAACTAAATCTAGTTTAGATATGTAATTATTAGTTGGATTTTTTTTCTAAATTATACATCATATTTGAACTTATAAGAAAATACTTCAATCATATTTAATCTAGCCTTCAACACCCTCACCTCGATCCCCCCTCCCCCTCCCTCTTCCCCCACTATATATACTGACCATCCCCCCTTTGATTTCACCACCCATCATTATGTGAACACTACTATCACTTTGAGCCTTATGGTTATCTGAATTTTTATACATCTATGTATGCATAGGATATGTATGTAGTATGGCAAATGTAAAAGAATGCCCATGATCTTACTATGTGTTTCTTGGAAATAAAGAAATCAGTATGAAAGAATCTGTAAAGCTCAGGAGGGATAGCGCCCGAATAAACTACATATAAATCATGTTTATATGGCGCTATCTATCCTGAGCCTCACCGCTTCTTCTTACTACATCCACCCTAGCTTACAAAAAGATCTTAGATGGTATGATTTCTTTCTCTCTCTTCTCTATTCCCATCCCCATCTTTACACATATACATATAGATCATATACACACAGGTACACATAGTTTTCCAAATGCAAACCATAAGGTATGATTGTATGAAAATTTATATAAAAATTATTTTTCTGCATATAAAATCTTCAGATGGTCTTATTTAAGAAAAAGAATTGTATAAAAAGTAGTTTTATAGTTTATATAGATTTCTTTACAGTTAAAGAAAATGTTAAATGTATATTATTTACATTTAATCACTTTTATTAGGATCATTGAATTTTTAAACTATATTATTTGTTATTTAAGTATATATTTAGTTTCTTTTACACAAAGAAATGAGCAAGAACATACTAGGAAATGAAAATTTGCTCCATTTTTTAACGTTTGTTGTTACTTGGCTGAATACAAAATGTTATGAAACACATTTTTATTTTTTTTTTCCAACAATTTTAAGATGGCATTCATCTTTCAGATATTTAATATAAATAAGGGTGAAGGGGGTGCTCACCTAATAGGTGAGTTCCCTCTCTTACGCCCAACCAATACTCGTGTGCCACGTCAACTCCCCTCTTAAACTCCCCTAACACCCTAAATTGATGGCGGCACTCCCCTCTTAACTCCCCTTATTTTTTTATTCAAAAAAAAAAAAAAGAAAAGAAAAGGTTTGATTGTAGGGGCGTGAATTTTTAACACGACCCGAAAACCCGACACGAACCTAACACGAAATTCGCGGGTTTAGGTTTAGTTTAAACGGATTCGGGTCAGTTTCAGGTTGAACCCGTGAACCCGTTTAGGTTAACGGGTCGGGTTCAGGTCAACCTGGTTGGGTTGGCGGGTTGACCCGTTTAACACATTTATACTATATTATATTCTTTTACAATATATTTTATGTCATAAATTAAATGGGGTGTGTATTTATGCAATGATTACAATTTAAAAAGAGAAATTAACAAAGATTTTATAATTTAAATATGATATTATTATATACATTAGTGTTTTTTTAAGTAAATTTTAATTTTAATATATTAATTTCAGAAAAAAATAAAAAAATTCGGGTTGAACGGGTCGTGTTCGGGTCAACCCACGAAACTTCGGATCGTGTTCGGGTTCTTATGTATGATATGATTTTCGGGTTCGGGTCCTGTTCGGGTTTGTGTAAAATTTTCGGGTTCGGGTCGGGTTGAACCCGCCAACCCGCGAACACGACCTGTTTAGCACCCCTATTTGATTGGTTGGAAATTAGATTGGCCCCACCTTCCTTCTCCCTCTCTCCTCTCCTCTCTTCGGTGAACCTCCACCCATTTCACTCCCCTCACCCACTCACCTAAGGGATGGCGGCGGTGTTCCCCTTAGGTGAATGGGGTCACCGATTTCACTCCACTCTTACGCCCCGTTCACCCTAAGCCAGATATGTATGAGTGAGTCTGATATATGACAATTTGTGTAAGCAGGATAATTAGTGACAGTCGTCCATTAATGCTATCTCTGGTAAATAGAAACTGGATGGGCATTATTGTGATACAGTATAATAAATACTAGTTTTTTATATCATATATCATCATATTTAAATTTATTTTTTCTTGAAGTTTTTTTTTTTCTTTTGAGAAAATGCAGTGTTTTTTCTTTTCATTTAATGGATTTAATACTTCCTATTTAACATTTGGTACTATAATAAAGAGTTTAATGCATATTCAACGTTGTCAGTTTTTTTTGAATGGTTAATTTCTTTAATCTCCTGTCGTCTGTGATACTTGAACCCAAGATCTTCCCCTTTCCAACCTAGGTGTTTTAAAGGCTTTGCTTTTGTCAATGGAAGTTGTCACTGGTTTTATGCTATATAAATATGATTATATTATATATAGGATTTTTTTTAAAACATTAATAGAAGGAGGTGCTCTAAACAACCATATTTAAGCAACATCTACATACATCAAATATAAAAACTAATTGTATTATATAATGTTAATTGTTAAACACTAAGACTAAGTGGTATGGGGGCCGGCTTAAGCCCGGCGAGGCGCGGCGCCGGTCCCCCACACCGCCCCCCTCTTCCCGTCCCGGCGTATCCGGCTCCCACAGACGAAGTCGACGGGCCTCCTTCTCCTTCCTTCTCTCACATATACCTATACATACATACATATATATACATAAAGGGGTTCATCCCCCACCCCTAGGTCCATCCCCTCCAAGCCACTCCTACGTGACGACGACATGACGGCCCATCCCCTTAGAGATGAGGCTCCTCATACCCACTAGTCTAAGGGAAACACTTGATTAGCAGTTATTACCATCTACACTTCAAATTGGTTATGTAGTAGTGTTCACATAATAATAGTATACACAAACTTTAACCTTTTAGTTCTATAAAAAATGACGTCAAGTAGGCGATTAAACTGACTTGAGGGATATTGCATTTTTAATAATTATGTAGTAAATGTTCACATAAGGCTGGATGGTGTAGTTGGAGCCTCCTAGGGGCTTTATCAGGCCACGTAAGCAACACGTAGAATCCACGTCAGCCAGGGGGTTTTATCACGCCCTCCTTTAATTTACATGGTGTAGATGGAGCCCCTATTAAACAAAATTAAAAAAAATCATTGGATTAAATCTACTGGGCCCACCTGAACCTTTCATTTTCGGCGTTACCATGGTAGCGAAGAAGGGATGGCGCCCCCTCTTAAAATCCTGGGTATGGTGATAGAGCCCTGTGGGTGCTACATATAGATAAGGTGGAGGGATGGCGCCCTCCGTACCCTCCAGCCTAATTGTGTAGAGGGATATTGCATTTTTAATGATACCATTTTCGTTTCCGATGACAGTCTTTAATGTAAAATGGATGTTGACTTGTATCCCCACTTCGTTTAGGTCACGTCTCCTTCATTATTATATTTGACTCTTCAATGCATCTTACTTTTCTTGCCGTTCAAAAAAAATTCTTACTTTTCTATTTTCGATTTTCAAAATAAACAAATTCACTGCTTTTAAATTAATATTGTATATAAGCATGTGTATACCAAATGTGTTTAATCCCATGTTGTCGAGAGTTTTAGTTCTAGTCTAAGGCTGGAAGGTCTGGACCGTCCAACATCGTCGCCGTGCCCTCTCTTCATTTCCTGCCTATCGTCGTCGTGCCTGCTTCGTCCAGATCGTCGAAGGTGAGACGACTTGGACGGGCCTCCCCATCTCACACACATATATACATACAACATATACATACATATACATATATATTTTAGGCCCATCCTCCTTTCTTACCTCCATCCTCTTTGCCCCATCCTCACACCCGATTTACGTGGCGCTTACGTGGCGGGTCATCCTCCATCAACCATACCGTCCAGCCTAATGGTCCGTCCAGCCTAATGGTTGGTACTGAGGCTGATTAACGTGTAGCTTTAGAGAATGATAACTAGCTAGCGGAAAAAGAAAGAATACGTATACAGCGCGTTAATTTTTTTTTTTTTTTGGTAGAACATGTATTTTCATTCATAATTGTTAAGTTAAATCAAAACAGACAGATTTATTTATTTCTCTTTACTTTTTTTTTTTCGTTTATTTGATTAAAAGTATACAAATTTACCCATATGCATATGGGTGTGCATATAGTGTGCGTAATTATACATTTAGAAAAGAAAAGCTATAAATAAAAATAGTCTTGTAGTCGATTTATATAATATACAGTACACGTGATGCAGTCGATTTTGTTTTAACTTTCTATGAGCATTATTATATTTTAATTATTAGTTATATTTCTGAGACCCAAACATTTTTAACATCTAGAGGGGTCTAAAATCGGTTTTTCTTTGTCATGAGTATCACTTATATAAAAAGAATATTTTTAGGGTAACTTTGCTAAATTTCTGTCGGTGGTAGGGTAACTTTGCTAAAATCAGTTTTGGATAGCCTCCTCTATATTTCTTCTCTTTATTCAAGGCGCCGCAAGGGGTATTGGATAAATTAGAAACTCTTAGAAGAAGGTTTTTTTGGGGAGGTAATGATGAAAAAGCAAAAATGGCTTGGGTATGTTAGGAAAAGATCATAGGTCCTCTTGAAAAAGGGGGTCTTGGGTTGGGAAAACTCAAAGACATGAACATAAGTCTTTTATTAAAATGGTGGTGGAGATATAAACATGAAAAAGAAACATTATGGGGGCGAACAATCACATCAATACACTTGCATATACACTCGACTTCCTATATGCCGGTCAAAGAGGGTATCACGGGCACGTGGAACAACATAGTGAAAATTGGAAAGGAACTTGAAAAGTACAACAGAAACCCAGCTCAACCGATGAAAGGATTAGTAGGGAATGGTAAAGAAATACGCTTTTGGTTAGACTGGTGGATCGGAAACAGACCATTAAAGGATGGCTTCCCGGATTTGTTCGCATTGGAAAGAAATAAAAAAGCTTCGATAGAGGAAAGGATAGAGAGGTGGGAGTGGAGGCAAACTTTGGTAACGGAGGAGTTACGTAACCAGCTTCAAGAATTGGAGACATTGACACAAGCAATAAGCCTCGGCAGTGGGAAGGATAGCTGGGAATGGATATTGGTGAAAGATGGGATATTCTCGGTAGCGTCAACAAGACTAGAACTTTGCAAATTTGCAGTCCCATATCGACCTTTCGATTGGATCAAATGGGTTCCTAAAAAAGTAAATGTCTTTGGGTGGCGCGGAGTTCAAGACCGGTTGGCGACCATGGTAGGATTGAAAAGAAGAGGTTTGATCCCGGGATCAACCGTCTGCAAACTTTGTGGGGACAAGGAAGAAGTTGCTGACCATTTGTTCACTGGATGCTATATTGCTTCGGTGCTATGGCATAAAGTTAGCGTTTGGTGTAAAGTACAACAAATCTTTGCCTTCACCATGAAAGATCTCCTCGACTATCACAAACATGTGACAATAGATGAAACGAAAAAGAAGTTTATACAAGTGGTGATAATAGCAACATGTTGGGGGATATGGAAAGCAAGGAATGAAAGTGTTTTTGATGGGAAAAGGGCAAGGAATGAAAGTGTTTTTGATGGGAAAAGGGCTGATATAGAAGCGGTCTTCGGGGAAATGCAGGCAACATCATATTTATGGATTAAATCCAGAGCAAAAGGGTGGAACATGGAATGGAACTGTGACAACTCGAAATTTAGAACCTTTTGTTGTGTCTTGATGTAACATGCTTGAACATTATGTGATTAGTTGACATGTTTGGTGCAATGATATATGAGAACATCTTATGCGAATTATATGTTATATTATGTGTATGCTTGTACGTATGTGAACCGAAACAACAAGGACCCGACTCGAGACCATGTGGTCTCGAGTGAACAGTGACCATTAGGCCGGTTTGGGCCTTTGACCGGTTGGGCCATTTGGGCCGTAAACCCTCACCCGAAACCCATTAAGGGTGCACCACTTGGAACTAGCATATATATATATACCACCCTTAGTTATTTTACCATTTGTTGAACAACACATACACACACACTCTCCTACTTTCCCTCTCACTAAAACCTTAAGAACACAAGCACACCTCCAAGTTTTCGGATCCAATCGGTTGGCACAAGAACTCTCGGATTTGGACTTCGGATCGGCACACACACTTCACCAACCGGTTAGTATTTATGGTGTTTATGGATTGATGTTAGTTATGTTAAATGATAAAATGAATGAGATGATGTTTATTGTTAGTGTTTACATGATGTTCTTGATGTATATGATGATTCTAATGTGTACAATGTGATAATCGGTTAACATGTCTTGATTTCGGATATATAGCATGTAGAGTTATGATATTTGTGGCCATTGAAGCTTAAACCATTAGAAGTAAATGTTCATGAAATCGGACTAGTGTATGTTAATGACAAATCTTATTTAAGAATGTTTTGGCTAGCAAGATGAGTATTGATATCTAGTTTGGGATTATAACTCTTGTCCGAAAATGCATAATATGGTTGAATGAGAATTGTTTATGTTATGAATAAACATGATGAATGATTGAAGAACTTGATGAATGTGTTTGAATATATGAAGAACAATTTGAATGATGGTTGAAGATGTGAAAACCCTTATGATTTTGATCCATTTTTACTAATAGCCTGATTAGGAAAACTTGTTAGTGAAATCCTATTGGTTGTTTCCTGATTTGGGCCTGATTACATAGTACCATTAGGCTGACTATATCTGAATCAACACGTGAACATGAAAACGACAGCATACGACTCGCAATCACACAGTTGCGACTCGCAACCACAGCGTGATGACTCGAGACCACGCGGTTGCGACTCGCAACCATAACAGGACAAGCCGAGACCACAGGTTGCGACACAGGTTACGAGTCCCGTTGCGACTCGAGACCTTAGCATGATCAGCCGAAACCACGGTTGCGACATAGGTTGCGACTCGCAACCACCTAAGATCAGCACAAACAACATGACTCGAGACCATGCTTGCGAGTCCGGTTGCGACTCGAGACCACACTTATTGGACTTGCTTAGTTACGGGCCTTAGTTAACGGGCCGGCCTTGTGGACTTCGGTGTTAACTGTTTTATACGTGTTTTGGGCTTAAGTAGTTGGACTGAACTTGTGGGCCAAATGTGCTACTATTAATTGAAATACTGTGCACTGTTGTTAAACTGCCATGATAGAAACTGTATGCCGTAACTACTACTTGTACGTGCACTGCTTGGTTTGAATCTGATTATAAGTGGTATCCATGTTAGGACGTAATTGACTACTTGCGACTTGATTGATCTTTCTGTGACTAACTACCGAGCAAACCAAGGTGAGTTCACACCCTCTACAAAGCATGGGATTCCCTGGGTTGGGAACGGGGTTAAGGAACGTGGATTCCTCGTCCTCCTTGGGTAGGACGTCAGTGGTTCAGGAATGCGATTCCTCGTCCGGATGGACGGATAACACGTACTAGACTAAAACTCTATCACGAAGTCCCTCCTTTTTGTATCGACTAATCGCCGGGCCAATGGCGAGCGGGTCATTAGTTAGATAGCGCTATTTAGGTCTGACAAACCTCACACCGTGCCGCAGAGGACGGGCGTGAACTAATGGATCTGGGGCACGTCAATGATGATAGACATTGATGTTTTCAGGGCACATAAACATGACTACAGTCAGCAGTCGATATGGTAACGAGTCTAGTATACGCATGGGGTAGCCCCCACGGCCGAAATGCCTGATAACTAACATGGGGTAGCCCCCACGGCCGAAATGCCTGATAACTATCATGGGGTAGCCCCCACGGCTGGATGCCAGAGTAACTGGGAATGAACATGTCACGTTTTTAAACTATGGGGTAACCCCCACGGCAGGATGCCAGTTAAAGTAAACTGTTTTCGAAACAACTAAAACGAACACCCAACTGTGAACTCACTCAACTAGTTGTTGACTCGTTACTACATGCTTTGCAGGACCGTAGGTACTCAGCTGGAGCTTGCATGGAGGAGAGTCGTTGTGGGACACGGATTGCTGCGTGTCGTGTTCTATTTAAAAACAATTGAACTTATGTTATAACTCTAACTTATGCTTCCGCTTGCAACTTAACTTGTTTGTTTTGAAACACCAATCATATTGGTTAAACTTTTATAACTGCTTATATGCTTGTTCAGTATGATTGGTGGCTGGATCCTGGTCAGTCACGCCTCCAAGCGGTAGTACTCCGCGGGTGGGATTTTGGGGGTGTGACAGATTGGTATCAGAGCCATTGGTTATAGTGAACTTGGTTTTAATAAAGGAGAAATGTTTTTGTTAAAACCAGACTATAACCGGTTTAGTGCTCAATGGTCCACAACGACACTTCACTCCACATGCAAGGCTCGACATTCTAGGTGATATGGTATGTGTATATTGTCTACTTGTTAGTTACGTAGTACATTGCTCATGGTATGCTTGATTAGTATAACTACTGTTGTTTGAACACGTGTGTGCTTACTCTGTCCTACTATCGTACTTTCACGAACCTCTCTCACACGTATTACTCTTATTATGAAGAATCATGTCTGGACGCGTTAACATGACACAAGCCCAGTTGACGGCTTTGATCAACGAACGAGTTGCCGCAGCGCTTGCAGCTGCAAACGCAGGAGGTATATCCTGCAGTCCGAAATTGTTCTAGGATCATTTGGATCCTACTCTCGTGAACCAACCTTTGTGTTAAACTCTGTCTTTCTTTCACCTACCTTAGGTCAATATGCTCAGGCACCGGTGTGCACTTTTAAGACCTTTATGGACTGTCGACCCACAACTTTTAGCGGCACTGAAGGAGTAGTAGGTCTCCTACACTGGTTTGAGAAACTGGAATCGGTGTTCGAAATGTGTGAATGCCCTGAAGCGCGCAGGGTGAAGTATGCTACTGGTACTCTCGAGGGTTTGGCCCTCACGTGGTGGAATGCTCAAGTGCAAATGCTGGGGTTGGTTGCTGCCAACGCCACCCCATGGGAAAATTTCAAGGAAATGATCAGGGAGGAATACTGCAGTCGCGATGACATCCATAAGCTGGAAGATGAGTTCTACAACCTCAAGATGACGGGGTCAGAGATTGAGGCATACACTAAGAGATCGCATGAACTTGCCTTGTTGTGTCCTACTATGGTGGACCCTCCGTATAAGCGAATTGAACTCTACCTCAAGGGCTTGGTGCCAGAGATCCAAAGTCATGTGACTTCAGCAAACTTGACTACTATCCAGCAGGTTGTTCAGTTGGCTCACCGTCTCACTGACCAAGCGGTGGAGCAAAACAAGTTACCAAAGCGCATAGGTGCTGCAACTACTTCTGGTACTTCTAGTGAGAACAAACGGAAATGGGATGGAACTTCAAGCAAGGGTTCAACTTCTGTGCAATCTCAGTCTCAGCAGAGAAAGACGGACGATCACAAGAGCCCCAGTCAGCAGTCGTCTGGTGGTCAAGGTCATGGTGGGTACAAGGGGAATCACCCCAAATGCAATCGTTGCAACCTACACCACAGTAGGCCATGCACCAGGGGCAACTGTCATCGGTGCAACAAGCCTGGTCATGTTGCAAAGGATTGCAGGAGCGCATACCCCGCCAATCAGAATCGTCAGCAACCTCAGCAGAACCAGCGACAGCAGCAGGGTAACAACAAAGGGTGCTTTCAGTGTGGAGCTGAAGGCCACTTCAAGAAAGATTGTCCCCAACTGAACCAGAACAACAACAACAATCAGGGGAATGGTAACAATGGGAACCACAACAACAACAATGGTGCTAGGGGACGAGTGTTCGTGATTGGTCAAGGTGAAGCAAGGAATGATCCCAACGTGGTGACGGGTAGTTCCTTCTCGACGACTTTTATGTTACAGTCTTATTTGATTCGGGTGCCGATACTAGCTATGTGTCACTAGAAGTTAGTAAGATGCTTAAGCGTATTCCAACACCCCTGAGTGACAAGCACACTGTAGAGCTAGCTAATGGTAAGAGCTTGGAAGCCTCACACGTAGTCAAGGGTTGCCAACTTATCCTCGCTAACCAGACCTTCTCTATTGATCTTATTCCTATTGTCTTGGGTAGTTTCGACGTTGTCATTGGGATGGATTGGTTATCCCAACACCGAGCAGAGATTCTTTGCAACGAGAAGATCGTTCGTATTCCTGGTTCGGGTAGTGAACCACTCATGATTCGTGGCGACAAGAGAAGTGCTGTTGAGAACATCATCTCTCTTCTTAAGGCCCAGAAGTGCTTACGAAAGGGCCACACTGCGATTTTGGCTCTAGTTACTGATACCACAGAGAAAGAGAAGAAGCTAGAAGATTATCCAGTTGTACGTGACTATCCTGAGGTATTCCCCGAGGAATTACCTGGTCTTCCGCCCCATCGCCAAGTCGAGTTTCATATTGAACTAGCTCCTGGAGCTGCGCCTGTAGCCCGTGCACCTTATCGTTTAGCTCCATCAGAGTTGGAAGAACTCTCCACGCAACTACAAGAACTCTTAGATAAGGGTTTCATTCGTCCTAGCTCATCGCCTTGGGGAGCCCCAGTACTATTTGTGAAGAAGAAGGACGGTACCTTCAGAATGTGTATCGACTATCGTGAACTCAACAAGGTGACTGTGAAGAATCGTTATCCTCTACCGCGCATTGACGACTTATTCGACCAATTGCAGGGGTCGAGCTACTACTCAAAGATCGATCTGAGATCGGGATATCACCAGCTGAGAGTTCGAGAAGAGGATGTCTCTAAGACGGCCTTTAGGACTCGATATGGGCACTATGAGTTTTTGGTCATGCCGTTTGGGCTGACGAACGCACCCGCAGTTTTTATGGATTTGATGAATCGAGTGTGCAAGCCTTACCTGGACAAGTTTGTTATAGTCTTCATCGACGACATCCTGATCTATTCTAAGAGCAAAGAGGAGCACGAACAACATCTACGACTTATTTTGGAACTCCTTCGAACAGAACAGCTTTACGCGAAGTTCTCGAAATGCGACTTCTGGCTTCGTGAAGTCCATTTCCTAGGACACGTGGTGAACAAGGATGGGATTCACGTTGATCCATCCATGGTAGACGCTATTAAGAACTGGCCTGCGCCTCGCACACCAAAGGAAATTCGCCAATTCTTGGGATTGGCAGGTTACTACAGGAGATTCATCAAGGATTTTTCTAAGATCGCGCAGCCTCTCACCCTGCTAACGCAGAAAGGCGTTGTCTATCATTGGGGAAATGCACAAGAGTTAGCTTTTCAGCATCTAAAGGATAGACTTTGTAGTGCACCTATCCTTTCACTGCCAGAGGGCACAGAAGATTTTGTGGTTTACTGTGATGCATCAATTCAAGGTCTTGGTTGTGTATTGATGCAACGAGATAAAGTCATAGCCTACGCTTCATGACAACTCAAAGTTCACGAGAAGAACTACACTACGCATGATTTAGAGCTGGGAGCTGTTGTTTTCGCACTTAAGTTATGGCGGCATTACCTATACGGAACCAAGTGCGCCATCTACACCGACCACAGGAGCCTAGAACACATATTCAAGCAGAAGGAACTGAATATGCGGCAACGACGATGGGTCGAGCTGCTAAATGACTACGAGTGCTCTATCAGGTATCACCCGGGCAAGGCCAATGTTGTGGCTAACGCCCTCAGTCGAAAGGACACTGCGCCTAAGCGCGTAAGAGCTTTACAACTCACGATTCATTCTAGTCTACCTTCGCAAATACGAGCTGCTCAGATAGAAGCACTGAAACCAGAGAACGTTAGAGCCGAAGCTCTACGCGGGTCAAGGCAACGCTTAGAACAGAAAGAAGACGGTGCTTACTACGTAACAGGACGCATTTGGGTCCCACTCTATGGCGACTTACGAGAACTTGTGATGGATGAAGCGCACAAATCCCGCTACTCGGTACACCCTGGTTCGGATAAGATGTACCACGATATTAAAACTACGTATTGGTGGCCTAGCATGAAGGCCCACATAGCAACCTACGTCAGCAAGTGTTTGACTTGTGCGCGAGTCAAGACGGAATATCAGAAACCCTCAGGCCTACTTCAGCAACCAGAGATACCACAATGGAAATGGGAGCAAATTTCCATGGATTTCGTTACTGGCCTACCCAGATCACAGCGCGGAAACGATACTATCTGGGTGATCGTGGATCGACTCACAAAATCCGCACACTTTCTGGCAATTAAGGAGACGGATAAGTTCTCCACTTTAGCGGAAATATACCTCAAGGAAGTTGTTTCGAGGCACGGGGTGCCCACCTCTATCATCTCTGATCGAGATGCACGTTTTACTTCGGAACTGTGGCAAGCAATGCACAAGTCTTTTGGCTCACGTCTAGATATGAGCACGGCGTACCACCCACAGACGGACGGGCAGTCCGAGCGAACTATTCAGACCTTAGAAGACATGCTTCGTGCATGTGTAATCGACTTTGGCAATAGCTGGGAAAGACATCTGCCACTCGTGGAATTCTCGTATAATAACAGCTACCACACCAGCATTAAAGCTGCTCCGTTCGAGGCATTGTACGGACGTAAATGCCGGTCACCCCTCTGTTGGGCAGAGGTGGGGGATAGTCAAATCACTGGTCCAGAACATGTGGTAGACACTACTGAGCGGATTGCTCAAATACGACAACGCATGGCGGCCGCTCGTGACCGTCAGAAGGCCTACGCCGATAAGGGCAGGAAGCCACTTGAGCTCCAGGTTGGGGAGCGGGTATTACTCAAAGTTTCACCCTGGAAGGGTGTGGTTCGTTTTGGTAAACGAGGCAAACTCAACCCACGATACGTTGGACCTTTCGAAATCATTGAGAAAATAGGCAAGGTGGCCTACAGACTGAACTTACCAGCAGAACTCGGTGCAGTTCACAACGTTTTCCATGTGTCGAATCTGAAGAAGTGTCTGTCAGATGAGACCCACGTGGTTCCTCTGAAGGAACTCACGATCGACGAACAGTTGAAATTCGTCGAGGAACCAGTCGAAATCACGGACCGGGATGTTAAGGTCCTCAAGAACACTAGAATACCTCTCGTTCGAGTTCGTTGGAACTCACGTCGCGGCCCAGAGTTCACCTGGGAGCGCGAAGATCGGATGAAACAAAAGTATCCCCAACTGTTTTAGAACCTTTCGTTGTGTCTTGATGTAACATGCTTGAACATTATGTGATTAGTTGACATGTTTGGTGCAATGATATATGAGAACATCTTATGTGAATTATATGTTATATTATGTGTATGCTTGTACGTATGTGAACCGAAACAACAAGGACCCGACTCGAGACCATGTGGTCTCGAGTGAACAGTGACCATTAGGCCGGTTTGGGCCTTTGACCGGTTGGGCCATTTGGGCCGTAAACCCTCACCCGAAACCCATTAAGGGTGCACCACTTGGAACTAGCATATATATATACCACCCTTAGTTATTTTACCATTTGTTGAACAACACATACACACACACTCTCCTACTTTCCCTCTCACTAAAACCTTAAGAACACAAGCACACCTCCAAGTTTTCGGATCCAATCGGTTGGCACAAGAACTCTCGGATTTGGACTTCGGATCGGCACACACACTTCACCAACCGGTTAGTATTTATGGTGTTTATGGATTGATGTTAGTTATGTTAAATGATAAAATGAATGAGATGATGTTTATTGTTAGTGTTTACATGATGTTCTTGATGTATATGATGATTCTAATGTGTACAATGTGATAATCGGTTAACATGTCTTGATTTCGGATATATAGCATGTAGAGTTATGATATTTGTGGCCATTGAAGCTTAAACCATTAGAAGTAAATGTTCATGAAATCGGACTAGTGTATGTTAATGACAAATCTTATTTAAGAATGTTTTGGCTAGCAAGATGAGTATTGATATCTAGTTTGGGATTATAACTCTTGTCCGAAAATGCATAATATGGTTGAATGAGAATTGTTTATGTTATGAATAAACATGATGAATGATTGAAGAACTTGATGAATGTGTTTGAATATATGAAGAACAATTTGAATGATGGTTGAAGATGTGAAAACCCTTATGATTTTGATCCATTTTTACTAATAGTCTGATTAGGAAAACTTGTTAGTGAAATCCTATTGGTTGTTTCCTGATTTGGGCCTGATTACATAGTACCATTAGGCTGACTATATCTGAATCAACACGTGAACATGAAAACGACAGCATACGACTCGCAATCACACAGTTGCGACTCGCAACCACAGCGTGATGACTCGAGACCACGCGGTTGCGACTCGCAACCATAACAGGACAAGCCGAGACCACAGGTTGCGACACAGGTTACGAGTCCCGTTGCGACTCGAGACCTTAGCATGATCAGCCGAAACCACGGTTGCGACATAGGTTGCGACTCGCAACCACCTAAGATCAGCACAAACAACATGACTCGAGACCATGCTTGCGAGTCCGGTTGCGACTCGAGACCACACTTATTGGACTTGCTTAGTTACGGGCCTTAGTTAATGGGCCGGCCTTGTGGACTTCGGTGTTAACTGTTTTATACGTGTTTTGGGCTTAAGTAGTTGGACTGAACTTGTGGGCCAAATGTGCTACTGTTAATTGAAATACTGTGCACTGTTGTTAAACTGCCATGATAGAAACTGTATGCCGTAACTACTACTTGTACGTGCACTGCTTGGTTTGAATCTGATTATAAGTGGTATCCATGTTAGGACGTAATTGACTACTTGCGACTTGATTGATCTTTCTGTGACTAACTACCGAGCAAACCAAGGTGAGTTCACACCCTCTACAAAGCATGGGATTCCCTGGGTTGGGAACGGGGTTAAGGAACGTGGATTCCTTGTCCTCCTTGGGTAGGACGTCAGTGGTTCAGGAATGTGATTCCTCGTCCGGATGGACGGATAACACGTACTAGACTAAAACTCTATCACGAAGTCCCTCCTTTTTGTATCGACTAATCGCCGGGCCAATGGCGAGCGGGTCATTAGTTAGATAGCGCTATTTAGGTCTGACAAACCTCACACCGTGCCGCAGAGGACGGGCGTGAACTAATGGATCTGGGGCATGTCAATGATGATAGACATTGATGTTTTCAGGGCACATAAACATGACTACAGTCAGCAGTCGATATGGTAACGAGTCTAGTGTACGCATGGGGTAGCCCCCACGGCCGAAATGCCTGATAACTAACATGGGGTAGCCCCCACGGCCGAAATGCCTGATAACTATCATGGGGTAGCCCCCACGGCTGGATGCCAGAGTAACTGGGAATGAACATGTCACGTTTTTAAACTATGGGGTAACCCCCACGGCAGGATGCCAGTTAAAGTAAACTGTTTTCGAAACAACTAAAACGAACACCCAACTGTGAACTCACTCAACTAGTTGTTGACTCGTTACTACATGCTTTGCAGGACCGTAGGTACTCAGCTGGAGCTTGCATGGATGAGAGTCGTTGTGGGACACGGATTGCTGCGTGTCGTGTTCTATTTAAAAACAATTGAACTTATGTTATAACTCTAACTTATGCTTCCGCTTGCAACTTAACTTGTTTGTTTTGAAACACCAATCATATTGGTTAAACTTTTATAACTGCTTATATGCTTGTTCAGTATGATTGGTGGCTGGATCCTGGTCAGTCACGCCTCCAAGCGGTAGTACTCCGCGGGTGGGATTTTGGGGGTGTGACAGATTGGTATCAGAGCCATTGGTTATAGTGAACTTGGTTTTAATAAAGGAGAAACGTTTTTGTTAAAACCAGACTATAACCGGTTTAGTGCTCAATGGTCCACAACGACACTTCACTCCACATGCAAGGCTCGACATTCTAGGTGATATGGTATGTGTATATTGTCTACTTGTTAGTTACGTAGTACATTGCTCATGGTATGCTTGATTAGTATAACTACTGTTGTTTGAACACGTGTGTGCTTACTCTGTCCTACTATCGTACTTTCACGAACCTCTCTCACACGTATTACTCTTATTATGAAGAATCATGTCTGGACGCGTTAACATGACACAAGCCCAGTTGACGGCTTTGATCAACGAACGAGTTGCCGCAGCGCTTGCAGCTGCAAACGCAGGAGGTATATCCTGCAGTCCGAAATTGTTCTAGGATCATTTGGATCCTACTCTCGTGAACCAACCTTTGTGTTAAACTCTGTCTTTCTTTCACCTACCTTAGGTCAATATGCTCAGGCACCGGTGTGCACTTTTAAGACCTTTATGGACTGTCGACCCACAACTTTTAGCGGCACTGAAGGAGCAGTAGGTCTCCTACACTGGTTTGAGAAACTGGAATCGGTGTTCGAAATGTGTGAATGCCCTGAAGCGCGCAGGGTGAAGTATGCTACTGGTACTCTCGAGGGTTTGGCCCTCACGTGGTGGAATGCTCAAGTGCAAATGCTGGGGTTGGTTGCTGCCAACGCCACCCCATGGGAAAATTTCAAGGAAATGATCAGGGAGGAATACTGCAGTCGCGATGACATCCATAAGCTGGAAGATGAGTTCTACAACCTCAAGATGACGGGGTCAGAGATTGAGGCATACACTAAGAGATCGCATGAACTTGCCTTGTTGTGTCCTACTATGGTGGACCCTCCGTATAAGCGAATTGAACTCTACCTCAAGGGCTTGGTGCCAGAGATCCAAAGTCATGTGACTTCAGCAAACTTGACTACTATCCAGCAGGTTGTTCAGTTGGCTCACCGTCTCACTGACCAAGCGGTGGAGCAAAACAAGTTACCAAAGCGCATAGGTGCTGCAACTACTTCTGGTACTTCTAGTGAGAACAAACGGAAATGGGATGGAACTTCAAGCAAGGGTTCAACTTCTGTGCAATCTCAGTCTCAGCAGAGAAAGACGGACGATCACAAGAGCCCCAGTCAGCAGTCGTCTGGTGGTCAAGGTCATGGTGGGTACAAGGGGAATCACCCCAAATGCAATCGTTGCAACCTACACCACAGTAGGCCATGCACCAGGGGCAACTGTCATCGGTGCAACAAGCCTGGTCATGTTGCAAAGGATTGCAGGAGCGCATACCCCGCCAATCAGAATCGTCAGCAACCTCAGCAGAACCAGCGACAGCAGCAGGGTAACAACAAAGGGTGCTTTCAGTGTGGAGCTGAAGGCCACTTCAAGAAAGATTGTCCCCAACTGAACCACAACAACAACAACAATCAGGGGAATGGTAACAATGGGAACCACAACAACAACAATGGTGCTAGGGGACGAGTGTTCGTGATTGGTCAAGGTGAAGCAAGGAATGATCCCAATGTGGTGACGGGTAAGTTCCTTCTCGACGACTTTTATGTTACAGTCTTATTTGATTCGGGTGCCGATACTAGCTATGTGTCACTAGAAGTTAGTAAGATGCTTAAGCGTATTCCAACACCCCTGAGTGACAAGCACACTGTAGAGCTAGCTAATGGTAAGAGCTTGGAAGCCTCACACGTAGTCAAGGGTTGCCAACTTATCCTCGCTAACCAGACCTTCTCTATTGATCTTATTCCTATTGTCTTGGGTAGTTTCGACGTTGTCATTGGGATGGATTGGTTATCCCAACACCGAGCAGAGATTCTTTGCAACGAGAAGATCGTTCGTATTCCTGGTTCGGGTAGTGAACCACTCATGATTCGTGGCGACAAGAGAAGTGCTGTTGAGAACATCATCTCTCTTCTTAAGGCCCAGAAGTGCTTACGAAAGGGCCACACTGCGATTTTGGCTCTAGTTACTGATACCACAGAGAAAGAGAAGAAGCTAGAAGATTATCCAGTTGTACGTGACTATCCTGAGGTATTCCCCGAGGAATTACCTGGTCTTCCGCCCCATCGCCAAGTCGAGTTTCATATTGAACTAGCTCCTGGAGCTGCGCCTGTAGCCCGTGCACCTTATCGTTTAGCTCCATCAGAGTTGGAAGAACTCTCCACGCAACTACAAGAACTCTTAGATAAGGGTTTCATTCGTCCTAGCTCATCGCCTTGGGGAGCCCCAGTACTATTTGTGAAGAAGAAGGACGGTACCTTCAGAATGTGTATCGACTATCGTGAACTCAACAAGGTGACTGTGAAGAATCGTTATCCTCTACCGCGCATTGACGACTTATTCGACCAATTGCAGGGGTCGAGCTACTACTCAAAGATCGATCTGAGATCGGGATATCACCAGCTGAGAGTTCGAGAAGAGGATGTCTCTAAGACGGCCTTTAGGACTCGATATGGGCACTATGAGTTTTTGGTCATGCCGTTTGGGCTGACGAACGCACCCGCAGTTTTTATGGATTTGATGAATCGAGTGTGCAAGCCTTACCTGGACAAGTTAGCGTTTGGTGTAAAGTACAACAAATCTTTGCCTTCACCATGAAAGATCTCCTCGACTATCACAAACATGTGACAATAGATGAAACGAAAAAGAAGTTTATACAAGTGGTGATAATAGCAACATGCTGGGGGATATGGAAAGCAAGGAATGAAAGTGTTTTTGATGGGAAAAGGGCAAGGAATGAAAGTGTTTTTGATGGGAAAAGGGCTGATATAGAAGCGATCTTCGGGGAAATGCAGGCAACATCATATTTATGGATTAAATCCAGAGCAAAAGGGTGGAACATGGAATGGAACAACTGGAGACATTTCGAGGTGTCAAATAACTAGTTTTATGTAATGTTTTTAAAGGTTTACGGTGATCAAAATGAGGTGGTTGGCTTAGTAGCTTACTAACCATTTGATTATGTAATCTGTATGTTGAAAATTTCTGGTGATGAATGAAGTTTTTTGCTGTTCAAAAAAAGAAATAAAAAGAATATTTTTTTGTCTATAACTCAATTATGTAAAACACTAAAACATTAAGTAGCTTTGAAATTTATGTTGATTAAGGACAATAAATGTAAAAATTTTAAATAATGTTTTGACTCAAAAATTTATAATGATTTCAGTAAGATGTGAATGTTAAAATCGATCATCAACTCCTTATATTAGAAGCACATGACATTGTAGCATAGTGATATCTTATGGGTGTGATAAAGTTTATGACCATTAGGTCATGGGTTCGATTTCTAAAGGGGGGTTTTTCCCATATTAATCGAGTTTTCTTCTGAATAGCATTATTGCGTGGTCCGTTAGTGATACAAATTTACGGTTAAAAAAACAACTCCTTATATTACAAATAATATTGACTTAAATACATTCTCAAACTTGTAACTTATTCAAGTATTGTCACTTTTTTAATAACAATTTCTTGATTTATTATGATAACTACATCACAATTTGCATCTTGCTTGAAGTCTTAAATTTTATATTATGAACCATACCACTAAACTATCAGAATGTTTTCCTTAGTGACCAAATCTTCATATTAGTTAGGTAAACCATTTAAAAGTATGTTTATTACTATCTGTATTACTGACTAAATCACACATTTTTTTACCCGAATTCTAAATTTATACATTATCAATGGCACTTGAAAAATTAATCTCATAGACAGGATGTCTGTCACGCCTTAATATTGTTCGGGTACAAATAGTTTTGTGTATTATATTTTTGATGTAACACACTCCTTAGTATTTATATGCAGACATAGAGCATTTATTAGTTATTTATAATTTTATTTTTACTGTCTAACATCAAGTCCACATAAGCTAACAAATATAAATATTATGTTGTTTAAAAAGTTGTGTCGCGAAGCTTGCTCAAAATTAATTCGTTTATAAAACAAGGTCGCACGTTGACTCACTCATTTAGCTCGACAGAGTTAAAGACCAAGTTTTAATATTTATAAGTTAAAACCTAATTTTAGTTATAAATAAGCCCAAATAATATGATGAGTAAAATGCACGAATAGTCTCTGTGGTTTGGTGAAATTTCACCTTTAGTCCCAAACTTTTTAAAATTACACTCTTAGTTCATGTGGTTTGACAAGTTACTCGGATAGTCCAAAGCGGATGAATGTTAGTTTTTCTGGTTAAGTGGGTGTGAAATGACGAGGACTATCCGAGTAACAACTTGTCAAACCACAGGGACTATCCGAGTAACAACTTGTCAAACCACAAGGACTATCCGAGTAACCTTCATCCGTTTTAGGGACTATCCGAGTAACAATCTGTCAAACCACAGGGACTAAGAGTGTAACTCGGAAAAGTTGGGGACTAAAGGTGAAATTTCACCAAACAACAGAGACTATCCGTGCATTTTACTCTAATATGAGAGACCTCGGTAACTTTTTACTTAAATATTAAAATTAATATTAAGTTAAACGTTTGAGATTTTGCTTGAGATTCAGCTCTTTAAGAATAAACAAGACAAATCATTTTAACTTGTTTAACTTCTAGCCCGAGCTAAACATGAAGGTGGATGGCTCAACTTGCTTGTTAAGCAACCTTAAATATCAATATCATCATAAATAGAGATCGTGACCAGCACGATCATCGTTCTTGCCTCATTCATATAATTGCAAAATCATAACAATACCCATATTTATAGTTGAACCCTTAAAATAATGAGACTGAAACCCTGTGAAGAAACAAAAAATAGATATCCATAGTGGTGACAGGAGTGTTGTCGGCTGTTGATGAAAATGAACACCATTATATTCATCATATTGATCGGGAGGGTTACCTGTCGCTAGTTGGTAAATGGCGGACGTGCATTTTTGTATCGCCGTGAAACTTGGTTTGTCCCTCGCATCGTAACATTCTTGAAACCATTCCTCGCTTGCTTCGATGTCTCCAACCAGGGGCGGAACTACAGGGGGGTCAGGAGGGTCCATTGACCCTCCGGCCGCCGGCCGGCCATGCAAGGTTTAATACTTCAACCGGTGGGTTTTTTGTATGCTGACCTCCGTGTGATGGTTACAGACTTATGAGATTATTATTGAAGTGTAGTTACTTTGAAAAAGAAGGAAAGTGTAAAAAGTTCTCACCGGTTTCTTTTTCAATCAGCGTAATGGTTAAGCTAACGAAACTGATGTGAAGATATAGAGAAGATAAAGGTACATTTGTAATTGCACAAATGTAAGAAGAGTCAATGTCACTGTTTTACTGCATACTTGATGTAACTTGTTTGTTTTATATGAAGTTAAGTATTAAATTTTCAATAATGTAATATAATTAACAATTTAACGTAACTCTTTTTATTTTACTAGAACTTGTAATTTTTTTTTTTGTTAATTTTAGCCTATTTGTTGATTTGATTTACTTTGAACGTTAAGATTTATAATATTTTTTCATTCTTTTACAATTTTAATTTTTAACATCAACAAAATAACTATTTATTACAGTAGTAGCGGATGTTTATATTGTATATTCTGACCTCCCGATTAAAAGTTTCTGGTTCCGCCACTGTCTCCAACAATCTTTAAAAATAATTCTTTTGATAAACGAAACCGATCTCTAAACGTTTCGGCATTGTAGAGCGGATTCTCCACAAAATAATCGTTCATTAACACTTCACTGGCACGTATACGGTCACGGTCTACCATCTTCTTCTTTGGGCGGGACGAACTAGTATCAAGTTCGTTATACACCGACACAAAATATTTTAGCGTCTCATTGTCGGAAGACGACTCGATATCGCTATCGCTAGACATCGGAAACGTCGAATCCGTAGGAAACTCCATTTGAGAAAGATGTAGATTGTGTGAAATGTGTTTGTGTTTTGGTGTGGGTGAAATGTTAAAAATGAAGAAGTATATACAAAAGGTTTAAAGGTTAACTTTTTTTTTATTTAAGTTTACCGTTGAAAAACGGTCGAGAATACAAACCGTTGCCCAACGTTCGAAATTTTGAAAGTTCAACGCATGATTGTTTCAACGCGTTAATTATATAACGCGTGATGTTTGGGGTGGCGGCGGTATTCCAAAAAAAAATAACGTGTGAAGGATGGCCCATCACGGACCACCCCCACTGCCCTAACATACATAAGTCCCTCCGTATTGGGGATATGGCGCCGAAGTGGGTAATGGCGTCTCATGACGCCCCGTAACACCATTACGGGCGGCGTTATGAGTGACCAATTTCGAATTCTCGCGAAAATTATCACGTTATGGCCCTTCCTCCCCCACTCACACACATATAATTACATACATATGTATGTATAATTAAAGGGGTTATATAACCACTTACCACTACACCCTCTTGTGATATCCTCCCCCCCCCCCATAAAGCCCTCTCTTACATTTTTTTGTCACTTGTTGCATAACCTCCATCAAAGGGCTTTATGAAGCTATACATAAGAGTAATCTAGTTTTGATTATATTTAACATGTATATATAAACAAAAACCATGTCAGTTGTCACTAAGTTCATATTGTGTAAGCGATACTGAACGGCTTGCTACCAATACCGAATTGAATTAAGTGATAATGGGGTGGTGGGTCATTGACAAAGACAAACACTTAGGTTTGAGAGGGAGAGCCGAGAGGTCTTGAGTTTAAATCCCACGGACGACATGGACTAAAAGAACCGTGGCGTTAAAAAAAAAAAAACTAATTGATAAATGAACTTGGTTTTAACTATGTATTCGAGCTCATTTAGTTAACTAGCTTCAAACACATCCTTGATTTAAGATTATTTAACAAATAAGATTATATACTAAGTTTAACTAAACTTGTAATAATATGCAAGTACATTATTTATATAAATGATTTGCTTTGTATTTGATATAACACTTACACACTTATAATTAATACACAAACACACATCCTATGTGAAGAAACAGTGATCTAATTAAGGTATTAATTAGGTGGGTTTATGTTCCTTTCATAGAGGTTAATCTTCTTTTAGGTATTTGAGCTCCGACTGGTTACTCAACCTGCAAAACAGAACACCGTTACTCGTTAAGAGGGGAATGTGGGGGTTTCCCTCTTAACCGGGCTCCGGCGTGAGAATAAGCGATTGCTTTGAGAGTAATTAAGTAGTAAAGAGTGAGAGCCAAGAGAATAGAATGAATAACCTGAGGAATGAAGGTCTCTATTTATAGCCGGAGAGGTGTAAGAGGTTGTGGGCTGATGGGCCTTGGGCCAGAAACGGACAACAACGAATATGCTCTTTGCCTCGCTGGCCTCGACTGCTTAGTGGCTTCTAGATGCTCGTCGGTGCTGGCGCACCTTGATTGGAGCCACGTGTCATTGTTGTCGGCCTTGTTGTCCCTTCTGTCATCAGCAGACAAGTGGAGATCGTGGGACAGTTGTCCCCGTCTCTTGATTGGTGCCATGTAGGCGTCCTTGTGTACTTATCGTCAGAAGATCGTGGCGCACGATTGAACAGAGCCTGCTGGACGCTCATTGGCTCTTTTTACTGCCACTTGTACCCTGTGTACCTCTGTAGGTAACAGCGCGTCTTCCTATGGAGAGGATTTTGTTTGGTGGCAACTAACCCGCGCGGGGTTAGTGTGCTCACTTATACCATTGTCTTTATACTAAGTGTTGCTATCTGAGTTTATTATGTGCTCTTCCTCGCGCGGGGCTAAGTCATAATGTGACGTAAGCTGCGCGAGGCTGTTATTATCAAGTTGTTATGCTAAGGAGTATGGTCTCACGTGCAACCTGTTATGAGGTTTGCGCGACTTTTTGGGACCATACCCCTTCAAGTCCCCCCAGTCCAGTGCTGCACCATGCGCAACGCAAGTGGTTGGAGCTCTGGACTTGATAAGAATAAGAGAAGGGGAAGTTGTCCTTTTAATCGCGCGAGGTGTTAGTAGTTTACGTATATCTGGCGCGACTCTTGTGACTTCTGCATGAAGTTACTTGCACGTTTTATGGCGGGAAACTTCGAAATTTGAACCTCTGACAGGTTGGTGAGATAAGTCGCTGAGAGCGACGCTTGAGTTGACCCCTGGCACGGATGTCATCATGCCGCCTGCGGCGGTTGCACTTCATGTCAGGAGAGTGGGTGCCACGCGCGCGTGGTAACCGTCGTCCCTGCTTTTCCGCTTGACGTGGCAACCTCTCGTTGGTTGCCCCAGCGGCGAGTGCGGCACGGTTACCCATCGCATTAAATGCGATGGGTATATATATCCGAAGAGAAAGGTGAGAGATTCACTTTCTCTTCGTTTCTTCTCCCTTTTTCTCTTTGAGTCTTCATATTGTTCTTCATCTTCTTCAAACTTTCTTCAAATCTTCAAACTTTCTTCAAGTTTTTTCCAGCTTTTTCTTGAAATATGAGTGAAGAACATCAAGAAGCTCCTGTTAGTGAGGAGGGGCCAGTCCCGGTCCTGAGATGGGACTTAGGTTTATTCGAACAGATCGTTCGAAGTTTTAGGTTTCCACCGGAGTGGGATGCCCGGTACCCTGCTCAGGGTCAGACCGCGGCTGATGCCCCACCCGGTTACATTACTTTGTTCGAAGACTTCTTCCTTCAAGGAAACTTCCGGCTGCCGGCGACTAACTTCTTTGGTAGCATATTGTCCTACTACAAGTTTCATATCTCACAGTTAAGCCCACCTGGGATGGTGAGGGTGAGGCACTTTGAGTTCTTGTGTCAATCTCACGGCATTGAGCCGACGGTGAATAAGTTTCGTGTCTTCTATCAACTGCAAAGAACAATGGGGTTCTTTTCTTTTGCTAGCCGTGGTACGGCTAAGAAGATTTTGTTGAATCCTCCCAAGAGTTTCCACGACTGGAAACCCAAGTTCTTCTTCATCCGGGAGGAAGTCTTGCCAATAGCTATGCCGTTTAGGGAATGGACCGAGGTTATACCAAAGGAGGACCTTCCTATACCGAAGTCTGCTCAGTGGTATCAGCAGCTTACCGCAACCCCTAACCGGGTATTTGGGGAGAATGTTCTGGTTGCTGCCAAGATGAGTGACCAGTGGTCACCTAGTAGCAGGGAACTCCCGGTCTTGAAGATCGGGGATCAAGGTTAGATACTTTCCCCCTTTTTGTTTTGTTTCCGAGTACATTCACTTAACTGGTTTCTTATACTTTGTTTTTGTTGTGTAGAGACGCAACTCTATCAGGCTGCCTTCCCAGCCTTTGGTGGCTCCATGGGCGTTCGCCCTCTGCGCGATGATGAGGAAGGCTGGTATGACCAGATAAAAGGGAACTTCATGTTTCCTCCTGCTGACGCCTTCGCCTCGCCGCCGGATGCAACTGAAGGTGCGCAATATCCTAAACCTCGTCCATTGCGCTCTTTTACTTCTGCTGGGAAAGAGACTTTCTATCTTTCCAGCGAGGAGTCAGTAGGGTCTTCGAATGGCGAGTTAAGTTCGTTGCCTAAAATCTTTGCAGGTGTGTTGCGCGATCTGGGGGTTGACCCAGAGGAGAAGAAGAAGAAACCTTCGAAGAAGAAAAAGAAGGCGGATGTTGAAGTGACCAGCAAGGGTCTTGGCGCCAGTCGCGCAACTACTGCTGCTGTCAAAGGTACGCTTCGCCTCCGGCAACGTGACTTAGACGATTACATGATAATCAGTGACTCTTATGAAGGTTTATCATATGCAGCTATGGGAAAGACTGGCGCTGGTGGGTCAAAGGGCTCTGGGAGCGCGGGTTCTCGTAACCCGGATGCTGACGCAACTCCATCTCAACCTGAGGATGAAGAAGAAGAGGAAGAAGAGACTGCCCCGTTGATTGGAAGAAAGAGGGGTAGAAGCGAGGCGACAACTGGTATGGCCTCTGCGCCTGTTTCAGTTGTTATTCCCGTTGTTGGGAAGAAGAGCAAGTTGCGCTCGTTATACCAGTTTTCTCCTGGTATGCTCTTATCTCCCTTCTTTATAATTTAACCTCTTTTTGCTCAAGTGCGTTTGCTTTATTCTTGTAGAGATCAAGAAGAAAACCCCTGAAAAGGGGGTTAAGTTTGTTGAACCCAGCACGAAAAAACCTAAGGTTGCCACTGAACCTTCCGATTCTGCTGCGCGTGATGCTGCGAAAACTGCTGAAGCGCAGCGAAAGGCAGAAGAGGATCGGAAGAAAGAAGAGAGTAGGATTGCTGCGCAGAAGAAGGCTGAAGAGCGAAAGCGCAAAGAAGAGGAAGAGAAAAAGAGGAAGGAGGAGGAGGAGAGAAAGCTGGAAGCGGAGAGGAAGAGGAAAACGGAAGAGGAGAGAAAGCTGAGGGAGGAGGCGGATAGGCAGAGGAAGGCGGAAGAGGCGAGGAAAGAAAGAGCTGCCGATCAGTCTTCTGTTCAAGGGCAGTCTGGTGTCCCAAAACCTCCCCCTGCTGCGCCGATTGTTACCTCTAAGGGGTTAGGGCGCTATGTGTCTAGTGGTGCAAGCTCTGGAGGAGCTGGGGGCTATAACCCCAATGTGATAGGTGCGAAGGATACCGTCGGGGACATATATTATAAAACTTATACTGAAGAGGAACGTGGTGATGCTCCTCATCAAGCCCCTTGGAGCTTAAGGCAGAAGGATACATTTGTTGAATTTGGTCCTTCTCGCGATTGGTACTTAAACCAATTCACTCCTGGCGAAGTTAACCGTCAAAAGGCGAAGCCGCATGAAATGTTGTACCGCACTTACATTCTTGCCGAGGCCAACGCTCGATCTGCTAACCATCAGATAGTTCGTGAATGGCGAACAATGGTCAGAGAGCGCGCCGATTGGGAGGCTTACCGAGAACGTGTGCTAAAACGTGTTGGTGAATTTGAGAAGGCTAAGGCCATATTTGATGAGGAGAAAGCCAAGTTTGAGGCTGATAGGAAAGCTGAAGAGTGGGGTCGCGAGGGCCTGCAAAAGAAACTTCATAATGTGGAAGAGCAACTGGCCAAGGAGAAGGCCGAGTTCAAGCGTATATGCGCTCAAGACAACGAGCGTACTTATGCTCTACGCCAGAAGATCGTTGGTCTTGAGGCTACAGTTGCGGACTTGACCTCAAAGGTGGAGGAAGCGCAGGGTGAAAAAACTGCCAAGCAGCAGATGGAGGTTAGTTCTACTGATTCCCGCTCTTCCTTTTTGTTTACGAGATTTCTCTAAGTCAATTCTCAAGGTGTTTGTCAATTTTTAGGTTGAGCTGACTGAAGCCAAGGTGCAATTGTCTAACAAGGACAAGGATCTCCATGCCAAGGACGTTGAGATAGCGGAACTCAAGCGTCGCTTGAATGAGCAAATCGACAGATGCGAGTCTTTGGAGATTGACCTTGAGGCTGAGAAGGTCAAGGCCACCGATGCTGAGGAGGCGCGTGCTGTCAGCACTGCGGCGCTTAACGTGGCTCAGACAAATTATTCTGAGGCCCAAGGCATTGTGGACACGCTTGTTTCTGAAGCAGAATGGATGCGCACTCGGGGAATAGTGCTGGTAAGTCCCTTTTGCCTTACCTTTTTCTTTAACATGTTGAAGAGTTTATTCTTAATGCTCCTCTTTTGATGAAGGTTGCCAACTCCATCCTGAACGCCGGCGAGCTAGATCGCGCTGTTGCTGCTCTTACGGATGCGGCGCGTGCAGTTGGTCATCGAGGAGGTTATCTGGAGTGTGCTGATCACGTTGAGCGAATGCTGGGACAAGAATTCGATACAAGTCACTGCTCAGTGACGGAACAAGCTGATGCTGCGCTGGCCAGTGCTGAGAACTCATATGACAACCTCTCCTTGCCCATCATGGACTTGGTTGTTAGTGCCTTAAAAAAGGATGATTGGTGTCAGCGCCTCAAGGCGATCCTTGATCCACCGATTACTGTTGAATCATCTGATGAGGAAGCAGCTGGTGATGATGGCGGAGGTGATGACGATGGCGACGATGGTGAAGGGAACGAAGATGATGATGGTGAGGAGAAAGAAAACAAATAGAGTAGGTTGTTAGTTTGTTGATAGGCGTTTGTGCCTTTGTTTCTGACTTGATTGTAAGTGATGCGCTTTTGCGCAGTTTTAATGACAATGAAATGCCTTCGTTTTTTCTGTTGCAATTATTGCATTGCTGTAAAAACTTAGGTTAAATTAGCTCGAATAAATGGAAGCGTTATCTAAGTATAAGGTGGCCACCCGGCCTCGCGCTTTGTTTGCGGAGGACCTTGGAGGTGGTTTTGAACCATCTCAAAATGCTGGAGTGTTTTCGCGCTAATCAGAAGTTTAACATGCATTTGTAACGAAAAAACAATGTAATAGAACATGTCGTATGTTTTCATTCAAATCAGAAGTTGGCTCTTAGGCCTTCATACATATTTGCCAATGGCTCGTAGCCGGCGTGGCGAAATTGAAAAATGGCGCAAGGCCGAAAAGGTTACATATAGCATTTGCGCAATTGTTGCGCATTCCAAGTTCTTGGTAAGATGTGGCCATCTAAGGTGCGCAATTTGTAGGCCCCTTTGCCTAGGACCTCATGAATCAGATATGGGCCTTCCCATTTAGGTGCCAATTTCCCCGGGCGTTCCGCATTTGACGCTTCGTTGTCGCGAAAGACGTACTCCCCTGGATTGAAGGTACAAATGCGAACCCTTGTGTTGTAGTACCTTTCCAGCTGGGTTTTGTATTTGGCCTCTCTGATTCTTGCGATTTCGCGCCGTTCTTCTAACAAGTCTAAGTCTAGACGCCTTTCTGCTTCATTGTCAACCGTGTTGACTGTGGTCATTCGCGGCGAGGGCAAGCCAATCTCTGCCGGGATTACCGCCTCTGAGCCATAGACTAGGCTGAAAGGGGTCTCGCCGGTACTTGTCTTTGGCATGGTCCGATGAGCCCATAAAATGCTTGGGAGCTCATCGACCCATCCGCGCCGCCTTGTTCCTAATCTGGCCTTTATCCCTTCGACGATGCATTTGTTCACACTTTCCACTTGTCCGTTGCCTTGTGGGTGCGCAACGGAGGTGAAAGTGTGTTCAATGTTCATCTCCTTCATCCAGTTCTTAAGATCGTCTGACGCGAAGTTGGTGCCGTTGTCTGTCACGATCTTGAGCGGGAGGCCGAATCTGCATATGATGTGCTCCCATATGAACTTGCGCACAATCATGGCTGTGGTGGATGCAAGGGCTTTGGCTTCTACCCACTTCGTGAAGTAGTCGACAGCTACTATGATGAACTTTACGGCGCCGGGGGCATCCGGGAAGGGTCCTACCATGTCAATTCCCCATTGCTGAAAGGGCCATGCGGTGGACACGGGGATAAGATCATTTTTAGGCCGCAACGTTTTTGGAGCGTGCCTCTGGCAAGAGTCACACTTGCGGATCTCCTTCATTGCGTCAACATGCATACCCGGCCAGTAGTAACCGGCGCTCATGATCTTCGCGACGACCATCCTTGGTCCGGAGTGGATGCCGCAAATCCCTTCGTGGATTTCCCTTATCAAATAATTCGCGTCCTGGGGGTCCACACAGCGCAGTAGTGGTCCCAAGAAGGATTTTCGGTACAAGATACCGTTGTTCATTTCGTACTGTAGGGCTTTGTTTTGGATCTTTCTTGCTTCCGCTTTGTTCTCAGGAAGCACCCCCTCTCGCAAGTATTGGATGATAGGGGTCATCCATGATGTCTGCCCTGTTTCGATTACGTTAACTTGGCGCAGTAAAACCGATGGGTTCTTGAGTACCTCTATCCTTACATCCTTGGCTAGATGTTGAAAGGAGGTCGAGGCGAGCTTGCTCAGGGCATCTGCGGGCTTGTTTTCTGAGCGATTGATATGTATGACTTCGTGGGTTTTGAATTGTTGGAGCAATTCTTTCGCTTGTTCCAGATATAAAGCCATGACTTCACCCTTCGCGTCGTATATGCCATTTACTTGACTGGCTATCAGGAGTGAATCCACATGTGCGCGCAAGTTTTTTGCTCCCATCTTGATGGCGAGGCGTAAGCCTGCCAGAAAAGCCTCATACTCAGCTTCATTGTTGGTGTTTTTGAAGTCGAGCTTAATGGCGTAAGTAAACTCGTGCTTTTCTGGGCTCACTAGACGTAAACCTGCTCCCGCGCCATCTTCATTTGATGCCCCGTCAGTGTAAAGCATCCAGATCTCCTCTGTTGTGTTTCCCTTGGGAGTCTCTATCATCTCGCACTCCTTGATTTTATCGGCCGGCACTTCTGTGATGAAGTCGGCGAGGACCTGCCCCTTAATGGCTGGGCGCGGCCTATACAAGATGTTATGGCCGCCCAGTTCAATGGCCCACTTTGCCAACCTGCCTGATGTCTCAGGCTTCTGAAGTATAGTGCCAATGTGGAAGTTGGTAAGCACAGTTATCACATGGCCTGTGAAGTATTGGCGCAATCTTCGGGAGGCGTGTAGTAGCGCAAGAACCAGCTTTTCCATTGTGGAATATCTTGTTTCTGGGTCTGTGAGTACCCTGCTGACGTAATAGATCGGGGTTTGCACGCCGTTCCTGTCTACCAACAATACTGACCCTACTGCCTTATCCGAGGAGGACAAGTACAGCACAAGGGGCTCTTTTTCAAACGGTGCCGTCAGCGTAGGGAGTTCGATCAGACACGCTTTCATTTGTTGAAAAGCTGTTTCGGCTTCCGGGGTCCATTTGAATTCTTGCTTCTTTACGCAATTGCGCAACGTGCTAATGAAGGGATACGACTTTGCGGCGTGATTGGAGAGAAAACGATTTAGCGCGGCCAGCCGGCCGGCTAGTCGTTGCATTTCCTTGATGTTTCTTGGTGATGGCATTCGTTCTATAGCTTGTACCTTCTCTGGATTCACCTTGAAACCGCCGTTTGTGACGATGAAGCCCAGAAACTTCCCTTCTTCCATGCCAAAGGAACACTTGGCTGGGTTTAGCTTCATATTTACGCTGCGCAATGAGTTGAACGTTTTTTCGATGTCTTTTATCATTTGGTCCTCCTCGGGACTTTTCACCACTAGATCATCGATATAAACCTCAATGTGCTTTCCGATGTCACCTGCGAAGGTTTTGTCCATCAAGCGTTGATAGGTCGCGCCTGCGTTCTTTAAACCAAAAGGCATTTTGGTGTAGCAGAATATTCCAAGATCAGTCCTGAAGGCTGTCTTGTCTTCATCTTCTAGCTTCATCTGCACTTGATGGTATCCTTTATAGCAATCCAGAAAGCACTTCCATCGGTATGGCGCGAGGGAATCGATTTTTTTATCGATCTCAGGCAAGGAATAGCAATCCTTTGGGCACGCCTTGTTGAGATCAGTGTAATCTACGCACATGCGCCATCCGCCATTTGATTTCTCGACCATCACAGGGTTCGCCACCCAACTCTGATATCTTACTTCCCGCAAGATCCCGGCTTTAAGCAGCTCGCATACTTGCTCGTTCATTGCCTTTGTCTTGTCTGCCCCTAGGCTGCGCCTTCTTTGGACCTTTGGCTCGACAGATGGGTAAGTGTTTAAGCAATGCTCGGTGATGTTGCGCGGGACACCGGTCATGTCTGCCGGCGTCCAGGCAAATATATCCATGTTGCGGAACAGCAGTTGCTTCAAATGTTTTCTGATGTCTGACGAAATGGCGTGGCCAATTGTCACTGTCTGCTCAGGGTACTTGCGGTTTAAGACCCATTTTTCTGGCTCGGTCGTAGAGACCTTCGCCGCTTTTGTCGGGCGCATCTCTTCAGTTGACATCACTTCTTTCTTGGCGTATATGATTGCGACGCCTGTCTTGGTAGGAAACCCTATGGCAGAATGAGGTGTTGAAGTCACCATGTTTAGTTCGCCTTGTGTTTCCCTTCCAAGAAGCACATCATGCCTTGATTTCACTGGCATTACCATAAAGTTCACATTTGTTGTTCTTGAGTGTTTCCCGTCAGAGAGCGTGACAGGGAAACTGATTTGCCCGAGAGGGAAGACCATTTCATTGCAAAAGCCGGACAAAGGATAATCGACTGGCTCGAGTCTCGCTTTGTCTTCTTCATCGAGTTGGTTGAAACATTGTTCGTAGATGATGTCGGCTGTGCTTCCTGGGTCGATGAAGATGTATTCAGTTTCATAGTGACCAATTATGCCAGTAATGACGACGGGTCGTGTAGCGCGAGGACCGCCGCGCACTACTGGGAATATGACTTGCTGTTCTTGCCAAGAAGGCTCGTAGGGCCGTTTGCCTTTTTCTCTCGCGGTGTATCTTGGTCCGTTGACCATGTGAGTCTCTAGTCGTCTCACCTTTTTGTGGCTGCCTTCATCATGACGCTGGAGTTGACGGGTGTCCTTGCGCACATTCTTCACTAAATGGCTTAGCTTGCCGCTTTTGAGCGCTCTTTCGATTTCCTGGCGCAAACTGTAGCAGTCATCGGTCAAATGCCCCGAATCTTTGTGAAAATCGCAGTATAAGTTAGGGTCTTGCCCTTTCTTGTTTGTCATCGGCCTTGGCGCCTTGAAATCGACATTCTCCGTCATCAACACCTCTTTTGGAGTTTTTGTGAGCGGAGTCCAGTGTTTGTCGCGGTTGTCGTCTCTGACTGCTTTCTTGTAACCGATTCGGTCAATCGTATCTCGCGCATCTTCTCTGTAACGTGGCCTGTCGTCGCGGCCTCTGGGTCTCTCAGACTTCCAGTCATGACTCTTGTACTTGTTGCGCTTGTTGTTGTTGTTGTCGCGCGGCCTCTCGTTTGCTCTTGAAAATCGATCTTCGGAGTAATAACCCTTTCCACCAGCAAGGGATTCCTCGGTTTGCGCGACGATCTTTGCTGCTTCCATCAGTTTATCCCACTCTTTTGGCATCCCATCTTTGCCTGTGATGGTTCTAATGAGGCTATCACAGCGTATAGCCTTCTTGAAGTGGCAGCGCATGAGTTGCTCACTGACGCCGCCAATCTCTAAACATTCTTTGTTGAAACGCGTGATGAAGTCCTCCAGACCTTCACCATCCCTTCGCCATATGTCTTCTACTTCCGCCGTATCACGCTGATAGCGACGTTGTTGGCTAAAATAGCTTAAGAATTGTGTCTTGAAGTCTGTCCATGACTTAATTTTTCCGGGCGGAAGGCTGTCAAACCAGGCGCGAGCCGCTCCGGTCAGCGTTTGAATGAACAGGTGGCACCACATGGGCATGTTCCAACCTCCCATGCAGCCCACACTCGTGAATGTTCTGACGTGGTCGTCTGGGTCAGTCAACCCATTGAATTTCCCAACGGTTGGGGGTAGCTTCTCTCGTGAGAGTGGTGCGAGTGCAATTTTCGGGATAAACTTGGAGTGTTCCGCAGCTTCCGCTGGCCTGTAAGCCAGGCGGAAATCTCTTTCAGCCTCTTCTGTATAGCCAATGTGTTGTCTTGGCTTATAGTACTCGTGGTTTTTTGGTAAACGATTGAAGACTGACGACTCTTCATCACCTTCCCATGTAGGATCATATGGGTCGGTTTCTTCCCATTCATTGTTCATGTTGCGCGGCGTGAGCCGGCTGTGAACAGGGCCTCGTTGAAGGTTCGACGGATATTCATAGTGACTATCCGTTTCCCCTCTTGTATCGCGCGTGTCTTGTACGCTTACACGTCTTGTAGGGGGAGGCCTGTTGGTTCTGCCTTGAAGATTGGCTGGTGGTGGCATTTGGCGCACCCCCTGGCTAGGAGGAGTGACCAAGGACGGTTCTGCCGTCAACACTGCTTGCTGCGCGATGAGCGATTGGTATGCTGCATTGATAGTGGCGATGTTCTTGGCATACCACGAGGCTGGGGTTTCGCCCTCTGGTAAGCCAAGTAATGCAGATACATTTTGAGGTGGCACCGGGTTGGACGGTCCTTCGCCGTTGTTACCTGGGGTAGCCATTTGTGTGATACGGGTAACGCTCCCGCGCTGACCCCCCGTGTTGGTGATCTCAACTTCACCTATCTCTTCGATTTGGGCTTGGAGGTTTTGGACTCCTTCACCCAAGGCCGTGTTGGAGTTGGCTCCGAAGCCGAACTCTGGAAAGATTCCTTGACCAGTCATAGTCGAAGGATGAAAAGATGTCAAAGGCTCAAATAAAGAAGATGAGGGTGTTTATAGAAAAAATCGGTGGGCGCCAATGAAGAAACAGTGATCTAATTAAGGTATTAATTAGGTGGGTTTATGTTCCTTTCATAGAGGTTAATCTTCTTTTAGGTATTTGAGCTCCGACTGGTTACTCAACCTGCAAAACAGAACACCGTTACTCGTTAAGAGGGGAATGTGGGGGTTTCCCTCTTAACCGGGCTCCGGCGTGAGAATAAGCGATTGCTTTGAGAGTAATTAAGTAGTAAAGAGTGAGAGCCAAGAGAATAGAATGAATAACCTGAGGAATGAAGGTCTCTATTTATAGCCGGAGAGGTGTAAGAGGTTGTGGGCTGATGGGCCTTGGGCCAGAAACGGACAACAACGAATATGCTCTTTGCCTCGCTGGCCTCGACTGCTTAGTGGCTTCTAGATGCTCGTCGGTGCTGGCGCACCTTGATTGGAGCCACGTGTCATTGTTGTCGGCCTTGTTGTCCCTTCTGTCATCAGCAGACAAGTGGAGATCGTGGGACAGTTGTCCCCGTCTCTTGATTGGTGCCATGTAGGCGTCCTTGTGTACTTATCGTCAGAAGATCGTGGCGCACGATTGAACAGAGCCTGCTGGACGCTCATTGGCTCTTTTTACTGCCACTTGTACCCTGTGTACCTCTGTAGGTAACAGCGCGTCTTCCTATGGAGAGGATTTTGTTTGGTGGCAACTAACCCGCGCGGGGTTAGTGTGCTCACTTATACCATTGTCTTTATACTAAGTGTTGCTATCTGAGTTTATTATGTGCTCTTCCTCGCGCGGGGCTAAGTCATAATGTGACGTAAGCTGCGCGAGGCTGTTATTATCAAGTTGTTATGCTAAGGAGTATGGTCTCACGTGCAACCTGTTATGAGGTTTGCGCGACTTTTTGGGACCATACCCCTTCACTATGTTATAATGCACATACGGACAAAAAAAGTGAATTTACATAAATTTAAGAGTTTATGTAATTAAAAGTATTAATACAGAAGTTACAAATTTCTAAAGCCTTTAAAACTTTTCAAATCCTCAAATATCATGTAAAGTTTGTTTGTTCATCACATATCGGATGAGAAATCAACTTTGAATGAAAAAAATGGCTATAAAGGGCCTTTTCATTCCCAAAGAATTCATCAATTCCATTGTGAAAGTTTTTCATTGTTAATGGTAAAACTGAATTACCTATGGTTGATTTTTAGAGTTATTATTTTATTTTGTACAGTTTTAGAGGTCGTTTTTCATTCAACTCAAATGGTAACGGATGAGTTTTTGCTATTTGACATGAAGAACACATATTAGGTTTCGGTAAAATTGAAGTAAGTGACAAATGTCCCAACTTATTTAAAAGTAAAATAGATTCAAAAGCCACATGGCCTAACCAATAGTGTCAAAGTTCATAAGATGCTTTAAATTTAGATTTGGATGTGGCCACAATAGCTGTGGGATTATTATTGAGGACATATAAGCCATGTTCATACCTTCCTTGAGCCAGAACATGTTTCGTTGTGCGTTCCTGAATATAAAAGTGAGGTTGAGAAAATAAAACATTCACCCAATTGTCATTATGTAACATCCCAAACGTCAATAAACATGTGACGTGTCGCCACGTCATATTTGACCAAGGTGGGACAAACCGAACCAATATACCAAAATTAAATGTCCTATTGGTTCACGACATACATGGATTTATAAGATGCGATAGTTTTTATTTCGATAATAAAAATACAAGATTACATTGTACTCTAGACGAGTTAATCGTTATTATAATTCCGATGTGGTTAGTTTCAAAATTAGATGGGCTTAAATCGTTAAATGTTCAAAACAAATAAGAGTTTTTACCAAAGCTTGATTTATTAATGAATGAGAGGACTAGAGTTGTCATGTTGAATATTGTGATTAAATTCCACTCTCAAAGTTGAATGTTCAAAACAAATAAGAGTTTTTACCAAAGCTTGATTTATTAATGAATGAGAAGACTAGAGTTGTCATGTTGAATATTGTGATTAAATTCCACTCTCAAAGTTGAATATTAGAAACTGAGTGACTAAACATGTGAATATGAAAATTTAAATTAAAAGGGGTGATTATTTTGACCTGGTAGTCAAAATGGTGGAAAAGAAAAAAACCATTAGCTCCCCAAACCTCCATTGATGCATGGATGATTAATGAGGTTTCAAACCTATATCAGTAGTTCTAAGCATAAAGTTATGTGGACTTGTTCTTCAAGGAACTTTTTTTTTTAACATAAATTTTCTTTTAATCTCCGTCGTTTGTGGGATTTAGACTCAAGACTTCCCCCTCTCAAACCCATATGTTTAAAGGATTTGCCTTTGCCAATGGACCACACCCCATTTGATTTCTGAAATTGGTACTTGCATATATATATGGGAAGGATCCACTAAAAAGTGGATTTTACCTAAATAGCTTAAGAAGGATCGTGATGATGAAATGTGGCACTCCTAATAAGTAAGAATAAAAGGGCATTTTGGTTCTTATAAATAAGAGTGAAAATGACATGTGCCACCCCTTTTGTTTTTTAAAAATATAACAAAAAAATCTATCACAAAAAATCTAGTATAAAAAAATATATCACAAAAATGTGTACAAAAAATATAGCACAAAAAATCTAGTACAAAAAATATAGCACGAAAAAATTCAACAAAAAAATGTAGTACAAAAAATTTAGCACGAAAAAATTTAGCAAAAAAATGTAGTACAAAAAAATCCAGCACAAAAAATTTAGAAAAAAAAAATTAAGACAAAAAAATTCAGCACAAAAAATTTAGCACAAAAATATAGTACAAAACTCTAGCACAAAATTTTATACCACAGAGAAATACAACACATTCTAGTGGGTTTTTTTAGTCTTCATATTTTATATAACAATATGGTACTTAAATTAAAGATAAAAAGACGCTCGATTTTATGGTGAAATTTTTATGAAAAAATAATGTCGTATAAAAAAGTTATGAACGTTTAAAAAATGGGGGTGGAATATGCGATCTGCCTTGCATGTGGAAAGAGAAAATCCATTAATATGATTTTCCCAAGATACCCTTGCACTCCTACTTTCTCCTACACTTTCATCTTAACCATTGATTTGAAAAATAAATGGTTAAGATTCTTTCTCATCCTACTTAGGCAAAATAAACTTTTTATTTGATCTTACCCATATATGTATATATATATATATATATATATATATATATGTATAGGGCAAGGATTATTTCAGAACCATAAATATTTACAGAACTCGCAGAACTCCTAATAAACAATCTTTTTATTTATATATTTCTATGTTTAGGATAATTTTATCATTTATTATGTGTATTTTTATAATTACATACATGTTAAGAGTAATTTTATCATTTTTATATGTAATTTTATAATTACACATATGTAAACTAGTTTTTTTTTACATATATGTAACTAGTTATTACACATATATATATATATAATTTGACTATTAAACATATGTAAACTACTTTTCACATGTATGTAATCATTAAAATATATATAATAGATGATAAAAAGATTCTAAATAAAAAAATATATATATAAAATGATTGTTTATTAGGAGTTCTGAAAGTTCTGCAATTATTTAGAGTTCTGAAATGAACCCGACCCTATATATATATATATATATATATGTATGTATATGTATGTAAACGGGATCAGGAGAAAACGCCTAAAGTGTGAGAACGGATCCTGGTCGAACACGTGGCGCACGATATAATCAGGGCGGAGGGGCTTTTATGTCTTTTTATCTTCCTTTTTTTTTCCAATGCATATGTCACAATACTGCTTCATTTTTGGCGTCTAAGATTTTTTGGGCGTGTAGTTAGATTCAATAACTACCTGGCGTTTTGTAGGATCGTGATCTGACCCGAATGAGTCGTTCAGAGGTGTTCAACTTCGTTTCAGGTGCGGAATAACAAGAAATGGAGGTAGAGACAGCTTGCAATTCACTTAATCTACTGATTTTATTGATCTGACAATGTTTACAGCTCGTTCTTCACACCGGCAGCACTTCGGCGTGGAATACAAGGTGATCTCCCTTTATGGTTCGCTTATGTGCACCTATTTATAGGTGTTGAGGTTCTCTCCAAGGTACATGTCCACATAAGCGGACCTGACATATAAGCGGACCTCCTAGTGACACATAAGCGGACCTGACACATAAGCGGACATCCTAGTGACACATAAGCGGACCTACCAGATTAAACCTATATGCTATCCTATTTTCTCATAAAACATGTCCTGATCTAACAATCTAAAACTAAGACTCGATACAAGACGAAGTCGACAGATGTAGTGCACTAACAGACTCCCCCTCATATGTTGACGAGTCGCAGTGTCGAGTCTTTGACAATGTCATGTCTTCACATCTTCAGTCTTGATATGTCTCTGGGCTTTTCTCTCTCTCTGTCTTCAGACTCCCCATCTCGATTTGCTGGTATTCCTTTGTTCTTCAGCAACATCTTCAGGATCGTTGTCTGGCCTTCACAGGTTCAAGCTTGATGCCTGGCTTTAGCTATGTCCACTGAATCCGAAACCTGGCTCAAACTATAGAGACTTCAATTTCCAGGATCGAAACTTGGCTTTCTACAATCATAGTCCTCAGGTATCGTAACCTGGCATTCTGTCTTTAGATCCAAGATCGAAACCTGGCAATTCCTGCACATTCTTAACCCGGAAATAAATTTTCTAATTTTAACAATTTGCATACACCAACACTAACTCTCTTTCATAAACATGTGCATCAACTACAACTCTTCCTCAGACACTCCCTCTCAGATCATTCACATATGATGAACCACTTGTTGATTTAAAAACTATATTTTGACAATTAGAAGCACTCCCCCTCACAACAATGTCATCATGTTTAGCACTCGGAATTTTGATAATCAGCTTTCCAACATCAGTTGTCGAAAATCTTTTTGAATTTTCTGAATGAAAGAAACTAACACTACTTTGGAAAGAAAATGAAGAAAATGAAATATTTACAAACATATTTTTGTGAGTTCGTGTAAGAGGATCATATCAGTTTATGAGAAATGTCATAACACCGTTAAGCTGTATTACATTTTCAGTTCTAAATAATTTACCTAGATTGTCAGTATATCGGTCCACTGAAATTTTCACACAAAGTTCAATTGATCCGAGATACGATATTAATGTCTTAGATACTAACTTATTCGTGTGTCCCACTACTTGAATATACTCCTGTATCCAGATCCCAATATTCAGTTTTACAGGTGAATATACTACAGTTGATATCTGTTTAGGGGTTAGATGCGAGGGCCGTGAGAGCTCAGGTCGATACTTCGTATACGCAGAGAGATGACGGCTTCGACTTTTGGTGTGTCCCCTTTAGAGGATCTTTTTATTTCAACAGCAGCGACTATCAATTTTATTGTTTCATCAGCATGCTGAGGGTGAAGCTATGTTTCAAGCTTTTTGCGGAAAGCATTATCCGGGGACTAGGTCAGTACTTCCATACAGCAAAAGTCCCGGGATAATACCCCAGATATCACTGAGCATAAAGACCTAGTATCTCAGAATAAGGGACCTTTCAAACAAGATTTCAGGGGTTACCTATATATTCAAGTTTGTGTTAACCCACAGAACAAGCAAGTTTGAATTTTATGTTTATATCTCGTCACAATTTACTAAACGTGTAAAAACCTACTGACATATCCGCAGTAAGATTGTTTATCACATTTTATCTTTCCAATTCTTTAGCATGTTGTGACAGCCTACTGATGTACTATCATTTCCTCTTTTCACAACAAAACTCATTTTTGATTTTATCATGTTTTTGTCTTTTTCAAATTTTCAAATGTTTTTGGATTTTCTGAAATTTCCCTACTCCCCCTAAAATGCAAACACATTTCAAAGGAAATTTGAAAACTTCTAGACTCTTGACCCACTTGAAAAATAAAAAGTAAAAACAAACTGTACAGAAACTTGACAACTGACATCGAATCACATCAAATCGCCATTCACTCGGCATAAACAATCTGAACTCCCCCTATCAACAAACCATTTTCTCATTTAGATCTCAAAACACTTAAGTTTGTTTTAATCGAAATGATTTTTTCGGAAAATGAGTTTGTTTTTACCACTTTTAAGTTTACCACTTGTGAAGCATGGGGATATGGTTCATCATCTTGTTTATCAATCTCATATGTATAGTAAATCAAGTACAACTTAATGTCCCTGATTTACTATTTGCAGTTCAGAAACCTCTGTATCACTTGTAAACATAATCTCTTCAAAGTATAACCAACAAATACCACTTGTAAGTAAAACCAAAGAATACCACTTGTAGGTTTTTCTGTAGGGATGAGACATCTACAAAAACCTCTTTACCACTTGAAAGATTATTCAGAAAGATGCCGATTCCTGCTTCTCAATTACCAATCTGGAAGCTCCGGCGTAGTCCTTTTACCTGTAAAATTGAAACACTATTCAAAATCTTTCAAACAAACTTTTCAAACACTAGAATGGTGCCGATTCCTGATCCACGATATAAACTTGGGATCTCCGGCATAGTCCTAAGACTTCATGGAAAACAAACTTCCATCCAAGTCTTTTCAGACTTGATGGCTTTCAACTCTTGCGCAGTGGGGTTGTATGTTGCCTTTTTAGTCGCATAAAAATCTTTAACCCCCTTTGCTTTCCCATTCAACATTTTCCCAAAAATTTTCTTTACACTTCCATTGAAAGTTTTCTCGACATCAAATTCTTTTTTCTCAATGTAAAACTGTTTTGAAATATCAACTTTTCCAATTTTCTTTTTAACTTCTTCAAATTTCAGTGATGGAAAGTCATCATCATTCACTGAAATTTTCTCCTCAACCTGTGGCTCTTCTGGCTTTGTGGAACCAGATTCATTGCCAACATTCACATCAACCTTCTTAGCAACCCATACTTGGTTGTCCTTTTCTTTCTTTTTATAAAAATTCTTTTTAGAACACTCACCAACCTCATATGTTGAATTTTCAAAAATTTTAAGTCTATTGGTTGGTGGTTCAACATCAACAACTTTTTCTTTTAATTTTTGAGAAACTCCCTGTTTTGTTTTTGCATTTGTCGAACAGTTTCATGCAATGTGACCAGTTTCATTGCACTTGTAACAGGTTCGAGTCTCTCTTTGATAAAACACTTCAGTTCCATTCTTCTTTCTTTCAGCAAGAAACTCTTGATTTGAGTGTCTACAGAATGGTTTCTTCTGTTCATCTTCTGAGCTTCCACCTGACACAAATTCTGTTTTTGTTTTAGAATTTTTATCATTTTTATAATTTTCTGGTGGAACAAAGCCTAATCCTTTCTTTTTGTAGCTACGATTTTGGTTAGGTTTCTTTTGAAAACCAGAACCAGAATTGTAACCCTTTTTCTTGTTTAGACGTTGTTGAACTCTTGAAGTGTACTTTTTAGGTTTTTCAGTAAGATTTAAATTTTTTATTTCAGAAATATTGATTTCTGTCATTTTGAAAACCTTTTTGATCTTATCAAAGCGAACACTTCTTATTGGAAATTCGTTGTCATAGCATAATTTGTCCAAATCATTTAAAGTGTATACAACTTCAAATGTTTCATCATCCAAATTTGCTTTCGATAATAAAAATTCTTTACTGTAAGACTGTTTAACTGACGAATTTTGACTGTTGACTGACGAATTTGACCCTCCAGACTCAGATTTTGACTCGGACTCCTCATCAGTATCCAACACCTGATCGACCACCTTTTTAATTAACTCAGACTCATGATCGGTATCGGACGAGGTAAACGTGACATCAATGTTATCTGGTAAAACGTCAGTTGTGTCGGTTTTTAGCTTTATATTGACTGCTTTCTCAAGTTGCTCCTTGTTTGGTTTTCTAGGAGAATACCCTTCCCAAATTAGAGGCGAACACTTGTTATAGCTAACAGTCGGTTTCTTACCACAATCTTTCTTCTTCTTTGGCTTCTCGTCTTGAAAAGCTTCCATTCCTACAATAGTTGGGTAAATACGATCAATGGGATAATCAGAACTAGAATAACTTTGTAACAAACGTCTAATTCTCTCATTCTCGATCTTTTCTGTCTCCAACTCTTGCTTCCACTTAGCACTTTCTTCGATGTAAAAGTTGATAGCTTTCTGCTTTGTCATCATGACTGCATTCATCATCGTTAGTGCTTGTTCTCTCTCTGAGTTTGTCTTTTGGAGACCAGTTACTGTTTTGTTCAAGACATCATATGATTTTTTTACATAGTTGAGATTGAACAGTAACTGCTCCTTCTTCTTCTCGTACTCAGCTATTAAGTCATCTTTTGCTGCACATTCCTTGCAAGCTTCCAAACACTTTGTGCAAGGCTTGACGACTTCAACAATCTTCTCAACCTCGATTGTTTTCACAACTTCAATCACCTTTTCTTCTTCTTTCACCTTCTCAGCTTCAATTACTTTCTCAACTTCAGTAATCTTCTCAGCAATACTTTTAACATTTTGAAATCATCTTCAGATTTCTTTTGTTGTTCTTTAGCAGCTCTTTTCTCCTTCAGTTTCTCCAAGCGTTCTGCAAAATAAAAATGAAAACTTTCAGGAGAAAGATGAGATTTTGCAATATTGATATGTTTTTCTTCCTCATCATCTCTGCTACTATCAACTGGTGACTGATCAAACTGTACAGATTTTTCTGAATCAGCATCTGATAAACAAGAATCTGACGGTGTTTGATCAAATACAACTTCTTTTTTTGAATTAACAACATTTTGTCCACTCTCATCTGAAATCTGTGACTTTTCATCAGAACTTTCTGAGCTTTCATCAGAAGTAACAAACTTTTCATCCTTACTCTTCACATTCACTCCAATAGACTTCATCCAGGTAGCAAACATATCTGGCTCTTTGACAATCTTGGCGATGAAGGCTTTGTATTCTCCCTTTTCACCAACGAACATATCCCAGCTGAATCCTTCAGGCAGTCTTTCATCATCTTGATCAACTATACACGCTTTTCTATCAGGAGATATGTAGTTGCTCCAGTTGAAGTTTACCAAACACGCTCTCTTAGAATCTTCAATCTTTCTACCATAAGCCGTCTGTGAATCTTGTGATTGACCAACCTGCTGATAAATGGCTTTCCGATAGTAATCATCTTTACCATATGGATTCTGAGCACCACTAGCTTCTCTATTCTTGCATTCCCGTTTGAAATGGCCTTTCTCCCTGCATCGAAAACAAGTAACTTTAGATTTATCAAAACCTAAAGTAGATACATGAGCATTAAGAAAGTCATTTCTCCGGGTGATTGTTTTGAACTTTTCAGCACATCGAAGAACACTTGCAAGACACCATTTGATATCCATTAATTCCATCTCTTTGGTGAGCATAGGATTTCCGATCCGACCAGCTACTAGACCCTCATAAGATAACAATACAGAACCAAGTAGAGCCATGTGGTCTTTAGCAGTGTCTTCTGAAAAGCTTTGGCCTTCTGGAAGATTTAGCGCGATGTTACACTGAATCACATATCCATTTCCCGTTTTTGTGCTTTGTGACTGAAAACTTGAATTTGACTCTTTAGGATTAACACTCGGAAATGATGAGAATCCACTGCTGCTTTTGCCAGAACCCTGATCAGCCTTTTCTGATGAATCCTCAGCACTGAACGCAGTTTGAATTTTCGGACTTCTCTCAGCTTCAGGAACTGGAATACTACCTTTATAGTACATCTTCACATCCTTGACCACTCGGACTATTCATCCTCGCGATCTTTTGCTGTTCCAAATCCCGACTCTCGATCTTTTCGATAAACTGAGAAATCGTTAATCCATCATAAACACCCGTGTTTTTCAGAATCACCAGATATGTTCCCCGCTCCTTCTGTGGTAACGCATCAGCAAGTTTATCTACCCACTCTTCACGATCTTTAGTAATACTCAACATCGACATTGATCGTACAAGGTGACAATAACGTTCAATCAGCTTCTTTGTATCCTCTCCCGGTAAGCTGCTGAACAGATCAAACTCTTTCTTTAGCAACACTTTCTTTCTCTTTATCATGTTCTCACTACCCTCAAATTTAACTTTAAGAGCATCCCAGATTGACTTTGCAGTTTTGTCATGCTGAAGCAATATGAATATATCTTCTTTGATTGCTTGCTGCAATAAATTGATCATCATCTTCTCGGCTTTGTACATCACCCGTTCCTGATCTGTGAACTCTGATAACTCTTTGAGAACCTGCAAATCTGTTCTAGGCAACACGTATTTCTTCAAAATGCATTCCCATGACCTAAGATGGTTCGCCTAAACCCAATTCTCGAATCTATATTTCCACCCGTAGTGTTCTTCGATACTCATCAATTTCGGGGGCTTCTGGGTGGTTCCCGTTTCATTTTCTAAGTTCGTTGCTTGGGCAATAGCACCTGGACCAGATGATGTTGCAAATGCGTTGTAGAACTCAGTATCCATGACGACTTAGTACGTTCCTCAAATAGTCTCGACAAATTTCACTCAAAACACACTTTCAATTGTTCCAAGTATGAAGTGGGCTGCACTAAACAATGATTTGGCCGATGATAATTACATGCAATTGCAAATCTCAATCCCACAAAGCTGACACCTTTCAAAGTATCAAGATAATATGATTGGGCCTCCAAAAACAAAGTCACATGGGCCGAGATAGTCACATTACAAAAACTGACAACACTCTTGGACCGATATACCCACTATTTCAGAAACAATCACATACACTATATCGGTATTTAAACCCAATGGCTGACAACTTTTAAATGTTCAATATGGGCTCTTTTAATAAATGATATTGATTGGGCCGCAACCTTGAACAAAAATATTGATCACATGAACTGACACAAATCCACTTATCCGACAAAGTGTGAATGCTTTAATGCAAACTGGCACAAACACATGTGATATCTTTTCCCAACCTACTGACCACTTCGATTAAAGAATCACACAACTCGATGCACTTTATCACCCGAAATAAAATTCAAGCAGTCGGTATATTTAAGCGAACCTACTGAACTTTGTCACTAAAAGCGGACCAGGTTGACTAGATGAGCGGAACTATTGATAAAGTGTCTTTGGAGCAGACCTTTCATGCAATTTGGAGCGGACCTACTCAAAATATGTCCAAATAAGCGAACTTGAATGATCTTTGGAGCGGATCTACTATTTGTTCGAAAAAGCGGAACCTATTCGGAGACTAATTTGACCCATTTTTAGTCCAAATTTCAGTGTCAAATTTTCAAGGGTTTATCTATGATCAATTACCTACAACCTGTGAAATTTTGAGCAGATTCCGACCGTTAAATCTCGTTTTGATGAAGAAAGAAGGTGTAGAAGTAAGAATTTTAGATGAAATCCAGCTATTCTCTGCAGAACTCCTCCTCCTGAAGCTCTGATACCACTTGTAGGATCGTGATCTGACCCGAATGAGTCGTTCAGAGGTGTTCAACTTCGTTTCAGGTGCGGAATAACAAGAAACGGAGGTAGAGACAGCTTGCAATTCACTTAATCTACTGATTTTATTGATATGACAATGTTTACAGCACGTTCTTCACACCGGCAGCACTTCGGCGTGGAATACAAGGTGATCTCCCTTTATGGTTCGCTTATGTGCACCTATTTATAGGTGTTGAGGTTCCCTCCAAGGTACATGTCCACATAAGTGGACCTGACACATAAGCGGACCTGACACATAAGCGGACCTAACACATAAGCGGACCTGACACATAAGCGGACCTCCTAGTGACACATAAGCGGACCTGACAGATAAGCAGACCTCCTAGTGATACATAAGTGGACCTACCAGGTTAAACCTATATGCTATCCTATTTTCTCATAAAACATGCCCTGATCTAACAATCTAAAACTAAGACTCGATACAAGACGAAGTCGACAGATGTAGTGCACTAACACGTTTTATTGCTCTTTTTTAGATCTTCCTCATTGAATTAATCGTTTTTGTGTTACCTTGTAAATATTTTGGTGTTTATGGCGTTCCCAAATTCATTAAAATTAATTAATAATTCTAACATTTTGGCGTCCATGGTGTTACTAAATTCATTATATACCTTTAATAATTCAAACTTTACAATTTTTTTGGCGTTTTTGTAGATTTCACCAGTTGAATTAATCTCATATATTAATCTCATATATGTTATAAAGGTAAATTTTTTAGCATTCATGGTGTTCTTAATAATTCATTATAATTCATTATTAATTCAAAAGATTACAATAAGATGAAGTCAAAACAAACTAATAGTCTTTTTTGTATGGGATTACATCAGAGATGTACCCATCAGTTTCTTCAGATTCATCATCATCATATTGTGCATTGGCGTATAACACCATTATCTCGTCTCGTCTGTGTTGAAACCTATACTTAAATATCATGACAACCCTAGATCTTACATCGTTCGAAGGTGATAAATCACAGAGCTGTTTCAAGAAGATGTAGTCTCTCTGTGTTCAGCATTTCGTCCATCGGCAATGAATATCCCACCCCGTGTCAATAAGTCACTTTAACTATTCTTGCTTGTTCATCCAAACCCCAACTGGTAACTATTGGTAGACCAGTATCGTCAATATCATCATCATCATCATTATCATCGTCATCATCATCATCATCTGTTGTAAATTTTCTCTTCAAACCTCCATGCAATACTCTAAGCCATTTTTTTAAGTTTTATGGCGTTTTAGACGATGGGTGGCGTGTTTAGAGAACGTGTGGAGTGGTAAGTTTTGTTTACCTGTTCTGCTTATATAATGACTTTTTTTTGACGTCATGTATGTCACACCCTGACTTTTGCGGAAGCGTATGATGTGTGACTTGTTTAATATCATTGCATTCAATCGTAATAAACAACTACATGATTAAAACTATGTTCATCCATTCATAAAATTTGAGTATTACAAACACTGGTTGTTTAAGCTTTAAATCACAACCTTCGACTAGGTTACAAACCAACAAAAGTGGATGACATCTAAACTTGAAGTCTACTTCTAGTTACAACACCCGCGCCCAAGATCCATCCTGTCACCTGAAATACATGTAATTTTGGAAAACATCAACAAAAGTTGAGCGAGTTCATGCGTTTTGTATTAGTACTGAAATCCTGTAAATCTTTGAGAGATTCCTTTGTAAACAGGTATGAAAAGCGTGTATGAACATGAATGTTTTACAAGGATTTTAAGGCATGTGAGGACATAGGGAGCACTCGTATTGAGTAGGCATATACCCTTGTCGATTTTCCTCGACTGTGTCGATTAACCTCGACTATGTCGATTAACCTCGACTGTGTCGATTAATCTCGACTGTGTCAATTTAACCTTGACTGTGTCGATTACCCTCGACTGCCCACGACCGTGATTAACCTCGACCATGTCGATTAACCTCGACTGTGTCGATTAACCTCGACAGGGACTCCGAAGCACTACTTGGTACTAGTTGTGGCCATGAGTGGGGTTCGGTCGTACCCGTTAGATCTAACCCTCGTCCCTAATTAAGTATTAATGGCATTTCAATATTAAGTCTATGCTCACATGATCTAGTATTTCATAGGCATTTCATACCGTTTAAGTATTCGTAACATGTATTCCACCCCCGAGAGTTATGAAACCAAAAATAGCTAAAGAAAAGGGGGAGCATAAACTCACTGTTTTGCGTCTTCAGTACTCGTAACTCAAATCTCGTCAGCAAACACGACTACCTACAATGTGCTAGGGTCTATTAGATGAGCGGGCTGTGCCTTGCCTTAGTATTCATGTTTTGAGTTACGTTTCCTTTATGTCTTTAACATTATCCGGAGTTATAATACTTCTCAAGTATTTATTTACGTATTTCCTTCCCAAGGATGGGAGTATTTCATACATGTATCTTTTTATTCTTGTATTTGTAGTTCCCGAGATAATATATTTTCAAATTTCACTTAGAAAATATATATAGACTTGTTTTGTCCAAAAATAATGTATTGTCAAGAAAATATATATTTTTCTAAAAAATCATATATCTTCTAAATATTCTAAGAAATATATTTTTATTTCCCAAAAATAATATATTTTCTTCTTGTTGAAAATATGATATAACTTAGTAATATTTTACAAAAATCATATTTTCACTTCTTGTACCCAAAATAATATTTACCAAAAATATATTGTAACGGTATTTTTCAGAATATTTCGTCAGTTACGTTTTTGCGTTCGGTTTCACAATATCAAGTGTGTAACTTAAATATCTATTCCTTGTGATTTTTGGTATTAATTTGGAGTTGCAATTTCATGGTATTTGTTAAGTTATATTATTTTATCTAAAATAATATAACTATTCATAAAGTATTCAAATATTCACACAAGTGTCTTAATATAAAATATATATTTTAAATATATATTTATCCAGTTTTATTTACAAAATCCAACCTCAAATATTTGTATTTTGTTACAAAAATTATCGCAAAGTTTATATTTGAAAAACATAGTTTAAAATACACTAGTAAACACTTGTTTAGAAAATATTTTCTAAGTGTTGGTATTTTTAGGAAATTTCGCCATAGTTTCCTTTGTAAATGGAGGTGTCCATGCTATTTAGCATATCATTTTCTTTTCAAAAATCATTCAAACAATTAACAATCATACCCTAAACATCTTGCACTTACCAAGTGTAAAAACTATACAACTTACATAAATACATGAACTTGATCTTTCACAAAAATGCGTAGTAACTTGGTAAAGTGTTTAGTAGCCTTAGTTACCCTCCAAAATATGTTTACTTCCTGATAAACTTCATTTTTGGAAGTTTTAGATGTTTACAACTTGTAAACATATTTTACAAAAATGTTTATTTATTGGATCTTCTTGTTTCAAAAGTATTTCTACACTTATTTTGTCACTAAAAATAGTGTAGGTTTAATAGAAAACATGATCTTTCACAAATCATCTTTTTAAACTTAGTTTTCTTGGAAAATCATTTGTAAATCTTGAATCTACAAGTTTACTAGCTTACTTTGTTTATTATTTTACAAGAAATCATTTTTATTAATCAAGTTCATGTGCTCACAAGAAGATGATCATCATATGTTGTTATATGATCATCCTTCCACTTGCTAGATTAGGTTTTTAAACATCATCTAGCAAGCTTCATGTGATGATTAACATCATCATCTCAAGAAATCATCAAACAAACATTATTCATGCACTAAACAACACCATATCATTTATGTATCATCATATTTCATCTTATGTTTCAAGATTCAAGTTCAAGTCTTTTAGTGTTCTTGTTATTTCAACATAATACATCTTTTATCCACTAAAAACATGAAGTAATAAGAGTTACAAGAAGCTTACTACTAGCTTCAAGCTAGGGAAGAAGCAATGGTGAATATGGAGTGGATAAAAGCAAACAAAGGAGGTCCTTCAAGATCTGAGAGTTCCACACTTCCTTAATCACCTTTGAGCACCTTGAGATAACCTTGGATTGGATGATTGATGATCGAAAATGGTGGTGATGTTTGGAGGGTTTTCGGCCGAAGCTTTGAGGGAGGAGGAGAAGTTGTGAAGTGTTGTGAAGATGATGGTGATCTTGTGTACTTATAATCCCCTAATCTCTAATATCCATTGGTTTTAGTGTCTCCATAAGTACATACATTATCTAAGAAAATCCCAAGGAAAGATTATAGAAGGATTTAGGAAGATTGAAGAAATCTTTGAGGTGGGGCCACTATATGGGCCGATTACTAGCATGGGGGAGGGGGTTAATTGTAATTTGAATGATAAGTAGGTAATTGGTGGGGGTTTAAGTGTAAAAATCTAGTGTTTATGTGTAGGTTGCATTATGTAGTGTGTTAAAGTGTTCGGGAACCATAACTAGCTCAAAAAAAGTAAAACAATGCTTTTAGCAATATTTTGGTGTTCCGTGTAATGTACGGTTGTTCAGTTAGATACCGATTCGTTAAAGTGTCAAGTTATACCATTTAATGCTTTTTAAGTACCCTTTTGTGACACTTTTAATTCCCGACACTTAGGAAAGCATACAGGACCATTTTACCATATTTTTGCACATTACTAGTTTATTAAAATGCTGAATTTTGCTGAAATATGCAGAATTCTGCATTTTGTGTGAGTTTTAGGCACTTTCCGGCACTTAAACTATCACTTAGGCACGCAGTCTTGGGGTCCTTACTTCCCTACACACTATACTAGTGTATCATTTGGTCTCTGGCTCATACTGGGCCTTAAAATACCGTCTGTCTATGTACTGAACTTTGTCAGCATTTTTAGTTTGTCTGGTAATGGTGCCAATTCTGTTCTGCGTATTATTAGAACTATATTGTGTTGCATGTAGCAACGAATAAAGTCTTGCAACATGAAATGCCATTGTATGTATATAACAGTAATAAAAAATTCATTTGTCTTGTAAACTAGATCATGCACAATTATTAAAGCACAGATTACTGTTCATTTAGTGTACGGAATGTACGGAAAAGTGACAGTTGTCACAGTCTCCCCCCATTAAAAGAATTTCGTCCCGAAATTCAAGCGATGCCATTGGTCGCAGGGGAGTTGTGAACCAGATGTGGTCACTTAGGTTCAAGATTTATCTTTATGTTCCCATGTAACTCTGGGTCATGACATGAATTCTATCGTACTCAAGTAATTCAATTACGTCTTTTCTGTGTCTTGTGGACTCTTGGTTCGTAACCTTAACAGGTTCTATAGTAATTTTGTTGTTTTGTCATTGACGTGATTCTTGTTTGCGGGAACAACGACTGTTCCTTGAGTCAGACTCCTTTAAAGACTAGACACATGGAATGTGTCGCGATCACTACTGATCCTTTTCTGGAAGTTTCATCTTGTGAACAATGGTTCCGATCCCTACATCGGGGTCCAACCTTTACATTTTTTTTCAAATCATACCACGTCTTCTCTAGGCGAGGCTCCCATTTAAGTCATACTTCTTATATCAAATTCTTACGATTTCCGCCGCTCATCGGCGCGATCTTTCTGTATTCCGCGGGCTGTCTTGATATGATCACATATCTGAACGACCTTGCCTCTAGTTTTCCCTGGACCAACTCGGGCCAGTAGATTGTTTATCTCTGGTCTCCATTCAACACGACGGGGATCGACTTATTATGTTCCATCTAAAGCTTCACACGAAGCGGTTTAAACGACGGTATGATAAATACTGTTGTAGGAAAACTTCATTAAGGGCAAGTGAGTGTTCCAACTTTTCATCAAAGTTTATCACACAAGCACATATCATGTCCATATAGCCTACATCGTTCAGTAGCTTAGTCCATCTACGTTAATATTCAAGTTTTTACGATCAACGGTGTGCTGCAACCCTTATGATCAGTAAAAGTCGTGCAACGTTTTTCTTACAGGTACTGACGTCAAATTTGCGGTGCGCAATCACTGTATCTAGGTCAAGGTTTCTTCTTATGATTCCTTAATTAATGTGCCGCGTATGCAGTGTTGTGGTCTCGTTGCATCGACGTGCCATCGAGACTTTGTCAAGAAGCGTCACATAATTGCAACTCTAACTCCTTAGCTCTTGATTGCAGGGTTGTCATGAATCTCGTTCTTATCCACCATGTATCTTAAAATTCTCACTTTGCGAATTCGAAATCCGCTTTTCGTCATCATAGCACATAACTGTTCTTTCTCTAAGAGTTGCAAGGTAAATTGCAGCTGTTGCTCACGGCCTTCCTTGGTCGTTGGCCATATAAGAATGTAGTCAATAGATATAATCATGATCTATCTCGGTATGGCTTACACGTTCGATTCATAAGGTCCATGAATATTGTAGATGCATGTGTTAAGCCAAATGGTACGACAAGGAACTCGTAATGCTCGAAGCGAGTCCTAAAGGTCATTTTAGGGATATTTCCCTTTTGTATTCACAGTTGAGGACATCCTGTCCTCAAGTCGATCTTCGAATGGTAACGATAACCTGACGATTGGTCTGTTCAAGTCATCAATCCTTGGCAAAGAATACCAATCCTTGATATCCAATTCTCTGGAATTTATGCAAAATGGAAACTGTAAACTTTCTCTTTGTGTCCTTAACTAAGGGTGTCATGTCCTTAATTTCCTCGGTCTAGCAGCTCTTGCAGTTATTTCGGAGGCTCATGCTTCGCGGACGAAGCTAGTCGGTAAGGCGTCACTCGGTGCTGATGCCGCTTCCGGCACGAGGTTCATCTTAAACTTCTCTTGTCGTTGTGGAGGTATTCCTAGCAAGTCTTCAGAAAGGCTACTGGAACTTCTTCTGTCACGGGGATGTTCTCAGGTTCTGGCTCCTTGGTCTCCTTATTGGCAACATGAGCTAGGAAGGCTACGCAGTCTACTCGGAGGCGCTTCTGTGTCTCTTCGACCATCAAGAGATGTCGCAGATCCGCTGCCTTATGGGGTCTAGCACCCTTGCACCCTTTGCAGGAAGGTTGTGCACTATAAATGTTTCATCATTCACAAGAAGGATGCGACTGATTTTCTTATATCGAACGACTTCAGCTGTATACTTGGATTTCCGATCCATGCTGAATATCATATCATGACTTCCTACGTCAATGGTAACAGAAGGTTCCAGCCTTCTGAGTCCCCAGAATATAATCCTTAATTGCTTCGTCTGCCTAAACCAGCCTTCTATGTGCCCATTCTAAAGAATACGGGACGTCTATTCTAGTTGAAACTAGGCGAAGCAGTTTCTTAAGTTTTAAGCATACACGGTTAAAGTTGTGCCAGTATAAATCAGAAATAGATGCATAAGGTTGGTTAATAGGGAATGTACCCTTAACCACATCTGGATCCTGGCATGCTTCACGAGCTCCGGTCGTGAAGACCCTTCCTTGCTTGATTCTCCCTAGGGCAATCTTTCCTAAAGTGCCCTGCTTCACCAAATCTGTAGCAACCTGGTACTCTATTATCTCTTCCATTTGGATCCTTTACCCAGCAGGCGTCCTGTGCCCTTCTTTTCCACACTTTTCGCACATAGGCCTCAGACATCGACCTTCATGGTGAAAAGTGCATTCCCCGCACCTCGGCTTAGTTCCCAAGTAAACCCTACTACCGGTCTTATTAGTGGCTCCATCAGGTTTCCTGCCATGCGGCGGGTTCACTTTCTTTTTTTTGTTTGCCTTAGAGCTTTCATAGCTGACTTGGGTGATTGACTTTAGGTTTGAAGACTTCCTATTCTTGTTGCCTGATGACTCCACATGAGTCTCTTTCTTGTTATCCTCAGATTCTGAAAATTTTCCCATGCGTAGAGCTTCTTCAGTAAGAGTGACACTCAAATCGATAGCCTCTGCAATGGTTGAGGGATTTGAGGTAGTAACCATGCTCCTGATCTGAGGTGCGAGTCCCCAAATGAATCGTTCAACCCTCTTGAATTCCGGTTTGACTAAGTAGGGGACGACCCTAGACAAGTCATGAAATCGCTGGACATATTCAGGAATCTTCAGTCCGTCCATTTTCAAATTCCAGAACTCCACCTCGAGCTTCTGGATTTCAGCCCTAAATTAGTATTTCTTGTAACACCCCGAAAACGGGTTTGGTAATCAAACCCCGTTAATGCTAAAAGACGTTAAAGTACCGTTAGCGGTAGAGGTAACCCGGTAAATATTTGGATTTAAATAAATAAACCTAATATTTAATAAAACATGAATGAATACTTTTAAGGAAATAAGTTTATAAAAGGCCCGAGTTAACGAGACTTAAAATAAAAACGGTTCATGATCTCCCAAACTCATTAAGCTAACTAGGAATAATTTACCTAGTTAGTAATATGTGACTAAATGATGAATAATGAATTAAAGCTTCTTTTGAAACAAATGAAAGACGAGGGACTATTATCGCTAAATAAGCAAACATGTTTATTAAAAATAAACAATTAAAAACACAACACACACTAAGAGTGTGTGTGTGTGTGCGTGCGACCAGGGGGAGAAAACAGGGGTGAAACCCTAGTTCAAGTTTAAACCCAAAATTGAAGCTCAAATCAAGCCCGAATCGTCTGCATGATTACAAATTCGTGATCACCTAGTCGTGGGGATCTCAAGGTATGTAAAATTTTGTAATTTAGAGATGTTTTGATTTCTTGATGAACATATGAAGTCGAAATTGGAGCTTGAATGTTAGATGTTTGAATGAAACTATGATAAATTCATGATTAGGAATGAACCCTAATCAATAATTTGATGTATTGATGTACATATACATGAAATTGAGAATCACCCACATATCTGTTAGATTGGTCTTGTAGAGAGATTAAGAATACTAGAATCTTGATCATGAAACGGGTGTTATTGATTTTTTTAAACGAATCTAGGTGTTGTTATGCATGCTAGATGTAAGGAACTTGAAAATAATGTTAATCTTGGCTAAGTAGTTAGTCATGAGCTTGATTGCTAGGAGTAAAAATTTCATGCCCATAAGGTGTTCGATGTAATGCCTAAGTGAAATTGGGTACCTACTAGTTCGTAGATAGAACTTGATTAGAATAGATATTTGGATAAATGCCTAATAACATGATGAAACGGGTTTCATTTATAGATGAACACCCGTTGATTTTGCGTAAAGAAAGAATAATGTAACGTTAACAATTGAGAGCTAAGATAACTTAATATGAAAAAAATAGCATGAACTCGGATTAAATATTAGTTCATTTGGTGGCCTAAGAATAGAGCCATCGGGTAAAGGGCGGAACGCCAACATAAGTTTGTCAAACTTAGTTTCTCAATTTCATATGCTATAAGGCGCCTTGACTCTTAAAAGTCAAACCGACCTATAATAGAGTTCGGTAAGAAAAGTAGTATAAAGTGTCATAAGGCGTAAAGGTTATGATCTAGAACAACTAACCTAATCACCTTGTGAATACTATATGATAGTTTGACTCTTGACAAGCTAGATGGAGGCTTGGGAGGAAGCGGGTCAAACGGAGCAAGTACGAAGAGAAAACGTTGCTTGGATGCGAGGTAAGTTAAGCTTACGCCCTTTTACTTTTATTACAAAATGCTTATTTGTGAGCATGGAATACAATTTATATTAAGTAAATGAAGCATGATGTTCCGGCGCAATATAATGCTAGTCGGAACAAGCGAAAATGGCAGAAACCATAAATTATGGTAGAAAGGGGTAAAAAAATAGTGAAATGGTAATCCGGACATGGGATAACAAATAGATAAAGGGATTTAAAACGACACCATTTGGCATAAGTCATAATGGGTCAAATAAAAAAGGAAACGACTTTCAAGTTGGATGATTTCAAAAAGTAAACCGGGATAGGTTTAAGGGGTGAAATGGTAATTAAGTGCCATCTTATAATGACAATTGGTCATTTCGACTAAACGGGTCAAATGGTGTTGTTAACACCATTTGTCAATAATATTTGATGATTGCTTGTTGAGTTTATGATCACAGGAATTAACACATAGTTAGCAATGCTATTATCTAGATATTAATAGTGAAAGATATTAAAACGGGTCAATATGTTGATCCGAGCCAGGTACGCATAATTATGTTGTAGTTAAAAGTGTTATTTTGGTCGAATAATTGGTGAGAGTCCTTCGTCGTAAAAGAAGCACCAAAATCGACCAAAACGCCCTTGTAGGCTAAATTGAACAAACAACCCTAAAGGGTTGTTTGGAAACAAATTTCATGATTAGATAGATACTTAGAATAAGTATAAAAGTTGAAAGATGTAATATGTTAGTCAAATAGCTCTATTTGAGTCTTGCCGTAAAATAACAATCTGAAGGGCAAAACTCGGAACATATAGATATACACATTGTAATCCAACACACAAAGATTTGTAGTTGAAGATTACTTGAGAAGAAATGTAGGAATAAGATGCTAGAAATGAATGAAAGCGATTTCAAGCTTTAAAGTGCTTAAATACCCTTAACGGGTCAAAATAAGCATACGAGCGAAAACGGGTTTAAATTGTGTAATAAACCTATGATTAGAACCTAATATAGTAGGTAACATTAATTAGAAGAAGTGTACGAGATATAGGAATCAAATAAATAGGTTTGTTTGATAAAATGCATAAACGGGTTAAAATTCGGTAAAAGGGGAACGAGTCGAAGGCTTAGAAGTCTAAATTTATTATGTTGGATGTTGGATTTTAACTCCATATGATGGAGAATTAAATTACGGACGCGTAGGAAAAAGAATCGCGTAGAACGGATCAATAACGAAGAAGTTATGGCCGTTTCCGTGAAATCGGGTTGAGCTGGGAATGTACAGCAACAACTGAAGCAACAGTCTGTGAAAAAGGGGGCCTAGCGTGACGCGACGCCCCTAACTCCGGAAAATTTTTAAATTTTGCCCTTTTAACCCCTGTACTTGTTTGAACTTAATATTTGACTATCAAAACTAACTTTTTAGTTGGTTTTGATCATAGGTGATCGCCAAGAGTGCCCGGATGAAGATCAAGCGACGAGCAAGAACCGAACACGATCACGGAATAAGCTTCCGCACTATGTATCGTTATTATATTAAACGAAAAATGTACACATGATATGTTGTATACTTTTAAATTGTAAAAAGTTTTAACAAACCCGAAATTTCCAATGCATATGTAATCTTAATTACATGATTGTTTTTCGTAAATGATACGTTAAGCCTTAATTTATAAGAACGGGTGTTACAAGTTGGTATCAGAGCCTTGGTTTAAGAGATTCAAGTATGGTGGGGAAAACCATGCTTGGACTTAAACCTTATGCTCTTGACAAATATTGGTGTTCGGTTCGAGGCTTGATCGCAAATCCGGTAAGTACATGTATATAGTAATGATCGAGTATGATTAAAGTGTTGAAGAACAACACATAGGGTTATCGTGTAATATACGATACATCAATCAAATCGATAAAGGATAGATATAGTTAATGAAATTACGTGTGTTGACACGTATAGTGAAAAAGCCTTGTATTATAATACGGGCGATTATTGATGACAACACTACTAACTTTTGTGAATGTTTTAATTGAAGGACACTCGCATCTGAAGATGACGAGAGTCGAACAAATTACGGATATGATAGAGGAACGGTCCGAGGTATGACAAGCAGAGCGTATTCATCAAGGACATAAATCGCGTAGCGTTCGCAAACATGGTTAACGACAAGAGAAGCCCGTTAGGGCAAGCATTACCAGGTGCACATTTTAAATTTAATTGCACAAGTAGGAATATGCAACAAATGCGTAAGTAATGACGGTTGCATCTATATATGATAGAACTTGGAAAACCTGATTTCCAAGAGAAGTTTAATAGAAAATGTGTTATTCACGATGATGAATAACAAATGAATAACAAGATTTATTCATATGGAAACTTGGATTGGGGTAAATATCCAAGTGGAAAACTCTCAATTTAATGCTATTGAGAAAAGTAGCAATCACATTAACAAATGTGATTATATATATTAGTTTGATAAAAAGGAAAAACATTATATATGTTCATGAATGAAACATGTAAATCAAATAACTGTTAAAGAGTAACTGAATAAATGGTTGTCAATGAAAGTCAAGAATATAGAAAGATTAGAGGCGTCACTTACATGGGGTGTAGTGCGGAAATTATGAAAAGGTCATGTGTGTCATGTGTTGATCGCTTACTCTGGCCAAGTAAGTAGTGAACACATGATGTCATGAACTTTTTATGATGGACATACTTACATTCGATGTAGTAGGGACGGGGTGAATGGGACAAACTAAAAAGTACCCAAATTAAACAAATGAACAAAATAGTTGATAATAATGTAAACGCACAGTCGGGTGACGGAAGCGTATTACATTAGAATAATGAGCCCGAGAGAAGGGACAAGGATAAATGTAAATGATGATACAAATGAATGATCAAAAGGAAAAAATTCATGGAAATAAGTCATCTTGGATGAAAGGGCCATGGTAAACAAAATGGGCAAGTAAAACCAAAGTATAGGTGATTCGTCGGGTCATAAAAACAAAGGTGTTGCCCACACGAAAAAGATAATCAAGGTTGTTAACTTTAGTTGTAGTAAAGCAAGGATAACGATGATAATCGACACTCGTAATTAATAAGGCCGCCAATGGTGGTCACGTAAAGAATAAAAGACATGGTCGAATGAAAGCGACGGATTTCGTAAGATGACCAAGTAAATCGAAACGAAGTCTTAATGCATACCGGAAGGGGGGCAATGATAATGATTTCGGTAAAATACCCGAGGAATGGGTAGGATATGGAAAGAATGCGTAAACCAAGAGACGGGAACGTGAAATAGAAAGTCAAAAGACTCGGGATATGAGTCATGACTAAAAGACAATGAGAATTTGCAAACAGAAATGTTAATAACTACGCTCAACTATTTTAAAGTTGAGCGGGTCGAATAAAGAATGGAGTTTGATGTTCATAAGTGATGAAATTTCACACGAACAAGTCAAACGAGATAAATAAGGTATAAAAACTTGGTAGTGCAAGTAAGCGCAAACTGAATAATGGAAGCGCGAAACACTAATGAATCTACGTGATGGGTCATAAAGGAATATATATAAAAAAATGCAAACTAGCGAAACAAAAATGTTAAAAACAATAAGATAGAAGGACCCGGGTAATGGGTTGTAAAGGAGTATAAGTATGAACAGGTAACGGTAAGCGTAGGACAAACCGACGTGTAAATGACGTTAGAAGTCGTAAAGTCGGAAGGATAGTCCGAAAGTAAAAAAATGAAACCTTAGACTACAGTCAAGGTCAACTAAAGTTCAAAAGCAAAATTTAATAATTCCAAACATAACAAAGGATGCTTTAAAGCTATATATGTATAAATAGACAATTGAATAAAGACTCGAATAAAAGATGATCTACGGGATCATCATAACCTATGGGGTTAAACATAGTGATAAGGTCTACGGGACCAAGAAGACCTTTGGGTCACAGATAGAAAGAAAAGAATTGTTAGGGTTTCACCTTAAAAAGGTAAAAAGGTGAAAATCTAAAGAAATAGCCTACGAGGCTAAGTGAAAGAACCTACGGGTTAATAGTATAAGACAAGGAAACAGGTTGTAACTACCGGTGTAAAATATTAACGGGAGATAACGTTCTTATAAAGGCGATGGGTTTCGCTAAGTTAAGTAAATGGGTTAAAAGGGAAGAGATCATAAAAGGCCGGGTGGGCAATAAGATATACCCTAATGACGGGGAGTATAATGACGGCGACAAATCAGTCTGGCCGGTAAAACCCTTCAAAGTCGGAGTAGTGTTACGACTCATCACTTATATAAAGCGCCTGTTGAAATAAGACTAACTTGAAGTAAACATAATGAAAATAAATATAACCGAGCGATCAGATGGCAACTCGGTCAATTAAATGACAAGAATAAGAAATACAAAGTGAAAGTATGGGCCTGTGAGGCCATACACATAAAAGGCGTATACGCTTTGAAACCAAAAGCACATTATCATACTTTCCTGGTAGGAGTATTATGTGCGAGCAATGCTTAAGTGATCACCAAAGCTAAGGTTCGGATGATCTAAACTAGTAAAGTACGTAAGAAAGGTTTCGGGGACGAAACCTCTTTAAGGGGGGTAGACTTGTAACACCCCGAAAATGGGTTTGGTAATCAAACCCCGTTAATGCTAAAAGACGGGTAAAGTACCGTTAGCGGTAGAGGTAACCCGGTAAATATTAGGATTTAAATAAATAAACCTAATATTTAATAAAACATGAATGAATACTTTTAAGGAAATAAGTTTATAAAAGGCCCGAGTTAACGAGACTTAAAATAAAAACGGGTCATGACTTCCCGAACTCATTAAGCTAACTAGGAATAATTTACCTAGTTACTAATATGTGACTAAATGATGAATAATGAATTAAAGCTTCTTTTGAAACAAATGAAAGACGAGGGACTATTATCGCTAAGTAAGCAAACATGTTTATTAAAAATAAACAATTAAAAACACAACACACACTAAGAGTGTGTGTGTGTGCGTGCGACCAAGGGGAGAAAACAGGGGTGAAACCCTAGTTCAAGTTTAAACCCTAAATTGAAGCTCAAATTAAGCCCGAATCGTCTGCATGATTACAAATTCGTGATTACCTAGTCGTGGGGATCTCAAGGTATGTAAAATTTTGTAATTTGGAGATGTTTTGATTTCTTGATGAACATATGAAGTCGAAATTGGAGCTTGAATGTTAGATGTTTGAATGAAACTATGATAAATTCATGATTAGGAATGAACCCTAATCAATAATTTGATGTATTGATGTACATATACATGAAATTGAGAATCACCCACATATGTGTTTGATGGGTCTTGTAGAGAGATTAAGAATACTAGAATCTTGATCATGAAACGGGTGTTATTGATTTTTTTTTTAAATGAATCTAGGTGTTGTTATGCATGCTAGATGTAAGGAACTTGAAAATAATGTTAATCTTGGCTAAGTAGTTAGTCATGAGCTTGATTGCTAGTAGTAAAAATTTCATGCCCATAAGGTGTTCGATGTAATGCCTAAGTGAAATTGGGTACCTACTAGTTCGTAGATAGAACTTGATTGGAATAGATATTTGGATAAATGCCTAATAACATGATGAAACGGGTTTCATCTATAGATGAACACCCGTAGATTTTGCGTAAAGAAAGAATAATGTAACGTTAACAATTGAGAGCTAAGATAACTTAATATTAAAAAAATACCATGAACTCGGATTAAATATTAGTTCAATTGGTGGCCTAAGAATAGAGCCATCGGGTAAAGGGCGGAACGCCAACATAAGTTTGTCAAACTTAGTTTCTCAATTTCATATGCTATAAGGCGGCTTGACTCTTAAAAGTCAAACCGACCTATAATAGAGTTCGGTAAGAAAAGTAGTATAAAGTGTCATAAGGCGTAAAGGTTATGATCTAGAACGACTAACCTAGTCACCTTGTGAATACTATATGATAGTTTGACTCTTGACAAGCTAGATGGAGGCTTGGGAGGAAGCGGGTCAAACGGAGCAAGTACAAAGAGAAAACGTTGCTTGGATGCGAGGTAAGTTAAGCTTACGCCCTTTTACTTTTATTACAAAATGCTTATTTGTGAGCATGGAATACAATTTATATTAAGTAAATGAAACATGATGTTCCGGCACAATATAATGCTAGTCGGAACAAGCGAAAATGGCAGAAACCATAAATTATGGTAGAAAGGGGTAAAAAAATGGTGAAATGGTAATCCAGACATGGGATAACGAATAGATAAAGGGATTTAAAACGGCACCATTTGGCATAAGTCATAATGGGTCAAATAAAACAGGAAACGACTTTCAAGTTGGATGATTTCAAAAAGTAAACCGGGATAGGTTTAAGGGGTGAAATGGTAATTAAGTGCCATCTTATAATGACATTTGGTCATTTCGACTAAACGGGTCAAATGGTGTTGTTAACACCATTTGTCAATAATATTTGATGATTGCTTGTTGAGTTTATGATCACAGGAATTAACACATGGTTAGCATTGCTATTATCTAGATATTAATAGCGAAATATATTAAAACGGGTTAATATGTTGATCCGAGCCAGGTACGCATAATTATGTTGTAGTTAAAAGTGTTATTTTGGTCGAATAATTGGTGAGAGACCTTCGTCGTAAAAGAAGGACCAAAATCGACCAAAACGCGCCTTTGTAGGCTAAATTGAACAAACAACCCTTAAGGGTTGTTTGGAAACGAATTTCATGATTAGATAGATACTTAGAATAAGTATAGAAGTTGAAAGATGTAATATGTTAGTCAAATAGCTCTATTTGAGTCTTGCCGTAAAATAACAATCCGAAGGGCAAAACTCGGAACATATAGATATACACATTGTAATCCAACACACAAGGATTTGTAGTTGAAGATTACGTGATAAGAAATGTAGGAATAAGATGCTAGAAATGAATGAAAGCGATTTCAAGCTTTAAAGTGCTTAAATACCCTTAACGGGTCAAAATAAGCATATGAGCGAAAACAGGTTTAAATTGTGTAATAAACCTATGATTAGAACCTAATATAGTAGGTAACATTAATTAGAAGAAGTGTATGAGATATAGGAATCAAATAAATAGGTTTGTTTGATAAAATGCATAAACGGGTTAAAATTCAGTAAAAGGGGAACGAGTCGAAGGCTTAGAAGTCTCAAAATTTATTATGTTGGATGTTGGATTTTAACTCCATATGATGGAGAATTAAATTACGGACGCGTAGGAAAAAGAATCACGTAAAACGGATCAATAACGAAGAAGTTATGGCCGTTTCCGTGAAATCGGGTTGAGTTGGGAATGTACAGCAACAGCTGAAGCAACAGTCTGTGAAAAGGGGGCCTAGCGTGACGCGACGCCCCTTGGCGTCACGCGACGCCCCTAACTCTGGAAAATTTTTAAATTTTGCCCTTTTAACCCCTGTACTTGTTTGAACTTAATATTTGACTATCAAAACTAACTTTTTAGTTTGTTTTGATCATAGGTGATCGCCAAGAGTGCCCGAATGAAGATCAAGCGACGAGAAAGAACCGAACACGATCACGAAATAAGCTTCCGCACTATGTATCGTTATTATATTAAACGACGAACGTACACATGATATGTTGTATACTTTTAAATTGTAAAAAGTTTTAACAAACCCGAAATTTCCAATGCATATGTAATCTTAATTACATGATTGTTTTTCGTAAATGATACGTTAAACCTTAATTTATAAGAACGGGCTCCATCATTTCCTTGAGCTCGTCCCAGCTCAGAGCATAAGCAGCATCTGCTCCAAGGGTCTGAACCTGAAGGTTCCACCAAGAGAGCGCGCTATCCAAGAACAATCCTGAGATAAAGGTAACTCTCTGTTGGGGTGAACAGTTACTCATTCTTAGCACGGAGTCAGTCTTTTCTGCCCAACGAACGAATGCAACGGCACCTCCTGTGCCATGAAAATTTAATGGCTTGCAGTCCAGGAATTGTTTATAGGTGCAGCCAGTTGGAGGGTTATTTCCAGAAGTGCCATCGCTGTGCTTAGAGCGGAGGGCTTCATGTCGTGCAATTGCCTGTGAGATGCATCCTTGAAGCTCAGCTTCTGTCCTTGGTAACGTACCGATGTCTATGTCGCGTCTGGGCGGCATTCCTTTTCTGTCAAAAGGTATGAGGTGGGTTAGACAATATTCCATAATTGTCCACGGGGTACATATTACCACAAGCATCATGTAATCTTCCAATATCACATGCATATAAATCAACAATGTACTAGCGAGGAAACAATTACTGAGCCTTCACGTAGGCTTGGTGACCTGGCCCATTGTTTGTAATAATGTATTCGAGGCTACATCGCCCTGGTCATACAAGTTTCATAAAGTGGTAGAGTGTAAAGTCATTGAATCTTTCTGAATGTTATTCCTCTTCTCTTGCTTAAATATTGTTTCTCAAACGTCTCGTACACGGGTGGATACGAAGTAGGCAAGACAGGTTTCCTACTTTATAAAGTGCTAAAGCACTGGTCTAGGTATTGTTCTACCATATGAATGTGTGAACACCTAGAGTTTATTTTTGTGTAGTCATCGTTAGCTTGGCTCGTAGAGTCCACCAGGATTTCCATGCACTACAAGTCGTTATTACGTGGGCCCCCGTAATAATAAATTGTCTTGCACAGTTATCCCAATTTTCTCTCGTCCAAGCAGATGATCAATCAAGGAGGGGACACTACTGTCCTTATACCTCTGTCATGGAAAGGACCTTTGCGATGGTCCACGCGCTAACACTCGTTATCGTTACACGCGAATAGGCACGATGATGAAGTAGAAATAAAGAGAATTCCTAGTAGTTGGAGGGGCACCTTCAAGATGAATACTTCATCTTCCTTATCTGGTTAAGTATGTCGTCAATCTTGCAAAAGCCGCAGGGATCTCGTCCCGCTGATTAAGAATTCGTTCAAGGTTGCCGCCTCTGCCTCGCCGTCACTATCGTAGTCAAGCACCTTCACAATCGAGAGGGAAGAGTAGCCATTTCCTATGGAAGCAAGCTCAGAATCTCGTTTGGTAATCACTCCAGCCATGAGCTTTGCAATGAACGCGAGGTCGATAGCTTCATCGTGCGAGTCAAGTACATTAATAGGAGTCGGAGTCGAAAGTATCTTATTCACGTCAATAATCATTCCGTACACTTATTTGTATGTATATATCAGTAAGAAACTATGTTACTTAGCATAAACAGGCATTTCGGTGCATCATATCACGTATAACTCTCGTTTATTCTTTGGGGGTTCATTTTCTCTTTGGCAAGTCTAACTCGTGTAGACTATGCCTTAGTTGGCACCTTATCTTGAGGGTATTCCCTACTAATGTCCTTGCCTTGTCTCTTCTTTGAAAAATGTTTGACTCATGGATCTTGACGCTTACGTGAATGCAATGAAAAACCTTTTTGCAAAATGTTTTTGTGAGAGAACTCTCGTGATTGTAGTCTAGACTCGAGAAGGAATCCTAGTTCACTACAATCGAAGCTCTGATACCAAACTGTCACACCCTGACTTTTGCGGAAACGTATGATGTGTGACTGGTTTAATATCATTGCATTCATTCGTAATAAACAACTACAAGATTAAAACGATGTTCATCCATTCATAAAATTTGAGTATTACAAACACTGGTTGTTTAAGTTTTAAATCAATACCTTCGACTAGGTTACAAACCAACAAAAGTGGATGACATCTAAACTTGAAGTCTACTTCTAGTTACAACACCCGCGCCCAAGATCCATCCTGTCACCTGAAATACATGTAATTTTGGAAAACATCAACAAAAGTTGAGCGAGTTCATGCGTTTTCTGTGAGTACTGAAATCTTGTAAATCTTTGAGAGACTCCTTTGTAAACAGGTATGAAAAGCGTGTATGAACATGAATGTTTTACAAGGACTTTAAGGCATGTGAGGACATAGGGAGCACTCGTATTGAGTAGGCATATACCCTTGTCGATTTTCCTCGACTGTGTCGATTAACCTCGACTGTGTCAATTTACCTTGACTATGTCAATTTCCCTTGACTGTGTCGATTACCCTCGACTGTGTCGATTACCCTCGACCGTGTCGATTAACCTCGACTGGGACTCCGAAGCACTACTTGGTACTAGTTGTGACCATGAGTGGGGTTCGACCGTACCCGTTAGATCTAACCCTCGTCCCTAATTAAGTATTAATGGCATTTCAATATTAAGTCTATGCTCACATGATCTAGTATTTCATAGGCATTTCATACCGTTTAAGTATTCGTAACATGTATTCCACCCCCGAGAGTTATAAAACCAAAAATAGCTAAAGAAAAGGGGGAGCATGAACTCACTGTTTTGCGTCTTCAATACTCGTAACTCAAATCTCGTCAGCAAACACGACTACCTACAATGTGCTAGGGTCTATTTGACGAGCGGGCCGTGCCGTGCCTTGCCTTAGTATTCATGTTTTGAGTTACGTTTCCTTTATGTCTTTAACATTATCCGGAGTTATAATACTTCTCAAGTATTTATTTTCGTATTTCCTTCCCAAGGATGGGAGTATTTCATACATGTATCTTTTTATTCTTGTATTTGTAGTTTCCGAGATAATATATTTTCAAGTTTCACTTAGAAAAAATATATAGACTTGTTTTGTCTAAAAATAATGTATTGTCTAGAAAATATATATTTTTCTCAAAAACCATATATCTTCTAAATATTCTAAGAAAATATATTTTTATTTCCCAAAAATAATATATTTTCTTCTTGTTGAAAATATGATATAACTTAGTAATATTATACAAAAATCATATTTTCACTTCTTGTACCCAAAATAATATTTACCAAAAATATATTGTAACGTTTTTTTTCCGGAATATTTCATAAGTTACGTTTTTGCGTTCGGTTTCACAATATCAAGTGTGTAACTTAAATATCTATTCCTTGTGATTTTGGTATTATTTTGGAGTTGCAATTTCATGGTATTTGTTAAGTTATATTATTTTATCTAAAATAATATGACTATTCCACAAAGTATACAAATATTCACACACGTGTCTTAATATAAAATATATATTCTAAATATATATTTATCCATTTTTATTTACAAAAACCAACCTCCAATATTTGTATTTTGTTACAAAAATTATGGCAAAGTTTATATTTGAAAAACATAGTTTAAAATACACTAGTAAACACTTGTTTAGAAAATATTTTCTAAGTGTTGGTATTTTTAGAAAATTTCGCCATAGTTTCCTTTTGTAAATGGAGGTGTCCATGCTATTTAGCATATCATTTTCTTTTCAAAAATCATTCAAACAATTAACAATCATACCCTAAACATCTTGCACTTACCGAGTGCAAAAACTATACAACTTACATAAATACATGAACTTGATCTTTCACAAAAATGAGTAGTAACTTGGTAAAGTGTTTAGTAGCCTTAGTTACCCTCCAAAATATGTTTACTTCTTGATAAACTTCATTTTTGGAAGTTTTAGATGTTTACAACTTGTAAACATATTTTACAAAAATGTTTATTTATTGGATCTTCTTCTTTCAAAAGTATTTCTACACTTATTTTGTCACTAAAAATAGTGTAGGTTTAATAGAAAACATGATCTTTCACAAATCATCTTTTTAAACTTGGATTTCTTGGAAAATCATTTGTAAATCTTGAGTCTACAAGTTTACTAGCTTACTTTGTTTATTATTTTACAAGAAATCATTTTTATTCATCAAGTTCATGTGTTCACAAGAAGATGATCATCATATGTTGTTATATGATCATCATTCCACTTGCTAGATTAGGGTTTTAAACATCATCTAGCAAGCTTCATGTGATGATTAACATCATCATCTCAAGAAATCACCAAACAAACATTATTCATGCACTAAACAACACCATATCATCTATATATCATCATATTTCATCTTATGTTTCAAGATTCAAGTTCAAGTCTTTTAGTGTTCTTGTTCGTTCAACATAATACATCTTTTATCCACTAAAAACATGAAGTAATAAGCGTTACAAGAAGCTTACTACTAGCTTCAAGCTAGGGAAGAAACAATGGTGAATATGGGGTGGATAAAAGCAAACAAAGGAGGTCCTTCAAGATCCGAGAGTTCCACACTTCCTTAATCACCTTTCAGCACCTTGAGATAACCTTGGATTGGATGATTGATGATCGAAAATGGTGGTGATGTTTGGAGGGTGTTCGGCCGAAGCTTTGAGGGAGGAGGAGAAGTTGTGAAGTGTTGTGAAGATGATGGTGATCTTGTGTACTTATAATCCCCTAATCTCTAATATCCATTGGTTTTAGTGTCTCCATAAGTACATAAATTATTTAAGCAAATCCCAAGGAAAGATTATAGAAGGATTTAGGAAGACTGAAGAAATCTTTGAGGTGGGGCCACTATATGGGCCGATTACTAGAATGGGGGAGGGGGTTAATTGTAATTTGAATGATAAGTAGGTAATTGGTGGGAGTTTAAGTGTAAAAATCTAGTGTTTATGTGTAGGTTGCATTATGTAGTGTGTTAAAGTGTTCGGGAACCATAACTAGCTTAGAAAAAGTAAAACAATGCTTTTAGCAATATTTTGGTGTTCCGGGTAATGTCCGGTTGTTCGGTTAGATACCGATTCGTTAAAGTGTTAAGTTATACTGTTTAATGCGTTTTAAGTTCCCTTTTGTGACACTTTTAATTCCCGACACTTAGGAAAGCATACAGGACCATTTTGCCATATTTTTGCACATTACTAGTTTATTAAAATGCTGAATTTTGCTGAAATATGCAGAATTCCGCACTTTTTGTGAGTTTTAGGCACTTTCCGGCACTTAAACTATCACTTAGGCACGCAGTCTTGGGGTCCTTACTTCCCTACACACTATACTAGTGTATCATTTGGTCTCTGGCTCATACTGGGCCTCAAAATACTATCTGTCTATGTACTGAACTTCGTCAGCATTTTTAGTTTGTCTGGTAATGGTGCCAATTCTGTTCCGCGTATTATTAGAACTATATTGTGTTGCATGTAGCAACGAATAAAGTCTTGCAACATGAAATGCCATTGTATGTATATAACAGTAATCAAAAATTCATTTGTCTTGTAAACTAGATCATGCACAGTTATTAAAGCACAGATTACTGTTCATTTAGTGTAGGGAATGTACGGAAAAGTGACAGTTGTCACAATGTAGGATTCAGTCCTATAATGTGACAGGTAATTATGGCGTTTTGAAAAGATAAATAAGTTCAATTTCCCATGGAGTGGCTTTTAATATAATTAATTTTAGTAATAAAGTTTCCGTCGTTTCAGTTGCTGTTTGTAGTTACTGTTTGTTCAGCTTCATCTGTTAAGCCTGTAACACGTCCCGTCTTTTAGATTTTGGCGTTTTGCATTTTTAATGGCGTTTAGATAAAGACGGCACATTGTTATATTCTCTTGCACATTGTTTTATACATTTCAGTAATTGTTTTGGAGTTTTTAATAATACTTGTCTAAAGTAATTTTATTATAGTTTTAGAGTTTGGTGTTTGTGGCATCTTTGCATTTTACAAGCATTTCTTTTAGAGAAATAATGTATTTTTTAGCAGAAAATTATATAACAAACCACAGAAAAAAATAGAAGCGAAAAAAATAAATTAAAAATCCCAATCCAATTTCTCTTCCAAATCTTCACTGTCACCAGTCTCTTTCTTCTTTGAAACTACAAGAACTGTCACAAATATATGGCGTTTTGGGTTTGGTGTGATTTTATTGTTGTTCGTTGTTAAATTGGCTTTGTGGATGTTGGAGACATAGATCGATGTCATGTGGTAGATGCTATTTGTTCGTCATCTTCATTATCACCATGGAGTCCAAAATAGCATTTACACTGGGATCGGTCTCTTCTTCTCATCCAAACCTTCTTCAATAACAAAGCACACAAAATGACATATGACTTTCATCAGTCTCTTTTTCTTGAAGATTTGTCCATCTCATGCAGCAAAATCTTATTGAGTTACCCCCCTCACCTAACAATCTATTTAGTGAAACTTCACGCAGAACAATACTGAATATCCAAGAAACGATGTTTGCCATCTTTGATTTCTTTTAACTTTTTTTGGCGTTTTACAGTGAGTGGTATTTAGGAAACATGGCGTTTGTGATCAATGGAAGGTGTTGACACATTTTCTCTTTATAGGATTTTTGGCACGTAGTTTAGGCGAGAGATTATTATAATAAATGCTATTAATAAAGTATCTGTCGTTTCAGTTACTATTTTGTATTTACTATTTTGTTCAGCTTTATCTGTTAAGTCTGTAATACGTCCCATCTTTCAAGTTTGGCATTTTATATTTAATGGCATTTTTTAGGCCAAGATGATAAAATACACTAACTAAAACACAGAAAAAGATTACGTAGGAAAAATATTTTTTATTATTTGGCTTTTTGTATTTAGTTGGTGTTTTATATTTAATGGCGTTTATGTAAGAAACGATGTTTACCCTTTTACCCTTAATGAAGCACGTCCCAAGTAATAAAATTGATGTTATTTATGAAAACGCCACCGCGCCAATCTAGTCCATAGATTGTTTTGATCTGAGGATCCATAAGCATTCTCACCGTTCTCACACTTTTCACCATTTTCCCTAAATCCCGAGCCTATATATATATATATATATATAGTTGATATTATGAGTGAAATCTTTTCATTCTTACGATTTCTTGATCACCATGGTTAAAGAAATATGTTAGATGATTATTAAGAAACTTGAAAAGATGAGAATTATTAGTATGATATTGATGATGATGATGATACAAAGAAGTTGAAATTCTTTGGACTATAAGTTCATGTGTTTTCTTGATTATGCAGTTGTCCGATAATCAAATGATGTTACCATCAAAGAACCCTTCTATTATTAACATATTTTCTTGTGGAAATCGTATGGATTTTATTAACTTTAAGTGATGATAAGAATGTTAGGCAAGCTTGATGCACATCATGTGTTTGATTAAATGCTTAATTTAATGGTTACTACCGATATGCGTTCAAGCATGATTAACCTTAATTGACATAGATATTAATTAACCTTAATTGACATAGATATTTAAACCATAGTATGTCTAACATGTTTATAATGCTTAGTATAGATCATAAACATGATTAGATGAAATAAATTTGAGTTTTAGATCATAATTTCAAATATTAACAAAGCTTATTAGAAGTAATTATTTTGCCCACCTGTTATGTAACGACTGTAACAGAACCATAACACCTTTGTTTAGGTGTCAAACCCCAATTTCTCGGTGGGCCCGGACGTGGGTTTATGCGTGACGGTTGGATAACAGTTTCACAATTTGCAGCAGAAAAAAGAAATAAAACACAAGCTTGCAATTACACTAAAATGCATAACGTTGTGATCAGTATAACCCACCTGGTAGGATCTAATAAAAAGGACTTGAGACATCATAGGTCTTTAGCCATGGAGTCGCAAATTCCAAAGCTCTTTGGTCGAACCTTATCCAGTCTACTATTGAGGTTTACCACTTCACTTGTAAGTTTAATTTTTAAAAATATGTCAGCTTTCATTTTCACTGGTAAATACTAATAACTGACTCATTTTAAAAATCATTTGAAAATTATTTAATAATCATGATAACCATTTGGTAATCATTTGATAATCATTGAGATAGATTCTTGTTACCATATTACATGCTTGTCATACAATTGGGGACTAGTGCTTATAACCGATACATGATCAATATACACACCATTTAATATTTACGTCTATCAGGTGTGTGCCTACACCTTGCACTTATTTATGGCCGTTACATATAGCTTTCTGCTAATGACTATACTTACGAGACTTTACCAAATTAGCTTTATTTTATCCAAACTGTCACACCCCAACCGATGGCGGAAACATAGGGGTGAGGCACTGAGCGAAACAGATTGTCCAAGAGATTCCATAACAACTAATAGTTACCAAATATTTAAGCATTACATCCCATACCGTAACATATTGAGTAAACATAGTTATTACAGACAAATAGTTCTCAAAGACAAATAAAATACTGTTCCGACAACTCATAATTAAATTGTTTTGTTTCTAAACTCTTCCTAATCTTAATTCCACAAAAGATAGTAAGCACAACATCATAAACACCTGTCACATACGTTAAAATAGAGGTCAATACACATAGTGTAAAGGTGAGCATACAAGTTTAATTGTATAATAGATAGCGAAATCGTATTACGCATAACCAGCATGTAACATGTAGCAAAGTGAAGCTAGTAGGTTATCGACAATGAAATATGCACAGACATGACTGTGAGTTGTAGAATGCGCAACATATATCACCACTGTGACACGTGAAATAAAACCCTTAACAACCCCTGTCCACGACAGGTGCTCAGTCTAAACTATAGTACTATCGTTGGCTTTGATGGCTTTGAAGTTTTCGTTGTAGCATTCGATCGGATTGTCATTTCTTGGGATGGATGTGTTTGTATGGCTTTGAAGTTTTCGTTGTAGTATTTTAAAATGAGAGAAGTATCTCTACCTTTCAGGTCGTCCGGTCGAACGGTCGTCCGGTCGGATGGCCGTTCGCTCGGATGGCGATCAGTTCCAAGTGAGACATTTCACAAAACAAGTTTACAGTAGGATGGTCATTCGATCGGATGGTCGTCCGATCGGATGACCATTCGTTTGGATACTAAAATTTTTAAATTGTTTAAGTATTTGGGACCACAAGTCATCCGATCGGATTGTCGTTCGATCGGATGGCAATCCGATCAGACGGCAGTCCGTTCAGCGACCTGATTGTTTGAAACTTGCAAAGTTTTGTTAAGTTTAGAGTTTTTGCGGTTTGACCGAGACGGTATGACAACGTGTTAAACAACGGAAACCCCACCAAGTCCAAGTTATCCGATCGGATGGGAATCACCCCGTTTGATCAGTTAATTGTTCTTGATGGTTGTTCGTGTTCAACCTGCTAAGTCGGTTATCTCGTTGACAGGAATCAGTTCTCAGACTGACACTTCACTAGAGAATGAGTGGAAGGCCTGAATGAGCTCCGATTCTATCGCTTTCGCGTGTAAGAGTTTAAAAATGTTGAAAGAAGCTTAAATCGATTTGAAAATGTTTAGATTTAGGTGAAATCAGTGTTTAAACATGTTGAAATATCTTAGATCTGAGTTGTTCTTGGTGGAATGAGGTCACACTTTGAAGTTCATGTGAACCCATGATGACATCATCCTAGAACAGCCCAAATCAGTAGATTTCATGGTGAAAAGTTAAGATTTGATGGTGAAAATGATGAAGAAGTGTATGTAGATCAAGAATGTACAAGATTTGAATCAAGAACTTACAAGAATTGCGAGGAATCAAGAGAAATATGGCCAAAAGTGTGCTGGTCGAACGGGAGCTGTCACATCACTTGAACAGTGATGTGACAGGTGCTATTTATAGGTGAAAGGGTGAGAAAGGCGGTGTTGAGGTGCGATCGGAGGGCAATCCGATCGGATGGCCATCCGATCGGATAGTCATCCGGATGGATGACCATTCGATCGAATGGTCCTTCGATCGGATGGCTCGAGTGAGTTGGGTTTCGATGTTTCGTTTCGTGCGTTGAGCGTTGCAATGCGTTTAAGCGAGTGTCGATTAAGCGATGCGATTGATCTAATTAATAGTCACACAATTAACATATCTAACATACAACAATATAAATAAACTTGCTTTCTAGTTCGCGATGAGATTTCGTTGTGATAGAGTTGCGATTGCGTTTTCGATTACTCACCACATACATATAACAAACATGCACAAGTAACACATTGATAGCACACACACGTAAAACAATATTCAGAACCTGCGATTCAAGTTGCGATGCGATTAGCGATGAATAGATTAGCGATTAAACTGCGATTATTAGCATTTACTCCACATAATACAACTAAAGTACATAAATTAAAGTAATTGATTAACAAGTCAAAGAGTACAATCAATAATTAAGCAAGGAGTGATAGATCGCATTTAGCAATCTTTTCTTCCTTTGACTTTGACTTTGACTTGTACTTTGACTTCAAAACGCGGGTTGTTACAGCCTCCCCTACTTTAGGGAATTTCGTCACGAAATTAGGCCGCAGGCGTAACAAATAGTTGTGGATTCTTCGCCTTCATGTCACTTTCGAGTTCCAGGTGAACGCTGCGCCGCGTTTTCCTTCCCAGCGAACCTTCACAATGGGAATGCATGAGTGCCTGAGTTTCTTGGTTTCCCGATCCATGATCTCGACAGGCTTTTCCACGAAGTGTAATGTTTCGTCCACTTGTAGATCCTCAAGTGGTACGTGTAAATTCTGCTTAGCCAGACACTTTTTGAGGTTCGAAACATGGAAAGTCGGGTGGACGTTGCTAAGTTCCTCTGGTAGTTCGAGTCTGTAGGCCACCTTCCCAATCCCTTCCAGAATTTTAAAGGGTCCAACATATCGAGGCGCGAGTTTCCTTTTCTTGCCGAATCTGATCACCCCCTTCCAAGGTGAAACCTTTAGGAGTACGTGATCGCCAACGTCAAATTCAAGGGGCTTGCGGCGTCTATTGGCGTAACTTTTCTGTCGGCTCCGAGCTTTCAGCAGATTGTCTCGAATTTGGAGGATTTTGCCAGTCGTTTCTTGCAGCAGTTCGGGACCGGTTAGTTGCGCATCTCCGATCTCATGCCACACAATCGGCGATCGACATTTTCTTCTATATAGTGCCTCAAATGATGCCATTTGAATGCTAGAATGATAACTGTTATTGTACGAGAATTCGACTAAAGGTAAGTGCGCGTCCCAATTACCACTGAAATCTATGACACACGAGCAAAGCATGTCTTCAAGGGTACGGATCGTTCTTTCAGTCTGACCGTTGGTTTAGGAGTAGAAAGCGGTACTTGGATTGAGAGTAGTACCAAGAGTAGATTGAAACGTTTCCCAAAGACGCGAGGTAAACCGACCATCGCTGTCATAGATGATGTCACGAGGCATCCCGTGTCGATAGATAATTTCGTCGGTGTAGATCCGTGTTAATCGTTCTACCTTGTAGTCTTCTCGTATCGGCAGAAAATGAGCAGATTTAGTCAAACGGTCAACGATAACCCAGATGTTATCGTGACCTGACGGTGTACGCGGAAGTTTCATTCTAAAGTCCATGGCTATGCTCTCCCATTTCCACATCGGCATCTTGGGTTGCACGAGTAAGCCGGAGGGTTCTTGTTGCTCGGCCTTGACTTTCGAACAAGTCAGGCACTTCGAAACATAGATTGCGATATCCCTCTTCATTCCAGGCCACCAATACCGTTGACGAAGGTCATGGTACATCTTTTCAGCGCAAGGATGAATGGATTATCGAGACTTGTGCGCTTCAGTCAACAATATATCTCGAAGGTTATTGCGACTTGGAATCAAGATGTGATCTAGATAGTAATAGATACCGTTCGATTTGGTGATAAATTGCAATTCAGACCACACTTTTTCATTTCCTCTCGCAAGGTATTCTCAATGAAACAGGTGTGCGGAGCGTCACGAATCAAGGCTTCGAGGTCGTGTTGGGCGTGAGTATTACGAACGCTATGCAAATAGCTTCGTCGACTTAGAGCATCGGCCACAACATTTGCTTTGCCAAGGTGAATCTCACAGTCGTAATCGTTGAGAAGTTCAACCCATCGGCGTTGGCGCATGTTCAGTTCCTTTTGGTTGAGAATGTGTTGTAGGCTCTTATGGTCGGTGAAGACTGTAAACTTGGTACCGTAAAGGTAGTGTCGCCAAATCTTCAACGCAAAAACAACTGCGTGTTAGTGCACGGAATGTCTGTTGACTTCGTCTACATCAAGTCTTAGGTCAATATGGGTCAACATAGGGTTTAGAATGTCGAAATCATATTTTATGTTGATAGGTTCGCTTTTATGTACATGTTTATAGTAGGTCCGCTTTTAAGTCATCAAGTGGGTTCGCTTTTGTGTCAACCTGGTAGGTCCGCTTTTATGTCAGTCCTTATAAGCGAACCTCTAGCACTATATATACCTGATGATGTTGTTCATTAGAGCGGACCTGAATGATTGCTTGTGGAACGGAACTCTGTCAAATTGTAATCAGAACGCAATAAAAGAGAAGAAATTAGAAAGGAATAGCTGTTGTAACTTCATTTACGTTGATTCCGCCTTCGTACGTGAAGATGAACTACCTTGACTGACTTTTCAGGGTCAAACAACGGTCCAACAAGTGGTATCAGAGCTCAGGACGAGGAGTTCATACTACTACAGCTTAGATCTACAAAAATCTCTGATTTCTACTCTCTTTCTTGCATACTTTTTCGATTTTCAGTGGTTCCTACGGTTGAAATTGTCTGAAATTTGAGTATAATGTGTAAAACATACTAATAACAAACCCTAGAAAGTTTCAGGCTAAAACTCGAACTAAAAATGGTTAAAAACTGAGGTTCACTTTTACGGTTAATCGGAGATCCGCTCGAATTAACATGTTTGGTCCGCTTTTGTGACTCTGGTCCGCTCCAAAAACAAATCTGGTCCGCTCGTATGACGCCATCTGGTCCGCTTTTAGGGCATTACTTGGTCCGCTCGAACGAACAAGTCTGGTCCGCTCGAACAGACATCAACTGGTCCGCTTTTGTGACACTTTCTGGTCCGCTTTTACGGACAAGTTCTGGTCCGCTTTTACGGACAAGTTCTGGTCCGCTTTTACGGACAAGTTCTGGTCCGCTTTTACGAACAAGTTCTGGTCCGCTCGTACGACACCATCTGGTCCGCTCGAACGACAATAACCGGTCCGCTCGAACGACTTCAATCTGGTCCGCTCGAGTAGTCCATTTAGTTGGACTTTCGCTTATTTGGACTTAGCTTATTCGGACACTGATAGTTTCTTTTGAAAAATCTTGTTTGATTGTACAAAATTTGGTGAAAATGTTTGATGAACAAGAAAACAAGAATCTTGAAAATCTGAATAACTGGAAAAAGGAAGCTTGGAATGAAATGAGATATGATAAAGAGGTTTATATAAAAAGATATGAAAATTTCTTGTGTATGAAGGATGAATCGATGGAGATGTTGAACGAAAGATTTTGGGAATTAATCCTCAAATTAGAAAAACATAAGGTTTGGTACTCGAATGATGAAAGAAAGCTAAAATTTGTTGATGCGTTACCTTTGGAATGGAATAAGTTTGTGAATAATGAACTGAAACGGGATTCTTGGTTATCACGTACTGATTTAAGAAGTCTGTTCAACAAAGTTACAAATCAGAGTAGTTATGATTATCGAAGAAAAAGGGAATTATTGGATGAAATAAAAGAAGAATCAAAAAGTATTGATTTAAATGTAATCATTGAAATAAGAAAACGAATTGATGTGTGTCTTGCTGCAAAAAAGATTATGAGATACGATATTAAGAGGGGTTGTTATATTGATAAAAATTCGAATCCTCTTGATTTTGTTAAACTTTTTTGTGCAGGTACATATGAAAAGATGATTGGAGATTGCTTGAAATGCGAAAAATCAGAATCAGACAATGTCAAACTTCTGAAGGATGTAGAGAGTTTGACATTGGAAAACAAAAATTTGAAGATCGAGAAGAAAGCTGATGAAGAACAGATTCTGGGTTTACGTTCAAACTGTGAAAAATTGAAATCTGATAATGACAAACTTTTAAAGATTGTTGAGAGTTTGTCATTAGAAAACAACAATTTTAAAAAATTGGAAAATGATTTCAAAAGTCAAATAAAAATTTTACAAGATGAGAGAGATACTTTTGGCAAGAATAATTTGGAAAAACAAAGCGAAATTAACTCTCATCTTGCTAAAATTATTCGACTTGAGCATGAAGCTGAAGATGCTCAAAAGAAAATTGCTGAGTTTGAAAAAGATTTTGAAAGCAAAAGAAAATCTTCAGAAAATGAAGATTTCTGGATAAAACCGGAAAACAAGAATCTAAAAGAGAATGAAACAAGATTTCAAGAACAGTTAAAAGTCGTGGAAAATGAAAAATTTGTTCTTGAAAAACTTAAAATTGAAAATGAAAATTCTATCAAGTCTCATCTTGAAAGAATATCTCAGCTTCAAAATGAAGCTGAGAATTCAAGAGTCAAGACTGATGAACTTGAAAAGAAGTTGAAAGGTTTTGTGACTTCATCAAACAGGTTGAATTTTCCTTGTCCAAAACCAATCAACTCTGTTCCAATAAGTGACAAGGTCACAAATTTTGCCAAAGTCAAAATTGAAGATTGTGATGACAAATCTGATGATGAAAACGTAAAAGAAGAAAAAAGAAAAACATTTTTGAAATTAAATGAAATGTTTAAAAATACTGTTTTACATTCTACTGAGAAAGGTGAATGCTCAACGCAAAAACCTGTAAAGAAGAGTGTGGAACAGAAACAAAAAGATAAAAAATCGAAAAATTTTCAAAAAGAAAATAAAAGCTCATCAGATCATTCATCCAATCACAATAAAAAATCACAAAAATTTAAAAATGAAAACTTACAAAATGTTGGTAATAAGTGGTGCAGGTTTGACCACAGTGCTTCAAAGCCAAATCCAACATTGAGGAGGAGTGCAGATTACCACAAAGCCAGACAGTGTTATGATCTGAGCGTTTGGGGTGAAGGTGATTTATGGTATGATAACAGAGTGTGTTACTCTTGTGGAGTTAGGGGTCACATTGCTGTTAACTGCCAGAATTGGAGTTATGAAACGCGAAGATGCTATAATTGCAATATCAGAGGACATATTGCAAGAGATTGCTCAAGGAGATCGATGGGAAGATCGAGGGTTGAATCTCAAAGAACGGCAAAGAAGACAGTCAACGTCAAGCCCAAAGAACAGAAGGTTCAAGAACCTAAAGTTCAGGAAGCAAAAGTAAAACTTTCTCAGGGGCAAAAAGACAGACTGCGAAAGAAGAGGAAGAAGGCCAGAGAATATCTGGAAAGGATTTTGTCCTCGGGTTCTTTGGTTGGTAAGAATAAGAGTTCTGATGGATCGACTCCATCGACTGCAGAGTCAAGCAAGCTGAATCCATCAGATACAAATCTGAGGACAAAAGAGAAAAAGGAGAAAAAGAAGGGTGTCAGCGATGAATCTGACAGATCAAAGTCAGACAAGCCACACTCAGGCAATGATTCTGGTGTGTCGAAACCAGAAGAGCCTTTTGTTGAGGTAAAATTGTCAAAAACACCCAAGGCTGGTCAGGCTTGGGTGGATATTTTCAAATGAAAAACCCTGACTTGCCGGAGTTCCCAGGTTGGTAAGCGTGGAACATGAATCGGCATATTTCTTGAGAAATTTCACTCTAGTGATTTTTCGTCTTACATGTGGTAAACCAGGGACATTAATTTGTACTTGATTTTCTACAAATGATGTTTGAGATTTAAAATTGAAATTGTTAAATCTGTCAAGTGATTAAAGGAAAACAATGTGATGAAAGAACCCCGAATTTGTGAAATGACACACAAATCTAATTTTCCGGAAAAACCATTTTGATTCAAACAAACTTAAGTGTTTTGAAATCTAAATGGGAAAATAGTTTGTTGTCAGGGGGAGTTCTGATTGTTTATCCCAAATGTATGGCGAATTGAAGTGATTTGATATCAGTTTGTCATTTTATTTGTACAGTTTTCAAATTTTCCTTGAAAATCAAAATTGAAACATATTTTGATTTTAGGGGGAGAAAAATTTAAAAAAATTAGAAAATTTGAAAATACCAAAAACATTGAAAAAGCAAAAATGAGTTTTGTTGAGAAAAGAGGAAATGATAGTACATCAGCGGACTATCACAACATGCTAAGGAAATGAATTGTCAAAAGTGATAAACGGTCTCACTAATGATGTGTCGATAGGTTTTCGTACATTTAGTAGATTTATTCGGGATATAAACCTAAAATTTCAAACTTGTGAAATTCGTGGGGAACACTACTTGGATATATAGGTAACCCCTGAAATCTCGTTTGAAAGGTCTCGTATTCTGATATACTAGGTTTTTATACTCAATGATGTCTGGGGTATTATTCTGGGACTTCTGCTGAACGGTAGTTCTGACCTAGTCCTTGGCTAATACTTTATCCAAAATGCTTGAAATATAGCATAAAGCCCTCAGCTGATTAGACAATAAAATTGATAATCATCTGTTGTAGCTGAAAAGATCCTCTAAAGGGGACATACTGCAAAGTCGAAACTGATATCTCTCTGCTGAACGGAAGTTCTGACCTGAGATCTCTCAGTTCTCGCATTTAACCCCTAAATTATGTACAGATATCATTGTAGTATGTTCAACTGTAAGACTGAATATTGAGATTCTGGATACGGGAGTATATTCAAGAGGTGGGACACATGAATTGAGCTAAGTTCATAAAACACTTAAATCGTATCCTGGATAGATTGAAAATTGTGTGAAAATTTAAGAGGACAACTATATCGACAATCGACGTAAATCGTTTAGAACTTAAAATGATTAATGCTTAACGGTGCTAGTGGTTTGGTTCAAGAGCTGATATGATCCTCTTACACAAACTCACAAAAATATTATCTGTATATATGTGTTTACTGTATTTCATTCAAAAACAAAAATCCAAAAAGATTTTCGGAGTGTTTTAGCATAAAATTTTTGAAAAGTCAAAAAGATTTTCGACAGCTGATATTGAAGAGCTGATATTCAAAATTCAAGTGCTAAACATGATGAACAGGATTGGGAGAATATGTTGAAAACTTTGAATGTCATATACAAATGGTTTGAAAGATTGTAAGGTTAGTTAATCAAGGTCATTCATTTGAACTTGATGTAACTAATATAGTTGTTGAAAATGTTGTCTACAAGTAAGTTTACTAAATTCGATTGTTACAAATTTGTGAAACTTATGGAAAGGTAGAGAATATGCAGGATAAGCAGGTTTGGACTTCATTATTCCCAACGGAAGTTAACTGTCAAAGTTTGAACCAGATATCTCAGATTCCAGCATATTGAGAGGGGGAGTCAATGAAAGGGGGAGTCTGGATCAACAATCAAAGGGAAGAAAGAAGTCAGTGCTAGGTTGTGATCTGAAAACCTGTGAAGAATGCTTACGAGGAGAAGACAAAGAGTTGGAGTAAAGACCAAGACCGAAGACTCAGGAGCTGAAGATTGTTGAAGACTACGTCAACATCCAAGGGGGAGTCTGTTAGTGCACGGAATGTCTGTTGACTTCGTCTACATCAAGTCTTAGGTCAATATGGGTCAACATAGGGTTTAGAATGTCGAAATCATATTTTATGTTGATAGGTTCGCTTTTATGTACATGTTTATAGTAGGTCCGCTTTTAAGTCATCAAATGGGTTCGCTTTTGTGTCAACCTGGTAGGTCCGCTTTTATGTCAGTCCTTATAAGCGAACCTCTAGCACTAGATATACCTGATGTTGTTGTTCATTAGAGCGGACCTGAATGATTGCTTGTGGAACGGAACTCTGTCAAATTGTAATCAGAAAGCAATAAAAGAGAAGAAATTAGAAAGGAATAGCTGTTGTAACTTCATTTACGTTGATTCAGCCTTCGTACGTGAAGATGAACTACCTTGACTGACTTTTCAGGGTCAAACAACGGTCCAACACTGCGCCTAGCTCGAGGTCGTGGGTTGTATAGTTCTTGTCGTGGATCTTGAGCTGACAAGAGAAGTACACGATAACCTTGTCCCGTTACATGAGAACACAACCGAGACCAAGGTTCGAGGCATCACAATAGACAACGAAGTCATCGTCTCCGTCGGGTAGATCGAGGATAGGAGCATTGCAGAGCATATGCTTGAGAGTCTGAAAGGAAGTCTCTTGTTCGGTTCCCCAAACAAAAGACTTGTCTTTATGTGTCAGAGAAGTAAGCGGAACGACGATTTTTGAAAGTCAGCGATGAATCGACGGTAATAGCCCGCCAATCCGAGGAATGAACGAACATCGGATGGTGATTTTGGAGTAACCCAACTCTTAACAGCTTCGATCTTCGCGGGTTCGACGTGTATACCTTGACTATTGACGATGTTACCTAGGAGTTGAACCTCCTCTAGCCAAAATTCGCACTTGGAGAACTTGGCATAGAGTCGATTCCGTTGGAGTAATTCGAGAAACAAACGTAGATGTTGCACGTGTTCGGCTTTCGACTTCGAATAGATAAGGATATCATCGATGAACACGATGACGAAGCGGTCAAGAAATGGTTTACACACACGATTCATCAAATCCATGAAAACCGCGGGTGCATTGGTTAAACCAAAGGGCATTACGACGAATTCATATTGGCCGTATCGGGTGCGGAAAACGGTTTTCTGTATATCTTCCTCCTGGATTCGTAACTGGTGATAGCCTGAGTGTAAATCAATCTTTGAGAAACACGTAGCACCTAGCAATTGGTCAAACAAATCATCGATTCTGGGCTGGGGATAGCAATTCTTGATAGTCAGCTTATTCAACTCCCTATAGTCGATGCACATCCGGAACGACCCCTCCTTCTTTTTTACGAAAAGAACTGGTGCGCCCCAAGGAGAGGTGCTAGAGCGAATGAAGCCTTTGTCAAGCAATTCCTGGAGTTGACTCGAGAGTTCGCGCATTTCAGACGGAGCGAGACGATATGGGGATTTAGCAACAGGATTGGCTCCAAGAATGAGGTCAATACGAAAATCAATATCATGACTCGGGGGTTGTGACAACTCGAAATCTAGAACCTTTCGTTGTGTCTTGATGTAGCTTGCTTGTACGTTATGTGATTAGTTGACTGATTAAACTTAATGATAAACGTGAACTTTTATGTGATATGTGCCTTGTTATGTGCGCATTTGTATGTATATATGTGTACGTGTTATATACGAGCCGAGAACCCAACTCGAAACGACTAGGACCCGACTCGAGACCATGTGGTCTCGAGTGAACAATAACCATTAGGCCGGCTTGGGCCTTTGGCCGGTTGGGCCATTTGGGCCGTAAACCCTCACCCGAAACCCATTAAGGGTGCACCACTTGGAACTAGCATATATATATACCACCCTTAGTCATTTTTACCATTTGTTGAACATCACAACACACACACTCTCCTATTCTCTCTCACAAAAACTCTAGAAACACAAACACACCTCCAAGCTCTCGGATCCAATCGGTTGGCACAAGAACTCTCGGGTTTGGAACTTCGGATCGGCACACACACACACTCCACCAACCGGTTAGTATTTCTTGATATGTTGGTGGTTCATGTTGTGTTTTGGTGTTTGGATTGATGATTATGACAATATGATTTATGCATGAATGTTTCTTATTAATTGTTGTCAAAAAGAATGATATCACATGTATGATGTTTTATGTGTGTTAAAAAGCTTTAATGTTGAATGTGTTGCTAAAGAACTCATGATATCTTGTGACCAAATATGACACAAACCCTTGATTATTGATGATTATGAAAAACCGGTTTGTTTATGTGTAGTATCATGTTAATCGGATAGGTGTAGAATTGATTTTGAGATGCTTAGATGAGTATGTTAAGTATGTTACATTGTGTTTTTGGGTTGTTTATGTTATGAACTTGATGAATATGTGTTTGAATATGTGAAGAACAATTTGAATGATGGTTGAAGATGTGAAAACCCTTGTGATTTTGATCCATTTTTACTAATAGCCTGATTAGGAAAACTTGTTAGTGATATCCTATTGGTTGTTTCCTGATTTGGGCCTGATTACATTGTACCATTAAGCTGACCATATCTGAATCAACACTGAACATGAAAACGACAGCATTCCGACTCGCAATCACACGGTTGCGACTCGCAACCACAGCGTGACAACTCGAGACCACGCGGTTGCGACTCGCAACCATAACAGGACAAGCCGAGACCACAGGTTACGAGTCCCGTTGCGACTCGAGACCTCAGCATGATTAGCCGAAACCACGGTTGCGACATAGGTTGCGACTCGCAACCACCTGAGATCAGCACAAACAGCATGACTCGAGACCATGCTTGCGAGTCCGGTTGCGACTCGAGACCACACTTATTGGACTTGCTTAGTTACAGGCCTTAGTTAATGGGCCGGCCTTGTGGACTTCTGTGTTAACTGTTAATACGTGTATTGGGCTTAGGTAGTTGAACTGAACTTGTGGGCCAAATGTGATACTGTGCACTGTTGTTAAACTGCCATGATAGAAACTGTATGCCGTAACTGCTACTTGTACGTGCACTGCTTGGTTTGAATCTGATTATAAGTGGTATCCATGTTAGGACGTAATTGACTACTTGCGACTTGATTGATCTTTCTGTGATTAACTGCCAAGCAAACCAAGGTGAGTTCACACCCTCTACAAAGCATGGGATTCCCTGGGTTGGGAACGGGATTAAGGAACGTGGATTCCTCGTCCTCCTTGGGTAGGACGTCAGTGGTTCAGGAATGTGATTCCTCGTCCGGACGGACGGATAAACGTACTAGACTAAAACTCTATCACGAAGTCCCTCCTTTTTGTATCGACTAATCGCCGGGCCAATGGCGAGCGGGTCATTAGTTAGATAGCGCTATTTAGGTCTGACAAGCCTCACACCGTGCCGCAGAGGACGGGCGTGAACTAATGGATCTGGGGCACGTCAATGATGACAGACATTGATGTTTTCAGGGCACATAAACATGACTACAGTCAGCAGTCGATATGGTAACGAGTCTAGTGTACGCATGGGGTAGCCCCCACGGCCGAAATGCCTGATAACTAACATGGGGTAGCCCCCACGGCTGGAAAGCCGAAGTAACTGGGAATGAACATGTCACGTTTTTAAACTATGGGGTAACCCCCATGGCAGGATGCCAGTAAAGGAAACTGTTTTCGGAATAACTAAAACAAACACCCAACCGTGAACTCACTCAACTAGTTGTTGACTCGTTACTACATGCTTTGCAGGACCGTAGGTACTCAGCTGGAGCTTGCCTGGAGGAGGGTCGTTTTGGGACACGGATTGCTGCGTACTATGTTAAACTTGAAACCATTCGAACTTATGTTTTAACTTTAAGACTTATGCTTCCGCCTGCAACTTATCTTGTTTGTTTTGAAACACCAATCGTATGGGTTAAACATTTATAATTACTTATATGCTTGTTCAGTATGATTGGTGGCTGGATCCTGGTCAGTCACGCCTCCAAGCGGTAGTACTCCGCAGGTGGGATTTTGGGGGTGTGACAGATTGGTATCAGAGCCATTGGTTATAGTGAACTTGGTTTTAATAAAGGAGAAACGTTTTTGTTAAAACCAGACTATAACCGGTTTAGTGCTCAACGGTCCACAACGACACTTCGCTCCTCATGCAAGGCTCGACATACTAGGTAATATGATGCGTGTATATTGCCTACTTGCTAGTTACGTAGTACATTGCTCATGGTATGCTTGATTAGTATAACTACTGTTGTTTGAACACGTGCGTGCTTACTCTGTCCTACTATCGTACTTTCGCGAACCTCTCTCACACGTATTACTCTTATTATGAAGAATCATGTCTGGACGCGTTAACATGACACAAGCCCAGTTGACGGCTTTGATCAACGAACGAGTTGCCGCAGCGCTTGCAGCTGCAAACGCAGGAGGTATATCCTGCATTCCGAAATTGTTCTGGGATCATTTGGATCCTACTCGCGTGAACCAACCTTTGTGTTAAACTCTGTCTTTCTTTCACCTACCTTAGGTCAATATGCTCAGGCACCGGTGTGCACTTTTAAGACCTTTATGGACTGTCGACCCACAACTTTTAGCGGCACTGAAGGAGCAGTAGGTCTCCTACACTGGTTTGAGAAACTGGAGTCTGTGTTCGAAATGTGTGAATGCCCTGAAGCGCGCAGGGTGAAGTATGCTACTGGTACTCTCGAGGGTTTGGCCCTCACGTGGTGGAATGCTCAAGTGCAGATGTTGGGGTTGGTTGCTGCCAACGCCACCCCATGGGAAACTTTCAAGGAAATGATCAGGGAGGAATACTGCAGTCGTGACGACATTCACAAGCTGGAAGATGAGTTCTACAATCTCAAGATGACGGGGTCAGAGATTGAGGCATACACTAAGAGATCGCATGAGCTTGCCTTGTTGTGTCCTACTATGGTGGATCCTCCGTATAAGCGAATTGAACTCTATCTCAAGGGCTTGGTGCCAGAGATCCAAAGCCATGTGACTTCAGCAAACTTGACTACTATCCAGCAGGTTGTACAGTTGGCTCACCGTCTTACTGATCAGGCAGTGGAGCAGAACATGTTACCGAAGCGTATAGGTGCTGCAACTACTTCTGGTACTTCTAGTGGGGACAAACGGAAATGGGATGGAACTTCAAGCAGGGGTTCAACTTCTGTGCAATCTCAGTCTCAGCAGAGAAAGACAGACGATCACAAGAGCCCCAGTCAGCAATCGTCTGGTGGTCAAAGTCATGGTGGGTACAAGGGGAATCACCCCAAATGCAATCGTTGCAACCTACACCACAGTGGGCCATGCACCAGGGGCAACTGTCATCGGTGCAACAAGCCTGGTCATGTTGCAAAGGATTGCAGGAGCGCATACCCCGCTAATCAGAATCGTCAGCAACCTCAGCAGAACCAGCGACAGCAGCAGGGTAACAACAAAGGGTGCTTTCAGTGTGGAGCTGAAGGCCATTTCAAGAAAGATTGTCCCCAACTGAACCAGAACAACAACAACAATCAGGGGAATGGTAACAATGGGAACAACAACAACAATGGTGCTAGGGGACGAGTGTTCGTGATTGGTCAAGGTGAAGCAAGGAATGATCCCAACGTGGTGACGGGTAAGTTCCTTCTCGACGACTTTTATGTTACAGTCTTATTTGATTCGGGTGCCGATACTAGCTATGTGTCATTAGAAGTTAGTAAGATGCTTAAGCGTATTCCAACACCCCTGAGCGACAAGCACACTGTAGAGCTAGCTAATGGTAAGAGTTTGGAAGCCTCGCACGTAGTCAAGGGTTGCCAGCTTATTCTCGCTAACCAGACCTTCTCTATCGATCTTATTCCTATTGTCTTGGGTAGTTTCGACGTTGTCATTGGGATGGATTGGTTATCCCAACACCGAGCAGAGATTCTTTGCAACGAGAAGATCGTTCGTATTCCTGGTTTAGGTAGTGAACCTCTCATGATTCGTGGCGACAAGAGAAGTGCTGTTGAGAACATCATCTCTCTTCTTAAGGCCCAGAAGTGCCTACGAAAGGGCCACACTGCGATTTTGGCTCTAGTTACTGATACCACAGAAAAAGAGAAGAAGTTAGAAGATTTTCCAGTTGTCCGTGACTATCCTGAGGTGTTCCCTGAGGAATTACCTGGTCTTCCGCCCCATCGCCAAGTCGAGTTTCAGATTGAACTAGCTCCTGGAGCTGCGCCTGTAGCCCGTGCACCTTATCGTTTAGCGCCATCAGAATTGGAAGAACTCTCCACGCAACTACAAGAACTCCTGGATAAGGGTTTTATTCGTCCTAGCTCATCGCCTTGGGGAGCCCCAGTACTTTTTGTGAAGAAGAAGGATGGTACCTTTAGAATGTGTATCGACTATCGTGAACTCAACAAAGTAACTGTGAAGAACCGTTATCCTCTACCGCGTATTGACGACTTGTTCGACCAGTTGCAGGGGTCGAGCTACTATTCAAAGATCGACCTGAGATCGGGATATCACCAGCTGAGAGTTCGGGAAGAGGATGTCTCTAAGACAGCCTTTAGGACTCGATATGGGCACTATGAGTTTTTGGTCATGCCGTTTGGGCTGACCAACGCACCGGCAGTTTTTATGGATTTGATGAACCGAGTTTGCAAGCCGTACCTGGACAAGTTTGTTATAGTCTTTATCGACGACATCCTGATCTATTCTAAGAGTAAAGAGGAGCACGAACAACATCTACGACTTATTTTGGAACTCCTTCGAACAGAACAGCTTTACGCGAAATTCTCGAAATGTGACTTCTGGCTTCGAGAGGTCCATTTCCTAGGGCATGTGGTGAACAAGGATGGGATTCACGTTGATCCATCCAAAGTGGACTCTATTAAGAACTGGCCTGCGCCTCGCACACCAAAGGAAATTCGCCAATTCTTGGGATTGGCAGGTTACTACAGGAGATTCATTAAGGATTTTTCTAAGATCGCGCAGCCTCTCACCCTACTAACGCAGAAAGGCGTTGTTTATCATTGGGGAAATGCACAAGAGTTAGCTTTTCAGCATCTAAAGGATAGACTTTGTAGTGCTCCTATCCTTTCACTGCCAGAGGGCACAGATGATTTTGTGGTTTACTGTGATGCATCAATTCAAGGTCTTGGTTGTGTATTGATGCAACGAGATAAAGTCATAGCCTACGCCTCACGACAACTCAAAGTTCACGAGAAGAACTACACTACGCATGATTTAGAGCTGGGAGCTGTTGTCTTCGCACTTAAACTATGGCGGCATTACCTATACGGAACCAAGTGCGCCATCTACACCGACCACAGGAGCCTAGAGCACATATTCAAGCAGAAGGAACTGAATATGCGGCAGCGACGATGGGTCGAACTGCTGAATGACTACGAGTGCTCTATCAGGTATCACCCGGGCAAGGCCAATGTTGTGGCTGACGCCCTCAGTCGAAAGGACACCGCACCTAAGCGCGTAAGAGCTTTACAACTCACGATACATTCTAGTTTGCCTTCGCAAATACGAGCTGCTCAGATAGAAGCACTGAAACCAGAAAACGTTAGAGCTGAAGCCCTACGCGGGTCAAGGCAACGCTTAGAACAGAAAGAAGACGGTGCTTACTACGTAACAGGACGCATTTGGGTCCCACTCTATGGCGACTTACGAGAACTTGTGATGGATGAAGCGCACAAATCCCGCTACTCGGTACACCCTGGTTCGGACAAGATGTACCACGATATTAAAACTACGTATTGGTGGCCTAGCATGAAGGCCCACATAGCAACTTACGTCAGCAAGTGTTTGACTTGTGCGCGAGTCAAGACGGAATATCAGAAACCTTCAGGCCTACTCCAACAACCAGAGATACCACAATGGAAATGGGAGCAAATTTCCATGGATTTCGTTACTGGCCTACCTAGATCACAGCGCGGAAACGATACTATATGGGTGATCGTGGATCGACTCACAAAATCCGCACACTTTTTGGCAATCAAGGAGACGGATAAGTTCTCCACTTTAGCGGAAATATACCTCAAGGAAGTTGTTTCGAGGCACGGGGTGCCCACCTCTATTATCTCTGATCGAGATGCACGTTTTACTTCGGAACTGTGGCAAGCAATGCACAAGTCTTTTGGCTCACGTCTAGATATGAGCACAGCGTATCACCCGCAGACGGACGGGCAGTCCGAGCGCACTATTCAAACCTTAGAAGACATGCTTCGTGCTTGTGTAATCGACTTTGGCAACAGCTGGGAAAGGCATCTGCCACTCGTGGAATTCTCATATAATAACAGCTACCACACCAGCATTAAAGCTGCTCCGTTCGAGGCATTGTACGGACGTAAATGTCGGTCACCTCTCTGTTGGGCAGAGGTGGGGGATAGTCAAATCACTGGTCCAGAACATGTGGTAGACACTACTGAGCGGATCGCTCAAATACGACAACGCATGGCGGCCGCTCGTGACCGTCAGAAGTGTGACAACTGGCAAAAATAATGGTAATTCCGTACAACTTAAACACTTGGCTTAACATTTAATTTCCCTCTTTGCGATTTAATTATTGCATGATTAGGTCTTACAAAGTCTAGCAATCATAGGACGTGGTTAAAAATGCTAAACAATATTAACACAATCGCTATGGCGCGAGAAAACCGCAAACTATGTCCTAATATGTTGGCGTAATGCTGAAAATACTATTCACTTGAGCACACTATTCATGCCAGCCAGTTCCGAAACTGTCCGAACGAGCAACGAATGACATGAAAAAAAAAAATATTATAGTTGGGATATAAATAAAAACCCCTAACTAGGGGCACTAAAGGATAAAACATATAGACTTTAAAAAAAAATGTATATATATTTTTTTAAAAGTGTTCGTTCTGCGCTAAACTGTAACCGAATAAAATGTCCGCGGCACTAAAATTCAGCATTTTAGTGTCCGTAGAACTTGTAAATAGCATTTTACATCATAAATAAGCTTAGGGATATCAATGGGATACTCGAAACATTTACTCCCGGTGTCACGCCGCAACCTTCACACACTATCCAAACTCGAGCCGATAGGCGAATAAATTATATTTCTACCATCCAACCGCCTAAACGAATCATCTAGCGAACTAGTTAGCGATATTTTGGCGCCGCAAATGGCTTGAGTAAACGCCATAGCATCAATGGTAAAGTAAAACCATAGCTCCCGGTATTATACTACAACTTTTGTATATCACCCGATATCGAACCGGCGAGCTAACTAGTGGTATCTTTACCATCCAAAATCAAAACCCACAAAACTAGTGAACTAGTTAGACTTTATTTAAAACACTAAACTACCATTAATACCCTAATTGCCTAATTTTCCTAGTTACCAAAATATCTAGCAATTTAACCTTTTACATCACATGTCCTAATTGTAAAAAAAAAAAAAAAATTATAATAAGCACCACCATACCCTTCCCCAATCGGCCATACCCGTTTCAATTCACCCTAGATCTCATAATGATAAGTATGGTTGTAGAGATTTCCATTGACTAACCAAGAACTTGAAAGATATCATAATAACTTTACCATTTTCCTTCATTTTCTTATAACATTTTACTACACCAAAAACCTCCTTTTGCTCCCTCTCATTTACGGCTCCACCTTCATCACCATAACACCACTTTCATTCACCTTTAAACACCCTAGTCTCACAAAAATTAAGCTTACATTAGATCATCTAAGCATCAAAAATACGTGGAGCACACTTAGGGCCTTGTTTGGAGCTTAATCTCTTCTAAATCATCATCTTAAGACCCTTGCAAAGTTGTAAGCCTCTTACTTAACATTTTTAAGTTTGTTATTATATGTAGATTAATAAAGTACTTGTTGATCATCTTGAAATCAAAGAAAAAAATCACACTTAAAACCCTAAACAAAACTTAAACAACTTACTAATCTTGAAGTATTATGTGATTATAATGTGTTTTAGAGTTAAATAAGTTGTATGATCATGTTGATTTATGTTAGAGTAGGATGTTTAGTCATGAGATTATGATGATCATGTTGTTTATTATGTGTAGTACACTAGATTAGTGATGATCTTGATGGGTTAGTCTAAAAAATGTGATTTAAACACTTAGAGGTTTAAATCAAGAAAGATCATCACCCTTAAACTCATGAGCTTAATATATATATGTTTTTAAACTTGAAAGGTTAAGGATGTAATGAACTAAAAATGGTGATTAAGAATTAATAAGTGTGATTCTTAAATAAAACAAGTGATTTAATAAATAGTCATGAAAACTACACTTAAAAGTCTTGGATTTGAAGACATAAAAGTGTTGGATTTTTTTTTAGAAACTTTATATATATAAGTGCTCATGATTTAAGAAAATAGTAGTAGAAATTTGTTTACTTAAAGTTGTATTTTGAGGAGATTAATACATTGAAGATGATTTGGAAAAAAAAATGATTTTTAAACATGTATTAAATACATGGGAAAAATGCCATAGTTTAGGGAAACCATGGCGAAATTTTATAAAAATCTAATCGCGATTAAAAAGAGATTAATGGGGTGATTAGCATGGTTAATCGTGATTAGTAACTTTAATTTCGATTAACAACCTTAATCGTGATTAGATGAACTCTAATGACGATGGTTAAGTCTTAACCATCCAAGAGTTTTTATAAACTCAAAAAGATTTTTTTTTTTTTTCATCAAAGTGGGTAAAGTTTATAAATAAAACAAAAAAATATAATTTTTGGGAAATTATATATACATATGCTAAATACTCTATTGGTGTATATTACTTGTGTAATGTATGTATGTATTAGTAGTAGGAGAAATACATACCAAAAATAATACATAGAATCCTTGCAAAATATACACTTACACCACGACGAAAACCTCACGAATACTTGCAAATATAACAACAGTCGCGAACCTTCGCAAACACTCGAAACACACTTGTGTAATATCATAACTTCAGGCGCTAGCATCGGACCACAAAGCTCGAATGACGGACATCGGACGACCCTTTATGCCACGTCGGCGAAACGAATAACTTCGACACAAAAACTATATATATTACCCGAACGTCACTACAAGCCTAAAAATAAACCGTTTTAAACACTTCATATATGTCAATGACAATGAAAAACCGGAAAGTTTAATAACGAGAATAACACCAAGTGTAATTATGAAAAGTTTACTAGTATGTTATATCATACTTTGTAAAAATTTATCACGAATCCAAAGCATAATTATTGGGCTTAAGATTACATAAATTTTGGGCTAGGCCCACATCCTTAATTATATGGGCAATGGCCCATTTCCATAAACCTTATAAAAGCCCATTTGTAATAAATATTATGGGCTAGGCCCAAATACATCAATATTATGGACTAAGCCCAACAACTTAAACATGGACTAGGCCCAAAGACAGAATACATGGGTTAAGCCCAAATGTGGGCTAGGCCCAATGAAAAATACATGTATAATTTTTATAAATATATATTATAAAAATACATTATAAATACGGTACACCTACACGTATAAATACGGCATACCTACCCGTATAAATACGGTATACGTACAAGTTTAAAGCACACAAATACAAGTATACATACGGTATATGTATATGTATAAAAGACTAGTATACGATGATATACTCACATACACTTGTTGAAGTGTACTCTCTCACTAAGGTTGTATACATACGACAACATATTTCGACATTAAAAATAAATATTTTCAACACTTTTGTCGAATAAAGACATACACTTATATTTGTGTAACAAATATAAAGTCTTGAACCAAAGCATACACCTTAAACAAATGCCAACATATTACTCAAGTACACAAGCGTTCCAAAAACAAAATGAAAACAATAAACGTTCAAGATGAACAACGAGTACAAGGTCTAGGAAAGACCGACGTGTCTAATGAGTTAGAACCCTTGTAGGTTGACTCACGCTTACGGAACACGGTTGCTAGAGCTTATTGCTGGACGCAATACAGTGAGTTCATGTCCCCCTTTTCTTTTAACGTTTTGGTTTACAACTTTCGGGGGGGAAATACATGTCAAACGTAGGTATGATTAAGTTATGGAATGAACTCTTAGATCATGTGAGCATAGGCTGTAACTGAGGTGCCATTAATCCTTTTGAGGACCAAGGAACAAAGGTTAGATCTAATGGGTACGGGCGAGCCCCACTCACGGTCCAGGAGTGACCACTAGAGTGCTGTTGTGTCCATCGTCGAGAGTTCGACACTTAAATTGCCTACGCGGGTTGAGTACCTCCTATGTCGTCACATATATTAATGTCCTTGCAAAACATTAATGATCAACATGTTCATAGACGCTTTACATACCTACTTATAAACTGAACTTTCAAATGTTTTTGAGATTCATTTGATGCGCATTACACATAAAACACATGAACTCGCTCAACTTTTGTTGATGTTTTCAAACTCACATGTATTTCAGGAAACTAATGAAACTTGGGTGCTGGTATTCACTATGAAGCTTTTGGAGTACAAGTCATCGATGTCATCCCTTTTGGAGGGTTTGGTCCATATATCTCATCTTCAATGAGATATAGGATGCAAAGCCTTGTGTTTTAAACTTGTGTTGAACTCGTTTTCTGTAAAACTTATAACTTATGTCGTTTGGCATTTTAAACAAACTTATGATGTGTAATATTTTACTATGTCAATGGATGAACATCGTATGTTTTTATTCATGTAGTTGTTTACTTATATCGTATGCAATGAGAACTAATCAAGTTCACACCGCGCGCTTCCGCTAATGAACGGGTGTGACAGATTGGTATCAGAGCTTCGATTGTAGTGAACTAGGATTCCTTCTCGAGTCTAGTCTACAATCACTAGGATCCTCTCACGAAAACATTTTGTTTTTGTAAAATGTTTTTCATTGCATATACAAAAGCACCAAGCTCCGATAACAAAACTCTTCTCAAGAAAACAATGCGAGGACATTAATTGGGGCATAGTCTATACGGGATAGACTTGCCGAATTAGAACTGAAACGCACAAGGACAATGTGATCACATGTGATATGCTACATTTACTTTCCCCATACATATATAATAAGTAATGTTATTATTTATTGATATATATATATATATATGCATGTTGTACGGAATATTTTGCCGAAAATGAAATACCTTCGACTTCAAATTCTATTGTTGTTCTTGACTCGCGCGGTGAGAATATCGACCTCGCATTTATTGCGGAGCTTATGGCGAATGTAGTTACTAAGTGAGACCTTAAGCTTGATGTCGTAGAAGATGGTTGTTCTTCCATTGAATGTGGAAAATGCCAGACTTCGATTGTGATGATGACGAGGCGGAGGAGGCAACCTCGGACAACAACTCTATTTGTGGGGCGAGGTCCCTGTGGCTTTTACGAATCATGATTAACGACACTCTTGTCCAGACCAGGAAGGTGAAGTACTCATCTTGAAGGTGCCCCTCCAGCTACTATTGCTACAAATTGTCTTTATTTATACTTCGTCTAACGTTGTGCCATTTCGCGAGTAATGACAACGGATGTTAGCACGTAGACCATCATGAAGGTCCCTTCTATGTTGAAGGTATGAAAACAGTAGTGTCCCCCCCCTCGATCTGATCGTCTGCTCTGAACGAGAGAACATTAGGGTGACCATGCAAGGCAATTTATTATTTCGGGGGCCCACGTAATAACAACTTGTAGTGCATGGAAATCCTGATGGGCTCTGTGGGTCAAGCTAATGATCACTATCTATTCAAAAATCTTAAGTTCTATCTGGTAGAACACTAGCCGGGGTGGTACTATAACACCCTACGACACCGGAAGATCACACGTATTTGTTCACACCTAGCATTCGATTTATATCACGAGTCGGTTGAGACTAGTCAACTAAACAAACAAAAAAATTGTTAGCCACCGCCATCACCAGCCTACCCTCCACCACCACACCATACTGCACCTGCCGACCCTGACTTTTCTGTTCGAGCGCTTGACTTAGTGCTCCAACAGTAAGTCAGTGCCCTCTCTCGCAGTGTCTACGAGCAGGAGGATGAATGTGCCCATCTTCTCCGCTTGATCTATCCTTCACCACACCCCAACCCTCTTACTCCTTAGGTGATTATTGCAGATACTTTTGTTTGGGAGTTGCAGACCCACTTTTATGTACATATGAAGACCTAGTATGAGCTGAAGACACTTGAAGATTTTTGGAAGACCAATGTAGAAGAAAAAGACTTACTACTTTTGTGTATTATGAACTTGTACGACCGGGGTTGTGTAGCCTCGAGTCCTTTTGTTTTCTTCTACAAAACGATGTATCAAGTTGTCTAATATATGAAAGCTCAGTAGTTTATTTCTTTATTATGCACTATTGCTTACACATGTGCATGTATTGTTTATGTGATTGCATGTTTGGATGATGCGATGATTATTTATCTATTATTTATACGCATATACACCTTAGTAGACACATATTTAGTCAAAAGTATTTGTCTAATCTTCCTTGACGTTTCTTATTAGAAGACAATGCCGCCGAGGCGAAGTATCAACACAAACCCCCTACCGAGAACAGAAGCTGAACTGAATGAGCGCATCTCTCAGGCTATTGCGCAGTACGAAGCCAACCGCTCCGAGCAAAGCGGTGGTACATCAGGAAACAACCCCCCTGCCGGTAATGTTAAATCATCTATGAAACATTACAATACTCTCGTATATTCTATTTGTACTATGTCCATGCTCATTCACGGTTTGTGGTTGTAAATGTTTCAGGTTGCACGTACAAGCAGTTTTTGGACTGCAAACCTCTGAACTTCGACGGCACAGGAGGTGCCGTAGCATTTGTACGTTGGGCCGAGAAGACTGACTCAGTTCTGAGAATGAGCAAATGTCTTCCTGAACAAAGGGTCACCTACATTTCCGGGTTGTTCTTGGACGGAGCACTCTCATGGTGGAACCTTCAGGTTCAGACTAAAGGAGAAACTGCTGCGTATGCTATGAGTTGGGACGAGCTGAAGGAACTAATGAGAAAGAAGTATTGTTCTAGGGCAGAGATTCAGAAACTTGAGACCGAGTTTTGGAATTTAAGAATGATCGGATCTGATATCGCTGGATACATACAACGCTTCCACGACTTGTCAAGGGTTGTTCCCTACTTGGTGGAACCTGAGTTTAAGCGGATTGAGAGGTTCATCTGGGGACTTGCTCCTGAGATTCTGAGCATGGTTACTTCTTCCAAGCCCCCTACAATCAGCGAGGCAATCGACTTGGCTGTCGCCCTTACCGAGGAGGCTCTTCGTTTAGACAAGTTTTCAAAGCCAGGCTCTAACAAAAAAGAGACTCATGTGGAGTCTTCAAGCGGCAACAAGAGAAAGTTTTCAAACTTGAAGAAAGGCACTCAAGCAAACAACGACAACTGGAATGCGAACAAACGAAGGGAAGTGAACCCAACTCGTGGTACTAAAGCTTACGGAGCCACTAATGAGGCTAGTGGTAAAGGGTATTTGGGTTCCAAGCCTAAGTGTGATAAGTGCAAGTTTCACCACAATGGTCGATGTCCGAGAGCTAAGTGTGACAAATGTGGAAAGGAGGGGCACAACAAAGAAACATGTTGGGTAGGAACTGGAGGAAGAAGTACAAACCGAGGAGGAAACAACAACAACAATCAGGGCGGAAACAATAACAACAACAACCAAGGTAGAAATGGTAATGGACGAGGCCAAGGTTGTTTTGGCTGTGGAGACTTAGGGCACTTTTTGAAGGATTGTCCTAAAGAAAATCAAGCCCGTGGAAGAGTCTTCACGATTGGAGCACGTGAAGCGCGTCAGGACCCGAACGTAGTTACGGGTACGTTCCCTATAAACCAACACTTTGCATCCATTCTGTTTGACACTGGCGCCGACTTTAGTTTTATATCTATAGAATTTAAGAACATACTTAGTCTAGAGTCGAGTAAACTAGACGTCCCGTATTCTATAGAATTGGCGAATGGAAAATTAGTCGAAGCGGATGAGGTTATCAAGGGCTGTACACTCGAGCTTGGAGAGCGAAATTTTTCTATCGACTTCTTACCCGTTGAGCTGGGCAGCTTTGACGCGGTTGTTGGAATGGATTGGTTATCCGACAATCGGGCAGAAGTGGTTTGTCACGAAAAGAGCATCCGCATCCCACTGCCGAATGAAGAAACACTTATAATCCATGGGGAGAAACGCGAGACACCTCTACGGATCATAAATTGCATGAAGGCGCAAAAGTGTCTTCGAAAAGGCTGTATAGCCTTCCTCGCCCACGTAGTTGACAAAGAAACCAAAGAGCCGAGGTTAGAAGACATCCCTGTCGTGAAAGAATTTCCAGAAGTCTTTCCAGAAGACTTGCCTGGACTACCTCCGCAACGTCAAGTGGAGTTTCGAATTGATTTGATGCCAGGAGCGGCACCAGTGGCGAAATCACCATATCGGTTAGCTCCGTCTGAAATGCAGGAGTTATCTACTCAGCTGCAAGAGCTGCTAGATAAAGGATTTATTAGACCGAGTTTCTCACCTTGGGGAGCTCCGGTATTATTTGTCAAAAAGAAAGACGGCAGCTTTCGCATGTGCATTGATTATAGGGAGTTAAACAAGCTGACCATCAAGAACCGATATCCCTTACCGAGAATCGACGACTTATTCGATCAACTACAAGGTTCCAGCTACTACTCCAAGATCGATCTGAGATCGGGTTACCATCAGTTGAGAATACAGGAAGAAAGTATCCCCAAAACGGCTTTTAGGACTCGTTACGGACATTACGAGTTTCTTGTTATGCCGTTCGGCTTAACCAATGCACCAGCGGTGTTCATGGACCTCATGAACCGTGTGTGTAAGCCGTATTTGGACAAATTTGTGATTGTGTTTATCGATGATATCCTAATATACTCGCGAACCAAGGAGGAACACGAGCAACATTTGCGAGCTATTTTGGAACTCTTGAGAAAGGAACAACTGTATGCAAAGTTTTCGAAGTGCGAATTTTGGATTCGCGAGGTTCAATTCCTAGGTCATGTGGTAAATGAGAAGGGAATTCACGTCGACCCAGCAAAGATTGAGGCAATTAAGAATTGGGAAGCGCCTAGAACCCCTACTGAGATACGACAGTTTCTGGGATTAGCGGGTTATTATAGACGATTCATAGAGAACTTTTCAAAAGTTGCTCAACCGCTAACGTCCCTAACGCAAAAAGACAAGAAATTTGATTGGGGCGAGAAACAACAGGCGGCGTTTCAACTGCTGAAGGATAAACTTTGTGATGCGCCTATTTTGGCCTTACCCGACGGTACCGATGACTTCATGGTTTATTGTGATGCATCGCGTCAAGGTCTTGGTTGCGTGTTGATGCAACGGGACAAAGTCATTGCATACGCGTCTCGTCAATTAAAGGTGCATGAGAAAAATTATACCACGCACGATCTGGAGCTAGGTGCGGTGGTATTCGCGTTAAAGATCTGGCGTCACTACTTATATGGTACTCGTTGTACAATCTTCACAGACCACAAGAGTTTGCAGCACATATTCGATCAGAAAGATTTAAATATGCGGCAACGACGATGGGTCGAGTTATTGAACGATTATGATTGTGAGATAAAGTATCATCCGGGCAAGGCGAACGTTGTGGCGGATGCCCTGAGCCGCAATGAACGTATTAAACCTCTAAGGGTGCGAGCCTTGGAGATGACCATACATAACGATCTCACTTCTCGGATTCACGATGCTCAACAAGAGACGCTTAAACCAGAAGATATACCAGCCGAATCCTTACAAGGAATGGAGGCACAATTGGTGCCAAAGGAGGATGGAACACTGTACTTTATGGGACGAATTTGGGTCCCGTTCTTTGGCGAACTACGAACAATTATCTTGGACGAGGCACACAAGTCAAGGTACTCTATACATCCGGGTTCGGATAAGATGTACCAAGATTTAAAAGAATTTTATTGGTGGCCTAAGCTTAAAAGCGACATTGCTGCTTATGTCGGTAGATGCCTTACCTGCGCTAAGGTTAAGGCGGAATATCAAAAGCCTTCAGGGTTGCTCCAACAACCTGAAATTCCCGTATGGAAATGGGAACAAATCTCAATGGACTTCATTACTAAGTTACCCCGAACCTCAAAAGGCCATGATATGATTTGGGTAATTTTAGATCGACTTACAAAGTCCGCACATTTTCTACCGATCAGTGAGAAGGATAGCACTAGGAAACTGGCCGAAATATATCTCAAGGAGATTGTGGCACGACATGGAGTGCCTATTTCTATTATATCAGACCGAGATGGTCGATTTGTGTCTAGGATATGGCAATCATTCCAAAAGGCCTTTGGATCCCAACTGAACCTTAGTACGGCCTTTCACCCTCAAACGGACGGCCAAAGTGAGCGAACGATACAAACTTTGGAGGACATGTTACGTGCTTGTGTGATGGAGTTGGGTGGAAACTGGGATACTCACTTGCCCTTAGTGGAGTTCTCGTACAATAATAGTTATCACACTAGCATCCAGGCCGCCCCGTTTGAAGCATTATATGGGCGAAAATGTCGGTCCCCGCTATGTTGGGCGGAGACCGGGGATAAACAACTCATTGGTCCAGATTTGGTCCAAGAAACCTCAGACAAGATCATGCAGATACGAGACCGTATCAAGATGGCTCGCGATAGACAAAAGAGCTACGCCGACAAACGACGCAAACCATTAGCTTTCGAGGTCGGAGACATGGTATTGTTAAAAGTCTCGCCTTGGAAGGGCGTAGTAAGATTTGGTAAACGTGGAAAGTTGAACCCACGTTACATTGGACCCTTCAAAATCCTGAAAAAGATCGGAACTGTTGCATACAAGTTAGAACTACCAGAAGAACTGAGCAGTGTACACAACACGTTTCATGTGTCAAATCTCAAGAAAAGTCCTACACAAGAAACGGTTGTCATTCCAGCAGATGAGATACACGTCAACGACAAACTTCAATTTACTGAAGAACCTGTTGAGGTTACGGACTGGAAGGTCCACAAGACACGCAAGAATCGTAGGAGGCTAGTTAAAGTTCGTTGGAACTCGCGTCACGGTCCCGAGTATACGTGGGAACGTGAAGATCAAATGAAATCCAAGTACCCTCACCTGTTTCCAGACCCCCCCTGCAACCGGTAGCACGACTCGAATTTCGGGACGAAATTCTTCTAACGGGGGGAGAATGTGACAACTGGCAAAAATAATGGTAATTCCGTACAACTTAAACACTTGGCTTAACATTTAATTTCCCTCTTTGCGATTTAATTATTGCATGATTAGGTCTTACAAAGTCTAGCAATCATAGGACGTGGTTAAAAATGCTAAACAATATTAACACAATCGCTATGGCGCGAGAAAACCGCAAACTATGTCCTAATATGTTGGCGTAATGCTGAAAATACTATTCACTTGAGCACACTATTCATGCCAGCCAGTTCCGAAACTGTCCGAACGAGCAACGAATGACATGAAAAAAAAAATATTATAGTTGGGATATAAATAAAAACCCCTAACTAGGGGCACTAAAGGATAAAACATATAGACTTTAAAAAAAAATGTATATATATTTTTTTAAAAGTGTTCGTTCTGCGCTAAACTGTAACCGAATAAAATATCCGCGGCACTAAAATTCAGCATTTTAGTGTCCGTAGAACTTGTAAATAGCATTTTACATCATAAATAAGCTTAGGGATATCAATGGGATACTCGAAACATTTACTCCCGGTGTCACGCCGCAACCTTCACACACTATCCAAACTCGAGCCGATAGGCGAATAAATTATATTTCTACCATCCAACCGCCTAAACGAATCATCTAGCGAACTAGTTAGCGATATTTTGGCGCCGCAAATGGCTTGAGTAAACGCCATAGCATCAATGGTAAAGTAAAACCATAGCTCCCGGTATTATACTACAACTTTTGTATATCACCCGATATCGAACCGGCGAGCTAACTAGTGGTATCTTTACCATCCAAAATCAAAACCCACAAAACTAGTGAACTAGTTAGACTTTATTTAAAACACTAAACTACCATTAATACCCTAATTTTCCTAGTTACCAAAATATCTAGCAATTTAACCTTTTACATCACATGTCCTAATTGTAAAAAAAAAAAATTATAATAAGCACCATCATACCCTTCCCCAATCGGCCATACCCCTTTCAATTCACCCTAGATCTCATAGTGATAAGTATGGTTGTAGAGATTTCCATTGACTAACCAAGAACTTGAAAGATATCATAATAACTTTACCATTTTCCTTCATTTTCTTATAACATTTTACTACACCAAAAACCTCCTTTTGCTCCCTCTCATTTACGGCTCCACCTTCATCACCATAACACCACTTTCATTCACCTTTAAACACCCTAGTCTCACAAAAATTAAGCTTACATTAGATCATCTAAGCATCAAAAATACATGGAGCACACTTAGGGCCTTGTTTGGAGCTTAATCTCTTCTAAATCATCATCTTAAGACCCTTGCAAAGTTGTAAGCCTCTTACTTAACATTTTTAAGTTTGTTATTATATATAGATTAATAAAGTACTTGTTGATCATCTTGAAATCAAAGAAAAAAATCACACTTAAAACCCTAAACAAAACTTAAACAACTTACTAATCTTGAAGTATTATGTGATTATAATGTGTTTTAGAGTTAAATAAGTTGTATGATCATGTTGATTTATGTTAGAGTAGGATGTTTAGTCATGAGATTATGATGATCATGTTGTTTATTATGTGTAGTACACTAGATTAGTGATGATCTTGATGGGTTAGTCTAAAAAATGTGATTTAAACACTTAGAGGTTTAAATCAAGAAAGATCATCACCCTTAAACTCATGAGCTTAATATATATATGTTTTTAAACTTGAAAGGTTAAGGATGTAATGAACTAAAAATGGTGATTAAGAATTAATAAGTGTGATTCTTAAATAAAACAAGTGATTTAATAAATAGTCATGAAAACTACACTTAAAAGTCTTGGATTTGAAGACATAAAAGTGTTGGATTTTTTTTTAGAAACTTTATATATATAAGTGCTCATGATTTAAGAAAATAGTAGTAGAAATTTGTTTACTTAAAGTTGTATTTTGAGGAGATTAATACATTGAAGATGATTTGGAAAAAAAAAAATGATTTTTAAACATGTATTAAATACATGGGAAAAATGCCATAGTTTAGGGAAACCATGGCGAAATTTTATAAAAATCTAATCGCGATTAAAAAGAGATTAATGGGGTGATTTGCATGGTTAATCGTGATTAGTAACTTTAATTTCGATTAACAACCTTAATCGTGATTAGATGAACTCTAATGACGATGGTTAAGTCTTAACCATCCAAGAGTTTTTATAAACTCAAAAAGATTTTTTTTTTTTTCATCAAAGTGGGTAAAGTTTATAAATAAAACAAAAAAATATAATTTTTGGGAAATTATATATACATATGCTAAATACTCTATTGGTGTATATTACTTGTGTAATGTATGTATGTATTAGTAGTAGGAGAAATACATACCAAAAATAATACATAGAATCCTTGCAAAATATACACTTACACCATGACGAAAACCTCACGAATACTTGCAAATATAACAACAGTCGCGAACCTTCGCAAACACTGGAAACACACTTGTGTAATATCATAACTTCAGGCGCTAGCATCGGACCACAAAGCTCGAATGACGGACATCGGACGACCCTTTATGCCACGTCGGCGAAACGAATAACTTCGACACAAAAACTATATATATTACCCGAACGTCACTACAAGCCTAAAAATAAACCGTTTTAAACACTTCATATATGTCAATGACAATGAAAAACCGGAAAGTTTAATAACGAGAATAACACCAAGTGTAATTATGAAAAGTTTACTAGTATGTTATATCATACTTTGTAAAAATTTATCACGAATCCAAAGCACAATTATTGGGCTTAAGATTACATAAATTTTGGGCTAGGCCCACATCCTTAATTATATGGGCAATGGCCCATTTCCATAAACCTTATAAAAGCCCATTTGTAATAAATATTATGGGCTAGGCCCAAATACATCAATATTATGGACTAAGCCCAACAACTTAAACATGGACTAGGCCCAAAGACAGAATACATGGGTTAAGCCCAAATGTGGGCTAGGCCCAATGAAAAATACATGTATAATTTTTATAAATATATATTATAAAAATACATTATAAATACGGTACACCTACACGTATAAATACGGCATACCTACCCGTATAAATACGGTATACGTACAAGTTTAAAGCACACAAATACAAGTATACATACGGTATATGTATATGTATAAAAGACTAGTATACGATGATATACTCACATACACTTGTTGAAGTGTACTCTCTCACTAAGGTTGTATACATACGACAACATATTTCGACATTAAAAATAAATATTTTCAACACTTTTGTCGAATAAAGACATACACTTATATTTGTGTAACAAATATAAAGTCTTGAACCAAAGCATACACCTTAAACAAATGCCAACATATTACTCAAGTACACAAGCGTTCCAAAAACAAAATGAAAACAATAAACGTTCAAGATGAACAACGAGTACAAGGTCTAGGAAAGACCGACGTGTCTAATGAGTTAGAACCCTTGTAGGTTGACTCACGCTTACGGAACACGGTTGCTAGAGCTTATTGCTGGACGCAATACAGTGAGTTCATGTCCCCCTTTTCTTTTAACGTTTTGGTTTACAACTTTCGGGGGGGAAATACATGTCAAACGTAGGTATGATTAAGTTATGGAATGAACTCTTAGATCATGTGAGCATAGGCTGTAACTGAGGTGCCATTAATCCTTTTGAGGACCAAGGAACAAAGGTTAGATCTAATGGGTACGGGCGAGCCCCACTCACGGTCCAGGAGTGACCACTAGAGTGCTGTTGTGTCCATCGTCGAGAGTTCGACAATTAAATTGCCTACGCGGGTTGAGTACCTCCTATGTCGTCACATATATTAATGTCCTTGCAAAACATTAATGATCAACATGTTCATAGACGCTTTACATACCTACTTATAAACTGAACTTTCAAATGTTTTTGAGATTCATTTGATGCGCATTACACATAAAACACATGAACTCGCTCAACTTTTGTTGATGTTTTCAAACTCACATGTATTTCAGGAAACTAATGAAACTTGGGTGCTGGTATTCACTATGAAGCTTTTGGAGTACAAGTCATCGATGTCATCCCTTTTGGAGGGTTTGGTCCATATATCTCATCTTCAATGAGATATAGGATGCAAAGCCTTGTGTTTTAAACTTGTGTTGAACTCGTTTTCTGTAAAACTTATAACTTATGTCGTTTGGCATTTTAAACAAACTTATGATATGTAATATTTTACTATGTCAATGGATGAACATCGTATGTTTTTATTCATGTAGTTGTTTACTTATATCGTATGCAATGAGAACTAATCAAGTTCACACCGCGCGCTTCCGCTAATGAACGGGTGTGACAAGAAGGCCTACGCCGATAAGGGCAGGAAACCACTTGAGCTCCAGGTTGGGGAGCGGGTATTACTCAAAGTTTCACCCTGGAAGGGTGTGGTTCGTTTTGGTAAACGAGGCAAACTCAACCCACGATACGTTGGACCTTTCGAAATCCTTGAGAAAATAGGCAAGGTGGCCTACAGACTGAATTTACCAGCAGAACTCGGTGCAGTTCACAACGTTTTCCATGTGTCGAATCTGAAGAAGTGTCTGTCAGATGAGACGCACGTAGTTCCTCTGAAGGAACTCACGATCGACGAACAGTTGAAATTCGTCGAAGAACCAGTCGAAATCACGGACCGGGATGTTAAGGTCCTCAAGAGCACTAGAATACCTCTCGTTCGAGTTCGTTGGAACTCACGTCGCGGCCCAGAGTTTACCTGGGAGCGCGAAGATCGGATGAAACAAAAGTATCCCCAACTGTTTGAGAACAGTACAACCGCTACTGAGACTGAAGCTACGGAATTTCGGGACGAAATTCCAGATCAACGGGGGGTGGATGTGACACCCCAGGAAAACCGGGAAAACCATGCAACTTGACTAGCTTCCTCAGTGAGTGCCATCAAATTTCGGGACGAAATTTCTTTCAACTTGGGGATGATGTGACAACTCGAAATCTAGAACCTTTCGTTGCGTCTTGATGTAGCTTGCTTGTACGTTATGTGATTAGTTGACTGATTAAACTTAATGATAAACGTGAACTTTTATGTGATATGTGCCTTGTTATGTGCGCATTTGTATGTATATATGTGTACGTGTTATATACGAGCCGAGAACCCAACTCGAAACGACTAGGACCCGACTCGAGACCATGTGGTCTCGAGTGAACAATAACCATTAGGCCGGCTTGGGCCTTTGGCCGGTTGGGCCATTTGGGCCGTAAACCCTCACCCGAAACCCATTAAGGGTGCACCACTTGGAACTAGCATATATATATACCACCCTTAGTCATTTTTACCATTTGTTGAACATCACAACACACACACTCTCCTATTCTCTCTCACAAAAACTCTAGAAACACAAACACACCTCCAAGCTCTCGGATCCAATCGGTTGGCACAAGAACTCTCGGGTTTGGAACTTCGGATCGGCACAGACACACACACTCCACCAACCGGTTAGTATTTCTTGATATGTTAGTGGTTCATGTTGTGTTTTGGTGTTTGGATTGATGATTATGACAATATGATTTATGCATGAATGTTTCTTATTAATTGTTGTCAAAAAGAATGAAATCACATGTATGATGTTTTATGTGTGTTAAAAAGCTTTAATGTTGAATGTGTTGCTAAAGAACTCATGATATCTTGTGACCAAATATGACACAAACCCTTGATTATTGATGATTATGAAAAACCGGTTTGTTTATGTGTAGTATCATGTTAATCGGATAGGTGTAGAATTGATTTTGAGATGTTTAGATGAGTATGTTAAGTATGTTACATTGTGTTTTTGGGTTTTTTATGTTATGAACTTGATGAATATGTGTTTGAATATGTGAAGAACAATTTGAATGATGGTTGAAGATGTGAAAACCCTTGTGATTTTGATCCATTTTTACTAATAGCCTGATTAGGAAAACTTGTTAGTGATATCCTATTGGTTGTTTCCTGATTTGGTCCTGATTACATTGTACCATTAAGCTGACCATATCTGAATCAACACTGAACATGAAAACGACAGCATTCCGACTCGCAATCACACGGTTGCGACTCGCAACCACAGCGTGACAACTCGAGACCACGCGGTTGCGACTCGCAACCATAACAGGACAAGCCGAGACCACAGGTTACGAGTCCCGTTGCGACTCGAGACCTCAGCATGATTAGCCGAAACCACGGTTGCGACATAGGTTGCGACTCGCAACCACCTGAGATCAGCACAAACAGCATGACTCGAGACCATGCTTGCGAGTCCGGTTGCGACTCGAGACCACACTTATTGGACTTGCTTAGTTACAGACCTTAGTTAATGGGCCGGCCTTGTGGACTTCTGTGTTAACTGTTAATACGTGTATTGGGCTTAGGTAGTTGAACTGAACTTGTGGGCCAAATGTGATACTGTGCACTGTTGTTAAACTGCCATGATAGAAACTGTATGCCGTAACTGCTACTTGTACGTGCACTGCTTGGTTTGAATCTGATTATAAGTGGTATCCATGTTAGGACGTAATTGACTACTTGCGACTTGATTGATCTTTCTGTGATTAACTGCCGAGCAAACCAAGGTGAGTTCACACCCTCTACAAAGCATGGGATTCCCTGGGTTGGGAACGGGATTAAGGAACGTGGATTCCTCGTCCTCCTTGGGTAGGACGTCAGTGGTTCAGGAATGTGATTCCTCGTCCGGACGGACGGATAAACGTACTAGACTAAAACTCTATCATGAAGTCCCTCCTTTTTGTATCGACTAATCGCCGGGCCAATGGCGAGCGGGTCATTAGTTAGATAGCGCTATTTAGGTCTGACAAGCCTCACACCGTGCCGCAGAGGACGGGCGTGAACTAATGGATCTGGGGCACGTCAATGATGATAGACATTGATGTTTTCAGGGCACATAAACATGACTACAGTCAGCAGTCGATATGGTAACGAGTCTAGTGTACGCATGGGGTAGCCCCCACGGCCGAAATGCCTGATAACTAACATGGGGTAGCCCCCACGGCTGGAATGCCGGAGTAACTAGGAATGAACATGTCACGTTTTTAAACTATGGGGTAACCCCCACGGCAGGATGCCAGTAAAGGAAACTGTTTTCGGAATAACTAAAACAAACACCCAACCGTGAACTCACTCAACTAGTTGTTGACTCGTTACTACATGCTTTGCAGGACCGTAGGTACTCAGCTGGAGCTTGCCTGGAGGAGGGTCGTTGTGGGACACGGATTGCTGCGTACTATGTTAAACTTGAAACCATTCGAACTTATGTTTTAACTTTAAGACTTATGCTTCCACCTGCAACTTATCTTGTTTGTTTTGAAACACCAATCGTATGGGTTAAACATTTATAATTACTTATATGCTTGTTCAGTATGATTGGTGGCTGGATCCTGGTCAGTCACGCCTCCAAGCGGTAGTACTCCGCAGGTGGGATTTTGGGGGTGTGACAGGGGTAAACCAGGTAAATCATCAGGAAAGACGTTAGGAAAATCACGAACCACAGGCACCTTATCCATTGCCTTCTTTTACTTTTCCTCCGCTACTACGATGTGTACCAAGAAAGCTTTGTATTTCTTGCGAAGATACTTGCTCGCTTGGATACACGACATGAGTTTGAGATTCTTCTATGCGACTTCACTATAGACACATAATTGATCACCGTTAGCGAGCGAGAAACGAATCTTTTTATCGAAACAAACAACTTCAGTACGATTCTCACGAAGAAAATCCATGCCTACCATGACATCGAAACTACCAAGCTGCATCGGGATAAGATTGATAGGGAAGACGTGATTGTTGAGTTCAAGAGTACAATCACGTAGGACAAAACGAACAGAAACGGTTCTTCCAGTGGCAACTTCAACATCGAACGTCGTAGGGAGATGGGCGCGCTTACGATTTAGGAGCTTTTCGAATTCTAACGACACAAAACAGTTATAGGCTCCAGTATCAAATAAACACGAAGCATATATACCATTGACGAGGAACATACCATTAGCCACGTTGTTATCTGACGTGACCGTGTCGTCCCGATCAGTCAAAAACCCAATTAAACCTAGGTAGCTAGGGTAAGTCGGGTATCGTATCCACGAAGAGCATGTGGTCAGTATCGCACGACCTGTTCGATTAGTTAGACTATTTACAAAAATGTACAATGTGATTATGAACTTTGCTAATTTTTATAAGTTTGTTTGATTTTTGAAAAGAACTCGGAGTGAACCGACAAATTGATATTATTTAAAAGAACTACTTACTAACTAAGACTGCAAACTAAATTATTTAACCGAAAACAAGAATTGGGGGCACGGATCACACCCGGTTCGATAATTGTAAGACCTAGGGTTCCTACATGTTTTAACTTGATTAAATTGCATATAGTGATTAACGGATTACTATCATGAAGCTTAGGTGCCAATTACTATCTACGTCATAGATAACGGACCGTAATGCACTTCGTTACCTCGGACATGTAAATCCTAACCTATGATAAGGCATAAGTGTCACACCCCGACCACGTAAAACAACAAAACGTGGCGGAAACGTCGGGGAGTGTTGTAACAGAATCATTGTTTCACAACCATGGATTAAACAGTTTTGTTTTATTGAATTAAATGTATTACACTACATTGGAATTAGAAACAAAATATGAACAAATAGACTTCCATTGTTATTAAGTCACTAAGGCCTCGTCCATTCCTATGTGAGCGTACACAAATATCATCATCAAACATCATCAACTATGGTACCTGAAACACATGTGAAAATACGTCAGCATAAAAATGCCGGCGAGTACATAGGTTTTATGTGAGTGTCAGATTCATGGCTCGTTTCACATGTTGCAACACTTATATAAAAACCTTATTTTGAAAAGTATAGTATTGCGACATAATTAACCAACTCAAATCAAGTTGGATATGATTTATAAAATCTCGTAGTCATGATTCTTAACTCCAAAACATTTGTTTTATGAAATCAAATTGTAAAACATATCGTAGAAACTCGTTAACAAAACTCATATGGTTTATATTATTCAGAAAACATCATTGTGTGACATCGTTTCAAAATCGTTTACCCAAGTGATCTAGATAACGCAATGATATATAATGTGTTAAAAGCACTTATATATAGGAAGTACCAGCGGTGTATCCACCATGATTTTAACACATTACACCCGCCCTGTTACCTATTCACTTCCCTAACCCAACGGTTCAAACAGTTACAAGTGGTTCACACAATCAAATGGTTACAAATGGTTCAAATCTGTCACACCCCCAAAATCCACACGCGGAGTATCACCGCTTGGGAGCGTGACTGACCAGGATCAAGCCACCAATCATACAGAACATTGTATAAAGTAAAAGTAAATGCAATATAAACCAAACCAATTCCATATGAAAGGTGTTTCCAAAACATAAGTAAGTTGTCATTGTTTAGCGGAAGCGTATTATTGTAAAACCCATAGCAAATAAATGTCAAATATCAAAAGTGTTCAATAAGATGATCAAGATCCAAGCCCCACGACCTGCTCCTTCCTTGTGCAAGCTCCAATATGTACCTAAGGTCCTGCAAGGCATGCAGCAGATAATCAACAAACTAGTTGAGCGAGTTCACAGTTAATAGTTTAGTTTGGGTAATAGTGCGTTCGTTCAGTTAAGTTTCATATCGTATCAGTTCCATCGCGGCCTCCCAGGCATGTGTGCGAAGATTAGGTTCGTTAGTTCGCGACCGTAGTCTTTACTGACCAGGGTGTGTGCGAAGGCAATTGATCAGTTCGCGACCATAGTCTTTACCGACCAGGGTGTGTGCGAAGGCAGTTGAGTAGTTCGTTCGCGACCATAGTCTTTACCGACCAGGGTGTGTGCGAAGGCAGTTCGTAAGCATCAACAGTTTAATCGTTCGTTATAATATCAAAGTATGCACAAATAATCATCCAACCCATTCCCACCCTGGGAACCCATGCCTTGGCTGTGTGAACTCACCTTGGTTTGCTCGGTATGCTAGGTTATGCACTCACAAGAATTTAATCACGTCCTATTGTATGCACGTATAACAAATCAGTTCATGTTCGCAATGATACGCATGCAATTTAATGTTCACATAACAGTCAGTTTGCATAACGGCACAACACGTAGTATTTCACATTAAATCATCAACTAGTATGCACGAATGCAATTATTAACGCTCATCACCAAGCATGGCATGTCAAATAATCAAGCATACATTCCATCTTTCAAAGTACATTCATAGCCATGCATCTTTCGATCCACCCTTATCTTTCGTTCTATGATTAACACAATTATCTTTCGGACCAAAACTATGTTTCGAACTATATGTCATCTTTCGACCATAGCTATCCTTCGGTCCCAACACTATCCTTCGAGTAGTAAGTAACAAACACATCACAATATTCTAGATGCCTTAGTGGCCGACACCTATCCCCACCGCCAAGGATCATTCGACCAAAAAGAAAATGGATACAGTGGCCAATAATGCACAATTTCCTTTTTGATGTGTTAGAGTATTTAGTGAGTTCCATTCTTTTGATTGGACCACTTAGTTTAGTTGGGTTTGAAAAGTTTATAACATATACATAATATGTTTTGAAACAAGCATAGCCGACAAGAATATAGCCGCCCAAAACATAGCCACCCAAAACAATAATATCTATGATATCTATGCACATGTTTTGAAACAACATAGCCGCCCAAACAAAACCATTTGACCGATTGCAACATGTGGCCGACAAGAATATATAGCATAGCTTTCATGTTTCTATTTGACCAAACATATAAGGTTGCTATTTGACCAAAACCTTTAGTGGCTGCAAGATTATGCTCATTGATCCCTAGAAATATGATTGCTACACATGCCAATTAATGGAATGATAAATGTTTTCAATCGGTCCAACCATATCCCATTTCTATATGATATCTCCTATGGACATTATCCCATGAAAGTTAACCGGTAAATAAAATTTGCAGGAATTATATAACAATCATTACAACAATAAATCACCAAGAACTTCAACAACAAAATATACATATAGACATGATGATTATACTACGAGGTTAAGCAGGAAATCCAACAACAAACAATGCACACTAACCGCAATAGGAGGGACACAAGATTGATCGAAAGGAAACAAAAAGCTTGAAGTCGTGAAGCTGCCGTCGCACAGGGAAAGACTTTAGGGTTTTGCCGATTAGAAATATCACGTAAAGGCTAAGAATAAAATATGAAGGGAACTACTGGGCCAAAGCCCAATTGATTTTCGTTGGGCATGCTGGACGAAAACACAAAGGTGTTTTCATCAGGAAGTGTTTTCATGAAAGGGGGGGGGTTTCAAGTGGAAGTGTTTTCGTTAAGGGTGCTTAGCAAGTATTCTAGTTTTATTAGATAAACACATCCCACCAACAAATATATATATATATAAATCACATGACTTATATATATAATGCACACCAAAATATAAAGTATCGACCACAGTACGGTTCCGCATATTATAACGTGTACAATCCAAACAATTAACGTGTAGTAAATGCGACGATAGAAATTGTGGAAATTCGAGTTGTCACATTATCCCCAACTTAGAAGAAAATTCGAGTTGTCACATTATCCCCAACTTAGAAGAAATTTCGTCCCGAAATTTGGTACGCACTCACTGAGGAAGCTAGGTAAGTTATATCGTTCACTGGTTTTTCCTGGGGTGTCACATCATCCCCCCGTTGATTTGGAATTTCGTCCCGAAATTCTGTAGTAGTAGCTTCAGCCTCAGTAGTGGTTGCATTGGTTTCGAATAACTGGGGGTACTTTTCTGTCATCTGGTCTTCGCGTTCCCAGGTGTACTCTGGGCCACGTTTGGAGTTCCAACGAACTCGGACAAGAGGGATTCTCTTGTGTTTGAGGACCTTAACATCCCGGTCCGTGATTTCAACTGGTTCCTCGACGAACTGCAACCGCTCGTCGATAGTGAGTTCCTTTAAAAGGAACTATGAGGGTCTCATCTGACAGGCACTTCTTCAGACTCGACACGTGAAATACATTGTGAACTGCACCGAGTTCAGCTGGTAGGTTCAGTATGTAGGCTACTGGGCCTATTCTTTCAGTGATTTCGAACGGTCCAACAAACCGTAGATTGAGCTTGCCTCGTTTACCAAATTGAACCACACCCTTCCAGGGTGAGACTTTTAATAAAACCCGGTCCCCGACCTGAAATTCCAATGGCTTCTTACGCTTATCCGCGTAGACTTTCTGACGGTCGCGTGCTGCCGCCATGCGTTGTCGTATTTGTGCAATCCGTTCAGTAGCGTCAACTACCATTTCTGGTCCTGTAATCTGACTATCCCCCACCTCTGCCCAACCGAGAGGTGACCGGCATTTACGTCCGTACAATGCCTCGAATGGAGCGGCTTGAATGCTGGTATGGTAACTGTTATTGTACGAGAACTCCACCAAAGGGAGGTGCTTTTCCCAGCCGTTGCCGAAATCGATAACACACGCTCGAAGCATGTCTTCTAGAGTTTGAATAGTTCGCTCAGACTGCCCATCCGTCTGAGGATGATATGCTGTGCTCATGTCTAACCGTGAGCCGAAGGATTTGTGCATCGCTTGCCAAAGCTCTGACGTGAATCGTGCATCGCGATCCGAAATAATAGAAGTGGGCACTCCGTGCCTTGAAACAACTTCTTTCAAGTAGATGTCTGCTAGGGTAGAAAACTTATCCGTTTCTTTGATAGCCAAGAAGTGAGCAGACTTTGTGAGTCGATCAACGATCACCCAAATAATGCCATTCCCATGCTGGGATCTAGGTAAGCCCGTAACGAAATCCATGGAAATTTCTTCCCATTTCCACTGCGGTATCTTGGGCTGCTGAAGTAGACCAGCTGATTTCTGATATTCAACCTTGACTCTCGCACAGGTTAAGCATTTTCCAACGTACGTAGCGATGTGAGCCTTCATACTAGGCCACCAATAAGTAGTGCTGATGCCGTGGTACATTTTATCCGACCCTGGATGTACCGAATAGCGAGACTTGTGAGCTTCATCCATTACAAGTTCGCGTAAACCGCCATAAAGTGGGACCCAAATACGCCCCGTTACGTAGTAAGCGCCGTCTTCCTTTTGTTCCATGCGTTGCCTTGAGCCGCGTAAGGCTTCAGCTTTGACGTTTTCGGGTTTCAGAGCTTCCATCTGAGCAGCTCGTATCTGAGAGGGAAGACTAGACTGAATAGTAAGCTGTAACGCTCGCACGCGCTTCGGTAGAGTGTCTTTCCGACTGAGGGCATCAGCCACAACATTGGCCTTGCCTGGATGATACTTGATGGCGCATTCATAGTCGTTTAGAAGTTCAACCCATCTCCGTTGACGCATATTCAAATCCTTTTTGCTTAAGAATATGCTCGAGACTCCTGTGATCGGTGTAAATCGTGCACCTGGTACCGTACAGGTAGTGTCGCCATATCTTAAGCGCGAAAACAACAGCTCCCAGCTCTAAATCGTGCGTCGTGTAGTTTCGTTCATGAACCTTGAGTTGCCGCGAAGCGTATGCAATAACTTTATCCCGCTGCATCAATACGCAACCAAGCCCCTGTATCGATGCGTCACAATAAACCACGAAGTCATCTGTGCCCTCTGGCAATGAAAGAATAGGTGCGCTGCAAAGCCTATCCTTTAAGTACTGAAAAGCGGTCTCTTGCGTATTACCCCATCTGTAAACGACACCTTTTTGTGTTAGCATAGTAAGTGGTTGCGCGATCTTTGAGAAGTCTTTAATAAATCGCCTGTAGTAACCCGCCAAACCCAAGAATTGGCGTATTTCTGTCGGTGTACGTGGTACTGGCCAGTTTCTGATCGAATCAACCTTGGATGGATCGACATGAATCCCATCCTTGTTCACCACATGGCCTAAGAAGTGGACTTCACGAAGCCAGAAGTCGCATTTTGAAAACTTTGCGTACAATTGCTCTTTTCGAAGAAGTTCCAAGATAAGACGTAAGTGCTGCTCGTGTTCCTCCTGACTCTTGGAGTAGATCAGAATGTCGTCGATGAAAACAATGACGAACTTGTCGAGATAGGGTTTGCACACCCTGTTCATAAGATCCATGAAGACTGCAGGCGCGTTCGTAAGCCCGAATGGCATGACAAGAAACTCGTAATGACCGTAGCGAGTTCTGAAAGCGGTTTTGGAGACGTCCTCATCCCGGACTCTCAGCTGATGATACCCTGACCTTAAATCAATCTTGGAATAGTAACACGACCCTTGCAACTGGTCGAATAGGTCATCCATGCGCGGAAGAGGATAACGGTTCTTCACCGTCACCTTATTAAGTTCACGGTAGTCGATACACATCCTGAATGTTCCGTCTTTGTTCTTCACAAATAATACTGGAGCTCCCCAAGGCGAAGAGCTTGGGCGAATAAAGCCCTTTTCCAAGAGCTCTTGCAGCTGCTTCGACAGTTCTTCCAGTTCGGTTGGAGCTAAACGATACGGTGCGCGAGCTATAGGTGCTGCTCCAGGAGCCAACTCAATCCGAAACTCGACTTGACGATGAGGAGGTAAACCAGGTAAATCTTCAGGAAACACCTGAGGGAAATCACGTACAACTGGGATATCCTCCAGCTTCCTTTCCTTTACGCAAACATTTCTGCGTCTTCAAGTAAGAGATGATGCCAACCACGGCACCACTCTTGTCGCCTTGAACTTCGAGAGGTTCTTGACCAGAACGAGGAATACGAACAATCTTTTCTTTGCATAGGATTTCTGCTTGCTGTTGCTGCTGGCGATTCCGATTTGCAAGCCGTGGGCTCCTGAATCCTTAGTTTCTGCTGTGCTCTGGCGGTCACTATTCTTGTGCTGCTGCTGTGCTTGAGACCGAACGGTAGCTGAACCCTTGCTGGAATACCTATCCCATTTCCGCTTGTTGTCACTAGGAGTAGCGGGAGTAGCAGAAGTGGTAGCGGTAGTAATAGCGCTGATACAACTAGGCAGCCTGTTCTGTTCCACCGCCTGATCCGTGAGGCGATAAGCAAGACACCGAATGTCTTGAATGTTGTCGAGGTTAGCCGATGTAGCATAGCTCTGAATTTCTGAGGCTAGACCCTTGCGATACAATTCGATATGCTTGCTTGGAGGGTCCACCATGGTTGGACACAAGATGGCCAATTCGTTCGTCCGTTTCGTATAAGCATCAATTCCTGACCCCGTCATTTTCAAATGGTAAGGCTCCACTTCCAACTCGTGGATGTCATCACGCGTGCAGTATTCCCTTTTAATGCATTCTTGAAATCATTCCAGGGTGTGGCGTTAGCAGCTGCCAACCCTAAGATCTGCACTTGTGCGTTCCACCAAGTGAGCGCAATCCCTTCAAGTGCGCCAGTGGCGAACTTCACCCTGCGAGCCTCAGGGCATTCACACATCTCGAAAACCGACTCGAGCTTTTCAACCGATGGAGTAGTCCCACTGCTCCTTCCGTGCCACTGAATGTGCTTGGACGATTGTCTATGAAGTTCTTGAATGTGCAGACAGGTTGCTATGCGTTCCGACCCGTTGCGCGAGAAAGATAGGTCAAGGTTAAGCGCGGGAGTTGGGTCACGAGAGTAGGATCTAACATCCTAGAATGGGTCTGGAATAGCAGGTTATACCTCCTGCTTGTGCGGCTGCAAGTGCCGCAGCAACTTGTTCGTTAATGAGAGCCGTCAACTGGGCTTGAGTCATGTCAACACGTCCAGATATGATCGAACAGTAAAGGTAGCATAAGTAAGAATGGTTCACGAATAGTGCGATGACAGAAGAGTGTAAGCACGTATGTGTTCTCAAGCAATAACAAGTTGTGAGCAAAGTAATGTAAGCATACTACGAGCAAGTTCTATGCAATTCTATCAAACAGGTAATAAACATGAACCTTATTACCTAGGAGGTTGAGTCTTGCACGTGGAGCGAAGCGTCGTTGTGGATCATTGAGAGCACTGTTCTGGTTATAGTCTGGTTTTAATAAAACGTTTTTCCATATTAAAACCAAGTTCTCTATAACCAATGGCTCTGATACCAATCTGTCACACCCCCAAAATCCACACGCGGAGTATCACCGCTTGGGAGCGTGACTGACCAGGATCAAGCCACCAATCATACAGAACATTGTATAAAGTAAAAGTAAATGCAATATAAACCAAACCAATTCCATATGAAAGGTGTTTCCAAAACATAAGTAAGTTGTCATTGTTTAGCGGAAGCGTATTATTGTAAAACCCATAGCAAATAAATGTCAAATATCAAAAGTGTTCAATAAGATGATCAAGATCCAAGCCCCACGACCTGCTCCTTCCTTGTGCAAGCTCCAATATGTACCTAAGGTCCTGCAAGGCATGCAGCAGATAATCAACAAACTAGTTGAGCGAGTTCACAGTTAATAGTTTAGTTTGGGTAATAGTGCGTTCGTTCAGTTAAGTTTCATATCGTATCAGTTCCATCGCGGCCTCCCAGGCATGTGTGCGAAGATTAGGTTCGTTAGTTCGCGACCGTAGTCTTTACTGACCAGGGTGTGTGCGAAGGCAATTGATCAGTTCGCGACCATAGTCTTTACCGACCAGGGTGTGTGCGAAGGCAGTTGAGTAGTTCGTTCGCGACCATAGTCTTTACCGACCAGGGTGTGTGCGAAGGCAGTTCGTAAGCATCAACAGTTTAATCGTTCGTTATAATATCAAAGTATGCACAAATAATCATCCAACCCATTCCCACCCTGGGAACCCATGCCTTGGCTGTGTGAACTCACCTTGGTTTGCTCGGTATGCTAGGTTATGCACTCACAAGAATTTAATCACGTCCTATTGTATGCACGTATAACAAATCAGTTCATGTTCGCAATGATACGCATGCAATTTAATGTTCACATAACAGTCAGTTTGCATAACGGCACAACACGTAGTATTTCACATTAAATCATCAACTAGTATGCACGAATGCAATTATTAACGCTCATCACCAAGCATGGCATGTCAAATAATCAAGCATACATTCCATCTTTCAAAGTACATTCATAGCCATGCATCTTTCGATCCACCCTTATCTTTCGTTCTATGATTAACACAATTATCTTTCGGACCAAAACTATGTTTCGAACTATATGTCATCTTTCGACCATAGCTATCCTTCGGTCCCAACACTATCCTTCGAGTAGTAAGTAACAAACACATCACAATATTCTAGATGCCTTAGTGGCCGACACCTATCCCCACCGCCAAGGATCATTCGACCAAAAAGAAAATGGATACAGTGGCCAATAATGCACAATTTCCTTTTTGATGTGTTAGAGTATTTAGTGAGTTCCATTCTTTTGATTGGACCACTTAGTTTAGTTGGGTTTGAAAAGTTTATAACATATACATAATATGTTTTGAAACAAGCATAGCCGACAAGAATATAGCCGCCCAAAACATAGCCACCCAAAACAATAATATCTATGATATCTATGCACATGTTTTGAAACAACATAGCCGCCCAAACAAAACCATTTGACCGATTGCAACATGTGGCCGACAAGAATATATAGCATAGCTTTCATGTTTCTATTTGACCAAACATATAAGGTTGCTATTTGACCAAAACCTTTAGTGGCTGCAAGATTATGCTCATTGATCCCTAGAAATATGATTGCTACACATGCCAATTAATGGAATGATAAATGTTTTCAATCGGTCCAACCATATCCCATTTCTATATGATATCTCCTATGGACATTATCCCATGAAAGTTAACCGGTAAATAAAATTTGCAGGAATTATATAACAATCATTACAACAATAAATCACCAAGAACTTCAACAACAAAATATACATATAGACATGATGATTATACTACGAGGTTAAGCAGGAAATCCAACAACAAACAATGCACACTAACCGCAATAGGAGGGACACAAGATTGATCGAAAGGAAACAAAAAGCTTGAAGTCGTGAAGCTGCCGTCGCACAGGGAAAGACTTTAGGGTTTTGCCGATTAGAAATATCACGTAAAGGCTAAGAATAAAATATGAAGGGAACTACTGGGCCAAAGCCCAATTGATTTTCGTTGGGCATGCTGGACGAAAACACAAAGGTGTTTTCATCAGGAAGTGTTTTCATGAAAGGGGGGGTTTCAAGTGGAAGTGTTTTCGTTAAGGGTGCTTAGCAAGTATTCTAGTTTTATTAGATAAACACATCCCACCAACAAATATATATATATATAAATCACATGACTTATATATATAATGCACACCAAAATATAAAGTATCGACCACAGTACGGTTCCGCATATTATAACGTGTACAATCCAAACAATTAACGTGTAGTAAATGCGACGATAGAAATTGTGGAAATTCGAGTTGTCACATTATCCCCAACTTAGAAGAAAATTCGAGTTGTCACATTATCCCCAACTTAGAAGAAATTTCGTCCCGAAATTTGGTACGCACTCACTGAGGAAGCTAGGTAAGTTATATCGTTCACTGGTTTTTCCTGGGGTGTCACAAAATCAATCAAATGGTTACAAATGGTTCGCATATATCAAATGATTACCAATGGTTCGCATACATCAAATGGTTACAAATGGTTCGAATAGTTCAAAATGTAAAACAATGGGCTAGCATGTTAAGTGAACATACATAGCAAAACATAATGAAATCATGTACTAATAGTGTACTAATGAACATAGCAAGTATATGATATGAAAACATGGAAAGCATGAAAGTAGCAAGTAGGCACATGTGTTTCACCCCAAAACGTTTGAAAAACAGTAAAAGAGGGGACTATGTACTCACTTGAGAATGCTTAGAAGTCTTGAATAACTACCAAGCAAAGCTAGAGGGATCACGGAAATCAATCGGCACCTAATATAAGTAACTACGTAAATAAACCGGACCTAAATCGGAAGATCGGATAGGATGAGGTTTCGTAAACCAAATGAGTATTGGAACTCATATGATATGGTTTAACAAAGCCTACATACTAAATCGAAACCTAACCTAACCTACATACTAAATCGAAACCTAACCTAAGTAAACTCGCGTTAGGGTCCTAGGAAGGTTATAGTCTAGGTCAAAGCATTACTAATAAACTAATTCCCTATAACCATTGGCTCTAATACCAACTTTTCTGTCACACCCCGACCACGTAAATCAATAAAACGTGGCGGAAACGTCGGGGAGTGTTGTAACAGAATCATTGTTTCACAACCATGGATTAAACAGTTTCGTTTTATTGAATTAAATATATTACAATTCATTGGAATCTGAAACAAAACATGTACAAATAGTCTTTCATTGTTATTAAGTCACTAAGGCCTCGTCCAATCCTATGTGAGAGTACACAAATATCATCATCAAGCATCATCAACTATTGTACCTGAAACACATGTGAAAATACGTCAGCATAAAAATGCCGGCGAGTACATAGGTTTTATATGAGTGTCAGATTCGTGGCTCGTTTTACATATTGCAATACTTATTTAAAAACCTTATTTTGAAAAGTATAGTATTGAGCCATGATTAACCAACTCAAATCAAGTTGATTATAATTTATAAAATCTCGTAGCCATGATTTTTAACTCCAAAACATTTGTTTGATTAAACCCCGATGGTAAATCGTTTTTGAAATAAAAACTCGAATAGTATATATATATCGTTCGAAAAACCTTATAATATAACTTTGTTTTGATAACCTTGCCCAAGTGATCTAGATAACGCAACGATATGTAATGTGTTAAAAGCACTTATATATAGGAAGTACCAGCGGCGTATCTACCATGCTTTTAGCACATTACACCCGCCCCGTTACCTAATCACTTCCCTAACCCAACGGTTCAAACAGATTTCAAACGGTTCATGTCAATCAATAGTTACAAACGGTTCACGCAGTTCAATAGTTACAAATGGTTCACATAATTCAACGGTTAAAAACAGTTCACATAATTCAACGGTTACAAACGGTTCACATAATTCAACGGTTACAAACGGTTCACATAATTCAACGGTTACAAACGGTTCACATAATTCAACGGTTACAAACGGTCACATAGTCAAATGGCTACAAACGGTTCAATCAGTTCAAAATGTAGAACAATGTATCCATATGCTGGATGAGCATATGCAACAAAATGTAATGCAAAACAAGGTGCTAGCATGCTAAGTGAACATACATAGCATAAAATCTAAGTTAAAACAATGTACTAAGTATGCATACAATGGACATACATAGCATAAACCACGCAATGAAATCATGTACTATAGTGTACTAAGGAACATAGCAAGTATATGATGTAAAAACATGAAAGTAACAAGTAGGCACATGTGTTTCACCCCAAAATGTTTGAAAACAGTAAAAGAGGGGACTATGTACTCACTTGGGATTGCCTAATAGTCTTGAGAATAAGACCAAATAAGGCTTCAAGGATCACGAATCAACCAACACCTAATATAGGTAACTATGTTAATAACGGATCCTAAATCGGGAGATAGGATAGAATGAGGTTCTATAAATCAAATGAGTATTTGAACTCATATGGTATGATTTAATAGACCTTACATTCTGATTTGAAAGTCTACCAATGTGCTTTTGACCCGTTTCGACCCATTATGGTAGTATAAGCAACTATAATGCATCGTTTGTGTAAAACTATGCTCGGATGGTTAAATTTGTGCTATGCCAAGTCTTACATGCCCAATTATCCCTAAACATGTTACTAAATCAGATTATATGTCAAAAATATGTTCACATATGCAAATTACAGATTTATGCTTCAAAAGGGCATTTTGGTCATTTCCTATGGGCACACAAGCTAACTAGCAAATGACTAACCAATCCTACGTGATCATAAGGTATAACCTCAGAGGTTATTCCCTATGCAACTATGATCACTAAGCAAGCTTGATCGGATCCTAAAGATTGACCAAACGGGTCGGGTTTGAAAGTGTAAGCGGTTGTCTAGACCGCTTAACTTACGACCCTAAACAAGCACTAAACTAATAGTGACGAGTTAAACATGTCAAAACATGTTTAACCTACTTAGAAAACTGATTTGGTATCAAAACAAAGTGTTTGCTACCTAAAAGTAGTTCAGTGGCAAAATGCGTGCTAAAACGCATTTTTACTGAAACTTTGACTCGTCACTACGCCTAGTTAACGTGGTAATCAGTAGGTATAATCGCTAAGGATTATAACCATCGTGATTACAATCACGTTACAAAGTTCAAATGAACTTTGCGTTGACCATCGACTGGTCAAACTGAAAGTCAAACACTGTTTGACTTTTTAAGCTAGAAAGCAATAAAAGAATGAAAGAAGGCTTAGAAAAGGTCCTTGCTTGAACTTGATCTTATAAATTCTCAGGTATGAAGTTAATAAACCCCAACTTAGAGAATTTTAGATCAAGTGTGAGGAATTCAAATGAAAGGGCCTTGCTATTTATAGTAGTTGATGAAGAACAAGATCATGACACATGTTTATGTAACCTCCAAGCAAAAATCTCAACCATACAAGTGTTTGATGCAGGTTCAAAGCCTTGGAGAGGTCTTAACTTGGTTAACACACCAAAAAAATTGCATAAACAGTCCCTGATCTATCAACAGAATGCTGGAATTCATATTCTGGTCGCTGGGCATCTCACACGGCCCGCATAAGGTATGGGGGGACACTTACACGGCCCGGCTGGCCCTCCCAGATCAGCATAAGTTTCATGTAATTACAGTTTAGGTCCCTGCACATGGTTTAAGCTCATTTCAGGCCCTTTCGACCCCCGTTAAGCCATTTTCAAGGCTCTACAAGGTCATTAAAGTTTAGAGGACTCAAAATATGTGTTGGTGCATATATGTCTGTCGACTTCGTCTTGTATCGAGTCTAGGATTAGAGTTGTTAGATCAGGGCACGTTGTACGAGAATATAGCAGTTTTAGGTGTTTTATTGTTCTGATTCCGCTTGAATGCTTGATTCCGCTTGAAAGGGAGTTGTGCACTTTCAAGCGAAATCACAATATATGTGATTCCGCTTGAACTGCTCCTGGACACTTTCAAGCAGAACCCTGTTCCCTATAAATACCTTCAAGCGTAATCATTTGGTAACGATCTTAGTTTCCGGTACCGAGGTGCTGCCAAAGTGTCGTTTGACTGTAAACTGTTATTCATCAATATACAAGGCAATATTAAGTGAAACAAGCTGTTTTTCAAGTCCGTTTCTTAGTTTCCGCCTCTGAAACGGATAAGAGCTCTTCCGATTGACTCGTTTGTGTCACGAATCGATCCTACAAGTGGTATCAGAGCTCAGGAAGAAGAGTTCTTTCCAAAACAGCCTCATTTTCTGACTTCTACACCTTCTTTCTTAAACTGAACAAGATTTAACGGTTAAAATCGGCCAAAAGCGAAATACCCTTCTAACTGTTTGGAGCGGAATCAAGTCAAAAATTGAAGCGGAGTCACAGACAAATTTTTTCACAGATTGTATAAAATTGCATTTTAACAAAGCCTTGAAAGAATCAGATTAAAATTCGGTTTAAAAATGGCAGAAATGGACCTTAGACTAGATTCCGCTTGAACGAACATCTGAGGTTCCGCTCGAGATTACTTAATTCCGCTTGAAAAGTTTCAAGAGAAACCTGATATTCCGCTCGAAAGTGCACTGGTTCCACTTCAAACTGCTTAATTGGTTATTCCGATTGAGAGTTGCTGGTGATTTCGCTTCAAATAGTTCAGTCGGTATTCCGCTTGAAATTGTGTTTTGGTATTCCGCTTGAAACAGTGTTGAGCTATTCCGCTTGAAACTTAGTTGGGTGATTCCGCTCCAACTTGTTATTCCGCTTGAAGTTAACTGTTTTTGAAAAACGTGTTACCGAATCATGGCTGAAGAGTTCTACAATGCATTTGCAACACCCGTTGCTCCTGTTACTGCTGCTGAAACATTGTACAGTGAAAATGAGACGGGAACTCATCAGAAACCACCGAAACTGATGTACATTGAAGATTTTCAGGGTTGGAAAAATCGATTCGAGAACTGGGTGCAAGCTTATAAATTTGATGCATGGTGTTCACTGCTGAAAGATTACGAGAGACCAAAGAATGAACGTGGGATTGAAAAAGCTATTGTTGACTATTCAGAAAGTGACAAGTTAAAGTTTACAAGTGAGAAAATGATGATCAGTATTCTTCAACAAGCGATAAAAGAAGATATTTTTATTTTGCTTCAACATAATGGTACAGCTAGATCAATATGGGAGGTTTTGATTCAGATATTTAGAGGGAGTGCAGATATGATCAAAAACAAAAAGGCATTATTGAAGAAATCGTTTGACATGTTTACAGCTTTTGATCATGAAACAACAAAGCAGACTATTGATAGATACTGTCATCTGGTACTAGAAATGGGAAGATTGGACATTAAGAAAGAGGATGATGAGTGGGTCGATAAACTAGCTGAGGCTTTACCACATAATAAGTGGGGAACTTATTTGATGATTGTGAAACTCATGAGAAAGTCCGAGAGTATGAATTTGGCACAATTCATTCAGAAAATTGAAGAACAGGAGCTGGATATTCAAAAGACAGCTATCATGACAAATCCAAATGCTAAACAGGATGTTAGTTTGTACTACCGTGGGAACAAGTTTGAGGCTACTCCCAGCCAAAGTCCAAAGATTAGTACTGCTTTTAGTGCTGATGGTTCTTCAAGTCCAAATGTTAGCACTACAACTCAAAGTGGTGGATATTCTTCATCATTTTCAAGTTTTGATCCAAACAGCACAACATCAAGTCCTCAACAGCAGAATTCTACAAATCTGCAGTGTAATGTCACATTGAACATTCAAAATGGTCAACATCTTTCTCCAGAGCTGGCTAAACAACACATGGCATCTCTTGTCGCCATGTTAGAGTCGTATGAAAGCTTAGTTGCTGGAAGAATTGGAAATCCGATGCTTACAAAAGAAGATTATGACCAAATTGATGCAGAGGAACTTGAGTTGATGGATGTGAAATGGTGTTTGGCTAGTGCTTGTAGGAGAGTAGAAAAGTTTCAACAAATTACTGGCAGAGATGAGTTTCGAGGAATGGCTACTTCTCCTTTGGGATTTGACAAGTCTAAAGTTACCTGTTTCTGTTGAAAAGGAAAGGGTCATTTTAAACGAGAGTGTAAAAACCAAGAAGCAACAGGGAATCAATTTTTCATCAGATTGAGCAACAACCATCATCTTCTAGTGCCATTGACAATGGAAAGAAAAAAGCTTTAATCATTCATCAAGATGATGAAAAGGTTGCAGAGGGTTTTATTTGGGACAAATACATACCTGGTTCAGCTCTTGTTGCCCGAGTTCTGGAAGATGAAGTTAGTCAGAAAAGAATTCCGATTTTTCCAGATCTTGGAAGTGATGTTGATACTGATGATGAGGAAGAATATCTTAACAAATGTAGAAAAAGCATTGATCCTGACAGCTTTAATTTTTTCTATGCAGATAAAGTTGAGATGCTGAATCAAAAGAAGATTGACAGATTGAAGAGAGAGCTGGAAGCAGCAATGTTACTCGCTGATGAAAAGGCAAAGACAGAAGCTGGAGAAACAAAAGTTGAAGCAGTGACTGAGAATGCAATAGATAAAATTGTTGAAGTGGAGAAAGTGATAGAGAAAATAGTTGAAGTTGAAAAAGTTGTCGAAGTGGAGAAGATTGTTGAAATAGTGAAAAATTTGGCCGATTTTAACCGTTAAATCTTGTTCAGTTTAAGAAAGAAGGTGTAGAAGTCAGAAAATGAGGTTGTTTTGGCAAGAACTCTTCTTCCTGAGCTCTGATACCACTTGTAGGATCGATTCGTGATCCAAACGAGTCAATTGGAAGAGCTCTTATCCGTTTTAGAGGCGGAAACTAAGAAACGGACTTGAAAAACAGCTTGTTTCACTTAATATTGCCTTGTATATTGATGAATAACAGTTTACAGTCAAACGGCACTTCGGCAGCACCTCGGTACCGGAAACTAAGATCGTTACCAAATGATTACGCTTGAAGGTATTTATAGGGAACATGGTTCCGCTTGAAAGTGTCCAGGAGCAGTTTAAGCGGAATCACATATATTGTGATTTCGCTTGAAAGTGCACAACTCCCTTTCAAGCGGAATCAAGCATTGAAGCGGAATCAGAACAATAAAACACCTAAAACTGCTATATTCTCGTACAACGTGCCCTGATCTAAAATTCTAATCCTAGACTTGATACAAGACGAAGAAGACAGACGTATATGCACCAATGCTCGGAAAACTCTCGGATGTCGGTTCGTTTGGTCGTACGATCACGTTGTTCGTTAAATTACGACGAAACTCGAACGGACGCGAAAACGAACCAAATTAAGCGACGAGCGGTATTTTTGCATGCCGATCACTAAAATAAAAATATTTTAGTGTGTACAAAAATTTTGGATGTCCAGATGTGGTCAGAACGTAAGATATGCACGAAAGTGCAAACTTACGCCGTTTTTGACACTTTTAGTCCCTGAAAGATCATATAAGCATGTTTTCGCACACGAACCTATCAAAGCTTGTTTCTAAGCTATGTTTAGGTTATTTATGGTATGTTTAACTTATGATGAAGTTCCGGATTGTTCGTTACAGTACAAATCGGCATACTTTCGCAGTTTGTCGAATTTAGTCCCTGTAAGCGAATAAACTTGATTTCGGCATACCAAACCATCCAAAACTTATTTCTAAGTTATGTAAAGGTTATTTAAGGTATGTTAAGCCTATGTCACTATTCCGGAGTGCTTGTTGCATTAAACTGGTTATATTTACGCATCAGATCGCGTATAACCTTCTAGAAAGCGATTTAAAGCCCGAAATCGAACAAGAATTGATATGTGCAAATGATACACATATTTTCACAAATCCCAAGTATGAAACACAATATTTCATTGGTTTGGTATTTGTTTGACGGTCACAGTGACACAGGTGTCACAAGACGCATATGGGATTCCTGTCATTCATTCTTGCTCATCCTTACATTGAGACGCACTCAATATTGTCCTCTCTTGAATAGGTACCAAACCTTTCTTAGAGTTCTCCATCTAGAACCTTTTCAAGACTTTGTCAATGTATGCACTTTAGTTTAAACCTATCAAGCACCTTGATCTATTCCTATAGATCTTTATTCCCAAAATATAGGTGACTTCACTAATATCCTTAATGGAAAAACAACTTTCAAGCCAGGTTTTACACCTTCCATGGTTGGAATGTCATTTCCAAATAGTAGAATGTCATCGACATACAATACTAAGAAAGTGATGATGCTCCCACTAGCTTTCTTATACACAAGCTTCATCGACGTTCTTGATGAATCCAAAATTCTCAATTTCTTCATCAAAACGATGATTTCAACTTCTAGATGCTTGTTTCAATTCATAGATTGATTTCTTTAACTTGCATACTTTGTCAGAATGTTTTGGATCGACAAAAACTTCAGGATGAACTATATAGACATCTTCCTCAGGATATCTATTAATAAAAAGCCGTTTTGACATCCATTTGCCAAATCTCATAATCGTATTATGCAGGTATGGAAAATAATATCCTAATTGACTTTAGCATCGCCACGGGCGAGAAGGTCTCATCATAATCAAACCTTTGAGTTTGATTGAAACCTTTTGCTACAAGTCTTGCTTTATAAGTATCCAAGTTAGCATGCATATCTATTTTCTTCTTGAAAACCCACTTACTTCTAACTACTTTGGAGTTAAGAGGTGGCATAACCAATTTCCAAACTTGGTTGTCATACATGGATTGCATCTCTACGTTCATGGCTTCAAGCCATTTGTCTTAATCGAATTTTGACATTGTATCATGGTATGTGGTTGGTTCACCCGAATCTACCACGTAGTATCCATCCATGAAAAATCTATATCTTTCAGGTGGACTACCAATTCTACCAGATCTGCAAACGTTTTTGTGTGTATTGATCAACCACTTTGTCACACCCCCAAAATCCACACACGGAGTATCACCGCTTGGGGGCGTGATTGACCAGGATCAAGCCACCAATCATATTGAACATAACATATAATTAAAAGTAGTTTATGAAATCCAACACAATACAATTGGTGTCCAAACAAAACATAGTTTAAGTAGCGGAAGCATAATATGAAAACCCAACATAAGTATCAAGTTCAAAATGTCTTAATGTTTTTAACATGGAATCCACTGTGCATGTCCCACAACGACTGCGCCTCCTAGTGCAAGCTCCATGAGTACCTAGCGTCCTGCAAGGCATGCAACAGAGAGTCAACAACAAGGTTGAGCGAGTTCACAGTTGATTGCTCAGCTAAAGAGTTCTTTTCGGAAATTGTAAGTTCGTTTCATAACCATGCGTTACCCAGTAACCTTGTTCCCAAATCTTGTCAATAATGAGTGGGGGCTTCCCATATTGAATGCTACTAGACTAGTCGTATCTATAGGTGTCCTTCCCAATCCAAGGATAGTGGTAAGTATGAGTTTACGTAGGTATTACGTAAGTTCCCTTCCCAATCCGAGGACAGTAGTACGTAGCGAGTACGTAGTTTTAGCGCTGGTGTCCTTCCCTATCCGAGGACAGTAGTACGTAGGTTTTACGTAGGTTTAACACTGGTGTCCTTCCCAAACCGAGGACAGTAGTACATAGGTTTTACGTAGGTTTTAGCACTGGCGTCCTTCCCAATCCGAGGACGGTGGTAAGTAGTCTAGTAATGATGAAAGTACGGGTAGTCATTCAATCCCATTCCCAACCCACCGGGAATCGCATGCCTTGGTAAGAGTGTGAACTCACCTTGGTTTGCTCGGCAGAACCTGAAAAGGTCACTTGAGGTAAATGGGGTCAACCACATCCTAACATGGTTACCATACAAGTCAGGTCTATGTTCAAGTGGAGCACATAAGTTTACACAGAACTAGCAGGTTATGAACATGTATTGATCATGGTAATATGTTAACAGTAATGCAACAAATTCCGGACTTGTGCGACTTAAATAATTGGGCTCGCACAAGTTTAAGAGCCTTGTGCGATTCACATCACGTTGTGTGATCCAACATAAACCCGACCCAACCATTAAGAAGCCCAACAACATACTTGGCCCAATTAATGACAAACAGTGACCTTGTGCGATCCAGACGACTTGTGCGATCCAGTTGGGTTGTGCGAGTGGATATTGGGCTTTAAGGCCCAACAGTCCGATTGTTTATGTGTGGCCCAAGCCTTGTTCGATGGGCACTGTCTTGTGCGATCCACAAGTCTTGTGCGATCATGCATGTCCTGGTTGTACACTGTGCTCTATGTGATTGTACTCAGCTTGTGCGATGCACCTTGTGCGATCAGATCAGGCCTTGTGTGACCTGATCTTGTGCGACTGACAAACTTGTGCGATTGGTTATATGATTCCCTAAAATCATGCAAGTTAGTTACTAGTTCCAATCAATTCGTTTGACCAAATTAACAGTTTCCATATTTGCAATTTATCAATCAACACAATCAACAGTTTCCATCCAAACCAATAATCGATCAAATCAAGCAATCATCATGATGATTCGTATAAACCCTAATTAATCATAGTCATGAACAATCATCAAACATTCAATTCGGATCATCAGATTAGTGAACTTTTATATCAATATGCAAATCCTAACCATCATGCAACCACTTCGATTATCAGATGACAACAGCCGATTATATATGTTCGGTTCTAAATCTAGATCATGCATTCCGAATCATTTGAATATCATCAAGTGAGCTGATTATTATGAACATCAAACCCTAGCAGTTTACATCATAATCAAACACCTAACATCCCTAAATCATCATGTATAGCATGTAAGCCAACATATCAACAATCATACAATCAAAGTAATACACTAACCGATTAGAAAGTAGAACAAGGATGATCCAAACCAAAGCTTAGAGAGAGATGGGGGGTGTTGCCGTCAACTTTGAGAGGAGAGTAAGAGAGTAGGGTTTTGATGTGTAAAGTGTTTAGCAAACAATGAAGAGTATACCCCCTCCTCATGAGGTTATGCGACATAAGGAATTGGGCCGAATCCATCATGGGCTGCCCATTAGTTTCGGATGCAAAGAGTGTGGCCCAAATGGGCTTGTGCGAGCGGCGAAGTGTTGTACGTTTGGGCTCAATTATTTACATACATTCGTTACACATAAACAGATAACATAACATTCAATTAATCAACCAAGTTCATATAATCACATCACGTTCACATACGTTACATTAAACACAAAGATAGGTTCGAATTACGAGTTGTCACATTGTCCCCAAGTTGAAAGAAATTTCGTCCCGAAATTTAGCATGCGGTTACTGAGGAAGCTAGTTGTGTTGTTTAGTTTACTGGTTTTCCTGGGGTGTGACACACTTGACCGTTTTCAACAACCTCTTGTTGAGTGCTAGTATCAACCAAACGTGTATCGGCTTGTGGTTCTCGATCCTCATCAAGTTCCAATGTTCTACTAATTCCTTCCACAAGGAACTTAGCTTCCAAGAACTCAGCCTTTTGAGCAACAAATACTTTTGCTCTGTTGGATCGTAGAAGTAATATCCTATACCATCTTTAGGATATCCTAAACTTATTTGAGGTGTGTTGCTTCACGTAAGCTTCACAATCTCATACCTTCAAATATGATAATGATGGAGCCCTTCCATGCCATATTTCAGAAGGTGTCTTATCCACTTTCTTGGTTTGGGCCACATTGAATGTACGGGTCGCGGAGAGCAAAGCGTAACCCCAAATTGGTAGAGATAATGTGCTCCTAGCCATCATAGATTGAACCATATCTAAATAGAGTTCGATTCCTCCTCTATCAGAACGAAGAACTTTGATTGAGTTGATGTTGTACTTCACCTTTTGTAGGCTTTGAACGTTTCAAAACTTCATCTTTGTGTCAAGTACATATAACCACAACTACTATAGTTGTTGGTAAAAGTAATGAAGCATCTTTCACCATTTCTAGTCATTGGCTCAAAAGGATCACATACATCCGAATGTATGATACCTAATAAATCTTTTGCCCTTTCCCACTAGGGGTTTTCTTAGTCATTTTACCTTGTAAACTAGATTCACATGTATCAAATGAACCAACTTCATTTGTCTCCAAAAGACCATTCTTTTGAAGTGTTTGTATGCGATTCTTTTAATATAACCAAGGCGATAATGCCAAAGATAGGTCTTACTCAAATCCATTTTGAGTTTCTTGGAGATTGCTTGGTACATTTAACTATCAGATGATGTATTATCATGAACCAATTCATAAATACCATTTGAAAGCATAGCTTTAAAGTAAAACATGTCATTCATCGAAATATAAATGTCATTGTTTACAAACTTTAAATCAAAACCATATTGTCTTATAAGGGAAACTTGAATAATGTTCCTAGTCAAACTAGGAGCATTCAAAACATTATTAAAACAATTTCCAAACCATTTGGAAGTTTCAAAACATAGTTTCCTTGGGCTTCAACTTGAACTTTCGTTCCAATGCCCATGAAGAGATTAATGTCTCCCTTTTGTAATGCTCATTTCTTTTGAACCCGTTGCAACAAATTGCAAACATGAGTTCCACATTCGGTATCTAATACCCATGTGTTAGAAGAAATAATATTAAGGTCAATATATTTCATAAAGATTGTACCTGAGGTTTGCCCTGCATCCCTCTTATTTTTCAACTCTTTGAGATAGGTTGGACAATTCCTTTTCAAATGCCCTATCTCACCACACTCAAAGTATGGATCGTTCGTGGAAACCTTTGCCTTTTCTTCTTTTGGTTTCGGTGGTTCCGCTTTAGTCTTTCTTTTTCCTTTCCCTTTGATGTGCCCGTTTCCATTTGCAACATTTGCTTTGGTATCGGGGTGATGCTCTTTCTAGTTGCCACCCTCATTGATCGTTAGAATGGATAAAGCTCTTTTACCCATATTGAGCCTTTCAAAGCGATCAATGTGGCTTTTCATCTTAAGGACATAAGATGAGACCGATTGGGTAATCATGTCGTACGCTCATGATGTTCAAAAATCCTTTTGAATCTCGGGAATCATAATTCCTAATCATGAGGCAAGAGGCTTGCATAGTATCCTCGATATACTTAATCCAATCGTTATAGGCATCCTTATCTTCCATAAGATGTTTATCGGGATTAGGATCGTTCAACACATAGGATATCTTTTCTTACTTGAGAACGATTCTTAAGTTTTGACGTTAATCCATAAAGTGTTTTGATTGAGACGATTCTTTTCAAGGATTACTTTTAGTGATAGGTTACGGACGGTTTGGGTAATATTGTTAGCGGCCATCTACAAAATTTAACAAGGTTCAATTTTAGTATTTTCGATATTATTATATTTTAATTATTAATACCCTTTTATGTCTCATAGACAATTAATAATTAAAATCTAGAATCCAACGTTACATTTAAATATTGGTTAGGTGATTTATCCCATTATTTAAATTAACACGGTAGTCAACGTTTGACGATTGCAACCCTTTGCAACTTCTATCCATATGGGATTGGTTAAACATCTTTATGTTTAGTTGGCATGTTTAATCACATCAACACCTTTGTTCCCCATGCTTCAGTGACCCTAAGTTCATGGTTTCCAAATCTAGTCGTCCAACTTACACACACTTGTGAGTTTAGACATATAAGTGGTTAGGTGACCTTTATCCCACAAACATTGTAACCCCACCTCGAACATACAAGTTCCCTCAAATGTGGTTAGGTGACCTTTATCCCACAAAAGAGTTCCCAAGTATCGAGTGTTGTATAAAAGGATGGTGTTTGACTGCACTTGTTTTATAAAAGGGGTTTTCATTTTTTCAAAATTCTAGTTTAGAAAAATTTTATGTACCATATATTTGCATGCATTCAAATCAACGGTACTTTAGTGAAAACCAGTTCTTTTAATAAAACCCATTTTATTATAAAATCATTAACTTTTAATAAAACCTTTTATTATCCATTTTAATGATTTTGTTAAGAACCAATTTTAAGCTTGTTGTTGATTATTAGTTTGTTAAGCATGCATATCCAAATATCATCAAAACAATATAAATACGCAACTACACAAGCACAACACACATATCAATAGGTGTATAACCATAGCCAACTATTTTGACAACACTTGTTAGCCAAAACAAGTGTACCAAAAGGTCCTTCCTAAGGGGTGAAAAATGACACAAGTGATGTGTCGTTGAACTCCCACTTGATCCCGCATCCAAATGTTTCAAGTCTCCTTCTTGTGTTATGATTTCTTCACTTTCTTTGGGCTTCCAAAATGTGTTTAAATTCAGCTCCAAACTCTTTTGGACTTCAAAAATGTGTTTTGGTTATCGGGCTAAAATACCATTAAGAACTATGAAGTCCTTTAGGCCCGAAATTGGCCAAAACCAAAAGCACATTTTTGTGTGCATCTTCTTTTACAAAAAAATATCCTAATACATTTTTTCAAGTAAAAATAAATGCACCTAATCTATTTATTTACATACCAAATGAAAATAAATAAATTACATATTTTACAAATGGAAGAACAAAGATAAATAATTATTACAACCCATTGAAATAATTAAATACAAATCACAAACACAAACATTCAACATATTCACACAAGGTCATGGCTAGGTTATGAACACCAAAATATATATCCACATATATATATAAAATTCAAGAAGCAAAAATGGTTTCCTTTTTACAACCTACATTTTCGGCCAAGAACGAAAAAACCAAAAAAGTGGGTTTTTGTCCAAACAAACACATCATCCAAATGACATAATTTTTCAAGATACTTTTATGCATGTAAGAAAATAATCTTGAAAAACAAAAGGAGAACCATGATGAAAAATTTCGGCCATAGGGTTTTATCCAAACCCGAAACCCGAAAATTTCATATCCTATGAAGCATGCACTCATATAAGCGGCTCTAGATGCCATTGTTGGGTTTTTCACATGTTTATCAAATTTATTTTATCCTTATAAAATAAAAACGCAGCGGAAAGATTATTTAAAACATGTTAATTACAAGATATAAAACTCATTTTATATGTAAAACCCAATACCCAATACCCGGATCCATATATGAACATGCATGCTATCAAATATTAAAACACAACCATAGAGTGTTTAGAAGACTACCTTCTTGGAGTAAAAGAAATGAAAAGGATGATGCTTCTTGAACGGTTGCCTTCAAGTGTAGAAGACCTCAAACTTGTATACCCCAAGCCTTCCAACAAACACTCTAAGTTTGCTAGGATTTGAACACTTGAATCGAACTTGAAAAACTCTCTTGAACCACCCTTAAGTTGGCCAAAATTTTGAGAGCATAAATTCAAGTCTTGCACTTAAAATTCGAAGTTAAAAAACTCCTTGGAAACGAAAAATTAATTCTCCAGGAATATGGAGTTCTTGCAACTTTAAATAAGTAAGAGAAATTAGGAGAGAGAATCAGCATTTAATGTGTCTTGGAAGAGATGTGTTGCATGCATTTTTAGTGGTGGAAACCCACCTTGGGAAGCCATAAATGAGCTGGCCATTAAAGGCTTTTCCCACCATAAATTTCAAAATTTTCCTTTAAATTTAGTCTTGTATTTATTTATAACCTTTATAAATATAACACAATATGTTACAAGACTTATGCAACACATCACAACATTTTAAAATGTTATTTAACCCATTAAATAACACAATAAAATATTCTCTCAAAAATAAATTATCCATATAATTATTAGTTTCACAAGTGCAATTATTTAGAAAACCAATTTCTAAATGTTATAAGTGTTAATATTTATTTGTTTGATCATATCATAAATAAATATTATAAGTGTTTGTCTAACTTGTTATTGGGTTGACTCGACTTGGATCATAACATACTACCACATCAATTTAATATGTGTCTTGGGCATATAGAATCCAACAGGTGATCCTCTCTCCCCGTATCTTTTTACTCTCGTTATGGAGGTGTTATCCTGTATTCTTCAGTGTATGATTAGGATTGATTCTTCATTCAGGTTCCATAATAAGTGTGAAAAGCAACATATTGTTAATCTATGTTTTGCAGATGACTTATTCCTTTTTGCTAGCGGAGACGTTGATTCGGCTCGGTGTGTTATGAATTCTCTTAAGGATTTCTCTAAAATGTCGGGTTTGGTTCCTAGCCATCAGAAAAGTACGGGGTTCTTTTGTAATGTTCCGGATCATGTTAAAATGGCTATTTTGAGTACTATTCCCTTTGTGGAGGGGAAACTTCCTGTGCGTTACTTGGGTTGTAGGTCCCCTTGAGTCTTATGGATCTTCACAGAATTGTCAATCTGATCAAGAGTGCGGAATCCTCTTGATCAGAATATAGCAGAAAACGTGTAGGAACAGAAATCAGCAATTTACTTTCAAACTGGGTTTTTATTGATTATCAATCTCACGAATTACAATCAATCAAAACCCTAACCAACTCCAAATTCATCCAAGACCTAGTCTCTCACGAAAATACTCTCTCAAATACTGTTTTGGCTAATTAACCTAAACCCTAAAGCCTAACCTTGTTTATATAACACAAGGGTTACAACTTGGGCTAGGTTTAACCTCATGGACTGTGAATTGGACAAGCCCAATTCGCCACCATACACCCAATTCGTTGGGTTTGGTTAGCCCAAACATAACAACTAACTATTACAAAGCTAAACCCGCTAACCGTTTATCGTTTAACTAATTACAAGATATCCAAAGACCAAATCTAAGCTGTTGTCACAGAATATGCACCAACAAACTCCCCCTTGACAATAGCTTCATAAAATAACTTTATCTTCAGTCTTCTTGCAATCTTCATGTAGTCTTGCACTGTCTTTGGTCTTTGGATAGCTTCAGCTTCAATAGCTTCTGTCAGCAACAGACTCCCCCTAAGCTGATGCATCCAATCACCAAATCTTCAACACGTTAGCACTTGAGTAAACTCCAGTTCAGCATTTGAATAGCAATCTTCAAACTCTTCAACTTTGCCTGCAATGTAGAAAGGAGGTTCTACCATGCATCCAATCAAACTCTCATCTTCTCAGCAACTTCTCAGCAACATACCGCTTCAATCTGTATACTATAAAACAAACATCTCGAGAAACCATAAGAATTTTTCAACAAGGTTAAATAAATTATTATTATTCAAGAGATAGTTAAACTGTATTACAGATTAAGCACTTTCCAATTTTATCACCAACATGCAAAACTTTTTGTTCAACACACAAGAACCTGCATGATTTAAAATTTTGAACTCACTTTCTAACACCATCTCCCCCTATCAGTAACAATTCCTCCAAGAATAACAGTTTTCCGTACATTAAGAATTTTAAACAGAAAAAGACACTATTTTTGGATTTTTATATTTTCTGAAAGCAAGTAAATACAAAAGCAATAAACACTCTATTTTTGTGAGAATCACTGGTAAGAAGATCATATCAGCACAATCAAACTGTTTCACACCATAAGTTAATTCATTATGTAGTTTTTCGTGAAAAGCAGTCCAAGACGATTACCAGTATGTTTGTCCTCTTAAACAAAATGCATGAACATTTCAAGTACCATTACCGTATGATACGTTAAGGTAATTTTATTTACTGATATACTAGTGTGTCCCACTTCAGGATATACCCCCGCGATCAAGGTATGCACAAAGATTCATCGTAGTAGGTGAGTATACTGAATTCATCCGTTTTATTTTTCAACGATAGATAATTGGTGAACAGGTCAGTACTTCCGTACAGCAGAGAGACCAAAATATCTTATCGAGGGCTAAGACAGATACCATTTTTGGTATGAATTATGCATTTTGCATTTTTTGAATGACTCTCTATGAGAGCTTCTTCATTTTCAAGGTTTTGGCATTTTTAGCTCTTTTAAGATATCCTGGGTGTATCTAGGTAAGCATGTATCTGGATGCAGCAGAAGGACACCCCTGATATCCCCAGATGAAATAACAGTATAAAGACCCAAAACCTCAGATTTTGGCAATCTATCAACGCAAGATTTAAGTTCATTAAACCATACACCACTGATGTGTTCCCCACTCATATTCAGTTCATTTATGTTCATATCACATTGGTAAGTTGATTATTTCATGCTTTTTGCCTACTGGTACATCGTATAATGAAGCTGCTATCACACTTAAGCAATTTATGTTCAGTTTCAGTGTGACTGTCTAACTTGCTATTGTACTATCATCTCTTCTTTTTCACACAGTGATTACTCATTTTTGATTTTCTATTTTTTTATGTTTTTGATTTTTCAATTTTTTTTGTATTTTTGATTTTTTTTAAGAAAAGCAGTAAACTATTTACAAAAATTCTTATGAAAAACTAGTTATTCAGGATTCCTCATCCCGTTGAGTTCGACTAAATGTTCAAAGCGATCCCTATCAAATGCTTTAGTATAAAGATCTGCCAGGTTATCTTCTGTGTCGACTCGATGTAATTCAATTAATCTCTTTTCAGCGCAATCCCGAATAAAATGATGACGAATGTCAATGTGTTTTGTGCGACTGTGTTTCACGGGATTATTAGTTATAGAAATCGTGGCATTATTGTCTATCATAACCTGAGAGTGAAATCCAAACCGTAATCGCACATCTGCTGTTGAATCCAGAGAACCTGAGAGCAGCAGCTACCCGCAGCAATATATTCAGCTTCACACGTAGAAGTAGACACACAAGATTGCTTCTTGCATTGCCAAAACACAATCCTGCCTCCTAAGAACTGACAACCACCTGTTGTAGACTTTCTGTTCGATTTGCATCCTCCAAAGTTTGAGTTAGTGTAAGCAACAAAATTCAGATCACTATCAGCTGGATACCACAACCCAAGTTTAGGTTTCCCCTTCAAGTAACGAAGAATTCGCTTCACTGCTTTCATGTGTGACTCTTTTGGATTTGCCTGATATCTGGCACACAAGCATACGGCAAACATGATGTCGGGTCTTGAAGCAGTCAAGTACATTAGAGAACCAATCATTGCCCTGTATTGAGTAGGATCAACGTCTTCAGTACTTTCATGATCTGGGCCAAGATTGTGATTTTCACATATGGGTGTGTTGAAAGTAGAGCAATCATTCATTTTGAACCGACTCAAAATGTCATACACATACTTTGTTTGATGAATAAATATCCCATCCTCCTTCTGTTCAACTTGTAATCCCAGAAAGTAAGACAGCTCACCCATAGCACTCATTTCTAACTTTCTCTTCATCACCTGCTCGAACTCTTTACACATGTTTTCATTAGATGACCCAAAGATGATGCCATCCACGTGCACCTGTACCAGCAGAAAATCTTCCTTCTTCCTCTTGATGAACGGTGTACTATCAATCTGACCTCTTTCGAAACCATTCTTGATCAGATGTGTAGACAGTGTCTCGTACCACGCCCTGGGAGCTTGATGTAATCCATACAAAGCCTTATCAAGTTTGTACACCCGATCTGGATAATCTGGATCAACGAACCCATCTGGTTGTGAGACATATGCCACTTCTTGGACTTTCCGGTAAAGAAACGCACTCTTCACGTCTAGTTGGTAAACATTAAAGCCCTTGAATGTTGCGAAAGCTAAAAACAAACGAATTGCTTCCAACCTTGCCACTGGTGCAAACACTTCATTGTAATCAATCCCTTCTTGCTGATTGAAACCTTTGACCACCAATCGAGCTTTGTTTCGCGTGACTATTCCTCTTTCATCCTTGTTGCACCTAAACACCCATTTAGTGCCAATCCCTCTTTCTCCTTTAGGAAGGTCAACTAACTCCCAAACCTTCAACTTAGCAAACTGGGCCAATTCCTCTTGCATAGCTTCAACCCATGAATTTTCTTTAAGAGCCGTATGAATGTTCTTCGGCTCCTCTTGGGAAATAAAACAGCTATACAAGCACTCATTCACAATCCCAGTCTTCTCAATCGAAACAAATAACCCTGTATTCACTGCTATGCTTCTCCTCGTCTGAACACCTGCAGTAGGATCTCCAAGTATCATGTCAACTGGATGATCTCTATTTGCTCGTGTAGTAGCAACAACATCGACTTCAATATTGTCACCCATGTTTGATCCAACCTCCCTCCTGAATATTCTGATTTGCAAACGGATTAATGAAATCCTCCCCCTGATTGGGTTCAGGCTCACTATCGCTTGAATCAGTATCAACAGCTCCATGGGAAGTTTCCGCAACATCTATCATATCAACATTTGATCTAGGCATGAACTCGCCTTCATCGTCTTCACCAATCATTGTTTGAATCAACTGAGACTCATCTACATTGGAAAACTCAGGAATATTAAATAATTTAAAAACACTTTCATAATCATATAATATAGCAGGTCCACTCGTTGATTATTGAGGTTTGTATGAAGTAATATCCACATTAAACACAACCTCAATTTTACCAGTTTTTAGATTACAAACCCTTTTATTCGGTGTGCCAGGTACGTAACCTAGAAAGTAGCCTTCGTCAGCCACCTCACCGAATTTTTGTTTATCTTTATTTCACACAATGGTGCAGGGTAATCCAAATGGTTCAAAGCCTTCTAAGTTTGGCTTTTTGTTAAACATCAACTCATGACAAGTTTTGTTAAATCGTTTAACAGTCAAAACTTTGTTTAGAACGTAGCAAGCTGTATTCACAGCTTCTCCCCAGAAAAGAACTGGTAGCTTAGAATCTGAAAGCATCGTCCTAGCGGCTTCAATCAACGTCCTGTTTTTCCTCTCAGCGACTCCATTCTGTTGAGGCGTATAAGGAGCAGAATATTGATGTTCAATTCCCTTGCGAAGATAATAGAGATCCAGAATACGATTCTTGAACTCCGTGCCATTATCACTCCTTATCCTCTTGATCTTTGCATCATGGACATTTTCCAATTTTGTAAAAAGATCTATCAACATCTCTGCTGTCTCATCTTTTGTACCTAAAAAGAAAACCCATGAATAACGTGAGTAATCATCAGTCACAACAAGACAATAATACTTTCCACCTATGCTCCTCACGTTCACTGGACCGAATAAATCCATGTGAAGTAATTTGTGACAACTCGAATTTCCAAGATTTCTATTTCGCATTTATTGCACGTTCATTTATTGTTTAGTTGTTTAATTGCACAAATAATTGGCTATGGAATTGTATACGTTTTGATACAATGAAGTGTATTGTGTGATTGTGCATGGTTATGTGTTAATTGTGATAGACTTATCAAATGCATAAACTTGGTGGTGGAACTATGAAACTGTTTGAGATGGTGTACTATTGTAAAATATAATAATTAAGGGTGTGTAGAGTATTAGTGAAACTTATATGATACTTAACCCTAATCCTTCACTAAACCTCACACAAGAAACCAAAGCACGTACTTCACATTCTCTGGCAATCATCACCATCATCATTGGCAAGACATTCATCACTTTTGTTTCCACATTCTCTCTAGAATCATTCAAGATAATTGTTTATTGATTATTATGATTCTTGTAAACCCTAATTGATTGTTTGATTGTATCAATTCTTGATTCTTGTAATACTTGAAAAACCCTAGCTTTCATATGATGGTTCTGTGCTTTGGTTGATTCCTGATTATTGTGTTATGATGATGATTAGTCGTTAAATCATTTGCTCGTATGATGATGATATTTGTAGAATTGATTGGTGCCATGTAATGTACGAATTAGGGTTTCTGGATCATAGAAAAATAAGAACGTAACTATTGAATGTATGTGTGTAACTGTTACAATTGTAATTGTGATTGTCTGAGTTTTGATATGATATGATAGTCCGACTTTTAAATGTGCTTGTTGTCTGAGTTTTGTTATGTATCATGAAGTCCGATGTTTATACATAGATAGCATGCTTGTCTGAGTTTTATATATTACCCATGAGATCCGATTTTTAACCCTAAGAAGGGTCCGAGTTTCTTAAACAAGATTGTGGTCCGAGCTTGGTTAATGTATTAAGGGTCCGACCTTTGTGCTTGAGAGAGAGTCCGACTTTTACATATAACCTAGTGTCCGAGTTTCATGGCTTATATAATGGTCCGAACTCTATGTAAATCACACTCTAGTCCGACCTTTGTAAGTGGATTTAGGTCCGACTTTTGTAACTTGAGGGATCCGACCTTTGGGCTTGAAGGTCCGAATTTTAAATCAAATTAAAGGGGTCCGAGTTTTGCATTGTAAGGTCGTCCGAGCTTTGGCCCCAACCCCCCTATGTCCGACTTTTGGCTTCATGTTGTCCGAGTATTTGTATTGTGTTAAGTGTCCGACCTTTGTGACACCCATACCCTTGTCCGAGTTTCTTTAAATGATATTATCCGAGTTTTTCATTAGGCAAGGAGGATCCGACTTTTTACTCACAATAACATAAGGAGATGGTGGTCCGACTTTCTAGTTAATACCCTGTTTGAGTTTTGTTGATGTGTTTATCCGAACTTTATGTATGATTCGGCCCAGGTGTTAACTCTATTAATTTGTTAAATCTGCTAGTTGGTTGATACGGTGAACTACCAACTATGTTTAGTCTATTAACTCTTATGTGAAACAAGAAGTTGCGTGAATTTGATTTACGGTTTACATGAATATAAGATGCAAGCTGCTAAGCACTCTCTGTGTTCCACTGTGATGTTACTTAACTGGATTGGTTATATGTCATTATGTGTAACTCATGTGAAGATGCGATTAACTGCTTAATGCTATGAGTCGGGTGTTACTTAATAATTACCGTATGATCATGAACGATACATGAACTGTGAGGATATAAACTGATTGAGTGTACATGTATATTATAGGACTTGACTGGTTATTTGCGAACACATAACTTATCATACCGAGCAAACCAAGGTGAGTTCACACTCTTTACCAAGGCATGGGATTCCCGGGGATAGGGAATGGGTTGAATGATGGAATTGAACAATTACGCGTACATACACGGTTACTAGACTATCTACCATGGTCCTCGGGTTAAGCAGGACACTTACGTAAAACCTACGTAAACAGGAATATGCTACTGTCTTCCGGAGTCAGGAAGGACAATTACGTAAAACCTACGTAAACAATAACATGCTACTGTCTTCCGGAGTCAGGAAGGACACTTACGTAAAACCTACGTAAACAATAACATGCTACTGTCTTCCGGAGTCAGGAAGGACGCTTACGTAAAACCTACGTAAACCCCACGCGTACCACTGTCCTCGGGTACAGAAGGACACTTACGTAAAACCTACGTAAAGCTTGTACGTACTACTGTTCTCGGTTGTGAAGAACACTTATGGTTACGAATAATCTAGTGGATATACAACATGGGAAGCCCCCACCAATAGAACATACTATCGTCCCAGTAGAGCCACATGTTACAAACGAACTTACTATTACGCATTTACTTTCTGTGAACTCGCTCAACTAGTTGTTGATCCCCTGTTACATGCCTTGCAGGTTGTTAGGTACATGGAGCTTGCACAGGGAGGAGCTGGTCGTTGTGAGCAAGGATCGTGGATGTTTCATTAAACACTTTATGACATTTCACACTTATTTATGTTGTGTTTTTATTTATACGCTTCCGCTAAACAGTGATAACATACTTGTGTTTTGAACACCTTTCATATTGGTGATTGAATGGCATTTACTTTTACTTATTAATTACATGTTCAATATGATTGGTGGCTTGATCCTGGTCAGTCACGCTCCCAAGCGGTGATACTCCGCAGGTGGATTTTGGGGCGTGACAGATTGGTATCAGAACCATTGGTTATAGAGAACTTGGTTTTAGTATGGGAAAACATTTTTATTAAAACCGGACTATAACTAGAACAATGCTCTCAACGATCCACAACGACACTTCGCTCCACGTGCAAGACTCAACATCCTAGGTAATAAGGTTTATGGTTATTGCCTACATGCTAGAATTGCATAGAATTTTGCTCGTAGTATGTTTAGATTACACTGCTCATTACTTGTTATTGCTTGAGAACACCTACTTGCTTACACTTTTCTGTCATCGCACTACTCGCGAACCATTCATACTTATGCTACCTTTACTGCTCGATCATGTCTGGACGTGTTAACATGACTCAAGCCCAGTTGACGGCTCTCATTAACGAACACGTTGCTACGGCGTTTGCAGCCGCACAAGCAGGAGGTATAACCTGCTATTCCAGACCTATCCTAGGATGTTAGATCCTACTCTCGTGACCCAACTCTCGCGCTTAACCTTGACCTATCTTTCTCGCGCAACGGGTCAGAATGCACAGCAACCTGTCTGCACATTCAAGAACTTCATGGACTGTCGACCAAGCATGATCAGTGGCACGGAAGGAGCAGTGGGACTACTCCATTGGTTTGAGAAGCTCGAGTCAGTATTCGAAATGTGTGAATGCCCTGAGGCTCGCAGGGTGAAGTACGCCACTGGCACTCTCAAAGGAATAGCGCTAACTTGGTGGAACGCGCAAGTACAGATTCTAGGGTTGGCGGCTGCTAACGCCACACCTTGGGAAGATTTCAAGGAACTGATCAAACGAGAATACTGCACACGCGATGACATCCACAAGTTGGAAGTGGAGCTTTATCATTTGAAGATGACGGGGTCAGAGATTGAAGCTTATACGAAACGGTCGAACGAATTGGCCATCTTGTGTCCAACCATGGTGGACCCTCCGATCAAGCGTATCGAATTGTACCTCAAGGGTCTAGCCTCGGAGATTCAAAGTTATGTGACATCGGCCAACCTTGCTACTATCCAGGATGTTACTCATCTTGCTCATCGCCTCACAGATCAGGCAGTGGAACAGAACAAGCTGCCTAGACGCATTGGTGCTACTACTACTACTTCTGCTATTCCCAGTGACAACAAGAGAAGGTGGGATGGAACCTTCAGCAAGGGTTCAACTTCAGTTCAGTCTCAGGCACGGCAGCGAAAAATTGATGACTATCAGAGCACTGGTCAGCAATCTTCTGGTAGTCAAGGGTTGTAACCTCGTCTTAGTTGGTCAGACACTCTCCATCAACCTCATTCCCTAGTCTTGGGTAGTTTCGACATCGTCATTGGGATGGATTGGTTATCCCAACAGCAAACGGAGATCCTATGCAAAGAGCAAGATTGTTTGTATTCCCCGTTCTGGTCAAGAACCTCTCGAAGTTCAGGGCGACAAGAGTGGTGCCATGGTTGGCATCATCTCTTTCTTGAAGGCACATAAATGTTTACGAAAGGGGCACACTGCTATTCTGGCATTAGTTACAGATGCATCGACGAAAGAGAAGAGAATAGGGGATATTCCAGTTGTACGCGAATTTCCTCAGGTGTTTCCTGAAGATTTACCCGGTTTACCGCCTCATCATCAAGTCGAATTTCAGATCGAGCTCGCTCCAGGAGCAGCACCTATAGCTCACGCACCGTATCGTTTAGCTCCAACTGAATTGGAAGAACTTTCAAAGCATATACAAGAGCTCTTGGATAAGGGCTTCATTCGTCCAAGCTCTTCGCCTTGGGGAGCTCCAGTATTATTCGTGAAAAAGAAGGATGGCACTTTCAGGATGTGCATCGATTACCGTGAACTGAACAAGGTTACAGTGAAGAACCGTTATCCTCTTCCACGCATTGACGATTTATACGACCAGTTGCAAGGGTCGAATTACTATTCCAAGATTGATCTAAGGTCAGGGTATCATCACCTGAGAGTCCGGGATGAGGACGTCTCCAAGACAGCATTCAGAACTCGCTACGGCCATTACGAGTTCCTAGTCATGCCATTTGGGCTTACGAACGCGCCTGCAGTTTTCATGGATCTTATGAACAGGGTGTGCAAACCCTATCTTGACAAGTTCGTCATTGTCTTCATTGACGACATTCTGATCTACTTCAAGAGTCAGGAGGAACACGAGCAGCACTTACGACTTATCTTGGAACTTCTTCTAAAGGAACAGCTGTACGCTAAGTTTTCGAAATGTGACTTCTGGCTTCGTAAAGTCCACTTTCTAGGCCACGTAGTAAACAAGGACGAGATCCATATTGATCCATCCAAGGTAGATTCGATCAGGAACTGGCCTGCACCACGTACACCAACGGAAATACGCCAATTCTTGGGTTTGGCGGGTTACTACAGACGGTTTATCAAAGATTTCTCAAAGATTGCTCAGCCACTTACTATGCTGACACAGAAAGGTGTCACCTACCGTTGGGGAGATTCACTGGAAACCGCTTTTCAGTACTTAAAGGATAGGCTTTGCAGCACGCCTATTCTCTCACTGCCAGAGGGCACATACGATTTTGGTGGTCTATTGTGACGCATCGATACAGGGGCTTGGTTGTGTATTGATGCAGCGTGATAAAGTTATTGCCTACGCTTCGCGACAACTCAAAATTCATGAACGGAATTACACGATGCACGATTTAGAGCTGGGAGCTATTGTTTTCGCGCTCAAGATATGGCGACACTACCTGTACGGTACCAAGTGCACTATTTACACCGATCACAGGAGTCTCGAGCATATTTACAGACAGAAGGAATTGAACATGCGTCAACGTCGATGGGTCGAACTACTTAACGACTACGAATGTGCCATCAAGTACCATCCAGGCAAAGCCAATGTTGTGGCTGATGCTCTCAGTCGGAAAGACACTCTACCTAGGCGTGTACGAGCTTTGCAGCTCACTATTCAGTCTGATCTTCCTGCACAGATACGAAATGCTCAGGTTGAAGCATTGAAAACAGAAAACGTCAAGGCTGAAGCCTTACGCGGATCAAGGCAACGATTAGAACAAAAGGAAGACGACGCTTACTATGTAACGGGGCGTATTTGGGTCCCACTTTATGGCGGTTTACGGGAGCTTGTGATGGATGAAGCACACAAGTCTCGCTACTCAATACATCCAGGGTCGGATAAAATGTACCACGACCTCAAAACAACATATTGGTGGCCTAGCATGAAAGCCCACATCGCTACTTACGTCGGCAAGTGTTTGACATGTGCAAAAGTCAAAGTGGAGTATCAGAAACCAGCGGGCCTACTTTAGCAACCCAAGATACCGCAATGGAAATGGGAAGAAATTTCCATGGATTTTGTTACAGGCCTACCCAGATCCCAGCGTGGGAATGACACCATATGAGTGATCGTGGATCGACTCACCAAGTCTGCACACTTCCTGGCTATAAAGGAAACGGATAAGTTCTCCACTCTCGCAGACATCTATCTTAAAAAAAAAAGTGGTTTCGAGGCACGGGGTGCCCACCTCCATCATTTCGAATCGGGATGCACGATTCACGTCAGAGCTATGCCAAGCGATGCATAAATCTTTCGGCTCACGGTTAGACATGAGCACAGCGTATCACCCTCAGACGGATGGGCAGTCTGAGCGAACGATCCAAACTTTTGAAGACATGCTTCGGGTATGTGTTATTGATTTCGGCAACGGCTGGGAAAAGCATCTCCCGTTAGTGGAGTTTTCGTATAATAACAGTTACCACACCAGCATACAAGCCGCTCCATTCGAGGCATTGTACGGACGTAAATGCCGGTCACCTCTCTGTTGGGCAGAGGTGGGGGATAGTCAGATCACAGGTCCAGAAATGGTAGTTGACGCTACTGAACGAATAGCACAGATACGACAACGCATGGCGGCGGCTCGTGATCGCCAGAAAAGCTACGCTGATCTACGCAGAAAACCGCTCGAGTTCCAAGTTGGGGATCGAGTGCTACTTAAAGTCTCACCCTGGAAGGGTGTGGTTCGATTTGGTAAACGAGGAAAGCTCAATCCACGGTATGTTGGACCGTTCGAGATCACATAAAGAATAGGCAAAGTGGCCTACAAACTAAGCCTTCCAGCTGAACTCGGTGCAGTTCACAACGTATTCCTTGTGTCGAATCTGAAGAAGTGTCTGTTAGATGAGACCCTCATAATTCCATTGAAAGAACTCACTATCGACGAGCAGTTGCACTTCGTCGAGGAACCTGTAGAAATCACGGACCGGGATGTTAAGGTCCTCAAACACAAGAGAATCCCTCTTGTTCGAGTTTGTTGGAACTCCAAACGTGGCCCAGAGTACACCTGGGAACGCGAAGACCAGATGCAGAAAAGTACCCCCAGTTATTCGAAACCAATGCAACCACTACTGAGACTGAAGCTACTACTGCGGAATTTCGGGACGAAATTCCAAATCAACGGGGGGATGATGTGACACCCCAGGAAAACCAGTAAACGATACAACTTACCTAGCTTCCTCAGTAACCGCATGCTAAATTTCGGGACGAAATTTCTTTTAAGTTGGGGATAATGTGACAACTCGAATTTCCAAGATTTCTATTTCGCATTTATTGCACGTTCATTTATTGTTTAGTTGTTTAATTGCACAAATAATTGGCTATGGAATTGTATACGTTTTGATACAATGAAGTGTATTGTGTGATTGTGCATGGTTATGTGTTAATTGTGATAGACTTATCAAATGCATAAACTTGGTGGTGGAACTATGAAACTGTTTGAGATGGTGTACTATTGTAAAATATAATAATTAAGGGTGTGTAGAGTATTAGTGAAACTTATATGATACTTAACCCTAATCCTTCACTAAACCTCACACAAGAAACCAAAGCACGTACTTCACATTCTCTGGCAATCATCACCATCATCATTGGCAAGACATTCATCACTTTTGTTTCCACATTCTCTCTAGAATCATTCAAGGTAATTGTTTATTGATTATTGTGATACTTGTAAACCCTAATTGATTGTTTGATTGTATCAATTCTTGATTCTTGTAATACTTGAAAAACCCTAGCTTTCATATGATGGTTCTGTGCTTTGGTTGATTCCTGATTATTGTGTTATGATGATGATTAGTCGTTAAATCATTTGCTCGTATGATGATGATATTTGTTGAATTGATTGGTGCCATGTAATGTACGAATTAGGGTTTCTGGATCGTAGAAAAATAAGAACGTAACTGTTGAATGTATGTGTGTAACTGTTACAATTGTAATTGTGATTGTCTGAGTTTTGATATGATATGATAGTCCGACTTTTAAATGTGCTTGTTGTCTGAGTTTTGTTATGTATCATGAAGTCCAATGTTTATACATAGATAGCATGCTTGTCTGAGTTTTATATATTACCCATGAGATCCGATTTTTAACCCTAAGAAGGGTCCGAGTTTCTTAAACAAGATTGTGGTCCGAGCTTGGTTAATGTATTAAGGGTCCGACCTTTGTGCTTGAGAGAGAGTCCGACTTTTACATATAACCTAGTGTCCGAGTTTCATGGCTTATATAATGGTCCGAACTCTATGTAAATCACACTCTAGTCCGACCTTTGTAAGTGGATTTAGGTCCGACTTTTGTAACTTGAGGGATCCGACCTTTGGGCTTGAAGGTCCGAATTTTAAATCAAATTAAAGGGGTCCGAGTTTTGCATTGTAAGGTCGTCCGAGCTTTGGCCCCAACCCCCATATGTCCGACTTTTGGCTTCATGTTGTCCGAGTATTTGTATTGTGTTAAGTGTCCGACCTTTGTGACACCCATACCCTTGTCCGAGTTTCTTTAAATGATATTATCCGAGTTTTTCATTAGGCAAGGAGGATCCGACTTTTTACTCACAATAACATAAGGAGATGGTGGTCCGACTTTCTAGTTAATACCATGTTTGAGTTTTGTTGACGTGTTTATCCGAACTTTATGTATGATTCGGCCCAGGTGTTAACTCTATTAATTTGTTAAATCTGCTAGTTGGTTGATACGGTGAACTACCAACTATGTTTAGTCTATTAACTCTTATGTGAAACAAGAAGTTGCGTGAATTTGATTTACGGTTTACATGAATATAAGATGCAAGCTGCTAAGCACTCTCTGTGTTCCACTGTGATGTTACTTAACTGGATTGGTTATATGTCATTATGTGTAACTCATGTGAAGATGCGATTAACTGCTTAATGCTATGAGTCGGGTGTTACTTAATAAATACCGTATGATCATGAACGATACGTGAACTGTGAGGATATAAACTGATTGAGTGTACATGCATATTATAGGACTTGACTGGTTATTTGCGAACACATAACTTAGCATACCGAGCAAACCAAGGTGAGTTCACACTCTTTACCAAGGCATGAGATTCCCGGGGATAGGGAATCAATTGAATGATGGAATTGAACAATTACGTGTACATACACGGTTACTAGACTATCTACCATGGTCCTCGGGTTAAGCAGGACACTTACGTAAAACCTACGTAAACAGGAATATGCTACTGTCTTCCGGAGTCAGGAAGGACAATTACGTAAAACCTACGTAAACAATAACATGCTACTGTCTTCCGGAGTCAGGAAGGACACTTACGTAAAACCTACGTAAACAATAACATGCTACTGTCTTCCGGAGTCAGGAAGGACACTTACGTAAAACCTACGTAAACCCCACGCGTACCAATGTCCTCGGGTACAGAAGGACACTTACGTAAAACCTACGTAAAGCTTGTACGTACTACTGTTCTCGATTGTGAAGAACACTTATGGTTACGAATAGTCTAGTGGATATACAACATGGGAAGCCCCCACCAATAGAACATACTATCGGCCCAGTAGAGCCACATGTTACAAACGAACTTACTATTACGCATTTACTTTCTGTGAACTCGCTCAACTAGTTGTTGATCCTCTGTTACATGCCTTGCAGGTTGTTAGGTACATGGAGCTTGCACAGGGAGGAGCTGGTCGTTGTGAGCAAGGATCGTGGATGTTTCATTAAACACTTTATGACATTTCACACTTATTTATGTTGGGTTTTTATTTATACGCTTCCGCTAAACAGTGATAACATACTTGTGTTTTGAACACCTTTCATATTGGTGATTGAATGGCATTTAATTTTACTTATTAATTACATGTTCAATATGATTGGTGGCTTGATCCTGGTCAGTCACGCTCCCAAGCGGTGATACTCCGCAGGTGGATTTTGGGGGTGTGACATAATTCATAAGGGGCATCTGTGGAATTTACTGTTTTAGACTTATGAGGTTTCTTGTGTTGTTTTCCCTTTTGACATGGAAGACATTTATCTTCCACTTGAAACCTCAGCATTGGAACCCCTTTCACTAGCTCATGTCTAACAAGGTAATTCATTTTTCGATAGTGAATATGGGCCATGCGTCTGTGCCACAACATCGATTCAGCTTCAGATGCTTTTGATAGTAAACCCGCCACCACAGCAGTTCGATCCCTAGCCCCCATGTCCTTGACATAAGTGTCATTTCTCCTTGGCGCTCGCATCACTATCCAATCGTCCAGAATCTCCAAACCTGGTTTCAAAACTAATGCTTCATTCTTGGTAAAATGGACCGAGTGACCCTTGTCGCAGACTTGTGACACTCTCATGAGATTGTGTTTAAGCTGCTCAACATAGTTCACTTTGTCCAGTGTGATCTTCCCATTGGTCACTTTTCCTCGACCTGTAATTCTACCACCTTTAGCACCCGCAAAATTCACATTTCCACCATCATAATCTTCAAATTCAGTCAACAATCTCGCATCCCCCATCATGTGCCTGGAGCAGCCACTATCAACATACCATAAGTTGATAATCCTCCTTAGCAGCTCCTGCACACACCAACCAAAAATTAGTTAGATTAGGGGACCCAAGCCTTGATGGTCTTGGGTCGTCCAAATTCACCAACCACTGGAACATCTATCCAATATCCATTACTCCTAACTGGAGTCTTGGATCTCAGACCTGTTGATGGAATTTGATTTTGAATTCCACTAGGTCTTTGGTCCTGAGGGTTCCTATACGTGTTTGGACTATTTGACCTTTTAAAATTTTGATTCCAAGAAGCATTATTGTTGTAATTTCTAAAGCCATTGTTATAAAAAGTTCGACCACCATTATTTTGGTATCGATTTTGATATTGACCTTGACTTCTGAAATTATTTGAATTATGATTGTTCATTCTTGGTGAACTGCTTCTAGGTCTTTCATTTCTGCCTAGTGGAGATCTAGGCTGAAATCTTGGTTGATTTCTTTGAAAACGAGGAACTTGTGGAGTTCCTTTTTCAGCCTTATCTACACCAACAGCAACATTCTCTGGTTGCTTAGGCGTTGACTTCTTTGGAGAGTTGGACTCTCTCACTTGCTTATCACCACTCTTCTCTGGTGACTTCTCTCTCTTCCTCTCACTCACTTGTGCTTCACTCTTTTTATTAGGACAACAGCTAGCTACATGTCCCTTTGTGTGACATTTGAAGCACGATCTATTTTTCGAAGACTTCTTCTCTGAAGCCTTTGAACTTGATTCAGGTTGTGATGATGATGCCTTAGAAGAATTTGGTTCAGTTTGCTTAGTTTCACAATTTTCTTTGTTCTTGTTTTTAGCAAACTCTACATTAGATTCGTTTTCTATAACAGCTGTTTCGGTTTTCATGTCACTTCTTTAAACAAAATTAATCTGTTTAACAACAGTTGGATTCTTATTCTTAGGATGTGAAGTTTTCTTTTTCAAAACTGGTTTGCTATTAATATTCTTCTTAGCATCATCACATGCAGACTCGTCACCTTGTCTTGATGTGGAACTACTTGGTGCTGTTGACATAAATTTGGTTAGCTCATCTTCATCAGGTAGGAATGAATAATCATGACTAAGAGGAGGTGGGACTTCATTAAATCCCTTGAATCCCAAACTACTCTTGTCATTACTCTTCTTTAACCCACCCATCATGTCTTTCATAACAAAAGTAGAGTCCCTGACTTGACCTAATTTCTTTTCAAGTTCAACAATTTTGAGTTGTGCATCTGACAACTCTTTGCATTTTTCAGAAACCTCTTTTGTTTTGTCAGCCATCATGTCATGAGCTAAGTCTATGACTTGAAGTTTTTCGTTTAATTTGCAGGTTAGAGAATCAATTTCACTTTCAAAACCTTTTATTTTCTTCAAGTATAAAGATTCATTTCTTTTAGCAAAAAAGTTTGATTCTTTAATGTTAGACATTTCGCATACCAAACTTTGGTTGTGTGTGGACAACGTGTCAACCTCACCATGTAGTTCACGATATTTTAAACACACAGAATTTGACTTTACCTCTCCTGTTTGTTTGTCAAGGTTGGCCATTAGAGCCGCAAGCTGAGCTTCCATTCTCTTGTATTTTGCATCTTTTTCTTCAGCTTCCCTTTCATGGTCAGACTTTTGATTTTTCTCTTCAGCATCTGTCGTCTGATCATTCTTCTCTTCTTCAGCTTTATTCTCTATCTTCACCTCAGCATCCACTTTCACTTCAGCATCTTCCACAACAGCTTCAACATCTTCAACTGGCACTATCTCAGCCATGAATGCCTGAGTGGCATTCTCATTGTCTTCTAGATGAACACTCCAATCATAAGAACCTTCTCGTGCTGTAGAGATCAAAGCCTTTGAGATAGAGTTGTTTGATGCATTCATGTTGTTTGAACTCTGACTATAAGTCTCTTGCTTTTGTTTTTGACATTCCCTAGCGAAATGCCCATAACTTTGACAGTTAAAGCACCTCACTTTGGTCTTGTCGAAACCAACACTTCGCCTTACGAACTTCCTTCCTGTTCTATTCATAAACCTCTTCACTCGTCTAGAAATCATGGCTATTTGCCATTGCAAATCCATCTCTTCAAGATCATCAGGGTCAATCTGATCATAATCTTCATCTAAAGTAGCAGGATTAGATATCTTCCCCTGAATGTAGTTTTCATAAGAAGCAACAAACGAAGCAAGTAGAGCCAGATGCTCTTCAGCAGACTTCACACTCATAGGCATTGACTTTGTACTACTACTATGCTTAGAAGCTGATGTTCTTTTGGCTCCTGTTGATCCTCCCGAAGCAGCTACAAAACACACATCACCATCCTCATTTACTGTAACCTGCTCATTCTCACGTGATAGAAACGCAGTAGCAGAGTCGCTAGAAGCGTTGTGAGATGAAGAAGATGTAAGCCCATTGTAAACCCCTGGATCTTGAACCTGATCATATCCAGTGTCTTTCTTCTTCATACTGAGCTCATAAGCTCTCAGCTTGCCAATTACTTCTTCAAGCTCTTTTGTCTCATAATTAGCTTCTCCCTTGATCATGAGAGTGTAGATATCCTACTTGGTAGGTAAGGCATCGAGCAGCTTGTCATTCTTCTCTATGTCAGTATAGCAATCGGTCTCATAATTTTCCATTTCTGACATCAGATGGTAGTAACGAGTGATAATGTCCTCAAGTGACTCATGTTTCATGTACTTGAAAACAGCAAACTGCTTCTTCAGTAGATCAATCTTGTTCTTCTTGACATCAACATTTCCCGCGTATCTCTTCTCTAATGCATCCCACATATCTTTTGAATTTGTGTACTTCTTGAAAGTATGCTTGATGCTATCAGGTAAGGACATTTTGATTGCAGCCAAGGCTCTCTTTTCAGCCTCATACATCTTTTTATCATTATCTTGCATGTTCACATAGGTTGTTCTACGTGGTCTGCCCTCAAAGTCGTGTGTAGGGTTTGTGTACCCATCTTCGATACATATCCACATGCAAGTATCCTGATATTCAATGAAGAATTGAAAACGATCCTTCCATGTCAGATAATTTTCCACCTTCATCATCTTAGGCGGTTTGTTGGTAGTGCCAACCTCATGCTCCATTCTCAACAGCTCATTCAAACTAGACATGTTCTACATTATAATGTAACAGACTGATAAAACCGTACAAAATTTCTCCGAAAACAGTGGTTACTATATTACACCGTTAGAATCGTCTCGAAAATACGAATCCAATGATATATAATGTCAAAAACCGAATTCGGGATTTTCCAGAGTCGTTTTTTTTTGTCCTAAAAATCCCACGAATTCAACGGTGCAGACAGTTTCTTCAAATGAGTTACGGTTCACTTTCTATTTGCAAAACATTGAAATTTTATCGACGATTGCCAACTGAAATTCCACCACTTTTAATTACGTTGCTTATTTCGCTGGATAATCACTTAATTTCACTAGTCTAATGTTTGTTCAATTTCGCTGATTAAGTTCACTAGTCAGTTTCGCTGATCAAGTTCGCTGGTTATTTTGGGTGGTCAAATTCGCTATTACGACGACCTGTAAAGTCGCCGAAAACCGTAATAATTTCGCTGTGAAAATTATACGGTTACCAAAGTCGCCTTTGGATTTAACTTCGCCGGTCACAGAGATATCAAGTCTCAAATTCGCTGATCAGTCTGCGAATTTGTTAAATTCGCCAATATCCAAATTCGCTGGTCCAGTAAAATCGGTAACTCAATCTAATCAAAATTCTGAAGATTTTTCTGATTCTCCAACACAAATCTGCAAAAATCAAACAACTTTATCAGCTTAAAATTTTCGAAAATTATCAAGAACAGATCGAAAAACACGAAGAACACGAAGAACAGTCTTCGAATCTTCAAGTCTATCAGCCAAAATTTTTCAAAAACAGTCAACAGAATCTTTCCAGAAATTCTGAAAAACACCAAACAAACAAACAAACCAGAAGATCAAAACAGCCAAAAATTTCTAAAATTTTATCAAACCAACAGAAAAATTCGAAAATTTTAAAACCCTAATTTTCAGGTTTAACAAAAAATTCGAAAAACTCCCTGATTCTGTAGAACACAATTCTGAACCGAGCCTTCAAGAGCCTAATGCTCTGATACCAATTGTAGGTCCCCTTGAGTCTTATGGATCTTCACAAAATTGTCAATCTGATCAAGAGTGCGGAATCCTCTTGATCAGAATATAGCAGAAAACGTGTAGGTACAGAAATCAACAATTTACTTTCAAACTAGGTTTTTATTGATTATCAATCTCACGAATTACAATCAATCAAAATCCTAACCAACTCCAAATTCGTCCAAGACCTAGTCTCTCACGAAAATACTCTCTCAAATACTGTTTTGGCTGATTAACCTAAACCCTAAAGCCTAACCTTGTTTATATAACACAAGGGTTACAACTTGGGCTAGGTTTAACCTCATGGACTGCGAATTGGACAAGCCCACTTCGCCACCATACACCCAATTCGTTGGGTTTGGTTATCCCAAACATAACAACTAACTATTACAAAGCTAAACCCGCTAACCGTTTATCGTTTAACTAATTATAAGATATCCAAAGACCAAATCTAAGTTGTTGTCACAGAATATGCACCAACATGGGTGTTCCACTTTTATCTTCTTGTCTCCTTTATAAGGATTGTAGCATCCTGGTTGAACGGTTGGATCAGCGTATTCACAACTGAAAGAATAAGCTTCTGTTTTTGCTGGTAGATTACAGATTATTATTTCAGTGTTGTCAGCTATGCATGTTTATTGGTCATCGGTCTTGATCTTACCTGCTCGGATTATTCATGACTTAGAAGCAAAAATGCGGAATTTCCTTTGGTCTCAGGGTTCTTTTCAGCGTGGGAAGGCCAAGGTTTCTTGGAAATCTATTTGTGTTCCTAAGCTTGAAGGAGGTTTGGGTATTAGATGGATTGGCGATGTCAATAAAGCTCTAATGGTTTCGCATGTATGGAGCATTCTAACTAGCCGTGAGTCGTTATGGGTTGCTTGGATTCACTCGTACAGGTTAAAGGGTCGTAACTTCTAGGATTGTAGGGCTGTTCCGAATTGTTGTTGGAGCTGGAGGAAACTATTACAAATTCGGCCGCTGGTTAGAGGTTATTTTTGGTCCAAAATTGGTGACGGTAGACGCACATCAGCTTGGTATGACAATTGGAGTGCGATTAGTCCTTTGAGTTCCTTCCTATCGGCTAGGGTTATCACAAGAGAGGGGTTTACTTTACAAGCAACCATAGCCGATATGTCTTCTAATGGTTCGTGGTTATGGCCTAATGCTTGGCGTGACACTTATCCAGTCCTTATTCAACTTGATCAGGTACAACGGGATGTTAATGTGCAAGATCGATTGTTTTGGAAAGATGGAGACGATTTCAGTGATTATTCTTCTTCGGGAGTCTGGAACTCTATCAGAGCTAGCGAACCGGAGGTGGATTGGGCTAGTATTGTTTGGTTTGCGCAGTGTATTCCTCACCATGCTTTCGTTATGTGGCTTATTATGCGGCGTAAATTGACGACTCAGGATAAAATTCTTCAATGGAATACCACAAGAAGAAATTCCATGAATATGATGTGTTGCCTCTTGTGCTATGAAAATATTGACTCGCATGATCATTTATTTTTTGAGTGCAAGTTCTCTACTCAGGTTTGGAAGACGATTCGAACCAAAGCAGGTATGGGTAATGTGGAAGCAAAGTGGAGCGTTATTGTGGAATGGCTTCAGCTTCGAGCTAGATCCAAATCCGCTGCCAACCTTGTTTGTCGATTAATTGTTGCTGCTTCAGCTTATGTTATTTGGCAGGAACGAAACCATCATTTATTCAAGAATCATGCAAGCCCCCCAGAAAATATCTGTGCTTCGATTTTTGACATTGTCCGATATAAATTGATGGGTTTAAAGTTCAAGAATACGCCTAAAGTGAGGATACTTCTTGAGAAGTGGGAGATTCATGGAGACTCGGTCGTTGATGATGGAGGCTAATTGATTTTTCTTTATTTTTTCCTAGATATTAGTCTAGTGGTTGTATTTAGATTGTTTTTGTGTTTTCATTTGTTCCACATTCATGAGGCATGTCTCATGTTTGAACTAGTAAGGGTATCTCCTTACAACATGTTTTGTTTGGTTGTGAATATATAAAATCACCGAGGTAACCCTTTACCCAAAAAAAAAAATCATTTTCTAATTTTTTTTTTTTGCATAAGTAAATCACAACTATACAAACATATACTCCTATGATCGAATTTTCATCACACGGGTTTAAAAAGAAAAGGTTTAATGGTTGTGGCCTAAATGGGTTGGTCAAACGAAAGGATTAGGCTCAAAGTGGGCGACTAGAGGATTTATTTGGGTAAGGATGGATAAATGGTTTTAATGGAAAAGGTTCGCCTAATGTCTTAATCATCCTCATGCTTGTATTCGGTCTATGGTCTCAAACGTATCAAAAGTCGCAAGCTCTACAATACATGACTAATGGTCGACTCAAACAAAGAAACATGAATATGTAAACCTATGATGTAAAAGCGGCTCAAAACCTCACATATATAAAGGGTATGGTATGTGATATGCATGATGTGCTAGTTTCTTAGGCGAATTATTCCCAAATAACCTCCCGCTAAATACCCGTCATGCTATTAATTTGAACTTGACCATGACAAAAGACCAAATGGGTTGTGCTATCCCGCGTTGACTTAGTTACTTGTGCTTTTGAGATCGCTTTCGAAACAAGACATGTTTGAAAATTTTTTGAAATTTTCCCCCATCCCCACATTTGAGGTAAACATTGTCCTCAATGTGTAGTGTTTAAACGAACGGGTTAAAATTGAAAAACTTTTACTACTCCCCCATCCCCACACTTGAGGTAAACATTGTCCTCAATGTGTAAGAACTAGAATTTTTAAATCGCACAAGGGATGTGACACGGCTAATTTGTGACAACCCTCACAATTACAGGTATTGTACAATTAATTAATCTTAATTATGTGCTTAATGACTGTGATTGATTATAACTGACAACTCAAACTGCTTTATGATTTCTGCATCATACATACATATGCATCATATTTCATGCTGTCACTCCGTATATTACACACAAATTCTAGTGACATACTTGGTGCACAAAGCACGGTTAGCACACTGAACGGACAATTCAGAAAAATGCTGACAATGCCAGCAATAGATAGACAGTGTCTTTAAGGCCTAGTATTGGCCAGGGATAAGGTACTACACTAGTATGGAGTGTAGGGAAGTGAGGACCATAAAACTGCGTAACTAGGTGATAGTTACAGTGCCGGGAAGTGCCTAAAACACACTTTAAATGCAGAATTTTGCACTCATTAATAAAATTCAGCATTTTAAAATACTAGTGAAGTGCAAAAATATGTCAGAATGGTCCTGTATACTTTCCTAAGTGACGGGGGTTAATTGTGTTGCAAAAATATATATGAAAGACACCTTAAGGGACAATTAAACACTTTAACGGAACGTTATCAAACCGAATAACCGGACATTACCCGGAACACTAAATTTTTGCCAAAACACATTGTTTCACTAATTCTTGGCTTGTCGTGATCCCCGAACACCCTAACACCCACTAAAAAGCAACTAACTAACCTATATCATCACAACACTTGAAATCTAACTATCCATTACACCTTAGTTGGAAAAGTTACAACCAACCCCCCCTAAAACCGAATTCGGTCCCAAGTAGGACCCACACAAATCATCCACCATACTCCCTAATCTTGTGTAAGATTTTGTTACATTATTTTATTAGATATTTGCTTGTAAATATGACCAAAATATGTGAAGGATTCTATTTAAGCATGGTGCAAGATCACAACCATCACTCTTCATCATTCACTCCCTCACTCTCACACTCTCTCTCCCTCTCTCGGCCACCCTACCACCGCCAACATCACCACCATTCCACCACCATCTCTTCCATTGTTAAGCTTCATTTAGGTGCTGGAAGGTGAATCAAAGGTGCTTGAGCTTGTGGAACTTCAAAGGAGCCTTATTCTTGCTTCTTCATCATCTTTTCTCATCATCTTCTTCACTAGATTCTACCCTAGCCTTGTGCTAGTAGTAAGTTACTTGCACACCCTTGTTCTTCTTGCTTTTGTGATAAAAAAAATTGTAGTGTGATGAATATGTTCAAATCACTAAAGAAACAAGAACACTAAAAGATGAACATGAAACTTTACATGAAATCTTACATTAAAAGTTTACTTGAAGATGATAAATGCTACTAGTTAGATGTTGTCATGAGTATGTTGTTAGTTTTATGGTGACCCTTGATTATGTGGTGTTAAACACCATGTGAATCTTGTTAAATAATACGTAAAAGTATGATTTAACAAGACTAGAAAGTGGTTTGTGTCACATAAAAAGACCACTTTCTAACTAGACATGAACTTTATAAAAATGATTTTTCACAAAATATAAACTAACTAGTAAGTTGATGAGTATGTTAATCCAAGTTTTACAAAAGGCTTTTGTAAACAAACCAAGTTCAAGAACCGATCTCTAAAAGTTTATGACTTTTACATACTCTCACATAATTTTTGTAAGTAAAATAAGTGTAAAAAGCTTTTATTTACAAGAAGAGTTCAAGAGTTAAATTTTTGTAAAAATTACTTACAAGTTGTAAACACTAAATTATTTTAAGAGATTGATTTTAAAGAAATAAATTCGTTTCGGAAGGTAACTAGGTCTACTAAAAGTCTTACCAAGTTACTACGCGTTTTCGAGATATATCAAGTTCATGACTAGTGTGAAACGCATATATTTTGCTCTTGGTAATGTTTTCAAGGATTGTTGTTGATTGATTTTGAAAAGAAAATGATATGCTTAATAGCATGGACACCTCCGTTTTTAGGGGAAACTCTGGTGAAATTTTCTAAAAATCTCAAGACTTAGAAAATATTTTTCTAGCAAGTGCTTACAAATATATTTTTAACCTTGTTTTCAAAATAAACTTCGCCATGATTTTTATTACAAATATACTAAGTGCCGGAGGTTGATTTTCGTAAGTAAAATTTGATAAATATATATTTAGAATATATATTTCATACTATAACTCTTGTGTGATTATTTGTTTATTTTGAGAACTAGTTATATTATTTTTAGGGTAAAATAATATAACTTATGTATACCATGAAATTACGACTTCAAAATAATACCAAAACTCTCACGAAATAAATATTGAAGTTACGCAATTATTATTGCAACACGAAATGTTAAAACGTAACTTATATGATATTTCAGAAAAATACTTTTACACGTATATGTTTGGTAAAATATTATTTTGAAAAATTTATGAAGTAAAATATAATATTTTTGTGAAAAATATATATATTTTAAAGAGTAAATTTCAAAGTTCGTCCTTTATGTATGTCTAAAATATCAAAGTACGTCCTTTGTCTTTAATAACATCAGAAAACATCCTTAATGTTTGCAAATCATTACATGTTACGTCCTTTAGTCCTAATCCAGTTACTTTTCATGGTTAAATTTGACTAAGTCAGCCCCACATAAGGGTATTTTGGTCATTTTATCATAAATAATAAAATAAATAATCATCAAAAAAAATAAATACAATCAATACTAACCAATTTCTATTCTGTAATCATCAAAATCAAAACCTGCATATATTCATTCTCCCACTATTCAACAACTCAGTCAACGCCTCTTTCGATTTCACATGAACCCTAACAAATCATGCTGGACATCAAAGCAAGACTGCTCTATTTTACCCTGTTTGAACTCAGAAGTGAAGAAAGTACCTGCCACCGCCACCGCCACCGCCACCGATCTGCCACCACCCGACCACCGCCACTCGACCACCACCATCACCCTGTTTGAACTCAGAAGTGAAGAAAGTCCATTTTTTCCGGCTACGGATGTTAGTGGGGAACAAAGAGATAACCATTTATGTCAGCCGCCACCTAAAATTGGAGCTATCTGTTCGTCTCGTGATGCCGCCCTCAAACATCAAGAAGCCCCAAATCTGAGCCCTCCTGAAGTGTCGGCTAGTGTTCAAGCAGAGCATTCAAGAGCCCACAGAGCTGTCAATCGATCCACCAGGTCTGTTCCAAGCTCTGGTTATGAAGATTTGGACCGAATTAGGGCAGCCAATGTAGCACATGACCATGCGCTTATGTGTGAGGCTGGTTTACCACCTGGTGGCCTTCGATCTGCAAACCCTAAAAAGACTTCGATTAAAATCAAGGGGTTTCGAAACAATCGCAGAACCAAACCTGCTGTGAAGTACAGCCCTGCTCTCTCTGATTTGCGGATTAAAGGCTCTGGTGGTGGTTGTGGTCTTGCAATTAGAGAGAGAGATAGAGCTGGTGTGTGTGTGAGAGAGAACAATACGGCGGTGGTGGTCCGTCTGCTGTGGTGTACGGGCGGTGGTGGTCGGTCTGCTGAGGTGTACGGCGGTGGTGGTGGTGGTCTTGCAATGAGAGAGAGAGAAAGCTGGTGTGTGTGTGTGAGAGAGAGAGGGTGTGGTGGTGGCAGGTGAATGTTGAAGATGATTATGATTATTAATTTTATAGTAAATTACAAAAGACACGGTAAAATGACCAATATACCCTCATGTGCTTCACATGTGACCTGACTTAACTGGGAAAACAAACAAGGTTTAGGGTAAAGGACATAACTTGATTGGTTTTTCAAACATTAAGGATGTTTTCTGAGGTTATTAAAGACAAAGGACATACTTTGATATTTTAGACATACATAAAGGACGAACTTTGAAATTTACTCTATTTTAAATTAAGGTGTTTTAGACAAATAATTTAAATATATTTTTCTAAGTGGGACTTAAAATATATTTTTTTTCGGAATTACAAGTGTACATGTATAAATACCCCCATCCTTGGGAAGGAAATACGCGTATAAAATACTTGAGAAATTCGGATACAAAATAGTTGCCTAACTATTATTCCAAAACCCTAAAGACAAAATTTAAGTTAAAATAATAATTATTATTTTAACAAGAAGTTAAGACTTGGAATAATGACAAAGTAACATAACTCAAACCCGTAAATACAAAGACAAGGTACGGCCCGTTCGTCTAACAAAAATTAGCACATTGTAGGGGGTCGTATTTGCTGACGAGACCGGAGATTTTAGTACGATTTCAGGAGACGCACTTCTGTGAGTTCATGTCCCCCTTTTCTCTTTACTGTTTTCAGTTTTATACTTCGGGGGTGAAATACATGCGACAATTATTACAGACACTTATTTACATGGTATCGTTAGCATAGGGAGGGTTTTACTACTAGATCATGTGAAGGGTGGGTACAACACTTAAGGCCATCAATCCTCGTTGATAGGACCGAGGGACACATGAGTGATAAATCTATTTGGGTGTAGCGAGCCCACACCCGTGAGGCCGGGGCGGCCCATAGAGGTGACTGTGTCTTACAGCCGAAGCCCGGTAACAAATTCGCTAGGTTTGAGTCTTCCTGCACATACCAGTGGCTTTGCAACCCATTGGTGATCTCTTTTTCCTTATTGCTACATACCAGGGACTTTTATTCATACATGAAAGGTTTATACATACTCACTTTTACATGAACTCACTCAACTTTTGTTGATTTTTCAAACTACATGTATTTCAGGAAATTAATGGATCTAGCGAAGTGTGCAATTGTGTCAAGCTGCGTAGGGAATAATGATGTCATCCAGGTTTAGGAGGTTTACCTGGACGGGTTACATGTCTCTAAACCACGTTTTTATTTAAGTCTTTTGTTTGGTCGTATGAACATGTTTTAATTATGTCATGGTTGTAACTTGTTTTATGTGTCGACATTTTAAACAATGACGTTGTGTTAACTTTCAATTTAATGAATGGATGATCACCATGTGTTTTATTTTCATATAGCATGGTTATGATTGTTGCTATGGTATTAAGAAGTCACACCAAACTAAACCCACGCTTCCGCAAAAGCTAGGGTGTGACAACTTGGTATCAGAGCCTCGATCATAGCGAACTAGGATTCCTTCTCGAGTCTAGACTATGATCACTAGGGCTCTCACAAAAACATTTTTACATTGCATACACTAAACGTCCAGATCCAGGATACAAAACATTTTTACAAACAAAAAGGCACAAATACACTTTTCAAAGTTATATTTTAGTCTTAGAGACTGAGGGAGGTTCAGTCTTAGAGACTGAGGGAGGTTTATTCTTAGAGACTGAGGGAGGTTCAGTCTTAGAGACTGAGGGAGTTCAGTCTTAGAGACTGAGGGGTTCAATCTTAGAGATTTGGGAGGTTTAGTCTTAGAGACTGAGAGGTTGGTCTTAGAGACCAGGGAGTTAGTCTGAGAGGCTAGGGAGTTCAGTCTGAGAGGCTGGGAGGGGTAGTCTGGGGAGACTAGGAGGATTTCTTGCTTGCACTATTGTGACTTACACGTTTATTTGATTTCATGTTGATATATGTGCATATGTGTGGTTGTGTTACAGACACCATGCCATCATCTTCAGATACTGGAGTATCGGACACATTGGATCCTTTAGCGATCGTGTCGGACGATGAGGTTCTGTCAGAGAGTGAGGTGTACATGTCAGACACTACTAGCATGGATGAGGATGATTTCCAGCCGTTTGCTCTTCCTGAGTTTGGAGATGATATTCCTATTGCTGATGGCCCTTTCGATGGGGACCTACCTCTTCTCAGGTCCCTGCTCCTCTACCGCTTGCAGCAGTTCCTCTCGAGGATCTGCCTCATGATGAGTTCGCCGATGATGAAATCGACTTGTTCCTAGAGGGTCCCCCGGAGGGTGACCAAGATGGAGTGGCCCTCATGGATGCCAATGTCCCTTTTGCTGATGATCCTGTTGTCGACCCTGTTGATCCCTTGGCTGAGATTCCTGCTGATGTGCCCATTGCTGATCCTGTCATTCCAGTTGAGGCTCCCATTGAGGAGGCTCCTTTTGATTTATTTGGTGCTTACTCCTTCGAGTCTGTAGCGTCCGCTTCACCGCACGCCCAGGGCGCACAGCTCTATTCCTCTGATTCCGACTCAGACATGGCGATGTCGGCTGCGCCTCTCGTTTTCCTCGACGTTGACCCAGAGCCAGAGGTGGAGTTTTTGCCTGATGAGCCTGCTCCTGTTGGTCCGGAGCCGGTCGTTTCTTATGATCCCATTGAGGCCCCAGCTGTCGCACCTTTGCCAGACCCTTTACCTGAGCCTGGTCATGTCGATATGCCTCACATATCACCACCTGTCATTGTTGCACCCGTCGAGTTACCACTGATTCCTGATGCTCCTGTTATTGATGCACCCATTGTTGCACTGGTAGTACCTGTTTCAGCCCCTGTGCATGCTGACCATGCACCGTTTGCTTCTCACATTGATCCTCGTTATGCTGACACCCGTAACGGGTGGATCAAGGATGATGACTACCCACCGTTTGTGCTACCCGTCACTCCTCCCGTAGCACCTGTTTCCGCACCTACTGAGATTCCATTATTCCACCCACACACCTCTGACATCCATCGCACTGATCTTCCCATCACATTCCTCCAGGACATACCGCCACCTCGTCCTGGGGAGGGTTCATCGAGGCAGCCGCCTGTTTTTGTTCCACCTGTACCATCATCACTTCCGTTCATGTCCCAGTTCCCTCACACTGCACCATCTTCCGTACCGTCGGGCGAGCCGTTTCTGTGGGCACCCAATGTTATGCCGTTGTAAAACCCGTACTTATCATTTGGGGTACACGACCGAGGACATACTCATCTCTCTACAGCTACGGCAGGACGCATTGAGTTGTCGCATTCAGGAGTTAGAGAGATCTCCATGTCCTCCGTGCCACTGTCAGACTCCTTTCGCCGCACCGCACACTCCCCTTCCGCTTCCACCCGATTCGGATGTTCGTTTCCTTACATCTGAGCAGCAGATTGCCTATTTTCTGAGCGTCATTCGTGCCTTAGAGGAGGATTGGGTGCACATGCGCCGGTTGCTTTTCTCTCGTTTTCCTCCTCCTCCTTTGCCATCAACATATATATTTTTGGTTTGATGCAGGCAGATCATTTTGGTGAGAAAGTTGCGATTGGGCTAGCTTGCGAAGACTTTTTGGAAGACCACGCTTTTGTACATGATTTGTGTAGACAGATTTGTATTTTTGGGGGTGATGTAACTCCATGATCTGACCAACATGACCATCTTTTAGACTATATGCTTTTGTACTATATGCTTTGTTGAATTATTTGTTTTAATTTTATAACATGAGATGTTATGTGGTTGATGAATGTTACTATATATGCATACTTATTATACTTACTATGACCTGACCAACATGACCATCTTTTAGAAGATGCCTCCACGACGCGACGTGCGCATGCCCACTACTGAGGCGGAACTCCAAGGGATAATTTGTTGGTGCATAATGTCTAAAGCCTGCGTCTTAGTCTTAGTTAATCAATGTATAGGGTCTAGTTATGTTAATTATGTATTGTATAGGGGTTAATTGTGTAAAAGTTGGGTTTTCATGTAAAGGTTTCGCTTATATGGACATGTCCATTTAAGCGAAACTATTTGTTAAAAGGTTTCGCTTTTATGGACTGTTCACTTAAGCGAAACTATTCCCCTATAAATACCCTAAGTGTTTTCTCATTTTGTACGTTGATGTCACAAGTGTAGCCGACCTGCTGACCTTGTATTTCATGAAAGTTGAATGAGAAAACGGTGTTAAAGTGTATTACTTCTGTTTCTACTCATTTCTTCTACAGTTTTGCTTTGATTCATGCCAAATATGTATTTCCGCTACATATTCGGTAGGTGCTAGCTCCGATTGTCTCAAACAACGGTCAAACTCGGTCCTACAATTGGTATCAGAGCCAGTTGTGAGCTAGTTGACCCAAATCAAGGCCTTTTTCAAGCACTTTGTGAGTTTCTGACATTTCTGCTGGACAAAATGGACTAAGAATTGGACATACTGTGTAAAAGTACCGAATAACAAATCCTTGAAAAGCTCAGACCTTAAATCAGCTTAAAAGTGAAAATGGCTCGAGAATAGGTTCCGCTTGTGTGTCACCCTAGAGGTTTCGCTTATTTGGACCTGGAAATCAAAGGTTTCGCTCAAAAGGTTTCGCTTATAGTGCTATTTTCAGAGGTTTCGCTTGTGGAGTTCCGCTTATTGTGACTTTTTCAGAGGTTTCGCTTGTGGAGTTCCGCTTATTGTGACATTTCAGAAGGTTTCGCTTATAGGTTTCGCTTCAAATGTCTTTGCTGAGGTTTCGCTTGAAGGGTTTCGCTTATTATTCTTGAAGTAGTTCCGCTCTTGAGATCATTGTGTAGTTTCGCTTATTTGTACATCACCAGGTTTCGCTTATTGGGTTACTACTGGGTTTCGCTTATTTGAACAACTGAGTGTTTTCGCTTATACGTACACTTTGTGTTTGGTTTCGCTTATTTGACCTATGTTAGTGAAAAATCTGTGTTTTTGAGCAGTTAGTCCGTTTTGTACGCGATCAAGTATTGGAAACTTAGTCTGGGTTAAAAGTTTTTTGTCAGATACAATCTGTTAATCAAAAAGTTCAATATTGTTCGAGATTTGTCACTAAAAATGGATAATCAAGATTTCTATAACATGTTTGTGGGAAGTGGTGCGGCTATCCAAAGTCCAGCTAGTATCGTACAGAATGTTAACATGGAAAATGAATTGGGAACAATGCAAAAGCCACCCAAATTGATGAGCTTAGATGAATATGCTGGGTGGTCCGGAAGGTTTAAAAATTGGGTTCAGGCCAATCATTTCGAGTGTTGGATGAAGATTGAAATGAAATATGTACCTCCAGTTGACGGGCTCGGGTTGGTTAAAGGCATTGGAAGTCCTACAGATACTGAACAGACAGAGTTTAAAGCGGAAAAGAAAATGGTGAGCATCTTGCAACAAGCAATTAAAGAAGACATTCTTGTGTTACTACAGCATGACGAAAGTTCTCAGTCAATCTGGCAAGCGCTACAACTGAAGTTTAAAGGAAGTGTTTCTATGATCAAGAGCAAAAAGGCGCTTATCAAGAAAGAATTCGATATTTTTACTGGGATCAAAGGAGAGTCAACAAAACAGTTAATCGAAAGATATTGCCACCTTGTAGTTGAAATGAAAATATTAGAAATTGAAAAAACAAATGAAGAATGGATTGATAAACTTTGTGATGCACTTCCATATGATGAGTGGGGAACGTATCTTATGATGCTGAAAAACAGTTCTGATTTTGTGAATCTCAATCTGAGTTCATTTATTGAAAAGATCGAAGCCCACGAGCTTGAGTTGTTGAAGATAAAGAAGATAAATTCTGCTAGCATGCAACAAGATGTATCTTTATAATACAAAGGCAGTCCTTCAGTTACGAATCTTCAAAGCCCAAAGATACAAACAGGATTCAGTGCTGATAACACTTCAAATGCTACATCAAGTTCTCATCAATCAAGCAGTTCTACACCTTTCGTGAATTTTGAACCGAATGTCAAAGTTCAGGAACAGTCTTCGCCTCAAAGCTCTACCGGATCAAATCATCAGGCGTATGTTTCTGGAGTACAGTGTAATATCGCAGTAAACGTCAAAAATGGAAACGAGATAACGGAAACTGCTGCGAAGCAACATATTGCACTACTCGCTTCCATTCTCGAGGCATATAAAGGTCTAGTTGCGGGGAGAATTGGAAATCCGGACATGACAAAGGAGGACGATGACCAAATAGACCCCGAGGAGCTTGAACTGATTGACATTAAATGGGGTATGGCAAGCCTAGTTCGTCATGCTCAAAGGTTCATGGAAATCACGGGAAGAAACAGTTTATCAGGTCCGGATCAGAAGTTGGGATTTGATAAGTCGAAAGTAACGTGTTTCAAGTGTAAAGAACGCGGTCACTTTAAACGAGAGTGTCCAAACCGTGAAGTCAACAATCACCAAAACCCGTTCACCAATGATTACTATCGACAGGCAATCTACCATCGACCGAATCAACAGCAAACTGTTCAAAGGCCACAGATAGAAAATAAACCTGAAAAGGCATTGATTGTGAACCAAGATGATGAACAGGTAGCTGCAGGTTTTAGCTGGGATAAATATATCCCTGGTAGAGATGATCAGGCCATGATGGCAGAGGTTGTTGAGATTTCTGAGGTAGTGACTGAACCGGAGATTGTTGATGAAGTTGTTTCTGAAGTTGTTGAGGAGATTCCTACGGAAAATGTTATAGATGTTGAGGAAATAGCAGCTGAAGTATACTACTATCAATCACAACAGGAGGAGTTAGTTTATACTATGAAATCAGTTATGCCTCCTAATGTGTTTGATTCTTTTGCAGGTTATTTCGAGGAACCAAGAACCGGATCTTGTCCTAGATTTGAGGAGAAGAAAGAAGCCGTCGAAGAAGTGATTGACGTGTCTAAAGAGATGACCGGAGAAGTTCTGAAAGACATTGCTGATAAAGCTCTAATGGGAAAGCTTAAAGAGGTAGATTCAGAACCCAAGGAGTCACAGTCTGTCGATAAGGTGTCGGTTAACAGAGAGGAATCTGGAGTTCAGGAGGTCAAATCTGTCAAACAGTCTGTGTCTGAGTCAAAGCATGTCGGTAAAACTGATTGTGATGAAAAGGTTGATGAAAAAGTTGTTCCAATCCCCGAAACGCCATGCCAACGTTGTTTACAACCATGCGTGGAGTGTCTTGAAAAGGACACTAAGTATCGGGAATTGAAACATCATACAGATATGATTAAGTTTGACCTTGAACAATTAAAAGAAGCTTATGATACCTTAGCCAGATCAATTAAGATGATTCAAAAAGAAAGTGTTGAAAATGATAAAGCTACTAAATTGGCTAAAGCTACACTGTTTGATAAACAAAAGGAAGTCAATTATCATCTTGACACAATTGCGTCACTAAGAAAAGAACTTGAATTGGCCAAGATAGAGAATGACAGGATCGATAAAAAGTTAATGAGCTATGTGGCTTCGTCTTATGTTTTGGAACAAATCGTCCCTCAACAGCCACATGCTACACCTGTTTTCAAGAGCGTTCCACCCCCAATGTGGAGTCACTACACTCAAAAATATCCAGATGGGGTGGATGCTGCTTTAAATCTTAAGCTGAAAACGATTGAGAGTGATTTACCTGACAGCATTGATATCACTTTCACTGCATCTGACACTGATAACGAATCTCAGGTTATCAAAAATGTTGTCGATCAGGTGTTGGATGAGGAAAGTGAGAAATCTGAAAAGGCTCATTCTGAGAAGGCTGTCAGTGATTTTGAAGACGAAGGAAATTTCTTAGATCGATATGTACCGAAATCGGAAAAGAGTACGAATGATGATCCGATCATGGTGGTATACACTATGGTTGGAACTGACAAACTTTATTCCGACTTTGAGTACCCGCTTCAGAATGTCAAGATCGAAAATGTCGAGAAAGTGTTTAAACTGGTTGAATTGAACATTAACGAAATTAATAACAATGAATTCTTTTCGAAACTGAATAAGTCGTTTGTTACTTCACGTCCCACAAGTTCGGAAAAGAAAGATGGGGTTGGTAAAGGTCAAAACAAGAAAAATCATCTTAAAAACAAAGGAATTGGGTTTGAAAAGAAAACGGCTAAACAAGTGATTAAGCCAAAAGAAAAGATAAATGATGTTTTTGTTGCTGGTCCTAGTACTGATGTTGAAAAGGAATATATTTTTAGTCAAAAAGCTGTGGACGATTTCAATGCAGCACAGAAGCTTAAAGAAGAAACGGTTAATACTACTTTTGTCGAGTATGATAAAAGGGTGTGCTATCGCTGCAATGAGATTGGACACATGGCAAAACAGTGTCAAAAAGTGTTTAAGAAACATGTTGTTGAAAAACCAGTTCAAAAACAAATGGTTGAGAAACCAAAGGTTGAAAAACCAAATGTTCAAAAACAAAATGTTCAAAAACAAATGGTTCAAAAATCTCGACCTAAGTCACCAGTTGTTTCAAAAGGTAAAAAGGAAATGGTTTCTCCGATCCGTATTTTGAAAAGAGGTGAATCGTTGAAGTCGGAGGATAAGCTGAAATCGACCTTCGAGATTGGCGAATCCTCTAAGACTAGCAAGACTTCAAAGTTTTACCCTAAGACGAAAACTTTTGAAAATCAGTCTTGGATCGCAAAATCGAAACCGTCAGTTGAGGTCAAGAAGATGGAGAACGCTTTGAAAATTGATTCAAATCTTTTAAAAAATGATGTGGTTGATTTTGAAAATGAAGTAGATAATTTTCTTGATGAATTTCCTCCAATAACTAACAAAGTTAAAACAATTGTAAAAGAAGAGGTTCCAAATGTCACATTTGATTTTCCGAAAACAAATGAAAAGTGTGATGTTGTGTTCGGGAGTGTGTCGGAAGTAAAGAAATCATGGGCTTCATTGTTTGAATAAATTGTTTTTGTTGGTTGCAGGGGCTGCCCAAGTCAATTCTATCAAGATGGATTATGGATAGTGGAGCTTCACGTCATATGACTGGGACTTTAGCTCTTCTTTATGATGTTAAGTCAATCAATGGAAGCTATGTTGGGTTTGCAGGGAATCAAGGAGGAAGAATAGTTGGTCGAGGAACGCTTACAAACGGAGTGATCTCATTTGACAAAGTGAACTATATAGTCGAGCTCGAAAACAACTTACTGAGTATATCACAGATTTGTGATAAAGATTTTAGTGTACGTTTTACTAAATCTGAATGTTTAGTGTTGAAACCAGGGTTTAAAATCCCTGATGAGTTGGTGTTGTTGCGCGCTCTGCGGGTAAATGATCTTTATATTTTGGACATGAGTGTCGCAACGCCAACAACTCATCAAAAACAGTGTTTTGTCACTAAGTCTAAAGCTACTGAAAAGGAGTCCATAATGTGGCACCGGAAAATGGGTCACATTCACGTGCGAAAAATGTACTTTTTAGTACATAACGATTTAGTTGAGGGTGTTAATGTGAAAAACTTTCACTTAAATGATGATTGTATTGCATGTAAAAAGGTAAAGCAGACTCGGAAGTCACATCCACCGAAGATGCTCAACTCTATCAGGTTACCTCTTGAGAGATTGCACATGGATCTCTTCGGGCCTGTCAACGTCAAGAGCATTAGCGGGGATTTATATTGTTTGGTGGTGACAGACGACTTTATGAGGTTTTCGTGGGTTGTATGCTTAGAACGAAAAGATCAAACTTTTGAGTCATTGATGATGCTTTTCAAGAAAATGGAAACGGTGTATAAACTGCTAATCCGGAGGATTCGAAGCGACAACGGAACGGAATTCAAAAACAACAAGATGTATGAGTTCTGCAACAAGAAGGGAATTCTTCATGAATTCAGTGCGCCATACACACCACAGCAAAACGGCGTAGCTGAACGAAAGAATCGGACCCTGATCGAGACAGCCCGTACGATGTTAGCCGATTCCAAGCTGCCAATCTACTTCTGGAGTGAAGCAATTTCAGCAGCCTGTTACACTTTGAATAGGGTTCTCACTGTCAAGAAATACAAGAAGACTTGCTTTGAGCTGCTGCACCGTTACAAGCCAAATTTTTAGTTTTTAGAACCATTTGGTTCGCCTTGCACGTTTATAGATGAAAATGGTAAATTTGGAGCAAAAGCTAATGAGGGTTTCTTTGTAGGTTACGCAAGCCCTCTGAAGAGGGTGTTCGTACCATGCCTGGGAAAGGTGATTCAAGTCCAACACGTGGATTTTCAGAAGCACACTCCATTGCCACAACTTCCCGGACAAAGATTCCTATTCGATTACGACAAACTCTGGGAGTCGTTTCAATTGCCTGTCGAGCCAAGTGATGAGGAACTAGCTTTTCTGTACCAGTATCAGCAATATATTTCACAAGAGCCTGTGTCTAGTCCGCTAGAAGTTTCTCAACCTACCGTGAGTACTCACGACAATGAAGCAGGACCAAGTGGAACTACTCACGAACCACCAGAGGAACCAGCTCCATCATTTGACGTTTCTGACGACTCAGAGGAGGAACCCGCTCCTACCTTTAACGAGGAGCCAAATGATACTTCGCAGGATGCTGTGGATCAAATCGTTGATCTCGACATTTCGAATTTGGAATCGGAAGTAGTTGTGCCTGACACGGTTATGCCAAGGACGTTGTCTTACCACCCTTCAGAACAGATCATTGGTGACCTACAAAGTGGTGTCAAGACCCGACATCAAATAGACCTAGCTCTTACTTGTTTTTACTCTTCTGTTGCTGATATGCAAAAAGAAGTCTCACTTAAATGTTTCATTTCGCAGAGAGAGCCTAGAACCTACAAAGAGGCATTAACCGAGGATAGCTGGGTGAATGCTATGCAGGAGGAGCTGCAACAGTTCGAAAAGCTGGGCATTTGGAGACTTGTCGATCTGCCAAAGAATCAGAAGTTAATCAAGACAAAATGGGTTTTTAAGTGTAAGCGTGATGACAAAGGTGTCGTGGTGAGAAACAAGGCACGACTTGTGGTTCAAGGCTTCAGCCAACAGGAAGGAATAGATTATGATGAAGTTTACGCAGCGGTTGCAAGACTTGAAGCAATTCGGATTTTTCTAGCTTTTGCATCTTGGAAAGATTTTAAAGTTTATCAACTTGACGTCAAATGTGCCTTCCTGTACGGCACAATCAGAGAAGAAGTGTATGTGGGACAACCGCCGGGGTTCACAGACCCACAGCACAGAAACAAGGTGTATCTACTGGACAAAGCGCTGTACGGACTTCACCAGGCCCCGTGAGCCTGGTACGAGACGCTTTCGACATACTTGTTGGACAACGGGTTCACAAGAGGCACAGTAGACAACACTTTGTTCACCAAGGAAGAAGCAGGCCACTTGTTGATTGTGCAGATATATGTTGACGATATCATTTTTGGATCCACCAACGACGACCTGTGCAAAGAATTTGAAAAAGTAATGAAGAAAAAGTTTGAGATGAGCTCAATGGGGGAGATGAAGTTCTTCCTCGGGCTGCAGGTGGAACAATTGCCCGACGGAATATTCATTCACCAGACGAAGTATGTAAAGGACGTGTTCGACAAGTTCGACATGACAGATTGCAGTCCTGCATCCACCCCCCTCGCGCAGAATCATGGAATTTGTCCCGACGAGCAAGGTGTGAAGATGGACGAGACATTGTACCGATCAATCATCGGATCGTTGATGTATCTCACGGCTTCCCGTCCAGACATCATGTTCCCGACGTGTCTCTGCACCAGATATCAGTCGAATCCGAAGCAGTCACACCTGACCATAGTGAAACGTATCTTACGGTATTTAAAAGGTTTCCTAAGCATCGGCTTGTGGTATCCTCGATCGGGTGACTTTACTTTGTCTGGTTTCGCTGATTCTGATTTTGGTAGCTGTAAACAGAATGCTAAGTCCACCACTGCTGGGTGCCGGTTCTTCGGAACTCGACTTGTCACCTGGCAGTGCAAGAAACAAACTGTACTAGCGCTCTCCACATGTGAGGCTGAGTATCTCTCAGCTTCTAGCTGTTGCTCGCAGATCCTTTGGATCCAACAGAAGATGCGCGACTTCGGTTTGCAATTCTTGGATACACCAATTTTCATGGACAATGAAGCAGCTATTAATGTTACTAAAAATCTGGTTCACCATTCGAAAACTAAACACATTGAAATCCGTCATCACTTTATCCGTGATTGTCACGAGAAAAAGTTAATTCGGATTGAACACGTTAACACCGATGATCAGAAAGCGAATTTTTACACCAAACCATTCGACAAAAAGAGATTTTATTATCTTTTGAAATTAAACGGGATGAAGAATCTGCAATCTGGGAGGGTAAACGAATGTGAAGCCGAGTTGGGCGGCGATCTGACATGAACCTTTGTCGTGTTGTCAAGTTTTTTTTTTGTACAGTTTTATTTTCTGCTTTTCGATAAAAACAAAAACACAAAAATATGTTTTGGTTTTAGGGGGAGAAATTCGCAGAAAAATACAAAAACATGATAAAATCAAAAAAATACAAAAACAGTAGAAAATCATAAAATCTAAAAACATTAGAAAATTTCAAAAAGAGTTGTGTAGAATAGGGGAAATGATAGTACATCAGCTAGACGGACACAGTACGCTAAAGATTTGTAGTGTTTAAAATGCATTTAAGCAGTCTCGCTATAGATGTGCTGATACGTTTTTACAAAATTAGTAGATCAGTTTGGGATATAAACATAAATTTCACTTGCGTTTACGTGGGGAACACCTCCAGGATATATGGGTAACCCCTGAAATCCTGTTTGAAAGGTCCCGTATTCTGAAATACTAGGTCTTTATGCTCAGTGATATCTGGGGTATTATCCCGGGACTTCTGCTGTATGGAAATACTAACCTAGTCCCCGGATAATACTTTCTGCAAAAGCTTTGAAATATAAGCTCGCCCTCAGCATGCTGATGAAACAATAAAATTGATAGTCGCTGCTGTTGAAAACAAAAGATCCTCTAAAGGGGATACACCTTAAAGTCGAAGCCGTCATCTTTCTGCGTATATGGAAGTATCGACCTGAGCTCTCACGGCCCTCGCACATTACCCCTAAACAGATATCAGCTGTGGTATACTCACCTGTAAGACTGAATACTGGGGTCTGGATACGGGAGTATATACTGAGGTGGGACACATGTAAATGTTTAAGTTCTAAAACACTAATTTAGTATCCCGAACAGATTGAAAATTTTGTGAGAATTTAAGAGGATCAATATATCAGCAATCTACGCGAATTGTTTAAAAGCTTAGTATGAAATAAACAGCTTAACGGTGCTCGTGTCTGGTCGGCAGCTGATATGATCCCCTAACACACTCGCAAAAATATTGTGTGTACATAGTTTCAGTTTATCCAGTTAAAATCCAAAAAGATTTTCTTTTCTCACTTTATTTTTCGACAACCGATGTTGGGAATTGGAAGATCAAAGCCTACGTGCAGAACATGTCAGTGTTTTGATGAGGGATGGGTAAGCTGGAGATTGCTATATAGTGGTTGGTATATTGTTTGAAAGTTAAAATGTGCGTGAATGTTTGAAATGTTCCAAAGTTCATTCATTTGAACTACTTTCAGAAAGAAACGTCAGCAAACTTCATAAATCTAATCATCCAAGGCCATAAACTTGGACTTGGTGGGTTAAACAGTTGACCAAGGTCATTGACTTGGACTTGGTCAACTGGGTGTGACGGTGGTTAATCTGAAAAGTGATAAAAAGTTAATTTTTTTAAAAAATTAACCAAGGTTTCGCTTATTTGTCACCCAAAACAATATATGGCTGTTTCAAGCGTTTCGCTTATAGCTTCATATGAGGTTCCGCTTATTTGTCAATGGTCACAAAAGCGAAACGTCATCACCTATATAAAGCCAAAGGTTCCGCTTTTCTGTTACTTTCACCCTTTCGCTTATACGTCACTTTCTCTCCGGCGATTTGAAGCGGAACTCTATTTCGACCATTTTCAAGTGTTGTGCTGCCTGATTTTCATCAGTTTTTGTTACTTTATTAGTAGATCAATCATGGGAAAGGTAAGTCTTCCTTTAATTTGTTCAAAATCATGCTTAATTTGATATGTCGGCACCTGTTATTGAACTAACATAGATTTAAGCTGTTAACTATTAAATTGAAGCTTGAAAAACAATCATGTGCAATCAATTTAGTGTATAGGTCATGATGATGTGTGTTAATTGCTTCAAATTTGTTGTCTGATGATGTTTGTTGATGTCCGGATGTTACGGTTGTAGATCTAGGGTATTTGTTAAGTCAAAAACTCAATCAGAATCAACCCCTAGTGTCGGTTTTGTCATGTTGATAGATTAAGGGCTTAAATTTTAAGATTTGATCAGTTTTGAAGGGTTTGTTGAGGGTTTCGCTTAAACGGTCATATTCAAGATGTTTCGCTTATCTGTACAGTGTCATGTTCCGCTTGTATGTTCATATATGTTCCCCTTGAATGTTCATCACATTTTCGCTTATACATGTTCCGCTTGTATGATCATCATAGTTCAACTTGTGTATGTTCCGCTTGTATGTACATTTACATGTTCCGCTTATGAGTTCTTCATGTGTTTCGCTTATATGTTCATACATATTCCGCTTATAAGTTCTTCATGTGTTTCGCTTATATGTTCATCAAGGTGTTTCGCTTAATTGTACATTCACATGTTCCGCTTGTGTGTTCAAAAATAGTTCCGCTTATAAGTTCAATTTGTAGTTCCACTTTTATGCACATTTATAGTTTCGCTCATAATTGCAGTCATGTAGTTTCGCTCATACGTGCAGTCTTGTGTTTCGCTTATTGTGTATTGTATTTTATCACTTGTAAAAGTTTAATGTTTGAAAAATTTCCAAGTGTCTGATTCAGTGTGTTTGTGATTTGCAGGTGTCTAATGTTGTATTTGATCCTCTTCACAACAGCTGTTGTGATTTGGATGTTCAAAAATATCCGGAACTGGTCAATTTCAGTGGTATATTGGAGTTCATGGGACGTATTCCCATTCAGAAGGCGTTGACTGATCAAAGACCACTGTATAGATCTCATATTGAACGTTTCTGGAAAAATGCCAACTACGATGAGCAGAATAAAGTTATCTCTTCAGTTGTTGAAGTACATGGCAAGTTGGAGAAGATTCTGGTCACCGAAGCTCTTATTCGTGAAGTTGTTAACTTTCCTGATGAAGCAGATTCTCCAATGAGATTTCCAGAAAGATTGGTGAAGGGATGCATGTTAAGGATGGGATATCAGGGAGCTTTGAATGCCGGAAATTATTTGAAATCAAAATTTACAAAGCCGTATAAGTTCTTGATTCATTGTGTTTTAATGTCGTTAAGTCACACCAAAGGAGGTTATGCTGCGATGCGTGACTACCAAATGAATATGGTGACTGAGCTGGTACTAAACAAGAAATACAATTTTTCACATATCGTATTTCATTACATGGCAGAGAACATTACATCAAAGATCAGGTCTTGGACGTATCCGAGGTTCGTACAGATGTTGATAGACCACGCGTATCCTGAGATCGACAAAAACATAAAAGATGATTTATTGGTGCAATCACATATGAACAAGATTACAATTACACAGCTTGTGAAATATCACCCGAATCACCCTGAACCGAAAGTTGATGTTGCATTCTTTGGGGCTATAAAAGATGCTAACTATGCTGATCCAGATCTAGTTGATCATCAGAACTAGAGAAATGAAGCTGAGATGAAAGAGACAGCGTATGCTGAGGAGTTGAAAGTTCTTGCAGATTTCAAAAACACAAAGAATGAGTGGTATGTGAAAGAAACTGGGAGAAGACGCAGAAAGGCGACTCCTATAGTTCAACAGGGTGAAGGATCGTCATCAAAACCTAGAAAGAGGCAAAAGAAAGCAGCAACAATATCTTTGATTGATGAACCGGAAGAAGATAATCCGGTGGTTACTGCAGAAAAGGAACAAGTGGCAGCTACTGAAGATGATCCATTTAATATGTTGTTTGATACAGATGTCTTAGAGACAGGGCCTTCTGTGGAAACTGAAGCAGAGCATGTTGTTGAAGTTGAAGCTGAGCAAGTTGTAAATGTTGAAGCTCAAAAAGAAAAGATTGTTGAAGACAATGAAGGAGACGATGTAGATAAGAGTACAACAAGTTCATCAAGTTCTTCAGATGATGGTATTGACGAGATTGAAAGTCGAAAAAGAATTCAAGAGGAGATAGAAAAAGAGAAGTTGTTAAGAAAGAGAAAGAGACAGGAAAAGGACGATGATGATGTTTATGTGCCTTCTCCAGAACATGTCTCAGGATCACAATCTTCTCCAAGAGTTAAAAAGAAAGCTGGAGGTCGAAAGAAAGTGGTTTCTCCGAAGATTCTAAAAGCTACTCCAAAGATCAAAGTGCCAAAGATTGTGCTCAAGAAGAAACAAACCAAGAAACCACCTACACCACCACAACAATCCTCACCACCTAAACAACCAACACCTCCAAGAAAACCATCACCTATTCATCAAACATCACCACCACAACAACCGTTTGTTACCTCACAAGAAATATTTCAAACACCTCCGCTCACCCAAATGCAACCTGGTTTGTCTAGCAAAGGTCTTTATACTCCACAGGATAATCTTTTAGATGTTGGAGATTTTGATTTTGCCAACACTTCACAAGTCAGAATGTTGAAAAGAAAGTTGAAGAAGTTGTTGCTGAGAACAAGAGGCTAGCAGCTGAAAACAAGAAAGTGTCTAATAGGGAGAAAGTTTTAGAAATGCGTGTGAAGAAGCTGGAGATTGAAAATAAAGAGTTGATGAAAAAGATTGACTCTGATCAATCAGAAATTGATATCTTGAAGGTTAAATTTGCTGAACTTGAAGAAGAAAAGACAAGACGTGATGAACAGAATGAATACTTCAAGTTAAAGAACAAAGAGTTTGAAGCAGCTAAGGCATTAAGAGATCACGAGTTCTATATGCTGAACAAAGTTGTCGAAAGCGTGCTCGGAACATCGGTAGAACAAAAGTTTGAAGAGCTGCAAGTTGAAGAGCTTAGAGCTGAACGTCAAGAAGAGATTGAAAGACAAATGAAAGATAAAGGTAAGGGAGTTGAAGGTAGTTCAGCTGTGACTGAAAGATCGATAGTACCTTCTATGGTGGTTGATAATCCCGAGCCTATTTCTGCTATTTCTGGTCTGTTTGAAGATGAAACTCCTATGAATGAGTTAAGTGGAGATAGTGATGAAGATGATGAAGAGGAGGATGATGAAGAAGATGAAGAAGATGAAAAAGTATTCTCTACGAGCAGTCCTGGATCTGGTAAAGATGATGATGATGATGCTCAAGGTGGCACAGGTTTGAAAGTTACTGAAGAATCTACTGAGAAAAAGGTTGATGATTTGATGAACGATTCGGTAAATGAAGAATCAGGGGAAGCAAGTGGAAAGGGGGAGTCTAGTAAAACTCAGATCGTTGAACATACTGAAAAGTTAATCTTGGGATTAGATGTTTACAGAGAAATGATGCATACTGTGGATCCTGAGTTCAAGTTCGACTTTGAAGAAGAGTTGAATACTTTTGATATCAATCAACAGCCTGAATACACGTATAAGTATGTTGAAGAGGCTGATAAGTATGACAGAGTGGAAGTTGAAGACTGGACGAATGATGAAGATGTGGTTGAAGATACTTCTAAGTATCCGACACTTATGGAGTTCTTTGCAGAGGAAAATAGAGAAGAATTAAGACAAAAAGTAGCTGAGGCGGTGAAAAGATAAGAACTTCGAGAGCACTCAAAAGGAAATGGAAAAGGAAGATAGATCGAAGTGGTTCAGAAAGAGTCACGAGAGAAAGTTTAAGAGACCTTTGAAGTATTATCAGCGTGATCGAAGCGTATCTCTTGGTGACATCATCAGTTGGGGTTACTTACCGCAAGTAAATGCTTATGCGATTAGAAGAGAGTGCGGAGTTCAGTACTTTGAACGTTTATATGACATCATGTCATTACCATGGTGGGATGTAGATGAACTGCCGAAGGTTAGATGTTTGGATTATCCTGTTCGAAAGAATGATGTTGCTATGTGGGGCTACATTAAATATGAATCGTTGAAAGAGTTTCGTAAATGGAAGCCACATCATCCTAAGAGGGTGCAGAGGGTTGATCCTGAAACGGGAGTTGAAGAGACTATTTTGTATGTCAAACCGCCAAGAACGATGAAAACAATACCAATGCCTCAGATGGAACAAGACTTTTATAAAGGCTTCATTGGTTGGGTTTATAGTTGTATTTCTACCGAAGCCATTATTACTTACAGAGCAGGAGGGGAGATTCGAGAGATACATGTTTATGATCCCATGTGGCTTGTAAATTGCTCTGCGAAGGATATAGAATGCCTTTTCATCAACAAGATTCACTATCAACCAGCAGATAGAGAACAAGCGCAGCAGTTTCAACGTGTTGTTTCCCTTTGCTTTCAGAAAGGTATTAGTTCTAAGAGTAAATGGAAATCATCTTGGTGGTCACTTGATGAGAAGTTGAAAAGGAAAGCCAAACGTGAACGTCAAAAGCTTGAAGAAAAGAAAGGTACATTTTTGAAGATTCAAGCTGAAGAAGAAAATGTGAGGAAGAAAGAGAATGAAAGAATAAGGATTGCGCTTAGCAGGAAGCCGAAGCCAAGGGAAGAGACGTTCAGAGCTGTTTGAGGACCCAAAGACAAGACGAAGACTGCGGCTGTATCCAAGGGGGAGTTTGTTGGTGCATAATGTCTAAAGCCTGCGTCTTAGTCTTAGTTAATCAATGTATAGGGTCTAGTTATGTTAATTATGTATTGTATAGGGGTTAATTGTGTAAAAGTTGGGTTTTCATGTAAAGGTTTCGCTTATATGGACATGTCCATATAAGCGAAACTATTTGTTAAATGGTTTCGCTTTTATGGACTGTTCACATAAGCGAAACTATTCCCCTATAAATACCCTAAGTGTTTTCTCATTTTGTACGTTGATGTCACAAGTGTAGCCGACCTGCTGACCTTGTATTTCATGAAAGTTGAATGAGAAAACGGTGTTAAAGTGTATTACTTCTGTTTCTACTCATTTATTCTACAGTTTTGCTTTGATTCATGCCAAATATGTATTTCCGCTACATAATCGGTAGGTGCTAGCTCCGATTGTCTCAACGACGGTCAAACTCGGTCCTACATAATTGCCGCGGCTATAGCTCAGTATGCGGCCTCCCATGCAGAAACAAGCGGAAATATCTCGAATAACAACAGCAATAACAATCCACCCAATGGTAATGCTACGCCACTTGAGATATATTGCGATACATTTGGATATTTATAGCACATCCGCTAATACCAATAGTAAATTCTAACGTATGTGTAGGGTGCACCTACAAGCAATTCCTTGACTGTAAGCCCATAAATTTCGACGGCACTGGAGGTGCTGTTGCGTTTGTTAGGTGGGCTGAAAAGACAGGTTCTGTCCTAAGGATGAGCAAATGCGTTCCCGAGCAACAAGTGTCATACATCTCAGGGCTTTTTCTTAATGGTGCCCTATCGTGGTGGAATCTGCAAGTGCAAACTTTGGGAGAAGCGGCGGCTTATGCGTTAACCTGGAATGAGCTGAAGGAGCTCATGAGAAAGAAGTATTGTTCGCGAGCTGAAATACAGAAGCTAGAGACTGAGTTTTGGCACCTAAAAATGGAAGGTCCTAAGATTGCAGAATATGTTCAAAGGTTTCATGACTTGTCCCAAGTGGTGTCGTACATGGTCACGCCCGAATTTAAACGCATTGAGCGCTTCATCTAGGGATTGGCACCCCAGATCATGAGCATGGTTACCATGTCCAAGCCTGCAACGATCACTGAAGCCATTGATCTCAGCGTGGCACTTACTGAGGAAGCCATTAGATTGAACAAGTTTCAGTATCTGAACCGAAGAAGAAGGAGACCCATGTGGAGTCGTCTGGTGAAAACAAACGGAAATTTTCTAACATCAAGCAAGGTACTGGCAGTGCCAGCAAGAAAAGAGATACAAATCCGCCAGCTGAAGTAAAGAATGGCAGTGAAAACAAGGGGAAAGGTTACATGGGCACCCTGCCCAAGTGTGATACGTGCCAGCGCCATCATTCTGGCCAGTGCAGATTGAGGAAATGCGAGTCATGTGGGAAGAACAGCCACTCGAAGGATACATGTTGGACCGGAACTGGTGCTGGGCGTGGTGGTAATCGAGGTTATGGGAATGGTAATTGAAACCGCCAACAGGGAGGAAATGGCGGGAGTGGCGGAAATGGAAACCATGGGAATTTTGCGAACCAAGCTGGGAGTGGAAATCGCAACCAAAACAACACTCAAGGTGGAAATGGAAATGGTAATGGTCGGGGACCAGGATGTTTCAATTGTGGAGACGTTGGGCACTTTAAAAGGGAATGCCCAAAACTGAATCAAGCTCGTGGGAGGGTATTCAACATTGGCGCAAGGGAAGCGCGCCAGGATCCAAACATTGTCACTGGTACGTTCCCTATAAACCAACGCTTTGCATCTGTTCTGTTTGATACTGGTGCCGATTTTAGTTTCGTATCGTTAGAATTTAAGAAAATGCTTGGATTAACTGCTAGTAAGTTAGACATTCCGTACTCAATTGAACTGGCTAAAAGGAAGCTAGTTGAAGCAAATGAAGTCGTCCGAAGATGCATAATAGAGTTGGGAGGACACAAATTTACGCTAGACCTACTGCCAGTCGAGTTGGGAAGTTTCGACGTGGTAGTAGGGATGGATTGGTTGTCAAGCAACAAAGCCGAGGTTGTTTGCCACGAAAAGACCATCCGCATCCCAATGACAGATGGAGAGACGATCGTAGTCCATGGAGAAAAGCGCGATACGCCTCTGAGAGTCATTAGCTGTCTGAAAGCTAGGAAGTGTTTACAGAAGGGATGTGTTGCCTTCTTGGCACACATCGTGGATAAAGAAGCTGTTGAGCCAAAGATCGAAGACATTCCAGTTGTAAAGGAATATCCTGAAGTCTTTCCAGAAGACTTGCCAGGATTACCGCCGCAAAGACAAGTCGAGTTCCACATTGACTTAGTCCCAGGCGCCGCGCCTGTGGCTAAGGCACCCTACCGACTTGCGCCTTCGGAGATGCAGGATTTGTCAACGCAACTCCAGGAGCTGTTAGACAAAGGATTTATCAGGCCAAGCTTCTTACCTTGGGGAGCATCAGTTTTTTTTGTTAAGAAGAAAGATGGTAGTTTTCGCATGTGTATCGACTACCAGGAGTTAAACAAGTTGACAATCAAGAATAGGTATCCTCTGCCGAGAATTGATGACGTATTTGATCAGTTGCAAGGTTCAAGTTTCTACTTAAAGATCGATTTGCGATCAGGATATCATCAGTTGAGAATTCAAGAGGAAAGTATTCCCAAGACTGCTTTTAGAACTCGATATGGACGTTACGAGTTTCTGGTAATGCCGTTTGGGTTGACAAACGCGCCAGCCGTTTTTATGGATTTAATGAACAGAGTTTGTAAGCCGTACCTCGACAAGTTCGTGATTGTTTTCATCGATGACATTTTGATCTACTCGAAGACGAAGGATGAGCACGAACAGCATTTAAGAGCTATTTTGGAGCTACTTAAAAAGGAGAAATTGTATGCCAAGTTCTCGAATTGCGAGTTCTAGTTACGCGAAGTCCAGTTTCTTGGTCATGTGGTTAATGGAGATGGAATTCATGTGGATCCTACAAAGATCAAGGCGATCAAAAATTGGGAGACTCCTATGACACCAACCGAGATTCGACAGTTCTTAGGTTTGGCTGGTTATTATCGATGGTTCATTGAGGATTTCTCGAAAATCGCTCAACCTTTGACTTCCCTTACCCAGAAAGACAAGAAGTTTGATTGGGGAGACAAACAAGAAGAAGCGTTTCAGTTTTTGAAGAACAAGCTTTGTGACGCACCGATCTTATTGCTACCCGAAGGAACAGATGATTTCGTGGTATATTGTGACGCCTCGCGTCAAGGTTTGGGTTGCGTGTTGATGCAGCGATAGAAAGTTATAGCATATGCTTCTCGCCAGTTGAAGGTCCACGAGAAAAATTATACCATGCATGACTTGGAATTAGGTGCGGTGGTATTTGCATTAAAGATCTGGCGACATTACTTATATGGCACGCAATATTCAATCTTCACTTATCATAAGAGCCTGCAGCACATATTTGACCAAAAGGAGCTTAACATGAGGCAAAGACACTAGGTAGAACTGTTGAACGACTACGATTGTGAGATCAAGTATCATCCAGGGAAGGCGAATGTGGTCGCCGATGCCCTAAGTCGGAAAGAACGAATCAAGCCCATAAGGGTTAGGGCTTTGGAAATGATTGTCCAGACAGACCTCTCATTGCGCATTCGTGCCGCGCAGAGAGAAGCTCTCAAAGAAAGGAATATTGAGGACGAGTATCTCTGTGGGATGGAGAAGCAGTTGGTACCAAACGAGGAAGGAACGTTATGCTTCATTAAACGAATTTGGGTCCCTCTGTTTGGTGGATTGAGAAAGGTTATTTTCGATGAGGCTCACAAGTCACGGTACTCGATTCATCCAGGAGCGGATAAAATGTACCAAGACCTTAAGGATTTCTATTGGTGGACAAGGATGAAAGGCGATGTTGCGGTATATGTTGGGAAATGTTTAACTTGCGCCAAAGTGAAAGCCGAGTACCAAAAGCCTTCAGGTCTTCTACAGCAACCTGAAATACCCAAATGGAAATGGGAACAAATTTCAATGGATTTCAAAACGAAATTGCCAAGGACGCCCAAAGGTCACGATACGATTTGGGTAATAGTAGACCGTTTAACGAAATCTGCGCACTTCTTGCCAATCAGGGAAAAAGAAAACACGAGTAAACTAGCTGAGATATACATGAGAGAGATTGTTGCACAACATGGAGTGCCTCTCTCAATCATCTCAGATAGGGATGGAAGATTCGTGTCAAGGATTTGGCAATCTTTTCAAGAAGCGTTTGGTTCTCAGTTGAATCTGAGTACAGCATTTCACCCGTAAACCGATGGACAGAGTGAAAGAATAATTCAGACATTAGAAGACATGCTGCGAGCTTGCGTAATGGATTTAGGTGGAAGTTGGGACACTCACCTACCTTTGGTTGAATTTTCATATAATAACAGTTACCATGCAAGTATTCAAGTCGCATCGTTCGAAGCTTTTTATGGGCGCAAATGTCGATCACCGATTTGTTGGGCTGATGCGGGTGATAGACAACTTGTTGGTCCGGAATTAGTCCAGGAAACGACAGACAAGATTGCACAGATCCGAGAGCGCATCAAAGCGCCTCGCGATCGACAAAAGTGTTATGCGGACCGAAGAAGGAAACCTCTGGAATTTGAGGTAGGAGATATGGTGTTATTGAAGGTTTCACCCTGGAAGGGTGTGGCATGCTTTGGAAAGCATGGGAAGTTGAATCCCAGATACATTGGTCCATTCAGAATTCTGGAACGAATTGGTCTGGTAGCATACAAGTTTGATTTACTTGTTGAACTTAATGGCGTTCATGATACATTCCATGTATCAAATTTGAAAAAGAGTCCAACACAAGAAACCGTAGTCATTCCTGCCGACGAAGTTCATATCGACGACACACTCCACTTCATTAAAGAACCAGTTGAGGTCACTGATTGGAAGGTGAACAAAACGCGCAGGAGTAGTGTCAAGCTCGTCAAAGTTCGATGGAATGCAAGACACGGACCAGAATTCACATGGGAACGTGAGGATCGAATGAAAGAAAAATACCCACATTTATTCCCCAAGACCCCTGCAACTAGAAGCAGAACCTAAAATTTCGGGACGAAATTTTCTTAACGGGGGGAGAATGTCACAACCCTCACAATTACAGGTACTGTACAATTAATTAATCTTAATTATGTGCTTAATGACTGTGCTTGATTACAACTGACAACTCAAAATGCTTTATGATTTCTGCATCATACATATATATGCATCATATTTCATGCTGTCACTCCGTATATTACACACAAACTCTAGTGACATACTTGGTGCACAAAGCATGGTTAGCACACTGAACGGACAATTTAGAAAAATGCTGACAATGCCAACAATAGACAGACAGTGTCTTTAAGGCCTAATATGGGCCAGGGATAAGGTACTACACTAGTATGGAGTGTAGGGAAGTGAGGACCATAAAACTGCGTCACTAGGTGATAGTTACAATGCCGGGAAGTGCCTAAAACACACTTTAAATGCAGAATTATGCACTCATTAATAAAATTCAGCATTTTAAAATACTAGTGAAGTGCAAAAATATGTCAGAATGGTCCTGTATACTTTCCAAAGTGACGGGGATTAATTGTGTTGCAAAAATATATATAAAAGACACCTTAAGGGATAATTAAACACTTTAACGGAACGTTATCAAACCGAATAACCGGACATTACTCGGAATACTAAATTTTTGCCAAAACACATTGTTTCACTAATTCTTGGCTTGTCGTGATCCCCGAACACCCTAACACCCACTAAAAAGCAACTAACTAACCTAAATCATCACAACACTTGAAATCTAACTATCCATTACACCTTAGTTGGAAAAGTTACAACTAACCCTCCTCCCCTAAAACCGAATTCGGTCCCAAGTAGGACCCACACAAATCATCCACCATACTCCCTAATCTTGTGTAAGATTTTGTTACATTATTTTATTAGATATTTGCTTGTAAATATGACCAAAATATGTGAAGGATTCTATTTAAGCATGGTGCAAGATCACAACCATCACTCTTCATCATTCACTCCGTCACTCTCACACTCTCTCTCCCTCTCTCGGCCACCCTACCACCGCCAACATCACCACCATTCCACCACCATCTCTTCCATTGTTAAGCTTCATTTAGGTGCTGGAAGGTGAATCAAAGGTGCTTGAGCTTGTGGAACTTCAAAGGATCCTTATTCTTGCTTCTTCATCATCTTTTCTCATCATCTTCTTCACTAGATTCTACCCTAGCCTTGTGCTAGTAGTAAGTTACTTGCACACCCTTGTTCATCTTGCTTTTGTGATAAAAAATTGTAGTGTGATGAATATGTTCAAATCACTAAAGAAACAAGAACACTAAAAGATGAACATGAAACTTTACATGAAATCTTACATTAAAAGTTTACTTGAAGATGATAAATGCTACTAGTTTGATGTTGTCATGAGTATGTTGTTAGTTTTATGGTGATCCTTGATTATGTGGTGTTAAACACCATGTGAATCTTGTTAAATAACACATAAAAGTATGATTTAACAAGACTAGAAAGTGGTTTGTGTCACATAAAAAGACCACTTTCTAACTAGACATGAACTTGATAAATATGATTTTTCACAAAATATAAACTAACTAGTAAGTTGATGAGTATGTTAATCCAAGTTTTACAAAAGGCTTTTGTAAACAAACCAAGTTCAAGAACCGATCTCTAAAAGTTTATGACTTTTACATACTCTTACATAATTTTTGTAACTAAAATAAGTTGAAAAAGCTTTTATTTACAAGAAGAGTTCAAGAGTTAAATTTTTGTAAAAATTACTTACAAGTTGTAAACACTAAATTATTTTTAAAGAATGATTTTTAAAGAAACAAATACGTTTCGGAAGGTAACTAGGTCTACTAAAAGTCTTACCAAGTTACTACGCGTTTTCGAGATATATCAAGTTTATGACTAGTGTGAAACGCATATATTTTGCTCTTGGTAATGTAAAGATGATTCAAGGATTGTTGTTGATTGATTTTGAAAAGAAAATGATATGCTTAATAGCAAGGACACCTCCGTTTTTAAGGGAAACTCTGGCGAAATTTTCTAAAAATCTCAAGACTTAGAAAATATTTTTCTAGCAAGTGCTTACGAATATATTTTTAACCTTGTTTTCAAAATAAACTTTGCCATGATTTTTATTACAAAAATACTAAGTGCTGGAGGTTGATTTTCATAAGTAAAATTTGATAAATATATATTTAGAATATATATTTCATACTAAAACTCTTGTATGATTATTTGTTTATTTTGAGAATTAGTTATATTATTTTTAGGGTAAAATAACATAACTTATGTATACCATGAAATTACGACTCCAAAATGATACCAAAACTCTCACGAAATAAATATTTAAGTTACGCAATACGAATTGCTAAAACGTAACTTATGTGATATTTCAGAAAAATACTTTTACACGTATATGTTTGGTAGAATATTATTTTGCAAAATTTATGAAGTAAAATATAATATTTTTGGGAAAAATATATATATTTTAAATTAAGATGTTTTAGACAAATAATTTAAATATATTTTTCTAAGTGGGACTTAAGATATATATTTTTTTCGGAATTACAAGTGTACATGTATAAATACCCCCATCCTTGGGAAGGAAATATGCGTATAAAATACTTGAGAAATTTGGATACAAAATAGTTGCCTAATTATTATTCCAAAACCCTAAAGACAAAATTTAAGTTAAAATAATAATTATTATTTTAACAAGAAGTTAAGACATGGAATAATGATAAAGTAACGTAACTCAAACCCGTAAATACAAAGGCAAGGCACGGACCATTCGTCTAATAAACATTAGCACATTGTAGGGGGTCGTATTTGCTGACGAGACCGGAGATTTGAGTACGATCGGAGGCGCACTTCTGTGAGTTCATGTCCCCCTTTTCTCTTTACTGTTTTCAGTTTTATACTTCGGGGGTGAAATACATGCGACAATTATTACAAACACTTATTTACACGGTATGGTTAGCATAGGGAGGGTTTTACTACTAGATCATGTGAAGGGTGGGTACAACACTTAAGGCCGTCAATCCTCGTTGATAGGACCGAGGGACACAAGGGTGATAGATCTATTTGGGTGTAGCGAGCCCACACCCGTGAGGCTGGGGCGGCCCATAGAGGTGACTGTGTCTTACAACCGAAGCCCGGTAACAAATTCGCTAGGTTTGTGTCTTCCTGCACCTTTTCACACATACCAGTGGCTTTGCAACCCATTGGTGATCTCTTTTTCCTTATTGCTACATACCAGGGACTTTTATTCATACATGAAAGGTTTATACATACTCACTTTTACATGAACTCGCTCAACTTTTGTTGATTTTTCAAACTACATGTATTTCAGGAAATTAATGGATCTGGCGAAGTGTGCAATTGTGTCAAGCTGTGTAGGGAATAATGATGTCATCCAGGTTTAGGAGGTGTAACCCTTACCTGGACGGGTTACATGTCTCTAAACCACGTTTTTATTTAAGTCTTTTGTTTGGTCATATGAACACGTTTTAATTATGTCATGGTTGTAACTTGTTTTATGTGTCGACATTTTAAACAATGACGTTGTGGTAACTTTAAATTTAATGAATGGATGATCATCATGTGTTTTATTTTCATATAGCATGGTTTTGATTGTTGCTATGGTATTAAGAAGTCACGCCAAACTAAACCCACGCTTCGGAAAAAGCCAGGGTGTGACATAATTTCCCAAAAATTCCACCCCGAAAACTAAAATACAATTACAATCCACTTATTACTAACTAAGAATCAAGGTAAAAGGAAATGCATGGACCTGATTTTTCTTGCTAGATGCTCATGTCTTCTTCTTCTGTTCACAAAAAATAGTTCTCCCTCGAACACAATGTACCTACAAATCTTAACCCTTGTGTAGAAGCATGCTTCTCACAACCATTGAAATTTGTTAGCTACTTAGTTCTACCATTTTTATGAAAGTATTACCAAGTCATGCGTTAATTTACCTTGATTTATGTGGAAAAATATTTTACAATAACAACAAACCTAACTCACTTTCGTAGGAATCATGGTTGCATTTAGCTTATGCAACAAGCCCTTTTAAACCACCCGATAGCTCGAGAGGACGAGTAGGTATCGTGAGGGTTATATAGGGAACACACCCTCAACGTTCATTTAACTAAAAAAATTAAATAAAACAAAAATAATACAAACTCTACAACAATTATACCTGATTTGCCTCTCATGGTGGTCGAAGTGCACATTTGCCTACCGAGTTTTCAACAAACGCTCGGTAGTTGGCATGCCGGATCCATTCTCTTTTTATTTTACGTGGCATGCATAGTAAGCTACTTTGGGGTCGTTTCTTGACGAATTGCCCAATGTCTTGCAAGACTACCCTTCGAATCCTTATACCCGAACCCGCATCCCCAACTTTGTTGGTTGGGGTGATAAGTATGGGAGAAGGATGAATATGAACGTAGGCTTCTTTCGGATCCGAATCGTCTCGCGGTATCATGTCTTCCACTCGGTTCAAACACTCAACTTCTTGCTCAGGAAGATCTATAACCTCTTCCACCACATCACCATCAACCATGGTACCATTAGCCAACATCTCTTGGTCTCGTCTAAGTTGAGCCAATTCTTCGGTGAGTTGACTCACTTTCTTTGCCAAGGCTTCATGAGCTTTATCTCTCGCCTCCAGTTCCTTCTTCGGTTCCATCTTAATCTCTTGATTTGAAGTAATGATGGCATTCATGACTGCATCGAGCTTGGAACTTATTGAATCTTGAGGTTCTTCAGATGTCGGTTGAGGGTATTCATTATAATAATCATCATACTCCTCCCGGTAACTTGAGAAATGTGGCAATTCGGGTTCATAGTTGTTATAACCCCGCTCTTGCTCATAATGGTAATCCATCTCTGAATAGTAATATTCTTGATAATTTGGTGGTGGTGGTGGTGGTCTATCGTATGGATAATGTGAGGATGGACCATTGAAATCTTCATAATTTGCTCTCCTATATTCAAACAATCCGATGAGGTAGTCTTCCCGATCCTTGTAAGCTTGAACTTTTCGTAGAAAACAGAACAATCCTCTAATAAATGCTCTTCGCTTCCGCAACACTCACACGGATCATAATCTACCCAATTCATATCGAAAGATGGTGCCTGCAAAACATGTACCTGCACAAACAAGCTCGACCACCCAAAGTAAAATCACAAAAATACAAAAAAAGAAAACTAACACTAAAATTGAACAAGCAATGAAATACTAATCGCACTAGCTCCCCGGCAACGGCGCCAATTTAACGTGACTGTGTCGTCCCGATCAGTCAAAAACCCAATTAAACCTAGGTAGCTAGGGTAAGTCGGGTATCGTATCCATGAAGAGCATGTAGTCAGTATCGCACGGCTTGTTCGACTAGTTAGACTATTTACAAACATGTACAATGTGATTACGAAGTTTGCTAATTTTTATAAGTTTGTTTGATTTTTGAAAAGAACTCGGAGTGAACCGACAAATTGATATTATTTAAAACAACTACTTACTAACTAGATTGCAAACTAAATTATTTAACTGAAAACAAGAATTGGGGACACTGATCACACCCGATTCGATAATAATAAGACCTAGGGTTCCTACATGTTTTAACTTGATTCAATTGCATATAGTGATTAACGGATTACTATCATGAAGCTTAGGTGCCAATTGCTATCGACGTTATAGACAATGGACCGTAATGCACTTCGTTACCTCGAACATGTAAATCCTAACCTACGATAAGGCATCAGTGCACAAATTCATTTTGCAAAGTCAAATTTTATAATCATTCGACAATTCACAAATTCAATTCAAATGCACGACAATTATAAAAGGTTTCAAATACTAAATGTTAGTGCATACATCTATCGACTTCGTCTTGTATCGAGTCTTAGTCTTAGAATGTTAGATTAGGGCGCATTGTACGAGATTTCCCGACATGTCCGTATAAGTGAAACCTTATGAGAGGTTCCGCTTATTCGTACATGTCCGTATAAGTGAAACCTTATGAGAGGTTCCGCTTATTCGTACATGTTTGTATAAGTGAAACCTTATGAGAGGTTCCGCTTATTCGTACATGTCCGTATAAGTGAAACCTTATGAGAGGTTCCGCTTATTCTTACATGTCCGTATAAGTGAAACCTTATGAAAGGTTCCGCTTATTCGTACATGTCTATAAACACCTCTTGAGCTAAATCATTTGTAACGTTCTTGTTTTCCATACCGAGGTGCTGCCGGTGTGAGAATTGGTTGTAAAGCTGTTATATCAATCAACAAAGTGATTTAAGTGAAGATCTAGCTATTTCTACGTCAGGTACTTGTTTTCCGCACCTGTATCTGATCAAAACTCCTCTGATAGACTTGTTCGGGTCAGAATTCGATCCTACAAGTGGTATCAGAGCTTCAGGAGGAGGAGTTCTACATAGATTTGCTGGATTTCATCAAAAATTCTTACTTCTACACCTTCTTTCTTTATCAGAATGAGATTTTACGGTCGGAATTCTCTCAAAATTTCACAGATTGTGTGTTACTGATCATTGTCAAATCCCTGAAAGTTTGAGCTTAAAATTCACACCAAAAATGGTTTAAAATAACCTCCGAGTTAGTTTCGCTTATACGTACACTCACTAGTTAGATGGTTTGGCTTATAAGACCTTACCAATTAGATGGTTTCGCTTGTATGACTATTGTGTAGTTTCGCTTCAATGTCACTAGTTTCGCTCCAAATGACCTCCAAATTGACTTAGTTTCGCTTCAACGGACATTCAACAGACATAGTTTCGCTTATTTGGACACCTTTCGCTTATTCGGTCTAATAAAGTTCCGCTTATAAGTCAAACAGTTTCGCTTATTTGACATCAACAGGGTATCGCTTCTTTGTCACAATAGAGGTTCCGCTCGTGTGAACATTTTTGTTTCGCTTTTATGTCAATTCCACACCTAGGTCCGCTTGTATGTCAATTCAACACCTAGGTCTGCTTTTATGACCACCCAAGTCACCAATTCACGTGATTCAGCTGTCTGCGTCATATAATAAAAGTCCAATGAAAATTTACTTATCATAAGTGTTGTCGGACTGTTACATTCATCGGTCAAAGGAAACATTGCGTATTGTGTCAGATTGCACGAGATGATCAGAACCGATTAGTGGGGTTCATGTGAAATAACATAAGTTCACTAATTCAACCGATTATATTTTGTGTTAAAAAGTAACGGTTCAATCAAGACTTGTCGGTTTAATGGGTTTACAGGTCCAATCACATTTATCATTAGTGATAATCAAAGCATCAGCAGCCAAGTCGTTAGTTCAGTTAGTTTGGTCCAATCAAGAAAACTAAGTGTCGGCAATTGAAAAGATTATTGTTGCTGTTTGCATGTGAGATATGTCAGCTAGTGAATGTTTGGTCCAATAACAAGTGAATTCTTTTGGCCCAATCACAATCAATCATATCCACTGTCCATTAAAAAAAACGGCCAAATCATATTTCATCTTGGTGGATTAAATGGCCCAATGAGATTTTTGTGGTAAAGTGATTTGTCGGCCAGTGTTGTTTTTTTTTTTAAAAAAAAGGTTTTGTTAAGCCCATGTGAATATATCAGTTTGCATGTGATTGGTTCATATTATTGGCCCAATCCGATTAAGTTGAAAGAGGTCACATTATGTGTTGCTAAGCGGCTCCATTATAATTGTTGTGTTTTAAAATTGTTGTTCTAATGGGTTTAACGGAGAAATAATTCTATATGATTTTGTTTCACTTACATGTGATCGAGCCCAAGATTTGAAGGCCCAAACAGGTTATTCACTTCACGCGTATTATTCACGAGGTCGTTTAGTGTGGGCAAGTTGTGTGAAAAGGTCCAATTCGCTTGAAAGTCGGTTCTAGTTTGTATGATTTGGAGTTCCAAGTTGTCAAAAGCTCATCAGGTCGTTTGAAAGTCCATCAGTTCGTACGTAGTGGGTCAGGTTGTTTGTAATTGATCCGGGTCATAGCAGTTTTCACTGTTTGCCAATTTAAACCTCAGTTCACACAGAATATTCACCAGTTCGAGTGTTCCAGTTCACACAGAGAATCAGTTTTATTTAGTTGCTTTGATAAAAGTTTTAAACTGATTGTGTTTTGTTTGTTTTTTTGTGTACGTCAGGTGATACAAGTGTGAAACATGGATACTGAGTTTTACAACGCGTTTGCTACAACCTGTGCTAGTCCGTCTGACATTACAAAGACCATGACAATGGAGAATGAAACCGGAACGATGCAAAACCCCCCGAAACTTATGGGAATTGAAGATTATCATGGATGGAAGAAACGGTTCGAGAATTGGGTTCAGGCGAATCATCTGAAATCTTGGGAGAGCATCGAAACTGAGGTGACAACAAGCTGTTAAAGAGGATATATTTGTGTTACTTCAACATGATGAAAATGCTTATTCTATATGGGAAGCTCTTAAAAAGAAGTTTGAGGGAAGTACTGAAATGCTACAAAGTAAAGCAGCTTTGTTGAAAAAGGAGTTTGAACTTTTTACGTGTATGCCTGGTGAGACGACTAAGACTCTCATTGAGAGATACTGTCATCTTGTACGCACTATGTCACAGCTGAAGATAACAAAAACTCCGGCAGAATGGGTAGAAAAGCTTGCTGATGCTTTACCGCAAAAGGAATGGGGTACATATCTGATGATACTGAAAAATTCCGGACAGTTTAGCAGGTTATCAATTGCACAGTTTATTGAGAAACTGGAGGCTTAGGATCTTGAACAGCAGAAAATTGCCAGAATGAACAGTTCTACTCATCAGCAAGATATCAAATTGTACTATAAAGGAAATGTTCAAACTGCTGAAGCTAGTCCAAATATACAAACTGCATTTAGTGCTGGAAATCAATCTGATCCAAGCAGTCAAGGATCTGTCAATACTAGTGGGTTCTCAACGGTAAATCCTCCAAGTGCTCAAAGTAGATCAATTGGAAACGGTCATCTGTTACAATGCAATGTGGCTCTACATCTTCAAAACGGACAGAATTATACTGAAGAAGTTGTAAAGAGTCATATGGGTCTATTGGTCACTGCATTGGAATCTTATGAAGGGTTGATTGTAGGAAGAATTGGCAATCCAATGCTGACAAAAGAAGATTATGACCAGATCGATGCAGAGGAGCTAGAATTGATGGACATCAAGTGGGCCTTGGCGAGTGTTTTGAGGAGAGCTGAAAAGTTTAGATTGATTACAGGGAGAACTGATTTCTTGGATGCAAACCTTTCTAACTTAGGATTTGATAAATCTAAAGTTGTTTGTTTTCGTTGCAGGGAGAAAGGCCACTTTAAAAGAGAGTGCAAGAATCAGGAGCCGAGAGGAGCAAATGAGTCATCTGGGAAAGATGGTTATTATAAGAAAACCATTTATCAGCAAATCACTCATCAGCCGCATCAACAAAAAGAAGCTCAAATGGCACATGGAAAAATGATAGAGGATGCAAACAGGAAAGCTTATTATGGCATCGTTGATCAAGAAGATGAGAGAATGGCTGAAGGTTTTAGCTGGGATAAGTTTATTCCAGCTGATCCAAATGTTCAAGCTTTTATTGCACATATTGTTCGACAGCCAGATATGCTGAAAGAATGGATGGATGATGAAGAGAAAAGTGAAGATGAAGGATCTGTTTCATCTAAAAACAGTTCATTAGAAACAAGTGATAGTGATGAAGAAATGGAACAGATAAATCTTGGAAAAACACATTTATCTTCTGACACTTTTGAATTTTATTTTGCAGAAAAATTGAAGAAATTGAAAGAGAGGAAAGCTGCAAAGGAAATGAAAGAAGTCAAAATGATTGAGAAGATTGTGGAAGTTGAAAAGAGAGTTGAAGTCGAGAAGATCGTTGAAGTCACAAAACCCTGTCTTACATGTTTAGAGTCTTGTAAACAATGTATAGAAAAAGATGAGAGGTTTAGTGAGTTAGAAAAGTTGAAAGAACAATTGTTGTTTGATGTAAAGAACTTGAAAAAGTCGTATGATGTATTGAACAGGCATGTGAATTGTCTGGAGAAGACTAACTCTGAACGAGAGAAAGCTTTGAAGATGATGAATGCTACAATGATGACAAAGCAGAAAGAGATCAACTTGTACATAGAAGAATGTGCAAAGTGGAAGAAAGAGTTGGATAATGAAGCAGCTGAGAATGAAAGAATTAGAAGATTGCTGCAAAGTTACAAAGGTGTGACTACATAATCGATAGAATTTATCCAACAGTAGAAGGTTTTGAAGTGTTTAAAGATGAAGAAACAAAGCCAAAGAAGAAGAAGGATACTGGTAAGAAATAGGGTGTCTGTTATAATAAGTGTCCGCCTCCGATTTGGGAAGGGTACTCGCCTAGAAAACCTAACATGGAAGAACTAAAACAGGAGGTCAATATTAAGCTAGAATCCGAGATAACCGATGTTTTACCGGACAATATCCGAGATAACCGATGTTTTACCGAACTGATAAAACGAGTGGTCGATCAAGTGTTGGATATGGATGAGGAGTCGGAGTCAAAGTCCGAGTCCGAAAGTTCGTGTCAGTCAGTCGGGAGTTCAAATTCGTCCGAAAAGAGTTCAAAATCATCGGGAAAACGGGTTTACAGTAAAGAGTTTTTGTTGTCAAAATCTAATTTGAATGACGAAACGTTTGAAGTTGCATATACTTTGAATGATTCTGACAAATTATATTTTGATAAAGAGTTTCCAATAAGAGGTGTTAAACCAGAAATGATCAAAAAGGTTTTCAAATTAACAGAAATTAATATTTCTGAAATAAAAGATGAAAATCTTAAAGTAAAACCTAAACTTTACACTTCAAGAGTACAACAAAGATTAAATAAGAAAAAAGGTTACAATTCTGGTTCTGGTTTTCAAAAGAAACCAAACCAAAATCGTAGCTACAAAAAGAAAGGACTTGGTTTTACTCCACCAGAAAACTATAAAATGAAAAATTTTCTAAAACAAATACAAAATTTGTTTCAGGTCCGTCTGCTGAAGAGGAGAAGAAGTGTTCATTCTGGAAAAAATCTAATCAAGAATTTCTTGCCGAGAAGAAAAAGAATGGAGCTTATGTGAAGAAAGAAACCAGAACCTGTTTCCGATGCAATGAAGCTGGTCACATTGCATGGAACTGTCCGAAAGCGACAAACACAAAACAGGGAGTTTCTGGAAAACTGAAAGAAGTTATTGTTGATAAAACCGAATCACCAACTGAACAATTTAAAGTTTTCAAAAATTCAACATTTGAAGTTGGTGAATGTTCGAAGAGATTTTACAAGCGAAGTGTAAAACTTACAACCAAAAATGGGTTGTTAAGAAATCAGAAGTAAAATCTGGTGATGAATCTGATTCCACAAAATCAGAGGAGCCACAGTTTGATGAGGGTGATGAAAACTCAGTTCCTTCAATGGATGATGAGAACTTTCCACCATTGAGGAATGAGAATTTTAAAAGGAAAGCTGGAAAGTCTGAAATCTCAAATCAGGGTTATTCTAAAAAGGATAATTTTGATGTTGAGAAAGCATTTAATAGGAAAGTTAAGAAGATTTTCGGAAAAATGGTTGATGGGAAGGTGAAAGGGGTAAAAGACTTTTAGGCTAAGAAGAAAGCAACTTACACCCCAACAAAATCTAAACGGTAAATCAACCCAAGGCTGGTCAGGCTTGGGTGGACATTTTCTTTGCTTGGAAAACCTGACTTGCCGGAGATCCCAAGTTTGTAATCGTGGATCAGGAATCGGCATCTTTCATGTTTAATAAGGTTGTTTTGAAAGTTCTTAAAATTGTTAAAACTTTACAAGTTAAAGGACTACGCCGGAGCTTCCAGGTTGGTAAGTGTGAAGCAGGAATCGGCATTCTGATTGGTAAAATGGTTTGTGTAGAGGTGATATACCTACAAGTGGTATTGTTTGATTATTTTTACAAGTAGTACAGGCTGCTTAATTGCTAAACGGTAAATCAGGGACATTAATGTGTACTTGATTTACTATATTTGATAACACAAAGAACAAGATGATGAACCATATCCCCATATTTTAACATGTGGTTAACCTACAAGTGCCTACAAGTGGTAAAAGCAAACTTATTTTCCGGAAAAATCATTCTGATTAAAACAAACTTAAGTGTTTTGAAATCTCAATGAGAAAATGGTTTGTGAAAGGGGGAGTTGATTGTTTATGCCTAGTGAATGGCGAATTGAGGCGATTTGATATCGGTTGTCATGTTTCTGTACAGTTTGTTTTAAATTTTCTTCTAGTGGGTCAAGAGCTTAGATAGTTTTCAAATTTCGTTAATGTGTTTGCATTTTAGGGGGAGTATAAAATTTCAGAAAATCCAAAAACATTAAAAATTTGAAAAAGCCAAAAACATGATAAAATCAAAAATGAGTTTTGTTGAATAAAAGAGGAAATGATAGTACATCAGTGGACTGTCACAACATGCTAAAGAATTGGAGAGAAATAAATGTGATAAACAATCTCACTGCGGATATGCCAGTAGGTTTTTGCACATTTAGTAGATTGTGACGAGATATAAATCTAAAAATTCAAACTTGCTTATTCTGTGGGTAACAACATCTTGGATATATAGGTAACCCCTGAAATCTTGTTTGAAAGGTCCCTTATTCTGAGATACTAGGTCTTTATGCTCAGTGATATCTGGGGTATTATCCCGGGACTTCTACTGTATGGAAATACTGACCTAGTCCCCGGATAATGCTTTCCGCAAATGCTTGAAACATAGCATCACCCTCAGCAAGCTGATGAAACAATAAAATTGATAGTCGCTGCTGTTGAAATCAAAAGATCCTCTAAAGGGGACACACCGAAAAGTCGAAGTCGTCATCTCTCTGCCTATACGGAAGTATCGACCTGAGCTCTCACCGGCCCTCGCATCTAACCCCTGTACAGATATCATCTGTGGTATACTCACTTGTAAGACTAAATATTGGGATCTGGATACGGGAGTATATTCAAGAAGTGGGACACACGGATAAGTTTAAGTCATTAAGACATTAACATCGTATCTCGGAACAATTGAACATTGTGTGAAAATTTAAGTGGACAAATATACTGACAATCTAGGTGAATTGTTTAGAACTTAAAATGAAATGAAGCTTAACGGTGTTGGTGACCTGTCTCAAAAACTGATATGATCCTCTTACACGAACTCACAAAAATATTGTTTGTAAATATTTCTTTACTGCATTACATTTGTCTTTATTTCAAAATCCAAAAGATTTTCAGTGTGTTTTAGCATAAACTTTTGAAAACTCAAAAAGATTTTCGACAACTGATATTGAGAAGCTGATTTTCAAAATTATGAGTGCTAAATATGATGAGTATCATTTGAGGGGGAGTTTGTTTTTAAAACTGATTATTCTTAATCAAATCTTCAAATGGTTCATCAATACTGTTACTGATAAAGTTTCAGTTTGGTTTGAGGGAGAGTTTGTGTTAGTGCATACACTTTTATTCTAAATTGTAAAACTTATGTTTTGGGTAGAGAATTTGCAGGTGATACAGTTGCAGGTGATCCAGGTTGTGTTGCTTGAATCTGTAATAAGCCAGACAACGATCCTAAAGCTGATGATGCTGATGATCTGAAGAAATGCCAGCATATCGCAAGGGGGAGTCTGAAGACCTGCGAGAAAAGATTGAGGATGAAGCCCAGAGACAGATCAAGACTGAAGATGCGAAGACTCGACACTTAAGACTCATCAACATCTGAGGGGGAGTCTGTTAGTGCATACATCTGTCGACTTCGTCTTGTATCGAGTCTTAGTCTTAGAATGTTAGATTAGGGCGCATTGTATGAGATTTCCCGACATGTCCGTATAAGTGAAACCTTATGAGAGGTTCCGCTTATTCGTACATGTCCGTATAAGTGAACCCTTATGAGAGGTTCCGCTTATTCATACATGTCCGTATAAGTGAAACCTTATGAGAGGTTCCGCTTATTCGTACATGTCCGTATAAGTGAAACCTTATGAAAGGTTCCCCTTATTCGTACATGTCTATAAATACCTCTTGAGCGAAATCATTTGTAACGTTCTTGTTTTCCATACCGAGGTGCTGCCGGTGTGAGAATTGGTTGTAAATGCTGTTATATCAATCAACAAAGTGATTTAAGTGAAGATCTATTTATTTCTACGTCAGGTACTTTTTTTCCGCACCTGTATCTGATCAAAACTCCTCTGATAGACTCGTTCGGGTCAGAATTCGATCCTACACTAAACAATTTGTCACAAAATCAAATGAAAATACAAATGCATAAACCCTAGAAATTCTTACAACAATCTATACCGGGGTGAAACTGAAGAGACTAGCCGTTCATGGTCGAAGAGGCACGATCACCGGAGGATGAATACGAGCACTGAACCATAATCTTGAGTCTTGAAGGAAAGTTGAGGGTTAGGGGTTAGGGTTTGGATGGTGGAGAATGGATGAAGATGAAGTGGTCTTTTTTTCTTTCAAATGAATGGGAGTTGAAGGAATAACAAAGTGTAACTCCCCCTTTTCCAAAATTGACTTTTTCTCTAAAAAATCCCGTTTTTACCAATCAGCCAGTGTGCAGCAGATAATGCGGCAATTTCTGGCCTTTCAAAACCTTATATTTTGATTCGTCTCGTTGAGCTACCCCAAATGCATATATTATAAGCCCCGAAACTCATTTTCTAGCTCAGGATAAGCCAAAATGAAGTTTGGACTGTTTCTGGCGCAAAGTTCAGCTCAGTTTTGCCTCTTTTTGCATTTTCTTCAATTATGTTCTCTCTAGCATCCACCCAAAGCTTCAGTAATCCTCCAAAATGCACCTTAAACCCGTATATGCCTGCAAAACACAAACCATATCAAAGTAGTGTATTTTATAAAGTAACTTCGTTTAATTAACCAAAATTAAAACCATTAAACTAAGGAATTTTACCAACCCATCATTATCTGCTTGAGCTTGGCGGGCGTTGATGTTGAAAGCACGTCCGTGGGCTGCTGGCTGCTGCTGCTGTTGCTAAGGCTGTGTTGATGTTGTTGCGGCTGCTGCTGTGGCTCTTGCTTCCCCGCTCTGTTGGGACAGACATTTACAAAGTGTTTGGGATCACCACATGCAAAGCAGGCTCTTGCATGAGCTACGGGGGCAGCAGCTGCTTGTTGGCCCTGTGGAGCAGGAAGAGGAGCTGTGCCGGAGCTTGAGCTTGAACTTGAGCTGGGGCTTAGCGTGGACCAGTACATCGGTTGGCAGTAAAGTGGCCGTACATGTTGCAGTGAACACAAAACCTGCATGCAATCCCCACGGGATGATGATAGGCGCAGGTAGGGCACGGTGGGTGTGGACCAGTATATGCACGCTTGGCCAGCGGTGCATTGGTCATCGATGCCGCTACTTGGCGGTTTTGAGGTAGCGGTTGAGCAGGGATACCTTGGAGCGGAGCGGTGGCTCTGACAGCGCAATTCTTGTTGGCGTTCGTTCGCTTGCTGCGGGAGGACTTGGAAGCTTGCGGAACGGCAATTTCAGCGGTGGGAGCGGTGGTTGCTTGATGAAGACTCTTCGGAGCGTTCTTGAAGTACCCAGCGAGAAGTCGGTTGTCATTAATCTTGGCAACGAGTAGGTAGGTTTCTTCGATTGTTGTTGTCTTCGCGGCTTGCACGAAGTCAACAACACAATCTGGTAACACACGGATATACTTCTTGATCGTCATATCAGGTGTTGCCACCTAGCTTAGACAAATGATACTCAGTTGTTTGAAGTGGGCAGTTAGACCGGCGTTATCGCCACCATCCTGTTTGATGATCCTGAACTCATTCTCCAGCTTCTCGAGCTCGTGGGGTGGGCAGAATTCCTTCATCATGAGTTCCTTCAACTCATCCCATGTAAGCCCATAGGCTGCATCATTCCCACGTCTGTTCCTTTCGGCTGTCCACCATTCCAGCGCCCTGGACTGGAACACGCCAGTTGCGTTGACAGTACGTAGGTGTTCGGGACATCCGCTATGGCGTAGCATGACTTCGATTGAGTCGAACCATTGAAACATTGCGCTTGGTTCGTCTTGGCCCGTGAAGTCTTTTGGACCACAAGCCTTAAACTGCATAAAGCTGAAAGTACCCTTTGGAGTGTCGGTCCTTAATTCCTCGGAGGACTTGTTGGCGTTCTCATTAAGCTCACTGACGATTTATGGGATAACTTTAGCCATCTGCTTAGCGACTAAAGAAGTGATTCGCTTGTCAGCATGGTTTCGACGAGTGGCGCGAGAGTGATGCGATCCAAATGACGACATTGTCTGCAATAGACATCATCATGGGACTCAAACACTATATAATCGAATCTCACCTCACACGCACTACTACTAAATAAAGTTCAGGAACACGTTTACACATAAGCACATAGTCATGTAGGCACATAAACCACATAGGCACGTAAACACGTGAGCACGTAAGCACATAAGCACATAGTCCATAGAAACCACACTATATTTTGCACGTATTCACCTACTTATATTGCACGTATTCACCTATCATTCAAGTCCGCGATTGCGTTCGAGAGTAGCGATTGCGATTAGCGAGTACACATCGAGTAGCATAGCGGGTAGTATAGCATAAGCGAGTAACATAGCATGTGATTTATTAACGTTTTGAGATAGATGTGCAGTGCGAGTTGTGCGTGTTGATCAAAGAGAAAAGCGAAAAGCGTATAAATCACCAAAATCAAAACACATGAACATGTAAAACCACATAAAATCACATAAAATTTCCACATAAAAGCGATAATTCGCAGAGTCAGTGGTTGCGGGCTCAGAATCAAAACACATAAAATCCACGATTGCGAGTTTGAAATTGAAAATAGAGTGTCTCGGCTGATAGACGTCGGCTACCCAAAGTGTTTTAACTATTCTCAAGTACTTCGAGTACACGCGTTAGCCTAATAGACTGTGCTCAATCACCGACATACGGTGAATGGCACGCATCCTTTCGGTTATTCATGCAAATTGAGTCGTTGGAATCCATCGAGACTTTGGTGAGAGTTTTGTAAAGCAAAAATAACGAACGGAACAAGTCATCAAGATTCGGGTTTCACCCCTAACTTGTGACATTTGTGTCACTTCAACCATCAAACAAATACCATACCAATGAAATATTGTATTTCATATTTGGGATTTGTAAAAATATGTGTATCATTTGCACATATCAATTCTTGTTCGATTTCGAGCTCTAAATCGCCTTCTGAAAGGTTATACGCGCACTGATGCGTAAATATAACCAGTTTAATGAAACAAACACTCCGGAATAGAGACATAGGCTTAACATACCCTAAATAACCTTTACATAACTTATAAATAAGTTTTCGAAGGTATGGTATGCCGAAATCAAGTCTATTCGGTTACAGGGACTAAATATGACAAACTGCAAAAGTATGCCAATTTGAACTGTAACGAACATTCCAAAACTTGACCATAAGTTAAACATACCCTAAATATCCTTTACATAGCTTAGAAATAGGCTTTGAGGTGTTCGGTGTGCTAAAATAAACTTTTTTTAGTCATTCAGGGACTAAAAGCGTCAAAAAGTGCGTAAGTTTGCATTTTCGCGCATAACTTACGTTCTGAATACATCCGGACATCCAAAAATGTATGCAAGGATTAAAATATTTTATTTTAGTGTTTGGCATGAGAAAAATCCATTCGTCGTGCAATTTGGATCGTTTTTCGCGCTTATGCGCATTTCGTCGTAACTAAGCGAACATCGCGATCATACGACCAAACGAACCGACATCCGGCATATTTTTAAGCATGTTTCATGTCCACAATATTTAGGCATCATTTTAGGCCCTTAAAGTTGGCTTAACGAGCCTTAAACATGTCGTAAATGGCCTTAAAACACAACCGGGACTGAAATGGAAACTTTGGAAACTGTTGCTGATCAGAAGGACCTTGGCGTGACACCTAGCCCCCTTGGCGTCACGCGAGGCCCCTCTAGATGTAGAAATTTGTTTTTATAGCTGTTAACAGCTATTATGCACTCCAAACCCTCTTGCAAATGGTATTTCTGAAAACTAGGGGCCATTCTATGGGTGTCCAAGGTTTCCCAAAACAAGGGGCACACATGGACGGTTGAGATCGAGGCACGTTATTCGATGAATGATCCTAACGGTGGTCCTTTTCCTATAAATACCCCCACCCTTTTCACCCCCAACACACTTGATTTCTGAGATTTTCTCTAAGTTGGAGTGGTTATCACTTCATACCTGAGAAATACTTGGAAATCAATCTTGTGGGGACCTTCTGTAACTATTCTTTCGCGTTTTTCATTCGTTTTAGCGTTAAAGTCAAACTGCGTTTGACTTTCTGCATTGACCAGTTTATGGTCAACGCGAAGTTCATTTGAACTTCATAACGTGAGCGTAATCACGGTGGTTATAGTCTCTAGTAACCATACCTACTGATTACCACGTTATCTAGGCTCAGTGACTAGTCGTAGTTTCGGCAAAAATGCGTTTTCTCGCGTATTTTGTAACCAAGCTACTCTAGGGTATTAAAACCGTTTGTTTTAATACCAAACCTGTTTTCTAACTTACTAAACATGTTCTAGCATTTTTAGCTCGTCGCTTTTAGATTTGTGCTTGTTTAGGGTCGTAAAGGTAAGCGATCTAATCAATCGCTTATACTTTCGAACCCGACCCGTCTGGTCGATCATTAGGATCCGACCAAACACATTAGGTGATCATAGTTGTATAGGGAATAACCTTCCGAGGTTATACCTTATGGTCACGTCGGTTAAGTAGTTGTATGATAAGTAGTTAATATGCCTTAGGAAAATTACCAAAATACCCTTTTTACGCATAAATTCATTTTAAGCATAAGTAACATAACTTTTGACATCTAAACTGATTTAGCAACAATATTAAACATGTTAAGGCATATTTCACTTGTCATAGGGCTAGTTAGGCGTTCCGAATGCGTTTTACGCGAACGACGCGTTAAAGTAGCATAAGCTACCTAAACGGGTCGTAATGGGTCATAAGCACTTAGGTTAGGTTTCATTTTTGTATATGGGCTTTGTTAAACCATATCATATGAGTTCCAATACTCATTTGGTTTACGAAACCTCATACTATCCAATCTCCCGATTTAGGTCCGGTTATTTATGTAGTTATCTATATAGGGTGCCGTTTGATTACGTGATCCCTCTAGCTTTGCTTGGTTGTTGTTCAAGACTTCTAAGCACCCTCAAGTGAGTACATAGACCCCTCTTTTACTGTTTTTCAAACGTTTTGGGGTGAAACACATGTGCCTACTTGTTACTTTCACACTTTTCATGTTTTCATATCATATACTTGCTATGTTCACTAGTACACTATTAGTACATGATTTCATTATGTTTTTGCTATATATGTCCTTTGTTGCATGCTTAGTACATTTGATTTACATTACCTTTTCATGCTATGTATGTTCATCATACTAGTACAATGTTTTACATCACACCACATGTTATGTATGTTCATTTTGTTCATACTTAGTACATTCACATCACATCACATGCTTACATTTTGGTATGACATTTGGTTTGTTTAAATGGGACAATGTACATTCATTAACACTGATCACGCCGCTCGGTAGTAGGTAGTGGTACCATAGGACTTGACAAATCCCGTTCCTAAAATCCTAGGTGTGTTTGGATGGATGGAATGACCGAATCCGAAAACATTTCTTTTTGATAACTTTTACTCTAAGGTTATACTGCTGTCTCAAGGCTTGAATGTATGGAATTTTTACAACACCGCATAGATGTTTGTATCAGTATAGCATGCATTTCCACAAAATATAACATTGATTTAAACTGAGTTTTACCTCAATACTTTGTTTTGTGCATTTTCATCTATGGTTTAGTTGATACATATTTCACTTGCCATACATGACAATTTGTTTACACATTACATGATTGACATTTGACATAAACATTTTGACATGGTTTTCACAACGACATTTGACAATTGGTGTAGACATGGGCAATTTACATTGGTGGTTTGTTTGGGTAAGTGATTTAAGTAACGAGACGTGTGTAATGTGATACAAGCATGGTGGATACGCCACTGGTACTTCCTATATATAAGTGCTTGTATTATATTACATGTCGTAGCATTATTTAAATCATTCAATTTGGATTTATACATTTTTACACAAATAACATATTTTTCACAAGACATTGTTTTACAAAACAGTTTGTTTTATACAAATTCATTTTTACTTGGTTATACATTTAACCTTACATTATTCTTTTAAATATACATATCTATTATTGCTTTTCAAATGATTTACAAAACAAAACATTTTACAAGGATCATGACTGACTTTTGTTAAATAACTTTTTCTAAACTTATAAGTCATGAATCTTAAATCAATAAAACCTATGTACTCGCCGGCATTTTTATGCTGACGTACCTATTTTCACATGTGTTTCAGGAGATGATGCATAGGATTGATCAAGATACACATAGGCGGACTTGGGCCTTAATGACAATAAAGATGCAAGACTAGTTAATTTTGTTATACTTCTTTATTTGTTAAAATATTGTAACTCTTTTAATCAATAAAACAACATTTCAATTTTTCCATGTGTTATGAAACAATGATTCTATTACAACACTCCCCGATGATTCCGCCACGTTTTGTTGTTTTACGTGGTCCGGGTGTGACAGAAAAGTCGGTATCAGAGCTCATGGTTATAGGGAATTAGGTTATTAGTAATGCTTTGACCTAGTCTATAACCTTCCTAGGATCCTAACGCGAGTTTACTTGCGTTTAGTCATAAAACAATACCGTCACCTATCCTTAGGCGACAACCACAACAAAAACACAAAATTCAAATCCGCTTTGAAAACTAATCATCTGTTCTAGGATGATTGATTACCAGGTTTTGAACCCTTTTTTATAAGGTTTTGAACCCTCTACGTTTTCAAATCTCGTCAAAGTTTGGGTCTTTTGATGTGAACACGTGCAAACTGGAAGGGTGAATGCCTATACTCGGAGTTTTCTGTCTAAGGCTAGAGTGTTTGTACAAATCCGCAGTATCGGACCAGTCACTCTTACCTGGGAACTCTTGGGGTGAGTGTTCACTTATAGGCAAGCATGTCTTCAGCGATACATTTTTATGACCCGTTTGCTTTGATTTGTCACCATCTCATTTGTTTGCCTTAGGTAACAAACAAATGATCGCGATTCTTATGCATTGCCTTTCTGTTTTGTTTATCAGATAACATTTCATTTGTTGCTTCCAATGTCCTTCATTTTCTTCTAGAATGTCTCTTTACCTCAACAACGGTCAAATGTCTGAGCAAGCAGCCAAACTTACCCAGCAAATAGGCGAAGTAATTCTGAAGTCCATGGATTTAGGTATTGCCATGTCTCGCCTAAAAAATGGATCCACTCAAGAGTCACTGAGGAAAGTAGAAGTCAAGCCTGCACCAAAATCAAGGAAGCGTAAGGCTTCAAAGAAACCCGCAGCAGATGCACCTAATCCAGCAGGACCTAGCCAAAAGGCAACACCACCTGCTAAGAAGCAATACAAGGGAATGGCACCACTATGCGGCAAATGTAACGGGCATCTCCAAGCTCACCTGCAGTGTCATGTGTGTGTATCATGTGGGCGAATTAGTCACCTGGCAAGTACTTGTCGTATCAACCCAAACCCAGGTGGTCCAAGTCAACCACAAGCCAACCCTATCCAAGCTCGTTTTCCACGTGGATCGTGCTACAACTGTGGTGAAACGAGCCATTTCAGGAACAAATGCCCAAAAAGTGTCAATGCGAATCCAACCCTTGGATGAGCTTTTGGCCGAGCAAAGGATGTTGCTGTCTTATGCCTTTGTTTCTTTTGTTTTCTTATATTGTGAAACAATCTGTTTTGTTCATAAATAAAAGTCGTTGTTCGCAATTCTGATATACAAATGTAGTTACATCAAGGAACTATGTTCTTTACAAAACTACTCTTGTGATTCTCCCTTTCAAGTGATCGCTCATGATTTCCTTGAAAGTTTTAAATACTCATTTCATTCTAAGAAATGAAGTACATGAAATAAAGTGACATTATGAGTAATCGTGCTTTTGCACATCTGTGCCTTTGAATCCTTGGTTAGATAACTAAGGGTATTTTCAAATCTCATACCCATTACGTTCTGATTTTTCAACATGCATAACATAAGTTTTCAAAACAACCTTCATGATTTTAAAAACATTTTATATATAGTTCAAAAACGTTTTTAACATAGTATATTTACTTAATATATCAAATGCATGATTTCAAAAACATTGTCTATATTTTCAAAAACAACCTCCATGATTTCAAAAACATTGTCTATGTTTTCAAAAACGACCTTCATGATTTCAATATGTTATTAATACAGTATAATTGCTTATATCAAGTGCATGATTTCAAAAGCACCATTCATTTTTCAAAAACCTTATACATAATTTCAAAATTCATCTTGCATGATTTTAAAACATTTTTATAAATATACCTACCTAATACACCTACTTTATGATCTCAAAAGTATTATATATAAGGTTTCCAAAAACATTGAACGCATTTTAGAACCCCATGCATAGTTTTCAAAATATTTTCCTCATACATTGACTTAACCTTCAAATTCCGCTTCATGTGTCGCCTTAGCATATCTAGCATCTCAATTTCATAAGCATTTTACTTCATGTTTTGACTTAAGCACACCCAGTGCAAGATTTCAAAACATCTTCAACTTCTAAAATCCATATGGGATCTTCTAATCAATACAATTAGATCCTTGTGGATGATTATCATTCAAATGAGAGTCCTTAATTGGATTCTTTGTGTACCTTAATTCGAACATTTCGGTTCCTTATAATCAAAATCGAATTTTCTCTTTAAGATCTTTCTACCTTCATTGTTAGATTCTTGATAATGTTTAAAGCACCAATCAAAATCCACTGATTGGATGCCTGGTGTGCTTTAAATACATGTGCACAGTTAGCAGAACAAATTAACAAAATGATGACAAATTTAAAATCAAGTTAAACAATTATGTGATTTTGTGTTTATGCATTTTGTGTTTTCTTTTATGCATTTTGTGTTTTTGTAAACTCTGGATATTCGTTATCCAAATCCTGGTAGAACCTTTCATATCTTTATATGAGGGATTCGTAGTAGGATATTCAAAATGGTACTACCTTAAATCCTTATTGGGCTTCTACGTGATAGTCAAGACCCTTGGATTATATAGTACTATTCCATGATTCAAAAAGAGACCCTTTGAGTGGTCTAGTCAAAGGATTGATTCAGAATCAGGTTAAGAATGACATGTGGTGATATAGTTGAACAGACTCCTTGTTAGTCTATTTAAATCATTCATTGATTTAATTCAAAGACCCTATGGAGGTCTAAGCACAATCATCACCGGCTCGTTCATTGTTTCCTTCCCCTACACATTATAAGATGCACTACGTAACTATGCAAGGAATTACATAATTATGGATGCATACATAGTTACGAAGTTCAGTGCACGGAAACCACAGTAAGACTTATTATGTGTAAGAACCAATAGTGGCAACCGTAACAAAATGTGAACTATGTAATAGAGGTACGGTGGACGCACCAATAACACTTTATATACTTGTATATAAGTGTCCCTCTCACATTTCAAGCATGATGTTATTTAAAGTTACTAGAAGTTCAGGATCCTAACCAATACTGTTCGATCTTTTCAACTTCATGTTTCAAGCTCTTACAAGTTTCCTCTAAATAAATTTCGGGACGAAATTTTCTGAAGTAGGGGAGACTGTGACATCTGTGTCACTTCAACCATCAAACAAATACCAAACCAATGAAATATTGTATTTCATACTTGGGATTTGTAAAAATATGTGTATCATTTGCACATATCATTTCTTGTTCGATTTCGGGCTCTAAATCGCTTTCTGAAAGGTTATACACGCACTGATGCGTAAATATAACCAGTTTAATGCAACAAACACTCTGGAATAGTGACATAGGCTTAACATACCCTAAATAACCTTTACATAACTTAGAAATAAGTTTTGGAAGGTTTGGTATGCCGAAATCAAGTCTATTCGGTTATAGGGACTAAATATGACAAACTGCGAAAGTATGCCAATTTGAACTGTAACGAACATTCCGAAACTTGACCATAAGTTAAACATACCGTAAATATCCTTTACATAGCTTAGAAATAGGTTTTGAGGTGTTCGGTGTGCTAAAATAAACTTTTTTTAGTCATCAGGGACTAAAAGCATCAAAAAGTGCATAAGTTTGCATTTTCGCGCATAACTTACGTTCTGAATACATCCGGACATCCAAAATTTATGCAAGCATTAAAATATTTTATTTTAGTGTTTGGCATGAGAAAAATCCATTCGTCGTGCAATTTGGATCGTTTTTCGCGCTTATGCGCATTTCGTCGTAACTAAGCGAACATCGCGATCATACAACCAAACGAACCGACATCCGACATATTTTTGAGCATGTTTCATGTCCACAATATTTAGGCATCATTTTAGGCCCTTAAAGTTGGCTTAACGAGCCTTAAACATGTCGGAAATGGCCTTAAAACATAACTGGGACTGAAATGGAAACTTTGGAAACTATTGCTGATCAGAAGGACCTTAGCGTGACACCTAGCCCCCTTGGCGCACTCGTGGCCCCTCCAGATGCAGAAATTCGTTTTTATAGCTGTTAACAGCTGTTATGCTGTCACGACCCCCGACCCCATCTAGCCGGAATCGGTGCCGTGAGCAGTCCAGTGGTACCGGTGATTATTTTTTTTAAAACATTGCAGCGGAAATTTCATCAGGACCGTGAGTTAGGAAAAATATCAGAGTTTAGAAACACCGGATTTTATTTAAAAAGATGGAATAAATTCCATGTTTTACAAAGGTAGCTTTTAATAAAAACAATATTTCTTAATTTGAAAATAAGCCACTTCTTGAAGTCCTTCAGTGTCGGATCCAATCCTTGCTCCAATCTATTGTAATTACCTGAAACGCGTTTTAAAAAGATTTTGTCAGCGGGAAATACTGAGTGAATTATTCATTTTACTGAAAACGACACATTTGTTATAATTCACAGTGGTAAGATCTTTTACAATGTTTCTGATATCAACCAATCTACCCACAGTACTTTACCACTCGACCCATTGGCCCATACGTCCAATGGTGTCTGTGATTATGGTCATATCACCCAATGGCTGCCCCAATGGTGAAGATTATCAAGTAATGTGCACAATACCCCACATACCGGCTGTAATTTGGTGATTACATAAACTTAATCACTGTAAGTTATAATTCTGAAAATAATTTGGAGTATTGTAAAACAGTTAACAACTCACAAACTGTGAGAAAAGAGTTTATAAAAGAAGAATAACTCACAATTCAGCATGCAGGATTGAGTTAACAAACTTCTTGATTCTACTTCTTTCGATAATTAGGCATGTACTTTATTATTCTGGATCTTCTGATGATTTAATAGTTTGTTTGATTGTAAGGGTGTTGTTGGGAGTGTTTTTGGTGGTTTAACAGAATAGAATATGTATTGGTGTAAAACCCAAATCAAACCTTAACGGTAGTCATGAGATTCGAACCTTAACGAATTTCACAAAAACCGGGTTAATGATCAATACAGCAGTTACGATAATTTCCCGAGATCAAATTCTCACAATGAATGACCAAGTGCAATACTTCAACTCATTTATCAAAATGACAAACGACAAAGTATAGTACTTCAACTCATTATCGAATTATCGACAACGACAAAGTACAATGCTTCAACTCATTTATCGGATTACCGACAAACGACAAAGCATAACCCAATGTGGGCGGCACTTAGGCATTCCTTGGATATATTGATCACTCGGAAAATGAATCGTAATAGCGATTGAGTGATTATTGGTTAGAACACCAACGTATAGAGAGAAGAAGAAGAGAAATGAGCAAAGAAAAATGAATCCTAAGCTTCTTATTTATAGCAAGCAAGCAGGCAGCTCAATTCCTTTTCTGTTCGATGGGGGATTCAAGTGACGTGCTTGCTAGCTAGCTTGACGTGCTAGCTAGCTAGCTTAGTTATATTATTTCAGCTGCTTAACTCGTTTTTCTTGTATAACTTTTAAAATATGACGTTTTATAAAACGACCAATATGTCAATAGAACGAGCATATTTTTATCTACGTTTTAACCTAAGTTTCATTAAAAACGGAGTAAGGAAAAAAAAATAATATATTTTATTATTAATATTAAACGTTCTTATACGACCCTATATATATCTATTTTTAATAGACCTTACTTAGCTTAATTAATCTTGTTAGCTTAATTAATATTGATTAATTGATTAATTAATCATACTAAACTTAATTAGGGTTTCCTTATTGCATAATTATCATGCTAAATATTAATTTTTAGTGAGGGTTGTTACATATGCACTCCAAACCCTCTTGCAAATGGTATTTCTGAAAACTAAGGGCCATTCTATGGGTGCCTAAGGTTTCCTAAAACAAGGGGCACACATGGACGGTTGAGATCGAGGCACGTTATTTGATGAACGATCCTAACGGTGGTCCTTTTCCTATAAATACCCCCATCCTTTTCACCCCCAACACACTTGATTTCTGAGATTTTCTCTAAGTTGGAGTGGTTATCACTTCATACCTGAGAAATACTTGGAAATCAATCTTGCGGGGACCTTCTGTAAGTATTCTTTCGCGTTTTTCATTCGTTTTAGCGTTAAAGTCAAACTGCGTTTGACTTTCTGCATTGACCAGTTTATGGTCAACGCGAAGTTCGTTTGAACTTCATAACGTGAGCGTAATCACGATGGTTATAGTCTCTAGTAACTACACCTACTGATTACCACGTTATCTAGGCTCAGTGACGAGTCGTAGTTTCGGCCAAAATGTGTTTTCTCGCGTATTTTGTAACGAAACTACTCTAGGGTATTAAAACCGTTTGTTTTAATACCAAAGCTGTTTTCTAACTTTACTAAACATGTTCTAGCATGTTTAGCTCGTTGCTTTTAGATTTGTGCTTGTTTAGGGTCGTAAAGGTAAGCGATCTAATCAATCGCTTATACTTTCGAACCCGACCCGTCTAGTCGATCATTAGGATCCGACCAAACATATTAGGTGACCATAGTTGTATAGGGAATAACCTTCCGAGGTTATACCTTATGGTCACGTCGTTTAAGTAGTTGTATGATAAGTAGTTCATATGCCTTAGGAAAATTACCAAAATACCCTTTTTACGCATAAATTCATTTTAAGCATAAGTAACATAACTTTTGACATCTAAACTGTCACACCCCCAAAATCCACACGCGGAGTACCACCGCTTGGAGGCATGACATGACCAGGATCAAGCCACCAATCATATTGAACATGTAATTAATATCAAGTAAAAGTAAATGCAAACCAATCATTCAATGCGATAGGCGTTCAAAACATAATTATAGTTTCAAAGTGTAGCAGAAGCATAAGTATGAAAACCCAATGTATAACATAAGTTCAAATGTTTAAATGTTTTAACATGGCATCCACAATCCATGTCCCACAACGACCTGCTCCTCCTTGTGCAAGCTCCATATGTACCTAAGGTCCTGCAAGGCATGCAGCAGAGAATCAACAACTAGTTGAGCGAGTTCACAGTTAATAGTTCAATAATCGTAATAGTATAGTAAGCCTTGTGTTCGTTCATTAAGTCATGTATCGTATTAGTTCGTATCGCGGCCCTCTAGGCGTGTATGCGAAGATTAGGGGAAGTTTCCCAAGTATTCTAGACTAGGTATATTTGTATCGCGGCCACCCGGCATGTGTGCGAAGTTTAGTGTATAGTTCGCGGCCTTCCTAGGCATGTGTGCGAAGATTTGTCATATTATCGCGGCCAACCCCGGCGTGTGTGCGAAGATCAGTTCTATAAGTATCACTAGTCTAGTCGTATCTTATCAATAACCCTTCCTCACCCGAGGACCATATAACTAAGTTCCATAAGCTAGGTAAGTACAAGTAAATAATCCAAAAACCCATTCCCACCCTGGGAACCCCATGCCTTGGCTGTGTGAACTCACCTTGGTTTGCTCGGTATGCTAAGTATGTGCTCACAGTTAATCAATCACGTCCTAAAGTACGCACGTATACATAATCAGTTCGTATTCACGGGGTTCACGTATAAGCATATTCGTAGAAGACATCACATCAAAGATCACCAAGTAGCACACAACACGCATTCATGTTCATTCAAGTTGTGTTCAACATTTAACGGCGGTTATTTAACTGGGTTAATTCTTAACAGAGTTAAGTTAAGTTACTGTGCAGTTTACCCTTTCGGCGAAACACCCCTGTTTCGCTGTGAGTCCCTCCCGACGAAACACTTCCGTTTCGTCACCACTGTTTTGTCGCTAAAGGCTTCGGCGAAACACTTTGTGTTTCGTTGTGTCTGATTCGTCAAGGTTGGTGCCGGCGAAACACTTGTGATTCGCCAAAAGTGTTTCGTCGCCCGGTGTTTCGTCGAAACACCAGTTACGTCACATACATTCAGTTACAGAATTATTACAGGAAAACCCTAATCATGCTAACAGCCGTCATTAATCATCATCGATCATCATCATCAACAATTCATGTATATTCAATCAATCATAATGGAACCAAACAATTATCTTAACAGTTTATTCATATCTGAACACAACAAGAACACAAATCACCCTGTCAATCAGCCTATATCATCGAGACATACATACAAGGATAAATTTGATGATTGTGATCTAGAAGAATAATCAGAATCCATACTAACAATCACTAACATGTACAACCATTGCAAGATTCATGAAACCCTATTCAACATCAAGTTTCGCATAAAGTTATGTAATCGATTTAATCATGCATAACCAAATCAACATCATCATACTCATATTCGTTCCAGAAATCAAGCATAACACAGACATGAATCGAGTGGTTAAAGAATCATGAAACCGAATTAATATACAACCGACTAACCGAAATAGATGGAATGATTGTTTGATCTCTATGGAGGCTTGGGGAATACACACAGCTGCCGTCACACTTGGGAGAGTTCTAGGGTTTCTGTTTTGCCAAAAGTGTGACGAATGAACTGGTTGATTCGCTAAATACCCATCATTACGTGTTGGGCCCTTAATGGGCTTCGGCGAAACTGGGCTCGGCGAAACACATCTGTTTCGTCGAGATTGGGATCACGAATCAAGCTTCTGTTTCGTCGAGTTGATTCGTGAAGGTTATACGAGACTTAGCTAGTTCGAGTGTGTACTAACAGGTTCACATTAAATCATTAACACATAACATGCAATACTCACAATACGTTTCATTATAACATAACGTGCACAGTTACAAGTCAAACAAGTCAAACAACTACCCAGTCAAAGTCAACGTGCATTAAATGCGAAAGTGAAAGTCGGAAACTCGAGTTGTCACATTATCCCCAACTTGAAAGAAATTTCGTCCCGAAATTTAGCATGCGGTTACTGAGGAAGCTAGGTAAGTTGTATCGTTTACTGGTTTTCCTGGGGTGTCACATCATCCCCCCGTTGATTTGGAATTTCGTCCCAAAATTCTGCAGTAGTAGCTTCAGCCTCAGTAGTAGTTGCATTGGTTTCGAATAACTGGGGATACTTGAGTTTCATTTGATCTTCACGCTCCCAGGTGAACTCTGGGCCGCGACGGGAGTTCCAACGAACTCGTACAAGAGGGATTCTCGTGTTCTTGAGGACCTTAACATCCTGGTCCGTGATTTCAACAGGTTCCTCGACGAACTGCAACCGCTCCTCGATAGTGAGCTCCTTCAAGGGAACTATCAGGGTCTCATCTGACAGGCACTTCTTCAGATTTGACACGTGAAAAACATTGTGAACTGCACCGAGTTCAGCGGGTAAGTTCAGTCTGTAGGCCACTTTGCGTATTCTTTCTGCAATTTCGAATGGTCCGACATACCGCGGATTGAGTTTGCCCCGTTTGCCAAAACGAACCACACCCTTCCAGGGTGAGACTTTAAGTAAAACCCGGTCCCCGACCTAAAATTCCAATGGCTTTCTATGCTTATCCGCGTAGCTTTTCTGACGGTCGCGAGCTGCCGCCATGCGTTGTCGTATCTGTGCAATCTTTTCCGTGGTGTCCACTATAAGTTCTAGACCCGTGATCTGACTATCCCCCACCTCTGCCCAACAGAGAGGTGACCGGCATTTACGCCCGTACAATGCCTCAAATGGAGCGGCTTGTATGCTGGTATGATAAATGTTATTGTATGAAAACTCCACCAAAGGGAGATGCTTTTCCCAGCTGTTGCCGAAATCAATAACACATGCCCGAAGCATGTCTTCGAGGGTTTGAATCGTGCGCTCAGACTGCCCATCCGTCTGAGGGTGATAAGCCGTGCTCATATCTAATCGAGAGCCAAAAGCCTTGTGCATTGCTTGCCATAGTTCTGACGTGAATCGTGCATCGCGATCCGAAATGATAGAGGTGGGCACCCCGTGCCTTGAGACTACTTCTTTCAGGTATATGTCTGCTAGTGTGGAAAACTTGTCTATTTCTTTGATTGCCAGGAAATGAGCAGACTTGGTGAGTCGATCCACGATCACCAAAATAGTATCGTTTCCACGCTGGGATCTAGGTAGGCTTGTAATAAAATCCATGGAAATTTCCTCCCATTTCCATTGTGGTATCTTTGGTTGCTGGAGTAGGCCTGCTGGTTTCTGATATTCTGCCTTGACTTTTGCACAGGTCAAGCACTTGCTGACATAGGTAGCGATGTGGGCCTTCATGCTAGGCCACCAATACGTAGTTCTGATGTCGTGGTACATCTTATCCGACCCTGGATGTACCAAGTAGCGAGACTTGTGAGCTTCATCCATTACCAGCTCGCGTAAGTCTCCATAAAGTGGGACCCAAATACGCCCCGTTACATAGTAAGCACCGTCCTCCTTCTGTTCTAATCATTGTCTTGAGCCGCGTAGGGCTTCAGCCCTAACGTTTTCCGGTTTCAATGCTTCTATCTGAGCATCTCGTATCTGTGCTGGAAGACTAGATTGAATGGTGAGCTACAATGCTCGCACGCGCTTAGGGGTAGTGTCTTTCCGACTGAGAGCGTCAGCCACAACATTGGCTTTGCCTGGATGGTACTTGATAGCGCATTCGTAATCGTTCAAAAGTTCGACCCATCTTCGTTGACGCATGTTCAAATCCTTTTGCTTAAGGATATGCTCGAGACTCCCGTGATCGGTGTAAATAGTGCACTTGGTACCGTACAGGTAGTGTCGCCATATCTTAAGCGCGAAAACAACAGCTCCCAGCTCTAAATCGTGTGTCGTGTAGTTCCGTTCATGAACCTTGAGTTGACGAGAAGCGTAGGCAATAACTTTATCCCGTTGCATCAATACACACCCAAGACCCTGTATCGACGCGTCACAATTAACCACAAAATCATCCGTGCCCTCTGGCAATGAGAGAATAGGTGCGCTGCATAGTCTATCCTTCAGGTACTGAAAAGTCGTTTCTTGTGTATTACCCCAACGATAGGTAACACCTTTCTGTGTCAGCGTTGTAAGCGGCTGTGCGATCTTTGAGAAGTCTTTGATGAATCGTCTGTAGTACCCCGCCAAACCCAAGAATTGGCGTATTTCCGTTGGTGTACGCGGTGCAGGCAAGTTCCTGATCGAATCTACCTTGGATGGATCAACATGAATCCCATCCTTGTTTACCACATGGCCTAAGAAATGGACTTCACGAAGCCAGAAGTTGCATTTTGAAAACTTGGCGTACAGTTGTTCCTTTCGAAGAAGTTCCAAAATAAGTCGTAAGTGCTGCTCGTGTTCCTCCTGACTCTTGGAGTAGATCAGAATGTTGTCGATGAAAACAATCACGAACTTGTCTAAATAAGGCTTGCACACCCTGTTCATAAGATCCATGAAAACTGCGGGCGCGTTCGTTAATCCGAACGGCATGACAAGAAACTCGTAGTGACCGTAGCGAGTTCTGAATGCCGTTTGGGAGACGTCCTCATCCCGGACTCTCGGCTGATGGTATCCTAACCTCAAGTCTATCTTGGAGTAGTAACTCGACCCTTGCAATTGGTCGAATAAGTCGTCTATACGCGGAAGAGGATAACGGTTCTTCACCGTCACCTTGTTGAGTTCCCGGTAATCTATACACATCCTGAAAGTGCCATCCTTCTTTTTCACGAATAACACTGGAGCTCCCCAAGGCGAAGAGCTTGGACGAATAAAGCCCTTTTCCAAGAGCTCTTGTAGCTGCTTTGACAGTTCTTCCAGTTCAGTTGGAGCTAAACGATACGGTGCTCGAGCTATGGGTGCTGCTCCCGGAGCGAGCTCGATTTGAAATTCGACCTGGCGATGAGGCGGTAGTCCAGGTAAGTCTCCAGGAAACACCTGCGGAAAGTCACGTACAACTGGAATATCCTCCAATTTCTTTTCCTTCGCGGATGCATCAGTAACGAGTGCCAAAATAGCGGTGTGCCCTTTTCGTAAACATTTCTGAGCCTTTAAGAAAGAGATGATGCCAACCACCGCACCACTCTTGTCGCCTTGAACTTTGAGAGGTTCCTTGCCAGAACGAGGAATGCGAACTATCTTTTCCTTACATAAGATCTCTGCGCGATGTTGGGATAACCAATCCATACCAATGACGATATCGAAGCTTCCCAAGACTATGGGAATAAGATCGATGGAGAACGCTTGACCGGCGAAGACAATACTACAACCCCTGACTACATGCATGGCTTCTAGACTTTTATCGTTAGCTAATTCTACGACATGTTTGGTGGTTAAGAGTGTTGGTGCACGTTTTAACAATTTACTCACTTTCAAGGATATATAATTCGTATCCGCACCCGAATCAAACAAAACAGTAACATAAATATTGTCGAGAAGAAACTTACCCATAACTACATTGGGATCATTCCTTGCGTCGCCCTGACCCAGCACGAAAGCACGACCCCGAGCTTCGTTGCCGTTGTTGTTGTTGTTGTTTCCCCCATTGTTGTTGTTCCCATTGCCCTGGTGATTGTTGTTGTTGCGGTTCTGGTTCTGGTTCAACTGGGGGCAATCACGCTTGAAATGACCTTCAGCCCCACACTGGAAACATCCCCTATTTCCTCGCTGTGGCTGCTGTTGCTGGTTCTGTGGAGCTGGTGGGGGGAGTTGCTGATTCTGGTTCGCAGGCCGCGCACTCCTGCAGTCTTTAGCTTCATGCCCTAACTTGAGACATCTCTGACAACGTTCCTTGCGACACCGTCCACTGTGGTGTCTGTTGCACCTATTACACAGTGGGTGAATTCCCCGATATCCGCCTTGCCCCTGGCCACCAGAAGATTGTTGACTCAGACTCTGGTAGTCGTTTAACTTGCGCTGCTGTGCTTGAGAGTAAGCTGAGACTGAACCTTTACTGGAATCCCCATCCTACTTTCTTTTGTTATCGCTGGGTGTAGCAGAAGTAGCAGCTGGAGTGGTAGCACTGATGCGTTTGGGTAGCTTGTTCTGTTCCACCGCCTGATCCGTGAGGCGATGAGCAAGACGCTGGATGTCTTGGATATTGTCGAGGTTAGCCGATGTCACATGGCTCTGAATCTCGGATGCTAGACCCTTGAGGTACAACTCGATACGCTTGATTAGAGGGTCCACCATGGTTGGACACAAGATGGCCAGTTCGTTCGACCGCTTCGTATAAGCTTCAATTTCCGACCCCGTCATTTTCAAATGATAAAGCTCTACTTACAACTTGTGGATGTCATCGCGTGTGCAGTATTCCCTTTTGATCAGTTCTTTGAATTCGTTCCAAGGGGTGGCGTTAGCAGCTGCCAGCCCTAAAATCTGAACTTGCGCGTTCCACCAGGTTAGCGCAATCCCTTCCAACGTGCCAGTGGCGTACTTGACCCTGCGAGCCTCAGGGCATTCACACATCTCGAACACCGACTCGAGCTTCTCAAACCAATGGAGTAGTCCCACTGCTCCCTCTGTGCCACTGAATGTGCTTGGACGACAGTCCATGAAGTTCTTGAATGTGCAGACAGGTTGTGGAGCGTTTTGACCTATTGTGCATAGAATAGGACAATATTAAATACAAAGGTTGATTTAGGAATGTAGGATTCAAAGATCCTAATGTGTATCCCATCCGCAGGGTATACTACCTGCTTGTGCAGCTGCAAGTGTCGCAGCTACTTGTTCAGCAATAAAAGCCGTCAACTGGGCTTGAGTCATGTTAACACGTCCAGACATGATCTTCATAGTAAAAGTAGAATAACTGAGAATGGCTCGCGAGTAGTGCGATGACAGAAGAGTGTACGCACATAGGGGTTCTCATGTAATGACATATACTAGGCAATGTAATCTAAGCATACTACGAGCAAAGTTCTATGTAGTTCTAGCATGTAGGCAATAAACATAAACCTTAGTACCTAGGATGTTGAGTCTTGCACGTGGAGCGAAGCGTCGTTGTGGATCGTTGAGAGCACTGTTCTGGTTATAGTCTGGTTTTAATAAAAACGTTTTTCCCATATTAAAACCAAGTTCTCTATAACCAATGGCTCTGATACCAATCTGTCACACCCCCAAAATCCACACGCGGAGTACCACCGCTTGGAGGCGTGACATGACTAGGATCAAGCCACCAATCATATTGAACATGTAATTAATATCAAGTAAAAGTAAATGCAAACCAATCATTCAATACGATAGGCGTTCAAAACATAATTATAGTTTCAAAGTGTAGCGGAAGCATAAGTATGAAAACCCAATGTATAACATAAGTTCAAATGTTTAAATGTTTTAACATGGCATCCACGATCCATGTCCCACAACGACCTACTCCTCCCTGTGCAAGCTCCATATGTACCTAAGGTCCTGCAAGGCATGCAACAGAGAATCAACAACTAGTTGAGCGAGTTCACAGTTAATAGTTCAATAATCGTAATAGTATAGTAAGCCTTGTGTTCGTTCATTAAATCATGTATCGTATTAGTTCGTATCGCGGCCCTCTAGGCGTGTATGCGAAGATTAGGGGAAGTTTCCCAAGTATTCTAGACTAGGTATATTTGTATCGCGGCCACCTGGCATGTGTGCGAAGTTTAGTGTATAGTTCGTGGCCTTCCTAGGCATGTGTGCGAAGATTTGTCATATTATCGCGGCCAACCCCGGCGTGTGTGCGAAGATCAGTTCTATAAGTATCACTAGTCTAGTCGTATCTTATCAATAACCCTTCCTCACCCGAGGACCATATAACTAAGTTCCATAAGCTAGGTAAGTACAAGTAAATAATCCAAAAACCCATTCCCACCCTGGGAACCCCATGCCTTGGCTGTGTGAACTCACCTTGCTTTGCTCGGTATGCTAAGTATGTGCTCACAGTTAATCAATCACGTCCTAAAGTACGCACGTATACATAATCAGTTCGTATTCACGGGGTTCACGTATAAGCATATTCGTAGAAGACATCACATCAAAGATCACCAAGTAGCACACAACACGCATTCATGTTCATTCAAGTTGTGTTCAACAATTAACGGTGGTTATTTAACTGGGTTAATTCTTAACAGAGTTAAGTTAAGTTACTGTGCAGTTTACCCTTTCGGCGAAACACCCCTGTTTCGCCGTGAGTCCCTCCCGACGAAACACTTCCGTTTCGTCACCACTGTTTTGTCGCTAAAGGCTTCGGCGAAACATTTTGTGTTTCGTTGTGTCTGATTCGTCAAGGTTGGTGCCGGTGAAACACTTATGATTCGCCAAAAGTGTTTGGTCGCCCGGTGTTTCGTCGAAACACCAGTTACGTCACATACATTCAGTTACAGAATTATTACAGGAAAACCCTAATCATGCTAACAGCCGTCATTAATCATCATCGATCATCATCATCAACAATTCATGTATATTCAATCAATCATAATAGAACCAAATGTTTATCTTAACAGTTTATTCATATCCGAACACAACAAGAACACAAATCACCCTGTCAATCAGCCTATATCATCGAGACATACGTACAAGGATAAATCTGATGATTGTGATCTAGAAGAATAATCAAAATCCATACTAACAATCACTAACATGTACAACCATTGCAAGATTCATGAAACCCTATTCAACATCAAGTTTCGCATAAAGTTATGTAATCGATTTAATCATGCATAACCAAATCAACATCATCATACTCATACTCGTTCCAGAAATCAAGCATAACACAGACATGAATCGAGTGGTTAAAGAATCATGAAACCGAATTAATATACAATCGACTAACCGAAATAGATGGAATGCTTATTTGATCTCTAAGGAGGCTTGGGGAATACACACAGCTGCCGTCACACTTGGGGGAGTTCTAGGGTTTCTGTTTTGCCAAAAGTGTGACGAATGAACTGGTTGATTCGCTAAATACCTGTCATTACGTGTTGGGCCCTTAATGGGCTTCGGCGAAATTGGGCTCGGCGAAACACATCTGTTTCGTCGAGATTGGGATCACGAATCAAGCTTCTGTTTCGTCGAGTTGATTCGTGAAGGTTATACAAGACTTAGCTAGTTCGAGTGCGTACTAACAGGTTCACATTAAATCATTAACACATAACATGCAATACTCACAATACGTTTCATTATAACATAACGTGCACAGTTACAAGTCAAACAAGTCAAACAACTACCCAGTCAAAGTCAACGTGCATTAAATGCGAAAGTGAAAGTCGGAAACTCGAGTTGTCACATAAACTGATTTGGCAACAATATTAAACATGTTATGGCATATTTCACTTGTCATAGGGCTAGTTAGGCGTTCCGAACGCGTTTTACGCGAACGACGCGTTAAAGTAGCATAAGCTACCTAAACGGGTCGTAATGGATCATAAGCACTTAGGTTAGGTTTCATTTTAGTATATGGGCTTTGTTACACCATATCATATGAGTTCCAATACTCATTTGGTTTACGAAACCTCATACTATCCAATCTCCCGATTTAGGTCCGGTTATTTATGTAGTTACTTATATAGGGTGCCGTTTGATTTCGTGATCCCTCTAGCTTTGCTTGGTTGTTGTTCAAGACTTCTAAGCACCCTCAAGTGAGTACATAGACCCCTCTTTTACTGTTTTTCAAACGTTTTGGGGTGAAACACATGTGCCTACTTGTTACTTTCATGCTTTTCATGTTTTCATATCATATACTTGCTATGTTCACTAGTACACTATTAGTACATGATTTCATTATGTTTTTGCTATATATGTCCTTTGTTGCATGCTTAGTACATTTGATTTACATTACCTTTTCATGCTATGTATGTTCATCATACTAGTACATTGTTTTACATCACATCACATGCTATGTATGTTCGTTTTGTTCATACTTAGTACATTCACATCACATCACATGCTTACATTTTGGTATGACATTTGGTTTGTTTAAATGGGACAATGTACATTCATTAACATTGATCACGCCGCTCGGTAGTAGGTAGTGGTACCATAGGACTTGACAAATCCCGTTCCTAAAATCCTAGGTTTGTTTGGATGGATGGAATGACCGAATCCAAAAACATTTCTTTTTGATAACTCTTACTCTAAGGTTATCCTGCTGTCTCAAGGCTTGAATGTATGGAATTTTTACAACACCGCATAGATGTTTGTATCAGCATTGCATGCATTTCCACAAAACATAACATTGATTTAAACTGAGTTTTACCTCAATACTTTGTTTTGTGCATTTTCATCTATGGTTTAGTTGATACATATTTCACTTGCCATACATGACAATTTGTTTACACATTACATGATTGACATTTGACATAAACATTTTGACATGGTTTTCACAATGACATTTGACAATTGGTTTAGACATGGGCAATTTACATTGGTGGTTTGTTTGGGTAAGTGATTTAAGTAACCAGACGTGTGTAATGTGATACAAGCATGGTGGATACGCCGCTGGTACTTCCTATATATAAGTGCTTGTATTATATTACATGTCGTAGTGTTATTTAAATCCTTCAATTTGGATTTATACATTTTTACACAAATAACATATTTTTCACAAGACATTGTTTTACAAAACAGTTTGTTTTATACAAATTCATTTTTACTTGGTTATACATTTAACCTTACATTATTCTTTTAAATATACATATCTATTATTGCTTTTCAAATGATTTACAAAACAAAACATTTTACAAGGATCATGACTGACTTTTGTTAAATAACTTTTTCTAAACTTATAAGTCATGAATCTTAAATCAATAAAACCTATGTACTCGCCGGCATTTTTATGCTGACGTACCTATTTTCACATGTGTTTCAGGAGATGATGCATAGGATTGATCAAGATACACATAGGCGGACTTGGGCCTTAGTGACAATAAAAGATGCAAGACTAGTTAATTTTGTTGTACTTCTTTATTTGTTAAGATATTGTAACTCTTTTAATCAATAAAACAACATTTCAATTTTTCCATGTGTTATGAAACAATGATTCTGTTACAACACTCCCCGACGATTCCGCCACGTTTTGTTGTTTTACGTGGTCGGGGAGTGACATAACTTAACGACTGCATTCCTGTTTGTGTGATAGAGTCACGGGATAGAGAGGGTGAACTGCGTTGAAGTATGGATTTCACTCCTGGTTCAACACAAATTCTCATGTTTATAGTAAAAATCGTGCGTCGAACAAGCGATCCAATCGAGAGTTTGCGGTTTTCACACCTAGTCTCGATCTAATCACTCGTTCATTTTTGAAAATAGTGCGGCGTGCCTGCCTTAGGAAAGGCAGAGTGATAGTATTCCAGCCTTAGGAAAGGCGGATAGAGTATAGTATGGTTGCGAGTCGATCGAATAACAGAAGTAGGCTCGCGCGGAATGTCACACCCCCCGACCGCGTAAAATAACGAATCGCGGCGGAATCGTCTGGGAGTGTTGTAACAGAATCATTGTTTCATAACACATGGAAATTGAAATTTTGTTTTATTGATTAAGAGAAGTTACAATGTCTTAAAAACAAAGAAACATAACATAATTAACTAGTCTTGCATCTTTTATTTTCACTAAGGCCCAAGTCTGCCTATGTGTATCTTGATCAATCCTATGCATCAATTTCTGAAAACACATGTGAAAAAAGGCACGTCAGCATAAAAATGCCTGTGAGATACATAGGTTTTATTAAAATAGGATTCATGACTTGTAAGTTTAAAGAAAATGTTTATCAAAAGTTAGTCATGAACCTTGTAAAATGTTTTCTTTTATAAACCATACAATTAGTAATAAGAAATCAGATGATTTAAAAGAAAGATGCACAGATAAATAAATGACCAAGTAAAATGAGTTTGTATAAAATATATTGTTTGTAAAATAATGTTTCATGAAGATATGATATAAGTGTAAAATGTATTATGTCCAACTTGAAATGGTTTAAATAACGCTACGATTTGTAATATCATAAAAGCACTTATATATAGGAAGTACCAGCAGCGTATCCACCATGCTTTTATCATATTACACACGCCTCGTTACTTAAATCACTTACTCAAACAAACCACCAAAAATGTCATGTTTAAACCAATTGTTAAATGTTCATGTGTAAACCATGTCTATTGTCAAATGTAAATCATGTAATGTGTAAACAAATGTCATGTATGGTAAGTAAAAGAAGTGACTACTTAAACCATATGTAAAAATGCACAAAACAAAGTTTTTGAATAAACCAAAAGTTATGTTTTGTAAAATCCATGCATGCCTTACTGATACAAACATTTATGCGGTAATGTTAAAATGAATACATCAAAGCCTTGGATTCAGTCATTCCTTCCACCCAAACAAACCTAGGATTTCAGGAACGGGAGTTATCAATTCCTATGGTACCATTACTTACTACCAAGCGGCGTGATCAATGTTAATGAATGTATTTTTGTCCCATTTAAACAAACGAAATGTCATACCAAAATGTAAGCATGTTTTATGAAAATAATGTACTAAGTATGCAAAAAATGAACATACATAGCATGAAATGTGATGTAAAACAATGTACTAAGTATGCACCAAATGAACATACATAGCATGAAATGTGATGTAAAACAATGTACCAAGTATGCCCTAAATGAACATACATAGCATGAAATGTGATGTAAAACAATGTACTAAGTATGCACCAAATGAACATACATAGCATGAAATGTGATGTAAAACAATGTACTAAGTATGCACTAAATGAACATACATAGCAAAAACACGGATAATATCATGTACGATACGTGTACTAATGAACATAGCAAGTATGAGTTATGAAATCATGAAAAGCACGAAAGTAACAAGTAGGCACATGTGTTTCACCCCCAAAATGTTTGAAAAACAGTAAAAGAGGGGACTATGTACTCACTTGAGGGTGCTTAGAAGTCTTGAATAACAACCAAGCAAATCTAGAGGGATCACGGAATCAAACGGCTCCTAATATAGGTAACTATGTTAATAAATGGGCCTAAAACGGAGGATCGGATAAAATGAGGTTTTGTAAGCCAAATGAGTATAGGAACTCATGTAATATGGTTTAACAAAGCCTACATTCTAAAACGAAACCTAACCTAAGTGCTTACGACCCCATACGACCCGTTTAGGTAGCTTACGCTACTTTAACGCGTCGTTCGTGTAAAATACGTTCGGACCGCCTAACTAGTCCTATGATAAGTATTATATGCCTTAACATGTCTAATAATGTTGCCTAATCAATATATAAGCTTAAACTGAATTTATGCGCAAAAAGGGCATTTTGGTCATTTTCCTAAGGTATATAAATTACCTATCATACAACTAACTAAACGAAGTGACCATAAGGTATACCTCGGATGGTTATTCCCTATACAACTATGGTCACAAAACATGTTTGGTCGGATCCTAATGATCGACCAAACGGGTCGCGTTCGAAAGTCTAAGCGGTTGTTTAGACCGCTCATCTTACGACCCTATATAAGCACTAAACCTAAAGTGACGAGCTAAACATGTTAAAACATGTTTAACGAAGTTTGAAAACAGGTTTAATATCAAAACAAAGGGTCTTGATACCCAAAAATAGTTTGGTTGCAAAATACGCAAGAATACGTATTTTGACCAAAACTATGACTCGTCAGTACGCCTAAATAACGTGGTAATCAGTAGGTATAGTCACAAAGGACTATGACCATCGTGACGTTGTGAAGTTCAAACGAACTTCGTGTTGACCATAAACTGGTCAAAGCTGAAAGTCAAACACTGTTTGACTTTCACGCTTAAAAACGCATAAAAGAACAAAAGAAGCTTACAAGAGGTCCAAGCGATGGAGATTTGATCTTAAAATTCTCAAGTATGAAGTGTATAACTTCAACTTAGAGAATAATCAGATCAAAGTGTGAAAATTGGAATGAATGGATGTGGGTATATATAGGTTTTGGAGAACCGTTAAGATCATTCCTCGAAAACCGAGCTTCGATCTGAGCCGTACAAGTGTGCCCATGGTTTTAGAATACCATGGGTGCCCCAAAATAGCCCATAGATTACATAAAAACCATTTGCAAACCCAGGAAACAGCTGGAACAAGCAGTAAACAACAATCTGCAGGTCTGATGCTCTGTCGCGCCCCGCGTAGAAGCCAAGGCAGGCCTACGCAGCCCGCGTCCGAAGCAGATAAGCAAAACAGCTTTAAAAAGTGCAGTTTCAGTCCCTGCATGTGTTTAAGGCCTATTTCGACACGTTTAAAGCCCGCTAAACCATTTTCAAGGCTCTACAATGATGCCTAAGCATAGGGGACATGAAACATGCTCAAAAATATGTCGGATGTTGGTCCGTTTGGTCGTACGATCACGATATTCGGTTAATTATGACGAAACTCGAACGGATGTGAAAAACGATCCAAATTACGCGACGAATGGAAGTTTATCATGCCAATCACTAAAATAAAAAATTTTAATGATTACATAAATTTTTGGATGTCCGGATGTATTCAGAACGTAAGATATGCGCGAAAATGCAAACTTATGCACTTTTTGACGCTTTTAGTCCCTGAATGACCAAAAAGTTTATTTTAGCACACCGAACCCCTCAAAGCCTATTTCTAAGCTATGTAAAGGATACTTAGGGTATGTTTAACATATGATCAAGTTCCGGAATGTCCGTTACAGTACGAATCAGCATACTTTCGCAGTTTGTCGAAATTAGTCCCTGTAAGCGAATAAACTTGATTTTGCCATACCAAAGCCTTCAAAACTTATTTCTAAGTTATGCAAAGGTTATTTAAGGTATGTTAAGAATATATTGATGTTCCGGAGTGTTTGTCGCGTTAAACTGAATACGTTTACGCATCGGTTTGCGTATAACTTCCCAGAAAGCGATTTAGAGCTCGAAATCGAACAAGAATTGATATGTGCAAAAGATACACATATTTATACAAATCCCAAGTATGAAATACAATATTTCATTGATTTGGTATCTGTTTGATGGCCGTGAAGGCACTGGTGTCGCACGGAACTCCTACCGGGTTCGCACAAGGCGGTCTGTTGGTACTTAGACTATAGACTAGGTCGTTTCTAAGGCATCGACCCGGAATAGGTCGAGTCTTGCCTAATTCCCTATAGTTATGGCTCTGATACCAATCTGTTACCCCCCAACCGATGGCGGAAACATTGAGGTGAGGCACTGACGAAACAGATTGTCCAAGAGATTCCATAACAACTAATAATTACCAAATATTTAAGCATTACATCCCATACTGTAACATATTAAGTAAAGATAGTTATTACAGACAAATAGTTCTCAAAGAAAAATAAAATACTGTTCCGACAACTCATAATTAAATTGTTTTGTTTCTAGACTTTTCCTAATCTTGATTCCACAAAAGATAGCAAGCACAACATCCTAAACACCTATCACATACGTTAAAATAGAGGTCAATACACATAGTGTAAAGGTGAGCATACAAGTTTAATAGTATAATACATAGCGAAATTGTATTACGCATAACCAGCATGTAACATGTACCAAAGTGAAGCTAGTAGGTTATCGACAATGAAATATGCACAGACGTGGCTGCGTGTTGTAGAAAGCGCAACACATATCACCACTGTGACACGTGAAGTAAAACCCTTAACAACCCCTGTCCACGATAGGTGCTGAGTCCAAACTATAGTACTATCGTTGCTAAGGTGTCAAGCAACAATCACCGTGTAAACATAAAATATACAAGCATTCATCGAGTAACACGTATAACATGCAGTAAAGGTCAACATATAAAAGTGTTTGCGTTGTGTGTCAATTGTGATTTGAATAGGTAACGTATGTAACACCCAAAAGTGCGTAAAGCAAAAAGGGTTCGAGTATACTCACAGGTCGTGTCTAAAAGAAACACAGTCTTGGATTGGATTGAAGGGAGCGCTGGAGAGTTAGCATGATTACAGAACGATAGCATAAGCGATGAACGGTGCGTTAGACGGTGTTGCGTGAACTGAGTGACGAAGGGTCCTTCGATCGGATGACAATCCGGACGGATGGTCATCCGGTCGGATGGCCATTCGGTCGGATTGTCATTCGTTGGGATGGATGTGTTTGTGTTTGATGGCTTTGAAGTTTTCGTTGTAGCATTTTAAAATGAGAGAAGTATTTCTTCCTTTCAGGTCGTGCGGTCGAACGGTCGTCCGGTTGGATGGCCGTTCGCTCGGATGGCGATCCGTTCCAAGTGAGACATTTCACAAAACAAGTTTACAGTAGGATGGTCATTCGATCGGATGGTCGTCCGATCAGATGACCATTCATTTGGATACTAAAATTTATAAATTGTTTAAGTATTTGGGACCACAAGTCATCCGATCGGATTGTCGTTCGATCGGATGGCAATCCGATCGGACGACAGTCCGTTCAGCGACCTGATCGTTTGAAACTTGCAAAATTTTATTAAGTTTAGAGAGTTTGCAGTTTGACCGAAGCGGTATGACAACATGTTAAACAACAGAAACCCCACCAAGTCCAAGTTATCCGATCGGATGTGAATCACCCCGTTCGATCAGTTAACTGTTCTTGACGGTTGTTCGTGTTCAACCCGCTAAGTCGGTTATCTCGTTGATAGGAATCAGTTCTCAGACAGACACTTTATTAGAGAATGAGTAGAAGGCCTGAATGAGCTCCGATTCTATCGGTTTCGCGTGTAAGAGTGTAAATGTGTTGAAAGAAGCTTAAATCGATTTGAAAATGTTTAGATTTAGGTGAAATCAGTGTTTAAACATGTTGAAATCTCTTAGATCTGAGTTGTTTTTGGTGGAATGAGGTCACAGTTTGAAGTTCATGAGAACCCATGATAACAGGATCCTAGAACAACCCAAATTAGTAGATTTCATGGTGAAAAGTTAAGATTTGATGGTGAAAATGATGAAGAAGTGTGTGTAGATCAAGAATGTACAAGATTTGAGTCAAGAACTAACAAGAATTGCGAGGAATCGAGAGAAATATGGCCAAAAGTGTGCTGGTCGAATGAGAGCTGTCACATCACTTGAACAATGATGTGACAGGTGCTATTTATAGGTGAAAGGGTGATAAAGGCGGTGTAGAGGTGCGATCGGAGGGCAATCCGATCGGATGGCCATCCGATCGGATGACCATTCGATTGAATGGTCCTTCGATCGGATGGCTCGAGTGCATTGGGTTTCGATGTTTTGTTTCATGCGTTGAGCGTTGCGATGCGTTTAAGCGAGTGTCGATTAAGCGATGTGATGGATCTAATTAACAGTCACACAATTAACATATCTAACATACAACAACATAAATATACTTGTGTTTCCAGTTCGCGATGAGATTTCGTTGTGATAGAGTTGCGATTTCGTTTTCGATTACTCACCACATACATATAACAAACATGCACAAGTAACACATTGATAGCACACACACGTAAAACAATATTCAGAACCTGCGATTCACGTTGCGATGCGATTAGCGATGAATAGATTAGCGATTAAACTGCGATTATTAGCATTTACTCCACATAGTACAACTAAAGTACATAAATTAAAGTAATCGATTAACAAGTCAAAGAGTATAATCAATAATTAAGCAAGGAGTGACAGATGGCATTTAGCAATCTTTTCTTCCTTTGACTTTGACTTTGACTTGTACTTTGACTTCAAAACCCGGGTTGTTACACAAACTTCCGTCTAAACCCGCCCGATCCCGAACTCACACGAGACAATTGAGTTAGGCCTATAGACCAAGGCAATATTTGTTGGAGACTTGTTTCTAAGGTGGCTTTGTGGAAGGTAGGGAAAGAGATGACCAATTACCTTGGTGATTTTCAATTCGGTGTTGGGTTTCCTAATGGGGTGGAGGCTGTGCTCCATAGTGCAAATGATATACATTAAATTATACATGTTTTTATACCCCAAAACACTTCCATTTTAAGCGTTTTTGACCGAAACCGTGACGTTTAGGTACCAAATGTCACACCCCGAAATATCAGAGCATGGCGTGACTGGACCGGTATCTTCATTGCACAGCGGAAGCAAATAAGCTAAGACTTCTAGAAAAATGAACACCGCTAAGTACTCGAATTCCCATGGGTTCTCCTATTCCAACCATGCCATATCTTTGAAAAGTAACCTGAGAAAGAACATGCGAAAAAGTCAACATAAAGTTGAGCGAGTTCATAGTTTGTTTTGAAAAGATTTAAAACAAATCTTTTTGATAACCGGTTTAAAAGTTGTTGAGAAAGCATAGTAAAATCATTTTCTCGGCATGATATATGAAAGTTGTGAGTCTAGCCCACGAGAGTCTTTGTAAGCAGGACCAATTCGTCCTCTTACTTGTACATAAGTTGAAAACATCATCTAAGTTTGTAAATACATGTATTATGAGTTTGCGTCAAATGAATATTAAAACATTTGAAAGTTATAGTGTTGTAAGTTGGTATGTAAAGCGTCTATGAACATGTTGATCATTAATGTTTCGCGAGGAAATTAATATATGCGACGACATAGGAGGTACTCAACCCGCGTAGGCAATTTAAGTGTCGAACTCTCGATGCTGGACACAACAGCACTCTAAGTGGTCACCCATGGACCGTGAGTGGGGCTCGCCCGTACCCATTAGATCTAACCTTTGTTCCTTGGTCCTCAAAAGGATTAATGGCACCTCAGTTACAGCCTATGCTCACATGATCTAAGAGTTCATTCCATAACTTAATCATACCTAAGTTTAACATGTATTCCCCCGAAAGTTGTAAACCGAAACGTTGAAAGAAAAGGGGGACATGATCTCACTGAGTTGTCTCGTTTTTCGTACGCAGGCCAACCCAGTTCCGTTGTAGTAACTAGGACATTCTCGTCACTAGTCATGAAAATCATGCACGTTTTGTAAAACATGTATGTTTAGTATAATTCGTTCGTAAACTTTTCAAGTTCGTTGAAATTCATTTGCAACATAGTTGAGAAATATGAGTTTTCGTTCATCAAAAAGTTATTCACTTTTGCAAAAACTTGCATGTCTTTCCACCCCCGAAAACATTTATAAAAATGTAAAAACAGTAAAAAGTGGGGGTTATGAACTCACCTTGACATTCAAGTGCAAAGCTAGCTTAACGTGATTCTGTGATGTCATTCAAAGAATGTGAACTCGCTAGCGTGCAACTAAAGCATTCCTAATCAAAGGATAATTATAAGTTTCTAATTTAAACGTAGCTAAACTACGTGTCCGAGCTCTACAGAATCGTTAACTCAACGATTCTAAGGTGTTATTACTTTGATTTAGAATAACCAATCTATGATTATTTGATCCCGTTATAATCGGGATAAAACTAAGTCTCAAAAATGACTTAGTTTTCGAATGGTTTTAGAATGTATATATATTTAAATATAAATACTTACGGCGTCGTGTTAGTTGTCGCGAATAGAAATACGTAGTGGGGTAGCGTTACGTGTCGTGTTCGGTTTAGACGTTTGTAACAAATATAACCAAATATATTCATTTTGTAAGAATATTTGAACTAACGACGGTTGTACTAAATATAACTAATTATATTTTTGTCACATAATCGTCGAATAATAGCCGTTTGAAATAAATATATATAATTATATTTATTTTATAAAAGTTTTCAAGTTTTCATCGATTGGAATAAATGTAATAACTAATCATATTTCTTTTATAAAAGTGTTCGAGTTTTAATGTGTTTCGTAAATCATCGCCAAAACAAATATATCTTCATATTTATTTTAGAGAAAAATGCCCGGATAGTCCCTGTGGTTTCGCCTTTTTTCACCTATAGTCCCTATCTTTCTAAAACTACTTGAATAGTCCCCAAGTTTTCGATTTTTGTTCTCGGATAGTCCCTGGGTCTAACTTCAGTTACTTTTCTCAGTTAAGTGGGTGTTGAAATGACCAAAATACCCTTTCCTTAAAAGGCCAAACCATAGGGACTATCCGGACACCTTCTTCATTTTTATTTATAAAATCCCCCACACCCACCCTTCTTCTCCACCTGTTGGATCTTCTCCATAGTTGTTTCATCTCCGGTGCCGACACCTTATCGGTGTTCAGACACCGTCTTTTCACCACCATCTTTTACCATTGTTCAGGCGGGACACCAACACCATCTTTTAATCAGTCCAAAACTAACAATATTTGATCCGAAACAGATCAAATCAACTTGAAACTCTCTAAAATCAATCGAAATCGGTTCGAAAAGCACATACGACACATCAAAATTTGTCTTAAATCAACCGAATTTGTCCGAAATTCAAACGAAACAATCTGAAACTAGATCGAAATACGAATCGACACCAGCTTCTTTCAGCAACTCAGATTCAGATCAGTTCGTTCAAATATAGTTGTTCAATAAGTATGTAAACAGTTTAAAATTGTCTTATAATTTTTGAAATCTCAAAACTTCGATCAAAAACACTGATTCACACAGAAACTTGAACAAATTTGATCCGATACAAACCGAATTAGTCCGAAACTCTTAATCAACAAACCGAAACAGTTCGAAAATCACCGAAACTCATTCAAATCAGTCCTAGACACGTTAAAAATCAATCGAAACTCATTCGATTTCACCGAAACAAAGTTCACTGATTATGTTCGAAAATTATGTAGAAACAACTTAGATTCGATTGTTTGAATGAAACAGTGATATGTTTCAGATCTGAATTGTATATCAGATCTGAATGAAATCAGTTTGAATGAAACCGCCGCGACCCGCCGGCACTCACCAACCTCCGCCATCTCTCTCCCTCTCCTCGGTCTCTCTCTCTCTCTCTTCCTCTCTGTCTCTCTGGTTCCGCAGCCATCGCTCACCACCACCGGACGGTGGTGGTCCGTTTTGTCGACGAGGGGAGGTGTTTGGGGGTGTCTTGCCGGCCGATTAACTAGTTAGACCCGTCATCGGAGTCCAGTCGGACTCCCTTGTGCTCGTCGGTAGGGAAAACAAGAGGCAGGGGGTGTTTGGTAGTGGATTTAAAGAGAAGCAGGGTGTGGGTATTAGTGTTTCTTAATGTTGAAGATGAAGGGTGGATGGGTTTTATAAAGAGAAGGTGCCCGGATAGTCCCTATGGTTTGGCCTTTTAAGGAAAGGGTATTTTGGTCATTTCAACACCCACTTAACTGAGAAAAGTAACTGAAGTTAGACCCAGGGACTATCCGAGAACAAAAATCGAAAACTTGGGGACTATTCAAGTACTTTTAGAAAGATAGGGACTATAGGTGAAAAAATGCGAAACCACAGGGACTATCCGGGCATTTTTCTCTTTATTTTAAAATAAAACTTGAATTCCGTTAAGTGTCGTTTTGAAATTATAAATACGTTTCAGATTTTTACGAAAATCGAGCAGAGTTTCCTCTGTTTTTGGAATAACCCGACATTAAAAGTTGTCGTATTTTCATCAAAATTCAACAATATTTCAATAATATAACCACTATATGTAAACTTTCGTCAAGTATATCAAAATGCAAACTAATACTTAATCGAATAGGGTCAAGCTCGGTCGCGTAAACTAACTGAAATCTAACGTAAACTAACTCGCTACGCTAACAACCTTACCAGTCTTTGAGTTGACTGTCGTTGACCTGAGTTGACTCGGGTGTTGACCGAGTCAACCGGATTTGACCCGAAACGCAGCTGAAAACAAAATCTTCCCAAAAACTAAAACTTGGTTGACTTCTAGTAGCACTTGAATCAAATCAAAGCTCGAACCTAATCAACATCTTGAACGAGAACCCATCTTCTGGCCAAGTTAACCAGAACCGAGACTTGAGTCTGACCCGAGATGTTGGACCATGACCGAAGTTGACTGCACCAAATCTTGACCCGATTCAAAACGTGACTCGAACCAAATCTCAAGCCGAACCAAGACTCAAAAACACCCCAAGCGGACCCGTGACTCCCGAGCCCACATCCGACCCGAACATTTTGACTGTGAGTAACCCGAAACGGATCCGACACTACAACATCATCATTATCGATTTATTATCAACAGCAACATCAACGTCATTAACATCAGAAAGTATAGTATGGATCTCCATCAGAGAATAAAAGGAACAAGGGACTTGAAAGCTTTACCGTATAACCTTGTCGAAAAATAAAGCACCACCGCTGTTTCTCTCTCTCTCGCTCCAGCCATCTCTCTCATCTGTTCTGATTTTCTCTGATTCTTGTCGCTGGCTGTTAGATCGATGAGGAACAAGGGCGTGAGGGGGTGTCTCGCCGGTTAACCGGCGCTAGTCAGGGGCCTGATTGCTGGCCATGTGAGCAGCTAGAGTTCATTTTTGAGAAGGTGGCTTCTTTGTGTTTGCTTATTATAACCGAGATAGGGAGTGAAGGAGATAAAAGGTGTTGGTGGTATATAGATCGAGAGAGAAAGAGAGTAGATGCAAGGGTTTTGATTTTTTTTTGTAGGTAAGGTTGTGTGTGTATAAGATGCAGATGTTTTGATAATTTAAAGGCATCAGAACCTTTTTTTCTGTTTTGCTACATAGATTGTCATCATATTTACCACCTTGTGGTCTCTTTATTTTCTTTGGGAATCAACAGCAGTAGGTGAACGAAACAGTGAGAATCGTCACTTGACAAGATTCAAGGCATGGCATTTCTAATTTTAAAATTCAAGGCATTCATGATAGTTGTGAAGTAAACAAAATGGTTTTGAGGTTGCTTGTACGTTTTTCTTTGTCCAAAAAGTCAATGGTAGTTTTTTTTTAGCTATGTCATAATGTCTCTAGATGGGGAAACAATCTTACTTTGATAGAAATCTATAGTAGGTGTGTATAATAGATATGTAGAATGTTGGGTCGATTTTTAAACAAATTACAGGGGGTTTGGGTCTTGCAAATCATACAAAAAGATAGGTGATTAATGTAAGATATATATACAAAATCAAAGCTAATTTAAATTCATGAACCTTAAAATAGCTTCAATAAAAACTAAACTTTAGAATTTTAACTTAATAAAATCAACCGCAATATATATTATAATATATATACACACGCATATATATATATGTATACATATACATAGGGAATTTCCTACGTGTGCTTGTTCGTCATCTCGAAACCCAAAAAAAAAAAAACAGATATGTAGACACTAAAAATTGTATAAAGTCATTAAGTATTAAATGCACGTTAAAAATCTTATGTGCAAAAGTACTTTATATATCGTATCTTGATATTATGACTTTCATAACACAGATTTTTATATTTTTCATTGTCGAATTAACTCGTGTATGTACGTACTGGTAATTTCTAATAATCACCAATGCATATCTCGTTAAAAAAATGCGAATTTGCCGGACATATGGCAACCTAATTAATTGAAATTAAGTCTAATGCACGTTTACGCGATAAAACATGATTTGTTAAGTGTACGAATTAACCTGAAAATTTGTCAGTTGTCACATTCTCCCCCTGTTGCAGAAATTTCGTCCTCGAAATTTAGACTATGTTATCTACTCAGAGTTATGACGTTCCTAGGTAAGTCCGAATAATACCAAAGTGAATGACCGTGTAATCGAACCAAAACTTGTTCGGATTACGTGATTGCAAGAAAATTTTGCATCAATAGGAACCCAACGGTTTAACTGAGTTTGTTCTAGAAATCGATGTCAAGTGAACGAGATGTTGTGATACTATCACCAATGTGACTAGGTTTACTAGGTTCAACAAAAGAGGAAATTCAACCCATGGAATTCCAAATGAACGTTCACAAACTGTAAATCAATTTTTGAAACAATAGAATTTACTACCAACAGAATCTTACGTTGGTTGTTGTATAAATGAAACTCGAATTCAACAAACTCAAATAAGTAGAATCATAAAAATGATTTATCAACTCTCGAACCATTAACTGAATAAAATCAACGTGTTGCAAGGATACATTGAAATGAAATACAACCGAACCTGGTGTATCTTCGTCTTAATACATAGTTGCATTAAGACTATTTAAATGATTAGCCAAGCAAAGAGCGTACGTAGTTTTGCATGAAACGATCGATCATGATTAGCGCAAGCTACAAGTTTATACCGACGCCACTAGGTGTCGTAGTGAATGAAATAGTTCAATAATAGCGGTGATCGAACAAGTATCACCTGTGTTTTGCATGAAACACTCGATCATGATTAGCCCAAGCTACAAGTTTATACCGACACCACAAGGTGTCGTAGTGATCGAAATAATTCAATAATAGTGGTGACTGAACAAGCATCACCGTGCTTTGAAATCAACTGAAGGTTCAACGGAGTAAATCTGAATGTTGGTTCCAAACAAATCTCATAGGATTTTCGATTGGAAATGAAATAAATAAATGATGTTTTCGAGCGAAGATGAAAAGCAATGAATATCTCAAAATGTTCGATCGATGCTGAAAGAACCGAGAAGAGGTACACTGGAATATGACATGAATTTTGTGTACCATTATCTTAACACACGATTGTGTAAGATTGCATTAATATGATAAACCAACAAAGCGGATTTAATATCAACAAACAAATAAATAAATAATTAAATCCATACATGATGTGAGTAACGAGATTAGCGCAAGCTTCAAACTTGTGAAAAACGCCACCCCAAGGTGATCGTGATCAAAGAAACGATTCAACAAAGTCGAAGACCAAACAAGCCTATTATCGTTCGAAACAAATGAAGTGCTTGTTGGGATTATTTCGAATATGATGGCCTCAAACCATCATATGGGACCTTGAATCGAATATATATTACGAGCAAGTTCAATCAATTGAACTTGGTAGAAACAGAATCCAACAATGAATTCATGTATTAATAAGAAAGCTTCGACATGGCCACAACGAAAAACCATGTATACCACTCAAAAGAAAATGAGTTTTCCAAGAAATTCATTGACTCGATACCAAGGAGTCAATGCCTTGCAATAATGCGGTTCATCTAGAATACAATGCAAAGATTTAGTATAGCGAAATAATATATGAGATGTTGACAAAACAACCATTCGAAGTGAAACCACATGCGTAGCAAACAATGCATGTGTAGCGTACGAATTTGTCAAGAAATAAGCAATGAGTGTTCGCTATCATGAAATTAAATCTTGGTGATGCAATGACCATTAGGCGGAGTAGAAATGCAAAAATCTACTCACTATATGCAAGAAGTCGAAATTTCAACAAAAGAAATTTAAGGACTTTACCTGGAAGTTCGTGTGATGACTAGTTGTTAGATGAGATTACCATGGAATGTCGAACATAGCCTAATAACAATAAATGAGGTAGGGGGAATGCGAAGACATGTAACTTCCTTTGCAGCGCCAACAATTGTGAGTCTCCTTAGAGTAAGTATAGATTGTTGTGAAATCCCAGTTAAACGTACCTCAGCGTGATTCGTGTCAATTGCAGGGTCACTTGGCAATTTGCCGCATTTCGATCCGTAGTTCTCCCGCTGACGGGATTAGCATCGTTGTTGTCATGCCCAATCATGTTTTCCAAAGGCCTTGCCTCGAAAGTCGTGTGTGATATACTTTGACGTCCGCTGACGTATAGTTTAAGTTTCACGTATAGTTGCGCAATAGCGTTTCGTTTCGCGTAGGTTACATGCTCGGGTAAATAAGATAGCATAGAAGACATAATATAATAGCGTTTGCGCGAGTTAATAACCACGACTCTTATGGGAGGACCTTTAATGAATTTCAATATAAGTTCTCATCAAGAGTTTTCCAAAGGTCCTATATGTGTGTTACCAAAACTCACAAAGTCTTGCTTTATGTGTGTAATTGTTTCGTGTACAGTGTATCGACACAACATTTGTATATTTTAAAACCAAAATTGTTGACCCATTGTTTTCGGCAACGGTTGGAACCCATATTCGAGTGTTAGGCGTTCTGTATGTGTTCAATTCTTGATATCTAAGTCCCCAGAGGAGAGTGAGGTTAAAGCCTAGGTATCTCTACAGAAACCTAATTCGCTGAAACCTATAGCTCTGATACCAATCTGTCACACCCCGAAATATCAGAGCATGGCGTGACTGGACCGGTATCTTCATTGCACAGCGGAAGCAAATAAGCTAAGACTTCTAGAAAAATGAACACCGCTAAGTACTCGAATTCCCATGGGTTCTCCTATTCCAACCATGCCATATCTTTGAAAAGTAACCTGAGAAAGAACATGCGAAAAAGTCAACATAAAGTTGAGCGAGTTCATAGTTTGTTTTGAAAAGATTTAAAACAAATCTTTTTGATAACCGGTTTAAAAGTTGTTGAGAAAGCATAGTAAAATCATTTTCTCGGCATGATATATGAAAGTTGTGAGTCTAGCCCACGAGAGTCTTTGTAAGCAGGACCAATTCGTCCTCTTACTTGTACATAAGTTGAAAACATCATCAAAGTTTGTAAATACATGTATTATGAGTTTGCGTCAAATGAATATTAAAACATTTGAAAGTTATAGTGTTGTAAGTTGGTATGTAAAGCGTCTATGAACATGTTGATCATTAATGTTTCGCGAGGAAATTAATATATGCGACGACATAGGAGGTACTCAACCCGCGTAGGCAATTTAAGTGTCGAACTCTCGATGCTGGACACAACAGCACTCTAAGTGGTCACCCATGGACCGTGAGTGGGGCTCGCCCGTACCCATTAGATCTAACCTTTGTTCCTTGGTCCTCAAAAGGATTAATGGCACCTCAGTTACAGCCTATGCTCACATGATCTAAGAGTTCATTCCATAACTTAATCATACCTAAGTTTAACATGTATTCCCCCGAAAGTTGTAAACCGAAACGTTGAAAGAAAAGGGGGACATGATCTCACTGAGTTGTCTCGTTTTTCGTACGCAGGCCAACCCAGTTCCGTTGTAGTAACTAGGACATTCTCGTCACTAGTCATGAAAATCATGCACGTTTTGTAAAACATGTATGTTTAGTATAATTCGTTCGTAAACTTTTCAAGTTCGTTGAAATTCATTTGCAACATAGTTGAGAAATATGAGTTTTCGTTCATCAAAAAGTTATTCACTTTTGCAAAAACTTGCATGTCTTTCCACCCCCGAAAACATTTATAAAAATGTAAAAACAGTAAAAAGTGGGGGTTATGAACTCACCTTGACATTCAAGTGCAAAGCTAGCTTAACGTGATTCCGTGATGTCATTCAAAGAATGTGAACTCGCTAGCGTGCAACTAAAGCATTCCTAATCAAAGGATAATTATAAGTTTCTAATTTAAACGTAGCTAAACTACGTGTCCGAGCTCTACAGAATCGTTAACTCAACGATTCTAAGGTGTTATTACTTTGATTTAGAATAACCAATCTATGATTATTTGATCCCGTTATAATCGGGATAAAACTAAGTCTCAAAAATGACTTAGTTTTCGAATGGTTTTAGAATGTATATATATTTAAATATAAATACTTACGGCGTCGTGTTAGTTGTCGCGAATAGAAATACGTAGTGGGGTAGCGTTACGTGTCGTGTTCGGTTTAGACGTTTGTAACAAATATAACCAAATATATTCATTTTGTAAGAATATTTGAACTAACGACGGTTGTACTAAATATAACTAATTATATTTTTGTCACATAATCGTCGAATAATAGCCGTTTGAAATAAATATATATAATTATATTTATTTTATAAAAGTTTTCAAGTTTTCATCGATTGGAATAAATGTAATAACTAATCATATTTCTTTTATAAAAGTGTTCGAGTTTTAATGTGTTTCGTAAATCATCGCCAAAACAAATATATCTTCATATTTATTTTAAAATAAAACTCGAATTCCGTTAAGTGTCGTTTTGAAATTATAAATACGTTTCAGATTTTTACGAAAATCGAGCAGAGTTTCCTCTGTTTTTGGAATAACCCGACATTAAAAGTTGTCGTATTTTCATCAAAATTCAACAATATTTCAATAATATAACCACTATATGTAAACTTTCGTCAAGTATATCAAAATGCAAACTAATACTTAATCGAATAGGGTCAAGCTCGGTCGCGTAAACTAACTGAAATCTAACGTAAACTAACTCGCTACGCTAACAACCTTACCAGTCTTTGAGTTGACTGTCGTTGACCTGAGTTGACTCGGGTGTTGACCGAGTCAACCGGATTTGACCCGAAACGCAGCTGAAAACAAAATCTTCCCAAAAACTAAAACTTGGTTGACTTCTAGTAGCACTTGAATCAAATCAAAGCTCGAACCTAATCAACATCTTGAACGAGAACCCATCTTCTGGCCAAGTTAACCAGAACCGAGACTTGAGTCTGACCCGAGATGTTGGACCATGACCGAAGTTGACTGCACCAAATCTTGACCCGATTCAAAACGTGACTCGAACCAAATCTCAAGCCGAACCAAGACTCAAAAACACCCCAAGCGGACCCGTGACTCCCGAGCCCACATCCGACCCGAACATTTTGACTGTGAGTAACCCGAAACGGATCCGACACTACAACATCATCATTATCGATTTATTATCAACAGCAACATCAACGTCATTAACATCAGAAAGTATAGTATGGATCTCCATCAGAGAATAAAAGGAACAAGGGACTTGAAAGCTTTACCGTATAACCTTGTCGAAAAATAAAGCACCACCGCTGTTTCTCTCTCTCTCGCTCCAGCCATCTCTCTCATCTGTTCTGATTTTCTCTGATTCTTGTCGCTGGCTGTTAGATCGATGAGGAACAAGGGCGTGAGGGGGTGTCTCGCCGGTTAACCGGCGCTAGTCAGGGGCCTGATTGCTGGCCATGTGAGCAGCTAGAGTTCATTTTTGAGAAGGTGGCTTCTTTGTGTTTGCTTATTATAACCGAGATAGGGAGTGAAGGAGATAAAAGGTGTTGGTGGTATATAGATCGAGAGAGAAAGAGAGTAGATGCAAGGGTTTTGATTTTTTTTTGTAGGTAAGGTTGTGTGTGTATAAGATGCAGATGTTTTGATAATTTAAAGGCATCAGAACCTTTTTTTCTGTTTTGCTACATAGATTGTCATCATATTTACCACCTTGTGGTCTCTTTATTTTCTTTGGGAATCAACAGCAGTAGGTGAACGAAACAGTGAGAATCGTCACTTGACAAGATTCAAGGCATGGCATTTCTAATTTTAAAATTCAAGGCATTCATGATAGTTGTGAAGTAAACAAAATGGTTTTGAGGTTGCTTGTACGTTTTTCTTTGTCCAAAAAGTCAATGGTAGTTTTTTTTTAGCTATGTCATAATGTCTCTAGATGGGGAAACAATCTTACTTTGATAGAAATCTATAGTAGGTATGTATAATAGATATGTAGAATGTTGGGTCGATTTTTAAACAAATTACAGGGGGTTTGGGTCTTGCAAATCATACAAAAAGATAGGTGATTAATGTAAGATATATATACAAAATCAAAGCTAATTTAAATTCATGAACCTTAAAATAGCTTCAATAAAAACTAAACTTTAGAATTTTAACTTAATAAAATCAACCGCAATATATATTATAATATATATACACACGCATATATATATATGTATACATATACATAGGGAATTTCCTACGTGTGCTTGTTCGTCATCTCGAAACCCAAAAAAAAAAAAAACAGATATGTAGACACTAAAAATTGTATAAAGTCATTAAGTATTAAATGCACGTTAAAAATCTTATGTGCAAAAGTACTTTATATATCGTATCTTGATATTATGACTTTCATAACACAGATTTTTATATTTTTCATTGTCGAATTAACTCGTGTATGTACGTACTGGTAATTTCTAATAATCACCAATGCATATCTCGTTAAAAAAATGCGAATTTGCCGGACATATGGCAACCTAATTAATTGAAATTAAGTCTAATGCACGTTTACGCGATAAAACATGATTTGTTAAGTGTACGAATTAACCTGAAAATTTGTCAGTTGTCACACCAAATTCGGTACTTTTGTATTTTCAGGTCTTAAATAGAGCACAAAAGAAAAATCTGATGAAAACGGACAAAATCTGATGCATTTCTGATAAAAGGGCAAAATTCTGATGACTGCCAGGTATGGCACGGCTGTGCCATCCATCGGCACTACCGTGCCAATCCTTCGATCTCGGAAGTACTGCCAGTGCAACAGCCAGTGCCGATGTTTTCCCGGGCCGCAGTACCGTGTGACCAACGGCACTACCGTGCCGATCTAATCACCCAGCAAACTTGTCCACTAGTCCACTTGGCTGACTTGGGATCGGATAAACTGACGTCACCCGACAACACCTGTCGCACGACCGTGCGACCCGGTGGCACGACCATGCAGATCAGAAAAATCTCCGATAAATACAGCCATTCGCTACTAGTTCGAGTGTTGGGTTTCTCTCCATGTTTCTGGGCGATTTCTGGGTTACGAAGCAGTCCTGATCAGACCCATTTGAAGCTTAAAGATCGAGTGGAAGCATAATCGATCCAACCCATCAATTCCTTGCTTGTTTATGGTTCGATTCCTTGTTCTTGAACATGTATTCTGATCATTTTGCAAGTTATGAGCTGATGTTAGTGTATGTTTAATGTAGTATTATGTAATAGTAGTAATGAACTTGTTTCTTGAATAATCTTCATGTTGTAATCTTGTTTGTATGAAACTTTAGTACTTTTTCATGTTTGAATCTTCATGATTATATATTGAACGTTTCATTGATGTTGAGTTCCTGATTATGTTTGATTATCTTGGATAATGAATCTGTGGTTAGTGGGATGGTAACTATTTCTTGATTAATCACTTGTTTGTAAACTTGTTTACACCATGAGACTCGAGAGGGGTATTGGTTTTATCTAAGATATATCTTATTTTGATTAGGAATGCTTTCTTGCACGTAAGGATTCTAACGAATTATATCGTGTTGATTACATGTTCTTGCTTACGGTTTATGATCCTTGTTTAGTAGTTTTGGTCTGAAATTGCTAACATGATAGATTTGTGTTCAAGACTTGTAAAGGTGAAATATGTTGTTATATGATCTACTTAAATGCTTATCCTCGTGGCTGTATTGTGACCATCGGTATTGCTTTCTTTGATAAGTGAGGTTAGAAAACTCCTAGCAGATGACTAATCTATCTTTAAAGGTTCACATGAATGAATATCAATAGCTCGCTAAAGAATGAGTTTAGGTGGTTAACGTTTGTTTATCGCATTAACTTTCCGAAGAATCATCATGTCAGAAAACTCCTAGCGGATGACTAAATGTCTTGAAATTGGAAAATTGATTAAGTGCTTTTGTGACATATCTGATAGATAACATGTTTAGGTTGTTTGTGAAACAAGATAATGGTGTATTTATGTTTTAGATATAATTTAGATAACTTAGTTAAATAACCATTCACCTTTCCTTATATCTGGTAATCTAATCACAAAGATTTAGTACATAACAACGCCCGTGTTCCATGGATCGATATCTGGTTCTTACCAATACTTTGCTACATATATGACGGGATACACTTGTCCTTTGTTGTGTGTGTTTTAATGTTAATGTATAAACCATTTTTATAAATATAAAACCACACATGAGTGTGAAGTTCACTGTAAATAAATGTGTGTGCTCCGCACTACATCAAGTTTTTGGCGTCGTTGCCGGGGAACACGACGAAATTAATGGAACAATCCGAGTCATTATTTTACCGGTGTACAAACTGTGAATACTTGTACATTTTTGTATTTATTTGTTTTCTTATTTACTAACTTGTTAATATCTAACTTTTGACTAACTTTTCTTTTTCTGTTTTACTAACCAGCTAGCTGCTAACCAACTAACCTTACTAACATACTAGCTTCTTATTTTATTATTCGACTAACATTTATTTCATTTTATTTAATTCAGTTATGTGTTCGGAATCGAACCATTTACTTTCATTTTATTCATTTCAGTTATTTTCATTCAGTCATTTCACTTCTGTACTTCATTCATTTATTTATTTCATTTCTGTTTATTTTTATACTTAAGTTCGTGTTTGCACGTCGAACCACTTTTATATAATATTATATTTATTTCATTTCTGCATTTAGTTAAACACGTTCAGTTATTCATTTATTTATGTCTATTTATTTATTTAAATTAACCGCTTATTCATTTAATTATTGTACTCATCTGTTTATTTGTTTACCCCATAAAAATAAAATATAACTTTCTGATAAAATCATCAGATTTTCTGATGAATTCCAATGAATTTATCAGATTTTCTGATGGACTCTAATAAATTCATTATATATTCTAAAAACAACAATTTCCATTTCTGATGCATTTACCAGATTTTCTGGTAATTCTGATGGATTTACCAGAAATTCTGATGGAACGAAAATTTTTATCAGATCTTATCAAAATTTTATCAGATATATCAGATTTTCTGATATATATAAAAAAAAGTTTCCTCAGATTTCTGATGATTGTCGTCAGAAATTCTGGTAAACAAACAAAAACAGTTTTCGGATGTAAATAAGTAAATAATTCAGTAAATATTTAAATAGTTTTGTTTCGCTACTTGTATATATATTGTATGTTATATTTTAGTATTAGTAGTATTACTTATTTCCTATATTATTATCATGTTCTTTTTCTGTATAATGCCTTCCTTTTTATGTTACAGGCTAATGTCCACGACCCCTGCACCCGCTAACGCTGAGCTAGCCAACGAACCAGAAAATAACCTAAGAAGAAGTAGGCGGCTTCGCGAAAGATCGCTTGTCATTGCAAAAAGGATTGCGGCCGCAATTGACGAACCAGTGATACTTTCTGACAGCGAGAGTTTAGAGGACGACATAGGAAGCATTATGGCAGAGGACAACCAGCCTTTGAATGAGACCGGTCGTCCAGGAGGAGAGGGCTTGCTACCGAGCATCGCCCTACCTACAATAGCAGCACCGAGTTTTGAAATTAAATCTAGCATTATTAATATGTTGCAAAATTCTGTGCAGTTTGATGGGAAAGATCACGAAGATCCAGGTCGGCACATCGCATTATTTCTCGAGGTGTGCTCGACTTTCAAAATTAGAGACGTTTCTGAAGACGCAATTCGTTTGCGGCTCTTTCCATTTTCTTTGCGAGACAAAGCCCGATCTTGGCTTTTGTCGCTTCCAGCAGGGTCCATCACGACTTGGAATGAGATGGCAGATCTTTTTATGCAAAAATACTTCCCGCTGGAAAAGACAGGCAAATTGAAGAACCGTATTATGACATTCAAACAGGACGAAGGAGAATTTCTACACGCTGCTTGGGAGAGGTTCAAAGATCTTTTGATCGATGTTCCACATCATGGGTTGTCCAAAAGGCAACTTGTGTTGAACTTTTACCAAGGACTCAACTATGACTCACAAGAACGTTTAGATGTATATGCAGGAGGCGATCTTAGAACAAAAACACCCAACGAAGCCTATGTAATTATAGAGAAAGCTACCTTGAAGTCGAGTTCTCGTCAAAGTGGAGTACGAAGTAAAGCTTTATCTATTCCTGGAGTTCATCAAGTAGATACATATACGGCTCTTGCAGCACAGATTGGAGCATTGGCAGCAAGGTTTGATCAAGCACAGAACGTTTCAAAAGTACAATCATCATGTGAGTTGTGTGGAGTGTCACACGAGCCAGGTACATGTGAGCAGGGTGTTATGTTTACAGGCCACGAAGAGGTGGATTATCTGGGCAATCAAATTAGGCCCCAAAATAACCCCTATAGCAACACGTACAATCCGGGTTGGAGAAATCTTCCAAACTTTGGGCGGAAAGCTAATTCCAATAACCAAAACCCACTCGGATATACTCAACGCGCTCCCGCACCACAACAGCCTCAGGGGCAATCCTTTCAGCCCCAAGGACAATCTTTTTAGCCATCAGGGCAAACATTCCAACCACGTTATAATAATTTAGGTTCACGAAGCACTTCCCAGCCTCAAACCTCTCAAACCAACTCAAAATTAGAGGAAATGATGGTGCAACTGTTAGACAACCCCAACAATGCCAATCAAATATCTGAGATAGATACCAGCAGCATGAGGAGCATTCAAGGCTCAGGAAGGGGAAATGCGGAGCCAGAAGGCTTCAATACTAACAATTGAGAACCAAGTCGGCCAATTGGCCAAGATGTTGTCTGAAAGACCTCAAGGTAGTCTTCCAGGTAACACAGAACCAAACCCGAGACGGCATGTTAATGCAGTAATGACGAGGAGTGGTAGAATCACGGGACCTTACAAATCGGACTCACCATCGATCACTGACACGGTCCAAACTGACGCTTCAGACGAGGTGCACGCTAGGCGAGTCCCAGCAAGTACACCACAGCTCCAGGAGCCAGTTAAAGATTTCATTCCTCCAGTTCCATATCCGAGCAGATTGAAGAAACAGAAGGACGATGAACAACATGGTAAATTTCTTGAAATGTTTAAAGAATTATACATAAACATGCCATTTGTTGAGGCGTTGACTCAAATGCCTAAATACGCAAGGTTCTTAAAAGACATCCTCACAAACAAGCAGAAGCTCGAAAGTGTAAGTCCCGTGAAACGGATCTTTCAATGATATCAAACCTAATCTTGTGAGAGTGCGGAATCCAATCACAAGATGATTCAAGATAAACCGAAAAATATGAAAAACAAAGAACAATACCGAATCACCTTTAACCACTTGCACACGATTCTATTACTTGAATAAGCAAAACCGTCTAGTACAAGTGATCACAACCAAATCGCCTCTCTCTCTGACTCTAGAGGAATTTTTGTCACAATGAAGATCCAAAGGTTCAAACCCTAAAACAAGTTGTAAACTTGTTTATATACTAACTTAAGCCCAAGTCCCTACATAGGCTCCCTTTGGGCTTGCTTGGCCCACATGGCCTAAAGCTTGGCCCAAGTGACCTATAAAGGTCCAAAACCTAATATAAACTAACCCAGTAAAGCCCAGTTCGTAACCATACCCCGTTGGATTAATTTGATGCGTCAGTCTCACACTTCAGGGCCTAACAATCTCCCCCTAGACTGATGCCATCAAATTGTCTTCATACTTGAAATCAGCAACATCTTCAACGTAGCCTATGGTTATCGCTATGCTGCAGATATTGTGGAAGTTCTTGACTTCTGAACTCTCAGCACTGGGTCTCTTTCTTCAGCTCTTGTGGTTAGCTTCATATCAGGATCTCGATCAGCGTTTGCTTGAAAATCTTGTCAAAAAGAATGTGAGAGGAGGATTCTCAGCAGCTCTTTTCTTCTTCAATCTTTGTCTTTCAACCAGGTTCATGGTACTTCTTCAAATGCACTTTCATTGTCAGACGACGTCTCGTATCCGGTTCTTCTGACTCAGGTACATCTTATTGTTGTGCTGCTTCAGGCTTCATAGCAACTAACAGCATCTCAATCTTCATCAACCCCTGTTCTTGATTGAAATCAACTTCTGCACATGCTCACAAACTCATAAGCAAACATTTCTTATGCAACAGGGAAAGTACCACATGAACACTAGGTACATAAAATTTCACAATTTAAATTCTTTGAACTTTTGATGATCAGTCAAATCTTCAAGAACGGTTATATTTTAATTTTAAGAAAAACAAATAAAAACTATATTTTTGGATTTTTGAATTTTTCTATTTTTTTTATTAATTTTTTTTAATTTTAAGAACTTAAAACAAATAAAAACTCAAAATATAAACAACTACCATAATATACAATTACAATTGCAATGGGATCAAAATTCTTTCTCGGGCAGACTAAGGAACACTTTTCAGTACGAGCCTAATCAAACTGGTCTATGCGATTGCCAATATGTTTGTCCACTTAAACTTTAACGCTCAACTTTCAATTTTCAACTTCGTGATATGCTTAAGGTAATATTATACTATTATACCCGTGTGTCCCATTCCAAGACATACCCCCGCGATCAAGGTAAGCACAACGATTCATTGTAGCAGGTGAGTATACTGTTGTCATCCTTTAAGATATCCTGAATGTGTCTAGGTCTGCATATAATCTGTTTTATCATGTTTTGATTTCTTAACAATGAACACCCAAATAAATACTAATCAAATCCCGGAAATATAAACAGCACACTCTATCATGCAAGTATCTTCCCTACCACATATTTCACAAGTCCAATCCAGATTTCTGAAATCTTAACTGGGAATAGGTTGAGAAGAGAACAGAATAGATCTTTTATAGAGATGATATAATATACAGATCAAATGAGTTTTTCTCAATTTGATATAGGTTTCTTGGGGTTTCTTTTGGGCACTACAGGGCCTCTTTCGGGTGTATTAGATCTACAGCGCGACAACGTACAGCTAGGTCAGCATGTATCTGGATGCAGCGTTAGCTGTCGTTGCCTAGCACCTCCAGGTCAGCATGTATCTGGATGCAGCAGAGGAGGTACACGACTTTTTCAGAGAAGATTTTAGAATCAGATCAAAATTGTGTGTATCGGGAAAACATACAGACATTCAAATAGAAATGAGCTAATTCCAAGTGAATTTCTTTCCTGGGGTCATGTACAATTTTAGTTCTAAGCAGAAGGACAACCAAGATCCCCGGATGATTCAACAATATAAAGACCCGAAACCTCAGATGTTGGCTATCTATCAACGCAAGATTTAAGACCATAAAATCATACGCCATTGGTATGTTACCCACATGGTACATAGTTCGTTATGTTTATATCACTTAGTATCTTTTATCATGTTGAGCGTCAAGCCTATCGACATATCGCAGTAGGTCCTAGTCTTTTCAACTATGGCACCTTACATGTGTTAGTCAAACCCTTTAACACGAACATTTATTTCACTTCCCATATCATGCAATTTTTCTTTTTGACTTTTTCATTTTTCTAATGTTTTTGTATTTTTCTCATTTTCTCCCCCTAAACTCTATATATGTCTCTCTCTTGTAAGTCCCGTGAAACGGATCTTTCAATGATATCAAACCTAATCTTGTGAGAGTGCGGAATCCAATCACAAGATGATTCAAGATAAACTGAAAAATATGAAAAACAAAGAACAATACCGAATCACCTTTAACCACTTGCACACGATTCTATTACTTGAATAAGCAAAACCGTCTAGTACAAGTGATCACAACCAAATCGCCTCTCTCTCTGACTCTAGAGGAATTTTTGTAACAATGAAGATCCAAAGGTTCAAACCCTAAAACAAGTTGTAAACTTGTTTATATACTAACTTAAGCCCAAGTCCCTACATGGGCTCCCCTTGGGCCTGCTTGGCCCACATGGCCTAAAGCTTGGCCCAAGTGACCTATAAAGGTCCAAAACCTAATATAAACTAACCCAGTAAAGCCCAGTTCGTAACCATACCCCGTTGGATTAATTTGATGCGTCAGTCTCACACTTCAGGGCCTAACAATCTCCCCCTAGACTGATGCCATCAAATTGTCTTCATACTTGAAATCAGCAACATCTTCAACGTAGTCTATGGTTATCGCTATGCTGCAGATATTGTGGAAGTTCTTGACTTCTGAACTCTCAGCACTGGGTCTCTTTCTTTAGCTCTTGTGGTTAGCTTCATATCAGGATCTCGATCAGCGTTTGCTTGAAATCTTGTCAAAAAGAATGTGAGAGGAGGATTCTCAGCAGCTCTTTTCTTCTTCAATCTTTGTCTTTCAACCAGGTTCATGGTACTTCTTCAAATGCACTTTCATTGTCAGACGACGTCTCGTATCCGGTTCTTCTGACTCAGGTACATCTTATTGTTGTGCTGCTTCAGGCTTCTTTAGCAACTAACAGCATCTCAATCTTCATCAACCCCTGTTCTTGATTGAAATCAACTTCTGCACATGCTCACAAACTCATAAGCAAACATTTCTTATGCAACAGGGAAAGTACCACATGAACACTAGGTACATAAAATTTCACAATTTAAATTCTTTGAACTTTTGATGATCAGTCAAATCTTCAAGAACGGTTATATTTTAATTTTAAGAAAAACAAATAAAAACTATATTTTTGGATTTTTGAATTTTTCTATTTTTTTATTAATTTTTTTTTAATTTTAAGAACTTAAAACAAATAAAAACTCAAAATACAAACAACTACCATAATATACAATTACAATTGCAATGGGATCAAAATTCTTTCTCGGGCAGACTAAGGAACACTTTTCAGTACGAGCCTAATCAAACTGGTCTATGCGATTGCCAATATGTTTGTCCACTTAAACTTTAATGCTCAACTTTCAATTTTCAACTTCGTGATATGCTTAAGGTAATATTATTCTATTATACCCGTGTGTCCCATTCCAAGACATACCCCCGCGATCAAGGTAAGCACAACGATTCATCGTAGCAGGTGAGTATACTGTTGTCATCCTTTAAGATATCCTGAATGTGTCTAGGTCTGCATATAATCTGTTTTATCATGTTTTGATTTCTTAACAATGAACACCCAAATAAATACTAATCAAATCCCGGAAATATAAACAGCACACTCTATCATGCAAGTATCTTCCCTACCACATATTTCACAAGTCCAATCCAGATTTCTGAAATCTTAACTGGGAATAGGTTGAGAAGAGAACAGAATAGATCTTTTGCAGAGATGATATAATATACAGATCAAATGAGTTTTTCTCAATTTGATATAGGTTTCTTGGGGTTTCTTTTGGGCACTACAGGGCCTCTTTCGGGTGTATTAGATCTACAGCGCGACAACGTACAGCTAGGTCAGCATGTATCTGGATGCAGCGTTAGCTGTCGTTGCCTAGCACCTCCAGGTCAGCATGTATCTGGATGCAGCAGAGGAGGTACACGACTTTTTCAGAGAAGATTTCAGAATCAGATCAAAATTGTGTGTATCGGGAAAACATACAGACATTCAAATAGAAATGAGCTAATTCCAAGTGACTTTCTTTCCTGGGGTCATGTACAATTTTAGTTCTAAGCAGAAGGACAACCAAGATATCCCCGGATGATTCAACAATATAAAGACCCGAAACCTCAGATGTTGGCTATCTATCAACGCAAGATTTAAGACCATAAAATCATACGTCGTTGGTATGTTACCCACATGGTACATAGTTCGTTATGTTTATATCACTTAGTATCTTTTATCATGTTGAGCGTCAAGCCTATCGACCTATCGCAGTAGGTCCTAGTCTTTTCAACTATGGCACCTTACATGTGTTAGTCAAACCCTTTAACACGAACATTTATTTCACTTCCCATATCATGCAATTTTTCTTTTTGACTTTTTCATTTTTCTAATGTTTTTGTATTTTTCTCATTTTCTCCCCCTAAACTCTATATATGTCTCTCTCTCCCCCTAAATTTGTGCATGAATCTTGTATTTTTGCGCAAATTTACCATTTACAAGAGAAAGGACACTTTCTATACAAGGTTATAAACTAAGAAAAGAGGAAAATATTTTTGTTTAACCGTTCTATCATCAGATTAAAGACTAATCAATATTCAAATCAAAGTACTGAATTTAAACGGTACCTTTTGCTGATCTTTTCTTACTTCTCTCATCTCCTCCAAGGGAAGCATATCATCTATAAAAAAAATTTTGAACTTTTTTTTCAACAGTGAAATGTTACCCGTTTTTATCTCTGGAACAACCGCTATCAACATTCCAGAGATTGTCAACAGCTCCTCCTTGGTTGTTCCTAAAAATTAAGGAGATTAGTAAGACATAGGTACCCAGGCCATCGTGGTCCTGGGATTTCCTGAAGCATTAAAGTAAGACACTTCTTTCAAACACAAGTCCCCTTTTGTCTCAAGGATTGGAGACGTTGCTGCTTTAGATTTGGGTTTCCAAATCTGTTTCGGTCTAACAAACGTGTTTGTTGCCTTCGGTTGAGCAACTTTAACTTGTTCAGGTTTGTGAGTTTTGAAAACAGATTTTTGTTCCTGAACAGCTTTGCGTTTGTTTTTAGCAGCGTTCCAATCCCCATCAGAAGGTTTAACCTTGGGATTCACATTCTTCATTGCCTTAGGTGATGATACCTTCATCGGCTTGGAATGGTAGTTACCCTTTGGTGTAACCCTCTAATTTTGCATATAATAGGGTACATAGGGACGACGTGTGCAGTTTCTTGCAATGTGACCAGCAATGCCGCAATTGAAGCATGTTTGTCTCTTTACGTAAAAGGCATTCTGATCAGCTGGATTTGCTCTTGCAGGCCCTGAAAGACAAACCGGTCCTTTCTGTGCTTGATTTTGTTGCACATTTCTTGCAGACGACGATGAATTTGGATGTCTATACTTATCGTTTGCCGGGGCCTTCTGTGGTGGAGATTTCTTTTGATTCTTCTTGTTTTGATGAGACTGCAAGTCTTGTTCAGAAATCTCACGAGTCTTTCCGAAAGCTTTGTTAGCACAGTCAAATGCATATTTTTCACATTTGCCATTACTGACTGGCTTAACAAAGGTATTTTTCACAACACGGGCCTTTTGTGGACTATTGCTGCCCGTTGAGGACTGTGGAGAGCCTGCTTGTCTTTGATGTTTAGGCTTCTTCTTTCCGCGTCCTTTACTTGCTTGCTTCGGCTCTTGTTGCTTGATTTGAGCCTTTTCATCACTAACAGAAGGTTCAGACTGTTCAGCTTGCGCACTTGGAGCCTTGGTCACGTCAATCTTCACTTCTTCCTTCATGTCGTCAGCTTTGACAGAATCGGAGAATTCTGGTTTATCAGATGAAACACCAGAAACTTTAGTAGAAACTTCAGCTGAATCATTAGATGAATTATCAGCACACGACGGTTCTGCACATGACACCCTTGAGCTGAATTCACTAGAATCAACTGATTCGAATTTCTCAGAAACAGCTGCTTCAGGTGATTCGCATTTGGAATCAGATGGTTCAGCTGGCTCATTCGCTCTATTTGCTGATTCATTTTCCGTTACACAAGCATCAACGTTTTCGCCCAAATCATCAGGCCTGAGATTAATCACAGAGCGAAAAACTGATTTAAAAATATCAAACGCCGCAATAGAGTCTAGATTAGCTTCATTTATTAAATTTTCAGAAGCATTAGACTCTGATGCTTGTTCCTCCCCAGCTACCTTTTCAACCGTTACTTCAACTACTTCATCTGCACATGTAGAAGAAGCATTAGAATCAATTGTACCCTTAGCAACAAAATTTATTGGAGGAGTCGCTCGTTTATCAACATGTCTGCTGTTGATTGATGACTTATCAGTTTTAGGACCGTAAGTCATCTTGTCCTCATTCATCAATTCCTCCTCAGTCATGGGTAAATATGTGTAGTTGTCATTATAAGGAGGAGGAACTTGATTGAATCCCAACCCACACCCCTTCTTTTTCTTGTATGCAAGTTGCTGATCACACAAGTTCTTGACCAGTTTGCTGGAAGAATCAAATTTCTTAATGTTAAGTTCGTTAATCTGATATCTTTCTCTGATATCTTCCAGTTCTTTGGTCAAGATGCATACTTTCTCCTGAGCTTCTAAGAAATGGCAAGTCTTTACACTTAGATCATCCTTAAGTTTGATGATGTCTTTTCGCTGAGCTTCAATTTTATCTTTATAAAGCTTTTCATTCTTTGATAAAGTAAAATTTTTATTTTTTTATGTCGTTGTAGTCTTGAATCAACTCAGCGTTGTGTAACCGATATGCCTCATTTCTTTCTCTACACTCAGGAGTGCAAAAAACAGAAATTATCTCTTCACGTTCTTTAGTAATTTCTCGAGCCAGGGGTTTGTTAAACATAAATGATGAATTTTGTGTGGATGAGCAAACTGCAGTGGATGTGTTGCCTTTAGTAAACTGTTTGTCCGCATTGTCATATGATTTGATGAGTGAGATCAGCTCATCTGACTTCATTTTGTAACAGTTGCCGTCGGTTGTCACTATTATCTGACTAACATTTCTAAACCAACTACAGTTCGCCTGATCTGGAATCCCTTTTATAGCCTCCAGAAGCTTTCTGTTGCTCATGCGAGTAGACACCACCATTTCTGCCTTTTCCATTTCATAGAGCAGTTCAGCAAACCGACCTGCAAGTGCTTCTATAGTTTCGCCGTATGAGAAACTGAATCCTTCGAATTCCTGCTCAAGCATCTCTCTTTTTGAAGACATTTTAAGATATGATTCTCAAAAATGTGTTCTTTTAACTATTCTTGCTCAACCCGTGTACTCGCTAACTCAAACACTTGGCAGTTAAAAGAACCCGCTTTCTGAACCGCACCTCGAAAATCTGTCAAAAACGTTATCACAAACAAACAAACCTTTTTTTTTAAATTATTATTTTTATGTTTATTATTATTATTATTTTTAATTTTTTTTTAATTACTATAAGAGAATACTTATACTTATTATTATAATTATTTATTATATTTTATTTTAAAAACAATGATTTTGTAATGATGACCCCAATGATTATGATTATTATTATTATAATAATAATAATTATTATTATTATTATTATTATTATGCAATGATGACCCAATGATTAATAATAATTATAATTAATATATTATTATAATCTAAAACCTAATAACAAAATACAGACGTCATCTTCGCTTAACGTTGCCGAACCGAAACATTAATTACTTTCAGGCGTCACCACCGATGTTGAACAAGGAGAATGGCGGGAGACGTAGTGCAGATCAGAGAAGAAGATCGGAGAAAACGGTGGTCGGTGTTTGAATGGAGATGAAGATAATATCGTGAAGAGTAGTAGTGAACGGTGATCGGAGAATATGTAGATGGTTTACCGTTGATCGGAGACGTAGTGCAGGTTGAATAATGGCGCAGGTTGATGAAATGGTGATGTTATGGCCGGCGGTGAGGTCGGAGAAGAAGACCGGAGTCGATGAAGATGAACGTCGGAGGTCGAGATGCAATGATATTAATGATGACCGGAGATGGTGGTTCGGTAGTGCTGTCGTGATGAAGGTGATGGTTATGCGACGTGTTTATGATGATGAACGACGACTGGAGACGGAGTTGCAGGTTCCAGCGATGATGGTTGCGACTCCAAAGATCAATGACTCGAGATCTCGGTTGCGACTCGAGATTGTTTGTTAAGAAGAAGATTCGAGACCGAGAGGTTGATGATTCGAGACCAGTTAGAGATGTGAGTCGAGACCGTTGATTCGGAGCAGCAGTTGCGACTCGAAACCGAGGTTGCGACTCGATACGTAGAGGACGATGAGTCGAGACCTCTGTGATGGTGATTGCGACTGATTGATTAAATTGATGACTAAACGGAGGCGGCACAGTGCGAGTCGAAACCGATATGAAGATGACTCGAGACAAGATAACTCGAGACCTCAAAGCTGAAACTGTGATGACTCGAGACAATGTGAGCTGATGAAGATTGTTGGCTGAATGGAGTTGGTGACTCGAGACCTTTGTTTTCCTTGTATCGAGACCTTGGAACGAGATTGCAAGCTTTGAAGTCGAGATCAGTGATGATCAATTATGACTCGAAATCGTGTGGACTTGACAACTCGAGACCAGGAGGATGAATATTGTAGATGATCAGTAGGTTGCGACTAGGATTGGAATTTTATTCTTTAGATGTAATCCCACTCAGACCATTTAAAATTTGAATTTTAATGAGATTGACAGCTCAAGTCCGAGATATTTGGAACCTTTTAAAACAAGATAATTTTCAAAATTAAAGGATTATGATAGATGACAGACTATCGGAAAAAGAGAAAAAAAAAATTATATTTAATCCTTTAACAACCTTTTTCAAAATCTAAGCACCAAAATATAATAATTTTCTTAAACAAACCCGATGAACACTTTGAATACCACGAAGAACACGAAGAACATCAACCAAAAAATAATGAAAATCTTGAATCTTTGATATCAAACCGAGCCTAGAAATAGGTTCTAAAGGCTCTGATACCACTTGTAAGTCCCGTGAAACGGATCTTTCAATGATATCAAACCTAATCTTGTGAGAGTGCGGAATCCAATCACAAGATGATTCAAGATAAACCGAAAAATATGAAAAACAAAGAACAATACCGAATCACATTTAACCACTTGCACACGATTCTATTACTTGAATAAGCAAAACCGTCTAGTACAAGTGATCACAACCAAATCGCCTCTCTCTCTGACTCTAGAGGAATTTTTGTAACAATGAAGATCCAAAGGTTCAAACCCTAAAACAAGTTGTAAACTTGTTTATATACTAACTTAAGCCCAAGTCCCTACATGGGCTCCCCTTGGGCCTGCTTGGCCCACATGGCCTAAAGCTTGGCCCAAGTGACCTATAAAGGTCCAAAACCTAATATAAACTAACCCAGTAAAGCCCAGTTCGTAACCATACCCCGTTGGATTAATTTGATGCGTCAGTCTCACACTTCAGGGCCTAACAGAAAGCTTGTCTTATGTGTTGATGAATGAAAACTGTTCAGCCCTTCTCGAAAACCGTCTACCTGAAAAGATGGGAGATCCGGGCAGTTTTACTCTTCCCTGTCTCATTGGCAGCATGTCTGTCAGTCACGCATTAGCCGATTTAGGGGATAGCATAAACCTTATGCCACATAAGGTCTGGCTAAGTTAGATCTGGGTGAGCCTTCGCCCACTAGAATGAGCATTCGACTTGCAGATCGTTCAATCAAGTATCCGCGTGGATTCGTTGAAAACATGCTTGTTAAATCGATAAATTTGTTTTTCCCGTGGATTTTTTTTATTCTTGACATGGACGAAGACTCAATACTGCGAGAACGATTATTGATGTGGCAGCTGGCCAAATCACGCTCTGAGTAAATGACGAACACGTGACTTTTGATATTAAAAGATCAATGCAACATCCGCAAAGTCACGATGATATGCTTTACTATGTCGACATTGTCGATACTTGTGTAAGCTCTCATTTCCAAGGCACGATTGAAGAAATTGATACGGACACACATCTGTTGTGTGAGAACCAAAATGGCATTTCGCAAGAGGGCCACGAAGCTGAGCAGCCAGTCTGCTAGATCAGTGAAGATGGTTCCCAAAGTCCAGATCAATTTGTGGAGATTGACCGTGAAGTTGAAGAAAAATCAAAACCGTCGGTTGAAGACCCACCGTCATTGGAGTTAAAAGAACTCCTACCGCATCTCGAGTATGCATTCCTAGACGAGGAGTGTCACTTGCCAGTCCTCATTTCAGCATCTTTAGCAAAAGAGGAAAAGAGACAGCTTCTCGAAGTTCTAAAGCTCCACAAGAAAGCCATGGCGTCGAAGATTATGGATATCAAAGGCATAAATCCTTCTTTTTGTACTCATAAGATTCTCATGGAAGAAGATTACAAGCGTAGTGCACAGCATCAAAGGCGTTTGAATCCAAATATGCAAGACGTGGTGAAGAAAGAAGTTATTAAGTTGTTAGATGCAGAGCTGATTTATCCTATATCTGATTCTGTTTGGGTAAGTCCAGTACAAGTAGTACCCAAGAAAAGTGGTATTACTATAGTTCCAAACGATAGGAATGAACTTATTCCTACCCTTACCGTCACCGGATGGTGAGTTTGCATCGATTACCGCAAGCTCAACGATGCCACCCGTAAGGACCACTTCCCGCTTCCATTCATCAACCAGATGTTGGAACGTCTGTCGGGGAAGTCATTTTTCTATTTTCTGGATGGGTTCTCTAGATATTTTCAAATTCCTATCGCCCCTGAAGATCAGGAGAAGACTACTTTTACATGTCCTTTCGGCACATTTGCCTACCGGCGTATGCCTTTTGGGCAGTGTAATGCGCCAACCACATTTCAGCGCTACATGGTAGCCATTTTCCATGGCATAATTAAAGACTTCATGGAAGTATTCATGGTTGATTTCTCTGTGTTCGGGAGTTCTTTCAATCAATGTCTTTGAAATCTGAAAAGAATGTTAATTAGATGTGAGGAAACTAATCTTGTGCTTAACTGGGAGAAATGCCACTTCATGGTGAAGGAAGGGGTAGTTCTTGGGCACAAAATCTCTGAAGCCGGGTTGGAAGTCGATCCAGCAAAAGTGGATATCATTTCTAAACTTCCCCCTACCTCGGTCAGAGCGATTAGAAGTTTCCTGGGTCATGCAGGGTTCTATAGGCGATTCATAAACTTTTCAAAAATCACCAGACCTATGACCTGTTTGTTAGAAAAAGATGCTCCTTTTGTGTTTTCAGACGAATGCATGAAAGCTTTTAAGTAGCAGAAACAGAGACTGTTAATGGATGCATCTGTCGACTTCGTCTTGTATCGAGTCATAGTCTAGATTGTATAGATCAGGTCTCGTAGATCGAGAAAATAGGAAAGTTTGTATGTGTTAGATGCTGATTTCGCTCCAAAGTGCTAAAGGTTAATTCCGCCCGAAACCGTTTCGAGCGGAATCACATTCTGGCTAATTCCGCTCCAACAGGTCCTGTGTAATTTCGAGCGGAATCATCAGTAGTATATAAAGGGTTCAGGAGCGAAATCAACACATCGATTCTAGAATTCCATACCGAAGTGCTGCCGGTGTGAAGATTGATTGTAAACAGTGTTAAATCAATACAATCAGTGTTTTAAGTGAAGAGCAAGCTGTATCTAAGTATATTTCTTGTTTTCCGCACCTGAAATAGATCAGAACCTCTCTGAAAGACTCGTTTAGGTCAATCGCACGATCCTACAATTGATATCAGAGCTCAGGAGGAGGAGTTCTGCAGTTTACAGCTGTTTTTGATTGCTTTTTCTATCTTCTACACCTTCTTTCATCAGTTCAGGAAGTTTTAAAAGACAAAACCAGTTCAAATTTTAACAGACTGTATAAAATTGAACATTAACAAAACCTTGAAAGAATCACAGTAAAATTCGGCTTAAAATGGACAAAATGGACCCCCGAACTGATTCCGCTCGAATGGATGTTTTCTGATTTCGCCTGAGAAAGTGTGATTCCGCTCCAAAGTTCTAACTAATTCCGCTCCAGAAGTGCCATATCAGAGATTCCGCTCCAAAGTTGTGGGTGATTTCGCTCCATACTGCCAATTTGGTGATTCCGCTCCAAACCTTTATGTTGATTTCGCTGCAAGCTGCCAGTTCAGATTTCGCTTCAAATGTATATCTGATTCTGCTCCAGACGCACGATCCTACAATATATCTGATTCTGCTCCAGACGCACGAATTCCAGATTTCGCTCCAAAAATTATTTTGGTTATTCCACTCGAACCTGATATTGGTTAATTCCGCTCGAAAGTAACAGTATTTGAAAAAACGTAATACGTAATCATGAGTGAAGAGTTCTACAATGCGTTTGCTTCATCCCCGACTACTCCGGCTTCCATTGCTCAGAATATGAACTTGGAAAATGAGACCGGAACGTTACAAAAGCCCCCGAAACTGATGAGTATCGAAGATACTACGGGTGGAAAGACAGATTCGAAAACTGGGTCCAGGCAAACCATCTAAGGTCTTGGGAATGTATTCTGAAGAAATATGTATTACCACGTACTGAGTTACAAGTTGTGAAAAAAATTCCGAGTTTAGTGATCAAGAACGAGATATGTATCGTGCTGAAAAGATGATGATAAGTTTGCTTCAACAAGCCATCAAAGAAGACATTTTTGTGTTGTTACAACATGATAAAACGTCAAAGTCAATCTGGGATGCTCTACATGTTAAGTTTGAGGGTAGTGAGAACATGATTAAGAGCAAGAAGGCGTTGCTCAAGAAAGAGTTTGATTTGTTCAGTAGTTTACCAGGGGAAGATACGAAGAAGCTGATTGAACGATACTATCACTTGGTGCGATCCATGTCAATGCTGAGTATAACAAAAGATCGTGAAGAGTGGGTAGACAAGTTAGCTGATGCATTACCGCAAAAAGAATGGGGAACATATTTGATGATCTTGAAAAACACTCGAGTGTATGATGGGTTAACTATTTCTCAGTTTATTGAAAAGATTGAAAGTCAAGATCTGGAACAGCAAAAGATCGCGAGGATGAACAGTCCAAGTGGTCAACAGGATGTAAAAATGTACTACAAAGGTAGTGTTCCGGAAGCTGAGAGAAGTCCTAAAATCCAAACTGCATTTAGTGCTGGGGATTCAACTAAAAAAGTTGATCAAAGTTCAAACAAAAGCAGTGGATTCTCTTCATTTCCGAGTGTTAATCCAAAAGATTCAACTACAAGTTTTCATTCTCAGAGCACAAAAACTGGAAATGGTTATGTGATTCAGTGCAACATCGCGTTGAATCTTCCAGACGGCCAAAGCTTTTCGGAAGAGGTTGCAAAAGATCACATGGCTTTACTTGGTTCTGTATTGTTATCTTATGAAGGGTTAGTGGCTGGTAGGATCGGAAATCCTATGCTCACAAAGGAGGATTACGATCAGATAGATGCCGAAGAAATGGAGCTGATGGACATCAAATGGTGTCTAGCTAGTGTTCTTAGACGAGCAGAAAAGTTCAAACTGATTACTGGAAGAAATGACTTTCTTGATGCACATGTTTCCACTTTAGGTTTTGATAAATCTAAAGTTACTTGTTTTCGATGTAGGGAGAAAGGTCATTTCAAGAGAGAATGCAAGAACAGGGAAGCTAGTGGAGCTCAGAATCCGTTTGGAAAAGACGATTACTACCGGAAAGCCATTTATCAGCAAGTTGGTCAGCAACAACTGCAAGAACCGCAGGTGGCTCATGGTAGAAAAATCGAGGATTCAAAGATAGCATGTTTGGTGGATTTTAACTGGAACGAATACATATCATCTGAAAGCAAAGTTTGTTTCGTCAATCAGGAGATGAAAGACTACCTGAAGGCTTTAGCTGGGATATGTTTGTAGACGAAAAGGGAGGATTTAAATCGTTCATTGCAAAGATAGTGAAAGAACCTGATATGTTTGCCATGTGGATGAAATCTATTGGTGAGACTGTGAAGAATGTGGAGAAAGAGTCTGTTTTTTGGTTAAAGGGTTACCCCGGTGATTCTATTAAAAACAATCCCAAATAAGTACAAGTAGTGAGGATGTGTTCCACACTAGTTCATATATAGGACATGCCCCATATATGTAAGCCAAACAAAACTAAACATCGATACCTATGACACCACAAAACCTAGTCTACTACACATTATGGAAAAATATCTAGTAGACAAGACAAACTAAACCAAACTAAAAATTATCCACCATCATCAAAAATGAAATTTCCACAGACCAGCAGCCCCTTGATACGAACCATCAGCAATCTATCCATTGAAAAGCTTCGTGGATGAGGTGCTTGCCCCTACTTTCGACGGCACAGGAAGTGAACCTGAAGTCATAAACTCATTGGTTTCATTATAGGTCCCAATAACCTCCTCATCATCCGAGTCCTGCTGATCATGTTTAGCTTCTCCAGGTTTACCCACATTGTTACCCTTATCCATTAAAACATCAAAAGGATTATGTGTTTTGACACTAGATGACGGACCCGAGGTTGTAGCCGCACCTTGAGACTTGGATCCAATCGGCCGATATTCAAATTTCTGCTTCTGTTTGTTAACAGGAAACCCTGATTTCCTAGCCGCTTTCTTGCGATCCACATCCATAAAACCCATTTTATCTACAACCGGCTGCTTCGCTTGATTCCGAGACTTGTTTCCCTCCTGCTTATTCTGACTCTTGACCGGCCCGGTAGGGGCCCTCCTAACTTGCTTCGGGCAAGAATCATCTGAATGGCCATATACTTTACAATGAGCACACCTAAGAGGACTCCATTCGTATTCCACCCTCAGTTTTTCTTTGATGAAACCTTCACCCTCCAGCTCTGGAACCGCTATAACTATCTCATCTTTAAGATCAGACTCAGCTGAGATTTCTATAAGAGCTCGGGCATAACTGCTTCTACCCCAAGTATCCATGCACATTGACGTAGTGTACGAGTCCAGAAGCTTCGGCTTACCAATAGCCGTAGCAATCATACTCAAGCCATCCTCCGTATATGCAGCAATCGGGACATCATATATTTTGACCCACACTTGCAAACTCTTTACCTCCTTCTTTTCTAGTTTTGAAGTTGGAGACCAAACGTTAAGAAATATAGGCTGAGCTCGGATAATCCAAGGACCTTCTTTAAGAACATTCATCATTCCAGCTTCATCAGCAAACTTAAAGAAGAGAAACCCATTAGCATTCATCATGGATTTCTGCAATCCAAACTTCTTCCAGTTATTCCTCACGAAATACTCCACCACTGGGTATGCCACTCGGTCCCCTAAGAAGTACCCATACAGAGTATTTGCTAACTTATCCTGAACTGCTCTGACAGACTCACGAGGAAGCACCACATCACAACCTTCATGCAGAACTGGACTTGCAAGAGTTCTGAAATTTACCTTGATTGTCTTGGTTGCCAATACCGAATCTGCATAAGACAAAGGTTCTGAATTTTTTCGCCCATCACCACAATTACCCTGAGAACCCTCACAAGCATCCAATTTTTCCGAAACCCTAGAGTCTGGCCACACCTTCTCCAAAGTAACAGGAACAGTCTTCTTCAATAGTTCATCGACAATGTTAATTTTCCTGGGTTCGGACTGGGATGTCTGAACTATGCCCCGACGCGGTAACCAGATATTTCCCTCAACATCAATCACACGGTTAGCGAAAGCCTCAAAGGAGTATGTAGGTTTACCGCAAGCATCTTGTGGAGAAACCCCAACTGTTGGACGTTCATCCATACCGTAAACTGCAACTCTCTCCAAAAACACAATAAACAACAACCCAAGCAGCAAGAATACCAAGAGAACAACGATCGCACAAAAGCAGAATCGAAAAAACCCTAAACTAGCATTACCCTAACCCATGAATCTTGCAGAATCATATAGTAATGTCGGTAATTCAAAGTGGCAAACCCAGAATAAACCAGCAATCTATATAACTTGTTCGACACACAGATGGACGACGACGATTGAAAAGAAAAACCAGAAACCCTAATTTTAGGACATCACTACTGTTAACAGAATTCGTACTAGAGATTGTAATGATCAAACGCTAATACAGACCTGTTAAGCAGAAGATTTATGAACAAATTAGGGTTGCATGATGAACAGGGAAATCGCCAAAACTAGAAAGAGTCTGTTGCATCTGATGAAAGCTCAGAAAGTGCTGATGAAAGCTCACATAGTGCAGATGAAAGTTTACATAGTGATGATAGTTCTGAAAAAGAAATTCTTTTTTGATCAAACACCATCTATTTCTGGTTCTTCGGATGACAAATCTGAAAAATCAATTGAGTTTGATCAGTCACCAATTGATGACAGCAGTGATGATGAGGAAGAGAAACATATTAACATTGCTAAATCTTATCTTTCTCCTAAAAGTTTTCATTTCTATTTTGCAGATCGCTTGGAGAAACTGAAGGAGAAATAAGCTGCAAAAGAACAACAAGAAATGAAGACTGAAAGTGTTGTTCAAAATGAGAAAGTTGAAAGTGTTGCTGAGGAGATTATTGGGACTGAACAAGTGTGTAAAGCAGAAAAGGTGACCGAAGCTGAGAAAGTGATCGAAGTTGAAAAGATCATAGAAGTTGAAAAGATTATAGAAGTCATTAAAGCTTTCATAAAGTGTTTAGAACCATGCAAGGAATGTGCAGTAAAAGATGAGATGATAGCTGAGTATGAAAAGAAGAAGGAGCAGTTGTTGTTCAATCTCAATTATGTGAAGGAATCTTATGATGTTTTGAATCGAACAGTGACTGGTCTTCAAAAGACAAACTCAGAGAGAGAAGATGCTTTGACAATGATGAATGCTGTGATGATGTCAAAGCAGAAAGCTATTAACTTCTATATCGAAGAAAGTGCAAAATGGAAGCAAGAGTTGGAGACGGAGAAGATTGAGAATGAGAGAATTAGACGTTTATTGCAAAGTTATTCTAGTTCTGATTATCTCATTGATCGAATTTATCTGACTGTTGCAGGTTTTGAAGATTTCCAAGATAAGAAGCCGAAGAAAAAGGATACTGGTAAGAAACCGACTATTACCTATAACAAGTGTCCGCCTCCAATCTGGGAAGGGTATTCTCCTAGAAAACCAAACGAGGAGCAACTTGAAAAAGCAGTCAATATAAAGCTAAAAACAGACACTACTGATGATTTACCAGAAAACATTGACGTCACTTTCATATCGTCTGACACTGATCATGAGTATGAGTTAATTAAAAAGGTGGTCGATCAGGTGTTGGATACTGATGAGGAGTCTGAGTCAAAATCTAAGTCTGGAGGTTCAAGTTCGTCAGTCAATAGTCCAGAATCGTCGGTTAAACGGTCTTATAGTAAAGAATTTTTGTTATCAAAAGCAAATTTGGATGATGAAACATTTGAAGTAGCATACACTTTAAATGATTCTGACAAATTATACTCTGACAAAGAGTTTCCAATAAGAAGTGTTTGTTTTGACATGATCAAAAAGGTTTTCAAAATGACAGAAATTAATATTTCTAAAATAAAAGATTTAAATCTTACTGGAAAATCAAAAAATACACTTCAAGAGTTCAACAACGTTTAAACAAGAAAAAGAGTTACAATTCTGGTCCTGGTTTTCAAAAGAAACAAACAAAAATCGTAGCTACAAAAAGAAAGGTCTTGGTTTTATTCCATCAGAAAATTATAAAAATGAGAAAAATTCTAAAACAAAAAGCAGAATTTGTTTCAGGTGGAAGTGTTGAAGATGAACAGAAGAAACCGTTCTGGAAACAATCTAACCAAGAGTTTCTTGCTGAGAAGAAAAGGAATTGAACTGGAGTTTTTCATCCAAAGGAAACTCGAACCTGTTTCAAAAGCAATGAAGCTGGTCACATTGCACGGAACTGTCCGAAAAATGCTAAGACAAAACAGGGAGTTTTTGAAAAGTTAAAAGAAAAAGTTGTTGAAAAAGATGAAAAACCAACTGAACAAGTTAAAATCTTTGAAAATTCCATTCATGAAGTTGGTGAGTGATCAAAGAAAAATTTTTACAAAAAGAAATCCAAAGACAACCAAGTGTGGGTTGTGAAGAAGGTTAGTGAGAAAGTCGGCGATGAATTTGGTTCCACAAAGCCAGAAGAGCCACAGGTTGAGGTAAAAAATTCAGTGAATGATGATGAGTTTCCATCACTAAAGTTTGAAGAAATTAAACAGAAAGTTGGCAAAGTTGAGATCTTGGATCAGTTTTACTCAGAGAAAAATGAGTTTGATGTCGAGAAAACATTCAACGGGAATGTTAAGAAAAATTTTGGGAAAATTCTTGATGGTAAAGCAAAAGGGGTTAAAGATTTTTACACAACAAAGAAAGCAACTTTTAACCCGACTGAGCAAGAGCTTAAAGAGTTAAAAACACCCAAGGTTGGTCAGACTTGGGTGGAAATTCTTTTCCCTTGAACATCTGACTATGCCGAAGATCCCAAGTTTGTAATCGTGGATCAGGAATCGGCATCATTCTAATTTTTGAATAGATTGTTTGAAAGATTTTGAATGAGTTTAAATTGTACAGGTTGAAGGACTACGCCGCAGCTTCCAGGTTGGTAAGTGCGAAGCAGGAATCGGCATCTTGTTTGGTAAATGATCTAGTGTAGATGTTTTATTCCTACACTGGACAATGGTGATTGTTTGTACAATTGGTACAGAGGGATATTTGCATATGGTAAATCAGGGACATTAATTTGTACTTGATCTACTAAAAGTGATTGATTAATAATATGATGAACCATTCCCCTAACTTACAAGTGAACCTACAAGTGGTTATAACAAACTTATTTTCTAGAAAAATCATTTTGATTAAAACAAACTTAAGTGTTTTGAAATCTAAATGAGAAAATAGTTTGTTGAAAGGGGGGTTCTGATTGTTTATGCCTAGTGAATGACGATTTGATGCAATTTGATATCGGTTGTCATTTTATTTGTACTGTTGTTTTGAATTTTCTGTAATTGGGTCAAGAGCTTAGATAGTTTTCAAATTTCCTTTTAAATGTGTTTGCATTTTAGGGGGGGGGGTAGAAAATTCAGAAAATCCAAAAACATTAGAAAATTTGAAAAAGCAAAAAACATGATAAAATTCAAAAATGAGTTATGTTGTGAAAAGAGGAAATGATATTACATCAGTAGACTGTCACAACATGCTAAAGAATTGGAAAATTAAAATGTGATAAACAATCTTACTGCGGAAGTGTCAGTAGGTTTTTGCACATTTAGTAGATTGTAACGAGATATAAACCTAAAAATTCAAACTTGCTTATTATGTGGGTAACAACTTCTTGGATATATAGGTAACCCCTGAAATCTTGTTTGAAAGGTCCCTTATTCTGAGATACTAGGTCTTTATACTCAGTGATATCTGGGGTATTATCCCGGGACTTCTGCTGTATGGAAATACTGACCTAGTCCCCGTATAATACTTTCCGCAAATCCTTGAAAAAGCGCAGCCCTCAGCAAATTGATGAAACAATAAAATTGATAGTCATTGCTGTTGTAACAAAAGATCCTCTAAAGGGGACACACCAAAAAGTCGAAGCCGTCATCTCTCTGCGTATACGGAAGTATCGACCTGAGCTCTCACGGCCCTCGCACCTAACCCCTTTACAGATATCATCTGTGGTATACTCACCTGTAAGAATGAATATTGGGATCTGGATACGGGAGTATATTTAAGTAGTGGGACACGCGAATAAGTTTAAGTTCTTAAGACTCTAATTTTATATCTCGAAACAGTTTAACTTTGTGTGAAAATTTAAGTGGACAAATATACTAACAATCTAGGTGAATTGTTTAGAACTTAAAATGAAATCTAGCTTAATGGTGTTCGTGATATGTCTCATATACTGATATGATCCTCTTACACAAACTCGCAAAAAGATTGTCTGTAAATATTTCTTTTTCTGCATTTCATTTCAAAATCCAAAAAATTTTCGGTGTGTTTTAGCATAAACTTTTGAAAATTAAAAAAAGATTTTCGACAACTGGCATTGAATAGCTGATTTTCAAAATTTCGAGTGCTAAACATGATGAACTTAATTTGAGGGCGAGTTTGTTCTTAATTGATTATATTTTAATCAAATCTTTAAGTGGTTTATCAGAATTATATGAGATAAATCATTTTGGTTATCTTTGAGGGAGAGTAAGTGTTAGTGTATGTTTCTATGTTTGAAAAGTGTGATATTTACTTTGAGGTAGAGAATGTGCAGGTGTATGTTTGAGCCAGGTTGATCTATCCTGAGAAACTTATGTTCTAAAGAGCCAGATTACGATATCTGAGGACTCTGATTGAAGAAAGTCAGGCAACGATCATGGACCTTTGAAAGCCAGATAACGATGCTGATGATGCTGATGAACTAAAAGAATGCCAGTATATCGCAAGGGGGATTCTGAAGATATGCGAGAAAAGAAAGAGAGAGTGAAGCCCAGAGACTGATCAAGACTGAAGATGTGAAGACACGACACAGTCAGACTTGACACGTATGACTCGTCAACATCTGAGGGGGAGTCTGTTAGTGCATGCATCTGTCGACTTCGTCGTATATCGAGTCATAGTCTAGATTGTATAGATCAGGGCTCGTAGATCGAGAAAATAGGAAAGTTTGTATGTGTTAGATGCTGATTTCGCTCCAAAGTGCTAAAGGTTAATTCCGCCCGAAACCGTTTTGAGCGGAATCACATTCTGGTTAATTCCGCTCCAACAGGTCCTGTGTAATTTCGAGCGGATCATCAGTAGTATATACAGGGTTCAGGAGCGAAATCAACACATCGATTCTAGAATTCTATACCGAAGTGCTGCCGGTGTGAAGATTGATTGTAAACAGTGTTAAATAAATACAATCAGTGTTTTAAGTGAAGAGCAAGCTGTATCTAAGTCTATTTCTTGTTTTCCGCACCTGATATAGATCAGAACCTCTCTGAAAGACTCGTTTAGGTCAATCGCACGATCCTACAGAGACTTATTGAAGCCCCTATTTTAGTTGCACCAGATTGGGCATTGCCATTTGAGATAATGTGGGACGCCAGTGATTACGCAATAGGAGCAGTCTTAGGACAGCGAAGGGAGAAACATTTTCATCCTATTTACTTTGCCAACAAAACTTTACATGATGCTCAGGAGAACTACACGACTACAGAGAAAGAGATTTTGGCAATAGTATATGCTTTCGACAAATTCAGGTCGTACCTTGTGTTGTCCAAAACATTTGTGTATACGGATCATGCAACAATCAAATACCTTTTTAGCAAACAGGACCCAAAACCGCGTCTTATCAGATGGATCTTGTTATTACAAGAGTTTGACATTGAGATCCAAGACAAAAAGGGAGCTTTAAATGTTGCAGCAGACCATCTCTCGAGGCTTGAGCATGGTAATTCAGAAAATTCTGTGGAGGAGCCAATAAACGACAATTTCCCCCACGAATTCCTTTTAAGTATCGAGATGAATGATGAGTCACCTTGGTTCGCAGACTTTACAAACTACCTCGCATGTGGAATCCTTATCAAAGGATTGTCATATCAGCAAAAGAGGAAGTTCTTTGCAGACTTAAAATATTATATTTGAGACGAACCATACTTATTTAGAGTCGGATCCAATCAAGTGATGCGAAGATGTGTATTTGGAGAGGAGGAAACTAGCATTCTGAGCCACTTTCACGAAGGGCCAACCGGAGGTCATCATGAAGCAAACTACACTGGAAAGAAAGTGTTAGACTATGGGTTTTACTGGCCCACAATCTTTCGTGATGCGCATGAATGGGTTAGAGCGTGTGATGCTTGCCAGAGGGCAACAAATATCTCCGCACGCAATGAAATGCCTCAACATCCTATGCAAGTCTGTGAAGTCTTTGATATATGGGGTATTGACTTCATGGTGTCACACCCCGACCACGTAAAACAACAAATCATGGCGGAAACGTCGGGGAGTGTTGTAACAGAATTATCGTTTCATAACCATGTACAAAAAGTGTTTCGTTTTATTGATAATATTAAACATTAACATTGTCTTAATACATAACAACCAAATTACATATTGACTATCACTGTTATTATGTCACTAACGCCTTGTCCAGATCCTATGTGACGTATGCATCCTAGAAATCACATCAAGCAACAACACCTGAAACATATGTAAAAACAAAGTCAGCAAAGAAATGCTGGCGAGTACATAGGCTTTATAAGAGTATCGGAATCATGGCTTCGTTTACATGTTGCAGTACTTAATTAGACTACAAGAGTCAAAATACAAACCTCGTTTTGAAAAGTGTATTGCAACATAATTAACCAACTCAAATTAAGTTGGTTATAGTTTATAAAATCTCGTAGCCATGATTCTTAACCCCAAAAACATTTGTTTTAGTAAACCAATTCGTAAAACATCTTGTAAAAACTCGTTAAAAACTCGTATGGTTTATATCTTTTAGAAAACATCGTTGTGTGACCTCGTTTCAAAATCGTTTACCCAAGTGAACTAAATAACGCCACGGTATGTAATATGTTGAAAGCACTTATATATAGGAAGTACCAGCGGCGTATCCACCGTGCTTTCATCAAATTACACCCGTCCCGTTATCTAAACACTAACAAAAAACCAATCGTTTATTCAATTCGTTTATCTTGTTCAAAATCGTTTCTAAATCGTTAACTCGGTTAAAATCGTTTAAATCATCCTCGTTTTAATTGTGAAAATTGTTCTTGGTCGTCTCGCTAACAACATTCAAACCTTTGTGACTCGACTATCTCGCTTCTCGCTTCTCGCATTAACAAACCACCAAAGGGTACGTTAACTAACATCGATTTAGTCGTTACCCACAACCCCCACACATAACCATGGGTGCAGTAAAATAACGGGATTTGTCAGATCCTATGGTACCATAACCTAATACTGGTCGGCTTGATCAATGCTAATGAATGTCATTTGTTATGTAACTACAACCAACAAGTTTGTTCACTTTATTGAAATCATTATTAGTTTTGTATAAACCATCTTAATTGTTTTTGAAAAACCATCGTTTAAACCTTGAAAATCATTTTGTACATATGAATCACCCCAAAACAATTGAAAACAGTAAAATAGGGGAAATATGTACTCACATGAAGTGCAAAGTATCCTCAATCAATATAACTTCAACAAACTCAAGTAAACTAGAGAAATCAAGCAGCACCTAGTAATCGAATCACTAGTCAAACAATAGACGCCTAAATCGGAAGATTGGATAGAATGAGGTCTTCTACACCAAATGAGTGTTGGAACTCATGTGATATGGTTTAACAAAGCCTACATCCTAAATTGAAACCTAACCTAAGTGCTTTCGACCCATTGCGAACCATTAAGGCAGCTTACGCTACTTTAACGCGTCGTGCGCGCAAATGCGCGATCAAGACATCTAACTAGTCATATGACAAGTATTATATGCCCAAACATGTTTAAATATGTTGCATAATCAGTTACGTGAAAAAAGTTTGGGTTACATATGCTTAATTACCAATTATGCATGAAAAGGGTATTTCGGTAATTTACCTAAGGCAAATAAACTACTTATCATACAACTACTTAAACTCGGTGACCATAAGGTATAACCTCAGAAGGTTATTCCCTATGCAACTATGGTCACTAAACATGTTTGGTCGGATCCCGATGATCGACCAAACGGGTCGTGTTCGAAAGTCTAAGCGGGTGTTTAGTCCGCTTGATTTACGACTCTACACAAGCACTAATCTAAAAAGTGACGAGCTAAATATGCTAAAACATGTTTAGTTAAGTTAGAAAAAAGGTTTTGGTATCAAAACAAATGGTTTTGATACGCAAGAGTAGTTTTGTTACAAAATACGCGAGAAAACGCATTTTGGCCGAAACTACGACTCGTCACAGAGCCTAGATAACGTAGTAATCAGTAGGTATAGTTACTAGGGACTATAACCATCGTGATTACGCTCACGTTATGAAGTTCAAACGAACTTCGTATTGACCGTAAACTGGTCGATGCAGAAAGTCAAACGCAGTTTAAATTTAACGATAAAAACGAATAAAAAGAACGAAGGAATACTTACAAAAGGTCCCCGCAAGCTTTGATCCGGTTTACCTTCAGGTATGAAGTATAAACTTCAACTTAGAAGGCCAAAATCAGATCAATGTGGGTTTTACAAGTGAAAGGGGGTGGGTATTTATAGGAAATCTAGAGCCGTTAGGATCGTTTACCGGGAAACGAGCTTTGATCATGGCCATACAAGTGGGCACACGGTATTAGAATACAAGGGGTACCTAAAAACCATCAAAATTGGTCCATGGAATGATCAAAACCATGTGCAAAGGGCCTGAATACCAGCTGCTATTTCAACGAAACAGTTTGCTGATCAGGGTAACTCACGCGGCCCGCGTAAGCCTATCCCTTAGGCTACGCGGCCCGCCTAGGCTATCTATTCAGAAATTGCAAAATGGTCACTGCACTTGAGAATCTTGCATTTCGGCTCATTTTTGGCATGTTTAAGCCCCGTTAACCTTATTTCAAGGCTCTAAAATGAAGTTAAAGTATAGGGAACTCAAAACATGCTCAAAAATATCTCGGATGTCGGTTCGTTTGGTCGTACGATCGCCTTATTCGCTTAATTACGACGGAAGTCGTAACGAACGCAAAAACGATCCAAATCAAGTGACAAATGGAATTTTCTTATGCCAAAAACTAAAATAAAATATTTTAATGCTTACATAAATTTTTGGATGTCCGGATATATTCAGAACAAAAGATATGCGCGAAAATGCAAACTTGTGCACTTTTTGACGCTTTTAGTCCCTATTGATCAATAAAGTTTGTTTTAGCATACCGAACCCCTCAAAGCCTATTTCTAAGCTATGTATAGGTTATTTAGGGTATGTTTAACTTATGATCAAGTTCTGGAATGTTCGTTACTATAGAAATCGGTATAGTTTCGCAGTTTGACATAAATAGTCCCTGCGATCGAACACACTTGATTTCAACACGCCAAACCATCCAAAACTTATTTCTAAGTTATGTGGAGGTTATTTAAGGTATGTTAAGCCTATGTCACTATTCCAGAGTGTTTGTCGCGTTATACTGACTGCGTTTACGCACCAGTTTGCGTATATGTCACACCTGGCTTTTGCGGAAGCGTGGGTTTATTTTGGTGTGACTTCTTAATACCATAGCAACAATCGTAACAATGCTATATGAAAATAAAACACATGATGATCATCCATTCATTAAGTTTAAAGTTACCACAACAACATTGTTTAAAACGTCGACACATTAAACAGGTTACAACCTTGACATAATTAAAACGTGTTCATACGACTCGACAAAAGACTTGAATAAAAACATGGTTTAAGGACATGTAACCCGTCCAGGTAAGGGTTACACCTCCTAAACCTGGATCACATCATATTTACGCTACGCAGCTTGACACAATTGCACACTTCGCCAGATCCATTAGTTTCCTGAAATACATGTAATTTGAAAAATCAACAAAAGTTGAGCAAGTTCATGTAAAAGTGAGTATGTATAAACCTTTCATGTATGAATATAAGTCCCTGGTATGTAGCAATAAGGAAAAAGAGATCACCAATGGGTTGCAAAGCCATTGGTATGTGTAAAAAGGTGTAGGAAGACTCAAACCTAGCAAATTTGTTACCGGGCTTCGGATGTAAGACACAGTCACCTCTATGGGCCGCCCCGGCCTCACGGGTGTGGGCTCGCTACACCCAAATAGATCTATCACTCTTGTGTCCCTCGGTCCTAACAACGAGGATTGATGGCCTTAAGTGTTGTACCCACCCCACACATGATCTAGTAGTAAACCCTCCCTACGCTAACCATACCATATAAATAAATGTTTGTAATAATTGTCACATGTATTTCACCCCCGAAGTATAAAACTGAAAACTGTAAAGAGAAAAGGGGGAACATGAACTCACTGAAGTGTGTATCCTGTAACGTCAATCTCAAACTCGATCAGCTACCTTGCGACCTACAACGTACTAATGTCTATTAGATGAACGGCCATGCCTTGGCTTACGGTTTCATGTTTTGAGTTGCGTTACTATGATATTATATCAAGTTTGGCTACTTGTTAAAATAATATTAATTATTTTAACTTAACTTTTGTATTTAGGAAAATAGTTAGGCAACTATTTCGTATCCACAGTTCTCAAGTATTTTATATGTGTATTTCCTTCCCAAGGATTGAGGTATTTATACATTTACACTTGTAATTCCGAAAAATATACTTTTAAGTCCCACTTAGAAAAATATATTTAAATTATTTGTCTAAAACATCTTAATTCAAAATATACATATTTTTCCCCAAAAATATTATATTTTACTTCATAAATTTTCAAAATAATATTTACCAAAATGTACGTGTAAAAGTATTTTTCTGAAATATTATTTAAGTTACGTTTTAGCGTTTCGTATTGCAATAATAATTACGTAACTTAAATATTTATTTCGTGGGAGTTTTAGTATTATTTTGGAGTCGTAATTTAATGGTATACATAAGTTATATTATTTCATCCTAAAAATAATATAACTAGTTCACAAAATAAACAAACAATCACACAAGCGTCTTAGTATAAATATATATTCTACATATATATTTATCAAATTTTATTTACGAAAATCAACCTCCGACACTTAGTATTTTTGTAATAAAAATCATGGCGAAGTTTATTTTGAAAACAAGGCTAAAAATATAATTGTAAACACTTACTAGAAAAATATTTTCTAAGTGTTGAAATTTTAGAAAAATTTCGTCAGAGTTTCCTTTGTAAATGGAGGTGTCCATGCTTACTAGCATGTCATTTTCTTTTGTAAAATCATTCAGTCAATTCTTAATCATCAACATACAACCTCTATTTACCAAATTTGTCAAAAACAAGCATAAACCATAAACTCATGAACTTGAAAATTTATAAAAACATGTAGTAACTTATTAGCATCCTTAGTAAGTCTTGTTACCTTCCAAATTGTGATTAGTTCCTTAAAAACTTCATTTTTAAAGATTTTGAATATTCACAACTTCTAGTCATATTTTCTAAAAATATTTCTTTGTGAAATTTTCTTATTACAAAAGTGTTTCCACACTTGTTTATCCACTAAAAATGTGTCAAGTTTATGTAAGATCCAAGTTTTAACAAAACTCATACTTTTCACTTGGTTCTTTCGAAAAACCACTCATGGATCTTTAGATCTACAAGATTATAACTCATTTTGATCTTTATTTTTCAAGAAAACACCCATTTAATCAAGCTCATAGTCTATGTGTGGATAATTCCATCATCCACAACATTCTTACTTCTTCCATCTTGCTAGTTCATGTTTTTAATGAAGATCTAGCAAGTCCATATGATGATCCATATCATTTCTACTAACAAATAATGATCAACGAACATAACAACACAAGAATAACATGATTTCTTCATCATTTTAACACTACTTCATCACAAAGTTAGTAAATGTTCAAGACTTTGTTTATGGTTCTTTAGAGTTCTTATCATTTTGATCTTTAAATATCATTAACCACTTAAACAACATGTAAAATGCAAGGATCTAAGTGCTTACCACTAGCACAAGGCTAGGGGAGTTCTAGTGAAGAAAAGTGGTGGATAAATGAAAATGAGAGCGGTCCTTGAGCTTTCGAACACACCAAGCTTGTTTGTATGATCACTAACACCCTTGGATGTATGTAGATTGCTTGAAAGAAACTTGAAGGTGGTGATGGTGGGTGTGCTTGGTTTTGGCCGAACAAGAGAAGAGGGGAGAGAGTTTGAAGTTTGTTGTTGATGGTGAATGATGAAAGGGTTGGACTTGTGGTTAATATAGACATCTTCCAACATTCTTTTGCCCACTAGGTCTCATGTCCACAATAGTACAATACAAATCAAATAAACAATGAAGAAAAATCAAGGGTGGGTCTCCACCCTTGTAACCGGTTTCGAGGGGGGGGTTTATAGGGTTGGGTTTCAATGGTTAGTTATAAGTTTAGTTAGGATTCAAAGATTTAGTTAGTGTGTTATGGTGTGTTATATAGTATATAGCGTGTTAGGGTGTTCGGGGACCCTAACTAGCTTAGAAAAATAAAAACAATGTGTTTGACAATATTTTTGTGTTCCGGGTAAAGTCCGGTTGTTCGGTTGGGTGTTGTTCCATTAAAGTGCTAAATTAATCCATAAGGTGTCTTTTATAATACTTTTAATGACACTTTTAATTCCCAACACTTTGGAAAGTATCTAGGACCATTTTGTCAAGTTTTTGCACATTACTAGCATAATTAAATGCTGAATTTTGTTATTTAGTGCAGAATTCTGCATTTAAAGTGTGTTTTAGGCACTTCCCGGCACTATAACTATCACCTAATGACACAATTTTATGGTCCTCACTTCCCTACACTCCCTACTAGTGTAGTACCCTATCTCTGGCTCATACTGGCCTCAAAAACATTGTCTGTCTAGGTGCTGGCATTGTCAGCATGTTTTCTGGGTTATCCGTTCAGTGTGCTAACTGTGCTTTGTACATCAAGTTTGTCACTAATATTTGTATGAAATAAATGAAGTGACAGTATGAAATGTGATGCATATGTATGTAACATAAAACAGAAAGCAGTTTAATCACGGTTGTAATGAAGCACAGTCATTAAGCACAAATGAAATATTAATTAATTGTACGGATACCTGTAATTGTGAGGGTTGTCACAGTATAACCTTCCAGAAAGCGATTTAAAGCTTGAAATTAGAATCTAATTAAATTGTAAAATCACTAAACATAAATACACACATAATAACACTAAAACACATATAATAGCACCAAAGCACATTGTTTTATTAATAACCAACATTGTTTTACATTGTACAATGATTACAGAACGCAGTTGTCACACATGGGTCCATTTCCGGCCTCACGAGGTAACAAATACATCCTAGTTGCTGTAGACTATGTCTCAAAATGGGCTGAAACTCAAGCTTTGCCCACAAACGATGCTAGGGTAGTTGTGAGGTTCTTAAAAAGTTTATTCGCCCGATTTGGTGCTCCAAAAGCACTAATCAGTGATCGTGGAACGCATTTTTTTAATTCGTAGTTAGAATGACCCTTGTCCCGTTATGGTGTTAATCATAGATTGGCTACGCCATATCATCCTCAAACAAGCGGGCAAGTGGAGGTCACGAATCGGGGTTTGAAAAGAATCCTTGAGCGGTCCATTAATAACAACCGCAAGGATTGGTCAGAGAAATTAGATGACGCTTTGTGGTCTTTTAGAACAGCATTCAAAACACCTATTGGGACCACACCTTTTAGGTTGGTTTACGGGAAAACCTGTCATCTACCTGTCGAGCTAGAACACAGGGCATTCTGGGCCTTGAAGATGGCAAATATGGATTTAAAAAGCGGAGGTGAAGCCTGTTTTCTACAAATCCACAAGCTCGAGGAGCTAAGAAACCATGCCTATGAAATTTCTAGCAGATACAGAGAACGAGTCAAGAAGTTTCATGACAAAAGATTGAGAGAACATAAAGATTTCCGCGTTGGGGATCTTGTCTTGTTATACTCCTCACGACTGCATTTATTCCCTGGGGAATTAAGATCCAGATGGACAGGTCCATATACGGTCAAGGAAGTATTTCCATACGGAGCCGTCACCATCGAAAATTTAAGCTGGGAAACTTTCAAAGTCAACGGTCATAGACTCAAAGGTTACATCAACAGACCGGTTGACCCCGTGGAGGAAATTCTCGAACTCCACGTCCTGCGCACTTAAAACGAGTGTGGGGAGAATGAGTCTAGCTATCGACTCGCTGACAAATTTAGTGAGCGTGTCTTCACACGCTAAGGGTAACTTTGTAAATATTAGTTTGTCATTTTTATTCTCAAGTTCGTTAATTTTTTGGTTTTAAACGTAGGTACATACAAGCTTGATCCATAACTTTTGGAATTTTGAAGTTGATTAGTTGTTAAAACATATGAAATATTGCAAAAATGGAAAAATTAGGTGAAATTTCGGAGTTAAAAGCTTTCTGTTAAAAATAACACAAAAAGGCACAGGTGTTGCACGGTCATGCCAAATCGGCATGGTCGTGCACTCCGTAATCAAAACAGACCAGAACTCGTGCATCGGACGGTCATCGGATCGCACTATCGTGCGACCGCTGCACTACCATGCAACCTGGTAACAACATTCGAACCAGGAATGCGATCCGGGATGGCACGACCGTGCGACCAGTCGCACGACCGTGCGACTCAAAATCTGAACAGTAAAAAGCGGGGTATTTTAGCAATTTTGCAGTAAAAACCTGTCAATTTTTCGAAACCCTAGCAGCCGCACGGGAGTTCCAGGTCGCCTACACCTAAAAATCAACCGATTTTTGCCTAGATTTCACTTCAATCATCTTCCAAGGTATGTATCCTACTTGTTTTGCAGATTAAACTTAGTTTTTGATATAGATCTGATGTTTGAATCAAAAAATTTTTGGGGTTTTCTTCATAAATATCAAATAAACCCTTGTTCTTGAGTGTTTGGTGCTAAATCGGTAGTTTTGATTCTGACAACCGGTGATTTATGGCTCTAATTACGCAATTAACTGGTTTAAAACAATAATAAGTAGTGTTTATGATGAAGATTAATCTAACTAGGCCGTTGGAATGCCTGGGAACGCCTCTTCGACATTTCAGTGCGTGTATGACGATCCACGAAGAAACTACTGAAAATTTAACGGTAATAAACTGAAACCGAACAAAATACTGACAATGCCGACAAATATTAAATTTTTGCGATATATTTTAGCTTCGTGATTAAAATTTTATATCCGTAGTCGAAACCGGATCGAAAAGCGGTTTAAAAACGACCAACGGCGCAAATTTACGCGCTTCTTACGCAACCAACGGTTAAACACTACAACAACGACTACCTGTACTATATCATATATTTTTAAATCCGAAATTTTATTTTAGGGTGTTCCGTGGAGCTCGGGTTTGGAAAACGGGTCTTGTAGGAGATTTCGAGCCACTTTAAATGCGAGATTGGGCTTGTGGGCCTTGGGCCCAAGCCCAAAGCCCATTAGCCAAATCCCATGTATATAAGGGGTGTTGCACCCCATTTCTTTTCATTCTCATCAAAACTCAGTAACACACACACGCACAATTCTCTCTCTCACTCGTTCACTCTTGTCCGGCGAAGGACCACGGCGGAGCCGGCCGGCCACCGGCAGAGCCGCGGTGGCGTCACGGCGGCACCACCACCGGCGGCGGTGGTTCGGCGGCTGATTTCCGGTGAGACACCCCCCTTTTCTCGGTTCCCCTTTCCGACAACACCCACCACACCCCTGAAACACCCCTTTTCTGTTCGATCTGTCCAATCGGACCACCACCACCATCGTTAGGAGGTGGTGATGAGCGATAACTGGTTCCAGAGGGCAAAGAGAGAGAGAGAGAGACGAGATAGAGAGAGAGAGGCCGAAGAGAGGGAGAGAGCGGCGGAGACAAAGCAGCGCCGCCGCTCACGGCGGCGGCAGTAGCGTCGACGGTGGTGCTTTGGCTCGATGACAGGAGCTCCGGTTCGAGGTATGTTCGGTTCAAAGTTCAAGGTTATTTTTGGTTCAAGGTTTGATTTTTGATTCTGGCTTGGGTCTCGGTTCGGGTTACAGAGGAAGCAGGCGAGTCAGCCGGGGCAGTCGAGTTAACTCAGTTAAACCGAGTTAACTCGACTCAGGTCCGGGTCAATTCAGTTCGGGTGTGGTCAAACCGGTCAGACAGTCAACGGATGGGTTCGGTTCAGGTTTGGTTCGGTCAACGGGCCAGCAGCTCAGTCAAACGGGTCGGTTCGGCTTGACTCCGCCAAACCGAGTCAACTCAGTGGTCGGGTCAGCGGTTCAGCTTAGCAGTTTGGTTCAAGCCAGCCAGTCGGGTCAGATTATGAAGCGGTTCGGGTCGACTCGGTCAAGCCTGGTCAACTCAGCGTGTCAACTTGGTCAACCTGGTTAACTCGGTCAACTCAGCTTTTTGATAAGAGATTTTAGTAAAGTCTTGGCGCGATAATTACTTATGCTATTTTTATATATAATTTTTATCTTACGTGATAACGAGCTCGAACCGACATAATTATAGTTTAAGTTTTTGTTTTGTCATTTTTACGAAAATTATTTATGTTGATGATTGAATATTGATTGATTTTTGAAAAATAATGACAACTATGTTGTCGGGAGCGTCCAAAAACAGAGGAAACTATGCCCGTTTTTCGAGGAAATCCTTTAAAACTAACGTGTTTTATTAAAAGACGCAACTTATTGTATTCGAGAAACTTTAATGAACACGAATGAATAATTATTTACAGATGACAACAACTCGCAACATCACAAAAAAACGACGATGCGGATATTATACTTTTGGCAAATCTTTTATAAAATAAAAGGCGATATAATATTTTCAATTCTCTTATTATTCTCGACAATTCTTTCGAGAATCAAACACTATGAATTCTTTTCTAAAATAAATATAATTTATATATTGATTTCAAATATCAAACGACGTCGTTTCATTTCATAAAATAAAGTAGTTATATAATTATTCATTTCAAGTATCGAACAACACGATTTCGTCTTATAAAATAAATATAGTATATATATTTATTTCAAATATCACACGACTCAAATTCGTTTTATAAAAATAAATATAGTTATATATATTATTTCAAGTACCCAACGACGCGACAATTGTCTTACTAAAATAAATATCGTTTATATATTTATTTGAAAAATTAAACGACAAGCATTCCTTTTATAAAAATAAATACAGCTTATATATGTATTTTAAAGTTCGCACATCACGAATCCTTTTATAAAATAGATATAGATTATTTATTTATTTCAGACTTCAAATAAACAATTCTTTTACTAAATAAATATAACTTTTTATATTTATTTTAAACGCCTAAACGGAATCTGCATATATTTTGACAAAGATCATACGAAACGCGATATATAATACGAGTTTGTTATATGATATTTTCATATAAATATTCTTTTTATACACGTACGACTTCTCGGGACGACAAGCGATTTCAACGATATATTTATATATTTTTATTTATAAATATTTATTTATTTTTAAATCTCTCGAGAATCAAGTCTTTTCAAGACTTATTGATTATTATCGACAATAAATGATACTTATTAAATATGACTTAATCATTTCCAATAAGTTAACTACTTAACCGTCAAATCGTTCGGTCAACGATTCGGTAGAGCTCGATGACACGTAGTTTACTTACTGCCCCTATTTAGAAACTTATAAGATATTCCGTGTTAGGAATATTGTAGAATGCACGCTAGCAAATCAAATCTAGGAAACGACATCACGAAGTCGTAATTAGCTAGCTTCACACAAGGCAATTCAGGTGAGTTCATAACCCCCACTTTTTACTGTTTTACATTTTTGTAAATGTTTTCGGGGTGGAAAGACATGCACGATTTTCAGAAACATACAAAGGATAAACAAAGACTGTATATTTTTAGACAAAACACTTTTTGCAAGAACATACAAAGTTTTGAACAAACGCAAAACTCGTATTTCTAAATCATATTACGAATGGATTTCGAGGAACTCTAATGATTTACGAACGGTTTATACTAAACATACCGGTTTTTACAAAAAAAATGCGTATATTCAAAATGTGAATGATTTTCATAACTAGGGACGGGTCGTCTGAGGATAATAAATAGAGACTAGGGAGTTGGCCTTAGAGGCTGGGAGGTTCAGCCTTAGAGGCTGGGGAGGTTCAGCCTTAGAGGCTGGGATAAAATACATGATACAATTATTTCAGACATTTTATACATGGTATGGTTAGCGTAGGGAGGGTTTTTACTACTTAGATCAGGTGAGTGGGTAGGTGGTACTTAAGGCCATTAATCCTCGTTGTAGGACCGAGTGTGACAACTCGTATTTCAGAACCCTTCGTTGTACTTTGATGTAACTTGCTTTGACTATATGTGATTATGTGATATGTGCTTTTAATGAATGCATGATATGTTATGTGAATGTGTATATGTTACATGAACCGAACCGCACAACCATCACTCGATCGCACAAGCCCATTTAGGCAGTATTGCTTATAACCGAAACCTATAAGGCAGCCCAAGTTGGGTTCGGCCCATCCCCCTTAGTCAATTAACCACTAGGGTGTTGTAAACATCTCACACTTTTACCAATACACTTCACACAAACCCTAGTGCTCTCTCTCTCTCCCTCTCAAACTCGACGGCAACATCTCTCTCTCTCGAAGCTTTTGGGTTCGGTCCAATCCTAGGTGTCTCTCCTTAATCGGTTAGTGTTTTACCTTGAGCGTATGATTGTTAATATGTTGGATTGCATGTTTTACATAATGATTTCAGTGATGATGTGTGTTTAATCATAATGTAAATCAATGAGTTTAGTGTTCATAAAATCGGCTTGTATGTGTGTAATGGAATATGTTCATGTTAATTGGATGTTATGCCATAGATCTAGATTCGGGTATTAGAACTGATCGGCTATGAGGTTGTTAAGTTATAGGGTTTGATCCGATTGATTGTTGATGAGTTAGTTGTTGTTCATGAATGGTTTGATTAGGGTTCATGAGAAATCGATTGAAATATGCTTGTTTGATCGATTCAGAGTTGTAGATGGAAACTGTTAAATGGAAACCTTGTGACAAAATTAATTGTTGATTAATTGTAAACAATGTAACTGATTTCGTGGATTAAGGAATGTAACCGATTGCTTGATTTATGGAATGTTTAAACTGATCGCACATGTCCAGCTCGATCGCACAAGATCAGGTCATGTAAGGCCTGATCCAATCGCAAAAGACAATCGCACAAGCAGGGTACCAACACGCTAAGCACCGTGTACAATCAGCTGATGCATGATCGCACAACATCTTGTGAATCGCACAAGCTGGTGCCGATCGCACAAGACGTTGGGCCACACACTTACATTGAATCTTGATACGCTGTTGGGCCGAGCAGCCCAAATCACCATCGCACAACCCATCCGAATCGTACAAGGTTACCCGGATCGCACAAGTCACTTATATGTTATTTATTTGGGCCGATATGTTATTGGACTGTTAGTTTTGGGCTGCAACAGGTTTGGGTCGGTTTGCTAATGGGCCGGGCATAAGGCTAATCGCACAACCAATTGTGGATCGCACAAGTTGTGCTGATCGCACAATCGGTTGGGCCGACTATCTTTTGGACTTAGACTTTTAAATCGCACAAGTTGAATGTATTGTTTGACTGTTAAAATGTTGCCATGTTCTATACGTGCTCGTAACGTGTTAACTTGTGTGAAACCTATGTGCTATGCTTGAGTCAAAACCTGACTTGTATGGTAACCCTGTTAGGACGTGGTTGACCACTCTTAGTTCAAGAAACCTTTTGTGTATCTGCCGAGCAAACCAAGGTGAGTTCATACAGCCAAGGCATGGGGTTCCCGGGTTGGGAATTGGGTTGGAAGATTTGAATTGGATAATTACTCGTACTTACGCTATTGCTAGACTATATACCATCGTCCTCAGGTTAGTCAGGACACTTACGTAAAACCTACGTAAACTAGTACTTACCACTGTCTCCCGGGTCAGGAGGACACTTATGTAAAACCTACGTAAACTCATACCTACTACTGTCTTCCGGGTCGGAAGGAAACTTACGTAAAACCTACGTAAACCCCACGCGTACCACTGTCCTCGGGGAAGGGCACTCACGTAAAACCTACGTGACCTTGTACGTATACCTGTTCTCGGACTAAGAAGAACACTTATGGTTACAATAGTCTAGTAGGGATAAACATGGGAAGCCCCCATTAGTAATAAATATAAGGCATGGGAAACCCCCACTATTAGTACATACATACATGGGAAGCCCCCACTAAATGAACATACGATTTTGCTATTTCGAACTTACTTTCTGTGAACTCGCTCAACTAGTTATTGACTCTCTGCTGCAAGCCTTGCAGGACCGTAGGTACATATGGAGCTTGCACAGGGAGGAGCAGGTCGTTGTGGGACATGGATCGTGGATGCCATGTTAACGTTTAAACATTGAACTTATGGTTTACATTGGATTTACATACTTATGCTTCCGCTACTCAAATTACGTTTTGTTAGACACCAATTATATTGTGGTGGGTTGTTTTGATTACTTTTAATAATTAAATGCTATGTTCAATATGATTGGTGGCTTGATCCTGGTCATGTCACGCTTCCAAGCGGTAGTACTCCGCGTGTGGATTTTGGGGGTGTGACAGATTGGTATCAGAGCCATTGGTTATAGAGAACTAGGTTTTAATATGGGAAAACGTTTTATTAAAACCAGACTATAACCAGTATAGTGCTCTCAACGATCCACAACGACGCTTCGCTCCACGTGCAAGACTCAACATCTTAGGTAATATGGTTTATGTTTATTACCTGCTTGCTAGAATTACATAGAACTTTGCTCGTAGTATGCCTAGATTTACATGACCCTATTACATGAGAATACCTATGTGCTTACACTCTTCTGTCATCGCACTACTCGCGAACCATTCTCACTTATGCTACTTTTACTATGAAGATCATGTCTGGACGTATTAACATGACTCAAGCCCAGTTGACGGCTCTCATTAACGAACAAGTTGCTGCGGCACTTGCAGCCGCACAAGCAGGAGGTATATCCTGTAGTTATAACTACACTAGGATCTTTAGATACTACACTTCTAAACCAACTCTTGTGTTTAAACTTTGTCCTATTCGTACACAATAGGTCAACCCGCACAGCAACTTGTCTACACATTCAAGAACTTCATGGACTGTCGTCCAAGCACATTCAGTGGCACAGAAGGAGCAGTGGGACTACTCCATTGGTTTGAGAAGCTCGAGTCGGTATTCGAGATGTGTGAATGCCCTGAGGCTCGCAGGGTCAAGTACGCCACTGGCACATTGGAAGGGATTGCGTTAACCTGGTGGAACGCGCAAGTTCAGATTCTAGGGTTGGCAGCTGCTAACGCCACCCCTTGGAACGATTTCAAGGAACTCATCAAACGAGAATACTGCACGCGTGATGATATCCACAAGTTGGAAGTGGAGCTTTATCATCTGAAAATGACGGGGTCGAAAATCAAGGCTTACACGAAACGGTCGAACGAACTGGCCATCTTGTGTCCAACCATGGTGGACCCTCCAATTAAGCGCATCGAGTTGTACCTCAAGGGTCTAGTGTCAAAAATTTAGAGCCATGTGACATCGGCTAACCTCGACAACATCCAAGACATTCAGCGTCTTGCTCATCGCCTCACAGATCAGGCAGTGGAACAGAACAAGCTGCCCAAACGTATCAGCGCTACTACTGCTATCACATCAGCCGCTACTCCTACTACCCCCAGTGACAACAAAAGAAAGTGGGATGGGGACTCTAGCAAAGGTTCAGCAACAGTTCAGTCTCAGGCTCAGCAGCAGAAGACTAACCACTACCAGAGTCCTAGTCAACAGTCTTCTTGTAGTCGTGGACAGAGAAGATATCAAGGATTTCACCCCAAGTGTCACAACTGCAACAGACACCACAGCGGCCAGTGCAACAAGGGTCGTTGCCAAAGGTGTCTCAAGGTGGGGCACGAGGCCAAAGACTGTAGGAGCCCACGGCCTGCGAATCAGAACCAGCAACTACAAATACCAGCACCACAGAACCAACAACAGCAGCCACAGCGTGGGAACCGGGGGTGTTTTTCCAGTGTGGGGCTGAAGGTCATTTCAAACGCGATTGCCCTCAATTGAACCAGAACCAGGATCGCAACAACAACAATCACCAGGGCAATGGGAACGACAACAACGGGGGAAACAACAACAATGGCAACGAAGCAAGGGGACGTGCTTTCGTACTGGGTCGAGGTGACGCAATGAACGATCCCAATGTGGTTATGGGTAAGTTCCTTCTCGATGACTTTTATGTTATTGTTTTGTTTGATTCGGGTGCGGATACTAGTTATGTGTCATCAAAAGTTAGTCAAATGTTAAAACGTACACCCACACCCCTAAACACCAAACATGTCGTAGAGCTAGCAAACGGTAAAAGTGTAGAAGCCTCTTATGTAGTCAAGGGTTGTAACATCGTCTTAGTCGGTCAAACCTTCACGATCGATCTTATTCCTATAGTCTTGGGAAGTTTTGATATCGTTATTGGGATGCATTGGTTATCCCAGCATCAGGCAGAAATCTTATGCAGCGAGAAGATCATTCGTATTCCTCGTTCTAGTCAAGAACCTCTCGAAGTTCAAGGCGACAAGAGTGGTGCTGTGGTTGGCATCATCTCTTTCTTGAAGGCTCAGAAATGTTTGCGGAAGGGTCACACCGCTATTTTGGCACTCGTTACTGACGCATCAACGAAGGAAAAGAAATTGGAAGACATTCCAGTTGTACGTGATTTCCCTCAGGTGTTTCCTGAAGATTTACCTGGTCTACCTACTCATCGTCAGGTCGAATTTCAAATCGAGCTCGCTCCAGGAGCAGCACCCATAGCTCGAGCACCGTATCGCTTAGCTCCAACTGAACTGGAAGAACTGTCAAAGCAACTACAAGAGCTCTTGGAAAAGGGCTTTATCGTCCTAGCTCTTCGCCTTGGGGAGCTCCAGTGTTATTCGTGAAAAAGAAGGACGGTACTTTCAGGATGTGCATAGACTACCGGGAACTCAACAAGGTGACGGTGAAGAACCGTTATCCTCTTCCACGTATAGACGATTTATTCGACCAGTTGCAAGGGTCGAGCTACTACTCCAAGATTGATCTAAGGACAGGTTACCATCAGCTGAGAGTCCGGGATGAGGACGTCTCCAAGACAGCATTCAGAACATGTTACGGCCACTACGAGTTTCTAGTCATGCCATTCGGGCTAACGAACGCGCCTGCAGTTTTCATGGATCTTATGAACAGGGTGTGCAAGCCCTAAGTTCGTCATTGTCTTCATCGACGACATTCTGATCTACTCCAAGAGTCAGGAGGAACACGAGCAGCACCTACGTTTTATCTTGGAACTCCTTCGAAAGGAACAACTGTACGCCAAGTTTTCAAAATGCGACTTCTGGCTTCGTGAAGTCCACTTTCTCGGCCACGTGGTAAACAAGGATGGGATTCATGTCGATCCATCCAAGGTAGATTCGATCAGAAACTGGCCGGCGCCTCGCACTCCAACGGAAATACGCCAATTCTTGGGTTTGGCGGGTTACTACAGGCGATTCATCAAAGACTTCTCCAAGATTACACAACCGCTTACATTACTGACACAGAAAGGTGTTGCTTATCGTTGGGGTAATACACAGGAAACAGCGTTTCAGCACTTAAAGGATAGACTTTGCAGTGCACCTATTCTCTCATTGCCAGAGGGCACGGACGATTTTGTGGTATATTGTGATGCATCCATCCAGGGTCTTGGATGTGTGTTAATGCAGCGTGACAAGGTCATTGCTTACGCTTCGCGCCAACTTAAGGTTCACGAACAAAACTACACGATGCACGATTTAGAGCTGGGAGCTGTTGTTTTCGCGCTTAAGATATGGCGACACTACCTGTACGGTACCAAGTGCACTATTTACACCGATCACAGGAGTCTCGAGCATATCATTAGACAGAAGGAATTGAACATGCGTCAACGTCGATGGGTTGAATTACTTAACGATTACGAATGCGCCATCAAGTACCATCCAGGCAAAGCCAATGTTGTGGCTGACGCCCTCAGTCGAAAAGACACTATACCTAAGCGCGTGCGAGCATTGCAGCTCACCATTCAGTCTAGTCTTCCTGCACAGATACGAGATGCTCAGGTAGAAGCATTGAAACCAGAAAATGTCAGGGCTGAGGCCCTACGCGGCTCAAGGCAACGATTAGAACAGAAGGAAGACGGCGCCTACTATGTAACGGGGCGTATTTGGGTCCCACTTTATGGCGACTTGCGTGAGCTAGTGATGGATGAAGCTCACAAATCTCGCTACTCGGTACATCCAGGGTCGGATAAAATGTACCACGACATTAGAACAACGTATTGGTGGCCTAGCATGAAGGCCCACATCGCTACCTATGTCAGCAAGTGCTTAACCTGTGCAAGAGTCAAGGCATAGTATCAGAAACCAGCTGGCTTACTTCAGCAACCAAAGATACCACAGTGGAAATGGGAGGAAATTTCCATGGATTTTGTTACAAGCCTACCTAGATCCCAGCGTGGAAACGATACTATTTGGGTGATCGTGGATCGACTCACCAAGTCTGCTCATTTCTTGGCTATCAAGGAAACTGATAAGTTCTCCACACTAGCAGGCATATACTTGAAGGAAGTAGTCTCAAGGCACGGGGTGCCCACCTCTATCATTTCGGATCGCGATGCACGATTCACATCAGAATTATGGCAAGCAATGCACAAGGCTTTTGGCTCTCGGTTAGATATGAGCACTCAGACGGATGGGCAGTCTGAGCGCACCATTCAAACCTTAGAAGACATGCTTCGGGCATGTGTTATCGATTTTGGCAACAGCTGGGAAAAGCATCCCCCTTTAGTGGAGTTTTCATACAATAACAGTTATCACAGCAGCATACAAGCCGCCCCATTCGAGGCATTGTACGGGCGTAAATGCCGGTCACCTCTATGTTGGGCAGAGGTGGGGGATAGTCAGATCACGGGTCCAGAACTTATAGTGGACACCACGGAAAAGATTGCACAAATAAGGCAACGCATGGCGGCAGCTCGCGACCGTCAGAAAAGCTACGCGGATAAGCGTAGGAAGCCATTGGAATTTCAGGTCGGGGATCGGGTTTTACTTAAAGTCTCACCCTGGAAGGGTGTGGTTTGCTTTGGCAAGCGAGGTAAGCTCAATCCGCGGTATGTCGGACCGTTCGAGATCGCAGAAAGAATAGGCAAAGTGGCCTACAGACTAAACTTACCAGCTGAAGTCGGTGCAGTTCACAATGTTTTTCACGTGTCGAATCTGAAGAAATGCCTGTCAGATGAGACCCTCATAATTCCTTTGAAAGAACTCACTATCGACGAACAGTTGCACTTCGTCGAGGAACCAGTTGAAATCACGGACCGGGATGTTAAGGTCCTCAAGCACAAGAGAATCCCTCTTGTTCAAGTTCGTTGGAACTCCCGTCGGGGCCCAGAGTTCACCTGGGAACGCGAAGATCAGATGAAAGAAAAGTACCCCCAATTGTTCGCGAACAATACAACCACTACTGAGGCTGAAGCTACCACGGAATTTCGAGACGAAATTCCAGATCAACGGGGGGAGGATGTGACACCCCAGGAAAACCAGTAAACGATACAACTTTCCTAGCTTCCTCAGTGAGCACGTACCAAATTTCAGGACGAAATTTCTTTTAAGTTGGGGATAATGTGACAACTCGTATTTCAGAACCCTTCGTTGTACTTTGATGTAACTTGCTTTGACTATATGTGATTATGTGATATGTGCTTTTAATGAATGCATGATATGTTATGTGAATGTGTATATGTTACATGAACCGAACCGCACAACCATCACTCGATCGCACAAGCCCATTTAGGCCGTATTGCTTATAACCGAAACCTATAGGGCAGCCCAAGTTGGGTTCGGCCCATCCCCCTTAGTCAATTAACCATTAGGGTGTTGTAAACATCTCACACTTTTACCAATACACTTCACACAAACCCTAGTGCTCTCTCTCTCCCTCTCAAACTCGACGGCAACATCTCTCTCTCTCGAAGCTTTTGGGTTCGGTCCAATCCTAGGTGTCTCTCCTTAATCGGGTAGTGTTTTACCTTGAGCGTATGATTGTTAATATATTGGATTGCATGTTTTACATAATGATTTCAGTGATGATGTGTGTTTAATCATAATGTAAATCAATGAGTTTAGTGTTCATAAAATCGGCTTGTATGTGTGTAATGAAATATGTTCATGTTAATTGGATGTTATGCCATAGATCTAGATTCGGGTATTAGAACTGATCGGCTATGAGGTTGTTAAGTTATAGGGTTTGATCCGATTGATTGTTGATGAGTAAGTTGTTCATGAATGGTTTGATTAGGGTTCATGAGAAATCGATTGAAATATGCTTGTTTGATCGATTCAGAGTTGTAGATGGAAACTGTTAAATGGAAACCTTGTGACAAAATTAATTGTTGATTAATTGAAAACAATGTAACTGATTTCGTGGATTAAGGAATGTAACCGATTGCTTGATTTATGGAATGTTTAAACTGATCGCACATGTCCAGCTCGATCGCACAAGATCAGGTCATGTAAGGCCTGATCCAATCGCACAAGACAATCGCACAAGCAGGGTAACAACACGCTAAGCACCGTGTACAATCAGCTGATGCATGATCGCACAACATCTTGTGAATTGCACAAGCTGGTGCCGATCGCACAAGATGTTGGGCCACACACTTACATTGAATCCTGATACGCTGTTGGGCCGAGCAGCCCAAATCACCATCGCACAACCCATCCGAATCGTACAAGGTTACCCGGATCGCACAAGTCACTTATATGTTATTTATTTGGGCCGATATGTTATTGGACTGTTAGTTTTGGGCTGCAACAGGTTTGGGTCGGTTTGCTAATGGGCCGGGCATAAGGCTAATCGCACAACCAATTGTGGATCGCACAAGTTGTGCTGATCGCACAATCGGTTGGGCCGACTATCTTTTAGACTTAGACTTTTAAATCGCACAAGTTGAATGTATTGTTTGACTGTTAAAATGTTGCCATGTTCTATACGTGCTCGTAACGTGTTAACTTGTGTGAAACCTATGTGCTATGCTTGAGTCAAAACCTGACTTGTATGGTAACCCTGTTAGGACGTGGTTGACCACTCTTAGTTCAAGAAACCTTTTGTGTATCTGCCGAGCAAACCAAGGTGAGTTCATACAGCCAAGGCAAGGGGTTCCCGGGTTGGGAATTGGGTTGGAAGATTTGAATTGGATAATTACTCGTACTTACGCTATTGCTAGACTATATACCATCGTCCTCAGGTTAGTCAGGACACTTACGTAAAACCTACGTAAACTAGTACTTACCACTGTCTCCCAGGTCGGGAGGACACTTACGTAAAACCTACGTAAACTCATACCTACTACTGTCTTCCGGGTCGGAAGGACACTTACGTAAAACCTACGTAAACCCCACGCGTACCACTGTCCTCGGGGAAGGGCACTCACGTAAAACCTACGTGACCTTGTACGTATACCTGTTCTCGGACTAAGAAGAACACTTATGGTTATAATAGTCTAGTAGGGATAAACATGGGAAGCCCCCATTAGTAATAAATATAAGGCATGGGAAACCCCCACTATTAGTACATACATACATGGGAAGCCCCCACTTAATGAACATACGATTTTGCTATTTCGAACTTACTTTCTGTGAACTCGCTCAACTAGTTGTTGACTCTCTGCTGCATGCCTTGCAGGACCGTAGGTACATATGGAGCTTGCATAAGGAGGAGCAGGTCGTTGTGGGACATGGATCGTGGATGCCATGTTAACATTTAAACATTGAACGTATGGTCTACATTGGATTTACATACTTATGCTTCCGCTACTCAAATTACGTTTTGTTAAACACCAATTATATTGTGGTGGGATGTTTTGATTACTTTTAATAATTAAATGCTATGTTCAATATGACTGGTGGCTTGATCCTGGTCATGTCACGCTTCTAAGCGGTAGTACTCCGCGTGTGGATTTTGGGGGTGTGACACCGAGGGACATGAGTGATAGATCTATTCGGGTGTAGCGAGCCCTACTCCTGAGTCCGCCGAGTGGACCATGAGGTGACAATGTGCTCGACGCACAAATCTGCTAGGTTTGAGTCTTCCTGCATCACTTCACACATATCAATGGCTTTGCAAACCATTGGTGATCTCTTTTTCCTTACTGCTACATACCAGGGACACACATACTTACAGAAATACCTGATTTTTTACAAATTACATACCATATTTCATATAAATTCAAAGCATAGGATTATGCGGGCATGGAGTCAAAGTCAGGGTGGGCATTGACGGTTATACAAACATTACAAATATGAGAGTTTACAAATACATGGTTTTACGAACATAATGCGTTACAAATACAAAATTTCCATGTAACTTGACAAGAAAATGATTTCTAAATTTGTTTTCTCAATATTATTTCACAAACCGGTTATCCAAAAGATTTATTTCAAGTCTTTTACAAACAAACTATGAACTCGCTCAACTTTATGTTGACTTTTTCGCATCTTTCTTTCTCAGGTTGCATTTCAAAGATAAGGCACGGTTGGAATAGGAGAGCCATTGGAGATTCGAGTACCTAGTGGGCGTTCATTTTCTAGAAGTCTTAGCTTTATTTGCTTCCGCTGTGCAATGAAGATACCAGTCCAGTCACGCCAGCTCTGATAATTTCGGGGTGTGACAGATTGGTATCAGAGCTATAGGCTACAGCGAATTAGGTTTCTGTAGTGATACCTAGGCTCTAACCTCACTTTTCTCTTGGACTTAGATCATTAAGACTTTGAATACGTACAGAACGCCTAGTACTCGAATATGGTCTCCAACCATTGCCGAAAAAACAAACAGTAAAAAATTTTGTTTTTAAACATACGTTATTGTGGTGTTTTATATACGGTACACAAAACAGTCGCATACAGTACACAAAATTTTGAGAGTTTAGGAAACATGCATTTAAGACCCTCGGAAATTATGCTGAAGTTCATTAAAGGTCATCACGTAGGAACCGCGATTATTAACTCGGGCACACACTGTTATCCATATTGTCTATGATATGTTAACTTCCCGAGCAGACAGCCTATGCATAACGAAACGTTAATGCACGAGAAGACATAGAACTCAATCTTTACGTCAACGGATGTTGGAGTACATCACATTCTACGTGGAACGAAACGCTAATGCACAGGTATACGTAAGACTTAAGCAATACATCAACGAAGGTTGAAGTACGACACATACGACTATCGAGGCGAGGCTTTTGAAAAGACATGATGGCGCAATTCACGACGACCCTTGATTCTTGTCAGCAGGAGAACTAACGATCAGGAAACGGCAATTTGTCACGCGATCCTGCAACGACACGAATCACTCCAAGGAGAAGATGTATGTCTCCGCATCCCCCCTTCTCATTAACGACGAATACGCTATGTTCGACATTCCATGGTAATGTCACCTTACAACTGGTCGTCACATGAAACCCCAGGTAAAGTCCTCAAATTTCTTTTATTGAAATTTCGACTTTCACATTTACTGAGTAGATTTTCGTATCTCTACTCCTCTTAATGGTCATTGTGTCACGATCATTACTTTCATTATAGCGGATATTCATTTGCTTCATTTCTTGAAAATTCATATGTTACACATGCATCGTCTGTTACGCATGTGGTATTGTTTCGAATAAAGCGTTCCATTAAAGTTCAAATATTATTTCGCAAAATCTAATTATTGATTTGTGAATCGAATGACCCGCATTATTGTAATTGTTGACTCCTTGGTTATCAAGTCAACATATTTTCTTGAAATTTCTTTTCTTTTCAAGATTACATACATGGTTTTTCGTCGTAACCATGCCGAAATTTACTTGTCGATACATGTATTTATTGTCAGATTGCGCTAAAACCAAGTTCAATTGCTTGAACTTGTCCATTACACATATTCAATTCAAAGCATCATATGATGTATTGGGAGCATCATATTCAAATCAATTTTTAACGAGCACTTCATTTGTTCCGAGTCGTAGTAAATTTGTTTGGTTTACGACTCCATTAAGTCGTTTGTTGATTTCTGTTGGTGCACTACATCTGCTGATTACGTCTTGTATCGAGTCATAGACTTAAAATGTTAGCTCTGGACACGAAATACGAGAAATTATAAGATTGAATAGTATTAGGGTTATTGGATCGCTTATATGGTCCATTAGATTTTAGGGTCGCTCGAACGGTCATATGTTGGACCGCTCGAATGACAACTAGCTGGGTCGCTCATGTGTCATGTATATGGGCCGCTTATTGGGCCTATCCAATAAGCGGTTCCAGATTAGTATAAATACCTGATGAGCGATCTCATTTAATAGTGGGTTGAATCTCGTACCGAAGTGCTGCCGGATCGAGAACTGGTTGTATTCGTTGTCAAATCAATATAGAAAGAGTTTAAAGTGAATCGTAAGCTATTCCTACGTTGATTACTTGTTTTCCGCACCTGTAATTGACGAAAACGCCTCTGATCGACTCATTCGGGTCGCCAAACGATCCTACAAGTGGTATCAGAGCTTCAGGAGGAGGAGTTCTACAGAGAATAGCTGGAAATCGTCAAAATTTCTGTCTTCTACACCTTCTTTTTCAGATCAGACACTTTTAACGGTCGAAATTTGCTGAAAATCTCAGGGATTGTGCGCGATAGTATAGAGACAAACCCTTGAAAGTTTGCTGTCGAAATTCGAAGAAAAAGTGAGTCAAAATTGTATCCGAAGTTCGTCCGCTTTTCTGATCTGTTCTGGATCGCTTATTGGACTTGGTGGAACTGCTCGTATAGCATAATCTTGGGCCGCTCATTTGAACAATTCTTGATTCGCTCGATCGAACACTTATCTGGACCGCGTATTTGGACCATTTTGGAACCGCTCGAACGAACAGGTTTTAGTCCGCTCGAAAGGACATTTTTTTGGGCCGCTTATTCGGACTTTCTTCCTGAACCGCTCCAAACACAGTTTGTCTGGCTCTCTTATTTGTACCCATCCGATTCGCTTATTTGTTCTTATTGGACCACTTTTGTGACCGATTGAACATTTTGTTCATTTTTGTGTATACTTGATATTTGGGTTCGCTTTTAAGGCTGATTATTGAATTGTACAAAAATTTGAAAATGGATGAAGATTTCTATAATGCATTCGCTACTCCAAGTACTCCAATCACCGCTATTCAAACCACAATGCTAGAAAACGAAACAGGAACGATGCAAAAGCCTCCCAAGTTAATGAACATCGAAGAATATAAGGGTTGGGAAGGTCGGTTTGAAAATTGGGTGCAAGCGAATTATCTTGATGCTTGGGAATGCGTAGAAACAAAGTATGTTCGACCATTGAACGATGATGAAGAACCTGTTCCAATCAAAGATCTTACTGCTGATGCTCAGAAAAAGTACAAAGATGAAAAAATGATGCTTAGTCTTCTTCAACAGGTAGTCAAAGAAGATATCATGGTTCTTTTACAACATAATGGAACTTCGTACTCGATCTGGAAAGCTTTACGATCGAAGTTTAGGGGAAGTGAAGAGATGGTTAAAAGCAAGAAGTCGCTTCTAAAGAAAGAATTTGATCTTTTTCGTGGGTTAAAGAATGAGAGTACACGAGAGATTATTGAACGATACTGTAACTTGCTTGCAAATATGAAAAGGTTGAGTATTGAAAAGAGTAATGAAGAATTGATCGACAAACTTGCTGATGCGTTGCCATATGAGAGTTGGGGCACATACTTGATGATGCTCAGAAACAAGAAAGGTTTTAGCAATCTGACGTGTCACACCCCCAAAATCCACCCGCGGAGTACCACCGCTTGGGAGCGTGACGTGACCAGGATCAAGCCATCAATCATATTAAACATAGCATTTAATAATAAAAGTCATTAAAGTAATTCATCAAGACATGATCGATGTTTCAAAACCAAGCATTGTTTAAGTAGCGGAAGCATTGTTATAAACCCAAGTTAAAATACTGAAATGTCATAAGTGTCAAATCAAGGTATTACGATCCTTATCCACAACGACCGGCTCCTCTTTGTGCAAGCTCCATGTACCTAACGATCTGCAAGGCATGTAACAGAATGATCAACAAACTAGTTGAGCGAGTTCACAGTAAGTAAGTGCGTAACAGTAAGTAAAGGGTGGCTCTACTGGGCCGTTAGTACGTTGTATAGGTGGGGGCTTCCCATGTTATGTGACCACTAGACTATTCGTATCAACTACTCGTATCATCCCTGTTCTTCTTCCGAGAACAGTAGCGCGTATGGGGTGTACGTAGGTCTTACGTACGTATCCTTCATAACCGAGGATAGGAGACGCGGGGGTGTACGTGGGTTTCACGTACGTATCCTTTGTACCGAGGATAGAAGTAAGTAATGCGTACACGTAGGTTTTACGTGCGTGCCTGACATCCGAGGCAGTAATTGGCATATGACCACGTAGGTGTTATCCTAACCTACGGAACCGTCCTGACATCCGAGGATCATGGTAGGTGATAGTCTAGGAAAAGCATATGTTCGTTCTTAGTCAATTGTAACCTTTAACCCATTCCCACGACCCAGGAATCCCATGCCTTAGTAGAAGTGTGAACTCACCTGGGTTTGCTCGGCAGACAGTATAATGCTCAAGTATACAAGTAAGGAATCAACCACGTCCTATCATGGTTACTATGCAAGTTAGGTTCGTATGTAGCACGTTTGTATCACGTATGGTATCAAGTATGATCATGGCAATTCACATAAACGTATCAGCAGTTCATATCAAGTAACGAGTCCAAGTAGTCGGCCCAATTAACATAAGCAGTCCAATTAGCAACTATGTACACAAGTCCAATAACAAAACAGTCATAAGGTTGGGCCCGTAACAACGTAGGCCCAAAACAGTGTGCGTGTAAAAGATGGTCTCGAGTCGCAACCAGCGATCTCGAGTCGCAACCGGTGGTTACGAGTCACAGCCGGAGATTACGAGTCGCAACAGGAGGTTGCGAGTCGCAACTGGTGATTTCGGCTCATCATGGTCTGGTTACGAGTCGCAACGGGACTCGCAACCGTGGTCTCGGCTGGTGCTGTTTGTGGTCTCGAGTGGGGTTCCGACTCGCAACGAGTGATACCGAGTCGCAACCGTGTGTGTAACTGGTTTTCCTGATTTCATGCAGATCAGTTACAATCACATAATAGTTTCCAATTATACTCAACTCAATTAACAGATTTCTAACAATTCGTTTAGCATGATATCGATCAAACAGGGTATTTTATCAAGAACTCTCATGAACCCTAACAATCATATGAACAATTCTTAACAATTCACATGAACATATATCATAACATTTAATCCAAATCGTCTAACACATCGACTGATTGCAAGCATTCCGATTACCGTTTAACTTATATCATACCATCCGATTTCTTGTGACCCTTGACTATATACATGAGCCGATTAACATCATACAAAACACATATATCCGATTTCATGAGCAAGCCAATTATATGAACATTATTTATCATCAACCCAATCTAATAATATCATACACAACAAGTTTCGGTATCAAGCAATCATGCAAATCGTAACACACAATCAATCAATACATAATCACTAACCGGATTGGAGAAAGAACAAGGGTGATCCGAATAGAATTCTTGTGCCGTCGGGTTCCAAGTAAGCGAGAGAGAGCAAAAGCTTCTAGGGTTTGTGTGTGTGTGATGTTTTTGCAAAATAATCAAAATCAAACCCTCACAAGGGGTCTTGTGTTTGCGAATGGGGAGTGGGCCGAACCCACTCGGTTATCTCATGGGGTCCGATTTCAAAGTGTGGCCCAAAGGGCTTGTGTGGCCGGTTTGTGTAGTTTGGCTCGTGCAACACATAACATACATACACACATAACAAATATTCACTTAAAATCATATAATTCGGTTCTCGTAAGCACGTAACGTTACATCACAGTAAGTTTAAAGTTCGAGTTGTCACATTATCCCCTACTAATTGGAAATTTCGTCCCGAAATTTGGTATGCACTCACTGAGGAAGCTAGGTAAGTTATAGCATTCACTGGTTTTCCTGGGGTGTCACATCCTTCCCCCGTTGATCTGGAATTTCGTCCCGAAATTCCGAAGTAGTAGCTTCAGCCTCAGTAGTGGTAGCATTGGTTTCGAATAACTGGGGGTACTTTTCTGTCATCCTGTCTTCGCGTTCCCAGGTGTACTCTGGACCGCGTTTGGAGTTCCAACGAACTCGAACAAGAGGGATTCTCTTGCTTTTGAGGACCTTCACATCCCGGTCCGTGATTTCTACTGGTTCCTCGACGAACTGCAACCGCTCGTCGATAGTGAGTTCCTTATAAGGAATGATGAGGTTTTCATCTGATAGGCACTTCTTTAAGTTCGATACGTGGAAGACATTGTGAACTGCTCCGAGTTCAGCTGGTAGGTTCAACTTGTAGGCTACCTTGCCAATCTTTTCTAAGATTTCGAATGGTCCGACGTACCGCGGATTCAGTTTGCCCCGTTTGCCAAAACGTACCACACCCTTCCAGGGTGAAACTTTCAATAAAACCCGGTCTCCGACCTCAAATTCCAAAGGCTTTCTACGCTTGTCCGCGTAGGCTTTCTGACGGTCGCGTGCTGCCGCCATGCGTTGTCGTATCTGTGTAATCTTTTCTGTGGCGTCCACTACAATCTCTGGACCCGTAATCTGACTATCCCCCACCTCTGCCCAACAGAGAGGTGACCGGCATTTACGTCCGTACAATGCCTCGAATGGAGCGGCTTGAATGCTGGTATGGTAACTGTTATTATACGAGAACTCCACCAGAGGGAGGTGTTTTTCCCAGCCGTTGCCGAAGTCTATAACGCATGCTCGAAGCATGTCTTCAAGAGTTTGGATCGTTCGTTCAGACTGCCCATCCGTCTGAGGGTGATATGCTGTGCTCATGTCTAATCGAGAGCCGAAAGATTTGTGCATTGCTTGCCATAGCTCTGACGTGAATCGTGCATCGTGATCCGAAATAATAGAGATGGGCACTCCGTGCCTCGAAACAACTTCTTTAAGATAGACGTCTGCGAGAGTGGAGAACTTGTCCGTTTCCTTAATCGGTAGGAAGTGTGCAGACTTGGTGAGTCGATCAACTATGACCCATATTGTATCGTTCCCACGCTGAGATCTAGGTAAGCCTGTAACAAAATCCATGGAAATTTCTTCCCATTTCCATTGTGGTATCTTAGGCTGCTGAAGTAGACCAGCTGGTTTCTGATATTCAACCTTGACTCTCGCACAAGTCAAACATTTTCCAACGTACGTAGCGATGTGGGCCTTCATGCTAGGCCACCAATAAGTAGTGCTGATGTCGTGGTACATTTTATCTGACCCTGGATGTACCGAGTAGCGGGACTTGTGAGCTTCATCCATTACGAGTTCGCGTAAACCGCCATAGAGAGGGACCCAAATCCGGCCCGTTACATAGTAGGCGCCGTCTTCCTTTTGCTCCATTTGCTGTCGTGAGCCGCGTAAGGCTTCAGCCTTGACGTTTTCGGGCTTCAATGCTTCTACCTGAGCATTTCGTATCTGTGCTGGAAGGCTAGACTGAATCGTAAGCTGTAGCGCTCGCACGCGCTTCGGTAAGGTGTCCTTTCGACTAAGGGCATCAGCCACAACATTGGCTTTGCCTGGATGATACTTGAGGGCGCATTCGTAGTCGTTAAGTAACTCGACCCATCGTCGTTGACGCATATTCAAATCCTTCTGCTTAAGAATATGTTCGAGACTCCTGTGATCGGTGTAAATCGTGCATCTGGTACCGTACAGGTAGTGTCGCCATATCTTAAGCGCGAAAACAACAGCTCCCAGCTCTAAATCGTGCGTCGTGTAGTTGCGTTCATGAACCTTGAGTTGCCGAGAAGCGTAGGCTATCACTTTATCACGTTGCATCAACACACATCCAAGACCCTGGATGGATGCATCACAATATACTATGAAATCTTCTGTGCCTTCTGGCAACGAAAGAATAGGTGCGCTGCAGAGCCTATCCTTTAGATACTGAAAAGCAGTTTCCTGCGTGTTGCCCCAACGGTAGGTGACACCCTTCTGTGTCAGTAGCGTAAGTGGTTGCGCGATCTTTGAAAAGTCTTTAATAAACCGTCTGTAGTATCCTGCCAAACCCAAGAATTGACGTATTTCTGTCGGTGTACGCGGTGCAGGCCAGTTTCTGATCGAATCTACCTTGGATGGATCGACGTGAATCCCGTCCTTGTTTACCACGTGGCCTAAGAAGTGGACTTCACGAAGCCAGAAGTCGCATTTTGAGAGCTTAGCGTACAACTGTTCCTTTCGAAGGAGTTCCAATATCAGACGAAGATGCTGCTCGTGCTCCTCCTGACTCTTGGAGTAAATCAGGATGTCGTCGATGAATACAATGACGAACTTGTCGAGGTAGGGTTTACACACCCTGTTCATAAGATCCATGAATACTGCAGGTGCGTTCGTAAGTCCGAACGGCATAACCAAGAACTCGTAGTGACCATAGCGAGTTCTGAATGCTGTCTTAGAGACGTCCTCCTCGCGGACTCTCAGTTGATGGTAACCTGACCGTAGGTCTATCTTGGAATAGTAACACGACCCTTGCAACTGGTCGAATAAGTCGTCTATGCGTGGAAGAGGATAACGGTTCTTCACCGTCACCTTGTTTAGTTCCCTGTAGTCTATACACATCCTGAACGTACCGTCTTTCTTTTTCACGAAAAGCACTGGAGCTCCCCAAGGCGAAGAGCTTCGACGAATGAAACCCTTTTCTAAGAGTTCTTGTAGCTGCTTTGATAGTTCTTCCAATTCTGATGGTGCTAGACGATATGGTGCGCGAGCTATGGGTGCTGCTCCTGGAGCGAGCTCGATCTGAAATTCAACCTGACGGTGAGGCGGTAAGCCAGGTAAATCTTCAGGAAACACCTGAGGGAAGTCACGTACAATTGGAATATCCTCCAATTTCTTTTCCTTTACTGATGCGTCTGAAACAAGAGCCAAAATGGCTGTGTGACCTTTACGTAAGCACTTCTGAGCCTTCAGGAATGAGATGATGCCAACCACAGCACCACTCTTGTCGCCTTGAACTTCGAGAGGTTCTTGACCAGAACGAGGAATGCGAATAATCTTCTCGCTGCATAGGATTTCTGCCTGGTGTTGGGATAACCAATCCATCCCAATCACGACGTCGAAACTTCCCAAAACTATGGGAATGAGATCAATAGAAAAGGCTTGACCAGCTAGAATAAGGTTACAACCCTGAACTACGTGCGTGGCTTCTAGACTTTTACCGTTAGCTAACTCTACTACATGTTTGGTGGGTAAAAGTGTTGGTGCACGTTTTAGCAGTTGACACATTTTCACAGACATATAGCTTGTATCCGCACCCGAATCAAACAAAACAGTAACGTAAATATTGTCGAGGAGAAACTTACCCATAACAACGTTGGGATCGTTCACTGCGTTGCCACGACCTAGTACGAATGCACGGCCCCTTGCCTCGTTGCCGTTGTTGTTTCCCCCATTGTTGTTGTTGCCATTGCCCTGATTGTTGTTGTTGTTGTTCTGGTTCCTGTTGAGCTGTGGGCAGTGTCTCTTGATGTGGCCTTCAGCACCACAATTGTAGCATCCCTTGTTGCCCTGTTGTTGGTTAGGCTGAGCGTGAGGCTGCTGCTGATTCTGGTTCGCAGGACGAAGGCTTCTACAGTCTTTGGCCTCGTGACCCATCTTGAGGCATCTTTGACAACGACCCTTGTTACACTGACCGTTGTGGTGCTTGTTGCAGTTGTTGCACTTTGGAAGATTTCCGCGATATCCACCCTGCCTGTGGCTACCTGACGACTGCTGGCTAGGGCTTTGGTAGTTGTCAGTCTTTCGCTGCTGATTCTGGGACTGAACGGAAACTGATGCTTTGCTTGAATCCCCCTCCCATTTCCTCTTGTTGTCACTGAGGGTAACGGGAGTAGCTGAAGGAGTGACTGTAGCAGTAGCGCTGACACGCTTAGGCAGTTTATTCTGTTCCACTGCCTGATCGGTGATACGGTGAGCGAGGCGTTGTATTTCCTGGATGTTTTCGAGGTTAGCCGACGTCACGTGGCTTTGAATTTCTGGCGCCAATCCCTTGAGATACAACTCAATGCGCTTGTATGGAGGGTCTACCATAGTTGGACACAGAACGGCCAGCTCATTCGACCGTTTGGTATACGCTTCGATCTCTGATCCAACCATTTTCAGATTGTACAACTCGTCTTCTAACTTGTGAATATCTTCACGCGTGCAATACTCACGCTTGATGAGTTCCTTAAAATCGTTCCATGGGGTGGCGTTAGCAGCTGCCAACCCAAGAATCTGCACCTGCGCGTTCCACCAGGTTAGCGCGATTCCTTCCAAGGTGCCAGTAGCAAACTTGACCTTGCGAGCTTCAGGGCACTCGCACATCTCGAATACTGATTCTAGCTTCTCGAACCAGTGGAGGAGTCCAACCGCTCCTTCTGTGCCGCTGAAAGAGTTTGGACGGCAGTCCATGAAGTTCTTGAAAGTGCAGACAGGCTGCTGCGCGTGTTGACCTATTGTGTACGAATAGGACGAAGTTAAATACAAGAGTGAATGTAGGATCTAGGGATCCTAGTGTGTGCCTATACTGCAGGATATACTACCTGCTTGAGCTGCTGCAACTGCCGCAGCAACTTGGGCTTGAACAAGAGCCTCTAACTGGGCTTGTGTCATGTTAATTCTTCCAGCCATTGATCTTCATGTCAAAGGCGAAATAGGTGAGAAAAGTTCGCGAATAGTGCGATGACAGAAAAGCGTAAGCACGTAAGGGTTCTTAAGCAATAGCAAATAGTGAGCATTGTCGTCTAAGCATACCACGAGCAAAGTTCTAAGTAATTCTAGCAAGTAGGCAATAAACATAAACCTTATTACCTAGGATGTCGAGTCTTGCACGTGGAGCGAAGCGTCGTTGTGGATCGTTGAGAGCACTGTTCTGGTTATAGTCCGGTTTTAATAAAAACGTTTTCCCATATTAAAACCAAGTTCTCTATAACCAATGGCTCTGATACCAATCTGTCACACCCCCAAAATCCACCCGCGGAGTACCACCGCTTGGGAGCGTGACGTGACCAGGATCAAGCCATCAATCATATTAAACATAGCATTTAATAATAAAAGTCATTAAAGTAATTCATCAAGACATGATCGATGTTTCAAAACCAAGCATTGTTTAAGTAGCGGAAGCATTGTTATAAACCCAAGTTAAAATACTGAAATGTCATAAGTGTCAAATCAAGGTATTACGATCCTTATCCACAACGACCGGCTCCTCTTTGTGCAAGCTCCATGTACCTAACGATCTGCAAGGCATGTAACAGAATGATCAACAAACTAGTTGAGCGAGTTCACAGTAAGTAAGTGCGTAACAGTAAGTAAAGGGTGGCTCTACTGGGCCGTTAGTACGTTGTATAGGTGGGGGCTTCCCATGTTATGTGACCACTAGACTATTCGTATCAACTACTCGTATCATCCCTGTTCTTCTTCCGAGAACAGTAGCGCGTATGGGGTGTACGTAGGTCTTACGTACGTATCCTTCATAACCGAGGATAGGAGACGCGGGGGTGTACGTGGGTTTCACGTACGTATCCTTTGTACCGAGGATAGAAGTAAGTAATGCGTACACGTAGGTTTTACGTGCGTGCCTGACATCCGAGGCAGTAATTGGCATATGACCACGTAGGTGTTATCCTAACCTACGGAACCGTCCTGACATCCGAGGATCATGGTAGGTGATAGTCTAGGAAAAGCATATGTTCGTTCTTAGTCAATTGTAACCTTTAACCCATTCCCACGACCCGGGAATCCCATGCCTTAGTAGAAGTGTGAACTCACCTGGGTTTGCTCGGCAGACAGTATAATGCTCAAGTATACAAGTAAGGAATCAACCACGTCCTATCATGGTTACTATGCAAGTTAGGTTCGTATGTAGCACGTTTGTATCACGTATGGTATCAAGTATGATCATGGCAATTCACATAAACGTATCAGCAGTTCATATCAAGTAACGAGTCCAAGTAGTCGGCCCAATTAACATAAGCAGTCCAATTAGCAACTATGTACACAAGTCCAATAACAAAACAGTCATAAGGTTGGGCCCGTAACAACGTAGGCCCAAAACAGTGTGCGTGTATAAGATGGTCTCGAGTCGCAACCAGCGATCTCGAGTCGCAACCGGTGGTTACGAGTCACAGCCGGAGATTACGAGTCGCAACAGGAGGTTGCGAGTCGCAACGGGTGATTTCGGCTCATCATGGTCTGGTTACGAGTCGCAACGGGACTCGCAACCGTGGTCTCAGCTGGTGCTGTTTGTGGTCTCGAGTGGGGTTCCGACTCGCAACGAGTGATACCGAGTCGCAACCGTGTGTGTAACTGGTTTTCCTGATTTCATGCAGATCAGTTACAATCACATAATAGTTTCCAATTATACTCAACTCAATTAACAGATTTCTAACAATTCGTTTAGCATGATATCGATCAAACAGGGTATTTTATCAAGAACTCTCATGAACCCTAACAATCATATGAACAATTCTTAACAATTCACATGAACATATATCATAACATTTAATCCAAATCGTCTAACACATCGACTGATTGCAAGCATTCCGATTACCGTTTAACTTATATCATACCATCCGATTTCTTGTGACCCTTGACTATATACATGAGCCGATTAACATCATACAAAACACATATATCCGATTTCATGAGCAAGCCAATTATATGAACATTATTTATCATCAACCCAATCTAATAATATCATACACAACAAGTTTCGGTATCAAGCAATCATGCAAATCGTAACACACAATCAATCAATACATAATCACTAACCGGATTGGAGAAAGAACAAGGGTGATCCGAATAGAATTCTTGTGCCGTCGGGTTCCAAGTAAGCGAGAGAGAGCAAAAGCTTCTAGGGTTTGTGTGTGTGTGATGTTTTTGCAAAACAATCAAAATCAAACCCTCACAAGGGGTCTTGTGTTTGCGAATGGGGAGTGGGCCGAGCCCACTCGGTTATCTCATGGGGTCCGATTTCAAAGTGTGGCCCAAAGGGCTTGTGTGGCCGGTTTGTGTAGTTTGGCTCGTGCAACACATAACATACATACGCACATAACAAATATTCACTTAAAATCATATAATTCGGTTCTCGTAAGCACGTAACGTTACATCACAGTAAGTCTAAAGTTCGAGTTGTCACATGACGCTCAGTAAGTTCATCGAAAAGATAGAAGCTCAAGAAATGGAACAGAGAAAAGTGATTAGAATGAAAGACTTCGATGGTGAACAAGACATCGGGTTATATTATAAAGCTGGGGTAAATGAGAAATCATCAAATCTATCTCCAAAGATTGTTACTGGTATGAGTGCCAAAAGTGTATCTGAAAGTCCATCATCTGGATCAAGCAGCAAAACCAGTTTTACTTCATTTCCATCATTTGATCCAAACATCTCAGCAACTAAGAATGGGAGAAAATTACAGTGTAACATTGTATTAAATCTTGAGAATGATCAAGATTATTCTGAGGAAATTGCCAAAAACCAAATGTCTTTATTAGGAATGGTTTTAGAATCTTACACTTGTTTTGTTGCAGGTCGTATTGGCAATCCAATGTTAACCAAAGAAGACTACGACCAGATAGATGCTGAAGAGATGGAGCTGATGAACATAAAGTGGTGTCTGGCTAGTGTTTTACGGAGAGTTGAGAAGTTCAAACAAATCACTGGGAGGGATGATCTTCGTGATGCGAATGTTTCTACTTTAGGTTTTGACAAATCTAAAGTCACTTGTTTTCGGTGCAGGGAAAAAGGACACTTCAAGAGGGAGTGCACAAACCGAGAAGCAAGTGGAGCTCAAAATCCGTTCAACAACAACAACGATTACTATCGCAAAGCCATCTATCACCAAGTTGGTCAATCATCTCAACAACAAAAACATCAAGCTCAGACTGCACACGGAAGAGATGTGATTGAAGATACCGGAAAAAGAGCATATATAGTTAATCCAAATCAAAAACAGTCGTTTAACTGGGATAATTACATTCCAGAAAATGGAAAAGCTTGTTTCATTGATCAAGAAGATGAAAAGTTAGCAGAAGGTTTTAGCTGGGCAAATTTTACTTGGGATGATTACATTCCTGATCAAACCACAGCTTACACTGCATTTACAGTAAAGATTGTAGATGATAGTGATGATGATACAGAGTATTGGGCGAGAAAATACAGAGAAGATATGAAGCTGCTTGCTGAGAGTGATAGCGAAGATGAAAAAGTCAAGAAGGAGAAGAAAAAGAAGAAGATCAAGACGCCGGTGAGTAGTGATGATGAAGAAGTGCCGGTGGCGAGAAGGCAAAAGGTGACAAAAGTGCCTAAGTTTTAAGTTGAAGAACAAGTTGATGCAAAAGAAGTTCCTGTAAAATGTGAAAATTGCGAAGCTGTGAAGAAGCAGAATAGCACTTTGATTTACAACTTGAACAGTCTGAAGGAGTCTTATGATGTGCTGAACAAGACAATGAATCAGTACAATCAAACTAGTGAAGAACAAGCAGTGGCTATGAAGACACTTCAGGGAGCGTTTATGACAAAACAAAAAGTTGTAAACAATTACATTGAAAAGTGTGCTGCATTAGAACAGAAGCTTGAGCTGCAACGAATTGAAACGGAGAGAGTTAATCGTTTATTAAAAAGTTACTCATGTACTTCCTATGTGATTGACAGGATTTATCCTACAGTTGAAAGCATGAAGATCTGGGAAGAAGATGAGATAACTGAAGAAAAAGCAGCTGAAGTTAGTGTTGGAGAAAAGATTGCTGACAAGAAGAAGAGTGACAAGATAAAGGATACTGAAAAGACATCATCTGGTAAGAAGAAAAGTGTCAGTTATAACAGATGTCCACCTCCGCTGGAAAATGGATATTTGCCCAGATATCCAAACGATGAAAGAATCAAAAAGGCCACAAATCTACAGTGGGTGTCTGAGTCGTCGGTCAATCTTCCAGATTATATTGATGTTGTGTTTACACTATCTGACACTGATCAACAGTCTCAATTGATGAAGAAAGTCGTGGATCATGTGTTAGATAGTGATGACAGTGAAGAGTCAAAGCCGGAGTCTGCGTCAGAGTCAAAATCTGAATCACAAACTCCGAGTCAAACAGAAAAACAGGGAAAATTAGTTTATGATAGAAAATTCCTGTTATCAAAATTTAATTTGGATGATGGATTGTTTAAAGTTGCTTATACTTTGAATAATTCAGACAAATTATATTCTGATGAGGAATTTCCTATAAGAGGTGTCAAAACTGAATTGATAAACAAGGTTTTCAAACTCACAGAAATTAATATTTCTGAAATGAAAGACTTATGTTTTAATGAAAAATCTAAAAAATACACCTCAAGAGTACAACAGAGATTAAACAAGAAAAAGAATTACGGTTGTGGTTCAGATTTCTAAAAGAGATCAAACCATAGCGGTAATTTCAAAAAGAAAGGATTAGGTTTTACTCCTACAGAAAAACAGAAAAATGAAAAATATGTTCGTGATTTTCAATCCAAGATGTCATTTGTTTCAGGTACGTCAACTAGTGAAGAAGAAAAGACAAGTTTCTGGAGGGAAACGAACAGTGAGTTTCTGAAAAAGAAACAAGCTGAACAAAAGAAGGACTCAAGAACTTGTTTCAAGTGCAACAACGTTGGACATATCGCCAAAGATTGTTTTCAGGTGACACAATCAAAACAGGGAGTTTTTCGCAAAATCTCAGAAAAGGTGTTTGCGTTCGAATCACCACTTGATAGAACAAAAGTGTTTAAAGATTCTATTTTTGAAACTGGTGAGAGTTCGAACAAGTTTTACAAGAAAAGAGCAAAATCTGATAAACAAAAATGGGTTGTTAAGAGTCTTGGTGAAAGCTCTAGCGATGATTCTGATAGGTTGAAATCAGAGGAGCTATCTTCAGGTGATGAAACTGATTCCACAAAGTCAGTTGAGCCACAAGTTGTTTCAAAATGTGAAGCCGATGTAAAAGATGAGAATTCAGTTCCGAGTGTGAATGATGAGGAGTTTCCATTACTTCGGGCTGAGAATTATAAAAAGAAAATTGGTAAAGTTGAAATTTCTAACCAATTTTATCGTGATGAACAGGAATTTGATGCTGAGAAGGTCTTTAACCCCAAGGTAAAACACATCTTTGGCAAGATGATTGATCGAAAAGTCAAAGGGGTTAAGGAATTTTATGAGAAGAAAACAAAGAAAGAAAAGGTTGAACCATCCCTAGTTTGTGACTGGGATGGTACATATTATGAACAGTAAGTCTCAGGACTTGCCGGAGCTCCCAGGTTGGTAAGCGTGGAGCATGAATCGGCATCTTTCTTGAATTTTATTCGGCAATGTCAATCATGCAAACGGTAAAGAGGTTTGTTTATGTTTGTTGATATTTTACAATTGGTACAGAGGTTTCTGAACTGAAAATGGTAAATCAAGGACATTAAGTTGTACTTGTATTTTCTTACATTGGTCGATAGACAAGATGATGAACCACACCCTCGAACATTTGTTGGATATTCTTACAATTGGTAACCTACAAGTGGTAAAATCAATCAAACTTATTTTCCGGAATAACCATTTTGATTAAAACAAACTTAAGTGTTTTGAAATCTAAATGGGAAAGTAGTTTGTTGATAGGGGGAGTTCTGATTGTTTATGCCTAGTGAATGGCGATTTGAGGTGATTTGATATCAGTTGTCATATTTTGTACAGTTTGTTTTCAATTTTCATCAGATGTATTTGAATTTTAGGGGGAGTAAGAATTTTTAGAAAATCCAAAAACATCAGAAAATTTGAAAAAGACAAAAACATGATAAAACTAAAAATGAGTTTTTGTTGCGAAAAAGAGGAAATGATAGTACATCAGTGGACTATCACGACATGCTAAAGAATTGGAAAGTTAAAATGTGATAAACAATCTTACTGCGGATGTGTCAGTAGATTTTCGCACATTTAGTAAATTGAAACGAGATATAAACCTAAATCAAACTTACTTAATTCGTGGGTAACTATTCTTGGATATATGGGTAACCCCCGAAATCTTGTTTGAAAGGTCCCGTATTCTGAGATACTAGGTCTTTATACTCAGTGATATCTGGGGTATTATCCCGGGACTTCTGCTGTATGGAAGTACTGACCTAGTCCCCGAATAATACTTTCTGCAAATGCTTGAAAAAGCGCCGCCCTCAGCAATCTGATTAAACAATAAAATTGATAGTCATTGCCATTGTAAAAAAGATCCTCTAAAGGGGCCCACCAAAAGTCGAAGCCGTCATCTCTCTGCGTATACGGAAGTATCGACCTGAGCTCTCACGGCCCTCGCACATAACCCCTTTACAGATATCATCTGTGGTATACTCACCTGTAAGACTGAATATTTGGGATCTAGATACAAGAGTATATTCAAGTGGAGTGATACACAATTAAGTTTAAGTATCTAAAACATTAATATCGTATCTCGAATCAATTGAAGTCTGTGTGAAAATTTAAGTGGACAAACATACTGACAATCTAGGTAAATTGTTTAGAACTGAGAATGTTTAAAGCTTAACGGTGTTGGTGATTTGTCTCATATACTGATATGATCCTCTTGCACGAGCTCACAAAAATTTTGTCTGTAAATATTTCATTTCTGCATTTCAATTTTCTTTTTTATTCAAAAATCCAAAAAGATTTTTAGTGTGTTTTAGCATAAATTTTTGAAAAAGTCAAAAAGATTTTCGACAACTGATGTTGAATAGCTGATTTTCAAAATTCCGAGTGCTAAACATGATGAGCAATATTTGAGGGGGAGTGTTTGTGTGAAATTAAATGTTTTTATAATCTAACCTTTCAAGTGGTTCATCAAAATCTGTGTTTGTTTTAAATGAGAATCTGAATTGATGCAGAGTTATATGTTTGAAATATATGTGAAAGAAATTTACTTTGAGGTAAAGCTTTTGTAGGATAAGATGAGAAGCTGTTAGACGGAAAGCCAGACAAAGATCCTGAAGATGTTGCTGAAGATCAAAGGAATGCCAGCAAATCGAGAGGGGGAGTCTGAAGATAGAGACAGAGAAGCCCATAGACTGATCAAGACTGAAGATGTGAAGACACAGCATTGTTGTGACTCGATAATCGACTCCATCAACATCTGAGGGGGAGTTTGTTGGTGCACTACATCTGCTGATTACGTCTTGTATCGAGTCATAGACTTAAAATGTTAGATCTGGACACGAAATACGAGAAATTATAAGATTGAATAGTATTAGGGTTATTGGATCGCTTATATGGTCCATTAGATTTTAGGGTCGCTTGAACGGTCATATGTTGGACCGCTCGAATGACAACTAGCTGGGTCGCTCATGTGTCATGTATATGGGCCGCTTATTGGGCCTGTCCAATAAGCGGTTCCAGATTAGTATAAATACCTGATGAGCGATCTCATTTAATAGTGGGTTGAATCTCGTACCGAAGTGCTGCCGGATCGAGAACTGGTTGTATTCGCTGTCAAATCAATATAGAAAGAGTTTAAAGTGAATCGTAAGCTATTCCTATGTTGATTACTTGTTTTCCGCACCTGTAATTGACGAAAACGCCTCTGATCGACTCATTCGGGTCGCCAAACGATCCTACAATTTCGACACCTTGTGGTGGTATTTTCACTTATTTGAAGCTTGCACTAAACTCGTTTACATATCCCATGCACGGATTTAAATATTTATTTATTGATTTGTTTTAAATCCGTTTTGAATTATCATATTAAAGCAGTCTTAACACAATCATGTGTTAAGACGATGGTACAAAAAATTCATTGCATATACCGGTGTACCTATTAACGGTTCTTTCAACATCGATCGAATATTTTACGATATTTATTGTTTCTTCATTTTCGATCGAAAACATTAGTTCTTTGATGTTCCATCCTCAATTGAAAATCTTATGATGTCGTTGATTTTATTCATTGTATTTTCGCTTGACTTCAAACACGGTGAATTTGTTTGATCACCACTATTATTGAATTGTTTCATTCATTGCGACACCTTGTGGCGTCGGTATGACTTGTAGCTTGGGCTAATCAAGATCTAGCGTTTCATGTAAAACACAGGTGATACTTGTTCGATCACCGCTATATTCGAATTGTTCCATTCACTACGACACCTTGTGGCGTCGATATAACTTGCAGCTTGTGCTGATCACAATCGAGCGTTTCATGCAAACTATTACTTTTGAGCTTGTTGATTCTGGGTTCATCCAGTGGATGTTATTGCTTCTAGAGCTCATTTACTTATTGTGAACGTTCATATGGAATTCGATTGGTCGAAATACCTCTTTTATTGGACTCCTGTTAACTTGATCACACCAGTGACTGTATCAGTATGCCTCGTTTCCTTTGACATTATTCGTATTTACTTACATATAACGTAACTCTAAGGAGTAATGTAGTCTAAATTTCGAGGACGAAATTTCTGTAACAGGGGGAGAATGTGACAATCGGTGATTTACGGCTCTAAGTACGCAATTAACAGGTGTTTAAAACGATAATAAGTAGTGTTTATGATGAAGATTAATCTAATTAGGTAGTTGGAATGCCTGGGAACGCCTCTTCGACATTTCAGTGCGCGTATGACGATCCGCGAAGAAACTACTGAAAATTTAACGGTAATAAACTGAAACCGAACAAAATACTGACAACGCCGACAAATATTAAATTTTTGCGATATATTTTAGCTTTGTGATTAAAATTTTATATCCGTCGTCGAAACCAGATCGAAAAGCGGTTTAAAAACCTACCAACGACGCAAATTTATGCGCTTCTTACGCAACCGACGGTTAAACACTACAACAACGACTACCGGTACTATACCATATATTTTTAAATCTGAAATTTTATTTAGGGCGTTCCGTGGAGCTCGGGTTTGGAAAACGGGTCTTGTAGGAGATTTCGAGCCACTTTAAATGCGAGATTAGGCTTGTGGGCCTTGGGCCCAAGCCCAAAGCCCATTAGCTAAAGTCCCATGTATATAAGGGGTGTTGCATCCCATTTCTTTTCATTCACATCAAAACTCAGTAACACATACACGCACAATTCTCTCTCCCTCTCATTCACTCTTGTCCGGCGAAGGACCACGGCGGAGCCGGCCGGCCACCGGCGGAGCCGCGGTGGCGTCTGTCACACCCCCAAAATCCACATGCGGAGTATCACCGCTTGGGAGCGTGACTGACCAGGATCAAGCCACCAATCATATAGAACATTATATAAAGCAAAAGTAATTACAATCAAACCAAACCAAATCCATATGAAAGGTGTTCCAAAACATAAATATGTTATCACTGTTTAGCGGAAGCGTATAAATAAAACCCAACATAAATAAGTATATAATGTCATAAAGTGTTTAACAAACAATCACGATCCAAGCCCACAACGACCAGCTCCTCCCTGTGTAAGCTCCATGTATCTAACGACCTGCAAGGCATGTAACAGCGGATCAACAACTAGTTGAGCGAGTTCACAGAAAGTAAATGCGTAATAGTAAGTTCGTTTGTGACATGTGGCTCTACTGGGCCGAGAGTACGTTCTATTGGTGGGGGCCTCCCATGTTTATAACCACTAGACTATTCGTAACCATAAGTGTTCTACATATCCCGAGAACAGTAATACGTACAAGTTTACGTAGGTTTTACGTAAGTATCCTTCACAACCGAGGATAGGGGTACGCGGGGGTTTACGTAGGTTTTACGTAAGTGCCTGACACAACCGAGGCAGTAGTGAGTATAAGTTCACGTAGGTTTTACGTGAGTGTCCTTCGCAACCTGAGGACAATGAATAGCACAAGTATACGTAGGTTTTACGCATGTGTCCTACACAACCGAGGACGATGGTATGGTAGTCTAGTAACAGTGTATGTACGAATCTATTCAATCTCCTTCCTTCAATCCCATTCCCAATCCCTGGGAATCCCATGCCTTAGTAAGAGTGTGAACTCACCTTGGTTTGCTCGGTATAATTAATTACTCGTATAACAAAAGTGATCAACCAAATCCTATGATAGTTACCAAAGACAGTTAGCCTATATGTACGTAAATCACATAGTTCACATTTACCACACAAGTGTCGTACACATAGCGCACATAAAGTTGTACAAGTCGTAACTAGAAATCATGCGTCACATTGATCATAGCACCCTTTGTAACAATCATTATCTGATACACGTTAAGATATTTAGACCATATCGCGTATGTCCCTTAACACTAAACTGTTTGGTTACCATGTACTACCTCATCTCATAAATAAGAGTTCTCATCACTATTCCAAACTATCAATAACAGTTAGCATTTCAAGCAAACACCTCATGCATTCAACGGATTTGTAAATCATAAAAATTATCACTCCACGCACATTATTTGTTTGGGTCGCATACAATTTGTATCGCACGCATACAAGGCTATAACATTTTGGCAGCCTACTACGCTACCCATGGCAATGTGCAGCCCAATCGATGTTAGGCTCAACACAATCATGCGGCCCAGCCCCTTCCCTTTTTGTGCGACCCGATTCTTGTCCAATGCCCAATATATTTGATGGGTTTCTGGTTTCTATGCGGCCCAATTAGAAATTGATTGAAACCAAAGTTGCCGCCCATTACTCAATTGAGACATCATTTAGTTGTTGCCATTACTTAATTCGGCCCATGTGTTGATTTTTGAAAGGTCCAATAGTCGTGTGAATTAGTGGGTTTGGGTCAGAATATTATTCTTGGTTAACCAATTTGTTGGTTCATCTCATTTAAGTAATCCAATTTATTTAGCAAACACATGGAAACAACCTAACAATCATTCATCACATATGCATATACACATATCCCCACCTCACAACAAGGCAACAATACATCATTCAATTCATATAACATTAATATCCTAGACAAGTTCTGACAATACTATTAGGGTGTGCACATGTTTGATTAGATCAAGAATCCAAAATGCACATGGCCGCTAATTTCTTATGCACTGTTATCCACCATTAGCAAGCCATTTACCTTAAAATCCATTGGACCCCTAATTGCATTGCCCTATGTATGATAATATCATGACATCATATTACTCATGCAAATAATTATAACACACATCACATTCTGCATGCGCATGAATCATGACAACAATCACATATCAAAGCCACTAAGTATGACAAAAGGATTTAAATTGCAATATAGTGGAATTACACTAACCCGACAATGAATCTAGGCGACCAAGATGATATCTCACGAGGGGGGGGGTCTTGATCCTGCCGTCGCACAATGGATGTGAGGGTAGGGTTTATTCTACTTTTAATTCCTATCTACGCAACATATAGTTATATGGATAAGAGGTTTGGGCCGGTTGCTTAAGATAGCCAAAACAATGTGTTGGGCCGGTTATGGCTGCTAATCCAAACTATGGATTGGGCCGGTATCACACACGATGCGGAACATTTTTGGGTCCGGGTCTAGAAGCTTATTCATTGGGCCAAGTTCAATCCAATATGCTCACGGGCTTTCGCTCAAACAAACATACACACTTATAAGGCACACCATATAAAACATATCAATCACAATACGATTTAACATATTAAAACGTGTACAGTTGTGAAATAAACAAGTCGTGTAAACAAACAACTTAAACAATTAACGTGCAATTAATGCGAAGATGGAAATCTTGGAAACTCGAGTTGTCACATTATCCCCAACTTGAAAGAAATTTCGTCCCGAAATTTAGCATGCGGTTACTGAGGAAGCTAGGTAAGTTGTATCGTTCACTGGTTTTCCTGGGGTGTCACATCATCCTCCCGTTGATTTGGAATTTCGTCCCGAAATTCTGCAGTAGTAGCTTCAGCCTCAATAGTGGTTGCACGGTTTTCGAATAACTGGGGATACTTGAGTTTCATTTGATCTTCACGTTCCCAGGTATACTCCGGGCCACGACGGGAGTTCCAACAAACTCGTACAAGAGGGATTCTTTTGTTTTTGAGGACCTTAACATCCCGGTCCATGATTTCAACTGGCTCCTCGACGAACTGCAACCGCTCGTCGATAGTGAGTTCCTTAAAAGGAACTATGAGGGTCTCATCTGACAGGCACTTCTTCAGATTCGACACGTGAAATACATTGTGAACTGCACCGAGTTCAGCTGGTAGGTTTAGCTTGTAGGCCACTTTGCCTATTTTCTCAATAATCTCGAACGGTCCGACATACCGCGGATTTAGTTTGCCCCGTTTGCCAAAACGAACCACACCCTTCCAGGGTGAGACTTTAAGTAAAACCTGGTCCCTGACCTGAAATTCCAAAGGCTTCCTACGCTTGTCCGCGTAAGCTTTCTGACGGTCGCGTGCTGCCGCCATGCGTTGTCGTATCTGTGCAATCTTTTCCACGGCGTCCACTACAATCTCTGGACCCGTGATCTGACTATCCCCCACCTCTGCCCAACAGAGAGGTGACCGGCATTTACGTCCGGACAATGCCTCGAATAGAGCGGCTTGTATGCTGGTGTGATAACTGTTATTATACGAAAACTCCACCAAAGGGAGATGCTTTTCCCAGCCGTTGCCGAAATCAATAACACATGCCCGAAGCATGTCTTCAAGAGTTTGGATCGTTCGCTCAGACTGCCCATCCGTCTGAGGATGATATGCTGTGCTCATGTCTAATCGTGAGCCAAAAGATTTTTGCATCGCTTGCCATAGCTCTGACGTGAATCGTGCATCGCGATCCGAAATGATGGAAGTGGGCACCCCGTGCCTCGAAACAACTTCTTTAAGGTAAACGTCTGCGAGAGTGGAGAACTTATCCGTTTCCTTTATAGCCAGGAAGTGTGCAGACTTGGTGAGTCGATCCACGATCACCCATATGGTATCATTCCCACGCTGAGATCTAGGCAGGCCAGTAACAAAATCCATGGAAATTTCTTCCCATTTCCACTGTGGTATCCTGGGCTGTTGCAGTAGGCCTGAGGGTTGGTACTCTATCTTGACTCTCGCACAAGTCAAACATTTGCCGACGTAAGTAGCAATGTGGGCCTTCATGCTAGGCCACCAATATGTAGTTCTGATGTCGTGGTACATTTTATCTGAACCTGGGTGTACCGAGTAGCGAGACTTATGAGCTTCATCCATCACAAGTTCTCGTAAACTGCCATACAGTGGAACCCAAATACGCCCTGTTACATAGTAGGCGCCGTCTTCCTTCTGTTCTAATCGTTGCCTTGATCCGCGTAAGGCTTCAGCCTTGACGTTTTCTGTTTTCAATGCTTCAACCTGAGCACTTCGTATTTGTGCAGGAAGATCAGACTGAATAGTGAGCTGCAAAGCTCGTACATGCCTAGGTAGAGTGTCTTTCCGACTGAGAGCGTCAGCCACAACGTTGGCTTTGCCTGGATGGTTCTTGATAGCGCATTCATAATCATTAAGTAACTCGACCCATCGTCGTTGACGCATGTTCAATTCCTTCTGCTTGAAGATATGCTCGAGACTCCTGTGATCGGTGTAAATAGTGCACTTGGTACCGTACAGGTAATGTCGCCATATCTTAAGCGCAAAAACAACAGCTCCCAGCTCTAAATCGTGCGTCGTGTAATTCCGTTCATGAATTTTGAGTTGTCGCGAAGCGTAGGCAATAACTTTATCACGCTGCATCAATACACAACCAAGCCCCTGTATCGATGCGTCACAATAGACCACAAAATCGTCTGTGCCCTCTGGCAGTGAGAGAATAGGCGCGCTGCAAAGCCTATCCTTTAAGTACTGAAAAGCGGTTTCCTGTGAATCTCCCCAACGGTAGGTGACACCTTTCTGTGTCAGCATAGTAAGTGGCTGTGCGATCTTCGAAAAGTCTTTAATGAATCGTCTGTAATACCCCGCCAAACCCAAGAATTGGCGTATTTTCGTTGGTGTACGCGGTGCAGGCCAGTTCTTGATCGAATCTACTTTGGATGGATCGACATGAATCCCATCCCTGTTCACCACATGACCTAAGAAGTGGACTTCACAAAGCCAGAAGTCGCATTTAGAAAACTTGGCGTACAATTGTTCCTTTCGAAGAAGTTCCAAGATAAGACGTAAGTGCTGCTCGTGTTCCTCCTGACTCTTGGAGTAGATCAGAATGTCGTCGATGAAGACAATGACGAACTTGTCAAGATAGGGTTTGCACACCCTGTTCATAAGATCCATGAAAACTGCAGGCGCGTTCGTAAGCCCAAATGGCATGACTAGAAACTCGTAGTGACTGTAGCGAGTTCTGAATGCTGTCTTGGAGACGTCCTCATCCCGGACTCTCAGCTGATGATAACCTGACCTTAGATCAATCTTGGAGTAGTAACTCGACCCTTGCAACTGGTCAAATAAGTCGTCACTACGAGGAAGAGGATAACAGTTCTTCACTATGACCTTGTTCAGTTCACGGTAATCGATGCACATCCTGGAAGTGCCATCTTTCTTTTTCACGAATAATACTGGAGCTCCCCAAGGCGAAGAGCTTGGACGAATGAAGCCCTTATCCAAGAGCTCTTGTAGTTGCTTTGAAAGTTCTTCCAATTCAGTTGGAGCTAAACGATACGGTGCGCGAGCTATAGGTGCTGCTCCTGGAGCGAGCTCGATCTGAAATTCGACTTGATGATGAGGCGGTAAACCGGGTAAATCTTCAGGAAACACCTGAGGAAATTCGCGTACAACTGGAATATCCTCTATTCTCTTCTCTTTCGTCGATGCATCTATAACTAATGCCAGAATAGCAGTGTGCCCCTTTCATAAACATTTTTGTGCCTTCAAGAAAGAGATGATGCCAACCACAGCACCACTCTTGTCGCCCTGAACTTCGAGAGGTTCTTGACCAGAACGGGGAATACAATCAATCTTGCTCTTTGCATAGGATCTCCGTTTGCTGTTGGGATAACCAATCCATCCCAATGACGATGTCGAAACTACCCAAGACTAGGGAATGAGGTTGATGGAGAGTGTCTGACCAACTAAGACGAGGTTACAACCCTTGACTACCAGAAGATTGCTGACCAGTGCTCTGATAGTCATCAATCTTTCGCTGCCGTGCCTGAGACTGAACTGAAGTTGAACCCTTGCTGTAGGTTCCGTCCCACCTTCTCTTGTTGTCACTGGGAATAGCAGAAGTAGTAGTAGTAGCACCAATGCGTTTAGGCAGCTTGTTCTATTCCACTGCCTGATCTGTGAGGCGATGAGCAAGATGAGTAACATCCTGGATAGTAGCAAGGTTGGCCGATGTCACATAACTTTGAATCTCCGAGGCTAGACCCTTGAGGTACAATTCGATACGCTTGATCGGAGGGTCCACCATGGTTGGACACAAGATGGCCAGTTCGTTCGACCGTTTCGTATAAGCTTCAATCTCTGACCCCGTCATCTTCAAATGATAAAGCTCCACTTCCAACTTGTGGATGTCATCGCGGTGTGCAGTATTCTCGTTTGATCAGTTCCTTGAAATCTTCCCAAGGTGTGGCGTTAGCAGTTGCCAACCCTAGGATCTGTACTTGCGCGTTCCACCAAGTTAGCGCTATTCCTTCGAGAGTGCCAGTGGCGTACTTCACCCGGCGAGCCTCAGGGCATTCACACATTTCGAATACTGACTCGAGCTTCTCAAACCAATGGAGTAGTCCCACTGCTCCTTCCGTGCCACTGATCGTGCTTGGTCGACAGTCCATGAAGTTCTTGAATGTGCAGACAGGTTGCTGTGCGTTCTGACCCGTTGCGCGAGAAAGATAGGTCAAGGTTAAGTGTGACAACTTGAACTTTAGACTTACTTCGTGTAACGTTACGTGCTTATGTGAGCTAAATTATGTGATTTAATGAATGATGTGTTACGTGTGTTGTGTATATATCATATGTATGTATGTTAATGGCCGGATCGCACAACACCACTCGACCGCACAAGCCCATTTGGGCTATACTTTGTATTTGGACCAATGGGCGGCCCATTGAGGGTTCGGCCCATCCTCTACTCGTATACACATAGGGTAGGGCAACTACTTCTCACTTTTACAAAACACAATACACACACTTAAACCCTAGATCTCCCTCTCGTTTGTTTGGAACCCGACGGCAACAACACCTTTACTATCGAAGATATCTCCTGATTTGGATTAATCCTTGTTCACTCTCTTCATCGGTTAGTATGTTGTTTGTGTTCTCGAATTGATGATGTTATGATTTCACGTTTGGTTTTAGCCGATTAGAGTTGATTGCATGAATTGTTTACGTGTTGTGTAATATGATCGGATTGAGCGTATGTTTGTCAATCGGTTGCTATGTGATGATCTTGTTAGTGATTAGGGTTCTTATTAGTGTTATTATCATATGTTGTGCAAGAAAATCATGATGAGGTAATAAGTAATCGGCTGCCATGTTCTGTTTACAGATCGTTTATATGATGATTTAAGATCGGATATATGTTAACAATTCAGGATTCATGCTAATATGTTTTAGGGGTTTGATGTTTGTTCATGTTGAATCGAATTAGGGTTCTTAGGAAATCGGATGATAACTATCTTGTTCGATCAAGTGTATGTAACTGATTAGTTGGAATATTGTTGATTGATTTTGTTAACTTGTTTGGTAAACTTGGAAACATGGATAATTGTTACTGATTGCATAATATTCGGAAATTTAACACAATCACACAAGTTGGTCGCACAAGAAACAAGTCACAAGAGACTTGATCCGATCACACAAGTGCATGTCGCACAAGAGATCCTCAGTCGCACAATAACTGTGGGATCGCACAAGCTATCGGGTTGTTAACAGTTGGGCCGAACAAGCCCAAATCCAATCGCACAACCCACTGGAATCGCACAAGGCCTAAGATTAGTTACTGGGCCGTAGTCTTGGGCTGGGTAATGAAGCTGGACCGCACATGCTGTATGCTTGCTTAAACTGTTTGGGCCGGATGGTAATTTGGGTTGGGCTCATCCGATCGTACAAGACCAGTCGGATCGCACAAGGCTTTTATGGGCCGAGTAGGTTATGTTTTGGAATTCTCTTCTGTTGGGCTTAAGTATAGTTGGGCCGGGTTAGTGACCAATCGCACAATCCATTGCGGATCGCACAAGCCTTTGCAGATCGCACAAGGGGTTGGGCCGATTGTTAATGAGCCCAATTGTTTAGTCACACCTGTTTGAATATGTTAAACACCTGATTAACTGGATAATGCTGCCATGATCTCTACGTGTTTAAAAACGTGTTACTTGTGTGAAACCTACGTGCATTACTTGAGTCAAAACCTGACTTGTGTGGTAACCCTGTTAGGACGTGGTTGACCACTGTTAGTTCAAGAACCCTCTCCTTTTTGTGTATCTGCCGAGCAAACCCAAGGTGAGTTCACACAGCCAAGGCATGGGATTCCCGGGTTGGGAATTGGGTTGGAATGTTCGATATGGAATGACTACTCGTACTTACGCAATCACTAGACTGTAGACCATCGTCCTCAGGATAGCCAGGACACTTACGTAAAACCTACGTAAACTAGTATCTACCATTGTCTCCCGGGTCGGGAGGACACTTACGTAAATCCTGCGTAACCTAATACCCACTACTGTCTTCCGGGTCGGAAGGACACTTACGTAAATCCTACGTAAACCCCACGCGTACCACTGTCCTCGGGGAAGGGCACTCACGTAAATCCTGCGTGACCTTGTACGTATTCCTGTTCTCGGATTAAGAAGAACACATGGTTGCAAATAGTCTAGTAAGTACCATAATGGGAAGACCCCATTATAAAGGATAAATGTGAGAATCCCTCACCAGTAGTATATACTTGTATGGGAAGCCCCCACTAGATGAACTTACGCATTACTGTTATGAACTTACTTTCTGTGAACTCGCTCAACTAGTTGTTGATTATCTGCTGCATGCCTTGCAGGACCTTAGGTACATTATGGAGCTTGCACAAGGAGGAGCGGGTCGTTGTGGGCAAATGGATCGTGATTACTTATGTCATTTCATACATTAATACTTATGTTGGGTTTTACATTAATGCTTCCGCTACACTTAATTATGTTGGTTTGATAAACACCTTTCGTATTGATGGATAACTTTTACTATATATGTACATGTTCAATATGATTGGTGGCTTGATCCTGGTCATGTCACGCCTCCAAGCGGTGGTACTCCGTGTGTGGATTTTGGGGGTGTGACAGATTGGTATCAGAGCCATTGGTTATAGAGAACTTGGTTTTAATATGGGGAAAACGTTTTTATTAAAACCAGACTATAACCAGAACAGTGCTCTCAACGATCCACAACGACGCTTCGCTCCACGTGCAAGACTCGATATCCTAGGTAGTAAGGTTTATGTTTATTACCTGCTTACTAGAACTGCTTAGAACTTTGTTTAGAACTTTGCTCGCATTACGCTTAGATACACATGACTTTATTACATGAGAATACCTACTTGCTTACGCTTTTCTGTCATCGCCCTATTCGCGAACCACTCTCACTTACATTACTTTTACAATGAAGATCATGTCTGGACGAATTAACATGACTCAAGCCCAGCTAGAGGCTCTCGTTCAAGCTCAAGTTGCTGCGGCACTTGCAGCTGCTCAAGCAGGTAGTATATCCTGTAGTCATGACTTACACTAGGATCTTTAGATCCTACACTCCTAAACTAGCCCTTGTATTTAAACTTTGCCCTATTCGTACACAATAGGTCAACCAGCGCAGCAGCAAGTTTGCACCTTTAAGAACTTCATGGATTGTCGTCCAAGTACCTTCAGCGGCACAGAGGGGGCAGTGGGACTCCTCCACTGGTTTGAGAAGCTGGAGTCAGTGTTCGAGATGTGTGAATGCCCTGAGGCTCGCAGGGTGAAATACGCCACTGGCACGCTAGAAGGAATAGCACTAACTTGGTGGAACGCCCAAGTTCAGATCTTAGGGTTGGCAGCTGCTAACGCCACACCCTGGAACGAATTCAAAGAACTTATCAAGCGTGAGTACTGCACCAGGGATGATATCCACAAGTTGGAGAATGAGTTTTATCACTTGAAGATGACGGGGTCAGAGATAGAAGCTTACACGAAGCGATCGAACGAACTGGATATTTTGTGTCCTACCATGGTAGACCCTCCGATCAAGCGCATCGAGTTGTACCTCAAGGGTCTAGCCTCAGAAATTCAGAGCCATGTTACATCGGCTAACCTCGACAATATCCAAGACATCCAGCGTCTTGCTCATCGCCTCACGGATCAAGCGGTGGAACAAAACGAGTTGCCCAAACGCATCAGTGCTACCACTTCAGCCGCTACTCCAACTACACTCAGTGACAACAAAAGAAAGTGGGATGGGGATTCTAGCAAAGGTTCAGCATCCGTTCAGTCTCAAGCTCAGCAACAGAAGACTGACCACTACCAGAGTCCTGGTCAGCAATCCTCTGGTGGTCATAGACAGAGAAGGTATCAAGGGTTTCACCCCAAATGTCACAACTGCAACAGGCATCACAGCGGCCAGTGCAACAACGGTCGTTGTCAAAGATGTCTCAAGATGGGTCACGAGGCCAAAGACTGTAGGAGCCCACGGCCTGCAAATCAGAACTAGCAACCGCAACAACCAGCTCCACAGAACCCACAGCAGCAGCAGCAGCCACAGCGTGGAAACCGGGGATGTTTCCAGTGTGGGGCTGAAGGTTATTTCAAACGCGACTGTCCTCAACTGAACCAGAACCAGAATCGCAACAACAATAACCAAGGCAACGGGCACAACAACGGGGGAAACAACAACAATGGCAACGAGGCAAGGGGTCGAGCTTTCGTGTTAGGACGAGGAGACGCAATGAACGATCCCAATGTGGTTATGGGTAAGTTTCTCCTTGACGATATTTATGTTACTGTTTTATTTGATTCGGGTGTGGATGCAAGTTATATTTCTGTGAAAGCCAGTAAACTGTTAAAACGTACATCAACACCCCTAAACACCAAACACGTCGTAGAACTAGCTAATGGTAAAAGTTTAGAAGCCACGCAGATAGTCAGGGGTTGTAGTATCGTCTTAGCCGGTCAAGTTTTCTCCATCGACCTTATTCCCATAGTCTTGGGAAGCTTCGACATCGTCATAGGGATGGATTGGTTATCCCAACATCAGGCAGAGATCTTATGCAGTGAGAAGATCATTCGTATTCCACGTTCTGGTCAAGAACCTCTCGAAGTCCAGGGCGACAAGAGTGGTGCTGTGGTTGGCACCATCTCTTTCTTGAAGGCTCAGAAGTGTCTGCGGAAGGGTCACACCGCAATCTTGGCACTCGTTTCAGATGCATCAGTGAAGGAAAAGAAACTGGAGGATATTCCAGTTGTACGCGACTACCCTCAGGTGTTTCCTGGAGATTTACCTGGCTTACCGCCTCATCGTCAGGTCGAATTTCAAATCGAGCTCGCTCCAGGAGCAGCACCCATAGCTCGCGCACCATACCGTCTAGCTCCATCAGAATTGGAAGAACTGTCAAAGCAGCTACAAGAGCTCTTGGAAAAGGGCTTCATTCGTCCAAGCTCTTCGCCTTGGGGAGCTCCAGTACTTTTCGTGAAAAAGAAGGATGGTACCTTCAGGATGTGTATAGACTACAGGGAACTGAACAAGGTGACGGTGAAGAACCGTTATCCTCTTCCATGCATAGACGACTTATTCGACCAGTTGCAAGGGTCGTGTTACTATTCCAAGATAGACTTGAGGTCTGGTTATCATCAGCTGAGAGTCCGGGAGGAGGACGTCTCCAAAACTGCATTCAGAACTCGCTACGGTCACTACGAGTTTCTTGTCATGCCGTTCGGGTTAACGAACGCACCTGCCGTATTTATGGACCTTATGAATAGGGTGTGCAAACCCTATCTTGACAAGTTCGTCATTGTCTTCATCGACGACATTCTGATCTACTCCAAGAGTCAGGAGGAACACGAGCAGCACCTACGCCTTATTTTGGAACTCCTACGGAAGGAACAGCTATACGCTAAATTTTCGAAATGTGACTTCTGGCTTCGTGAAGTCCACTTTCTAGGCCACGTAGTAAACAAGGATGGGATTCATGTCGATCCATCCAAAGTAGATTCGATCAGAAACTGGCCTGCACCACGTACGCCAACGGAAATACGCCAATTCTTGGGTTTGGCGGGTTACTACAGACGGTTTATTAAAGACTTTTCAAAGATTGCTCAGCCGCTTACGCTACTGACACAGAAGGGTGTCACCTACCGTTGGGGAGATCCTCAGGAAACTGCTTTTCAGCACCTAAAGGATAGACTTTGCAGTGCACCTATCCTCTCTTTGCCAGAGGGCACAGATGACTTCGTGGTTTATTGTGACGCATCCATCCAGAGTCTTGGATGTGTGTTGATGCAGCGCGACAAGGTTATTGCTTACGCTTCACGCCAACTTAAGATTCACGAATGGAACTACACGACGCACGATTTAGAGCTGGGAGCTGTTGTTTTCGCGCTTAAGATATGGCGACACTACCTGTACGGTACCAGGTGCACGATTTACACCGATCACAGGAGTCTCGAGCATATCCTTAAGCAAAAGGATTTGAACATGCGTCAACGAAGATGGGTTGAACTACTTAACGACTACGAATGCGCCATCAAGTATCATCCAGGCAAAGCCAACGTTGTGGCTGATGCCCTCAGTCGGAAAGACACTCTATCACGGCGCGTGCGAGCGCTACAGCTTACGATTCAGTCTAGCCTTCCTACACAGATACGAGATGCTCAGGTAGAAGCATTGAAACCCGAAAATGTCAAAGCTGAAGCCTTACGCGGCTCACGGCAGCAAATGGAACAGAAGGCAGACGGCGCCTACTATGTAACGGGGCGTATTTGGGTCCCACTTTATGGCGGTCTACGCAAACTTGTGATGGACGAAGCTCACAAGTCTCGTTACTCGGTACATCCAGGGTCAGACAAAATGTACCACGACATCAGAACTACTTATTGGTGGCTTAGCATGAAGGCCCACATCGCTACGTACGTTGGAAAATGCTTGACCTGTGCGAGAGTCAAGGTTGAATATCAGAAACCAGCTGGTCTACTTCAGCAACCCACGATACCGCAATGGAAATGGGAAGAAATTTCCATGGATTTCGTTACAGGCCTACCTAGATCCCAGCGTGGGAATGACACCATATGGGTGATCGTGGATCGACTCACCAAGTCTGCACACTTCCTAGCTATAAAGGAAACGGATAAGTTCTCCACTCTCGCAGACATCTACCTTAAAGAAGTTGTTTCGAGGCACGGAGTGCCCACCTCCATCATTTCGGATCGGGATGCACGATTCACATCAGAACTATGGCAAGCGATGCACAAATCATTCGGCTCACGGTTAGACATGAGCACAGCATATCATCCTCAGACGGATGGGCAGTCTGAGCGAACGATCCAAACTCTTGAAGACATGCTTCGGGCATGCGTTATTGATTTCGGCAACGGCTGGGAAAAGCATCTCCCTTTGGTGGAGTTTTCATATAATAACAGTTATCACACCAGCATCCAAGCCGCTCCATTTGAGGCATTGTACGGACGTAAATGCCGGTCACCTCTCTGTTGGGCAGAGGTGGGGGATAGTCAGATTACGGGTCCAGAGATTGTAGTGGACGCCATAGAAAAGATAGCACAGATACGACAACGCATGGCGGCAGCACGCGACCGTCAGAAAGCCTACGCGGACAAGCGTAGAAAGCCATTGGAATTTCAGGTCGGGGACCGGGTTTTACTTAAAGTCTCACCCTGGAAGGGTGTGGTTCGTTTTGGCAAACGGGGCAAACTAAATCCGCGGTATGTCGGACCGTTCGAGATCATTGAGAAAATAGGCAAAGTGGCCTACAAGTTAAATCTACCAGCTGAACTCGGTGCAGTTCACAATGTCTTTCACATGTCGAATCTGAAGAAGTGCCTGTCAGATGAGACCCTTATCGTTCCTTTTAAGGAACTCACTATCGATGAGCGGTTGCAGTTCGTCGAGGAGCCAGTTGAAATCACGGACCGGGATGTGAAGGTCCTCAAAAACAAGAGAATCCCTCTTGTTCGAGTTCGTTGGAACTCCAAACGTGGCCCAGAGTACACCTGGGAACGCGAAGACAGGATGACAGAAAAGTACCCCCAGTTATTCGGAACCAATGCAACCACTACTGAGGCTGAAGCTACTACTTCGGAATTTCGGGACGAAATTCCAGATCAACGGGGGGAGGATGTGACACCCTAGGAAAACCAGTGAACGATACAATTTACCTAGCTTCCTCAGTGAGTGCGTACCAAATTTCGGGACGAAATTTCTTTTTAGTTGGGGATAATGTGACAACTTGAACTTTAGACTTACTTCGTGTAACGTTACGTGCTTATGTGAGCTAAATTATGTGATTTAATGAATAATGTGTTACGTGTGTTGTGTATATATCATATGTATGTATGTTAATGGCCGGATCGCACAACACCACTCGACCGCACAAGCCCATTTGGGCTATACTTTGTATTTGGACCAATGGGCGGCCCATTGAGGGTTCGGCCCATCCTCTACTCGTATACACTTAGGGTAGGGCAACTACTTCTCACTTTTACAAAACACAATACACACACTCAAACCCTAGATCTCCCTCTCGTTTGTTTGGAACCCGACGACAACAACACCTTTACTATCGAAGATATCTCCTGATTTGGATTAATCCTTGTTCACTCTCTTCATCGGTTAGTATGTTGTTTGTGTTCTCGAATTGATGATGTTATGATTTCACGTTTGGTTTTAGCCGATTAGAGTTGATTGCATGAATTGTTTACGTGTTGTGTAATATGATCGGATTGAGCGTATGTTTGTCAATCGGTTGCTATGTGATGATCTTGTTAGTTATTAGGGTTCTTATTAGTGTTATTATCATATGTTGTGCAAGAAAATCATGATGAGGTAATAAGTAATCGGCTGCCATGTTCTGTTTACAGATCGTTTATATGATGATTTAAGATCGGATATATGTTAACAATTCAGTATTCATGCTAATATGTTTTAGGGGTTTGATGTTTGTTCATGTTGAATCGAATTAGGGTTCTTAGGAAATCGGATGATAACTATCTTGTTCGATCAAGTGTATGTAACTGATTAGTTGGAATATTGTTGATTGATTTTGTTAACTTGTTTGGTAAACTTGGAAACATGGATAATTGTAACTGATTGCATAATATTCGGAAATTTAACACAATCACACAAGTTGGTCGCACAAGAAACAAGTCACAAGAGACTTGATCCGATCACACAAGTGCATGTCGCACAAGAGATCCTCAGTCGCACAATAACTGTGGGATCGCACAAGCTATCGGGTTGTTAACAGTTGGGCCGAACAAGCCCAAATCCAGTCGCACAACCCACTGGAATTGCACAAGGCCTAAGATTAGTTACTGGGCCGTAGTCTTGGGCTGGGTAATGAAGCTGGACCGCACATGCTGTATGCTTGCTTAAACTGTTTGGGCCGGATGGTAATTTGGGTTGGGCTCATCCGATCGTACAAGACCAGTCGGATCGCACAAGGCTTTTATGGGCCGAGTAGGTTATGTTTTGGAATTCTCTTCTGTTGGGCTTAAGTTTAGTTGGGCCGGGTTAGTGACCAATCGCACAACCCATTGTGGATCGCACAAGCCTTTGCAGATCGCACAAGGGGTTGGGCCGATTGTTAATGAGCCCAATTGTTTAGTCACACCTGTTTGCATATGTTAAACACCTGATTAACTGGATAATGCTGCCATGATCTCTACGTGTTTGAAAACGTGTTACTTGTGTGAAACCTACGTGCATTACTTGAGTCAAAACCTGACTTGTGTGGTAACCCTGTTAGGACGTGGTTGACCACTGTTAGTTCAAGAACCCTCTCCTTTTTGTGTATCTGCCGAGCAAACCCAAGGTGAGTTCACACAGCCAAGGCATGGGATTCCCGGGTTGGGAATTGGGTTGGAATGTTCGATATGGAATGACTACTCGTACTTACGCAATCACTAGACTGTAGACCATCGTCCTCAGGATAGTCAGGACACTTACGTAAAACCTACGTAAACTAGTATCTACCATTGTCTCCCGGGTCGGGAGGACACTTACGTAAATCCTGCGTAACCTAATACCCACTACTGTCTTCCGGGTCGGAAGGACACTTACGTAAATCCTACGTAAACCCCATGCGTACCACTGTCCTCGGGGAAGGGCACTCACGTAAATCCTGCGTGACCTTGTACGTATTCCTGTTCTCGGATTAAGAAGAACACATGGTTGCAAATAGTCTAGTAAGTACCATAATGGGAAGCCCCCATTATAAAGGATAAATGTGAGAATCCCTCACCAGTAGTATATACTTGTATGGGAAGCCCCCACTAGATGAACTTACGCATTACTGTTATGAACTTACTTTCTGTGAACTCGCTCAACTAGTTGTTGATTATCTGCTGCATGCCTTGCAGGACCTTAGGTACATTATGGAGCTTGCACAAGGAGGAGCGGGTCGTTGTGGGCAAATGGATCGTGATTACTTATGTCATTTCATACATTAATACTTATGTTGGGTTTTACATTAATGCTTCCGCTACACTTAATTATGTTGGTTTGATAAACACCTTTCGTATTGATGGATAACTTTTACTATATATGTACATGTTCAATATGATTGGTGGCTTGATCCTGGTCATGTCACGCCTCCAAGCGGTGGTACTCCGTGTGTGGATTTTGGGGGTGTGACATTAAGCGCGAGAGTTGGGTCACGAGAGTAGGATCTAACATCCTAGGATAGGTCTGGAATAGAAGGTTATACCTCCTGCTTGTGTGGCTGCAAACGCCGCAGCAACTTGTTCGTTAATGAGAGCCGTCAACTGGGCTTGAGTCATGTTAACACAGATCGAGCAGTAAAGGTAGCATAAGTATGAATGGTTCGCGAGTAGTGCGATGACAGAAAAGTGTAAGCAAGTAGGTGTTCTCAAGCAATAACAAGTAATGAGCAGTGTAATCTAAGCATACTACGAGCAAAATTCTATGCAATTCTAGCATGTAGGCAATAACCATAAACCTTATTACCTAGGATGTTGAGTCTTGCACGTGGAGCGAAGCATCGTTGTGGATCGTTGAGAGCACTGTTCTGGTTATAGTCCGGTTTTAATAAAAACATTTTCCCATATTAAAACCAAGTTCTCTATAACCAATGGCTCTGATACCAATCTGTCACACCCCCAAAATCCACATGCGGAGTATCACCGCTTGGGAGCGTGACTGACCAGGATCAAGCCACCAATCATATAGAACATTATATAAAGCAAAAGTAATTGCAATCAAACCAAACCAAATCCATATGAAAGGTGTTCCAAAACATAAATATGTTATCACTGTTTAGCGGAAGCGTATAAATAAAACCCAACATAAATAAGTATATAATGTCATAAAGTGTTTAACAAACAATCACGATCCAAGCCCACAACGACCAGCTCCTCCCTGTGCAAGCTCCATGTATCTAACGACCTGCAAGGCATGTAACAGCGGATCAACAACTAGTTGAGCGAGTTCACAGAAAGTAAATGCGTAATAGTAAGTTCGTTTGTGACATGTGGCTCTACTGGGCCGAGAGTACGTTCTATTGGTGGGGGCTTCCCATGTTTATAACCACTAGACTATTCGTAACCATAAGTGTTCTACATATCCCGAGAACAGTAATACGTACAAGTTTACGTAGGTTTTACGTAAGTATCCTTCACAACCGAGGATAGGGGTACGCGGGGGTTTACGTAGGTTTTACGTAAGTGCCTGACACAACCGAGGCAGTAGTGAGTATAAGTTTACGTAGGTTTTACGTGAGTGTCCTTCGCAACCTGAGGACAATGAATAGCACAAGTATACGTAGGTTTTACGTATGTGTCCTGCACAACCGAGGACGATGGTATGGTAGTCTAGTAACAGTGTATGTACGAATCTATTCAATCTCCTTCCTTCAATCCCATTCCCAATCCCTGGGAATCCCATGCCTTAGTAAGAGTGTGAACTCACCTTGGTTTGCTTGGTATAATTAATTACTCGTATAACAAAAGTGATCAACCAAATCCTATGATAGTTACCAAAGACAGTTAGCTTATATGTACGTAAATCACATAGTTCACATTTACCACACAAGTGTCGTACACATAGCGCACATAAAGTTGTACAAATCGTAACTCGAAATCATGCGTCACACTGATCATAGCACCCTTTGTAACAATCATTATCTGATACACGTTAAGATATTTAGACCATATCGCGTATTCCCTTAACACTAAACTGTTTGGTTACCATGTACTACCTCATCTCATAAATAAGAGTTCTCATCACTATTCCAAACTATCAATAACAGTTAGCATTTCAAGCAAACACCTCATGTATTCAACGGATTTGTAAATCAAAAAAGTTATCACTCCACGCACATTATTTGTTTGGGTCGCATACAATTTGTATCGCACGCATACAAGGCTACACCATTTTGGCAGCCCACTACGCTACCCATGGCAATGTGCAGCCCAATCGATGTTAGGCTCAACACAATCATGCGGCCCAGCCCCTTCCCTTTTTGTGCGACCCGATTCTTGTCCAATGCCCAATATATTTGATGAGTTTCTGGTTTCTATGCGGCCCAATTAGAAATTGATTAAAACCAAAGTTGCCGCCCATTACTCAATTGAGACATCATTTAGTTGTTGCCATTACTTAATTCGGCCCATGTGTTGATTTTTGAAAGGTCCAGTAGTCGTGTGAATTAGTGGGTTTGGGTCAGAATATTATTCTTGGTTAACCAATTTGTTGGTTCATCTCATTTAAGTAATCCAATTTATTTAGCAAACACATGGAAACAACCTAACAATCATTCATCACATATGCATATCACATATCCCCACCTCACAACAAGGCAACAATACATCATTCAATTCATATAACATTAATATCCTAGACAAGTTCTGACAATACTATTAGGGTGTGCACATGTTTGATTAGATCAAGAATCCAAAATGCACATGGCCGCTAATTTCTTATGCACTGTTATCCACCATTAACAAACCATTTACCTTAAAATCCATTGGACCCCTAATTGCATTGCCCTATGTATGATAATATCATGATATCATATTACTCATGCAAATAATTATAACACACATCACATTCTGCATGCGCATGAATCATGACGACAATCACATATCAAAGCCACTAAGTATGACAAAAGGATTTAAATTGCAATATAGTGGAATTACACTAACCCGACAATGAATCTAGGCGACCAAGATGATATCTCACGAGGGGGGGGGGTCTTGATCCTGCCGTCGCACAATGGATGTGAGGGTAGGGTTTATTCTACTTTTAATTCCTATCTACGCAACATATACTTATATGGATAAGAGGTTTGGGCCGGTTGCTTAAGATAGCCAAAACAATGTGTTGGGCCGGTTATGGCTGCTAATCCAAACTATGGATTGGGCCGGTATCATACACGATGCGGAACATTTTTGGGTCCGGGTCTAGAAGCTTATTCATTGGGCCAAGTTCAATCCAATATGCTCACGGGCTTTTGCTCAAACAAACATACACACTTATAAGGCACACCATATAAAACATATCAATCACAATACGATTTAACATATTAAAACGTGTACATTTGTGAAATAAACAAGTCGTGTAAACAAACAATTTAAACAATTAATGTGCAATTAATGCGAAGATGGAAATCTTGGAAACTCGAGTTGTCACAGCGTCACGGCGGCGCCACCACCGGCGGCGGTGGTTCGGCGGCTGATTTCCGGCGAGACACCCCCCTTTTCTCGGTTCCCCTTTCCGACAACACCCACCACACCCCTGAAACACCCCTCTTTTCTGTTCGATCTGTCCAATCGGACCACCACCACCATCGTTGGGTGGTGGTGATGAGCGATAGCTGGTTCCAGAGGGCAAAGAGAGAGAGAGAGAGACGAGATAGAGAGAGAGAGAGAGGCCGAAGAGAGGGAGAGAGCGGCGGAGACAAAGCAGCATCGCCACTCACGGCGGCGGCAGTAGCGTTAACGGTGGTGCTTTGGCTCGATGACAGGAGCTCCGGTTCGAGGTATGTTCGGTTCAAAGTTCAAGGTTATTTTTGGTTCAAGGTTTGATTTTTGATTCTGGCTTGGGTCTCAGTTCGGGTTACACAGGAAGCAGGCGAGTCAGCCGGGGCAGTCGAGTTAACTCGGTTAAACCGAGTTAACTCGACTCAGGTCCGGGTCAACTTAGTTCGGGTGTGGTCAAACCGGTCAGACCGTCAGCGGATGAGTTCGGTTCAGGTTTTGGTTCGGTCAACGGGTCAGCAGCTCAGTCAAACGGCTCGGTTCGGTTTGACTCGGTCAAACCGAGTCAACTCAGTAGTCGGGTCAATGGTTCAGGTAAGCAGTTTGGTTCAAGCCAGCCAGTCGGGTCAGATTATGAAGCGGTTCGAGTCGATTCTGTCGGAACGAGTCAACTCGATCAAGCCTGGTCAACTCAGCGTGTCAACTCGGTCAACCTGGTTGACTCGGTCAACTCAGCTTTTCGATACGAGATTTTGGTAAAGTCTTGGCGCGATAATTAGTTATGCTATTTTTATATATTATTTTTATCTTACGTGATAACGAGCTCGAACCGACATAATTATAGTTTACGTTTTTGTTTTGCCATTTTTACGAAAATTATTTATGTTGATGATTGAATATCGATTGATTTTTGAAAAATAACGACAACTGTGTTGTCGGGAGCGTCCAAAAACAGAGAAAACTCTGCCCGTTTTTTGAGGAAATCCTTTAAAACTAACGCGTTTCATTAAAAGACGCAACTTATTGTATTCGAGAAACTTTAATGAACACAAATGAATAATTATTTACAAACGAAAACAACTCGCAACATCACAAAAAAACGACGATTCGGATATTATACTTTTGGCAAATCTTTTATAAAAATAAAAGGCGATATAATATTTTCAGTTCTCTTATTATTCTCGACAATTCTTTCGAGTATCTAACACTATGAATTCTTTTCTAAAATAAATATAATTTATATAATGATTTCAAATATCAAACGACGTGGTTTCGTTTCATAAAATAAAGTAGTTATATAATTATTCATTTCAAGTATCGAACAACACGATTTCGTCTTATAAAATAAATATAGTATGTATATTTATTTCAAATATCACACGACTCGAATTCGTTTTATAAAAATAAATATAGTTATATATATTATTTCAAGTACCCAACGACACGACAATTGTCTTACTAAATAAATATTGTTTATATATTTATTTGAATCATTAAACGACAAGCATTCCTTTTATAAAAATAAATACAGCTTATATATTTATTTTAAAGTTCGCACATCGCGAATCCTTTTATAAAATAGATATAGATTATCTATTTATTTCAGACTTCAAATAAACGATTCTTTTACTAAATAAATATAACTTTTTATATTTATTTTAAATGCCTAAACGGCATCTGCATATATTTTGACAAAGATCATACGAAACGCGATATATAATACGAGTTTGTTATATGATATTTTCATATAAATATTCTTTTTATACACGTACGACTTCTCGGGACGACAAGCGATTTCAACGATATATTTATATATTTTTGTATATAAATATTTATTTATTTTTAAATCTCTCGAGAATCAAGTCTTTTCAAGACTTATTGATTATTATCGACAATAAATGATACTTATCAAATATGACTTAATCATTTCCGATAAGTTAACTACTTAACCGTCGAATCATTCGGTCAACGATTCGGTAGAGCTCAATGACACGTAGTTTAGTTACTGCCCCTATTTAGAAACTTATAAGATATTCCGTGTCAGGAATATTGTATAATGCACGCTAGCAAGTCAAATCTTGGAAACGACATCACGAAGTCGTAATTAGCTAGCTTCATACAAAGCAATTCAGGTGAGTTCATAACCCCCACTTTTTACTGTTTTACATTTTTGTAAATGTTTTCGGGGTGGAAAGACATGCATGATTTTCAGAAACATACAAAGTTTCGATAAATAAAGACTGTATATTTTTAGACAAAGCACGTTTTGCAAGAACATACAAAGTTTTGAACAAACGCAAAACTCGTATTTCTAAATCATATTACGAATGGATTTCGAGGAACTCAAATGATTTACGAAAGGTTTATACTAAACATACCGGTTTTTACAAAACAAATGCTATTTTCGAAATGTGACTGATTTTCATAACTAGGGACGGGTCGTCTGGGGATAATAAATAGCGACTAGGGAGTTGGCCTTACAGGCTGGGAGGTTCAGCCTTAGAGGCTGGGGAGGTTCAGCCTTAGAGGCTGGGGAGGTTCAGCCTTAGAGGCTAGGATAAAATACATGATACAATTATTTCAGACATTTTATACATGGTATGGTTAGCGTAGGGAGGGTTTTTACTACTTAGATCATGTGAGTGGGTAGGTGGTACTTAAGGCCATTAAACCTCGTTGTAGGACCGAGGGACATGAGTGATAGATCTATTCGGGTGTAGCGAGCCCCACTCCTGAGTCCGACGAGTGGACCATGAGGTGACTATGTGCCCGACGCACAAATCTGCTAGGTTTGAGTCTTCCTGCATCACTTCACACATATCAATGGCTTTGCAAACCATTGGTGATCTCTTTTTCCTTACTGCTACATACCAGGGACATACATACTTACAGAAATACCTGATTTTTTACAAATTACATACCATATTTCATATAAATTCAAAGCATAGGATTATGCGGGCATGGAGTCAAAGTCAGGGTGGGCATTGACAGTTATACGAACATTACAAATACGAGAGTTTACAAATACATGGTTTTACGAACATAATGCGTTAGAAATACAAAATTTCCATGTAACTTGACAAGAAAATGATTTCTAAATTCGTTTTCTCAATATTATTTCACAAACCGGTTATCCAAAAGATTTATTTCAAGTCTTTTACAAACAAACTATGAACTCGCTCAACTTTATGTTGACTTTTTCGCATGTTTCTTTCTCAGGTTGCATTTCAAAGATAAGGCACTGTTGGAATAGGAGAGCCATTGGGGATTCGAGTACCTAGTGGGCGTTCATTTTCTAGAAGTCTTAGCTTTATTTGCTTCCGCTGTGCAATGAAGATACCAGTCCAGTTACGCCAGCTCTGATAATTTCGGGGTGTGACATTGATCCTTGATTTAAAGTTATTCACCGATTACAAGTTAAAATTTGAATTATAAAGGTCTGAAACTGTGAATAAAGCCGTTTTCTGATGAAATTTGTTGTCGCATGGTCACGCCGTTCAAAACGGCATGGCAGTGATGGTCAGAAATCGAGGTCAGGTTGCCGATCCAGAACTGCGATGCCGAGTCGCATGGTAGTGCCAAATCGGCATGGCAGTGCGACATGATTTTCCGGAAAACAAGCCAATGACCGATCAGGGATTGGCAAGGTAGTGCGGCCAGTAGCACGACCATGCGACTGCTGTTCCGATGGAAGTAATGAAAATTTTATTTTCTGCTCTTATTTTGTTGTATTCCTGTATGCAGATGAACCACAGATTCCTCCTGTTCAGCGAAAACAAAACGAAAGAACGTCCCTGTATTGCCAGATTAAAAGCATTATGGAATGGAAGGGGACAAATTGGTGAACCGAGAAGGATCAACAGGGACACTTTAACAACCCTAAACCAAGAAGAGAGGCTATCCGACATGATGTCACATCCGATGTCAAGGTTGTTCAACATTGCACGACCCGTTTATCTTGAGCTTACCTTGGAATTTTTCACTTCCTACACTTATGAAAAACCAAGAAGCGAAAATCCAGACTTTAAAAACAGGGAGACGATACAGTTCAGGTTTAGAAGAAAGTGGCATAAGTGATCAGTTGCAGGGCTTGGGAGAAGATTGGGCATATACTCAGCTGAAGACATTGATTCAGAACTTTTCACTGATATCTACAAGTTTGATAATGAGCAGCAACGGGCTAACTTTTGGGCACAAGTGGCAGTTGGACCACCCTATGAAGCTAGAAAGCTAAAGCTTTACGACTACGAGACCCGCTACTTAGGGTTATTCATCAGGTCATGAGTCACACCATCTGTGGACGCATGGACAGTGCAGGAAACTGTCCCTCTCCAGATCTTCTTTTCTTATATTCCATAGTGACTGGAGTGCACATCAACCTCGCAGCTAGAATGGCAGAATTTTTCGTGAACAGCGCGGGGAGAACTACAAGCAGTGAAATCCATGGTGGAGAATATGTGACTCAGTTGGCATATAATTTGGGTATTATGACGGATGATGTAGTCAGTGGTCTCACGATGGTTCATGCAGGAGGAGACGTAGATATGAGATCTTTGAGAGCGATGGGTTTGGTTATGGATATGGACAATGGCCCGAGACTGAGGGGTCTAAATGGGGAGATATTGGAGCCGATACCCCCACAGGACAAAGACGTTAACATGGTGGAGCATCAGGTCCTAGAGCCACCACCTCACGACCAGCCACCACATGATCAGCCAGAGCACGAACCACACCAGCATCAGCATCAATATCAGCCAAACTAGCCTCCAGGTATACCTTCCTACCCTGAATTGTACCAGCAGTTCCAGCATATGAAGATCTCTCAAGACACTATGAGAGACGACCAGGAGGCTATGCGAGCAACTCAAGACGCTATGAGAGCCGACCAGTTAGCTATTCGGGCAACCCAAAACACGATGCGTGAGGAAATGTATGCAGGTTTTTCCTACATCTTCGGAGGGCAACATAACGTATACCTAAGCCATTTCGGCAACCCTCCACAGTTTCCATTTGGAGACACAGGTAACTATGGGGCAGGTTCATCTGGAACACGCCACCATGATGATGATGATGATGAGGAGGAGTAGGAGGAGGAGGAGGAGGTAGGGCAGAACAGTTCAGAAACTAATGTTTTATATTATTTCTATTCAGTACTTTGTTTGGGATTTTTAAACTTTATTTTTGTTTTTAAATGTTTTAAATAGTATGATTGCTTTGTTTGAATAATGGATATGGTTTAGTTATCTAACATTTCTATCAATGGTAATGTTGACTGCTTTAGCAAGTGACATACTTGGTAGAGTTGAAAAGAAATGCACACAGAGTTGAGACGTCTTCAATCAAAGTCTACGCAAACAAGTCAACTCCAACTCTAAGGGAGTACCTCTTTCCCTTTTCACATTATTTGTTTAGCTCTTCATAATTGCTTAACTAATATGTATTTCACATTGGGGACAATGTGAAGTTCAAGTGTGGGGAGGCGTTTAAAAGGTTCTAAACTTTGTTTGTCCTTAATTGTTCTCAGTTCTGTATATATTTTTCGAAAAAATAAAACAAAAATGGTCAATGTGTTCTTTAGAAAGCATCAAACTTGTAAAAATCAACAAGCCAATTTGATTTTTGAAAAAGATAACTAAAAAGCGTGATAAAACAAAGAAAGACTTGCATGTTATCTTTATATTTATACTAATTCCTTCCATTTACGTGAGCATATTTTTGAGCCTTTACAGCTTTCTTGTCAAATGCTTCTTTGTTTTTACGGAAAAATGAGTGAGCCGGATGTTTTATGTAATTTAGAACTTGTCATTTGCATACTTTTCAAAATCATGAATATGTGAAATTACATAGAAATGATAGAGGCATTTAGGATACCCCTTTGTCAGCCTTTTTCTTTGTTTATATCCAAAACCCAACACTATCCATTAGTTCGCCATGTTGAGCCTATTTTTCATATGTTTCTTAAACATTACTCAAATATTAAGCCTACTAAAATCAAATATAACTTTTTCGCATTTACCCTAATTTTTTGTTAAAATTCGACCAATGTTGAAAAAAAAATGGTCGTCAAACTCTCTAAGGAAATTATGGAAAAACCATCAAGAAAGAAAATGGAGAGTAGAAGTATAAAAAGAATAAACTCTGAACACATACACAAGTAGCTTAGCAACGTGTTCAGAATCCTAGAAAATAAATCGCCAAGTTCTAACATTTCTTGCTACTTTTAAATATCTATTCCATACCCTTAACCATAGCCTAACGTTACAACCTATCAAAGACCTCTTGATTTATGTTTTTCACATATTAATTGGTAGAGATTAGATCTTTTGACAAGCTTATGATATTGCATGATTCATTGACTAGGCATCGAGTGATTTGCATACACATTATATGTATGATTCTGAAATTTAACCGAGTGTGTGTGAACATTGTTAGAGATATAAAGATTTGCATGCCAAGTCAATCGAACGTAGAATCATTGCTTTTTGGTCATCCTTTCATACATCTAACAAAGCTTGTTTGTTTTAAATCTTTAATGATGACTTTTTGAAAACCAATTTGACCACCAAACAAATTAGTAACTTTGTAATTATTCAGATCTAATTCCATGTTTTATTTTAAGTTTGCTTGCGGACAAGCAAAGTTCAAGTGTGGGGATGTTTGATATACATGTTTTTTATACCCCAAAACACTTCCGTTTTAAGCGTTTTTAACCGAAACCGCGACGTTTAGGTACCAAATTCGGTACTTTTGTATTTTCAGGTCTTAAACAGAGCATAAAAGAAAAATCTGATGAAAACGGACAAAATCTGATGCATTTCTGATAAAAAGGGCAAAATTCTGATGACTGCCAGGTATGGCACGACCGTGCCGATCCTTCGATCTCGGAAGCACTGCCAGTGCAACAGCCAGTGCCGATGTTTTCCCGGGCCGCACTACCGTGCGACCAGCGGCACTACCGTGCCTATCTGATGACCCAGGCAACTTGTCCACTAGTCCACTTGGCTGACTTGGGATCGGAGAAACTGACGTCACCCGACAACACCTGTCGCACGACCATGCGACCCGGTGGCACGACCGTGCCGATCAGAAAATCTCCTATAAATTCAGCCATTCGCTACTGGTTCGAGTGTTGAGTTTTTCTCCATGTTTCTGGGCGATTTCTGGGTTACGAAGCAGTCCTGATCAGACCCGTTTGAAGCTTAAAGATCAAATGGAAGCATAACCGATCCAACCCATCAATTCCTTGCTTGTTTATGGTTCGATTCCTTGTTCTTGAACATGTATTCTGATCATTTTGCAAGTTATGAGCTGATGTTAGTTTATGTTTAATGTAGTATTATGTAATAGTAGTAATGAACTTGTTTCTTGAATAATCTTCATGTTGTAATCTTGTTTGTATGAAACTTTAGTACTTTTTCATGTTTGAATCTTCAAGATTATATAATGAATGTTTCATTGATGTTGAGTTCCTGATTATGTTTGATTATCTTGGATAATGAATCTGTGGTTAGTGCGATGGTAACTATTTCTTGATTAATCACTTGTTTGTAAACTTGTTTACACCATGAGACTCGAGAGGGGTATTGGTTTTATCTAAGATATATCTTATTTTGATTAGGAATGCTTTCTTGCACGTAAGGATTCTAACGAATTATATGGTGCTGATTACATGTTCTTGCTTACGGTTTATGATCCTTTTTTAGTAGTTTTGGTCTGAAATTGCTAACATGGTAGATTTGTGTTCAAGACTTGGAAAGGTGAAATATGTTGTTATATGATCTACTTAAATGCTTATCCTCATGGCTGTATTGTGACCATCAGTATTGCTTTCTTTGATAAGTGAGGTTAGAAAACTCCTGGCGGATGACTAATCTATCTTTAAAGGTTCACATGAATGAATATCAATAGCTTGCTAAAGAATGAGTTTAGGTGATTAACGTGTGTTTATTGCGTTAACTTTCCGAAGAATCATCATGTTAGAAAACTCCTAGCGGATGACTAACTATCTTGAAATTGGAAAATTGATTAAGTGCTTTTGTGACATATTTGATAGATAACATGTTTAGGTTGTTTGTGAAACAAGATAATAGTATATTTATGCTTTAAATATAATTTAGATAACTTAGTTAAATAACCATTCACCTTTCCTTATATCTGGTAATCTAATGACAAAGATTTAGTACATAACAACGCCCGTGTTCCATGGATCGATATCTGGCTCTTACCAATACTTTGCTACATATATGACGGGATATACTTGTCCTTTGTTGTGTGTGTTTTAATGTTAAGGTATAAACCATTTTTATAAATATAAAACCACACATGAGTGTGAAGTTCACTGTAAATAAATATGTGTGCTCCGCACTACACCAGCAAACATGTATTTTAATAAGTTCAACTCGGATGGTCGTTGGCTATGCTTATGGTTGATTTCTCTAATTCCTTCAACCTTATGGATAGGATGGCTCACCTACGAGAGGTTCACTCCCGATGTCCATCCATCTCCCTATGGGTCAATTTTCTATACGGTCAGCCCGCTAGGTTATATGTCTGTGATGATTGTATTTGGTCTACTACTGGGTTCAACAAGGAGACCCTTTGGGCCCCTCCTTTTTTCCTTAGTTTTGCACCCTCTCGTGCATCGAGTGAGGGATAACTACAACTTACTTTTCCATGTGGGGTACTTCGATGATGGTTTTTAGTGCAAAATGTATGCAGCCAACGTCAGCGTATCAAGTCATGTATGTAATAGGTTTGTTTGTTAGAAAGCCGGCTTTGTAATGTAAATACCTCTTCGTATGAAGGAGTCCTTCGCACGAAGAGAACAAGTCCAGTCGCACGAATGGAGGTTGTTCCATTCGTCCAAGCCTACTCGCACGGTTTAGGTTGCCTATAAATAGGGGTGTGAGTGAGAGCTTAGTAGAGTTTTGGTATTCGGACGATGAAGCGCTGTCGAACTGATTTCAGGGTCTGTACTTGTCATTATTGAATGAAATCAGTGTTATACATTGATATCTTGTGTTTGTCTACTACTCAGTCGGATTCTGTACGATATGAATACCATTATTGAGTTGGCTTGAGCATAAATTAGATGAAACTGTCCTCACAATCGTACAGTTATTGGAGAAGCTATTGAAGTGGCTAATGTAACATCCGTCAAAAACGGATATCCAAAATCCGACCCGTTTTGAACTTTGGATCCTAATCCTTGAAACTTGGAAATTTTTCACGAATTAAATATCTATCGAAAGATTTTATCCTAATTTAATTCGTTATAAATATGGTTAATTATTTATTAATTAACCAATTTTACAATCTGAAAGTTTTACTCTTTTATTTTTTTTATATAGTTAATTCGTTAGGTTTTAAAGTTAGTATAAGTTAACAAAGTTAACCTAACTAATTAATTAAACCTTTCAAGATAAAGAAGAAAGCTCATAAATTATATGTGGATGCTACCTCATTGAGGTAATACTTGAACCGTAGTGTTTGTGATGATACACACTATCTTTTCCAAAATCAAATTATATTTTAATAAGCATAACAATCTTTATATTATCTTATAACTTTTCGAAAAGTTCATATATAATATTTTATGTTAATCATAAGTCACAACTAATCATTTGCAAATAACATCACTATAGAGTTATTCTAACATAAATTCAGTTTGCCGTTCAAAATGATAAGAAACAGTCAAACTTTTTCGTTTGACCTTCCCATTTCCGTTTCCTTTTTCGTGTGATTCACTGATTGACGGAGGTTTAAATTCAGTCCGCGTTTCCTTCTTGGCATGCGAATCAAGTACCTAGTCACCTTTTTCAATCAAAATGTATTCCACCGACACCCTTAGTGATTTCGGAATTGATCGGATTACCAAAATGAGATTGAGGCCATAATATATAAGCATGATACCCTTCTGTTTCTACACGACATTCCACTCTCTCGTAGATTCAACACCTTTCGCAAAGCTTCGCACTCCCTCCTCGCTAACACACCACATCTCGACACAATCTTTACATCGCACACGTATTGTCGAAGGGTCTGCCTACTCGCCGGAGTCCCTGAACAATACCGGACTCACGCCGGAGAAACACGCAAACCATCGGAGCTCGACTGCAAGTCCGCCGGAACCCGAAATTTACATCAGAACGCGTTACGGATCATCTTGTTCGGTATACTTTTCTGGTGTCATGTCATTGTTTTATTTACTTTTTTTATTTTTTTTTTATATACGAAGGAAAACTTTAGCATGCTTATAAGAAACTGAAAACAAGACTGGTTATGTTCATGTTCGAATTGAAAAGAAATATTAATATACAGAGTGTTGAACTCTAAATGATATAACTATTTGAATATTAAAATCGAATCAAATGAAATGAAAATCAAAAAGTTTTCATTGGTGGTTACTGTTTGGCTGGGTTGTGTCAAGGAAGAAGAAGACTCAGTAACCCGCATTTAAATGAACTTAAAACTATGTATTTTCCAATCACATGAACCCGAGTTCGATCCGGGTTAGAAACTGTTTTGGCCGATTTTTGAGCAAGCTTATTCAACTTTAAATTCTTTTATTGATTCTTTTTAACAAGTCAGTGACATCCCAGAAATGATATATATTTTTCTTTTTAAATTAATTTCTTTTTTTTGCTTTTTTTTAGTAGTCATTAACTAATTTCATTAAAATCTTTATCAACGGGTTATACGTAGATAAAAATACTTAATTAATTTAATTTGTAAACTTTAAATATTAGGATATATATATTTTAAACAAAAAAAATAATTAACGTGTAATTTTAGGCCTTTTATTATTTTAAAAGGATTAATAATAAAACAATTTATAATATCTAAATAATCTAATTATTAAATCATAAATATTGGGAATCTTATTTAACCTATAAGGAATGACGAGTTCGTTATTCTAAATATCTAGGTTAATCGCTCTGGTTCGTTTTTTTGGAAATTCTCCATCTTTACTCGTGCGCTATTACAAGAAATCGCAACGCAACCAATGTGAGTATACATGACCCATTTTCTATTTTATCACATTTTGGGTGCTGTATGCATTTCTATATCAAATACACTATGTTAAACATTTTTGCACTATCAATCCACATTTCATGTGAATCTATTTGACTCATGTTAATCATGTTATGCTACTGTTAAACATTTATGACTGTGTGTTCATTAACTTTGCAAGCCTCCCCTAACAATGGCAGCGCTGTAGGTTGAGAAACGCCCCTCCCATAATATTATGGGTATTGTTAGGTTTATTCTATGTTACTCATTTACCACCCTTCTAGGGTTAGGCTATGTTAATTGCGTTAAACTTTGGTTTGAACACATAGATTTCATCGTTACGAGTATAACTGTTAATATGAACTCATGTAGTCACGTGGATTTGAGCATGTTAAACTATTTCAAACATATTATACTATATTCAAACTCGTATACTCGCCAACATGTTTTGTTGACTTTATTTTAAGTGCATACTGCAGGGTGAGGAAGTCAAGATTTGAAGAAATGAATAGGATGGCCTAGAAACCCACTTCTGAAATAAACTATGTTTAATGTTTGTTATTTCTTTTTATGACAATGTATGAAACTTTGCAATTTTAATAAATGAAACTTAATTATATTGTCACATGTAGTGTTATGATGTTTTGAGCAATTTGTTCGTCTCATCCCGATGTTTCCGCCATCGGTTGGGGTGTGACAGATTGATATCAGAGCCATAACTATAGGGAATTAGGTAGGATTGCCTTACTTTTGCCTAGTCTATACTAGGAGTACTCTGATACCAGATTGGTATCAGAGCCATAACTATAGGGAATTAGGAATGCCTTGCCTAGTCTATAGTTTAAGAGCTTATTCACTATGTGTTGCTTAAAACAACTTTCTTTCTATCTTCTTTGCTTCCCTCTATTTTCTTGGACTCTTAATATACATGCCTTTCCTAAGGCTAACACAATACACTTGGAGGCTTTGAAGACACTCATGTAACACAATCGAAATGACTCACCAAAATAGGGGTGATTCCCACATTTGGTGATGACTTTCACTCAGCTATACTTTGAATTTTGCACGAAATCTACCCTCAAGTTAGGAGTGATATCCAAACCTTGAAGGGAATTTCCATTTCAGACTCTAGTGGACCCTTATCTTTTGATAAGTACCAACCACGTTAGGGTTCGATGTTATCAAGTTAGAGGTGAAACTCGCATCTTGTTAACTAGTCCCACTCTTCGATTTTCAATCTCGCCAAAGTTTTGATTTTCCAATCGATTAAGGACGTGTAGTAACTGGAAGGACAAATATCGTTAGTCGCTTCTCGATGAGAGTATTTGTCTATTAGGCCAAAGCACGTTTCTTTAATTCGAAAAGGACTTCGATTTACTATGGAATAGTCTTATGTTACGTTCCGTGACAATCCAATTTTTATGTTAAATCTATTTTATGCTATCTCAATTTTCATGTGTTTTACATTTGTACGTTATATCATTTCAATTTAATACATGCATACTAATATGTTATATTGGATTCGTGTCATTGGATTATTCTTATGTGATGAACTTGTCCTTTAATCCACACCTTAACATGTATAGCACTATGCGTAGTGCTATAGGAGTAGCGCCCGCCCGTATTCTAGTGGTCATGTTAAGTCTTTCAATTGCGGTACACGATGGGTTGACATGTTTATTCACATGCCAGTGATACGTTAATTTGGTTAACAAAGTATGTCATGTGGATTGTTCTACATTTTATTCTAATACTCATATTCCAAAAAATGGAAGCTCATCATCAAGATAGGAGTGATTTCCTTACCTTGACAATTAGCTCCACTTACTTTTTTTCAACTTCACCAACGAGCTAGGGGTGATTTCCTTACCTCGGAGGTAGTTACCAACTCTTCTTCGTTCTCAATGAAACTTTATATTTGAACATTACTTTCATTTCAAGCTTGGAGACACAACTCGCACTATCTTCGCAATCTAAAACAAATAATAATAATCTCCATTGAACAAATAATGATCTATGCTACACTACGTGAAATTCTTGATTTTGCTATGTGAAACTAATTGAACCTTTTGTATGCTATGTGAAACTATATGCTATGTGACGCATTCATGAAAACAATTTTCTTAAACAAAACAAAATGATCAAATCTCATCTAGTTCTTTCGTTTGAATCTTTAGATGTCATTTTTTTAATAAGTTTTCCTCTTAGATTTCGAGGACGAAATCTCCTAAAGTAGGGGAGACTGTAACATCCGTCAAAAACGGATATCCAAAATCCGACCCGTTTTGAACTTTGGATCCTAATCCTTGAAACTTGGAAATTTTTCACGAATTAAATATCTATCGAAAGATTTTATCCTAATTTAATTCGTTATAAATATGGTTAATTATTTATTAATTAACCAATTTTACAATCTGAAAGTTTTACTCTTTTATTTTTTTATATAGTTAATTCGTTAGGTTTTAAAGTTAGTATAAAAGTTAACAAAGTTAACCTAACTAATTAATTAAACCTTTCAAGATAAAGAAGAAAGCTCATAAACTATATGTGGATGCTACCTCATTGAGGTAATACTTGAACCGTAGTGTTTGTGATGATACACACTATCTTTTCCAAAATCAAATTATATTTTACTAAGCATAACAATCTTTATATTATCTTATAACTTTTCGAAAAGTTCATATATAATATTTTATGTTAATCATAAGTCCCAACTAATCATTTGCAAATAACATCACTATAGAGTTATTCTAACATAAATTCAGTTTGCCGTTCAAAATGATAAGAAACAGTCAAACTTTTTCGTTTGACCTTCCCATTTCCGTTTCTTTTTTCGTGTGATTCACTGATTGACGGAGGTTTAAATTCAGTCCGCGTTTCCTTCTTGGCATGCGAATCAAGTACCTAGTCACCTTTTTCAATCAAAATGTATTCCACCGACACCCTTAGTGATTTCGGAATTGATCGGATTACCAAAATGAGATTGAGGCCATAATATATAAGCATGATACCCTTCTGTTTCTACACGACATTCCACTCTCTCGTAGATTCAACACCTTTCGCAAAGCTTCGCACTCCCTCCTCGCTAACACACCACATCTCGACACAATCTTTACATCGCACACGTACTGTCGAAGGGTCTGCCTACTCGCCGGAGTCCCTGAACAATACCGGACTCACGCCGGAGAAACACGCAAACCATCGGAGCTCGACTGCAAGTCCGCCGGAACCCGAAATTTACATCAGAACGCGTTACGGATCATCTTGTTCGGTATACTTTTCTGGTTTCATGTCATTGTTTTATTTATTTTTTTTATTGTTTTTTTTATATACGAAGGAAAACTTTAGCATGCTTATAAGAAATTGAAAACAAGACTGGTTATGTTCATGTTCGAATTGAAAAGAAATATTAATATACAGAGTGTTAAACTCTAAATGATATAACTATTTGAATATTAAAATCGAATCAAATGAAATGAAAATCAAAACGTTTTCATTGGCGGTTACTGTTTGGCTGGGTTGTGTCAAGGAAGAAGAAGACTCAGTAACCCGCATTTAAATGAACTTAAAACTATGTATTTTCGAATCACATGAACCCGAGTTCGATCCGGGTTAGAAACTGTTTTGGCTGATTTTTGAGCAAGCTTATTCAACTTTAAATTCTTTTATTGATTCTTTTTAACAAGTCAGTGACGTCCCAGAAATGATATATATTTTTCTTTTTAAATTAATTTCTTTTTTTTGCTTTTTTTTAGTAGTCATTAACTAATTTCATTAAAATCTTTATCAACGGGTTATACGTAGATAAAAATACTTAATTAATTTAATTTGTAAACTTTAAATATTAGGATATATATATTTTAAACAAAAAAAATAATTAACGTGTAATTTTAGGCCTTTTATTATTTTAAAAGGATTAATAATAAAACAATTTATAATATCTAAATAATCTAATTATTAAATCATAAATATTGGGAATCTTATTTAACCTATAAGGAATGACGAGTTCGTTATTCTAAATATCTAGGTTAATCGCTCTGGTTCGTTCTTTTGGAAATTCTCCATCTTTACTCGTGCGCTATTACAAGAAATCGCAACGCAACCAATGTGAGTATACATGACCCATTTTCTATTTTATCACATTTTGGGTGCTGTATGCATTTCTATATCAAACACACTATGTTAAACATTTTTGCACTATCAATCCACATTTCATGTGAATCTATTTGACTCATGTTAATCATGTTATGCTACTGTTAAACATTTATGACTGTGTGTTCATTAACTTTGCAAGCCTCCCCTAACAATGGCAGCGCTGTAGGTTGAGAAACGCCCCTCCCATAATATTATGGGTATTGTTAGGTTTATTCTATGTTACTCATTTACCACCCTTCTAGGGTTAGGCTATGTTAATTGCGTTAAACTTTGGTTTGAACACATAGATTTCATCGTTACGAGTATAACTGTTAATATGAACTCATGTAGTCACGTGGATTTGAGCATGTTAAACTATTTCAAACATATTATACTATATTCAAACTCATATACTCACCAACATGTTTTGTTGACTTTATTTTAAGTGCATACTGCAGGGTGAGGAAGTCAAGATTTGAAGAAATGAATAGGATGGCCTAGAAACCCACTTCTGAAATAAACTATGTTTAATGTTTGTTATTTCCTTTTATGACAATGTATGAAACTTTGCAATTTTAATAAATGAAACTTAATTATATTGTCACATGTAGTGTTATGATGTTTTGAGCAATTTGTTCGTCTCATCCCGATGTTTCCGCCATCGGTTGGGGTGTGACAGCTAAAGCTTTGGGCATAATCAGGTCTGAGCGGTCGTGTTTGGGGCTTGGGCTTAACATTAAGAAGACTAAGGTCTTTTAGCCATTGTGCAATGGGGTTAAGGTAAAGGAAGGCTTGTTTCCCCATGGGATTGGGAGGCCAGAGTTGGGTGTGAAACTCCTCAGGTGGTTTGTCAGTCGTGACGTCGACTTTATAAGTACTTTGGCTGTGAGGAGGGCTTCATGTATGGTGGACCTAATGCGTTGTTTACCATGTTTGCGGGGCCCTTAATGTGAGCTCCTTTTGCTTCGCTCTTGAATGGAGGTAGTTAAGTTGTTGTTTGGCCTACGAACTTGCTAGCCCATGTTTTTTGAGGAAGATGTTTTTTTGTTTTTAACAAAGGCCTCTGGGATACGATTGAGGACATTGTGGTTTGTAAGGGTCCATTTTTTGGGGATTTCCAATGGAGGTTGCATCCTTGCCAATCCATTTGGGGGGTTTAGGCCTATATTCGGCTGGAGATGTTTCAACATATGCTTTATGTGTGTGTGTTGGGTAGCTTATAGAAGTCCCTTCTCGATCTTGAGTCCTATATGTTCGCTAATAAGGACACCCCTAAAGGCTCATAGTACTATGGTGAGTGCCGTGTATAGTAAAACCATCTAGAGTTTGGGAGAGAAGTTTGACTTATCCTCATGCCAAAAAGCGGTGTTAGAGTTTGGGAGATAAATTTGACCTATCCCCATGTCAAAAGTTACATGCCATATATTTATCCTTTTATGTTTTATGTGTTTAATAAAACCAAAACCGCGAGAAAAAATCATAACCAAACTGTTAGTAATGGTTCGGTTTTAAATTTCAATGGTTCGGTTCTGATTTTCTGACTTGGGAGCCTGGTTGTTCAAGAACCGTAGTGTCACACCCTCAAAGTCTCACCATGGAAGGGTGTGGTCCGCTTTGGAAAATGGGGCAAACTTAATCCGCGATATGTCGGACCTTTTGAAATCACTGAGAAAATCGGCAAGGTGGTTTACAGACTAAATTTGCCCGAAGAGCTCAGTGGTATTCACAACATCTTCCAGGTGTCAATTCTGAAGAAATGCTTATCAGACGAGACCCTCATCGTTCCTTTCAAGGAACTCACCATCGACGACCAGTTGCGCTTCATCGAGGAACCGGTGGAAATTATGGACCGGGAAATCAAGACTCTCAAACGTACTAAAATACCTATTGTCCGAGTTCGTTGGAACTCCCGTCGGGGCCCAGAGTTCACTTGGGAATGGGAGGACCAGATGAAACGCAAGTACCCCCAGTTGTTCAAGAAAGGTGAGTACAGAAGCTACTTCAAATTTCCGGACGAACTTCCAAACCAACGGGGGGACGATGTGATACCCCAGGAAAACGCACAACACGACTAGCTTCTTCGGCAACGATGTACTAAATTTCAGGATGATATTTCTTTCAACTTGTGGATGATGTGACAACTCGTGTAATTTTCTGAATGTTTTGTTTTACTTTATAATTGTATGAACGTTAAATGAATTGCAGTTAGTGATTTATTTTATTTAAACGATTGTGTTTTTGGTGATGTGTAATGTGAATTATGTGAAACCAAAACCCGGAACTGAAATATTGGAATATGTTATTTTGTGAAACGAAGCATAGTAATATATTGCTTTGTGATACGAATCCTTTTAATTAATTATTTCGTGAATCTTGCGAAACCGTTACCTACTAAACCCAAACCCAAGTCCACCCTCTCCCCTTTCTTGCACCATTTGTAGGCCCAACCCCACCCTTGTCCCCCTTTTTCGAAATACAAGGCCCAAACCCACATCCCTTGGTCCTTGCAGCCCATTAGCCCAACTCTCCTTATGATTTAATGATACGTATTTGGCTTTGGGGAAAGGAAATCAAAAATAGAAACCCTAATCACCCCCTTGTGATCATCGACAAGAGGAGACCCCCCTGCGAAAATCAAACCCTAGTTCTTGATTCAGCTTCTTGATTAGCCTTTCACTTCCGTGTAATCCCTTCTTTTGCTTCAAGGTTAGTGTTCTTGATTTGGATTGAAATACTTGGTGTGATTTTTGTAGAAACATGGCTGTGATTTTTAGTTAACATGCTAGGGTTTTGATGTTATATGATTTGTTTCGGTTAAGTATGCGATTTGTTGAAGTAATCGATAGTTTGTATGCGTAAATGGTCATTGACTGCGTTTTTGTGAAAACTCATGATGTGTTATGGCTAGGGTTTGTGATTGTTGGCATGGTTAGATGGTAAAGGATGATTAACCTACTGTTAGTTGTTATTAGGAAGGGTCGGGATTGTTTATACGCGTTTTGGTGTTGTTTAAATGTAAAAACTGCATGCTGATTGATGAAAACAACAAACTTCAGTTGGCTGTCAACAGACCGTTATAAATAGAAAAATTGATTTTCTGAAGTCTAAATTATATGTTTTTAACTAAAGGAATCAAATGGCACTAGAATCATATTTTTTCAAGGTCGTTTGCTATTTTTAAAGGTCCATTTTGTACAGCAGAAAAAGCTGCATTTTTTCTGCAGAAAATGTGTGTTATGGTTTTCGTCATAACTTGAAATCTGGATAGAGTCAGGTCATGAAATTTGTGCAGTTGATGGCCACGAATGTCTTTGTAATTCTCCAACTGGAATTTCGTCAATCGGACTTACGATGAATTTTAAATGAATTTTTTCCGTGGACTGCAGTCAGAAAGTGACGAATCTGATTGCAGACCGGTAAATGATTTTTATAAAATAATTGGTAATGAATTGGATCCCGAGATTTTTACAAAATAGTATTTGGACCATTTAGAACATTCTTTAAAATTTTTAGAATTTTTGGAACAAGCTAACTATTTTATTAAAATACCCGAAAACAGCCCAGTTCTGGATGTTAAAGCTGAAACAATATATGTGGTGATTTGCGTGTCTAAATGTCGGATATGTTATCCAATAATGATCCAACTTGTTGTATGTCAATGAAAGTGTGATGTAAAATATCGTATGCTTGCTCTTGAGTAGTTATAGGAGGAATATATGTATGGGCGTGAACAGTTAAAGTGAGTCCATGTTATGTGGTAGATGCGTGTAGGAACTACGTGCTTTGTTTGAAATCACTAATAAGCTAAATGGTAATCATACTAGGACGTGATTGACCAACCCTGACTATCAGCTATTTTTAAGAATCCAACCGAGCAACCAAAGGTGAGTTCACACTTTCGTCAAAGCATGGGATTCCTGGTAGTTTGGGAATGGGTTAAGTAAGGATTCCCGGTGGTTTGGGAATGGGTTAATTAACAAAAATCCCCCTTAGGTGGGATGCAACCTGCGTATTCTCCTTGGGTAGAATACTTACCTCGGTCCTCCTTGGGTAGGACAACCTTAAACTTACTAGACAAAACTCTATCCGAAGTCCCTCATTTTTATATCGACTTAATCACCGGGCCATTGGCGAATGGGTCATTAGTTAAATAGCGCTATTAGGTCTGACAAGCCTCACACCGTGCCGTAGAGGACAGGAGTGGACTAATGTACTTGGGAACTAGTCAATGATGATAGACATTGACACAGGGCATATAAACATGACTTAAGTCAGTAGTCGATATGGTAACGGGTCTAGTGGTTTACAACATGGGGTAGCCCCCACGGTTTATGGTTATAGGAACATGGAAATGGGTAACTCTTGGTTTTCGAAACAACTTATGGTTTTTGGAACAACATTATAACGGACAACCAACTATGAACTCGCCAACCTTTTTATTGACACGTTACCACATGCTTTGCAGGTCATTAGGTTATTTGCTGGAGTTTGCATTAGAGAAGGAGTCGTTGTGGGACATGAACCGTTGTTGTTCGTGAAAAACTTTTTGATACTTTAAACTTATACTTTGGTTTTTGATCTTAAGCTTCCGCTGACTTTTAAACTTGGTTTTGGATTTTTGGTTTGGTGACTTTAAACGTTTAGTTGCATTGGTTTTACTTTGTTTAATGTTTATTATGATTGGTGGTTTGATCTTGGTCAGTCACACGCCTCGCGGTAATACTCCGCTTGTGGATTTTGAGGGTGTGACAGTACCGCACAAGTAATGTCTCCACATCTTGAGTGCAAACACTACTACTCCCAATTCCAAATCGTGGGTAGTGTAGTTCTTTTCGTGGACCTTGAGCTGGCGTGATGCGTAAGCAATGACCTTTTCACGTTGCATCAACACACAACCAAGTCCTTGGATTGACGCGTCACAAAAAACCACGAAGTCTTCTGTGCCTACAGGTAGCGAAAGGATGGGGGCGCTGCAAAGTTTCTCCTTCAATAGTTGAAACGCGGATTCCTGAGCAATCTTTCGAGTTAGAGTTACGAGGGTTTGTGCCTACGATCAAGAAAAGCGGGCTTCGCAACATCAAAAATTGTTCGTTGGATGCTAAACATAAGGTTGTTTGTGTTGTAGGGGCTCCATGGTAAGGTGTAGGTATCTTTCGGATTCCTACTAGTTCTTGGAGTAGATTACGGATGTCATCAAAGAAAACAAGTGGCATATCCATCAAGGTAGGCTAAATTCGAATGTCGTGACTGGGAAGCTGCCTCGGTTGTAACGAGTTCTAAGGACAGTTCTCGTGATACCTCCATATCTATGATATTCATGGCCCTTTGCTCCTCGAGTAACGTTTGTAGAGAGTAACCCCTCCAAGCGAGAGTTCGCAAAGAATGTTGTTAGGATAAGGATCATAGAATCCGAGAAGTATATCGCGAATGGATGTGGAAGCATGCAAAAAGGGTAGTCGCAATCGATTTATAAGCGTGTAAGGATCCATAACAGGGGTGTACTTGATGTTAGGGGTATAGCAGGTCGTACACAAGTTGCATAAGGTTAAAATGAAGAATGCCATTTGTCAAAAAGGGGTGTCACATGGATATATCAATCATAAAAAGAATTTACCCTCGAGGAACAGTTGTCGCACGAGTTCGTAGTGTTAGGATTCACTGAATTTTTTGTCTAAGTTGCCGGGCTCGCCCACACGCGAAGGAGGAATAATTCACCTTGGTCCATGAACTTAGATGAGTTTGTGATTTATCATGTCGGTAAGCAACCAAATTCGGAGGAGTTTCCTTAGGTCATGTTAATGAATCTGAAATATACCTGTGCAGTCAAGAGGTTTCAAAGAAAAGATGCGATAACATGTTCAAGAGGGTATGATCGAATCAACAACACATCACCATCCTCAGGGTTTCAAGAAGTGATCACCAATGATCGAAAGTCAATCCTTCCAAATTCTCTAAACTAGGTGAGTTCGTATTAGTGTCTCTGCACGGAGAAGCGAGGACGTAGTGTCACTGTGGTAAAAGAAATGATGGTTTTGTCTAAGTCAATAGTAGAAATTAGGCATTGCATTAATCAACAAGCATAGGTCGGTATGAAGGCTAGCAAAAATATTTCACATAATTAAGATAAACTATCGTATAATCAAGATGCGAATCTTGTAGTGTAAGGGGAAAAGGGGTGAGGTAAATGTGTAGTTCATCATGTCCGTCCGTAGGTTGAGTAATTCGTATCTCCGTCCCCGAATGTCCCGAAGACTATCCCATCATTAGGAGGCATCCACTTGCTAAGTTGGGTATACGAAGGTGTAAATCAAAGTAGAATAAGAATTAACCACCCAACAGGATAATGGGGGGGGGGTAATCTTGTGATCGGTGGAAATCGTGGTATGGTGGTTAGCGTTTCTTTATATCGGTTATGAATCGAAGAAACAGAAGGTTGGTGATGTTCATACGAAGAATTGAGCGAAAACAAAAATCCAACAAATTTCCGAAAAATTTCGCCGACTATTCCGTTCTCAAGAGACAGTTCCAGTAATGGTAGATGGCATCAATGACATGAAAGAACAGTTCGTTGCATCATGGTCACGTGAGTATATCATTGGTCCAAAACAGAGTTTGGATGATAGGGTTTCGAGTTATACAACGATAAACGCGTGTTGTAACAACCCGCGTTTTGAAAGTCAAAGTACAAGTCAAAGTCAAAGGAAGAAAAGATTGCTAATTGTGATCTGTCACTCCTTGCTTAATTAATTGAGTGTACACCTTGACTTGTAATCGAATCCTTTAATTTGTGTACTTTAGTTGTATTATGTGGAGTATCTATAATAATCGCAGTTTAATCGAAGTTAATCGCTAATCTACTTATCGCTAAACGCATCGCAATCGCGTTCACAACTTGAATTACAGGTTATGTATATTGTTTTACGTGTGTGTGCCATCTGTGTGTTACTTGTGCATGTTTATTATATGCTTGTGGTGATTAATCGAAAACGCAATCGCAACTCAATCATAACGCAACCTCATCGCGAACTGGGAAACGCAAGTTTTTTTATATTGTTATAAGTTGGTTATGTTAATTGTGTGATTGTTATCTAAATCTATCGCATCGCTTAATCGACACTCGCTTAAACGCATCGCATCGCCCAACGCACGAAACGAAACAGCGAAAACCATCTCGCGGTAGCCCTTCGATCGAATGACCATTCGATCGAATGGTCATCCGAACGGATGACCATCCGATCGTATGGCCATCTGATCGGACTGCCCTCCGATCCATCACTGCACTGCCTTTCCTCTTTTGGTCACCTATAAATAGACCTGTCACATCATGAACAATGATGTGACAGCTCTCTCTGCGACCCTTCGACTCCTTAGGCCATTTTCTCTCGATTTCTCGTGATTCTTGTAAGTTTTCAACTCAAATCTTATACATCTCTCATCTACACACACTTCTTCATCATTTTCACCTTTAAATCTTAACTTTTCACCATGAAATCGGGTGATTTGAGGTGTTCTAGGATGATGTCATCATGGGGTTCTTATGAACTTCAAGATTTGGCCTTATTTCACCAAGAACAACTCAGATCTAAGAGATTTCAACATGTTTAAACACTGTTTTCGCATAAATCTAAACATTTTCGAGATTAAAAAGATTGCAAGATGGTTTCATAAGTTTCTTTCAACTCTTTTACAATCATGCACTCAAAACCGATAGAATCGGAGCTCGTTCAGGCCTTCTACTCGTTTCCTAGTGAAGTGTCGGTTTGAGATCTGATTCTTATCAACCAGATAACCGACTTAGCGGGTTGAACATGAAGAACCGTCAAGGACAGTTAACTGGTCAAACGGGGTGATTCCCATCCGACCAGATAACTTGGACTGGTGGGGTTTCCATTGTTTAGCACGTTGTCATACCATCTCCGTCAAACCGCAAACTTTTCAAACTTAACAAACTTTCCAAGTTTCAAAACGATCAAGTCACCAAACGGACTGCCGTTCGATCAGATTGCCATCCGATCGAAAGACAATCCGATCGGATGACATTTGGTCCAAACACTTGAACTTTTTACAAACTTTCAAAACATATCAGTTCCAGCGGATTGTCATCCGATCGGACGTGTAGGATCGTTGTTGAACCCGAATGAGTCAATCAGAAGAGTTGTTTATCCAATTCAAAGGTGGAATCAGTGAATCGGACGCTCAAACTAATTATAATAGCTCTTGTATTGATATAACAGTGATTACAACCTGAGAGCAATTCGGCAGCACTTCGTTACAATTTTCAGAACCGTTACCAAATGAACGAAACAGTGCACCTATATATAGTGGGAGTAGTTCCGCTTATATGGACATGTCCATATAAGCGAACCTGTTGCTTGTGGTTTCGTTTTTATGGACATTGTCCATATAAGCGGAACCTCTTGCTTAATCACCAAACTTCAGCTCTCGAACCTCGTGCACTGATTATTCTAACCTATTCTATTTTAATACATGATACAAGACGAAGTCAATAGACGTAATGCACTAACAGACTCCCCCTCGGATATTGACGAAGTCTTCAGTGACCATTTTCTGTTATGACGCCTCTTCAGTCTTGATCATTTTGCCTTCTCAATCAGATTGTAACAATGAAAATATCCTTCAATCTTTCTTTTTGATCAGCTTCTCTCTTTTGAATGTTATACCAGGATCTCATCACTGGCTTTATCATCAGCATCTTCATCATCAGCAGGCTCCCCCTCTCATCAAGCTTTCGTGCTTTTAGGGATCGACACCTAGCTTTTCAGCTACAAGCTCTTTCTAACTTCCAGCTTGTCTTCAGACTCCCCCTCAGACTCTGCTTCTGGGATCGTAGTCTGGACTTTTTCTGCAATCAATCATACACTTGATAATTAACAACATTTTAAAATCATCTATCAAATTCCCTAATCCACTCCCCCTATCAACCAACTTTGTAGATATGGCAGCGTTAAAGAATCCAACTCCCTCACAGTTTATCATCCAAGTTCAAGTTAATGACCTTGGAGATATCACAAACTGTTTTTTTTTTTTAAATTTAGTTTTTAATTCAAGTATCAAATTAATGAACTTGTTTTATTTTCAGACACACAATCAGCTTACTTAGATTTTAAAACTCAGCATCTCAAATATCAGTTGTCGAAAATAAAACAGAAAACAAAATCTTTTTGTATTTTCTGAAAATATAAAGCAGTAAAGAAATATGTACAAACATATTTACAGACAATATTTTTGTTTGAGTATGCGACAGAGGATCATATCAGTTTTTGACAAGTTACGAGTACCGTTGAGCTTAGTTACATGTTAAGAATTAAACAATTCACTTAGATTGTCGATATACTGGTCCATTTAAATTTTCATACAAATTTCAACTGATTCAGGATACGATTTAGATGTTTTAGGAACTTAACTCATTCATGTGTCCCACCTCTTGAATATACTCCCGTATCCAGAATCCCAGATATTCAGTCTTACAGGTGAGTATACCACAAATGATATCTGTAAGGGGTTAAATACGAAGGCCATGAGAGCTCAGGTCGATACTTCCGTATACGCAGAGAGATGACGGCTTCGACTTTCTGGTGTGTCCCCTTTAGAGGATCTTTTAATTACAACAACAGCGACTATCAATTTTATTGTTTCATCAGCTTGCTGAGGGCGATGCTATGTTTCAAGCATTTGCAGAAAGTATTATTCGGGGACTAGGTCAGTACTTCCATACAACAGAAGTCCCGGAATAATACCCCAGATATCACTGAGTATAAAGACCTAGTATCTCAGAATATGGGACCTTTCAAACGAGATTTCAGGGGTTACCTATATATCCAAGTAGTGTTCCCCACGAAATAAGCAAGTGTTTGAATTTAGGTTTATACCCCGAAAAAGTTTACTAAGTGTATAAAAACCCATCGACATATCATCAGTGAGACTGTTTAACGCTTATTAATTCTTTACAATTCTTTAGCATACCGTAACCGTCTACTGATGTACTATCATTTCCTCTTTTTTTACGCAAAACACAAAATTTTTTAATTTTATCATGTTTTTGTATTTTTCAAATTTTCTAATGTTTTTGTATTTTCTGACAATTTTTCTCCCCCTAAAATGCAAAATCATTAAAAATAAATTTGACAACACAATACTGATAGCTTTGTCTCGCCATCCATATTCTGCATCTTGTGAGCTGAATTACACTAAAAACAGTAATTACCCCCATGATTTACAACACATTGATTTTTACAGTTTGAAAATCGTTTTTCAATCTGATGAATGTAATCATGTTTGTTCAGCCGTGAGGGTTTCGGCGTATTTAATCAACATTTATTCTAACAAAATGAAAAGCAAACATATTTTTGGTTTTTCAAATTTTAACAAACTAAAAACATATTTTTGGTTTTTAATTTTTCAAATTTTTAGGGTATTGAAAATATTGTTTATTTATGTACAAACAACACTCAAACTGAACTCCCTGTTCAACCAAACCAGGGTCCTGCAACCTCTTCCTGTGCCAGGCTGCCCCAACTATCATTCTTACAATTTTCAGCTTTATTGAGCACCTGCACATTCAAACTTTATTAATCATTTGAACAAGCCCAGGTCTGTTGGACCTTAGGCATTTCAACACAATAATTTTCATTCAATTTTGGAAATTCTTGGTCAATTAAAATTTTTACAGCTTTAATTTCAACTTTCACATCTTTTACCGACATCACTTGTTTCTTAGCACTCCACACTTGACCTTTCGGAGTACCTCTTTTGTAAAAATTTGTCTCTTTTTGAGTTTGAACCTTTTGATTTTGAACAACATTTTTAGATTTCCAAAACTCTTGAGGTTTTGTCATATCAACAGATGTTCTCCAACTCTGTGTTGTTCTCAATCTGGGTGTATGAGAATTCCAGGTCTGACTTGAATCGAACCTTTTCAGATTTGATTTCCAGTTTTGATTTGAAGCAAACTTGTTCGTATTGTATCGCCAAGTTTGTTTCGAATCAAATCTGGTTGATCTTTGTTTCACACTCTCAGATTTCTGTTTTTCAACATCAACAGGCTTTGGATTTTGACACTTTCGTGCCACATGTCCAATTTGATCACATTTAAAACACACTTTCTTTGAAACATCCTTGGCCTGTTGTTGTTTCTTTTTCATAGCATCAAACTCCTCATTAGACTGTTGTCCAAATTTGAGTTTTTCCTCTTCTTTCAAGCTTTCCCTTGAACAAAATTCATCTTTTGTTGCAAATTTTGTTGTTTACTTTGATTCCTATTCTGTTTCCTTTTATAACCCAAACCAGCTTTCATGTTTTTCTTCTTAAAACCCGGTTTGTTATAAAAAGATTTATGACCTTTACCAGCAAACTTCGGAATCTCAGACTTTTCAATCTCAACCATTTTGAAAACTTTATCAACCTTTTCTGAAATCACATTCTAAATCGGGAAAACAGCATCTAAGAATAATTTGTCCGATCCAATCATGGTATAAACCAATCCCTTTGAATCATCATTCAAATTTTTCTCGGATTTTGTGTTTTTCAGATATCCATCATAAAGATTTCCTTCATCTTCATCATGTGATTCAGACTTACCTTTTGTAGACTCATCTTTCAAAACACTATCAACCACCTTACTTACCACCTCTGAATCATCAGCATCATCAGATTTGGTGTAAGTCACATCGATACTTTCAGGTAATTGGTCAGCTATGTTCAAACCCTTTGCCACCTTTTCCTCATCATAAAAAGTATAATTTTTTCTCAATGGTGGTGGTACCTGATGAAATTCTGAACCAATACCCTTTTTGCAATTATTAGTATCTTTGTCACCTGGTGTGATGTTGAAAACGCGTTCGAGAATGTATGAAGAGTTATGATAACTTTGAAGTTTTGTAACAATCTTTTCTATTTTAGCCAAGACTTGTTTAAGATTAGCAATTTCATCAACACACTTGTTCAATTCAATTTGCTTTTCTTTAAACTTTCTTTCATACATTTCTTTTATAACCAAAGTTTCAGACAATCTTTGATCAAAACTTTTGACTTGGCTTTTCAAAGCATCATAAGCCTCTTGTACTCTCTGACTCGACCACTTTAAAGAATCATACTGTGTTTGTAAATCTTGAAATTTAGATTCTTTTTCAACACAATCGACACATTTTGCTGTACACAGTTGTCGATAAACCTCATTATCCTTTTCAAGACCTTGACATTTCTGTGTTAATTTTTCAACTTTTATTTTCAAAATTTCTTCTGTTTCAATCATTTCTTTACATTTTGTTGTGAAAACATTTTCAAGTTTAACTATGTCATTGTTTTTTGTTTTTATGATATCATCTTTTTCAGTACAGACTTTGCACATTCTATGCAATTCCTGCACTTGTTTTCCTTTTCATCAACCAATTTGACATTTGATAAGTCAGAAGATTTTCTTACCTCAGTCTCTTTCAGCACCGATTCTTCTGTCTCAGTTTTCTGAACTTCCTCTTTGTTCTCCTCTTTTCCTTCTTTAAGTGCTTCCTCAATCTTCTGTTCTTCTTCAGCTTTCTTTCCCTCTTCAGCATTCTCTTTCTCTTCAGTTTTCTGTTCCTCTTCAGCAGCAATCTTCGCAACAACTTTTACTTCTTCAATCATCTTCTTCAATTCTTCTTCTTTTCTCTTCTTCATTTCTACTACCTTCGGTAGACTTGCTTCACAAACCTCTCTTATCTTCTTCTCCAAATCAGGCAAATACTCTTTATCAGATAACCTTCGTGTGTTGAAAGTAGCTTGCCTTGGAAGCAGATTTGTTACAGCTTTGAAATCCACTTTTGATGGGTCAGCAACTGGATTACCCCGTGGATCCATGTAACATTCCAATTCTTCATTCCATCGTTTGGCTCTCTGGGCGTCTTTGAAAGGTTTGTTTAATGTTCCAATTTCCCATCTTGCATAGTCTGCTTTCCACCATCTATCAGGATCAGCATCAGCAACAAATGCATACCCAACATCATCTTTTTCAGGGCAAACTTGACTCCAGTCGTAACCTTCATCATCATATATAACTGCAAGAGCCCTTGACTTTTCTTCAGGCTGTTTCAATCTTGGTGGCTCAGACTTGTTCTGATGGTATATCGCTTTCTTGTAATAATCTTCATTGAACGGGTTTTCAGAATCATCAGCAGCATACGCATTTCTGCACTCGCGCTTGAAGTGACCTTTTTGTTTGCATTTGAAGCATGTCACTTTGGATTTATCAAATCCCAGTTTGGTAGATGGTCCACCAATTGACTTCCTCCCCGTGATCTCCATGAACCGCTGTGCTCGACGAACCGCACTGGCCATGCACCATCTTATATCCATTAGTTCCATCTCCTTGGGGTCTAATTGATTATAATCTTCTTTCGTCAAATTGGTGTTGCCAATCTTCCCTGCAACGAGGCATTCATACGATTCAAGTACAGATGCCAAGAAAACCATCTGTTGTTTTGCCGACTCTTCGCTGAAATTCTGCCCATTCTTCAAATCAACTGCGATATTACACTAGAATAGATTCTTTGAAGTAGATTGATCTGAAGTGTTTGAAGAAAATCCACTGTGAAGACTTTCATTGTTCACTGAGCTTGAACTTTCTGCAGAAAACGCTGTTCTTGGAGATCCAGCCTGTGGTGCATTTCCTCTGTAGTAAAGTTCCACATTCTGCTGATAAGCTGGACTGTTGACTTTAGATCTTTTTAAATCCAATTCATGGCTTTCAAGCCTTTCAATCAGCAAATCCACTTTTAGATCATCAGGCTTGATTGTATTTTTCAGCATTAGAGCGAAGTATTGCCAATCTTGATCATTGGGCAATGAATCAAACAATTTATCCACCATCGTCTCTTCAGAATATTTGATTTCATGTCTGGCCAACTCCATTTTCAGATGTCCGAATCTCTAGATCATTTTACAAACAGATTCATTTTTCATACAACAGAATAAATCAAACTCTTTACGCAACAATTTCTTTTTGTTTTTGACAATTTCATTACTTCCTATACACTTTTTCCCTAACGCTTCCCACAAACTCTTTGAAGTTTTTTCTTGTTCAAGTAACGAAATAATATCCTCTCTCACTGACTGTTTGATTAATGTGATCATCTTATATTCCGCCACAATATTTTTTATGTCTATGTCTGTGAAATCTTTTGGATTGATTAACTCTCCTCCCTCTTTCACTGGTTCAATGTATCCATTTGTCAATTTTAACCAGCTTTCACGAGCGAAAGCTTTTACCCAACCCTCAAATCTGTTTTTCCACCAGTTATAGTCTTCAACTTTCATTAACTTTGGTGGCTTCTGCTGGCTTCCGTACATGTTCTCAAACTTCAAATTCTCCGAAATCTCTCTTGAATATTCTTTCAACTCAGATCTTCTATCTGTCGATTCGGAACTCTTCACCATTGTTTGACGTCTTTAATCATCTGAGAGCAAACAAATAAACTCAATCAGTTTAAACAATATCAAGTAAACTGAAATACACTGACACTTGATTGTCGTGTAATGATCTTGACACGATAAGCTTCACTTTCGAATGAAATATGACACTATAAGCGAAATAGCACACAAGGTACACTTTGAAAGAAATCAAGTTCCTTTGTGACACAAAAGCGAAAGCCTTTGTTGACTAATAAGCGAAACCAGCTGATGTCCAGATAAGCGAAAGCATATGGTGACAAATGAGCGAAACTGGTTGGTCACATAAGCGGAACCTGTTATGTTTGTTCAAGCGAAACCATAAAGTCCGTTCGAGCGAAACTAATCAAAGTCTGTTCAAGCGGAACTACTCATATCTTTTGGAACGAAACTATCAAATAATGTGACACTTGAGTGAAACTAAGTGGTCACAAAAGCGAAACTATGCAGTGTTCACATAAGCGGAACCACATCCGAATGTAATTTGGTCCATTTTTAATCCGAATTTTGTCCCGTAACTTTCAAGGGTTTGTCATTGTCTACTAATACACATTTTGTGAAAAATTTTGTCGATTTTAATCGTGGAAACTTGATCAGATTGAAAAAGAAGGTGTAGAAGACAGAAAACAGATCCAATTGAGCTAAACTCTTCCTCCTGTGCTCTGATACCACTTGTAGGATCGTTGTTGAACCCGAATGAGTCAATCAGAAGAGTTGTTTATCCAATTCAAAGGCGGAATCAGTGAATCGAACGCTCAAACTAATTATAACAGCTCTTGTATTGATATAACAGTGATTACAACCTGAGAGCAATTCGGCAGCACTTCGTTACAATTTTCAGAACCGTTACCAAATGAACGAAACAGTGCACCTATATATAGTGGGAGTAGTTCGGCTTATATGGACATGTCCATATAAGCGAACCTGTTGCTTGTGGTTTCGCTTTTATGGACATTGTCTATATAAGCGGAACCTCTTGCTTAATCACCAAACTTCAGCTCTCGAACCTCGTGCACTGATTATTCTAACCTATTCTATTTTAATACATGATACAAGACGAAGTCAATAGACGTAATGCGCTAACTGGACGACCATCCGATCGAATGACCATCCTCCTTTGAACTTTTTCTCTTGTAAAATGTCTCGCTGGATGGATCGCCATCCCATTGAACGACCATCCGATCGGATGACCGTTCGATCGAATGACCTGAAAGGTAGAAATACTTCTCTAATTTTAAAATGCTACAACGGAAACCTCATAGCCATCATACACAAACACATCCATCCCAAACGAGTGGCAATCCGACCGAATGGCCATCCGACCGGATGACCATCCGTCGGATTGTCATCTGATCGAATGACCATTCGTCACTTGGTTCACTCGTCACCGTTTAACGCACCGTCCAATCGCTTATGCTATTGCTCTGTAATCAGGCTAACTTTCCAGCGCTCCCTTCAATCCAACCTAAGGCTGTGTTATTTATTTAACACAATCTGTGAATATACTCGAACCCTTTTGCTTTATGCACTTTTGGGTGTTACATACGTTACTTATTCAAATCACAATCGACACACAATGCAAACACATTTATACGCTGACCGTTATTGCATGTGATACGTGTTATTCGATGAATGCTTGTATGTTATGTTTACACAGTGATTGTTGCCTGACACCTTAGCAACGATAGTACTATAGTTTGGACTCAGCACCTGTTGGGGACAGGGGTTGTTAAGGGCTTTACTTCACGTGTCCCAGTGGGGATATGTGTTGCGCATTCTACAACTCGCAGTCACGTCTGTCCATATTTCATTGTCGATAACCTACTAGCTTCACTTTGCTACATGTTACATGCTGGTTATGCGTAAACGATTTCGCTATCTATTCTAGTATTAAACTTGTATGCTCACCTTTACACTATGTGTATTGACCTATATTTTTAACGTATGTGACAGGTGTTTGAGATGCTAGGATGCTTGCTTTTGTGGAAATCAAGTAGGAGAGTCTAGAAACAAACAAACAAATTATGTCATGAGTTTTCGAAAGAGTATTTTATTTGTCTATGAGATTTTTAATCTGTAATAACTGTTTACTGTGTTATGTTATGGTATGGGACATAATATTAAATATCCGGTAATTTATTTGTTATGGATTTCTCCTGGACAATCTGTTTCGTTCAGTGCCTCACCCCGATGTTTCCGCCATCGGTTGGGGTGTGACAGATTGGTATCAGAGCTATAACTATAGGGAATTAGGCAAGACTCGACCTAGTCCGGGACGATGTCTTAGAAATGACCTAGTCTATAGTCTCAGTACCAACAGACTGCCCTGCGTGAACCCAGTAGGGGTTCCGGAAGAGCCTATTTCTGTTACTCGATCGACTCGCAACCATACTATACTCTATCACTTAGCCTTTCCTAAGGCTAGCTCCGCATTCTATTTTCAAAAATGAACGAGTGATTAGATCGAGACTAGGTGTGAAAACCGCAAACTCTCGATCGGATCGCTTGTTCAACGCGCATTTTTACTATAAACACGAGAATTTGCATTGAATCAGTAGTGAAATCCGTACTTCGACGAAATTCTCTCACTCTATCCTGTGATTTTATCCCACAAGCATGGACGTAGTTGCTAAATTAGGGGTGAAACCCCAACCTTGATGACTTGTTCCATTCTCTATGTTTGGTTTTGCAAAACTCTCACCAAAAGTCTCGATGGATTCCAATGACTCGAGTCACGTGAATAACCGAAAGGATGCGTGCCATTCACCGCATGGCGGTGATAGAGCACAGTCTATTAGGCCAAAACATGTACTCGAAATACTTGAGAATAGTCGAATCACTTTGGGTAGTCGATGTCTATCAAGCCGAGACAATCTATTTTTCGATTTCAAGCTCGCAATCGTTGATTTTATGTGTTTCGATTCTGAGTCTGCAACCGCTGACTATGTGATTTATTACTTTTTATGTGAACTTTTATGTGATATATGTGGTTTTTACGTGGTTATGTGTTTCGATTTTGGTGATTTATAGGCTTTTCGCTGTTCGCTTTGACCAACACGCACAACTCGCACAACACATCTATCTCAAAACGCTAACAAATCGCTGCTACTCTATGAAAAATCGCATGCTATGTTACTCGCTTATGCTATATTACTCGCTATGCTACTCGCTAATCTCAATCGCTATTCTTGAACGCGCGAACTTTGAATGATAGGTGAATACGTGCAATATATGTAGGAGAATACGTGCAAAATATAGTGTGGTTTCTGTGGATTACGTGCTTTTGTTCTACGTGCTTATGTGTTTCTGTGGTTATGTGCCTACGTGAATATGTGCTTATGTGTTTAGTCGTGTTCCTGAGCTTTATTTACTAGTAGTGCGTGTGAGGTGAGATTCGATTATATAGTGTTTGAGTCCATGACGATGTCTGTTGCAGACAATGTCGTCATTTGGATCACGTCACTCTCGCGCTGCACGCCGTAACCATGAGGACAAACGCATTACTGCCCTCGTCGCTAAGCAAATGGTGAAAGTTATCCTGCAAATCGTCAGTGAGCTGAACGAGAATACCAGCAAGTCCTCTGAGGAATCAAGGACTGACTCGCCTAATGGTACTTTTAGCTTTAAGCAGTTCAAGGCCTGCGGCCCAAAAGACTTTACGGGTGAAGACGGACCTACCGCGATGTTTCAATGGTTCGATTCAATCGAACTCATGCTCCGTCAGAGCGGATGCCCCGAACACATACGAACTATTAACGTTACCAGCGTCTTCCAGTCCAGGGCTTTAGAGTGGTGGACAGCCGAAAGGAACAAATGTGGGAATGATGCAGCCTTTGGGCTAACTTGGGTGGAGTTGAAAGACCTCACGCAGAGGGAATTTTGCCCACCTCACGAGCTTCAAAAGTTGGAGAATGAGTTCTGGCATATCAAGCAAGACGGTGGCGATAACGCCGGTCTTACCGCCCGCTTCAAACAACTGAGTATCCGTGCTTTACCAGATTGTGTTGCTGACTTCGTGCAAGCCGCAAAGACAACAACAATTGAAGAGACCTACCTACTCGCTGCTGAGATAAACGACAAGCGAGTTCTCACTGGAAACTTCAAGAACACTCCGAAGAGCCTTCATCAAGCAACCGCCGCTCCCATCACTGAAACCGCCGCACTACAAGCTTCAAAGTCCTCCCACCACAAGAGAAAGAACAACAACAACAACAACAACAACAACAACAACAGTAGCAAGAATTGCGTTGTCACAGCCGTCGCGCCGCTCCAAGCTACACCTGCTCAACCGCAGCCCCAAAACTGCCAAGTAGCGGCACCGGTGACTAATGCACCGCTGGCTAAGCATGCATATACTGGTCCTCACCCGGCTTGCCCTACCTGTACCTATCATCATCTCATGGGGATTGCTTGCAGATTTTGTGTTCACTGCAACATGTACGACCACTTTACTGCTAATTGTGGTACTGGTCCACGCCAAGCTCCAGCTCAAGCTCAAGGTCAAGCTCCTGCACCACAAGCTCTCCTTCCCGCTCCCCAGGGCCAACAAGCAGCTCCTGCACCCGCGATCCACGCTAGAGCCTGCTTTGCATGTGGTGATCCAAACCACTTTGCAAACATGTGCCCCAACAGAGTGGTGAAGCAAGAGCCACAGCAGTAGCAGCCGTAACATCAACAGCAGCAGCAGCAGCCAGCAGCCCACGGTCGTGCTTTCAACATCAAAGCACGCCAGGCTCAAGCAGATAACAACGTGGTTAATGGTACGTTCCTCATTAATGGTATATATGCTTCGTGTTTATTTGATACTAGAGCCGATAACTGTTTTGTGTCATTAGAATTCGAAAAGCTCCTTAATCGTAAGCGCACCCATCTCCCTACGATGTTCGACGTTGAAGTTGCCACTGGAAGAACCGTTACTGTTCATTCTGTTCTACGTGATTGTACTCTTGAACTCAACAAACACATCTTTCTTATCGATCTCATCCCGATGCAGCTTGGTAGTTTCGATATCATAGTAGGCATGGATTTTCTCCGTGAAAATCGTGCTAAAGTCATTTTCTTTGATAAGATGATTCGTTTTTCGCTCGCTAATGGTGATAAACTGTGTGTCTATGGTGACGTCGCATCGAAGAATCTCAAGCTCATGTCGTGTGTCCAGGTGAGTAAGTTTCTCCGCGAGGAATACAAAGCTTTCCTAGCACACATCGTAGTAGTGGAGGAAAAGGAAAAGAAGGCAATTGATAAGGTGCCTGTGGTTCGTGATTTTCCTAAAGTCTTCCCTGATGATTTACCTACTCTACCCCTGAGTCGTGATATGGATTTTCGTATTGACCTCATTCCTGGAGCCAATCCTATTGCTAAATCTCCTTATCGCCTCACTCCATCCGAAATGCGTGAACTCTCGAGTCAACTACAGGAATTACTTGACAAAGGCTTCATTCGCCCTAGCACCTCTCCTTGGGGCGCACCAATCCTTTTCGTCAAAAAGAAGGATGGGTCGTTCCGGATGTGCATCGACAATAGGGAGTTGAATAAGTTGACTATCAAGAATTGTTATCCCCTGCCCCAAATCGATGATTTGTTTGATCAATTGCAAGGTGCTATGTATTTTTCCAAGATCGATTTAAGCTCAGACTATCACCAGTTACGCATTCAAAAGGAAGATATACCGAAAACCGCTTTCCGAACCCGATACGGCCACTATGAATTCGTCGTAATACCCTTTGGTTTAACCAATGCACCCGCGGTTTTCATGGATTTGATGAATCGCGTGTGTAAACCGTTTCTTGACCGCTTCGTCATCATATTTGTCGATGATATCCTTATCTATTCGAAGTCAAAAACCGAACACGCGCAGCATCTACGTTTGGTTCTCGAATTACTCCAAGGGAATCGACTCTATGCCAAGTTCTCCAAGTGTGAATTCTAGCTGGAGGAGGTTCAATTCCTCGGTCACATCGTAAATAGTCAAGGTATATACGCCGACCCTGCGAAGATCGAAGCTGTTAAGATTTGGGTTACTCCAAAATCACCATCCGATGTTCGTTCGTTCCTCGGATTGGCAGGCTATTACCGTCGATTCATCGCTGACTTTTCAAAAATCGTCGTTCCGCTTACTTCTTTGACGCATAATGACAAACCTTTTGTTTGGGGAACCGAACAAGAGACTGCCTTCCAAACTCGCAAGCATGTGCTCTGCAATGCTCCTATCCTCGCTCTACCCGACGGAAACGATGACTTCGTTGTCTATTATGATGCCTCGAACCTTGGTCTCGGTTGTGTTCTCGTGCAACGAGACAAGGTTATCGCTTACGCCTCTCGACAGCTCAAGATCCACGAGAAGAACTATACAACCCACGAGCTCGAGCTAGGTGTAGTTGTTTTTGCGTTGAAAATTTGGCGACACTACCTTTATGGTACCAAGTGTACGGTCTTCACCGACCATAAGAGCCTACAACACATCCTCAACCAAAAGGAACTGAATATGCGCCAACGCCGATGGGTTGAACTTCTCAACAATTACGACTGTGAGATTCGTTATCACCCTGGCAAAGCAAATGTTTTGGTTGATGATTTAAGCAGACGAAGTATATGCATAACGTTCGTAATACTCACGCCCAACACGACCTCGAAGCCTTGATTCGCGACGCTCAGCACGCCTGCTTCGTTGAAGATACCATGCGAGAGGAGATGAAAAAAGTGTGTTGCTGATTCACACTTTGTCACCAAATCGAACGGTATCTATTACTATCTAGATCATATCTGGATTCCAAGTCGCAATAACCTTCGAGATATATTGTTGACTGAAGCGCACAAGTCTTGATATTCCATTCATCCTGGTGCCGACAAGATGTACCATGACCTTCGTCTATGGTATTGGTGGCCTGGAATGAAGAAGGATATCGCAATCTATGTTTCGAAGTGCCTAACTTGTTCAAAAGTTAAGGCTGAACAACAAAGACCCTCTGGCTTGCTTGTGCAACCCGAGATCCCTATGTCGAAATGGGAGAGCATAGCCATGGACTTTATAACGAAACTTCCGCATACACCTTCAGGTCACGATAGCATCTGGGTTATCGTTGACCGTTTGACAAAATCTGCTCATTTTCTGCCAATACGAGAAGACTTTAAGGTAGAACGATTAGCACGGATCTACACCGACGAAATCATCTATCGACACGGGACGCCTCGTGATATCATCTCTGACTGTGATGGTCGGTTTATCTCACGTCTTTGGGAAATGTTTCAATCTGCTCTCGGTACTACGTTAAATCTAAGTATCGCTTTCCATCCCCAAACCGACGGTCAGACGGAAAGAACGATTCGTACCCATGAAGACATGCTTCGCTTGTGTGTCATAGATTTCGGTGGTAATTGGGACGCGCACTTACCCTTGGTCGAATTCTTGTACAATAACAGTTATCATTCTAGCATTCAAATGGAACCATTTGAGGCATTATACGGAAGAAAATGTCGATCGCCGATTGTGTGGCATGAGATCGGAGATGCACAAATAACCGGTCCTAAGCTGCTGCAAGAAACGACTGACAAGATCCTCCAAATTCGAGACAATCTGCTGAAAGCTCGGAGTCGTCAGAAAAGTTACGCCGATAGACGTCGCAAGCCCCTTGAATTTGACGTTGGCGATCACATACTCCTAAAGGTTTCACTATGGAAGGGTGTGATCAGATTCGGCAAGAAAGGGAAACTCGCGCCTCGATGTGTTGGACCCTTTAAAATTCTGGAAAGGATTGGGAAGGTGGCCTACAGACTCGAACTACCGGAGGAACTTAGCAATGTCCACCCGACTTTCCATGTTTCAAACCTCAAAAAGCGTCTGGCTGAGCAGAATTTACACGTACCACTTGAGGATCTACAAGTGGACGAAACATTACACTTCGTGGAGAAGCCTGTTGAGATCATGGATCAAGAAACCAAGAAGCTCAGAGTTCGCTGGGAAGGCAAACGAGGCACAGAGTTCACCTGGGAACTCAAAAGTGACATGAAGGCGAAGTATCCACAGCTGTTTGTTATGCCTGCAGCCTAATTTCGGGATGAAATTCCCTAACTGGGGGAGGCTGTAACAACCCGCATTTTGAAAGTCAAAGTCAAAGTCAAAGGAAGAAAAGATTGCTAATTGCGATTTGTCAGTCCTTGCTTAATTAATTGACTGTACACCTTGACTTGTAATCGAATCCTTTAATATGAGTACTTTAGTTGTATTATGTGGAGTATCTATAATAATCGCAGTTTAATCGAAGTTAATCGCTAATCTATTTATCGCTAATCGCATCGCAATCGCGTTCGCAACTTGAATTACAGGTTCTGTATATTGCTTTACGTGTGTGTGCCATCTATGTGTTACTTGTGCATGTTTATTATATGCTTGTGGTGATTAATCAAAAACGTAATCGCAATGCAATCTCATCACGAACTGGGAAACGCAAGTTTTTTTATGTTGTTGTAACTTGGTTATGTTAATTGTGTGACTATTATCTAAATTTATCGCATCGCTTAAGAGATACTCGCTTAAACGCATCGCATCGCCCAACGCACGAAACGAAACATCGAAAACCAACTTGCGGCAGCCCTTCGATCGGATGGCCATCCGATCGGACTGCCCTCCGATCCGTCACTGCAACACCTTTCCTCTTTTGGTCACCTATAAATAGCCCTGTCACATCATGAACAGTGATGTGATAGCTCTCTCTGCGACCCTTAGACTCCTCAGGCCATTTCTCTCGATTTCTCGCGATTCTTGTAAGTTTTCAACTCAAATCTTGTACATCTATCATCTACACACACATCTTCATCATTTTCACCTTTGAATCTTAAATTTTCACCATGAAATCGGGTGATTTGAGGTGTTCTAGGATAATGTCATCATGGGGTTCTTATGAACTTCAAGATTTGGCCACATTTCACCAAGAACAACTCAGATCTAAGAGATTTCAACATGTTTAAACACTGTCTTCACATAAATCTAAACATTTTCGAGATTAAAAGGATTGCAAGATGGTTTCATAACTTTCTTTCAACTCTTTTACACTCATGCACTAAAAACCGATAGAATCGGAGCTCGTTCAGGCCTTCTACTCGTTTCCTAGTGAAGTGTCGGTCTGAGATCTGAATCCTATCAACGAGATAACCGACTTAGCGGGTTGAATATGAAGAACCGTCAAGGACAGTTAACTGGTCAAACGGGGTGATTCCTATCCGACGAGATAACTTGGACTGCCGTCTCGGTCAAACCGCAAACTTTTCAAACTTAGCAAACTTTCCAAGTTTCAAAATGACCAAGTCACCAAACGGACTGCCGTCCGATCGGATTGCCATCTGATCGAACGACAATCCGATCGGATGACATTTGGTCCCAACACTTGAACTTTTTACAAACTTTCAAAACATATCAGTTCCAGCGGATTGTCATCCGATCGAACAACCATCTGATCAAATGACCATCCTACTGTGAACTTGTTCTCTTGTGAAATGTCTCGCTGGACGGATCGCCTTCCGATCGAAAGACCATCTGATCGGATGACCGTTTGATCGAACGACCTGAAAGGTAGAGATACTTCTCTAATTTTAAAATGCTACAACGAAAACTTCAAAACCATCATACACAAACACATCCATCCCAAACGAGTGGCAATCCGACCAAATGGCCATCCGACCGGATGACCATCCGTCCGGATTGTCATCCGATCGAATGACCATCCGTCCGGATTGTCATCCGTCCGGATTTTCATCCGATCGGATGACCATTCGTCACTTGGTTCACTCGTCACCGTTTAACGCACTGTCCAATCGCTTATGCTATTGTTCTGTAATCTGGCTAACTTTCCAGCGCTCCCTTCAATCTAACCCAAGGCTGTGTTATTTATTTAACACAATCTGTGAGTATACTCGAACCCTTTTTACTTTACGCACTTTTGGGTGTTACATATGTTACTTATTCGAAACACATTCGACACACAACACAAACACATTTATACGCTGACCGTTATTGCATGTGATACGTGTTATTCGATGAATGCTTGTATGTTATGTTTACACAGTGATTGTTGTCTGACACCTTAGCAACGATAGTACTATAGTTTAGACTCAGCACCTGTCGTGGACATGGGTTGTTAAGGGCTTTACTTCACGTGTCCCAGTGGGGATATGTGGTGCGCATTCTACAACTCCCAGTCACATCTGTGCATATTTCATTGTCAATAACCTACTAGCTTAACTTTGCTACATGTTACATGCTGGTTATGCGTAAACAATTTCGTTATCTATTCTACTATTAAACTTATATGCTCACCTTTACATTATGTGTATTGACCTATATTTTAGCGTATGTGACAGGTGTTTGAGATGCTAGGATGCTTGCTTTCGTGGAAATCAAGTAGGAGAGTCTAGAAACAAACAAACAAATTATGTCATGAGTTGTCGGAACAGTATTTTATTTGTCTATGAGATATTTGGTCTGTAATAACTGTTTACTGTGGTATGTTATGGTATGGGACATCACAAAATTAAACTAATTCTAGCTTCATTTTTAAGTCTCTAAGGCACAGGTCCGCCCTAGTGTGTCACGAACAGCCTAAGCAACAGCTCCTGAAAACACATGTGAAAATAGGTACGTCAGCATAAAAATGCCTGTAAGATACATAGGTTTTATGAAAATAGGATTCATGACTTGAGTTTAAAGAAATGTTTAATGAAAATTAGTCATGAATCTTGTTAAGTGTTTTCTTTTATAAATCATATGAAAATTCGATAAGAAAATCAGATTATATAAAAGAAAGATGTATGGTTAATAAAATGTCCAATTAAAATGAGTTGTACAAAATAAACTGTTTGTAAATCAATGACTTGTGAAAAATATGTTATATGTCTAAATTGAAATAATTTAAATAACGCTACGATATGTAACCATACAAGCACATATATAGGAAGTATCAGCGGCGTATCCACCATGCTTGTACCATATTACACACGTCTCGTTACTTAAATCACTTACCCAAACAAACCGCCAATGTAAATTATCCATGTTAAACCAATTGTTAAATGTTTATGTGTGAATAAATGTCTATTATCAAAATGTAAATGTAAATCATGTAGTGTGTAAACGAACATCAAAATGTGTATGTCAAATGAAGTGTGTAACAAATATCATGTATGGCAAGTGAAATATATCAACTGAACCACATGTAAAAATGCACAAAACAAGGTATTGAAGTAAGACACAGTTTAAATCAAAGTTATGTTTTGTGGAATAAATGCATGCTCTACTGATACAAACATCTATGCGGTAATGTGAAAATGCATACATTCAAGCCTTGTGAGTGTGGCGATAAACCCTTAAACAAATTAAAGGTCTATCTGAGTTATGTTTATCGAATTCGGTCATTCCTTCCATCTAAACATACCTAGGATGTCAGGAACGGGAGTTGTCAATTCCTATGGTACCACTACCTACTAACGAACGGCGTGATCAATGTTAATGAATGTATTTTGGTCCCATTTAAATAAACCAAATGTTATACCAAAATGTAAGTGTTAGGATCTGAGTTTGGATTGATTGTGATTTGTGTTTGAATTTGGATGAACAAATGAAAGAGTAGTGCAGCGGAATTTAAATGGAAGCAAACTTTTCACAATCAAACAGAAGAAATGCTTTCAATTATACATTTTCAACACTGAATCAAATGATTAAATTTATTTTCAAACTCTGATTACAATGCGTGTATGATATGCAAACTCCCCCTCAGCCCGAGCTCAGTGTTTGTTCGTGCAGAAAGAAGATGGTGAAAGAGCTAAACAGAACAGTACACAGTACTGTTCTATTTATAGGCACTTGCAAACCACTGAGTATCTAAGCTGACGTCACCATGAAAGTGACATCTAACCTCCTAACAAACTCTAACCTCTGATCTATACAAACACTACTATGCTAACTACTGATGTTACAATACAATACATAAAGTAAGCATAAACTGCTGCTGCATCCTTCCACTGCTGTGAACCCAGCAGAACTTGTCATGATCAGTAGTGCTTGAACCATGGCAGTAGATTGAGCAGCAGAGCTTTAGTTCTTCATTCAGACTTTGACTTGATCAGCAGTTGTAGGTCAGTAGTTTGCATGATCAGCAGATAGGAGGTCAGCAGATGTTGAAATCACTTTCAAGGGGAGAGACTTGCAATCAAACATCTGTTTATTCTGGATCCACTGCCCTGATCCAGTTTTGGCTTTTATTATCTGTTCCTTTGGCAGGGTTCAATCCCAACAATCTCCCCCTGGAACAGATAATGCTAAAACTCTTCATTATTGTAGATCTTTATTGCCTCAACAACAGTTCCCTTATTTTCCCTTTGAATTGCAATTCAAAAGTTAAGGCATCTGTATCATCATCATCCCTGCTAAGTGGAAGATCAAGGAGATCCTGCAAATCTTCAAGACTCAGGCCGAGAGCATGTTCCCTTGTTAGTTTCTTCACTTCGCCATCAGACCTGAACATAGTCAATACGTGGGTCTGTTTATCAGTTTTCCACTTTAGAACTTTTGAGCCTGATGGGTTTCTTGGGAGATTTTTTTTTGAAGAGAAGTTTGGTGATGCTGGCCTATTCATGACTGGCTGAGCAGTACTTGCAGATTGTTCCAGTTCAGATTCTTCTTTCATTATTAACATAATGCCCTTTTTCACAATGTCATTTCCAGCAATTAGATCTTGAACTGTTTCAACACCCAACTGGTTTTGACTCCTTCTTTTGTAGATGGCAGCACCAGTAGGAGCCGTGGTTCTCTTGGCTTGCAGCTTTGGTGGTCTTTTTGAGACCTCTGCTTTGGAGTAGTCAGGCTTTTGTGGAGCTGTCGGATCTTTCTTCCTAAGTTCCTCCAACCTTTTGTAGGTGGCCCTGACCCTAGCTTCTCCCCACTTTGACACAGAATTCCTTGACCCATAATCAGCTGTGATTAGCTCCTCTTTCATTCTCTTCAACTCTAGTGCCTTTTCAGCTTCAAATTGTTTGAATTTTTCAGGGGGAGTCTGCTGGACATTATCTTTGATCATTCCATGAATCCTGGCTGCTTCATTTTCAAGCTCAGGAATGGTCCAGTTTTTGTACATGTGTTTCTCCCCCTTGTATTTCTTGGTTGCCATGATGCTTTCAATGTAGCCTTTTCTAAGAGTTTCATCTGCTCTTTCTGAAATTTGTTGACATACATTCTTTGCAAATTGTTCTAAGGATCTGACTTGTGTGAGCAAGAATTGGTAATTCTGCTGAATTTGTCTATCAGATTTTCCTTGAGCATTTCTTTTTGAGATATCCTCTGCTTGTTTAGCTTTGACTTTCAAATATTCTTCAATATTGTTCGGTCTTGGATATCCTTCAACTGATGGCAAACTCCTTTTAGCAGGGTCATCCTCATAGTAAAATGACTTAATTTCTTCTCTGACTGTTATGAGTTCAAGAGGAAATTGGACACCTGTAGGAGGTAAGGGCTTGTAAATTTGAGCTGAAGAGAGAGGAATGGGTTTTGGAATTGTGACAAGTGCTTGGGATTTTGAAGCTGTTGGTGGTGGTGATGGAGAATCATCATCTGGTATGATAACCCTTCTCCTTTTTATTTTAGGAGAGGCGGATGATGTTTTGGATGGAACAGTGGCAGTGGTTTGTGATTGACAAACAGCTGTTGAAACAACTGGTGTTTCAACCACTGTTGTCATTACAATAGATGTTTTAACATCTGCTGTCTTCTTCTTTATTGCAGGAAGTGATGGTGGAGATATTGTTTTTGGTGGTGATAAGGCGGTGGTAGTGGTGTGTGTTGAAGTGGTGTGTGTTGAGGTGAGAACAGTTGTTGTAACAACTGGAGTACCAGCAGATGTTGGCATGACAGAATTTGCAACAGCTGTTTGGGTGGAGGTTTGATATTAGTGGCTTTTGGACAGTGATTTTGGAGTATGCTTTGGAAGACTGGATGGTGTGGACTTGGGTTTCCTTACTTTTCTAGTAAGCTTTCCTTTTGGAACAGGATTTTGATCATCCTTTTCACCAGAACAACCCTGCTCATTGAACTTCATGAAAGCTCTCTTCTCCTCATTCCACCTTGATAAATCCTTTGCCGCTCTATCCCTTTTTACACTTATGATACTATCATCAAGGGCATTCCGGGTCACATCAACCTTCTTGCTTCCATCTGGCAAAGGAATTTCTCTGAGCATTGCATCTTTTTCTGTATCAAGATATAACCCATTATCAATCCCTTTCTTTATCCACTCCTTAATTTTCTCCCCCTTTTTGGCATTATCTGAGGGGATTTCATCAATGAAGAGAACTGTCAGAGGAGCAGCGCCAGTGGTTGTCACAGATGGGCCTTGATAGCCTTGATGTCATCGTTTGTATCCTTGAACCTAGACTCCATTGCATTTTTGAGCTTTTGAACATGTTTTTCATGCTGCTGCTCAGCCATCTGGTGTTGTTGGTGGAGAAATGGTTGAAAAAGATTCCAGAGCTCATTTGTAACATCTGCAGGTGGTGGAGCAGGTGCTTGAGGTGGAACAACAGTGGATTGTACCATTTGAGTTGTCAACAACTGATGCAGCATGTCTTTGATTTCTGCAACAGCGGTATCCAGTTTTTCAACTCTGTCCGTCAATTCCTGGTACTTTAAACCATCACCCAATTTAATGGGATCATCTGATTTCCCACTAGTAGTGGTTTTATCAGATGTTGAGGTAAGGAGTGTACTCCAAACATCAACAACTGATGCCCCTTTTTCTTGGTACTGGGGTCTTCTTCCTTCAACACTTGATAATCTTTTGATGGAACCAGTGGTTAATACAAACTCACTAGCAGATAACAGAGGTGTTATGGAAGGAATTGCCTCCAAGGAAGTCTTATTGATGTAACCACTGTCCAAGTGTAAACCTATAGGTTCACCACTTGTAGTGGCTGCTTCACTTGGATTACCACCAAGAGTTATTTGTAACTCAAGGGGTGTAACCTCCTCAAGTTGTGTTGGTGGGTTAGCAAAGATTGATACATCAGACCCAGTCTTTTGTTGAGGTATATTCTCATGGACAGGTGATTGAGAAGGACTGGTTTGTGCCAGGTTCAGATCAATTGCATCCAATAGTAGTTTGGTATTAGGTGGAATTGGGGATGTGAAGGTAGGTTTAGAAAGTGAAATTGCCCCGGGTATTGGGTTGTGGATGATGGAAACGAGTGCTTCCAGAGCATCATGATGTGGTGACCCTTGTTGTACAACCTGTTCTTTTTGTGAAGAGATAGGAGGAGTTTCGGCTAGGGTTTGAGATATTTCTACCAACTGCTGTGAGGAAGTAGTAGCAGTGGTTTGTTGTGCCTTTTGTGCTGTCATAGGAAGTTGCTCTGGTATCTCATCCTCCAGAGTTGCCTTTTTGATGGGTTTGGGGGGTTTTTGATTTTTCTTTTTCTGTGGTTTCTTGGTGATTTTAGGTGTGGGTTTCAAGGCAGTTGTTTGGCTACCTTGATCACTTGAGCAGTGGGCTCAGCAGCAGATACCTGAGGAGCAGTGTTCGCTGCTAAAATCTGCTCAGGCACCTCTGCTTGTGTTTTGCAAGGTGTTGACATTCTTGTAAATATTTCAGCAGTTAAGCTGTTTATCTGAAAAGAGTCACCTTGATTTATTACAGCAATATCATCTTTACTGAATTTTTTCTCAAAATAATAACTTAAAAATCTCGGAAACAGTAAAAATGATTTTGTTTCAACATTTTTAACCAAATCATTGAAGATTACCTGGGAATAATTGAAATTTTCTTCTTGAAGAATAGCATATCCCAGATTTTGAATCTTCAATGGTATTTCATTAAAAGAAGTGGTTTTATTTGAAACACACATGAGGAGGGTATGGAATAAAAACCGTGTTGCAGAAGGGAAGAAACCTTTTTGTAAGGTATCCCTCTTCATCATTGTGTCTGCATACCCTCGCTCAATGAAGTCAATTTTTAACTCGTTTTTAGGGAAAGAAAGTTTACCTTCCTGATCATTGAGCTGAAAGACTTCTGAAATGGATTGCGGTGTTCTTCGAACTGCTTTCTTCTGCAAAGTAGAGTTAATGGCTATGACAGCTTCTCCTTGTTTTTCAAGGGTACAATTTTTTCAAAACTCTCTCTGAGTTTGCAGGTAAATGGGTGCATCAACGGTTAACAAAGTTTTGTACTTTGAGGCGTTGATCATATCGAGGATGGAATCAAATGTATCGATGTTGCCGGGTTTTGTGAGAAGACCCAGTAGATTATGAGACGATTTGTGTGGGATTTCTGTGGAGGTAGCCTTTTGAGAGGCCCCTTTGGAAGATTTTGCGGATGATTTCGATTTTGTCATTTTGAAGATGAGAATCGAAGATGAGATTGTGGAGAAATTTGATGGAATGGATTGGAAACTGCTTTGAGAAGAGAATTTTTAAGAATTCAATTCGACAGTAAAACCCTGTTTGGGCTTTGAAAAGGGGGTTTTGTAGAGGAAAAGTGAATGCTGACGTGGCAGCGGTTACAGAAGGTCTAACCACTATGTACTGTCCGCATGCCATCCCCTGGTGAAATGAAGGACAATACTTTTGAACAGTACATATTGTGAAAACAACTGGTGAAGACAGTAGTTGTAATGGTAATGGAGAACAGTGGATGCTTTTCACTATCAGTAGATATCTCAATAGTGGATACAACACTGATTTTGACCATCAGTGGTTATCAAAGAAAAATGAGAACAGGGGATGACTTTCAGCAGTGGACAGACTTTTGAAGTGGCACAGACTTTTGAACCCATCAGTGGTTATGGCAGACTTTTAGGATTTTAATAATGAAAAATTCATTTTTAGCTATCTTTAAGGATGGAATTTTGATTTTCTGAAAACATTTTAATGCTTTTATTCATAGAAAAATGGGATTTTACCTGTATGCTTTGGTTAGCACATCTGCCAGCTGATCCTTAGTTGGAACATGATGCAGAGAAATCAAACCTTTTTCATAGCAATCCCTCACAAAGTGATGTCTGATGTCAATGTGTTTGGTGGTTGAATGGGAAACTGGATTTTTGATGATATTTTCTGCTGCCTGACTGTCCAACATAAGTGGTGTCTTCAAGGCAGTGATATCAAAATTCAGTAACTGATTTTGAAGCCATAGCAGTTGGGCTGTACAGCTTGCAGCAGCTATATATTCTGCCTCAGCAGTGGATGTGGAAATAGCTGCTTGCTTTTTGCTTTGCCAAGACACTAAGCAGTTGCCTAGGAATTGGCACCCTCCTGAAGTGGACTTCCTTGTTTTATCACATCCAGCAAAGTCACTATCTGAGAAACCTGAAAGCTCAATTTTACCATCAGCTGGATACCAGATACTAAGTGTGGGAGCACCTTTGAGGTATCTGAATATCCTTTTTACAGCAATAAGGTTTGACTTTCTAGGGGCTGATTGGGATCTTGCACAGACACATGTTGCAAACATGATATCTGGTCTAGATGCAGTTAGGTACAATAAAGACCCAATCATGCTTCTATATAAGGTCTGATCAACCAAATCATCCTTTTCTTCAGACATGACCAATTAATTGGTTGCAATAGGTGTACTACATGGCTAACAATCATCCATATCAAATTTCTTTAAAAGTTCTTTGGCATATTTGCCTTGATGGATGAAAGTACCATTTTGCAGCTGCCTTACTTGGAGACCAAGAAAGCACTGGAGTTCACCCATTGCACTCATTTCAAACTCAGCTGTCATGAGTTGCCTGAACTCTTCACACATTTTATTACATGTGCTTCCAAAAATGATGTCATCCATATAAATCTGGACAATCATCAAATCCTTTCCTCTCCATTTTAAAAACAGTGTTTTATTAATCCTGCCTCTGGTGAAACCAATGGAAAGTAAAAAGGTGGACAGAGTTTCATACCAGGCTCTTGGTGCTTGTTTCAGGCCATACAAAGCTTTGTTTAGCTTGTAGACATGATCTGGATTAAATGGATCCTCAAAACCTAGAGGTTGACAAACATAAACCTCCTCTTGAATCTTACCATAGAGGAATGTACATTTGATATCCATTTGATACACCTTGATGTTGTGGTTGATAGCAAAGGCCAGAAAGAGTCTGATAGCTTCAAGTCTTGCTACAGGGGCAAATGTTTCATCATAATCAATGCCCTCTTCTTGTCTGTAACCTTGAACCACAAGCCTGGCTTTATTCTTGACAACAATACCCCTTTCATCAGTTTTGTTTTTGAAGACCCACTTTGTGCCAATAGGACTTACATTCTCTGGCAGTGGTACAAGCTCCCATACTTGTTGTCTTTTGAACTGTTGGAGCTCCTCTTGCATGGCTTCTACCCAACTGTTGTCTTTCAGTGCCTCTTGGTACTTGACTGGCTGATGGAGTGATAGAAAGCCAGCAAAAAGACAAATGTTTTGGGATTGCTTTCTTGTAAGCACCCCTTCATTGATGTTGCCAATGATTTGATCTGGTGGATGAGATTTCAAGAAGATGAGCTCTCCTTAGTATGGAATAATGGCATTGAGTGGTGAGGGCTGCAGATGTGTATCATCTGAGCTAACCACTGCTGGTGACTTTGATGACCCAGCGGTGGCTTCAAAAGGTGGTGGCATTGGGGGTAAAGGTGTGGACACCTGCTGACTTTGATCCACTGTTTGAGGACTTTTGTCAGCAGTGTTTGATGAGGTGGAAGCGGTGGTTAAAGGGCTACTTTGGTCAACAACTGTTGAGGTAGCAGTGGTTGAGCTTTGACAACTGTTTTGAACAACTGATGCTCTCCCTAGTGAAGCAGACTTTTGAGGAATGATGATCTCATATCCATAGTCTGGTGATGAATCTTCTGATGGACCTGCACTGTTAGTCTTGACAGCAGTATTTTCAAAAGTGAATTTTTCAAGATCAAACAATTCTGCAGGATTTGCAGGGATTTTCATTGATGAAAGTTCATTGAACTTTACATTCAAAGTCTCTTCCACTGCTTTGGTCCGTGTATTAAACACTGTGTAGGCCTTAGCAGTGGTTGAGTATCCCAGGTGATATCCCATATCAATTTTGGCTGCAAACTTTGAGATAGAATCTTTTAAGTTTAGAATGAAACATGGGCAACCAAAAACTTTGAAATATGAGATTAATGGCTTTATTTTATACAGAATTTCATAAGCAGTCTTTTTGTGCCTAGGGTTGATCAAAACTCTGTTTTGGACATAGCAAGCAGTGTTTACTGCCTCTGCCCAAAAAGTTAATGGAAAACCTGAATCTGCAAGCATGGTTCTGGCAGCCTCAATCAATGTTCTGTTCTTTCTTTCAACAACCCCATTTTGCTCTGGTGTTCTAGGGATGCTGTACTGCCTTACAATCCCTTTCATCACACAGAAGGCATCCAACTCCTTATTTTTGAATTATGTGCCATTGTCACTCCTGAAGACTTTTACTGGAAGGTCAAATTGCTTTTCAACCTGTGTCACAAAGTCTTGCAAAATACCTGCAGTCTCATCATTTGAGTGTAAAAAGAAGGTCCATGTAAACCTAGAGAAGTCATCAACAATAACCAAACAATATCTTTTCTTTTTGAGACTCATGACTTGCACTGGGCCAAACAAATCCATGTGCAGCATTTGCAAACATTGGGTTGTTTTGGACTCTTCAATGGACTTAAAAGAGCTTTTGTGGTAAGCCTCTCACTAAGCCATTTTTTAAAATTTCATTGATTGTTTTGAGATTCGTGTGTCCCAGTCTTTTGTGCCATAGCTCTGTCTTTTTGTTAGAGGCAGCTGAGAACAGACAGGCATCAGCTCTGGGACACTCTCTTGACATGTAAACAACATAAACATTGCCACTTCTTTGAGCAACAAGTTTTGTTGTACCTTTCTTGATTATTGCTTCAATCTTACTAACCATTTCTGGTCCAACAATCCTACAACAATCCTTTGTGAAGAATGAGCCAAACCCTTTATCACTCATTTGAGAAACACTCAGGAGGTTGAATTTTAGATTGTCTATAAGATTGACATTTTCAAATTTTACATTTCCAGACTTTACTGTACCAGACCCAAGAACTTTTCCTTTACTATTATTACCAAAGAATATATCACCCCCTCCATGAGTTTAAAATCTTGAAGAAGGGCTTTACATCCTGTCATGTGCCTGGAGCCTCCACTATCTACAAACCAAAGACTATCTAAGCATGCAGAAGCTCCCTACACATGAAGTAAAGGATTAGTTCATAAAAGTCTCCAAAGCCAACAGGGCTTTGGATGGGGTCTCAACAGTGTCTGGGATGGAGGCAGATGTATGGACAGTGGTTAGCTCAGGGGTTTGAACATTTTTGATAATGTTTTTCTCTAACCACTGTTGGGGGTCTTGACCCATCATCTGTTGATAACCAAAAGGATGCCTGTTCACTCTTGGTTTAGAGGGCCTTTTGTAGGTCTCATAAACGTATGAAATCCTTTGGTATGATGCTTTTTCCTTGCCTTTTCTGAATTGATTGGCAGGGGGTGCATCAGTCACCTATACATCTCTTTAGACAGATGTTTGGTTCAGCCGTTTTGTGACAGCAGGTTGGACAGGGACAAACAGTGGTTGTTTCTTGGTGAACTTGACAGATGATGTTGATGGACTCAAGGATGTTTTTGCAGTGTATTCATTCTTTTTTATGTCAAAGTTTTTGAGATACACACATTCTTGAGTTTTGTGATTATCTTTACCACAGATGGTGCAGCTTTCAGCAGGTAAAATGATGCTTGTTTTATTTATATCATATGCTTTTAGATGAAAACAATCTTTTGTTAGATGATTCTTCTTTTCACAGAATTCACAAAACAAGTTTTTGATCTTTTCTCTTTTCTTCCTTTTCTCGGATTCCTTTGTAACAGAGTTTTGAACCTCTGTTGGGATATCTTTGATAGGAATGATTCTTGCTTTTGGAGCTTTTACACCATCAGTGGTTGTGAAATCCATTGGTTTGAAATTTTCTAGGATATCACACTCATTAGACCATGTGGGTTTAAATTGGTATTTCTCAATTTCCTCAAAAGTTGAGGATCCCACAGATCTTTCCAGGGTAATTTTGTTACCAAGTTTGTTGGTTATTTTAACCTCTTGGCCATTTTTGTTGGTTGGAATTATCTCAGTTGAACCAACTTGTTTTCCAGCAATGTTTTCAAGATCATCATATTTTCTATGTCCAATACCAAATTTAACATTGCTTTCAAGCTGTTTTGCAAGCATAACCTCATATTCTTTACAAGACTCCACCCATCTTTCACAGGTGATCTGGGTAGACTCCAACTCCTTTTTGCAAACCTGGTATTTTTCTACCATAGTTTGGAGTTGAGTTTTGGTTATGCTCTGCTCTTCTTTTAAACTGCTGATCTCTTTATCTTTTTCAATCAATTTGTTTCTAAGTTCTTTTAATAACTTTTCAAATTTGACTTCATCAGATAGGATTTTATTCCTAAGGTTTTCATTTACCTCTTTGATGTTAGCAAATGCAATAATACATTTGTCTGAACACAGTTTTTCAAGAACTTGAGGTGATACCTTAGCAGCAGCCATCATGGCACAATCACATTGATGATCATTATCTTCATCAGCTCTCCTTTCTTCTTCACCAGCTTTCTTCAAGTCTTCTTTCTCTTTGTCATCTTGTGACCAAAGGTCAGTCAGTGGTTCAATCAGGGTTTCTGAATTTTCTCCCAGCAGTAGTTCACCAGCAACTGGTGTAACCACTGCTTCAGCAACTTCATCCACTGTTTCAGCACTTAGCTGTTCACCTTCAGTTTCAATCCCTTCTGGTATTGACTCTAATGCCATCAAACAAAATTCATCATCAAAAGTATCATTAGTAGCATAGAGAGTAAAATTTTCATCACCAAGTTCATCAGGCATGCTGCTCCAGTCAACAAAGCCTTGTGTGAAAAAGCTTTGTTGATCTGGTTGTGTTGCTGTTAGAGCAGCTTGTTGAGGTGTTGCAGGTTGCACTTGTGCCTGAGGAACAGGGGCTTGAACATACTGAATTTGTGGAACGGTGGTTTGAACATAATGCACAGGCACAGGGGTTGCAGCATAATAGGCAGTGTTAACATGTGCTGCAGGGGCATATTGGGTATAGTGCACAGTGTTTTGTTGTTGTGGTCTAGGGTTTGAGCCAGGGTGAGTGATTATGGGACCAGTGGTTTGACTCCTGCATTCCCTAGCAAAATGACCTAGCCTATTACACTTGTAACACTTGATTTTTGACTTATCCAACCCAACCCTCAAATTTCCATGAAGCCCTGGAAATTTTCTCCCTGTTCTTTTGTAGAATTTGCTTGTTCTAACACTAAGCAAAGCCAACTGATGCAAAATGTCCATTTCTTCTAAGTCGGTGGGATCAAAATGTTGCAAATCATTTAGTTCAAAGCATAAGTTATCTGACATCTGGTTTTCAGTATTTGCAGTGAAAGCATAATTTGCAGAGTGAGAATCAGAGTTGTTAAAATTACCCCCCGCAAATATGTCAATAAAGTGATCATAACTCTGATCCTTACTACTGCTACCATATTCTTCCTGACCAAAAAGAGCTGTGCTGCCAAATGAATAGTCATCAGCAACTTTACCAGACTCTTGCAACTTCCTTTTCTGGTTTAACTCCCTTTCATAGGTCAGGAGTCTACCATGGAGTTGGGTCAGGGTCAGATCTTTGAACTCAGCTGAATTTCTGGTGACAAAAGCAATTGTGTCCCATTTTTCTGGCAGTGGTCTAAGGAACCTGCTATTATTTTGGGTTGCATTTGGAAATGTAACCTTAATGTTGATGCACTTGTGTCTGTACTTTGTCTGTATTCGGTCTATATGTAAACGATGTCCTTGTCAGTCTTGTAAGTTGACCAAGTCAACCGTCCTCCTGGTTTGACCTGGCCCAACAGTTAGAAATATATTATGTGAAGTGTCTGAGTCGAAGGATGAACAATCGAAGGATTATGTCTATCCTTCGATTGGCTCGAAAGATAAACCACGAAGGATACTGATGGACTTCGAAGGATATGCTATCCTTCGAAGTATATATGGATCCTTCGATGGCTTTTGTGGTCGACAGATGGTCCTTCGGACAGTCTGTCTAATCCTTTGACCAGACCTGTTGTGTGTGGGTATAAATACCCATGTAGTGTGTTGTGTTAGCTAGAGACTTGAGAGGCTTGTGAGATAGATGCACACATAGAGAGAGTTTGAGAGCATTCTATCAAACACACACACACACACACACTAGAGAGTTTGCAAGTTAGATTTGTAAACATTGTGCTTGTAACCGGAACCTTCATTCGTATTAATACAGTGGTGTTAATCGGTGAATCTTTGTGTGTTCGTGTTTATGCTTGTCTCAACCCGGTTTGCTTGCTAGCTTGGATTCCGCACTCGCTAGTGGGTTTGTATAACAAGGTTTAGGTTCGTCATCCTCCGAAGAGGGACCTACAAGTGGTATCAGAGCTAAGGCTCTTTACCTTGTTTAAAATCGGGTTTTTGTTCAAGTCTTGGGTTGTTTTTTCGTCAGATCTGGAAAACCAGTCGCCGTGTTCTTGATGTGTTCTTGAAGTTCGTGACAGATCTTCATATCTCGAAAGATCAGATATTTATCATCTAAATTTCGAAGGATATTCGAAAGATCATCAGAATTATCGAAAGATCAGAAGCTTTCGAAGGATTATCTTTATTCGAAGGATATCTTTGAAGGATATTAATTATCCTCATTCGAAAGATATATCTTTCGTAAATTGGCAGAAGAAGAAGAGTTAAAAGTGAACCGCCAAAAGGGGACCGTCTTTTTGTTGATCAGTGGCACCGCCCCCATTTAACCAATTGTTGATTGGTTGTTGTTGGATTCAAGACACAGCCACCGCCCATGTGTCTCAATCAGATGTGTGTTCTCGGGTCATGTAACAGCCCCCAAGTGACCAACAAATAAAAAAAAAAAAGGGGACCTAGCACCGCCCAAAAGGAACCACTAACTTTAGGTTGATTGTTATTGGGTTCACGGTCAAAGGTTCTCACTGCCCAAGAAAACAATAAATTTTGTTGTCTTTTGTTTGTGATCCGACCAAGGCACCGCCAACAAGAAATTACATAATTACATAACTTCCAACATCGTTAGTGGTCACAAGAAAACAAAGAATTTGTTGGTTATTGTTAGTGGTCACCGTCCAAATAGGCCACTAATAAGTGTTGTTTGCTGTTGTAGTTCACCGCCCCTAAATTGACCAATAAGATTCTGTTGTTGTGTTGTTGGTGACCACCACCCAAGTGGTATTGATTGGTCAATCAATTGGTGTGCCGCCCTAATAGACCACTGGAATACAAGAGAATAGGGTTGTTGTTGTTGGGTATCGAAGGATCAATTAAATACAAGAAAAATTCAAAACAGTAGTGGTATTCAAAACCGTAGTGGTATCGAAGGATCAACATAAATAGACCACTAACTCTTGGTTATTTGTTGTGTGTGTTCTCGGCCCAAGAGACCGCCCCAATAAACCAATAGGCCATTGTTGTTTTGTTGTCTGAAGTTCACGGCCCAATTCACCTCCAAAGTGACCAATACATTTTGTTGGTTTTTGTGTTCACTGCACAAGGCACCGTCCCAAACAAATAAAAAAAAAATTTATAATAAGTTTTGAAGTTTTGTTTGTGCACGGCCCACGTTTAGAAAATCATCAAAGCCCAAGATCTACTAATCATTTTTACTTTCGTTTGTATCAACTTACGAAATATCATCTTTCGAGACCGGTTTGGTGTTTTGTTTTTCGTGTGATCTTTCGGTTGAATCTTCGACAGTTGAAAATACACGTGTACAAATTTTATCTCCATCAAGGGCCGAATCTCCCACACCATCTCGAATTACTACAGAAATGGGAACAAACGGTCAATGGGATCCATCCGCGTGGACTACAACATCCTTGGCTCCGCAATCATCTGATACGCAATCATCTGCGTCTCAATCTGCAATAGATTTCAAGACTGCTTGGATGCAGGCTATTGCCCCACCTTCAGCTGCCATGATATCTGCAGATCAGTGGGCATCAGTTACCAATCAAAGGCAAAGTGAACCGAAAATAACAACAGATTGGTTTGACAATCCAATACAAGCTCTTGTAAATCCGGCTCCAACCACAGACTTGTATAGAAATCCATTACCCCCAGTTGGTTTACAACACCATCGTTCTACTGTAAAACCATCATCTCTTGACCCAAAGAACAGTAGTCAGACAAAATCAGCGTTGTATGCTGAAATTGTCAAAGATGCAAGCACTGGTGAAGCCTCGGGAAATGATGACAGGTCTGAGCATGACAGAAGTTCAGATGAAGATGTTTCAACTTCAGTTGAGGGTGATACAACTTCAAGTTCAAGCGAGGATGGATCTGAATGTGAATCATCAAGGGAGGTTATTAATTCTGATGCAGAAAGGCCAACACCTGAGAGTAATTCTAGTCAGGTATGTGATTCTAAACCTGATTCTATTTCTGCTGTTGTTGAATGTGCGAAATGTTTAGATTATGCAGAAAAGGAAAGTGAGCTTGAAATTACACTGCAACACAATCAAAAATTGATTGTTGATCTTGCTAAAGCATCTGAAGCTAACTTCTTTTTAGCCAAAAATGAAAAGGAGTTTAAAGAAACAATTAAGTCATTAAAACATGATGTTTCTGAATTACAAAAGGCTGTTTTGAGAAAACAACATGCTAATAATAACTTAATTGACACAATTGAGAAACAAATGGTGGAGTTAGCTACAGCTCGATGCGAGTGTGATGCAATCAAGCAGAAATTGGACAGTTATTCCAATTCCCGCTTTGTTTTGGATCACATCATCAGTGTTCAAAAGAAAAAGGGGGATAAAAATTGTATTGGATACAAAAATTGTCCTCCCCCAATGAGCCACAATTATTCAAAACAGCCTGATGACGAGGATATGCCCCGTTTTGAACCTACTGTGCCACTTGCGCGAGATGACTTTGCTGCAGGCCTCGGGTTCAAAACTGGTACATCTTCCTCGGGACAATCAGCTTCTGAGAATGTGGAAAATTCATCGTGTGAAAAGGAACAGAGTCCTCCCATCATTGAGGATGCTGACTCTTCAGACGATGAATCTGAAGAAATTGTGAAGCCACAGTCTAACTCAGTTACACCAGACATTCCAATTGAGAATCACATCTTGTGTGATCCACCAGTGAAACCGAGTAAGACTGAAACACCAAAGGCAGTGAAGCCCAATGTACCTAGCATTAAAGGGAATAACTTGTTGTATACGCTCAAGGGAGACAGCAAAATCTATTCTGACAGAGATTTTCCAATTAAAAATGTAAATCAAGATTTAATTGAGAAAGTTTTTGAAGGACGTACTGATAAGTTTTTGGGAAACAAAGGTAACAAAGTGACAGTCACTCAATGTGAACCAATTCCATGTGACCAAATAAGAAAACAATATGGAAACCAAAAACTACCGGTTGAGCGAAAACAACAAGTCAATTCTGGGAAGGGTAAGGGCCAAGTACAGGGAAAGAAGGCTCAGAACAAGAATGTTCAAGCACCAGAAATTCAGCAGCCTAAGACTGAACAACCAAAGGTTCAACAACCTAAAGTTGAGCAGTCTAAGGCTACTCAACCTAAGGCTACACAACCTAAAATTCAACAATCTAAGGTTGGGCAACCTAAGGTTCAAAGGGTGCAAAACAAAAGAGCTCCAGCTAAGAAAAGAGAACAGAAAGTGAACTTTGTTGGATCAAAGGGTACGGACAAACTTGAAACATTTCAAAATAAATCTAACATTGATTTTGTAAAACAAGTTAGAATTTTAAAACGAAATGATCAGAACAATTATACCCAACACACAAATGGATGTGACTTAGGTCCAAGCACATCTAGATCACAAAGTTCAGTGTCTGGTTCTCCGTCTGGTCATCAACATGTTTCTCCGAGGCTTGTAGAGCGGAGAATGTGTTTTGAATGTGGTACAATTGGACATATAATTCGAAATTGTCCATATCTTCATAAGTTGAAAGCAAAGGTTGATGATCCCCATGAACAACATCATGCCGCCCAAGAGAATAGAAAAGGCAAACAGGGCGAAAACAAGAAAAAGGATCGGAAGATAAACTTCGTGAAATCAAGAGGGACTGATAAAATTGATACTTTCAAAAACAAATCCAACAAGGATTCTGTTAAACAAAATAAAATTTTGAAAAGAAACAGTCAAAACAACTATACACAACAAACAAACGGTTGTGATGTAGGACCAAGTACCTCTAGATCACGAAGTTCATCATCCAGCTGTTACAGTTATGATACTCCGAGGTTTGTTGAGCGGAGATCATGCTTTGAATGCTGTGAGTATGGACACATCATTAAGAATTGTCCATATCTCACCAAGAGAAAGTCAAAAGTTGATGCCCCCCATGGTAACAATTACCATAAAAGACCTGTTTCACCAAAACAGGACCCTCGTTTTGTTAAACAACGAGAAAAGAAACAGAAAAAGAAACAAAGAAAAGAAGTTGAAAAAGTTTTAAAACCGGAGGTCATCCAAACAAAATCTGTTAAATCGGATGTTAAACATGAAAAACAGAAACAGATTTGGATACCAAAACCGGTAACTGTTTCAGGGGGAGCTACATCAATTCCGAATCATCGGGAAATGGATGTTACAATTCTCGATGATGACGGACGACCCAAGTCTGTGAAGGCTTGGGTCCCCCTCTCCAACTAATCTCTGAATGAGTGTGCAGGATGTTCCAGGAGGAACTATTGATAGTTTTAGGATTGTTGATAGTGGAGCGTCCATGCACAAGATTGGCGACATAGACTCCGAAATATTGATACATCTAGGAGAATGTTGTTGCCATTGATGGAGAGAGAGAGGAAAGAAAAAGATGAAAGAATGTGGTTGAATGAAGTTGCAAAATTCGACCAGATGAAGAACGCGCCAAAATTTTGGTCGTTATGGTTTTTGATCAGGAAAGACTCCAATGAAATGTGTGCGAATGCCTTGGCATGGATTGAACATCCGCACAACAATTCTGAAAGAGAAAGACAGAGACCTTCGCTGGTGCAATGTTGAAGACCAGCCGGACCGGGAGGTTTATGATCTTGTTGCTGTCAAGAGATTTCTTAGTAGCTACAAAATCGACTTTGAAGTCCACACCGGGTGGATATCCAGTTTGAGAGAGTGCTCAGATTCCTTGCAATGCACGAAGCAGTTGCAGGATACGGTTTTTAAATTTCTAATCTCTCCTATACTTGTTGATTTTTAAGTTGCTATATGAATTATATCGTCTCGTACAGCACTCTTTGGCCTGACACGTTGATCTCAAATATCACCTCACACCTGATTGTTTCTTTATGAAACCCGTCAATGTTGTTATGGTCCGCACCGCTTACCGACAACTGATTTTTTCCAAAATTCGATAAATCATTTATGATAAAATCTTAATTTTGGTAAACGGCATTAAGGTCAAGCAAGAGTAAACCAACGTCGGAAAATCATTTTTGTAAATACCTTTGTGTTCTTAAATTTGTCTTAGTTTATTGATTTTTGGGGGAGTAAATCCAAAATCTGAAAATCCAAAAACATCGAAAAATTTCAAAAACACAAAAACAATAGAAAAACAAAAATGAGTTTCCTGGCGAGCAAAAGAGAAAATGATAGTACATCAGTGGTCTATCCAAACCTCCGTAAACCTTAAATGAAAAACGATAAGCAGCTCTATATAAGATGTATCGGTAGGCTCACAATCATTTTAAAGTGTGCAGGGTGATATAAATCTTAATCGACTGAAGACCAGGTGGGAACCATTCATTGGCATATGGTCTTAGTACCGAAATTTCGTTTGATAGATTGCCGAGGTTCTGAGATATTCGGTCTTTATGCTGCTTATCATCTGGGTATCATGGTTGTATCTTTTACCGAAAAATAACGGGGACGCAAGTCTAGATCTTCCATGATACTATACATACGTGTACATATTACATACTGCATTCGACCTCAATAAGTGATCAACAATCACATGTCCAAATCAAATAAGTGATAAAATATCACATTTATCCGGGAGTCAAGTTCGTCTCTCTGCTGTACGAAAGTACTGACCTGTTCACGGACTTGCTCCTGTGCCCTCATGCATATGAAAATCAAGTTCCTCATCAATAAGTGATTATATCACAAAGGACTTGTTTTCAAATCAAAATAAGTGAGAATCTCACATCATATACGGTCAAACAGATGATAATCGGTATACTCACCAGTAAGATGAACCCTCGTGCATACCTTGATACGGGAATGTGTCGTGATGTGGATGAACACTGGTCGGTAAGTATAAATTATACATTAACGTATCCTCTAACCATGATTACATCTGATAAGTTGAGCTTAAGTGGACAACAATACCGATAATTGTTATAGGATGCTTATCTTAATGTTAACTAACTGAACAACAAGAGCGTTTTGGCATGACCGTACACTGATATGATTCTCTTACCCTCGAAACTCGCAAAAAGAATGTCTGTATATATTTATTTACTGCTTTCAGTATTTACATTTAGAAAAGTCAAAAATACCAAAAAGATTTTAGGTGTGTTTTAATTTAAACTTTATAAAAGCCAAAAAGATTTTATTTCTATTTTATTTTCGATCGTACGATGTTGGAACTCGAGTCTTCGTTGCCTGAAACCTGAACGGAAACCGAAATGACTAAATCTTCATAAACGGTCGAAATTTGCATGTTTTGAAAGTTAGAAATTGAAAATGATAAATTTATTAAACTTTCAAACTGTCGGACGGTGTTTGATTGTGACATGGTCATGAGTGTGTCACTTGTTTATGTTAACTATATTCCAAGCAGTTGTTCTCATTACGCGTTTAGATTTCTTGCATGTGCAGATTCTAAAGGCTAGGAGAACATGGTCGATGACAAGCTTCGGAATGAAGACACGATGTGAAGGCACTCAAGTGATGAAGAAGATCGAGTTGCCACTGACCATCATCAACACCTCAAGGATCTCACTTCATAAAGATAAAGTTTTTCACTAGCATAACTCAAGGGGGAGCTTATGTTAAGGGGGAGTTTGCCAACACACTTCCTACATGATACGGGTAGTTTGTTGATACACTTTCTGCTTTCAAGACGTGAAGACTTTGAAGATCCTCCGACATTGAAGACTTGAAAGGACATCAGAGTTTTGAGAACTCGAAGACCAAAGACCATCGAAGTTCGAGACGAGTCTACAACTATAGAAGATAAAGACAAAGCTACAGCCAAGGGGGAGTTTGTTGATGCACTTGTGTCTGTACTTTGTCTGTATTCGGTCTATATGTAAACGATGTCCTTGTCAGTCTTGTAAGTTGACCAAGTCAACCGTCCTCCTGGTTTGACCTGGCCCAACAGTTAGAAATATATTATGTGAAGTGTCTGAGTCGAAGGATGAACAATCGAAGGATTATGTCTATCCTTCGATTGGCTCGAAAGATAAACCACGAAGGATACTGATGGACTTCGAAGGATATGCTATCCTTCGAAGTATATATGGATCCTTCGATGGCTTTTGTGGTCGACAGATGGTCCTTCGGACAGTCTGTCTAATCCTTTGACCAGACCTGCTGTGTGTGGGTATAAATACCCATGTAGTGTGTTGTGTTAGCTAGAGACTTGAGAGGCTTGTGAGATAGATGCACACATAGAGAGAGTTTGAGAGCATTCTATCAAACACACACACACACACACTAGAGAGTTTGCAAGTTAGATTTGTAAACATTGTGCTTGTAACCGGAACCTTCATTCGTATTAATACAGTGGTGTTAATCGGTGAATCTTTGTGTGTTCGTGTTTATGCTTGTCTCAACCCGGTTTGCTTGCTAGCTTGGATTCCGCACTCGCTAGTGGGTTTGTATAACAAGGTTTAGGTTCGTCATCCTCCGAAGAGGGACCTACACTTAACAAGCCTTAGTTCACTGATGAGACAACAGAAACGTTCAAATTGTTGGGTTAGTGACTCCCCTTTGATATGACAAAATGTTTCATACTGCTGATTCAGAATTTCCCTGTTGTTTTCAATAAACGCTTCCGTTCCCCCGAATTGTTCCTTCAACGCATCCCACAATTCTTTGGCACTGTTACAATGTAACAGCCCAGCATAGATTTCGTTGGGTAGTGCAGAGGCTATGATGCTAAATGCTTTGGCATCAAGTTCGAACTTCTGAAAATCCGATTCACTGTAATTTTCAGTTGGTTTAGGAATGAACTTTTTAGTGCCCTCTGCGCTTGGCACCATAGGAACATGAGGACCGAAAACGACAGACCTCCAACATCCAGTGTTTTGTTGAGCGAGGATGTGGCACATCCTTCGCTCCCAGATGTTGTACTCATTTCTTTTAAGCATAGGTGGTTTAAACAAAGAGCCAATGTTATTTTTATCATCTTGTGATTGTGACATCTTTCTGGTTGTTTTACAGGTACTGATTAATCAACTTTATCGGTGATTAAACACTACTCTGTTTTTCAATACAACAAACAAACTATCAGTATCAACAATTTCGAGCTGAACTATTAACGTCAAAATGATTGTTAAATCAAATTTGACTGTCCAAGCTCTGATACCAATTGTTAGGATCTGAGTTTGGATTGATTGTGATTTGTGTTTGAATTTGGATGAACAAATGAAAGAGTAGTGCAGCGGAATTTAAATGGAAGCAAACTTTTCACAATCAAACAGAAGAAATGCTTTCAATCATACATTTTCAACACTGAATCAAATGATTAAATTTATTTTCGAAAGAAAGAAGATGGTGAAAGAGCTAAACAGAAAAGTACAGAGTACTGTTCTGTTTATAGGCACTTGCAAACCACTGAGCATCTAAGCTAACGTCACCATGAAAGTGACATCTAACCTCCTAACAAACTCTAACCTCTGATCTATACAAATACTGCTATGCTAACTACTGCTTTAGTTCTTCAGTCAGACTTTGACTTGATCAGCAGTTGTAGGCCAGTTGTTTGCATGATCAGCAGATAGGAGGTCAGCAGATGTTGAAATCACTTTCAAGGGGAGTGACTTGCAACCAAACATCTGTTTATTCTGGATCCACTGCGCTGATCCAGTTTTGGCTTTTATTATCTGTTCCTTTGGCAGGATTCAATCCCAACAGTAAGCATGTGATGTAAAACAAATGTTCTAAGTATGCAACCAATGGACATACATAGCATGTGACGTGAAACAAATGTACTAAGTATGCAACAATGAACATACATAGCATGTGATGTAAGACAATGCACTAAGTATGCAATAAATGGACATACATAGCACGTGACGTGAAACAAATGTACTAAGTATGCAACAATGAACATACATAGCATGTGATGTAAGACAATGCACTAAGTATGCAATAAATGGACATACATAGCATGTGACGTGAAACAAATGTACTAAGTATGCAATAATGAACATACATAGCATGTGATGTAAAACAATGCACTAAGTATGCAATAAATGGACATACATAGCGTAAAATGAAGTGTAAAATGATGTACTAAGTATGCAACAAAAGACATACATAGCAAAAACACAATGAAATCATGTACTATAAGTGTACTAACGAACGTAACAAGCATATGATACGAAAACATGGAAAGCACGAAAGTAACAAGTAGGCACATGTGTTTCACCCCAAAATGTTTGAAAAACAGTAAAAGAGGGGACTATGTACTCACTTGAGATTGCAGTTCTTGAGTAACAACCAAGCAACGCTAGAGATCACCGAATCAAACGGCACCTAATATAGGTATCTATGTTAATAAACGGACCTAATCGGAGGATCAGTTAGAATGAGGGTTCGTAAACCAAATAAGTGTAAGAACTCATGCAATATGGTTTAACAAAGCCTACATACTAAAACGGAACTTATCCTAAGTGCTTTCGACCCATTACGACCCGTTTAGGTAGCTTACGCTACTTTAACACGTCGTTCGCGTAAAACGCGCTCGGTCCGCCTAACTAGTTCTATGACAAGTAAAATATGCCTTAACATGCCTAATATTGTTGCCTAATTAGTTTAGATATCAAAATTTATGTTACATATGCTTTAAATGAATTTTGGCGCAAAAAGGGCGTTTTGGTAATTTTCCTAAGGCATATAAACTACCTATCATTCAACTAACTAAACGACGTGACCATAAGGTATAACCTCGGAAGGTTATTCCCTATACAACTATGGTCACCTAATGTGTTTGGTCGGATCTTAATGATCGACCAAATGGGTCGGGTTCGAAAGTATAAGCGATTGTTTAGATCGCTTACCTTACGACCCTATATAAGCAAAAGTCTAAAAGTGACGAATTAAACATGTTAAAACATGTTTAATAAATTTAGAAAATAGGTTTGGTATCAAAACAAACGGTTTTGATACCTAAGAGTAGTTTGGTTACAAAATACGCAAGAATACGCATTTTGGTCGAAACTACGACTCGTCACTAAGCCTAGATAACGTGGTAATCAGTAGGTATAGTCACTAGGGACTATAACCATTGTGATTGCGCTCACGTTATGAAGTTCAAACGAACTTCGCATTGACCATAAACTGGTCAATGCAGAAAGTCAAACGCAGTTTGACTTTTAAGCTAAAAACGTATAAAAAGAACGAAAGAGGACTTACAAAAGGTCCAAGAAAGTTTGATTTTCCAAGTATTCTCAGGTATGAAGTGATTAACACTTCAAGTTAGAGAAATCTCAGAAATCAAGTGGGTTTGAGAATGAAAGTGGTGGGGTATTTATAGATTTCATAGAACCGTTAAGATCGTTCATCGTAAAACCATGGGAGCCCAAAATAGCCCCTAGAATTGTTCAAAACCGTTGGCAATACATAAAAACCCAGCTGCTGAAAAAAAAGCAGGTTTTTCTGATACTGGGGGTTCTGTCGCGACCCGCGTAACAGCCAAAGAAGGCTTACGCGGCCCGCCTGGGCAAAGTTTGACAGAAATGATAGGTTTGGTCCCTGCATTGTAAAACCTTGGTTTCTGACCCGTTTAAGCCCCGTTAGGCCAACTTCAAGGGCCTACAATGATGCCTAAACATGAGGGACATGAAATATGCTCAAAAATATGTCGGATGTCGGTTCGTTTGGTCGTACGAACGCGTTATTTGCTTAATTACGACGAAATGCGCACGAACGTGAATAACGATCCAAATGACGTGACGAATTGATTTTTCTCATGCCAAACACTAAAATAAAATATTTTAATGCTTACATAAATTTTTGGATGTCCGGATGTATTCAGAACGTAAGTTATGCGCGAAAATGCAAACTTATGCACTTTTTGATGCCTTTAGTCCCTGAATGAGCATAAAGTTTATTTTAGCACACCGCCCCTCAAAGCCTATTTCTAAGCTATGTGAAGGATATTTAGGGTATGTTTAACTTATGGTCAAGTTCCGGAATGTCCGTTACAGTATAAATCAGTATACTTTCGCAGTTTGTCGAATTTAGTCCCTGTAAGCGAATAAACTTGATTTTGCCACACCAAAGCCTTCAAAACTTATTTCTAAGTTATGTAAAGGTTATTTAAGGTATGTTAAGCATAAATTGATGTTCTGGAGTATTTGTCGCGTTAAACTGATTACGTTTACATACCAGTTTGCGTATAACTCTCTAGAAAGCGATATAGAGTTTGAAATTGAATAAAAACCAAAACACGAAAAATGTCAAACATAAACAAACAATTATTGGGGTCAAATAAATTTATTACATTGATAACTAAATTGTTTACAATGATTACAAGCATAGGTGTCACATTATGGATTTCTCCTGGACAATCTGTTTTGCTCAGTGCCTCACCCCGATGTTTCCGCCATCGGTTGGGGTGTGACACGTGTAACTGTGACTGCTTCGTTTCTAGTGATGACGACTAGTGGAGATGATTGGGTTTGTTGACATGGATGCGTGGGTATATTGCTCTCCTAAATCTGAGTTCGTTTGGGCCGGCTCTGGTCTACGTGAATGTTGTCATGTAAACCGAATGTACGGAGGGTCAGATCTGAATTCTAGTTGTGACGGTAACATCATGTCGAGACAATCGTATGAATAGATAGAACGCATAAAACAGTTCTTGTAGTGGGGTGAGGAGAAAACAGGAAAAGAATTTGATCACCACACGTCAAATTTCAAGTAAATAGTTGGGTGTCAAAAGAGCACATTCGGGCTAATAGATAACATGCTACTATGTTAACTAAGCATACCATGAGCATCGCACCATGCAAATGTAAACTAACAAGTAGGCAACATAGACATAAATTATACCATCTAAAGTGTTGAGCCTTGCACGTGGAGCGAAGTGTCGTTGTGGTTCGTTGAGCACTGAACAGGTTATAGTCTGGTTTTGTCAAAAAAGATTTTTCCCCCTTTTAAAACCAAGTTCACTATAACCAATGGCTCTGATACCAATTTGTCACACCCTCAAAATCCACAAGCGGAGTATTACCGCGAGGCATGTGACTGACTAGGATCATACCACCAATCATAATAAACATCAAGTAAAATAAAGTGAAACCATAGCAAACAAAACGTTTAGTGTTCCCAAAACCAAAGTCCAAAACCAAATTCAAAAGTTAGCGGAAGCATAAAGTTTTAAAACCCATAAAGAAATTCAAAAGCATGAAGTTTCAATATTAGGAACCCAACAATTGATTCCCTGCCACAACGCCCACTCCTCGTGCAAGTCCCAACCATGTACCTAACAACCTGCAAAGCATGTGGTAACGTGTCAACAAAAGGTTGGCGAGTTCACAGTTGGTTGTATGTTTTAAAGTTGTTCCAAAAACCATAAGTTGTTTCGAAAACCATAAGTTGTCAAATTCCTTGTTCTCATTACCATATGCTATTGGGGCTACCCCAATGTTCCAAACCACTAGGCCCGTACCATATCGACTACTGACTTAAGTTATGTTGAGTGCCCTGAGTCAATGTCTATCATCATTGACTAAGTGCCCAAGTCCATTAGTCCACGCTCGTCCTCTGCGGCACAGTGTGAGGCTTGTCAGACCTAATAGCGTTATTTAACTAATGACCCGTTCGCCTAGGGCCCAGCGATTAAGTCGATATAAAAATGAGGGACCTAAGATAAAGTTTTTGTCTAGTAAGTTTAAGGTTGTCGCTCTTCCCAAGGAGAGCGAAGGTACGTCCTAGTATGATTACCATTTAGTCCATTAGTGGTTTCAAAGAAGGCACAAAGTTCCTACACGCATCTACCACATAACATGTATTCATTTTCACAGTTCACGCCCATATATAAATTCCACCTATAACTACTCAAGAGCAAGCACACAATACTTCACATAACACTTTCATTGACATATGCTAATTCCAAGATCCGGTGAGTCTGACGGAGCTTCGGTCCCGAAACGACGTGTTTGGTGCGTTTATTACGACTAAGAAAGGAGTAGAAGACAGACACAACACCGAGCAGTCACTTCTAATCTGGTCTTTATTGATTATTCAACGTTTACAGCACCACGATACCAGTAGGACAGCATGTCCCCTTTGGGAACCAAAAGCTTGTCCAAATGGGAACCCTAAGTCCCTATTTATAGACATCACCTACACTATGTGTCTATCCGATCGGGTTGCCATCCGATTGGATTGCCATCCGTCCGGATGGTCATCCGTCAGGATGGTCATCCTTCCGGATGGACCTTGATATTTACAAAACCTGACCAACTTTCTCTATTCTATACAATATTCAACACACGCTCTATCTAACTATTCGCACAGTGGCAGACGTACGAAATATGCACCAATAGATTCCCCCTCGGATGTCACTATCGAATCGTCTTTAAAACTTTGAGAACCTTGAGCCGTGTTTGAATATTCTGTAATCTTCAACTTTTCTGCAACTTCAATCGGGTATCTTGAAATCTGACTATCCAAATTCCCCCTTGATTGATGATTCGGGTTTGCTTTTTCCAAAGTAAAGCACGAATTCCCCCTGTAATGAATCTTCAGGTCTTTTGCACAGTTTACGACTCTCCTCTGATTTGCTAAACTGCAACCTTTACGATCAATCACCATCTTGAAACTAGTCAATGCAGCATCTTCTGTTTCAACTTTAACCGCATCCGAGCTCAGTTTTTTATATCACAAGTTAGCACCACGATCTGCGCATTCCGCCTGCTCGATCTAAGAATGTACAAAAACTCAACCGGCAATTGATAGAAACTTCAAATACCCCACTGGATAACTTCAAATCCGTGTCTGATATCCCATTTACCGTGATCAACGATAACGCACCGTAAGAATGACAGATCTGTGTAAACGGTATTCTCCACAGTCAGCAAATCTTATTCGGAAAACAAATCATCTGGTAATGCTATCCGATCTTTGAAGCATTCGTCCACAATAAGATTCATCTCCTCGGATAATCTAGATCTCAGAAGCTATCATCCATAATCACTCTCAGATCTCTGATGCTTTCGTCCACGAACAGATATCAACACCTCAGATCATCTTGATCTCGGAAGCTTACACCCACGATCAGATTCACATTCGCCCTGACAATCTGAAGTCGAAACTACCTGAATATTGTTGCAGTGTCATGAATTTCAAAAATGCCGGAATTTCAATCATATGTCATTGAAATTTTTATTCCCCCTCATTTTTGTAAATTCTGATGTCTTTATAACTGAATTCCCCCTCAAACTAGGCAATCCAGTTCTCTCTTATCTCTGAAAACTCGACTATGCCGAAAATATTACAATATTCCTCAAAACGTCAGCTTTTCATCTTTGCGCATTTTACGTTTTGGCCCATAAATAGTCTAATACCCTGAATGATAAACATTCTGCACCAGTATCATGACTACCCCACTAATTTTCACAATCCGTGATCGCATCTTCAAATATGTTCACTGAAGCCCCAGACGGTGTCCCCGAACAACCCAGCTTGGTCGTTAAAAACCCAAAAAAATTGTCAATCACCAAATCTTTTTTTAGGCATTTGATCATCTGGTCGAATGGCATGTGACGGATGGTCATCTGATCAGATTTATCAAAGGCATTTTTTGATCGCAACGACGAGGAGAGTCTCCAAAAAAATTTAGTGATTGACAATTTTTTCGGGTTTTTAACGACCAAGCTGGGTTGTTCGGGGACACCATCTAGGGCTTCAGTGAACATATTTGATGATGCGAGCACGGATTGTGAAAATTAGTGGGGTAGTCATGATACTGGTGTAGAATGTTTATCATTCACGGTATCTGACTATTTATGGGCCAAAACGTAAAATCCGAAAAGATGAAAAACTAACGTTTTGAGGAATATTGTAATATTTTTGGCATAGTCGAGTTTTTCAGAGATAAGAGAGAACTGGATTGCCTAGTTTGAGGGGGAATTCAGTGATAGAGAATTTTTGAGTTTTCAAAATTTTTGTCACCTTTCACTTTGTGTCTCGAACTTTGTGCAGACTCTAACGTTGATCATTCTTGCTGGCAAGAGCATCAGATTGGCATCATTCTCACAACATTTATTGTATATTAGATGAAAACTTTGCAAATATGGATCCATTCAAAGATATGGCGAAGTTTTTAAGAGAGAGTAGGATTGCCAAGGCGTTGACTGATAGGACGAAAGTGTATGAGTCACATGTTAGAATGTTCTGGAAGTCGGTGAGGTATAAAGAGAGTGAAAAGATGATATATTCAGCGGTATAGAAGAAGGACGAGAATGATCAGGATATAGATGTTGAGGTTAAGTTCAACGTGGGAGACGTGAGAAGAGTATTGGACTTAGGAGATAGTGATGATGATCCTACTATTGTTCCTGCTGAAAGATTATGCAAGGGTTTATGGTTTAGAATGGGTTTTTCAGGACATGTAAACGGTAAGTATCTCAAGTCTATGTTTAGTCGACCATATAAGTTTCTAGTTCATTGTGTCTTGCATGCTCTATCACACCGAAAGGGATCTTATGACGAGCCGTCAGATTACATCATGAATATTATCACATGTCTAGTTCTGAATAGACCTTACAACATTTCACAAGTGTTGTTTGATTATATGGTGGATAATATCAGGGGTGAGAAGTACATAATGTATCCAAGGTTCATACAAATGTTGATAGATGATCAAGTGAGAGACCTTCCAAAGGATCTTGCTGATGACTTGAATCTACATCACATGAAAAGCGAGACCTTGAGCAGATTGAATCCATATAAAGGTCTGAAGAAAGATGAACCAGAGCCAAGGGCTAAGAAATGATTTATAAGATTGAAAATCGAAATTATGTAGCCCCTGAGAATGATGCTTGGAGGCATGAAAACAGCAACACGGAGGATGAAACAGAAAGGCTAAGTGGAATGCATGAAAAGAAGTTGAGATATTGGTTTGTGAAGGATGGAAAGAGGAAGAGAACTCCGAAGGTTTCCCCATTTATGACTGCAGCTAAAGTACCTACACCAAAGATTGTTGTTAAGGGTATAGTTGAAAGGGGGAGTCATAAGAAAAGTTAGATTATTAAAATGTTATATTTGTCTAATGAATTTTTAATGCTTGTTTTACAGGGCCTTCAAAGAAATCTCCACCAAGACTTGTGGATGAACCAATACTTTATCCAGCAGATGTTATTCAACAAGGCGTTGGTCTGATAAAGGAGTCACTGGAAAGCTCCTTAAAGAAGAATGAAGAAGCTACAGCTGCAAAGGCTGAAAGTTCAAGTGTTGAAAAGATTGCTGAATCTTCAAAGAATGTTCAAGCAGAAAGTGTTAAAGAAAAGGAACCTGAAGGTGTTGTTCACACAGATACAAGTGATGTTGATGATGAATCAACTGATATAGAGTCCGAGATTGATAAGTCAAAGATTGGTGTTGGAAAGATTACCTTGAAAAAGAAGCCTCAGTAGAAGAAAAAGGGTTCTGATGAAGAGGATGAAACTTATATTCCTACACCTCAAGTAGAGAAAAAGAAAGGTGTTCTAAAACGTAAAGCAAACCCTCAAGGTGTTATTTCTAGAAGGGTCAGAGCAAGAAAGGGATCTGCATCAGTTCCTGAGATTCAGAGTGGTAAAAGTGAAAAGCATATTGTAACATCAAAGGGTCTTGAAGCTGATAAAGATCAAAATGTTGAAGCTTCTGAAGTTCAACAGGTTCAAAGTGTTCCAGAGGTTGAAGTTGAAAAGGTTGATAAGCCTGAAGTTGAAAAGAAAGGTGATGATGATGATGAGGTTGTATTCACGGGTGAAAGAATATCTACTCCACCACCACCACCAGAAAATCCAACTATTCATATTCCAGATGATACAGAAACATCAAAGCCAAAGAAAGATACTATTCCTAGTCTATTTGAAGGTTTTCCAAATGTTCAAGGTGAATTCACTGATGATATACTTCCTGATGAAGACTATGATATGTTTCATGATGCAACGATCAAGGATCTGTCAAAGAAAGTAAGTCTTCTGGAGAAAGAAAAAGCAAAAGTTGAAGCAAAGCATGATGAGTTGAAAAAGACGCTTGAGAAGACTGTGGAAGTGAATGAAGAAATGAAGATAGTTGTGAATGATCATGCTGAAAGAATATATGCACTTACAGAAGATCTGGCTGATAATGCTAAACTCATTGTTCAACTCACCAATGAGCTGTCAGAAGTGAATGCAAGGTATGAAAACATGAATGAAACAAACCAGACGCTGCATCAAATGTTAGATGATCTTCATGAGGCATCTTCAAATGAAAACAAAGTGTTAAAGCTGGAGATTGAAGCTCTAAGGGTTGATAAGGCTGTGAAAGATGAGTAGCTCAACATGTTATACACTGTGATGGAACATCAGCTGAGTATCAATGTTCAAGCTGTTTACAACAACTTAGAGATTCAAAGGGTTAAAGAAAGAAGAGCTCAGAGGGAGAAAGAGTTGGCTGAGGCAGCAACTCAGAAAAGGAAAGAATTGATTGTTGAAACTCAAGAAGCTGGAGGTTCTTCGAGTCAGCCTGCAAGTAATGATGTTGAAATGGTAGATGTTGTGGTGAATAAAGAGGAACATATGGATGTAGATCCACAACAAAGCTTTGTACTTGTTGGTGAAGCTCTCTCACGTCCTTACAATTTGAATGAAGTTATTCATATGATAAAGGTTGAACAAAGGAAAGGGAAGGTGAGAGCAGCTGATGTGAAGCTATTATGTTACAGAGATGAAACAGAAGAAGAGAAAGAGCAAAGGGAAAAAGATGAGGAGTTAGAACGTATTCTTGAAAAAATTGACAACTTCCCTGAGAATGACGATGATGAAGATCAAGGAGCAACAGGATTGCTGATTGTGAAGCCTTCTGTCCATCAATCGTTAGATGATTTTCTCAATGATGAAATCAATGAGCAGCAGGAGGATCAACATCAGGAGTCTTCTTCTTCTGGAAAGCAACACGCTGACCAGGTATTCCTTACTCAACCCACTGTTATTTACTTGAATGCTGCATTTGAGGGGGAGATAGAGGTACCAAGGACCAGAGAGGAGATGTTAGAGGAACTGGGATTGGAGGATGGTAATCTGAAATTTGATATAGAAGATGAGATTCCTTCATCACCAGAGAAAGAGTATGAGTTCAAGTTTGCCAATGAAGCTGACAATTTTGATCATGTTGAAGTTGAAGAGGGTTCAGATATCTCTAAAGAAGATACACCTTTTCATTATTCTGGTTTTGATGATACTTTCCCAACGCTTGCTGAGATGTTCAAAGAACAAATGAAGATGAAATTAGGAGGAAAGTTGTGGAAAAGATAAGTACAGAAGGTATTCCAAACGTAGTTCCACAGGAGACTCTGTTAGAGAGCAGAAAGAACTGGTTCAAGGTGATGCCCAAAGAAAGGAAGTTCAAGAGACCTCTTCAGCATTTCACGCATCATTCAGACAAATCTCTGGGTGATATCTTATCATGGGGTTATCTTGAAGATTTGAAGGTTTATGCTATTCTTCGTGAATGTGGTGTTCAGTACTTTGAGTTCTTGTCACACATTCTAACACTCCCATGGTGGGATATTGAAGAGCTTGTTCAGACGAAGAATATAAAACAGTTCTACTATGGCTTAGATGTGAAGCAGCACGATCAAAAGTTGTGGAACTATATTAAGTGGCAAGCAAAGAATCGGTTTCCTGACTAGAAGCCGCAGTTTCCAATGCAAGACATAAAGATTGATCCAGTTACGAGGGAGAAAGACATTACGTTGATAATCAAACCTCCCAGAAGTCTAAAAAACATGTTGCTTCATGCAATGGAACAGGATTTCTATGAATATTTTCAAGGCTGGATGTATAAACAGAGCACAGCGGAAGCAGTGATTTCAGTATACGACAAATCCAAGGGAGAATCAAGGCGTATCAGTGTGTTGGATCCGATGTGGTTGGTAAACTATTCGAAAAAGGATATTGATTGTCTATTCTACAACAAGATTGTGTATGAAAAGCCAGACAAAGTTCAAGCTCAGAAGTATCAGAAGTTGGTGAATTTGTGCTATGTAAAGGATATCAATTCTGGAAGATATTGGAAGTCTAAGTTCAGAGACTTGGAGTTGGAAGAGTTCTTGAAAAGAGAGAAGCGAGCTAAAAAGTTTAAGGAGATAGCTGATAGAGCTGCAGTTCTTGGTAGAAGAAAGCTTATGAGACCTCCACCAACAGACCAAACGCCAATCGAGAAAGAAGAAAAAAAGATCCCTAGGTGGGATAGGAAGAGAGATGGTGATCCTATGTATAGAAAGTACTGGAATGAAGTTGGTAGGCCTCTGAGGCGAAAGATGCTTGCAAAACGAGATGAACAGAGAAGACAGAAAGCTAAAGCTAGAAGATGCAGCAGGAAGATGACTTGAAGACTATGCAGGAAGGAAGACTACAGCTACATCCAAGGGGGAGTCTGTTAGTACATTATGTTTGTAGCTTCCGTCTATATCGAGTCTTATGTATTTTGTCCTGTATGTGTGTTTTTGTATATGTATGTATTTTGTGTCTGGACAAAACAGGGAACGGAACGTTAACTGTCAGATGTGGTCCGAATGGATGACAAGTGTCATTCGTACGGATGGCCATCCGATCGGATGACCATCCGATCGGGTGACATCCTCACCTCCCTGTGTTGCCTATAAATAGTAGGTTAGTGGCATTTGTCTAGAACCTTTTGCTAAATTGTCATAGCGAAGCTCTATCCGATTATCATCTGGAACTCTTGTATTTTCACATTCTATCAATGTAATTGGACATGTTAAGCGTTGAGATTGTTGTATGTGATTCCCAGACGGTGTCGAGGGATTCCGCACCTCACCACTGATTGATTCCGCCACGTTCTTCTACTAGAACAGATCCAGATTGTGTGCCTAACAAGACTGCTAATTGCAAGATCCGATGAGTCTGACAGAGCTTCGGTCCTAAAACGACGTGTTCGATGCGTTTATTATGACTAAGAAAGGAGTAGAAGATAGACACGACACCGAGCAGTCACTTATAATCTGGTCTCTATTGATTATTCAACGTTTACAGCACCACGAGACCAGTTGGACAGCATGTCCCCTCTGGGAACCAAAAGCTTGTCCAAATGGGAACCCCAAGTCCCTATTTATAGACATCACCTACACTATGTGTCTATCCGATCGGATGGTCATCCGACCGGATGGTCATCCGTCCGGATGGTCATCCGTCCGGATGGACCTTGACATTTACAAAACCTGTCCAACTTTCTCTATTCTATATAATATTCAACACACGCTCTATCTAACTATTCGCAAAGTGGAAGACGTACGAAATATACACCAACAACACAAAACAAGTTGCATCATTATCAGGTAACATAACCGACATTTAGACACGCAAATCACTATTTATATTGTTTCAGCTTTAACATCCAAAACTGGGCTGTTTTCGGGTATTTTTATAAAATAGTTAACTTGTTCATAAAATTCCCAAAATATTACAGAATATTTTAAACGGTGCATATATCATTATGTAAAAATCTCGGGACTCGATTCATTACCAATTATTTTATAAAAATCATTTACCGGGCTGCAATCAGATTCGTCACTTTTTGACTGCATTTCACGGAAAAATTCATCTAAAATTCATCGTAAGTCCGATTGATAAAATTCCAGTTGGAGAATTACGAAGACACCCGTGCCCATATACTGTACGAATTTCATGACTTAACTCTATCCAGATTTCAAGTTATGATGAAAAACATAACACACATTTTCTGTAGAAAAAACGCAGCTTTTGCTGCTGTACAAAACATACCTTTAAAAATAGCAAAAGACCTCAGAAAAATATGACTCTAGCGCCATTTGAAGCTTTTTTCGAAAACATATAATTTAGACTTCAGAAAATCAATTTTTCGATTCATAACGGTCCGTTTACAGCCAACTGAAGTTGGCTGTTTTCGTCAATCAGCATGTTGTTTTACATTTAAACGACACCAAAACGTCTGTAAACGACCCCGACTCTTCCTAATAACAACCAACAGCAGGCTAATCATCAATTACCATCTAACCATATCAATAATCACAAAACCCTAGATGTAAAACATCATGATTTTCACAAAAACGCAGCCAATGATCATTTATGCATACATATCATCGATTAGTTCAACAAATCGCATACTCAATCGAACTAAATCATGCAACAACAAAACCCTAGCATGTCAACTAAAAATCACAGCCATGTTTCCACAAAATCACACCTTGAATCACAATCCAAATCTAGAATACTAACCTTGGAGCAAGAGAAGGGATTACGAGGAAGTGAAAGGCGAATCAAGAAGCTAAACTGGGAGTCGATTTGCGCAGGGGCGGGGGGGGGGGTTTCTTCTGGTCGACGCACACAAGGGGTGTTTAGGGTTTTGATTTTTGATTTCTTATTCCCAAAATCAAATACGTATAATTAAAACACAAGGAAGTTGGGCTAATGGGCTACAAAGAACAAAAGAGTGTGGGTTTGGGCTTATGTTTCGCATGGGGGAAACATGGGGTGGGGTTGGGCCCATAAGTGGCGCAAGAAGAGAGGGGGGTGGGCTTGGGTTGGATTTACTAAGTGACGGTTTCGCAAGTTTCGTGAAATAACTAATTAAAACGTTTCGTATCGCAGAGCAATATATTACAACGCTTCGTTTCACAAAATAACGTATTCCAATATTTCAGTTTCGGGTTTCGGTTTCACATAATTCACATTACACACTACCAAGCACACAATTGTTCAAATAAAATAAATCACCAAATTCAATTCATTTAACGTACTTGAAATTACACAGTAAAATGAAACGTTCAGGAATTTGCACGAGTTGTCACACGTAGTGTGTCAACTAAGTTTGAATGTAGTCTTTAAGGGTTGCATCTAGGTTGTGTGTCAACTTAGTTTCCATGTTCATCGAGTTGAATGTTTCAATTATGATGTGACATTACCGTGTGTTAGGATGGTTTATTCGCCGTGTGTTAGGGTAGTTTAGTAGGGTTACTAAAGTAGAAGACTCTTTCAAATGCGGTGGTGTAAGATCCTGATAAGATCTTGGTGAACCCTTGGTTGAAGGCATTTGGCAAGTTATCCCTTCTTCCAGTTGATCGAGTTTTGTTATTGGTCAAGTTCAATGGTTCGATCAAAGTGAATTGGAAGGATAGTTCGAGGGCCTCTTGAAGTCCTGTCAAAATGGTCACATAGTCCGTGATTACAACTGAATCTAGATGAAGAGGCGTATTTCGCCTAAGGCGAAGCGTGTGTCGCTCAGGCTCTTTAGGATGAAGTGGCGTCGTGACTACAAGAAGACGTGATGTTGATACCGGTAATGATGTTGCAACCAAAGATGCCAATGGCAGTGTGTCTACTGAAGATGTCAATGGAGGTCATGTGTTTACCGAATATGGTGCCACAGATCGAGGCAGAATGAGTCAAGATTGAGAGGGAGACTTATGAAAGTTGATGTTGAGAAGGAGGGATAAGATTTCAACATCAACTAGGGAGGTTCGGGTGATCTCAAAGGGGTGGTCTGAAGAAGATCTAAAGTCGAAGGATTAAACGAGTAAAATAATAATTAAATGTATTTAATTATTATTTGAATTATCTTAGCATTAGATTTAGTTAGTTTCTAATTGTTTAAAAATAGAGTAAATTGCCATTTTAGTCCCTGAGGATTGTCCAAATTTGCTATTTTAGTCCAAATGGTTTTCTTTTCACCTCTCTGAGTCCCTGACTTTTCACTTTTGCTGCCATTTTGATCAATACTCTAACTCCGTCCAAAAACCTCATTTTTAACCAAGGGTATTTGGGGATTTTCAATTTAAATCTTTTCACTTACCATTTTGATCAATTCTTTTATTATATACATTTTACCTTTTTTAAAATATAATTAATATATAAATACACACTTACAGCCTTTTCTCTCTCTCTCTCTCTCTCTCTTATACCTTCACCCTCCTCCACCAAATCCTTTATTGATTTAACATCAAGAACCTGATTAGCTTGAATAATTACAACGGTTTCTGATTGGTTACTTTTGATTGTGAAAAAACTTAGGCGAGTCTAACATTCGCAGCAGCGTATTCGATTTCACGGGCTGTTAAGATTCCCGTGATGTGTGCATCGGGATTAAGTGCAGTTACAGCACCAATGGCCATCATAGCAGGAGCTGCAGGAGTTGTAAGTACCCCCCCCCCCTTTCTATTTTCGATTTCTAACTTTTTTTGAAATAGGGTGTCGGGTCAGAGATTAACAAGCTAAATGATGTGGTTGCGATGATTGCGGAAGTCAGGTCGATTGCTGATTCGCTAGGGTTGGCGGTGACCACTGGAAGTGAATTAGAAAACAGAGGTTTGAGAGTGTAGACAGTTGGTTAGTTTGGTTTGGAATAATTAGGATATGTAGTTTGACTTTTGACTGCCACTTCCACCAAAGCTAGAACCACCACCGGTTACCCACCTCCACCACCGTCACTCATCTCCGCCACTCACCACCACAACTTCGTCACAGAAACACTACACCCTACTTTTCTCTCTCCATAATCCCCACCACAAACACCACCGGTAACCACCTACAAACACCCACCTCCAGCAATCATCATCATCATCAGATCTGAACACTGCCACCATTTCACCAATTGAATTGGGTTTAATAGATGTGGTTGCTAGATGGTGGGGTTAAAGGTTTTTTAAATAGTTTAGTGGGTTTCTTAAAGACGGGCGTTGTGGGCGTGTGGGTGGCGGAGGTGGGTGTCGGTGGTGGATGTGGGTGGAGATAGTGAAGTGGGTGCCGATGGTGGAGGAGGGTGAAGGTGGGTGGCGGAAGTAGGTGATGGCGGTGTGAGGTTCACGGATTTGGTGGAGGAGGGTGAAGGTGGTAGCGGTGGAAGGTGGTGATGGCTGCCATTGTTGGAGGTGGAGGAGTAAACGGTGGTTGTGGTTTTAGAGAGAGAGAGAGAGAGAGAGAGAGGGAGAGATAAGAGAGAGAAAGGGCTGTAAGCGTGTATTTATATGTTAATTATATTTTAAAAAGGGTAAAATGTATGTATATAATAAAAGAATGGATCAAAACGGCAAGTGAAAGTATTTAAATTGAAAATTCCTAAAATACCCCTGGTTAAAAATGAGGTTTTTAGACGGAGTTAGGGTATGTGATCAAAATGGCAACAAAAGGGAAAACTCGGGGACCCAGAGGCGAAAAAAAACTATTTGGACTAAAATGGCAAATTTAGACAAAACTCAGGGACTAAAATGGCAATTTACTCTTAAAAATAACTAAGAATAGGAGACCTAGTAAGATTAAATTGTTTTCTATATTTATAGTTCTCGAGTCTTGTAATTTTATTTATTCAGAAAAAATTATAGAAGTAATTTGTGAATCTCGTTTGTATACGTCTCTGATCTCATACCTAGATTTAAGCGACCCTACTCATTGATGTGAATCTCCTTTATATTCAGCTCTGATCTCATACCAAGATTTAAGAGAGCTACACATTGATTTTGTATGTTGTTAAGGTTGTAGTTGTAGATAGCTCGTACACGAATCGCTCATAATGGATACTTTGTTTCAAGGTTCGGTGGTTCACCACTAACCAGTGGGCTTATTTCACAATTTGTACATTTCAATTAGTTAGACTTACTTACATAGTACTTGTACAAAAAGAAACAGCGTTATATGATACATAAATTCATTTTAAGTGGATACAAGTGAATCATGGATGGTGAAAGGTGGTTAATGATGGTGTATAATCTATTTTGGGCATTTGGGTCACTCTAAAAACTAAAAACACTTTTCTACAATTCTACAAATACCGTCTTTAGTAACAAAGAGATTCTTTTGATGAGTTCAGTGGTGGACCCAGAATTTTTTTTTTCATAAGGAGCGAAAATTTTTAGTAGTTTTTTGTCTATTGCTATATAATATTTTTTTCTGTCTAGTTCGAGTCATATAAAAAAGACGATCAAACCAAATTTTATTTAATCAACAAAAATATGTCAAAAAAAAGTTATACAACATATATATAAGTTGTCCTATATGAGTTTTTTAGTTTTTGAAATCTAGACATAACATTCTCTACATATACATTCCTAAAAAAGCTCTTTTCAGTACAACATATGCAATTTACCCCTTTAATTCTCATCACCAAGTCAACATTAATTACTCATGAAATACAAATGATATATTATAGATATGGTACTAATAATCCTAATCTACTGAATTGATAAGGAAATAAACTAATCTATCTATACTATATAATAAAAGAAACCATTTATGAGACATTTGTCATCATATTAAGTCATGTCTTATGGATAATTATTATCATATTTTAATCTCTTCTAATTAATTATAGATAACTCTCCTATTATATATTATTTAGCTGAATATCTTATGGATAATTATTAGAGGTTTAGGATTAATTATTGATAACCCCTTACTATATATTATTTAGTTTAATAACCCTGAGGTTTGGGCATGTTTGTCATTTTCATCCAAAATATAATGCTAGACATAAAATCAAAAAATATTTTAGATGACATCAATAACTTAAGGCATAATATAATTACATGTATAATATGCACTTTTTAATAAAATAATACCAAACAAAATGACAAATATAAAATCACTGATTTTACTAATAATAACAAAGTCTTATTTTTTTAAAAAATATATAAGTAAAAACATATGACATTATAATACAGTTAACCCATTTATCATCATACAACCTCCTAACTATTCAATTATATTTTTTTTAATCTTATATTACTAAATAAATAACAATTAATATTAAATCTTATCCTACTTTAAATGTCGAATAGAATACTTCTATTTTTCTAATAAAATTAATATTAAATCTTATCCTATTGTTTTATTATTTAGTATATACAATTTATTTATTCAATCCGTGTAATACACGGGGTTATAACCTAGTAATATATATAATACAATCAATAAAAGACGTACAAAATAAAATAGGTTTATATTGTGAAGTAAATAGACATAGAACAAATTTATCGTAAAATAAACATGAGAATAGATAAATTTATTAGAAATTATTTTAAAATTTTTATATTAAGTTAAGTCAGATTAAAAATACGTAAATAAATGTAAGCGTACAAATTACTTTTTTCACGTGTAAAACTTAAATAGGATTTAATGGACTTATATTCAGTCATTCTAATTCTGGTAACTAATATGGGGTTAAATAATAAGGCCCACTTTATCATCAAATAATAACATATAAGGTTAGCCCCATGTTTTGTCTTCTTTTTGCCACTCGAGCCGCTGCATTTTATGGAAACGATGTCGACCAAAACAAATCCAATCATGGGAGTAATGGCGTAATTTTGATGTGCATTGATTGTTTTTTTTTTTTTTTCTGTTTTGGCGATATTCTTATGTTTTGGGGTAGGCTAACACGTTGTTAGTTCCTTCATGAATAAATTATTTGTTGGCCGTTAAAAAAAAAAAAAAAATCCAATCATTCCAACTTAACATTTCTATCTTCTCTTTTTAGAGGGACAGTTTCAAAAAGTTAATAGGGTGTGAGTACAAAATTTTATGGGGGTGATCGAATTTGACGACTTATATAACCTTACTTTTATTATTTTTTTAATGTGGGCAGCTGTCCCTTGAGGCAGCCATAGGTCTGCCCCTAGGTGCGATCTCTTATCTCTAACACACCACATGTATCATACTATCATGTGCCTCATGTCTAGCTCATTTGTTGAAATGATATCTACAAGAGGTATCCACCCCTTCGTCTCACTATGATATTGATATCGATTCTCACACTAGAGGGCCCTTTTAATGTGTTATTACAAGTTTTGTTCTTTATTTATATAGCAAATTTCAAGTGGTGTCCTTTGTCTTTAAGATTGATGAGTTTTGTACCTAATATTTTCAAATGCTACACGTTATGTCCTTTATCCTTAACCCGGTTAAATTTTTCTGTTAGGTCCGCCTCTGGGTGCGCTCTCTTATCTCTAGCACACCACATGTATCATATTATTAGGAGCTAAAGGACAAAACATGTAGCATTTGAAAACCTTAGGTACAAAACTCATCAATTTTAAAAAGAAATGACACCGCTTGAAATTTACTATATAAATAAAGGACAAAACTTGTAATTCACTCTTACATATTTCTATAATATGAAGCGGATAATAATATGAACAAAATATAAAACCCAACCCCTCTAGTTCAAAAAAAATAGCTAAGCATTGGACATACCAAACTAAAAGAGAGGTTATGGTGTCTCTTACTTATGTGTCCGACCTAAAGATAAGCATTTTATACATATACATTCGACTAAGTGTGGGCTAAAAACGCAAACACATCTCAAATCTCAAATCTTGCAATATATAAGGAAGTAGCTGCGTATAAAGATGGGTTCTTATTTTGGCTTTTGGATCGTGTGCATACCACTTGTTGGCTTCCGTAACATACTAACATGTTACTTTTTTTTTTTTAACGGCAAACACACTTTATATATATATATATATATATATAAAGAGCCAGCAAGAAGCTGGAAAAACAAACAACAACCCCCAAACAAAGCGAAAAACGACTACAGATTACATTAGATCAACAATATCAAACTCTAACCATTTACTCCAACTTGGTTTCTTGAGGTTTGATCTATTGCAAATCCAAAGGAAAGATTCCTCTTTTATTGACTCCACCGTCGAGTTAACAGGAATGAAGGAGTCTTCAAAGATTTTAACGTTTCTGGCTTTCCACAATCTCCAAATCGTAGCAATAATGACCGTGTACACCACTTTTTTCCAAACTTTGTCCCCAGGATTTGACCGGATGTAATCAACTAACTCTTTGAGCTTATTGCAGTTTGTGTACCTTACCCGAATCCAAGTAAGAATGCTCCACCAAACACACCGAGCCCATAAGCAGCTAACGAACAAATGATCCGGGTCTTCGTCCATAATGCCACAACGTGGGCAAAGGGCATCCCCGAGAGGCACTCCCCTTCTAATCAGACCGACTTTCGAAGCAACTTTATCCAACAAAGCCCTCCAAAGAAGGTAGTTGGCTTTTGGAGTAGCCCAGTTGTTCCAATCATACGCAAGATTATCAATGTTATCCACAATACTAAGGTTGTCATTGTCAGAACGAACTTGACTGACGGAAAACGAACCATTAGGATCGGAGACCCATTTCCACCCGTCTTCACCAGCCACCAAATTAACTTTCATATCGATGCCAAGTTTAGAGAGAGCCGCCTCCATTGAACCGATGTCTTTCCACGCCCCGGGAATGGTTTTTTTAACCGGGATTATATTATTGGAATTCGAATTATGGTTTCCTCCGTGAATAGCCTCCACCACTTTTACCCAAAGCTGATTTGGGTTCTGTTTCGCTCTCCACCACCATTTAGTTAACATTGCATAGTTAAAAGTTTGAATCCCCCCAACACCCATACCTCCGGCTTTTTTGTTTTTTAAAATGAAATCCCATCTCAGCTTATTCCGATTATTTGCCTTGCCCCATAAAAACTCTCTTCGAATTTTCTCGAGCCTTTTGATAACGCATTTGGGAGCAGCAAATAAAGAAAGGAAGTAGGAAGGAAGGCTACCAAGGACCGATTTTACTAAAGTCAATCTGCCCGCAAAAGAAAGGTGCTTAGCTTTCCACCTAGAAAGCTTAGAAGAAAATCTCTCAATGACCGCATACCAGTAGGAGGCACGTTTCATGTTAACGCCGATAGGGATCCCAAGATAGGAGAAAGGGAGGGAACCGGCTTCACAGTTGACCTTGCTCGCCAGACGCTCCACCTCAACAGGAGCCACTCCAATACCATACACCTTGCTTTTCCTTCGATTAATTTTTAACCCGCTAACAAGATTAAGCCACCTGAGTAATCTATTGATAGCAATAATATTATCTTCCGACCAACTCCCAATGGAAACCACATCATCGGCATAACATAGATGGGTTATATTAAGGCCTCCGTTAGGAAGTTGGCAACCTTTGAATATCCCCAGCTGGGATAACCTATTTATGAATAAAGACACAATTTCCATAGCAATAATAAACAAGAACAGAGAAAGCGGATCTCCTTGACGTAAACCTCTCTTATACGAGAACTCCTTTGTTGGCGAACCGTTCACTAAAACCGACCCCATACCTGAGACAAGGCAGCCCTTTATCCACGAAACCCAAGTAGGAGGGAAGTCCATCTTTTCCATAATGCCAAGAAGAAATTTCCAGTTAATGGAATCATACGCCTTTTCCAAGTCGACTTTGAAAATAAGGAGCTCCTTCTTAGCTTTTTTGGCCCACGCTATCGATTCACTAAGAATAAGGGTGCTATCAAGGATGTTTCGGCCACCCACAAAGGCCGATTGCTCCGAGGAAGTAATATCTCCAATAACTTTTTTGATTCTGTTAGCCAGGACCTTTGCGATAATTTTATAAGTGGATCCAACCAAAGAAATCGGCCGGAAGTTTGAAAGGTCTTGCGGGTCTTTACTTTTGGGGATAAGAGCGACGAATGAAGAATTGCAACCGGCACTGATAGAACCAGTGGAGTGGAACTCCTTCAGAACTTCCACAATAATATCTTTAAATTTGACCCAGAAGACCTTAAAAAACTTCATAGAGAAACCGTCCGGCCCCGGCGCTTTCCCACCATCGCAATCTTTCAACGCCTCCAAAATTTATTTCACCGAGAAAGGTTCGCAAAGCATCGAACCATGCTGATCCGAAAGAGAAGGCAGGCCACTTTTATCAAACTCCGGTCTTCGTCTTATCGGCTCAGCGAAGTGCTTTTTGAACCACATCCTAATCTCATCTTTCAGTTCCACCGGATCAGAGATCAACCTGTTATGAAAAACCAACCCTTGAATTCTGTTTTTGGCCGCATTAATCCTGATAGCCTTGTGAAAAAACTCGCTATTAGCATCTCCAAATTTGATCCACTTGACACGGGCCTTTTGCTGCAAATCTTTGGACTTATCTGCTTCCAAACGATTTAAGATAACCCGCATCTCAATTCTTTTTCTCTTTTCTTCCGCTGAAATCGGCCCATTACAGGCTTTTAACTCAATTCCTTTAATAGCTTCTTCCAATTCAATAATAACTTTATTCTCATTAGATTTGACTTCTCCTCTCCACAGTTTGATACTCTTCTTAATAGGTTTGAGGATATTGGCCAATTTCACATCCATAGGCCCCAACACCATCTCCGCATTCAAGGCACTATCAACAATATCCACCAGCTTCCTATCTCCAATCCACGAGTTAAAGAATTTAAAGGGTATCGGACCGAAGTCATCCGAAGCACACGAAAGAGATATCGGACAATGATCGGAGAGACCTTTATTATGGACTTGTAACTTCGCATTAGGCCAACGGCTTAAAAATTCATCATTTACAAGACACCTATCTAATTTACTCAATTTGACTTCACTATGACCAGAAATAAAGGTAAAATTACCTCCAGTCATCGAGTATTCCAAGAGGCCGGCAGCGGATATGAAACCGTTGAATGCTTCCGAGGAGGCTCTGTCAAAACGGGAATTAACTCTTTCATCTTCATCTCTGACGTCATTGAAATCTCCAAGTAATAACCAAAGACCACATTGATTCAAAACTAAACCCTTAATTTCCTCCCATAGGATCCTCCTCCGAGCCGGGTCATTGGGGGCATGCACATTCATGATATGCACACGATCATCGACACCGGTGATAAAGCCAGAGCAAATAAAAAATCTTTGATTCTTAATCACCGAAACGACCGAAAAGATGTCAGGATCCCAAATAGAGAGTAACCCTCCCGATCTACCAACGGAATCGACCGACTCCATCTTCATCTTAAAATTACCCCAAAACCTTTGAGCAACCTCCTCTTTGAGATCCGATTGGTGAGTCTCCTGAATGCTTATAAAATTCCCTTTCAAACTCCCTTTCAACCTATTAATCCACCGACACTTCTAATCGCCGGCTACACCATTCAGATTGATGGAGATATAATTCATTGGGTGATATTTGCCATCTGTTCCCCACTGACGAGCTTTCTGACATGATTCTCAAACCCGTTAACATCTATGCCGAGACTTGCTCCAAAATCCAGCGTCCTTCTCACCTCCGCTTCGAAATTGAGACGGATTATGTCCTCCTCCGACCTCTCATCCTGAATTCTCGAGATCTCCTGAACAGGAGAATTTACAACAGCCCCATTGACCATTCTTTCTTTCTCAAGCCTAAGGATCTCATCAATACCAAAAGGGTCAGACGCACACGGGTCCACTGCTCCCTCATTAAGGTCCGGAATGGGCTCTTGGCGGGCCCTATCTTGATGGGGAATAATTTTGGGCCTGATAGTAATGTAGCTGGGCCTAGGAGAACAAGAATTGGACTCTAAACCCGGCCTCCTGCCATCAGACAATTGCTCCTCGGGACCCACTTTTTCTCTTTCCTCATCAATATGTTCCCCCACAATATTCCCAGCCGTCATTCTACCCTGCACAGGATCCTCGGAAAACGGGGAGACATAGACGTTAGAATTCCCCATGCACTCTGAATTCCCCATGCATCCCTTCGACTTCCGACTGCCAACTTCCGATGAACCACCAAATTCCGACGACTTGGCAGGAGAACACTTCTCACTTCCACCCCCCGGGGACCCTCCGGCTTCCGAAGAGGTAACCGGAGATCCAGGAATGGATATCACGTCGTCGAGAAACGCCGGAGACCATTGGCCGGATATTTCTTCCACCCAGATATTCAGATTATGTTCCTTCCATGATAAGACAAATTCTTTAGAGATTCTACTTCCTGAGTTTACTAACACAGCTAACCTGTCTTCCGCAAGATTACCGTTAAACTCATCCACTTCCGATTTGACCAACAACCTTCCACACCTTTCACCGATCTTATTGAAAACGTGATGGTCCCATAAACTAACCGGAACTCCCAATATTTTAATCCAAGCAACTCTCTCGAAAATAGGAGGATGACCTTCCCAAATATAAAGCCTTGAAAACCATTGCTCCCATATGTTAACCTTATTGCATCTGAAATCATCTGCATCCGCTGGGTTGTTAAAACAAAGAAGAACCTTGAGACCGCCCAGATATTTCAGATTAAATCCTTCTTCCGTAATGTTCGACAAATGAGAAACTAAGTCATTTAGGATATCAATATCTTTAACTTCTCCCACCAGGGATTTGAATTCCAACATATTCTTAGTCACCACATTCATAGGAGGGAGGGCAATGGTGTTAGCCGATGCCTTACTACTCTCACCGGCAACTACAGAACTAAAAGTTTTACCTCCAACACGGGGAGGAGCTGCTTGATCTGGGACTTCGAAACTAGAAGGAGCCGGCCTCCTTTGGCTCATACCCGTCTTTTTAGCCTGATTCACCCCCTGCACTCTATCAAAAACAGACACTCGATTACCATTGCTCCATGTATCAGTCTTTGAGCCATCTCTATTAAACCTGGCTAGGTTAACACCTATGACTGCCCCGTCTATACGGACCTCCTTAAGTTTCTCTACCCACTACTCCGGGTCCGAAACTCTGGAAAGTTTGATAAAGCCAAATTTATTTCCACCTCTATCTTTCTTCATCGGAACGAAAACATCTTCTAGATTATCTAGATGATCGAAGGCATTCCAAAGAGAGTCTTTATCGCAAGCATCAGGAAGGTTGTAAATAAAAAACGACGTCGTATTCCTCAATCTGCCTTCCCTCATATTAAACTGTTTATCTTTCTTGAACTCTTGACGACTAATAACCGTATTCCAGTTATCAGGTTGACGTTTCCACTTCCTCCGCCCCATGGTTATTCCAACAAAACAAAAGAACAGAAGTAATACGGCCCAAGAGGTGTTAATGGGATTCAAACCAATCTAGCTTAACTATACTCAGATAGCCGCGACCGGTATCAGACCCGCTAAGCCCTCCGAGAAACCGAAAAACTTCTGTGGGAAAGGAGACCAGGGGGGAGGCACTGTCAGCAAGAATGAGAATAAAAAAAAACCAAACCGAACCGGGAATGGAAGAATACTCAGGCCGAGATAGGGAGAATGGTGCAACCGACTAAACCCGAGAGTATAACCAGGACCCTTCACAATATTCCGGCAGAGTTATTTCCGACCACCCGAGAGAGAGAGTCAGAGAAAGTAATAATCGGTTACAATATGATGTAATATATGAATCAATTACTAACATGTTACTAGGGTGGCCGTTCTTGAGAATCATTGAGAATTCAGGGCTATGAGCGAGTGGACTAAATAGGCCCCTGAAATATGACGTATAATTGTTTAATTTTTTTAATTTTCTTTGGACCCGTGGGATAGTTTGGTTAACTAAGATTTGTGTTTATTTGTTTATATTCACGTAAACAAATAGGACAATGTAATGTGATTAAAGACATATTGAGTTTTAACTTTTAAATTTAATATTATATTATTTGTTTGATGTATTAGAAAAAATAAAAATTTTGGGCCCCTTGGAAGAGTCGGTTGTGGGTATGTGTACAGGTGCAGACCAGTCTGTAGATTTTAACACTTTCATAGTTGAGGTCACGTGTTCGACTCGGGTTTAACACTTTTTTCCTGAGTTTTTTAGTTTATCATCCACTTTTAGCATCATTTATTTGTTTTCTTTTTCTTTAAAAAAATTCCCAATTTTATGATGTGCAGTATCATTTTGATTGAGATGTATACAATGATTATCAAATTAATGAATGTTGCAGTTACATATTATCATAAATCAAATTCATGAATGTTGCAGTTAGATATTATCATAGAAGATTATACAATTTCTTCAAGTTCTCAACAATTATTAAACCTTAAATGAATGATCTAGTAATAACTAATACAGATGAAAGAATCAGAATCACTTCCGGGTGATCACCATCTTTCTCTCTTATGAATCTTGACCCGTTGGTAAAAAAAAATGATTCATTTGGTATCTTGGTTACTGATATTTACCGGTTTCGTTAAAAAACAAATGCACGCAACCAGCCCATCTTTAATAGACTCTTTCTTCTTTACCCATCTACAATAAACTCATCATCTTGATTATGTATGAAAGTTATCAGAATTGTAAGAGATAGTAACAGTTTCTCATTAGTCTTGATTTGAATAATACATCATCTATTTATACCCAAACTCAACTAACTCAACTAACTCTCAACTAACATAACAACTATACAACAATACAACCACCCATACAAGCTGCACACACACATACTCTAATACGCCCCCTCAAGCTAAACGAGGAGCATCCACGTGAAGCTTGGACCGCAGTTTGTCAAAACGAACACCAGACAATCCTTTGGTCAAAATATTTGTAATCTGAAGTGTAGTAGAGACATATCGAACATATAAAATACCTGCCAGAACCATGTCACGAATGAAATGCAAGTCAATCTCTAGGTGTTTGGTGCGCTGATGAAACACCGGGTTGACTGCAAGATATGTAGCTCCAATATTGTCACACCAAAGAGAAGGTGGACAAGTCAACATAATATGCAACTCGTGTAATACAGACATAATCCATCGCAACTCAGCAGTAGTATGAGCAAGAGCTTGATACTCAGCCTCAGTACTCGACCTAGCAACTGTATGTTGTTTCTTGGAGCTCCAACTAATAAGGTTGGATCCAAGAAAAACACAATAACCTGTGGTAGAACGTCGGTCATCAGGACAGCCAGCCCAGTCTGCATCACTATAAGCATGTAAACCAAGACAGGTAGACCGTCGTATGCATAATCCATGAGAGACGATACCCTTAAGATACCGCAATATGCGCTTGACAGCGACCCAATGTCGGTCAGTAGGTGTCTGAAGAAATTGTGACACCTTACTAACTGCATAAGCAATCTCTGGTCGTGTCAGCACAAGATACTGTAATGCACCAACCGTACTCCGATAGGTCGTAGGATCATATAAAGGATCACCAGTATGTCGAGAAAGCTGTCTACCAGAAGATACGGGTGTAGATAATGGCCGACAATCAGCAAGACCCGTACACTGTAATAAATCAAGTAGGTAGCGCTGCTGTGATAAATGTAACACATCCGCGAAAAAGGTGGCCTGAACACCAAGAAAATATGATAACTGGCCCAAATCCTTGAGCGCAAACTGAGAGTGTAAACGCCCAATCAATCCATAAACAAGTCAGGAGAACTCCCAGTGATGATAATGTCATCAACATAGACCAAGACATAACAAAGTATTGAGTCTCGACTATAAACAAAGAGAGATTCATCGGAAATACACTGAGTGAAACCATCAGCAAGAAGAGCTGTGGATAGCTTGGAAAACCAAGCTCTAGGAGCCTGCTTCAGGCCATAAAGTGCCTTCTGCAGATGACAAACATAATGTGGTCTGGATGTGTCAACAAATCCTAGGGGCTGTGTCATATAAACAGTCTTAGAAAGATCCCCATCTAAGAGCGCATTGTTGACATCAACCTGACGAATGGACATCCTCTAGAAAAGGCGACTGAAAGAACAAGACGAATAGTAGTAGGCTTGACCACAGGACTAAAAGTCTCAGTGTAGTCAATACCCTCTGTCTGATGATAGCCCTTGGCAACAAGCCGAGCTTTATAGCAACTCACCGATCCATCAGGATTATGCTTAATCCTGTAAACCCACTTACAACCAACAATGTTGGCATCAGTGGGAGCCTGAACCAAACTCCATGTCTGGTTGGCATGAAGAGCATCAATCTCAGTACGCATCGCATCCCACCAAACAGAGTACTGTTGAGCCTGTCGAAAAGTGGAAGGCTCAGTGGTAGGAGTAGTAGAGACATGAAGAAGAACATGATCAGGAAACTGACGCGGCTGTCGTGTATGGTCACGAGATCGTGTAACCATCAGGTGAGTCGGAACAGAAGGAGGAGGAGGAGGAACAGGAGGGGGAAGAGGAGGAGAAGGAACATCAGGAGAGGAAATAATAGGAGGTGAAGTATCAAGAGAGGAAAGAGAAGAAATAACAGGAGGAGAAGAAGAAGGAGAAGAAACAGATATTGGAACCGAAGGAGGAGGAATATCAAAGGGAATAGAACAGAGGAAGATGTAGGAGAAGTAGAAATCCCTAGAATATCAAAAATTGTCTCATGAAATCGAACATGGCGAGAGGTATACGTGCGAGACGTATGAGGATCATAACAGAGATATCCAAGATGAGAAGGTGCATAACCAACAAAAATACAAGGAGTGGACTTGGGTGAAAGTTTATCGGCTCGAATATCACCAAGAAATGGATAACATAAACACCCAAAGGTACGAAGAATAGAATAATCCGGTTGAGAACCGAATAACGTCTCAAAAAGAGAGGAATAGTGAAGAACCGGTGTAGGTAACCGGTTAATGAGATAAGCTGCAGTAGCATAAGCATCATACCAAAATTTCTTTGGTAAATGGGCGTGAAATAAAAGAGCTCGAGCAATCTCAGATAGATGGCGGTTTTTCCACTCAGCAACCCCATTTTGTTGGGGTGTGTATGGACATGAAATACGATAGGCAATTCCCGATTCAGAAAGATATCGGGCCATCTGTCCATGGATAAGCTCGGGAGCACCATCACACTGAAGGTGTTTAATAGTGCATGAGAAGAGATTCTCAACAAGCGGTTTAAAATGATGAAACGAGTCAACCGCCTGTGAGCGATGTGTCAGCAGATAAATCCATGTAAATCTGCTAAAATCATCAATGAACGTAATAAAGTATCTGAAACCATCACGAGACATAACAGGGAATGGACCCCAAATATCACAACGAATAACAGGGAATGGACCCCAAATATCACAATGAATCACATGTAAAGGTACAATAGAATGTGTAACAATAGTCTCAAACGGTAAACGTTTTGATTTCGAGATACTACAAGCAGTACAATGTGCAATCATGGATTTATTCGCAAAATGTAAAAATGGAAATCTAGCTAACACAGCATCGGATGGGTGTCCAAGTCGAGAGTACCACGTCTCTCGAGGAACTGAAGCTACAGCAGTCAAAGAATACAACTGATGTGGACTACCACGCATGTGGTGGAGGAGCTTTCCATCGAGCGTCTGAATAGACAACCCAAAATGTGAGAAAATGACAGCAATAGGATGATCAATAACAAGTTGTGTAATAGAAAGTAAGTTCTTGGCAATGCCAGGAACTACTAGAATGTGTTTAAGCAAAATAGTACGACTAGACAAATGAAGTGAGGCATAACCAACATGAGTAATAGCTAGTGACGTACCGTTGCCGACAACAACTGTTAGGACCGATTTTGACTCCGAAACGATTGCGAATCGAACGTGTGATGTGCAAAATCCGTACACGAACGTGACCGAACACACGAGACGTAATATAACTGTGATTCTATTGATAGATTTGATAACGTACAGCACCTGAATCACATGAACAATACTTTCTCTCTCTAGACTCTCTCTCTAGATCTCAAGCTTTCCAAGTCTCCAGGTGGCAAAAGTCTTAAAACTAACACATAAACCTCCTATTTATAGGTCAAGGCTTTAATGAGATTTCTCATTAATTACAATATTGTCACCTTGCCTTTTCTATCTAATATTACAATATAAAGCTTGTTATCTTCAGTTTCTCGCTACGGCTTAGATTGACGAAGGCGATAGACATAAATGCACTAACAGACTCCCCCTTGGATATTGCCGCAGTCAATCTCGTAGCGTCTTGTCTTTCTCTCTCTCTGTTGGGATTGAACCCTACCAGAGGAACAGATAATGAAAGCCAAAACCGGATCACAACAGTTCATAATAAGCAGCTGTTTGCACTTGGCTTTCCCCTTAACAGTGGTAATCTAACAGCTGGTGGATCTTAAGTACTGCTCAATATAACAACTGATGAACCAAACACTGATGAAACTCTAAAGACTGCTGAAGATAAACACTGTTGCTCTATCTACTGTCATTTCCTAAGTACTGCTGAAGACACAGGCACTGCTCATTCAATGACTGATCATCTTTGAAGAAAGCACTGATGCTCAACATCAGTGCTCAGGCTACAACAGCAGAACGTGAAGCAGTTGTTATATCTTGTTTTGTATTTTACTTGTAATCAGTTGTTACACATCAGTAGTTTGTATAGAACAGTGTTTATAGGTTGTTAGGTTGTTAGATGTCACTATTTTGGTGACGTCAGCTGAGATGCTTCAGTGGTTTGGTATGCCTATAAATGGAGCAGTACCCTGTACTGTTACATTTGATTGACTGAGTAGATTCTTCTTCCTCGGTCCAATCCTTTCATCTTTTGCAACCAACCTTGGGGTATCAGGCTGAGGGGGATCTTAGTTCTGTAAACATGCTTGTAATCATTTGCTTTGTATTTCAATCATTCAACTTAATGAAAAGCATTTGTTTACCAAACTATTTTCTCTTCTGATTGTGTTTATAAAGTTTGTTTTTCATTTCCGTTGCACTTAACCTTATTTTATATTCATTGTTTTGTCAAAATCATACAAACAAGCACAATCATGACAGCCTCCGTTCCTAACAATTGGTATCAGAGCTCGGACAGTCAAATTCGATCTAACAATCAATTTGACATAACAGTTCAGCTCAAAATTCGTTGATACTAAGGTTGACTGTATTTTGTTGAAAAACAGAGTAACGAGAAATCATGTTCAAAATGATGAATCTGATGCTCTGTAAAACAACCAAGATGTCATAATATTCATAAATTTAAAACAACAAGTGATGTCATGCACAAATCACTCATAATTTCCAGATCTGGAAACATGTCTGGTAACTATGGTATGGCTATCTTCATTCAAAATTGACTTCAATTGTTGTTATGGAATTTGTGATAATTTCATCATGTTTTATGCTAAAGTATGAACCTCAGATTAACAAAACCTATGTTCATATAAACATTAGTGTTTTGCTAACTTAGAAAGAGGAAAATAAAACTTTAGTCATGAAATCTTATGTGTTAGAAGGCAGGTTGAAAATCCTCAAAAGGACTAATCAACCCTGTCAAAACACATTAAGAAAATCTGGGATCAAAACAGTCCAAATCATACGTAATGTGAGATTTGGTAATAAAACATGTACAAATGTGGCCAGATCTCTCAAAACATTACTCCAAAATGATTCTGGACCAATCTTTTCTTAAATAAGATCTCCCAGTAAGTATTTCTGTACTTATGAATGGGAAGGGTAAAAAGGGAAGAAGAAAATGAACAAAACTCAAAAGTATGTTTATCTTAAAAATTTTGAAGCCAAAAGAAAAAGAGTATAAACATAAAACACTTATGAGTCAAAAATTGGATAAACAATGGTGATCATACAACTATGTGCATTCATCAATACAGGAATTGTTCAAGTAACAATGGCATCTCCAGTGATTGACCTTAACAGAAGAATTTACAATCAATTGACAAGAAAATGATCCTAAACAGTGATTAAAATAGCTTGAGAATGATATGATCATGAGCTTATTTGGAAAGTTACCAGATCCTTTTGATGTTATTTTCAAAAGTTTTTCTTCCAAAATTAAACCAGATATATTATTGTTTTTATATATAATATATTCTGTTCTTTTACTCTTTTTTGATAGTAAAAAGTTCATCTCTGGTCAGGATGTAATTTCCTTATTTTTGTGTAAAACTACTTTTCCTAAAACTGATCAATAGGAAATGGCACACATGTCAAGGTCATGTCAAGCTCAAGTTAGTTTATTACAGATCAATAATTAATTGCAAATTGTTTTTGAACTACTAAGATACTCATGTTCTAGTTAAAGAAAATTTAGACACAAAATGAGTAGCCTTAATAGAAAAGTCTTCATCATCTGGGATGCTAAACCACTTAAAAAATAATGAACATGTGGCAAAACCTTGAACAAAGATTTCTGAGATAACTGCTGGCAATTTAAACTTGATAATCTACATCTAAAATGTATTTTGTTAAGCATAGCATTTCTGGAGCTAAACAGATGTTGGACATGATATTGTGTTTACACAAGGAAAAATCAATTCCTTCACCTGAACAAACAGATGCTAACATTATTTGTCAAAAGTTAAAACACTGCTGCACTAACAGTTGTTGTACTAATGGTCTTCATTTTACTTTCTACCACTGTTTTTTCCTTAACTGCTGCCGTGTTTTCAAACATATGCTCTCTAAAGTCTGTCCAATGCTGAAAGTCAACCCCTGCTCTTTCATTTTCTTGATAAGCACTGTTGTACAAAATCAGTGCTCTATCCACTGATATGCTATCCACTGATGTAGTAAAAGCATCCACTGATGGTAAAAATCATCTACTGCTCCATTTATTACCGTTGTAACCACTTATGTATGTTTCATCAGTGGCTCCCAGAACAACTGTCCTCCATTATTTACTTTTCCATCAGGGGTTGACACATGGTCAGCCTTTTAGTCGTCAGATCATTATAACCGCTGGCACGTCAGTATTCATTTTTTTTCTAAATAAAACCCTTATTAAACCCAAACAGGGTTTCACTGTCGAATTGAATTCCAAACATTCTCTTCACAAAGCAGTTTCCCTCTCATAACTCCAAAACATTCTTCGATCTTTCTCATCAAAAATGACGAAATCAAAATCGAAGTCAAAATCAAAGTGTGACACCTGTGTCACTGTGACCGTCAAACAAATGCCAAACCAATGAAATTTTGTGTTTCATACTTGGGATTTGTGAAAATATGTGTATCATTTGCACATATCAAATTCTTGTTCGATTTCGAGCCTTAAATCGCTTTCTGGAAGGTTATACGCGATCTGATGCGTAAATATAACCAGTTTAATGCAACAAACACTCCGGAATAGTGACATAGGCTTAACGTACCTTAAATAACCTTTACATAACTTAGAAATAAGTTTTGGATGGTTTGGTATGCCGAAATCAAGTTTATTCGATCGCAGGGACTTTTTTTTGCGTCAAACTGCGAAACTATACCGATTAGTATGGTGTCGAACAGTCCGGAACTTGATCATAAGTTAAACATACCATATATAACCTAAAAATGGCTTAGAAATAAGCTTTGATAGGTTCGGTGTGCGAAAACATGCTTATATGATCTTACAGGGACTAAAAGTGTCAAAAACGGCGTAAGTTTGCATTTTCGCGCGTATCTTACGTTCTGGACACATCTGGACATCCAAAATTTTTGTACACACTAAAATATTTTTATTTTAGTGATCGCCATGCAAAAATTCCATTCGTCACTTAATTTGGATCGATTTTGCGTTCGTTACGACTTCCGTCGTAATTAACCGAACAACGCGATTGTACGACCAAACGAACCGACATCCGGGATGTTTTCGAGCATATTTCAGGTCCCCTACACTTTAACGACCTTGTGGAGCCTTGAAAATGGCTTAACGGAGGTTATAAACGTCGAAAACAAGCTTAAACACGTGCAGGGACCATTTCTGTCATTTTTGAAACTTCGCTGAATCTGATACACCGTAGCGTAGCGCGAGCCCTCCTGCTTATGCCGTCGCGCTACGCGAGCGCCACATCTGGGCAGAAAGTGTGTTTTCAGCATCAGTTTGTAAATTCAGGGGCCAATCTTGCAATTTCTTTGTGTGGTAACCAAGTTACCACCTCTCCAAGGCTTTGTACCTGCTTATTACACTTGTGTGGCTAGGATTTTATGCTTGGGGACTACACAAACACTTGTTGTGATCCTATGAACTTCCCTCAAGTATAAATAGCCAACACTTTCATTGTTTCATTTGCTCATTCCTATCTCATTCCTCTCTATTTCTGCTTTGGAGCTCTCTCAATCTGAATTAGGACTTGTCTTCTTTGTAGAAAAGATAGCAAGGACTTGGGTGAGCCTTCTTTCATTCTTTTATTTGCTTGCTAGTTTAAAAAGTCAAACAGTGTTTGACTTTCAGTTTGACCAGCCTTTGGTCAACGCAAAGTTCGGTTGAACTTTGCAACGTGATTGTAATCACGATAGTTATAATCCTTCGTGATTATAACCGCTGATTACCACGTTAGCTAGTTGTAGTGTCGAGTCAAAGTTTCGGTCAAAATGCGTTTTAGCACGCATTTTGCAACGGAACTACATTAGGGTATCAAAACACTTTGTTTTGATACCAAATCAGTAGGTTAGACATGTTTTGACATGTCTAACTCGACACTATTGGTTTGTGCTTGTTTAGGGTCGTAAGGTAAGCGGTCTAAACAACCGCTTATACTTCCGAACCCGACCCGTTTGGTCGATCTTTAGGATCCGACCAAGCTTAGTTAGTGATCATAGTTGCATAGGGAATAACCACTGAGGTTATACCTTATGATCACATAGGAATGGTTAGTCATATGCTAGTTAGCTTGTATGCCCATAGGAAATGACCAAAATGCCCTTTTGAAGCTAAAATCCGTATTTTGACTATGTGAACATATTTTTGACATATAATCTGATTTAGTAACATGTTTAGGGATAATTGGGCATGTAAGACTTGAAATAGCACATAGTTAACCATCCGAGCATAGTTTTGCGCCAACGACGCCTTATAGTAGCTTATGTTACCATAATGTGTCGAAACGGGTCAAAAGCACTTAGGTAGGCTTTCCAATCTGAATGTAGGGTCTATTAAATCATACCATATGAGTTCAATTACTCATTTGATTTATAGAACCTCATTCTATCCTATCTTCCGATTTAGGTCCGGTTATTTACATAGTTACCTATATAGGGTGCCGTTTGATTCCCTGATCACTCTAGCTTTGCTTGGTTGTTGTTCAAGACTTCTAAGCACCCTCAGGTGAGTACATAGTCCCCTCTTTTACTGTTTTCAAACTGTTTTGGGGTGGAACACATGTGCCTACTTGATACTTTCATGTTTCGCATGTTTTTATATCATATACTTACTATGTTCAATAGTACACTATTAGTCCACGATTTCATTATGTTTTGCTATGTATGTTCACTTAACATGCTAGCACATTGATTTCCATATACTACATTTTGTCGCATATGCTCATCCAGCATATGGACACATTGTTTTACATTTTGAATCGTTGTAATCATATGATCATTTGAACCGTTGTAACCATTTGATCATGTGAATCGTTTGTAACCATTGGACTATGTGAACCGTTAGTAACCGTTGATCATGTGAACTATTTGTAACCATTGACTAAATGAACCGTTGGACTATGTGAACCGTTGTGACTACTTGGCTATATGAACCGTTAGTGACTACTTGATTATATGAGCCATTTGTAACTACTTGACTATGTGAACCGTTTGTAACCGTCGATTGACATGAACCGTTGAAACCTGTTTGAACCGTTGGGTTAGGGAAGTGATTAGGTAACGGGGCGGGTATAATGTGATAAAAGCATGGTGGATACGCCGCTGGTACTTCCTATATATAAGTGCTTTTAACACATTATATATCGTGACGTTATCTAGATCACTTGGGCAATGGTAAACAAAACAAAGTTGTAATACAAGGTTTTCCAACAATATATTATACTATTCGAGTTTTTTTCCATAAACGATTTACAAAAATCTGGATTTAATTAAACAAATGTTTTGGGGTTAAGAATCATGGCTACGAGATATTTTTATAAATTATAACCAATTCGATTTGAGTTGGTTATTTATGTCGCAATACTATACTTTTCAAAACAAGGTTTTTATATAAGTATTGCAATATGTAAAACGAGCCATGAATCTGAAACTCATACAAAACCTATGTACTCGCCGGCATTTTTATGCTGACGTACCTATTTTCACATGCGTTTCAGGTACAATAGTTGATGATGCTTGATTGATGATATTGGTGTATTCTCACATAGGAATGGACAAGGCCTTAGCGACTTTAAAACTTGAAAGATAATAGTTGTATTTATCTAATTTGTATCAAAACATTTAGTTCAATAATGAAATAAAACAAAACTATTTAATCCATGGTTGTGAAACAATGATTCTGTTACAACACTCCCCGACGTTTCCGCCACGTTTTGTTGTTTTACGTGGTCGGGGTGTGACAGAAAAGTTGGTATCAGAGCCAATGGTTATAGGGAATTAGGTTATTAGTAATGCTTTGACCTAGACTATAACCTTCCTAGGACCCTAACGCGAGTTTACTTGCGTTTAGTCATAAAACAATACCGTCACCTATCCTTAGGTGATAACCACAACGAGAACACAATAACGAATCCGCTTCGAAAATTAATCATCTGTTCTTGGATGATTGATTACTAGGTTTTGAACCTTCTGTTATAAGGTTTTGAACCCTCTGTTATATGGTTTTGAACCCTTCCGGTTTGATTCATCCTTGGCTTTGTGCCTTTTGATTTTCAAAATCTCGTCAAAGTTTGGGTCTAAATAATGTGAACACGTGCGAACTGGAAGAGTGAATGCCTGTACCCTGAGTTTTCTGTCTAAGGCTAGAGTGTTCGTACAAATCCGCAGTATCGGACCAGTCACTCTTACCTGGGAACTCTTGGGGTGAGTGTTCATTTATAGGCGAGCATGTCTTCGGTGATACATTATATTGACCTATTGACTTTGATTTGTCTCAGTGTCGTTTGTTTGTTTTAAGTAACGAACAAATGATCGTAATCATTATGCCTTGTCGATATTCTCAACATCCAGTTTTGAATATCCAATGACATCTCACTCATTTTCCCTCATGTTTCTTTACCCTTTTAGAATATGCCTCCTCGACGTGATCAAGCTCAGGATGCCGCTTTGGCAGCCTTAATCACTCAGCAAATCGCTGTTATACTCCCGAACCTTATCACCCAGATAAATCAGGCAAACAATAACAATAACAATGTTCAGTGCACCTTTAAGACGTTCAACTCAGCTAAACCAACAAAGTTTTCTGGGACTCAAGGAGCGACTGCACTTTTGCAATGGTTTGAGAGTGTAGAGAGCACCTTCAGACATGTTCAATGTCCAAACGAGCGAAAGGTAGATTTCGCATCTAGTGTCTTTGAGAAACGAGCTTTGACGTGGTGGAACGGTGTGGTGAGAGATAGGGGTGCCGATGTGGCACTGGCTCAAACGTGGGAAGAGCTTCGAGCTCTGATGATGAAGGAATTCTGTCCTCGTCATGAGATCAGGGTCTTGGAAAGGGAATTTGACGATCTTAAGCAAGAGAGCGGTGAGCATCGAGCCTACACGGACCGTTATGAGGAATTAAGTCTGTTATGCCCAAACATGGTCACGCCTTTGGATAAGGCAATCGAAAAGTACATTGATGGTCTCCCTGACTCAGTACAGGACATTGTGACTGGTAGTAATCCCACTACAGTTAGACAGGCCATTGAGCTATCCGCTACCTTGACTGAATCTCAGATCAGGAAAGGTAAACTTTTCCGAAAAAGTGACAAGAAACCGGTTGAGGAACCGAAACCAAGGGATGAACAGACTGAATCCTCCAAGAAGTCAAAGAAGCGAAAGGCTTCTCAGAACTTCGCTGTGGTTGCTCACAATGATCAAGCCATTCCCAACCAACCAGCTCAACCCCCTGCTAGGAAGCCCTACAACGGAACTGCACCTTTGTGCAACCAATGTAGCCTACATCATCATGCTGGTGTGAAGTGCCGCACATGCCAAGTTTGTGGACTCATAGGCCATACAGCAAGAGTTTGCCCAGCTGCAGCTGCACCAAATCAAGCTGGCAACAATCCTGCTCAGGGTCGTTTTCCACCAGGTTCTTGCTTCAACTGTGGCGAGATGGGCCATTTCCGAAGAAATTGCCCAAGACTTACTAATGCAAATCCAGCGTAGGGATGAGCATCTGACCGACAGAAAGACAACACTGTTTGGAAATAATCAAGCTTTTTGTATTATTTTCTTTTGTTGTCAAGGTCTAAGAAACAGTTGTTGTTTATAAATAAAGCTTTTTATTTTACATCTCAATATATTGTTATGATTGCATGTATAAACAACATATCCCCTACAACACCGACAATCCTAAGTACATGTTTTCCTCCAAAGAAAACAAAGTACAAGGCGCAAGTTACAACTCTGGACGAATACCCAATCCTTGACAGGATACCTAAGGGTATTTCCGTAAGTCCTTAATTGTTGTATTCCTTAATTCGAATGTAGTGATCCCTAGTAATCAAAAGTCGATTTTTGGAGGATCATTCTATCTTTTCAGATAAGATGCTTCAGGACGTTGAGGTCCATCGATTGGGTTCCTGGTATACCTTGAATCCCCATGTTTAAATCGACGTCAAGTTAATCAATAACAAGATAATAACAATCCAAGAGAAACATTTACGTACCTATGTGTTTATATGTTAACCCAATCAATGATGTCTCAAGTTTGTTCAATTCAGTCCCTTTCACATCACAAAACAAACTGTGCGGACTGTGCAAGGAATTACGTAATTATGGAGGCCTACATAATTATGGAATTTAGTGCACGGAAACCACATCGAGTTTTGTCATGTGCCTTGAGTAAACCCTGTTCATTTCCAATTCTGAAGAAGCAACCGTTGAGAAAAATGAACTAGCTATTCATTTTTCACTTCTGAAAGAATATCCGTTGATGGAAATAAATATCCGTTTGTTTAATCCTTCATTTCCGTTCTGATGAAGAATCCGTTGAGGAAAATGGATCATCCATTCATTTTCGCTTCTGAAGAATATCCGTTTGTTTAATCCTTCATTTCCGTTCTGATGAAAAATCCGTTGAAGAAAATGGATCATCCATTCATTTTCGCTTCTGAAGAATATCCGTTGATGGAAATGAATATCCGTTTGTTTAAATCCTTCATTTCCGTTCTGATGAAGAATCCGTTGAGGAAAATGGATCATCCATTCATTTTCGCTTCTGAAGAATATCCGTTGATGGAAATGAATATCCGTTTGTTTAATCCTTCATTTCCGTTCTGATGAAGAATCCATTGAGGAAAATGGATCATCCATTCATTTTCGCTTCTGAAGAATATCCGTTGATGGAAATGAATATCCATTTGATTATCCTTTTCATTTCCAATTCTGAGGAAGCATCTGTTGAAAATGACTACGTTTATTCATTTTCGTTTCTAAAGAATATCCATTGAAGGAAATGAACGATCCGTTTGATTATCCTTTTTCATTTCCATTTCTGAGGAAGCAACCTTTGAAAATGACTCCGTGCATTCATTTTCATTTCTGAAGAATGTCTGTTAAGGAAATGATAGGATTATGCTTTGCATATCTCTAGGGGTTATTTGACACAAAGTCACAGACAGACTCCTACGAATAAATTTCGGGACGAAATTTCCTAAAGTAGGGGAGACTGTGACACCTGTGTCACTGTGACCGTCAAACAAATGCCAAACCAATGAAATTTTGTGTTTCATACTTGGGATTTGTGAAAATATGTGTATCATTTGCACATATCAAATTCTTGTTCGATTTCGAGCCTTAAATCACTTTCTGGAAGGTTATACGCGATCTGATGCGTAAATATAACCAGTTTAATGCAACAAACACTCCGGAATAGTGACATAGGCTTAACATACCTTAAATAACCTTTACATAACTTAGAAATAAGTTTTGGATGGTTTGGTATGCCGAAATCAAGTTTATTCGATCGCAGGGACTTTTTTTTTTTGCGTCAAACTGCGAAACTATACCGATTAGTATGGTGTCAAACAGTCCGGAACTTGATCATAAGTTAAACATACCATATATAACCTAAAAATGGCTTATAAATAAGCTTTGATAGGTTCGGTGTGCGAAAACATGCTTATATGATCTTACAGGGACTAAAAGTGTCAAAAACGGCGTAAGTTTGCATTTTCGCGCGTATCTTACGTTCTGGACACATCTGGACATCCAAAATTTTTGTACACACTAAAATATTTTTATTTTAGTGATCGCCATGCAAAAATTCCATTCGTCGCTTAATTTGGATCGATTTTGCGTTCGTTACGACTTCCGTCGTAATTAACCGAACAACGCGATTGTACGACCAAACGAACCGACATCCGGGATGTTTTCGAGCATATTTCAGGTCCCCTACACTTAACGACCTTGTGGAGCCTTGAAAATGGCTTAACGGAGGTTATAAACGTCGAAAACAAGCTTAAACACGTGAAGGGACCATTTCTGTCATTTTTGAAACTTCGCTGAATCTGATACACCGTAGCGTAGCGCGAGCCCTCCTGCTTATGCCGTCGCGCTACGCGAGCGCCACATCTGGGCAGAAAGTGTGTTTTCAGCATCAGTTTGTAAATTCAGGGGCCAATCTTGCAATTTCTTTGTGTGGTAACCAAGTTACCACCTCTCCAAGGCTTTGTACCTGCTTATTACACTTGTGTGGCTAGGATTTTATGCTTGGGGACTAAACAAACACTTGTTGTGATCCTATGAACTTCCCTCAAGTATAAATAGCCAACACTTTCATTGTTTCATTTGCTCATTCCTATCTCATTCTTCTCTATTTCTGCTTTGGAGCTCTCTCAATCTGAATTGGGACTTGTCTTCTTTGTAGAAAAGATAGCAAGGACTTGGGTGAGCCTTCTTTCATTCTTTTATTTGCTTGCTAGTTTAAAAAGTCAAACAGTGTTTGACTTTTAGTTTGACCAGCCTTTGGTCAACGCAAAGTTCGGTTGAACTTTGCAACGTGATTGTAATCACGATAGTTATAATCCTTCGTGATTATAACCGCTGATTACCACGTTAGCTAGTTGTAGTGTCGAGTCAAAGTTTCGGTCAAAATGCGTTTTAGCACGCATTTTGCAACGGAACTACATTAGGGTATCAAAACACTTTGTTTTGATACCAAATCAGTAGGTTAGACATGTTTTGACATGTCTAACTCGACACTATTGGTTTGTGCTTGTTTAGGGTCGTAAGGTAAGCGGTCTAAACAACCGCTTATACTTCCGAACCTGACCCGTTTGGTCGATCTTTAGGATCCGACCAAGCTTAGTTAGTGATCATAGTTGCATAGGGAATAACCACTGAGGTTATACCTTATGATCACATAGGAATGGTTAGTCATATGCTAGTTAGCTTGTATGCCCATAGGAAATGACCAAAATGCCCTTTTGAAGCTAAAATCCGTATTTTGACTATGTGAACATATTTTTGACATATAATCTGATTTAGTAACATGTTTAGGGATAATTGGGCATGTAAGACTTGACATAGCACATAGTTAACCATCCGAGCATAGTTTTGCGCCAACGACGCCTTATAGTAGCTTATGTTACCATAATGTGTCGAAACGGGTCAAAAGCACTTAGGTAGGCTTTCCAATCTGAATGTAGGGTCTATTAAATCATACCATATGAGTTCAATTACTCATTTGATTTATAGAACCTCATTCTATCCTATCTTCCGATTTAGGTCCGGTTATTTACATAGTTACCTATATAGGTGCCGTTTGATTCCCTGATCACTCTAGCTTTGCTTGGTTGTTGTTCAAGACTTCTAAGCACCCTCAGGTGAGTACATAGTCCCCTCTTTTACTGTTTTCAAACTGTTTTGGGGTGGAACACATGTGCCTACTTGATACTTTCATGTTTCGCATGTTTTTATATCATATACTTACTATGTTCAATAGTACACTATTAGTACACGACTTCATTATGTTTTGCTATGTATGTTCACTTAACATGCTAGCACATTGATTTCCATATACTACATTTTGTCGCATATTGCTCATCCAGCATATGGACACATTGTTTTACATTTTGAATCGTTGTAATCATATGATCATTTGAACCATTGTAACCATTTGATCATGTGAATCGTTTGTAACCATTGGACTATGTGAACCGTTAGTAACCGTTGATCATGTGAACCATTTGTAACCATTGACTAGATGAACCGTTGGACTATGTGAACCGTTGTGACTACTTGGCTATATGAACCGTTAGTGACTACTTGATTATATGAGCCATTTGTAACTACTTGACTATGTGAACCGTTTGTAACCGTCGATTGACATGAACCGTTGAAACCTGTTTGAACCGTTGGGTTAGGGAAGTGATTAGGTAACGGGGCGGGTATAATGTGATAAAAGCATGGTGGATACGCCGCTGGTACTTCCTATATATAAGTGCTTTTAACACATTATATATCGTGGCGTTATCTAGATCACTTGGGCAATGGTAAACAAAACAAAGTTGTAATACAAGGTTTTCCAACAATATATTATACTATTCGAGTTTTATTCCATAAACGATTTACAAAAATCTGGATTTAATTAAACAAATGTTTTGGGGTTAAGAATCATGGCTACGAGATATTTTTATAAATTATAACCAATTCGATTTGAGTTGGTTATTTATGTCGCAATACTATACTTTTCAAAACAAGGTTTTTATATAAGTATTGCAATATGTAAAACGAGCCATGAATCTGAAACTCATACAAAACCTATGTACTCGCCGGCATTTTTATGCTGACGTACCTATTTTCACATGCGTTTCAGGTACAATAGTTGATGATGCTTGATTGATGATATTGGTGTATTCTCACATAGGAATGGACAAGGCCTTAGCGACTTTAAAACTTGAAAGATAATAGTTGTATTTATCTAATTTGTATCAAAACATTTAGTTCAATAATGAAATAAAACAAAACTATTTAATCCATGGTTGTGAAACAATGATTCTGTTACAACACTCCCCGACGTTTCCGCCACGTTTTGTTGTTTTACGTGGTCGGGGTGTGACACAAAGTCATCTTCTTCATCCACCCCCACAGACGCCACTCAAATGGCCACTGAAACCGTAGAAATTCGTTACAAATCCCCTCACAATTATGTGGGTATACTCACAAAACCCACAACCGACAACACATTCGACTCCATCATAGATACCTTATCTGCATCAAAGTATAATACTTTGTTAACAGCAGACGCTCCCATTTATCTACAAACCCAGAGAGAGTTCTGGAAAAATGCCACCCTTGAAAAACAAGGAGACATCGTCAAAGCCATCAACTCCTCGATACAGGGTAAAAAGATTCAAATCTCTCCACAATCTATTTCTGAAGTCTTCAAACTCAATGATCTGGAAGGTAAAACCTCTTTTTCAAAAACTGAGTTGAAAAAGGATTTCATGAATAGGGGCTATGCAGAGCAACCAAAAAGGGATACCTTACAAAAAGGCTATTTCCCTTCTGCACCCAGATTTTTGTTTTCACACTCTATTGATGTGTGTTTCTAATAAAACAACTTCTTTTAATGAAATACCATCAAAAATTCAATGCCTGGGATATGCTATTTTGAATAATGAAAATTTTAGTTATTCCCAGGAGATTTTTGATGATTTAGTAAAGAATGTTGATGGTAAAGCATTTCTGCTCTTTCCAAGGTTTCTGAGCTATTATTTTGAACAAAAATTTGTAAAGGAAGATGCAGATTTGCCCAAACAAGGTGCCTCTTTTAAAATAAACTGTTTAACACCTGAAACATTCTCTAGAATGTTGGCACCAATAAAAACAAAAGCAGAGGTGCCTGAGCAGAATTTAGCAGATGAAACTGCTCTTCAGGTATCGGCTGCTGAGCCCACTGCTCCAGGTGATCAAAGCAGCCCACCCACTGTTTTAAAACCCAAACCTGCCATCACCAAAAAGACCAAAAAGAAAACATCCAGAAAGCCCCCCAAACCCAAAACAAAGGCACCTCTGGAAGATGAGATCACAGAGTCAATGCCAGTGACAGCACAAAAGTCACCAATAACCACTGCTGCTACTTGCTCACAGCAGTTGGAAGAAAGATCTCCACCCTTGCCACAAACTCCTCCTGCATCCTCACAAAAGGATCAGGTTGTAAGCACAGGGACCCCACAATATGAAGCTCTGGACCCACTCGGATCCATCTTCCACAATCCTGATCCCAAGGACATGTCTCTTTCAACTCCTTTACCCTGACCCCCTACATTACCAGCATCCATAACACCCTTGTTGCATATAGTTGGTATTACTCAGACACATACCAGTTCCTCTCAAACACTTATCACCAAGAGTATACTCCAACAAGTGACTGGGTCTGATGTTGATATCTCTGTTATCCCAGCAACAACTGAGGAGGTTACACTGCAGGAGTTACAAGTAACTCTTGTCAGTAGTTCAAGGGGAGCAACCACTACAAATGTTGAACCCACTGGTTTACATTTGGACAGTAGTTACATTCATAAGACTCCCTTGAAGGCAATTTCTTCAATAGCACCACTGAGAACCACCAGTGAGTTTGTTTTAACCACTGGCAACATCAAAAGGTTATCAAGTGCTGAAGAAAGAAGTCCCCAGTACCAAGAACAAGGGGCATCAACGACTGACTTTTGGGATTCAGTCCCTAAGTCACACATTGGTAAAACCACTGCTGGTGGGGATTCAGATGATCCTGTTAATTCAGGTGATGATTCAAAATATCAGGAATTGACGGGCAGGGTTGAAAACCTGGAAACCTCAGTTGCTGAAATAAAGGATATGGTGCAGCAGCTGTTAAAAGCTCAGAAAGCCCAATCCACTGCTCCTCCTGCTCAAGCACCTGCTCAACAGGCACCTGCTGCAAATGAGTTATGGACCATGTTCCAACCACTGCTGGAAAGACAAAAGCAGATGGCTGATCAGCAGCATGCTGTACATGTACAAAAGCTGACAAACATGGTGGAGTCAAGATTTAAAGATACTCAGGCAGATATTAAAGCTATCAAGGCTCACATTCAAAGTGCCTCTAGAAAAGTTCCCTTCACTGTTCTCTTCATGAATGAACCCTTCCCAGATAATGCCAAAAAGGGGGAGAAGATCAAGTGGAAGAAAAAGGGAATTGACGATGGTATATACATTGAACCAGAAAATAGCCAAACCAAAGCTGCAGTATCAACACACACCACATCACCACACACCACCACAACTACTGCTCCACCATCATCTGTGTCTACAAAACCAACATCACCACTAAAAACAGCCACCCCATCATCACCACCTGCTAAAAAGCAGAAGACAGCAAATGTTACAACATCTGCTGTAATGACAACAGTGGTTGAAACACTAGTTATTCCAACTACTGTTAGTCAGCCACTCATCACCACTCAAACCACTGCTATCACAACCCTTGCTCAAAAGCAGAAGACATCTGCTGACATATCAGTAGTTGTAATGACAACAGCGGTTGAGACACCAATTGTTTCAACAGCTGTTAGTCAATCATCCACCACTGCTCTCACCATTCCTATGTCACAAGCAAAATCCATTTCATCAACAAAGCTTTACAAAAGAAAAAGAGAAACAACTCAAGCCACTAATGAAAAATATGATCCTGTTGCAGCAAAATATCCACTGGAACTAGATGCTGTAAAAAATGAGATGAAACAATTTTACACTGAGGATGATCCTTCAAAAAGAAGATTTCCTTCTCTCATTGGCTTCGTAGTTCCAGAAGACATGGATGAATATCTCGAAATGAAAGCAAGGCAAGCAAAGATTCGAGCTAAACTCGAATGCAAAGATCAAGGTGATGAAGCCATCTCTGAAAGATTGGAACTCTTACTTACAAAAGTCAAGCTGATGAAAGATTATGCACAAGTTCTGAGCAAAGAAAAGACAGATCAAAGAAAGGAGATGAGAAAAGAACTTATTGCATATATCATGAAAGAAAAATTCTATCCAGCTGAAGAAAACCAATTTGAAGAATGGCCAATAGTTGCTCTGAAGCATGAAGCAAACAGGATTGAAAGGATTAAAGGTGATCCAAGTAAGAAGAAGACAGCTCCAAATTGGAACAAATATAAAAAGCTAATTGTTGATCTTACTTCTGAATATAAAAAGAAGAAACAGGAGTTGGTGGATGCAAAAATGGATACTGCCGAAGCCATATCAAAATGGTCAAAGCAGCAAACTGATGAAGCCTATGAAAGGCTGAAGAAAAGGAAGATAACTATTTCAGGCACTTCAAAGAAGCATGAACAAATGATGAAGCTTGAACAGCAGATCGAAAACCTCCAAAAACTATACAAATCAGCAGATAATCCTATCCTTGTGTCAAACCAAGAAGAAGGAAAACAACTGTCTGAAGAAGAGGTAAGGAAAAGGGAAGCTGAGTACTTCAATGAAACCATCATGAAAATGGGTCTAATAGAAGAGAGCTCAACAAAGCTTCAGAACCTTTTTAAGAAGGTATTAACCAAGCCTGCATCACCAAACACTTCTACAGACATGACAAGCATTGAGAGGCAATAGCTAATTGAAAAAGAGACTGCAGAAGACATAGCTGCAGCAAACAATGTCATTGAATTGGCCTTCAAAAGAATGTCTGAAAGTCTGCAAGTGTTCTCAAGGCCAATATCTCCAAACTCATCAGGAAATAACACTCTCCCAAGAAACCCGTCTGGATTAAAAGTACTAAAGTGGATGTCCAATCAAAAGACCCACGTACTGACTTTTTTCAAATCCAATGGCGAAGTGAAATACATATCAAGGAAAGAAGCACTAGGCCTTAGTGTTGAAGATTTGCAGGATCTCCTTGAACTTACACTGTGTAGGGATGAAGATGACACAAGTTCCAAGAATTTTGAAGATGAATTTAAAAAGCAAGCTCAGGAACTACTGATGAGAAATAAAGGTCTAGAATAATGAAGGGTTTTGGCATTATCTGTTCTAGGGGGAGATTGTTGGGATTGAACCCTACCAGAGGAACAGATAATGAAATTCAAAACCGGATCACAACAGTGGACTCATAATAAGCAGCTGTTTGCACTTGGCTTTCCCCTTGACAGTGGTAATCTAACAGCTGATGGATCTTAAGTACTGCTCAATATAACAGTTGATGAACCAAACACTGATGAAACTCTAAAGACTGCTGAAGATAAACATTGTTGCTCTATCTACTGTCGTTTCCTAAGTACTGCTGAAGACACAGGCACTGCTCATTCAAAGACTGATCATCTTTGAAGAAAGCACTGATGCTCAACATCAGTGCTCAGGCTACAACAGCGGAACGTGAAGCAGTTGTTATCTCTTGTTTTGTATTTTACTTGTAATCAGTTGTTACACATCAGTAGTTTGTATAGAACAGTGTTTATAGGTTGTTAGGTTGTTAGATGTCACTATCTTGGTGACGTCAGCTGAGATGCTTCAGTGGTTTGGTATGCCTATAAATGGAGCAGTACCCTGTACTGTTACATTTGATTGACTGAGTAGATTCTTCTTCCTCAGTCCAATCCTTTCATCTTGTGCAACCAACCTTGGGGTATCAGGCTGAGGGGGAGCTTAGTTCTGTAAACATGCTTGTACTCATTTGCTTTGTATTTCAATCATTCAACTTAATGAAAAGCATTTGTTTACCAAACTATTTTCTCTTCTGATTTTGTTTATAAAGTTTGTTTTTCATTTCCGTTGCACTTAACCTTATTTTATATTCATTGTTTTGTCAAAATCATACAAACAAGCACAATCATGACAGCCTCTATTCCTAACACTCTCTTTGAGTCTTCTGGAAACTTTAACACGTTTTCATCAACGTAGACTCCCTCTTGCTTGAACAGAATCCCCGTGGATCTGTCTTCAGCTTCAGCTCCCCCTTTCTGTAGACTCTTTTCTTCCTCAGGCTCCCCCTTGTATCAAGCTTCCGTGCTTTTGGGATCGATACCTGGCTTTCCAGATACAAGCTACTTCAGGATAGTTTCCTGACTCTTTGAATGCACGCTTCCTCTTACGTTGAGCTCGTCTTCAGACTTCCCCTTAGACTCGGCTGTCGGGATGGTAGTCTGGTACAACATCTGCAATCCTCAAACGTTTATAAGTACAAACATTTTGGTCATCCAATTGTCCAGGAATTGTAACCTGGCTCTATTAAACCTTCTAAATCAAGATCTTCGCTTTAAGATATAATAATATGAATATATCCAGAAATACTTGATTCACTCCCTCTATCAACAATCTTCATAGATTTGGCAGTATTTAAGCAACCAAAATCGGAAACTGGTTTTTTTTACAAATTTTAACAATATAAGAATCCAAGTCCTTCACGGTTAATCATCCAAGTCCAAATTAATGACCTTGGAGATATCACAAACTGTTTTTGATTTTTGATTTTAAAACTACAAGTTTCAGATTAATGAACCTGTTTATTTTTCAGAAACACGATCATCATACTAGATTTTGAAACTCAGCATCCCAGACATCGGTTGACGAAAATAAAGCAGAAATCAAAATCTTTTTGTAATTTTCTGAAATATAAAGCAGTAAAGAAATATTTACAAACATATTTACAGACAATATTTTTGTTTGAGTTCGTGTCAGAGGATCAAATCAGTTTATGACAATTCACTAGCACCGTTGAGCTTTAAACACTTTTAGTTCTAAACGATTCACTTAGATTATTAGTATACTGAAACACTTAAATTTTCACACATACTTCAATTGACTCGAGATACGAGATTAGTGTTTTAAGAACTTAAACTTATTCGCGTGTCCCACCTCAGAATATACTCCCGTATCAAAATTCCCTAGATTCAGTCTTACAGGTGAGTATACCAATCTGATATATGTACCCTGGGTTAGTGCGATGCCTTGAGAGCTCAGGTATGAACTTCCGTTCAGTCAAAGAGATGAAGGCTCGACTTTAGGTGTGTTCCCTTTAGGGAATCTTTTCTTCAACTGCAATTGATTCATATCTTTCGATATTTTTCTATTTTTATGCAGAGGATAAGCTTTTTAAAGCGCATAAAGTATTATACGAGGTCTAGGCCATTGCTTCCGCAAAATCAGAAGACCAGGTATAATACCCCAGACATCAAACAATATAAAGACCTAGTATCTCAGAATCAGACAATCTCTCAAACAAGATTTCGGGGGTTACCCATATATCCGAGAGATGTTCCCCACGAGATAAGTAAAGTATTGATATTTAGGTTTATATCTCGAAAACAATCTACTAAGCGTGTAAAAACCTACTGGCATATCATCAGTGAGACCGTTTATCACATTAAAACATTCCATTTCTTTAGCGTACTGTGATTGTTTACTGATGTATTATCATTTCCTCTTTTTACACAAAAACTCTTTTTTTTGAATTTTATCATGTTTTTGGCTTTTTCAAATTTTTTAATGTTTTTGTATTTTCTGAAAATTTCTTACTCCCCCTAAAATGCAAAACCATTAAAAGAAAATTTGATAAACCGATGTAGATAGCTTTGTCTCGCCATCCAGTTTCTGCTTCTCATGCACTGATTTTGCAGAAAATATAATGTACCCCCATGATTTACAACACATTGATATTTTACAGTTTGAAAACCGTAACTCAATCTTGTGAAATTAATCATGTTTGTTCAGCCGTGAGGGTTTCGGCATATTCAAGTAACAAATTTTTGAATTTTTGACAAAAATTAAAAACAAACATATTTTTGATTTTTCAATTTTTTTTACAAAATAAAAACATATTTTTGGTTTATAAATTTTTCAATTTTTTAGGTTTTTGAAATATTGTTTATTTATGTAAAGAAACAAACAAACTCCCTGTTCAACCAACTTAGGGTTCAACAGCCTCCTCTCCTTGTGCCAGGCTGCTCCGACACTCTTCTTGTTGACATTCAGTTTTCTTTGGAAGCACCTGCACATTCAATAATTGAATTATTTGAACAATTTAGCCCAGGTCTGTTTGACCTTAGGCATTTCAACACAATATGCTTCCTTCAACTTCGGAAAATCTTTGTCATTTTGTACAAAGACTTTTTCAGTTTTAGCATCATCTACCGAAGTCACTTGTTTCTTAACACTCCATGTTTGACCTTTTGGAGTACCTCTTTTGTAAAAATTTGAATCTTTTTGAACATTTTGATTTTGAACAACATTTGGTTTACAAAACTGTTGGGGTTTTGTTGCATCGACATTTGTTCTCCAACTTTGTGTTGTTCTTAATCTGGGTATGTGAGAATTCCAGGTTTGTCTTGAATCGAACCTATTCGGGTTTGATTTCCAAGTTTGATACGAAACAAACTTGTTTGTGTTGTACCTCCAAGTTTGTTTTGAATCAAATCTGGTTGACCTTTGTTTCACATTCTCAGATTTCTGTCTTTCAACATCATCAGCTTTCTTTTTCGACTCAACACCAACATTTTTCAGATTTGGACACTTGCGAGCAAGATGTCCAGTTTGATCACATTTGAAGCATGTTCTTTTGGACACATCCTTGACCTGTGGTTGTTGTGTTTTCTTTTGAGCATAGAACTCTTCATTAGACTTTCGTCTAAATTGGAGTTCTTTCTCTTCTTCGGAACTTGTTCCGTGAACAAAATTCATCTTTGCCTGATAATTTGGCTTTTCATTTTTATTCCAACTTTGTTTCTTCTTATAACCCAACCCAGCCTTCATGTTTTTCTTCTTGAAACCAGGTTTATTATAAGAAGTTTTGTGACCTTTTCCAGCAAACTTTGGAATTTCAGATTTTTCAATTTCAACCATCTTGAAAACTTTATCAATCTTTTCTGAAATCACATTCTGAATCGGGAATACAATATCTAGGAATAATTTGTCCGATCCAATCATGGTATAAACCAATCCTTTTGAATCATCATTCAAATTTTTCTCAGATTTTGAGTTTTTCAGATATTCTTCATGAAAACTACCTTCATTTTCATCATGTGATTCAGCTTTACCTGTATCAACCGACTCTTCTTTCAACCCACTTTCAACGACCTTACCTACCACCTCTGAATCACTAGAATCATCAGATTTGGAATAGGTTACGTCAATATTATCTGGCAATTGATCTACCATGTTGAAAGCTTTTTCGACCTTTTCATCATCATAAAATGCAAACTTTTCCGGTGGAGGAACTTGATGATACTCAGAACCAATGCCCTTTTTGTTTTTCTCAGAATCATCATCACCCGGTTTTATGTTGAAAATTCTTTCAAGCATATATGATGATGCATGATAACTATGTCACTTGTTGTTATCCTGTTCTAAATCAGTTATTTGACGCTTTAGCTTAGCAATATCCTCAATGTACGAATTGACAACTTGTTGCTTTATTGAATATTGTCGCTTAAGCGTATCAGTTGTTTCAGAACAGTATTTCAATCTGGATTGAACAAGTTTCATTTGACTCTTCACATTTTCATATGACTCTTTTGTAATGTGATAAGCCAATTTTATTGAATCGTATTCTTTCTTCATTTCCTGACATGCAGTTTCTTTTTGAACACATTCTTCTGTCATTTTCAAAACCTTTTCTTTTAAAATCTCATTTTCTTTTTCTAAATTCTTGCATTTTTGTGTTAGCTTTTCGTCATTATCTTTTAAAACTTTTTCATTTTCTAACATCTCTTTGCATTTATTTTTGAAAATTTCTTCGATTTTAGTGAATTCAATATCTCTTGTTCTGAATTTTTCATCTTTTTCAGTACAAGCTCTACATGTTTCCATGCATTTCTTGCATTGTTCAGCAATTTTTAAGATTTCAGATTCAGTTTTTACCTCAGTGATTGACACTTCGGTGTTTGCTGCAGTTTCTGTGTAATCATCATTTTTCTTTTGTTTTTCAACATCAGCTTCACCACTAACATCACCAGCAACTTCCAAAATCTCATTCTTCATTTCTTCTTCTTCTTTTTTCTTCATCTCATCAAACTGTTGTTCTTCGGTAACCACTTTCTCAACCTTTTCTACCTTCACATCTTCCTCTTTAACAGCTTCAACTTTGACTTCCTCAGCGACCTTCTTCAAATTATCAACCAGATTCTCAACATTCTTTTTCATTCTCTCTTCATCCCTCTTTCTCAAACTTGATGTCATGGCATCTCTTATGATTTTATCCAGCCTTTTCACATATGTTTTATCTTTTTCAACATTTGAATAGTATTCGCCGGATCGAGGAATTACTAGAAGAACATCATCATGAACTATGTCCCTCCTGTGAACGAAAGGTTCACCATCTCTATTGACATAACACTCTCGTTTCTTGTCCCATCTTTTATTTCTTATAGCATTTTCATACTCTTCCTGCATTTTCTCCATTCTGCACCCAACAATGAATATTTCTCTTTCGGTTTTCTCACTCAGAATTTCTTCTCGAGTTTTCTCCTTTATTTCAGCCATGATTTTCTCTTCTTGAATTTCCTGAATCACGAATAACAGTGATTAGATTTAAAAATTATCAAACAGCTGAATAGAACGGGTATCCGATTGAGTGAGTCAACAAAAGTCAACAATATAACAAAGATAGAATGACAGCGAATCGGGTGAGGATCCGTTCGGGTGAGTATCCGATGCTTTGACCTGAATCACAACAACAAATGAAATGATTAGGGTTGGGTGGTAATCCGTTCGGATTGCCATTCGATTTGTTGCACTTTAAACTTGAACAAACAAAATCCTTTAACTCGGATTGTGACCCGATCAGGTGAGTCAACTGGGTCAAACTTTTAATGAAATATAATGGCTTTGTCTGATCGAGTGACTTTGTGGCACTACGTGACAAAAATTTATTAAATGCAATTGATTATATCAAGAAAATATCACGTATTTATTAAATGCAATTGATTATATCAAGAAAATATCACGTGACACTATCAGATTGTTCAACTTTTATAAAAATTGAAGGTGTAATTTGTTTAGTGGACCTTAAATTATCAAATCTCAATGACAATTATTAAGATTGGGTCGACATCATCAATACAATTCACATATCATACACTTTAAATGGTTTTAAAAAATGGGCTGTTGTCAGTGAGATTTATAATGATTGGGCCGAACAGTATAGTGGGCTGACACTTTAGTGATATGCTCACGTGGGTATGTAAGTTATTATTGAATCACATGGGCCATGCAGTCAACATTCAAGAATTATTGGACCGTTCAATTCTTAATCAGATACACATGCAATCTGAATATGTTTCTAATATTTTGATTGGGCCGATAGCTAATAATGAATTGTTATTACTTTATCACATGTATTCGGTCTATGTAAGTGGCCGACAATCAATATTCAGATTTGTCACACCCTGGCTTTGCGGAAGCGTGGGTTTATTTGGTGTGACTTCTTAATACCATAGCTTAACCACAACAAAGCTATATGAAAATAAAACCATGACGTTCATCCATTACTTCAAGTTTTAAAATAAAAATACCACAACATTGTTTTCAAACGTCGACACATGCAATGAAAATACAACGCAACAAACTCAAAACATTGTTCATAAGACACAACCACAAACATAAGATAAACACCGTTTAAGACTTGTGACTCGTCCAGGCAAAAGTCACAACCCCTAAACGTGGATGACATCACTCCTCTTACGCAGCATGAAGACATTAGCATACCTCGCCAGATCCCTAATTCCCTGAAATACATGTAAGTTGAAAAATCAACAAAAATATTGAGCGAGTTCATGTAAAGTGAGTATGTAAAACCTTTGTAATATAAAAATCCCTGGTATGTAGCAAATAAGGAAATAAAGAGATCACCAATGGTTTGCAATGCCATTGATATGTGTGAAGTGCTGTAGGAAGACTCAAACCTAGCAGATTTTTGCGTCGGGCTCAAAGTCACCCCGAGGTCCGTTCTGTTGGGCCTGGACTTGGGCTCGCTACACCTAGATAGATCTACCGCTAATGACCCTCGGTCCTACAATGAGGATTAATGGCCTCCAGTTTCCGCCTACTCACTCACATGATCTAAGTAGTAACCCTCCTTACGCTAACCATACCATGTAAAAAGTATTCGTAATCATAGTAACATGTATTTCACCCCCGAAGTATAAAAACCGAAAACAGTTAAGAGAAAAGGGGGACATGAACTCACAGAAGTGCGTCTCGAAATAGTATCTCCCAATCAACCTGCTGCGTGACGACCTACACATATTAACTTCTATTAGACGGACGGCCGTGCCTTGGCTTAAGCTTTAAGTTTTTGGGAAATAGTTAGGCAACTATTTCGTATTTACACTTCTTAGTTATCTATTAATTATATTCCTTCCCAAGGATGGGGGTTTTAATACATGTGCGTTTTTATAACTTCAAGAATATATTATTAAGTCTCACTTAATAAAATATATTTTAATTCATTTGTCAAAAATATTCTATCTCCAAAATATACACATTTTTCCCAAAAATATTATATTTTATTTCATACAATTTCCAAAATAATACTTTTATCAAAATACGCATTTAAGAGTAATTTTCCAAAAATACATGAGTTACATTTTTAACGTTCGTGTGGTAGTAATAATACTGGTGTAACTTAAATATTTATTTGTGAAGGCATTGGTATTATTTTGGAGGTCGTAACTTCATGATATTTCAAGTGATATTATTTTTACTCTAAAAATAATATACATATAGTTCACAAAATAATCATAAAATCACACAAGCGTCTTACTATGAAATATATATTCTAAATATATATTTTACAAGTTTTATTTATGAAAATTCCACCTCCGACACTTGGTTATTTTGTAGTAAAAACCATGGCGAATTTTGTTTGGAAAAACAAGTTAAAAATATATTCATAACACTTGTCACGAAATATTTCCAAGTGTTATATTTCTGGAAAAATTTCGCTAGAGTTTCCCCTATAACTGGAGGTGGCCACGCTTGCTAACGTATCATTTTCTTTTCAAAATTCAATCGATCAAGTTTCCAACCAACAACATTCAATATTCAAACATCAACTAGTCAAAAATAAGCATAAATCGCAATCTCATGAACTTGTAAGTTGTGTAAAATTATGTAGTAACTTTCCAACATTTTTAGTAGATTTTTCCATCTTTAAAAATAAAATCAGTTTCTTGAAAAGTTTATTTTTAAAGAAAATGTAACTTTACAACTTCTAGTCCAAAAACTACGAAATTATTCCTTTGTTAAACCTTTGGTCACACAAGTGTTTACACACTTGTTTGTTTGCAAAAATGCTTTTAGTTGTGTAAGATCCGACTTTTAAACAAGATTTGCATCTTACACTTGGTTCTTCGAAAATACCACTTGTAGATCCTTAGATCTACTAGTTTAGAACTCTATTTTACAAGAAAAATCACTTTTACACAAGTTCATGTTCATGTGTGGAAAGGTTCATCATCTTGCTACTTTTACACTTAACATATTGCTAGTTCATGTTCCATGAACATGATCTAGCATGGTTAGATGACGATCCGTTCCACTACTAGCCACTAACAACACACAATAATCATTTCTAACCAAGATTCACAAGATTTACACCAATAGTTACTCTTTATCCATCAAGTTTATCTTTCATTCAAGACTTTATGTTTTGATCTTTAGTGTTCTTGATTTTTATCCATTAAACCTCTTATTAACCACTTTAAACATGAACAAGAGAGTGTTTAGAAGTACTTACAACTAGCTCAAGGCTAGGGAAGAATCAAAGCGAAAACAAGGTGGATAAAAGCAACGTAGTGAGGTTCTTGAGATTCCAAAAGCACCGGGTCTCCTCGTATGATCTCTGGCACCTTGGGATGTAAGTGGAATAGCAAGATCAAACTTGAATGATGGGTGGATGATGGATGATGGTTTTGGCCGATTACACCAAGGAGAGGGAGAGAGAGCAATGTTTTATGGAGTGGTGTTTATGAGAATGAAATGTGATCTTATGGTTATACTTATAGACCATTTTAGAACTTTATCCATGGTGTATTGTGTAAGTTAGATATGGGACATGGGCTAATAAAATAATCAAAATTGTGGGGAGAGTGTCCCACATGGGGACCGATCGGTCGAAGGGGGGGGGGGGTTCTGGTTTGATTTCAACCATATAGTTAGTAACTAGTTATGTTAGTTAGAACTTTAAGTTAGTTACTAGTGTGTTATGTAATATAACGGGTGTTCGGGGACCCTAACTAGCTCAGAAAAGGAAAAACAATGTTATTGACAATATTTTTATGTTCCGCGTAAAGTCCGGTTGTTCGGTTGGATATTGATCCGTTAAAGTGCTAAATAAGCATTTAAAGTGTCTTTAATATTATTTTTAGTGACACAATGAATTCCCGACACTTTGGAAAGTGTCTAGTATTATTTTCCCATGTTTCTGCACTTTACTAGTTAAATAAAATGCTGAATTTTGTAATAAAGTGCAAAATTTTGTAATTAGAGCATGTTTTAGGCACATCCGCTTACTGTAACTATCACCTAGTGACGCAGTTTTACAATCCTCACCTGCCTACACTCCTTACTGGTGTAGTAATCTATTCCCGGCTCATACTTGCCTCAGAGACAGTGTCTGTCTAGTGCTGGCTATGTCAGCATGTTTACTGGGTTATCCGTTCTTGTGCTAACTCTGCTTTTGTGCATCAAGTTTGTCACTATAGTTCTGTGTAAGTAATGGAGTGACAGCAATAAAGTATGATGCATGAATATGTATGTATCAGAAATCAAGAAGCAGTTTAACCACAATTGTAAGCAAGCACAGTAAATAAGCCTTAATTAAATATTAATTAATTCGTATGGATACCTGATTTGGTGAGGGTTGTCACATTCTCCCCCCGTTAAGAAAATTTCGTCCCGAAATTTTAGGTTCTGCTTCTGGTTGCAGGGGTCTTAGGAAACAAGTGGGGGTACTTCTCTTTCATTCGGTCCTCACGCTCCCAGGTGTATTTTGGACCATGTCTTGCATTCCAACGAACCTTGATGAGTTTGACACTGCTCCTGCGGGTTTTGTTGATCTTCCAATCTGTAACCTCAACCTGTTCTTCGACAAAATGGAGCGTGTCGTCAATATGAATCTCGTTTGCGGGAATGACAACAGTATCTTGCGTTGGACTCTTTTTCAGATTTGATACATGAAATGTTTCGTGAACACCATTCAGCTTGGCAGGTAAGTCCAATTTGTACGCTACTAAACCAATCCTTTCCAGAATCTTGAATGGACCAATATATCACGGATTCAACTTTCCACGCTTCCCGAAGCATGCCACACCCTTCCAGGGTGATACTTTCAACAATACCAGGTCTCCTACCTCAAACTGTAGAGGTTTCCTCCTTCTATCCGCATAACACTTTTGACGATCGCGAGCCGCCTTGATGCAATCTCGGATCTGTGCAATCTTACCTGTGGTTTCATGGACCACATCAGGACCGACCAATTGTCTATCACCTGCATCAGACCAACAAAGCGGTGATCTGCACTTGCGTCGGTATAGAGCTTCAAATGGCGCGGCTCCAATACTGGTGTGATAGCTGTTGTTGTATGAAAATTCGACCAATGGTGAATGTTTATCCCAGCTACTTCCCAGGTCCATAACTCATGCTCTCAGCATATCTTCCAATGTCTGAATAGTTCTCTCACTCTGGCCATCAGTTTGCGGGTGAAAAGTGGTACTCAGATACAACTGTGAGCCGAAAGCTTCTTGGAAAGACTGCCAAATCCTTGACACAAACCTTCCGTCTCTATCAGAGATGATCAAGAGAGGCACTCCCTGACGTGCAACGATTTCTCTCATGTATATTTCGGCTAACTTGCTCGTGTTATCTTTCTCTCTGATGGGCAAGAAGTGCGCAGATTTCGTTAATCGGTCCACTATTACCCAAATAGTGTCATGACCTCTTGGCGTTCTTGGCAACTTCGTTATAAAATCCATTGAAATTTGTTCCCATTTCCACTTGGGAATCTCAGGTTGTTGCAGAAGTCCCGAAGGCTTCTGGTATTCAGCTTTTACCTTGGCGCACGTCAAACACTTGCTAACATAAACAGCAACATCGCCTTCATCCTAGGCCACCAATAGTAATCCTTAAGATCTTGGTACATCTTATCCGCTCCTGGATGGATAGAGTACCGTGATTTGTGAGCTTCATCAAAGATAACTTTTCTCAAACCACCAAACAGAGGAACCCAAATCCTTTTCATGAAACATAACGTTCCTTCCTCGTTTGGTATTAACTGCTTCTCCATCCCACGGAGATATTCCTCTTCAATGTTTCTTTCCTTAAGTGCTTCTTTCTGCGCGGCACGAATGCGCAGGGAAAGATCCGTCTGGATAATCATCTCCAAAGCCCTAACCCTTATGGGCTTGATCCTTTCTTTTCGACTTAGGGCGTCGGCGACCACATTCGCCTTCCCCGGATGATACTTGATCTCATAGTCATAGTCATTCAACAATTCGACCCAACGTCTTTGTCTCATATTCAGCTCCTTCTGGTCGAATATGTCTGCAGACTTTTATGATCCGTAAAGATCGTACATTTCGTACCATATAGATAATGTCTCCAGATCTTTAACGCAAATACCACTGCGCCTAACTCCAGATCATGCATGGTATAGTTCTTTTCATGTACTTTCAACTGGCGCGAAGCGTAAGCTATAACTTTCTGGCGTTGCATCAACACGCAACCCAAACCTTGACGCGAAGCATCACAATATACCACAAAATCATCTATTCCTTCTGGTAGTGCTAAGATCGGCGCATTGCAAAGTTTGTCTTTCAGTATCTGGAACGCTTCTTCCTGTTTGATTCCCTAATCAAACTTCTTATCCTTCTGAGTGAGGTAAGTCAACGGTTGAGCGATCTTTGAAAAATCCTCAATAAACCTTCGATAGTACCCAGCCAAACCTAAGAATTGTCGAATCTCGGTTGGCGTTTTTGGAGTCTCCCAATTCTTGATCGCTTCGATCTTGGTGGGGTCCACATGAATCCCATCTCCATTAACCACTTGTCCAAGAAATTGGACTTCGCGTAACCAAAATTCGCACTTTGAGAATTTGGCATACAACTTCTCCTTTTTCAGTAACTCCAAAATGGCTCTTAAATGCTGTTCGTGTTCATTCTTTGTCTTCGAATAGATCAAGATATCGTCTATGAACACGATCACGAACTTGTCAATATACGGTTTACAAACTCTATTCATCAAATCCATAAAAACAGCTGGCGCGTTTGTCAACCCAAACGGCATAACTAGGAACTCGTAGTGTCCATAACGACTTCTAAAGGCTGTCTTCGGGATACTTTCCTCTTGTATCATTAGCTGATGGTATCCAGATCAGAGATCGATCTTTGAATAAAAGTTTGAACCTTGCAGCTGGTCAAATAGATCATCAATCCTTGGCAGAGGATATCTATTCTTGATAGTCAACTTGTTCAACTCCCGGGTAGTCAATGCACATACGAAAACTACCGTCTTTCTTCTTGACAAACAGAACTGGAGCTCCCCAAGATGAGAAGCTTGGTCTGATGAATCCTTTGTCTAGCAACTCTTGAAGTTGTGTCGACAGTTCCTGCATCTCAGATGGGGCAAGTCGATACGGTGCCTTAGCCACAGGCGCGGCGCCTGGAACTAAGTCAATATGGAACTCCACTTGCCTTTGGGTGGCAATCCTGGCAAGTCCTCTGGAAAGACTTCAGGATATTCCCTCGTGACAGGGATGTCTTCGATTTTCGGCTCAGCAGCTTTCTTATCCACGATGTGTGCCAGGAAGGCAGCACATCCCTTCTGTAAACACTTTCGAGCTTTTAGGCAGCTGATGATTCTTAGAGGTGTATCGCGCTTTTCTCCATGAACTACGATCGTTTCTCCATCTTCGGTTGGGATGCGAATGATCTTTTCGCGACAAATAATCTCAGCCTTGTTGCTCGATAACCAATCCATCCCTACTACCACATCGAAGCTTCCCAACTTGACCGGCAGTAGATCCAAAGTAAACTCACGCTCTCCCAACTCGATTACACAACCTCTGACAACTTCGTTAGCTTCAACCAGCTTTCCATTAGCCAGTTCAATTGAGTACGGGATATCTAGTTTACTAACATCTAACCCAAGCATATTCTTAAATTCTAACGACACGAAGCTATAATCGGCACCAGTATCAAACAAAACGGATGCAAAGCGTTGATTTATAGGGAACGTACCAGTAACAACATTGGGATCCTGGCGCGCTTCCCTCGCCTCGATGTTAAATACTCTTCCGCGTGCTTGATTCAGCTGCGGGCATTCCTTCTTGAAATGTCCGACATCGCCACAGTTAAAACAACCCAATCTTTGACCATTACCACCTCCATTCCCAGCTTGATTTTTGTTTTGATTTCGATTCGCGTCCCCAACTTGATTTGCATTGTTCCCTCGATTTCCATTGCCTCCATTATTCCCTTGTGGACGATTTCCATTACCACCACGATTATTATTCCTATTACCAAAACCTCCTTGGCCTCCCCGGCCAGCACTAGCCCAACAATTATCCTTCAAGTGGCCAACTTTTCCACAAGCTTCACATATTTTTGGCCCACACCGGCAAGTATGATGACGCTGGCAGGTGTTACACTTGGGCAGTGAACCCATATAACCTTTTCCTTTCTTCCCAGCACAGGTTGCAGCTTGGACCGGTGTGCTTGATTCTCCTTTCTTGCCAACACCGCTTGTGCCCTGCTTGAAGTTCGAGAACTTCCTTTTGTTCTCCCCAGACGACTCTACGTGAGTCTCCTTCTTCTTTTGCTCAACATTCGAAAACTTGTTTAAACGGATGGCTTCCTCCGTAAGAGCTACGCTCAGATCGATGGCCTCTGTGATCGTCGCAGGCTTGGAAGTAGTGACCATACTCATGATCTGAGGTGCTAAACCCCAAATAAAGCGCTCGATTCATTTGAATTCCGGTGTAACCGTATATTGTACCACATGAGACAAGTCGTGGAATCTCTGGACATACTCCGCGATTTTGGGACCTTCCATTTTCAAGTGCCAGAATTCCGTTTCCAGCTTCTGAATTTCTGCACGAGAGCAGTACTTTCTTCGCATGAGCTCCTTCAGCTCTGTCCATGTCATCGCATAAGCTGCGGCTTCACCAAGGGTCTGTACTTGTAAGTTCCACCAGGACAGGGCTCCATCCAAAAATAGCCCAGAAGTATAGGTCACTTGCTGTTCTGGAGCGCACTTGCTCATTCGAAGAACAGACTCAGTCTTTTCCGCCCATCTTACAAAAGCAACAGCACCTCCAGTGCTGTCGAAGTTCACGGGCTTGTAGTCGAGGAACTGCTTGTAAGTGCACCCTGCACGTACGTTAGAATATACAAATGGTATTAGCGGACGTGCTAAAAATATCCAATTGTATCGTAGTATACCTAAACGACTTAACATTACCATGAGGTGGATTGTTATTGCCGTTGTTGTTCGAATTGCTTCCACTGGTTCCTCCTTGTGAGGCTGCATACTGTGCAATGGCAACAGCAATGATCTGTTGAAGCTCTGCCTCGTTGGTAGGCATGCATGTCTGGCGTCTTGGAGACATCTTCTAAAAGATGTTTCACGTAGGTCAGGTCATAGTAAGTAAAGAATCATACGTATGCCATTTATCAAACACATAACATCTCATGTTATAAATACCAAACACATAACATCTCATGTTATAAATACCAAACACATAACATCTCATGTTATTAATATAAACAATCAAACCAACATCACGTATAATGAGAATACTGCGATTGCACTATCATAAATCAAGACCACAATGTAAGGTTTACAAGTTCATAACTGTATCGTACATCATCAGTGACTATGGCCACATCGCCCTAGTCCAAACTACCAAATCAGTGACAACAACATCCAATATACAAAACATCAAAAATCATAATCTTCCAAAATGCGGTCTCCAAAAAGGCTGTAAAGTCTGCACAATCGCGGTCCTCTCATCAAAAGTCTACTCGTGTCGTACAAAATGGCCTAAGCTGATGGCGGTGGAGGAGGGGGAAAACGAGAAAAGAGTAGACGTCGCATATGAAGCCAATCCTCCTCCATAGCGTGATGAGAACGCATCAAGTAAGCTATCTGCTGCTCAGGAGTCCAAAAATGAGCGACAGAATCAGGTGAGAGTGGGCGTGGAGGGTGTGATACTGCAGGTGGAGTCTGGCACTGGCACGGGGGTCGCTGAGCTCTCTCCAGCTCCTGTACACAACGAGTCAGCGCCTCCTGCTGTATCATGAAAGATGTGAGAATATCCTCTGTAGAATACCCCACGTGATATGGGTGATATGGATCAGATGGTGGCATAATGGGGGGCGTGGTCCAGAGGAACGACTCACTAGATGGAGCGAAGGATGGTACAGCAAACGGTGAAACAGTAGGAATAACAGTATGATGAGAAGTCTGAGGTACAAACTGATCTCCTCCTGTCATGAAAGGTGTATGACCAAAAGGCTGTCGTGATGAACCCTCTCCAGGATGTGGTGGAGGTATGTCCTGAATAAATGTGATAGGTAAGTCGGTGCGGTGAACATCTGTAGTATGTGTGGGAATCAAAGGAACATCAATAGGAACTGAAACAAGGGCTGAAACAGGGGCTACAGGTGGTGTAATAGGTACCACGAAGGCGGGAAATCATCGTCATCATCTATCCACCCATTGCGGGTGTGAGCGTATCGTGGATCAATATGGGTCGCAAAAGGTGCACGGTCGAACATCACCGGCACTGGATCAGGAAGAGGTGCAACGACAGGATCCTCTAACAAAAGTGGAGCATCAGCATGAGCATCGATAGCATGATCATCCACCAATGGTGGAGAAACAATAGGATGATCGTGAACAGGTAAATCGTCAACAAAAGGAGCAATAGCAGGTGCATCGGCATGATCAGGATCATGCTCTGATGCGGGGTCAGGAGCAACAACTGGCTCAGGGGCCACAGCAGGCTCCGGATCAACAAACTCCATGTCGAAATCAGCTGGATCGGCAAACAGAGGGTCGACAGGGGCTACAGGATCCTCCAGGGGCTGGTCTAAATGAATAAACTCAATGTCATGGTCTGGATCAAAACCAGGTGGAAAAACAGGATCTGAATCATCATCAACATCATGATCGAACTCAAAGCTATGGGCGGGAACCGGTGCAGCTGATGACACCATGTCCGGGTTGGCGTCGTGTGAATGGTACTACACTCCCTGAGTGTGCGAAGGTGCGGATGCCACAGACTCAAAGGAGTCTGGAACAGGTGAATGAACGGGAGCCTCCTCTGCAGGAGCATCAGCAAGAAGTAAGATATCACCAGCAGCAATAGGGATCTCACCCTCAAGGTCATCCTCAAGTGGGTCCTCCTCAAACAAATCGACGTCATCGTCGGAAACAATATCGAGGGGCATATCAACAATCGGATAAGCAGCAAGGGGCATAGGAGCAGGGATCACCGCGAGTGGAAAATCCCCAGCGATATGGCCATCAGTAGGCTCAGCTACGACATCAGGCAGCACAAAGGGCTGGAAGTTGTCATCGTCTGTGCTGGTAGTATCGGATGTGTACACCTCGTGCTCCGATGAAACTATGTCGTCTGATACTATAACCATGGGATCTGTAGTGTCTGACTCTCCAGCATCTGATGAATGCATGATGTCTGTAACACAAACACACATATGCACACACAATCAATCATATAATCAAATAAGCATGTTAGTCACCAATAAACAAGCAAGTAATCCTCCTAGTCCCACTAGACTACCTCCCAGCCTCTCAGACTGAATCTCCTAGTTTCTCAGACTACCCTCCCAGCCTCTCAGACTGAATCTCCTAGTCTCTCAGACTAATTCCCTTGTCTCCCCGACCAAAACCTCCCCAATCTTAAAGAATGGCCCCTCAGTCTCCCCGACTGAACCCCTGGTCTCCCCGACCAACCTCCCAGCCATTAGGGCTGAACTCCCTCAGTCTCCCCGACTGAATCCCTGGTCTCCCGACCAAACCATAAATTTTAAGAAGGAAAAGTGCTCAACTTTTGTTTGTAAAAACGTTTTGTATCCGGGATCTGGACGTCATGTATGCAATGTAAAAATGTTTTCGTGAGAGCCCTAGTGATCATAGTCTAGACTCGAGAAGGAATCCTAGTTCGCTATGATCAAAGCTCTGATACCAAGCTGTCACACCCTGGCTTTGCGGAAGCGTGGGTTTATTTGGTGTGACTTCTTAATACCATAGCTTAACCACAACAAAGCTATATGAAAATAAAACCATGATGTTCATCCATTACTTCAAGTTTTAAAATAAAAATACCACAACATTGTTTTCAAACGTCGACACATGCAACGAAAATACAACGCAACAAACTAAAAACATTGTTCATAAGACACAACCACAAACATAAGATAAACACCGTTTAAGACTTGTGACTCGTCCAGGCAAAAGTCACAACCCCTAAACGTGGATGACATCACTCCTCTTACGCAGCATGAAGACATTAGCATACCTCGCCAGATCCCTAATTCCCTGAAATACATGTAAGTTGAAAAATCAACAAAAATGTTGAGCGAGTTCATGTAAAGTGAGTATGTAAAACCTTTGTAATATGAAAATCCCTGGTATGTAGCAAATAAGGAAATAAAGAGATCACCAATGGTTTGCAATGCCATTGATATGTGTGAAGTGCTGTAGGAAGACTCAAACCTAGCCGATTTTTGCGTCGGGCTCAAAGTCACCCCGAGGTCCGTTCTGTTGGGCCTGGAGTTGGGCTCGCTACACCCAGATAGATCTACCGCTAATGACCCTCGGTCCTACAATGAGGATTAATGGCCTTCAGTTTCCGCCTACTCACTCACATGATCTAAGTAGTAACCCTCCTTACGCTAACCATACCATGTAAAAAGTATTCGTAATCATAGTAACATGTATTTCACCCCCGAAGTATAAAAACTGAAAACAGGTAAGAGAAAAGGGGGACATGAACTCACAGAAGTGCGTCTCGAAATAGTATCTCCCAATCAACCTGCTGCGTGACGACCTACACGTACTAACTTCTATTAGACGGACGGCCGTGCCTTGGCTTAAGGTTTAAGTTTTTGGGAAATAGTTAGGCCACTATTTCGTATTTACACTTCTTAATTATCTATTAATTATATTCCTTCCCAAGGATGGGGGTTTTAATACATGTGCGCTTTTATAACTTCAAGAATATATTATTAAGTCTCACTTAATAAAATATATTTTAATTCATTTGTCAAAAATATTCTATCTCCAAAATATACATATTTTTCCCAAAAATATTATATTTTATTTCATACAATTTCCAAAATAATACTTTTATCAAAATACGCATTTAAGAGTATTTTTCCGAAAATACATGAGTTACATTTTTAACATTCATGTGGTAGTAATAATACCGGTGTAACTTAAATATTAATTTGTGAAGGCGTTGGTATTATTTTGGAGGTCGTAACTTCATGATATTTCAAGTGATATTATTTTTACTCTAAAAATAATATACATATAGTTCACAAAATAATCATAAAATCACACAAGCATCTTACTATGAAATATATATTCTAAATATATATTTAACAAGTTTTATTTATGAAAATTCCACCTCCGACACTTGGCTATTTTGTAGTAAAAATCATGGCGAATTTTGTTTGGAAAAACAAGTTAAAAATATATTCATAACACTTGTCACGAAATATTTCCAAGTGTTATATTTCTGGAAAAATTTCGCCAGAGTTTCCCCTGTAACTGGAGATGGGCACGCTTGCTAGCGGATCATTTTCTTTTCAAAATTCAATCGATCAAGTTTCCAACCATCAATATTCAAACATCAACTAGTCAAAAATAAGCATAAATCGCAATCTCATGAACTTGTAAGTTGTGTAAAATTATGTAGTAACTTTCCAACATTTTTAGTATATTTTTCCATCTTTAAAAATAAAATCAGTTTCTTGAAAACTTTATTTTTAAAGAAAATGTAACTTTACAACTTCTAGTCCAAAAACTACGAAATTATTCCTTTGTTAAACCTTTGGTCACACAAGTGTTTACACACTTGTTTGTTTGCAAAAATGCTTTTAGTTGTGTAAGATCCGACTTTTAAACAAGATTTGCATCTTACACTTGGTTCTTCGAAAATACCACTTGCAGATCCTTAGATCTACTAGTTTAGAACTCTATTTTACAAGAAAAATCACTTTTACACAAGTTCATGTTCATGTGTGGAAGGGTTCATCATCTTGCTACTTTTACACTTAACATATTGCTAGTTCATGTTCCATGAACATGATCTAGCATGATTAGATGACGATCCGTTCCACTACTAGCCACTAACAACACACAATAATCATTTCTAAACAAGATTCACAAGATTTACACCAAAAGTTACTCTTTATCAATCAAGTTTATCTTTCATTCAAGACTTTATGTTTTGATCTTTAGTGTTTTTGATTTTTATCCGTTAAACCTCTTATTAACCACTTTAAACATGAACAAGAGAGTGTTTAGAAGCACTTACAACTAGCTCAAGGCTAGAGAAGAATCAAAGCGAAAACAAGGTGGATAAAAGCAACGTAGTAAGGTTCTTGAGATTCCGAAAGCACCGGGTCTCCTCGTATGATCTCTTGCACCTTGGGATGTAAGTGGAATAGCAAGATCAAACTTGAATGATGGGTGGATGATGGATGATGGTTTCGGCCGATTACACCAAGGAGAGGGAGAGAGAGCAATGTTTTGTGGAGTGGTGTTTATGAGAATGAAATGTGATCTTATGGTTAAACTTATAGACCATTTTAGAACTTTATCCATGGTGTATTGTGTAAGTTAGATATGGGACATGGGCTAATAAAATAATCAAAATTGTGGGGAGAGTGTCCCACATGGGGACCGATCGGTTGAAGGGGGGGTGGGTTATGGTTTGATTTCAACCATATAGTTAGTAACTAGTTATGTTAGTTAGAACTTTAAGTTAGTTACTAGTGTGTTATGTAATATAACGGGTGTTAGGGTGTTCGGGGACCCTAACTAGCTTAGAAAAGGAAAAACAATGTTATTGACAATATTTTTATGTTCCGGGTAAAGTCCGGTTGTTTGGTTGGATATTGATCCGTTAAAGTGTTAAATAAGCATTTAAAGTGTCTTTAATATTATTTTTAGTGACACAATGAATTCCCGACACTTTGGAAAGTGTCTAGTATTATTTTCCCATGTTTTTGCACTTTACTAGTTAAATAAAATGCTGAATTTTGTAACAAAGTGCAGAATTTTGTAATTAGATCATGTTTTAGGCACATCCGGTTACTGTAACTATCACCTAGTGACGCAGTTTTACAATCCTCACCTCCCTACACTCCCTACTGGTGTAGTAATCTATTCCCGGCTCATACTGGCCTCAGAGACAGTGTCTGTCTAGTGCTGGCTATGTCAGCATGTTTACTGGGTTATCCGTTCTTGTGCTAACTGTGCTTTTGTGCATCAAGTTTGTCACTATAGTTTTGTGTAAGTAATGGAGTGACAGCAATTAAGTATGATGCATGAATATGTATGTATCAGAAATCAAGAAGCAGTTTAACCATAATTGTAAGCAAGCACAGTAATTAAGCATTAATTAAATATTAATTAATTCGTACGGATACCTGATTTGGTGAGGGTTGTCACAAGATTATTATTCCATTGGGCCGATGATATAAGGTGGGCTGACAAATCTGTTGTTTGTTATTAATGGATCTGAAAACTGTTGACTAAGAGGCCCTCAAACAGAAAACTATATTCACACGATCTAGTGGACTTTCATACGAATTGGACCACCTTCAAACGAAATGGAGCACTTTCAAACGAAATGATGAATTTTCATACGAATTGGAATCTTTTCATGCGAATTGGAGACACTTCATGCGAAATGGAGTTCATTTCGTACGAAATGATGCTACTTTTCATACGAATTGACAGGTTTCATGCGAAATGAAGGAATCTCATGCGAAATGGAACACTTTGATGCGAAATGGACCTCCAAATGACCAATTCGTGCGAAATGGGATTTACTTTCAAACGAATTGATGTTATTTGGTGCGAAATGAAGCTGATGTCATGCGATTTCGGACCAAAAAACTTAGATTTCTCCCAAACGGCTTTGAATTAAGATTTGAAACTTTGTAGGGTTATAGATCAGGTGTTTTCGCACAACATATCCAAAAATCAGCTAATTTGGACCGTAAAAACCTGTTCAATTTGACGATTTTCAGATAAAAACGTAAAAGAAATGTAGAAGATGAAGAAATAGATCAAATCTGATGCAATTTGGATCTGAAAACGATGAAATCCTGTGCGATTCAATGTGTTTGATCCGTGCAATCGAGCTCCTGCTCTGATACCACTTATTAGGACCGGTTTTGACTCCGAAACGATTGCGAATCGAACGTGTGACATGCGGAATCCGTACACGAACGTGACCGAACACACGAGGCGTAATATAACTGTGATTCTATTGATAGATTTGATAACGTACAGCACCTGAATCACGTGAACAATACTTTCTCTCTCTAGACTCTCTCTCTAGATCTCAAGCTCTCCAAGTCTCCAAATGGCAAAAATCTTAAAACTAACACATAAACCTCCTATTTATAGGTCAAGGCTTTAATGAGATTTCTCATTAATTACAATATTGCCACCTTGCCTTTTCTATCTAATATTTATCTTCAGTTTCTCGCTACGGCTCGGATTGACGAAGGCGATAGACATAAATGCACTAACAACAACACGTTCAGAGCCAGTATAAGGAACGGCTGTGACAACTCGAACTTTAGACTTGCTTTGATGTAACGTTTGTGCACGATATGTGATTTTATAAACCCGAATGATTAATTGATTTCATGATACATGTTGTGTTATGTGCATGATGTTTACTATTTGTACATGTATGAATCGGACCGCACAAGCTCACAACACCCACACAAGGCCGTTGGGCCTCATCCTTGTACACGAGACCATAGGGCGGCCCTATGTTGGGATCGGCCCACTCCCCACTCGCAACACTCAAAACCGGAACTAGGGGATTGTTTTACCACTTTTGCAAATCACACACACACACACAAACCCTAGAAACTTTGCTCTCTCTCTCGGCTTGCTTAGAACTCGACGGCGGGATCATCATCTTGATCGGATCACACTCTCCTTCTTGTAATCGGTTAGTATGATGTTTATGTTTGTGTGTTAAGTGATGTTTTGATTTCGTACTTAGATCGAACCGATTAGTATTTGCATGATGATGAACTAGGGCCGGTTAGGTATGGTGGTTATGTTGATCCTCGTATTGATTGTTATATAATCGGATTTGTTGTTGATGATGTTAATGATATGTCTTGTTGATTGGCTGTGAAGTTATGCAATTCGAGGTTGATGTTCATGAAATCGGATCATAATATGATTGAGTGTTATGATTATTGTTATTGTTCATAAGTGTGATTATTAGGGTTCTTATGAATTTGTGTTGCAGTTGTCCTGTTTGATCGATAGCATGCTAAACGATTTGTTGGAAATTATGTTAATTGATCTGTTACCGAAACTGACCAAACTGTTAGCTGAAATCACGGATAAGTCAATGCAGGAATTATGGAAACCAGTTACACAGCCGGTTGCGACTCAGATTGCGAGTCGGAACCTCCCCGTCTCGACTCGAAACCACAAACAGCACCAGCCGAAACCACGGTTGCGAGTCCCGTTGCGACTCGTAACCAGACCATGATGAACCGAGATCTCCATTGCGACTCGCAACCAGCTGTTGCGACTCGTAATCTCCGGTTGCGACTCGAGATCTCCGTTGCGACTCGAGACCATCGTTTACACGCACACGGTTGGGCCTTCACTGTCACGGGCCTAATCTGTTGAGCCCAATGATTTGAGTTGTGAACTGTTTATTAATGGACTTGTATGTGTTTGCTATTTGGGCCGATTGAGAATCTGGATTGTTATATTATTGGACTGCTTATTGGACCGGGCATTGTTGGACTTAGACAATTGGATCCTCACATGCTATGTCTTATCTGCTTACGTGCGTACATGTTTGCCATGACTATACGTGATTACTATATACGTGCTATATACAAACCTGACTCGTATAATAACCATGATAGGACGTGAGTGACCATTTACTTGCTACTTATATTCCTTGTGTATCTGCCGAGCAAACCAAGGTGAGTTCACACAGCCAAGGCATGGGATTCCCGGGTTGGGAATTGGGTTGGATATGTTGGATATGGAATGATTACTCGTACTTACGCATATACCAGACTATAGACCATCGTCCTCAGGTTAGTCAGGACACGTTACGTAAAGCCTACGTAACCCAGTATATTTGCCATATGTCTCCCGGGTCGGGAGGACACGTTACGTAAAGCCTACGTAACCCAATACCATCTACTGGCTTCCAGGTCGGAAGGCCACGCTGCGTAAAGCCTACGTAGCCCCCACGCGTACCACTGTCCTCGGGGAAGGGCACGTCACGTAAAGCCTACGTGACCCTGTACGTTTTCCTGTTCTCGGTAAAGAAGAACACATGGTCGGATGTTAGTCTAGTAAGTACCGTTAATGAGAAGCCCTCATTAACCAGGATGAACATGGGAAGCCCCCACCTTTATTACACACTAGTATGGGAAGCCCCCACTAGCTATACTTATGCATTACACAATGAACTTACTTTCTGTGAACTCGCTCAACTAGTTTGTTGATTATTTGCTGCATGCCTTGCAGGACCTTAGGTATACTTGGAGCTTGCACAGGGAAGAGCAGGTCGTTGTGGGCAGATGGATCGTAATGATGTTGAACTCATAACTCGTAAAACTATTTGGATTTACTTTACTATGCTTCCGCTACTTAAAACAGTGTTTGGTTTTTGAAACATCAATCATGTCATGGTGACTTATATTAACTACTTCTATTATTAATTGCTATGGTTTGATATGATTGATGGCTTGATCCTGGTCAGTCACGCTCCCGAGCGGTGGTATTCCGCGGGTGGATTTTGGGGGTGTGACAGATTGGTATCAGAGCCATTGGTTATAGAGAACTTGGTTTTAATATGGGGAAAACGTTTTTATTAAAACCGGACTATAACCAGAACAGTGCTCTCAATGATCCACAACGACGCTTCGCTCCACGTGCAAGACTCGACATCCTAGGTAATAAGGTTTATGTTTATTGCCTGTTTGCTAGAACTGCTTAGAACTTTGCTCGCATTACGCTTAGATACACATGCTTTGATTTCATGAGAACACCTATATGCCTACGCTTTTCTGTCATCGCCCTACTCGCGAACCATTCTTATGTATGCTACTTGTTACTATGAAGATCAATGGCCGCACGAATTAACATGACTCAAGCCCAGCTAGAGGCTCTCATTGCTGCGGCAGTTGCAGCCGCCCAAGCAGGTCAACCCGCTCAGCAGCAGCCTGGGTGCACCTTCAAGAACTTCATGGATTGTCGTCCTAGCTCGTTTAGTGGCACAGAGGGAGCAGTTGGACTCCTCCACTGGTTTGAAAAGCTCGAGTCGGTTTTCGAAATGTGCGAATGCCCTGAGGCTCGCAGGGTGAAGTTCGCCACTGGCACACTTGAAGGGATTGCGCTCACTTGGTGGAACGCACAAGTGCAGATTTTAGGGTTGGCAGCTGCTAACGCCACCCCATGGAACGACTTTAAGGAACTCATCAAGCGTGAGTATTGCACGCGGGAAGACATACACAAGCTGGAAGATGAGCTTTATAACTTGAAAATGGTTGGATCGGAAATCGAAGCGTATACCAAACGGTCCAATGAGCTGGCCGTTCTGTGTCCAACTATGGTGGACCCTCCATACAAGCGCATTGAGTTGTATCTCAAGGGATTGGCGCCAGAAATTCAGAGCCACGTGACGTCGGCTAATCTCGAAAACATTCAGGAAATACAGCGTCTCGCTCACCGTATCACCGATCAGGCAGTGGAACAGAATAGATTGCCCAAGCGTGTTAATGCTATTGCTAACGTCACCACCTCAGTTACTCCTGCTGCATCTGGTGACAGTAAAAGGAAATGGGATGGGGATTCCAGCAAAGGTTCGGCATCTGTTCAGCCACAATCTCAGCAGCAGAAGATCGATCACTATCAGGGTCCCAGTCAGCAATCCTCTGGTGGTCACAGGCAGAGGAGATATCAGGGTAGTCAACCCAGGTGCCACAACTGCAACAGGCATCACCACGGCCCATGTAACAAGGGTCGTTGTCAAAGGTGTCTCAAAATGGGTCACGAGGCCAAAGACTGCAGGAGCCCTCGTCCTGCGAATCAGAACCAGCAGCCTCAGCAACCAGCTCCACAGAACCAGCAGCAACAGCAGCCACAGCGTGGAAACCGGGGGTGTTTCCAGTGTGGGGCTGAAGGTCATTTCAAACGCGATTGTCCTCAGTTAAACCCGAACCGCAACAACAATAACAACCAGGGCAACGGGAACAACAACGGTGGAAACAACAACAACAACAACGGCAATGAAGCTCGTGGTCGTGCATTCGTGCTAGGTCGAGGTGACGCAGTGAACGATCCCAACGTTGTCATGGGTAAGTTTCTCCTCGACAATATTTACGTTACTGTTTTATTTGATTCGGGTGCGGATACAAGCTATATGTCTGTGAAAATGTGTCAACTGCTAAAACGTGCACCAACACTTTTACCCACCAAACATGTAGTAGAGTTAGCTAACGGTAAAAGTCTAGAAGCCACGCACGTAGTTCAGGGTTGTAATCTTATCCTAGCTGGTCAAGCCTTCTCCATTGATCTCATTCCCATAGTTTTGGGTAGCTTCGACGTCGTGATTGGGATGGATTGGCTTTCCCAACACCAGGCAGAAATCTTATGCAGCGAAAAGGTTATTCGCATTCCTCGTTCTGGTCAGGAACCTCTAGAAGTTCAAGGCGACAAGAGTGGTGCAGTGGTGGGCATCATCTCTTTTTTGAAGGCTCAGAAATGCTTACGTAAGGGTCACACAGCCATTTTGGCTCTTGTTACAGACGCCTCAGCAAAGGAAAAGAAATTGGAAGACATTCCAGTTGTACGTGATTACCCTCAGGTGTTTCCTGAAGACTTACCAGGCTTACCGCCTCATCGTCAGGTTGAATTTCAGATCGAGCTCGCTCCAGGAGCAGCACCCATAGCTCGCGCACCATATCGTCTAGCTCCATCGGAATTGGAGGAATTGTCAAAGCAACTGCAGGAACTCTTGGAAAAGGGTTTCATACGACCAAGCTCTTCGCCTTGGGGAGCTCCAGTACTTTTCGTGAAAAAGAAAGACGGTACGTTCAGGATGTGCATCGACTACCGTGAACTCAACAAGGTGACGGTGAAGAACCGTTATCCTCTTCCACGCATAGACGACTTATTCGACCAATTGCAAGGGTCGTGCTACTACTCGAAGATAGACTTGAGGTCTGGTTATCATCAGCTGAGAGTCCGGGATGAGGACGTCTCCAAGACAGCCTTCAGAACTCGTTACGGTCACTACGAGTTTCTTGTCATGCCGTTTGGGTTAACGAACGCGCCCGCGGTGTTCATGGATCTTATGAACAGGGTATGCAAACCCTATCTTGACAAGTTCGTCATTGTATTTATCGACGACATCCTGATTTACTCCAAGAGTCAGGAGGAACACGAGCAGCATCTTCGCCTCATTTTGGAACTCCTTCGGAAGGAACAGTTGTACGCCAAGCTTTCTAAATGCGACTTCTGGCTTCGTGAAGTCCACTTCTTAGGCCACGTGGTAAACAAGGATGGGATCCATGTCGATCCATCCAAGGTAGATTCGATCAGGAACTGGCCTGCACCGCGTACGCCAACGGAAATACGCCAATTCTTGGGTCTGGCAGGTTACTACAGACGGTTTATTAGAGACTTCTCGAAGATTGCTCAGCCGCTTACGCTACTGACACAGAAGGGTGTTACCTATCGCTGGGGAGAGCCCCAGGAGACTGCTTTTCAGCACCTAAAGGATAGACTTTGCAGTGCACCTATCCTCTCATTGCCAGAGGGCACAGATGACTTCGTGGTTTATTGTGATGCATCCATTCGGGGACTGGGATGTGTGTTAATGCAGCGCGACAAGGTTATTGCTTACGCCTCTCGTCAACTCAAGGTTCACGAACGGAACTACACGACGCACGATTTAGAGCTGGGAGCTGTTGTTTTTGCGCTTAAGATATGGCGACACTACCTGTACGGTACCAGGTGCACGATTTACACCGATCACAGGAGTCTCGAGCATATTCTTAAGCAGAAGGATTTGAACATGCGTCAACGACGATGGGTCGAGTTACTTAACGATTACGAATGCGCCATCAAGTATCATCCAGGCAAAGCCAATGTTGTGGCTGATGCCCTCAGTCGAAAGGACACTTTACCGAAGCGCGTGCGAGCGCTACAGCTTACGATTCAGTCTAGCCTTCCAGCACAGATACGAAATGCTCAGGTAGAAGCATTAAAGCTCGAAAACGTCAAGGCTGAAGCCTTACGCGGCTCACGACAACAAATGGAACAGAAGGGAGACGGCGCCTATTATGTAACGGGCCGGATTTGGGTCCCACTTTATGGCGGTTTACGCGAACTTGTTATGGATGAAGCTCACAAGTCTCGCTACTCGGTACATCCAGGGTCGGATAAAATGTACCACGATATCAGCACTACCTATTGGTGGCCTAGTATGAAGGCCCACATTGCTACGTATGTTGGAAAATGCTTGACATGTGCAAGAGTCAAGGTCGAATATCAGAAACCAGCTGGTCTACTTCAGCAGCCTAAGATACCTCAGTGGAAATGGGAAGAAATTTCCATGGATTTCGTTACAGGCCTACCTAGATCCCAGCGTGGGAACGATACGATATGGGTCATAGTTGATCGACTCACCAAGTCTGCACACTTCCTGCCGATTAAGGAAACGGATAAGTTCTCCACTCTCGCAGACGTATATCTTAAAGAAGTTGTCTCGAGGCACGGGGTGCCCACATCTATCATTTCGGATCGCGATGCACGATTCACGTCAGAACTTTGGCAAGCAATGCATAAATCTTTCGGCTCACGATTAGACATGAGCACAGCATACCACCCTCAGACGGATGGGCAGTCTGAGCGTACGATTCAAACACTTGAAGACATGCTTCGGGCATGCGTCATCGATTTCGGCAACGGCTGGGAAAAGCATCTCCCTTTGGTGGAGTTTTCTTACAATAACAGTTACCATACCAGCATTCAAGCCGCTCCATTCGAGGCATTGTACGGGCGTAAATGCCGGTCACCTCTCTGTTGGGCAGAGGTGGGAGATAGTCAGATCACGGGTCCAGAGATTGTTGTGGACGCCACAGAAAAGATTGCACAAATACGACAACGCATGGCGGCAGCACGCGACCGTCAGAAAGCCTACGCGGACAAGCGTAGAAGGCCATTGGAATTTGAGGTCGGGGACCGGGTTTTATTGAAAGTCTCACCCTGGAAGGGTGTGGTTCGTTTTGGCAAACGGGGTAAACTGAATCCGCGATACGTCGGACCATTCGAAATATTAGAAAAGATTGGCAAAGTAGCCTACAAGTTGAAACTACCAGCTGAACTCGGGGCAGTTCACAATGTTTTTCACGTGTCGAACTTAAAGAAGTGCTTATCAGATGAAAACCTCATCATTCCTTTTAAGGAACTCACTATCGACGAGCGGTTGCAGTTCGTCGAGGAACCAGTTGAAATCACGGACCGGGATGTGAAGGTCCTCAAACACAAGAGAATCCCTCTTGTTCGAGTTCGTTGGAACTCCAAACGTGGTCCAGAGTACACCTGGGAACGCGAAGACAGGATGACAGAAAAGTACCCCCAGTTATTCGGGAACCAGGCAACCACTACTGAGGCTGAAGCTACTACTTCGGAATTTCGGGACGAAATTCCAGATCAACGGGGGGAGGATGTGACACCCCAGGAAAATCAGTGAACAGTACAGTTTACCTAGCTTCCTCAGTGAGTGCATACCAAATTTCGGGACGAAATTTCCAATTAGTTGGGGATAATGTGACAACTCGAACTTTAGACTTGCTTTGATGTAACGTTTGTGCACGATATGTGATTTTATAAACCCGAATGATTAATTGATTTCATGATACATGTTGTGTTATGTGCATGATGTTTACTATTTGTACATGTATGAATCGGACCGCACAAGCTCACAACACCCACACAAGGCCGTTGGGCCTCATCCTTGTACACGAGACCATAGGGCGGCCCTATGTTGGGATCGGCCCACTCCCCACTCGCAACACTCAAAACCGGAACTAGGGGATTGTTTTACCACTTTTGCAAATCACACACACACACACAAACCCTAGAAACTTTGCTCTCTCTCTCGGCTTGCTTAGAACTCGACGGCGGGATCATCATCTTGATCGGATCACACTCTCCTTCTTGTAATCGGTTAGTATGATGTTTATGTTTGTGTGTTAAGTGATGTTTTGATTTCGTACTTAGATCGAACCGATTAGTATTTGCATGATGATGAACTAGGGCCGGTTAGGTATGGTGGTTATGTTGATCCTCGTATTGATTGTTATATAATCGGATTTGTTGTTGATGATGTTAATGATATGTCTTGTTGATTGGCTGTGAAGTTATGCAATTCGAGGTTGATGTTCATGAAATCGGATCATAATATGATTGAGTGTTATGATTATTGTTATTGTTCATAAGTGTGATTATTAGGGTTCTTATGAATTTGTGTTGCAGTTGTCCTGTTTGATCGATAGCATGCTAAACGATTTGTTGGAAATTATGTTAATTGATCTGTTACCGAAACTGACCAAACTGTTAGCTGAAATCACGGATAAGTCAATGCAGGAATTATGGAAACCAGTTACACAGCCGGTTGCGACTCAGATTGCGAGTCGGAACCTCCCCGTCTCGACTCGAAACCACAAACAGCACCAGCCGAAACCACGGTTGCGAGTCCCGTTGCGACTCGTAACCAGACCATGATGAACCGAGATCTCCATTGCGACTCGCAACCAGCTGTTGCGACTCGTAATCTCCGGTTGCGACTCGAGATCTCCGTTGCGACTCGAGACCATCGTTTACACGCACACGGTTGGGCCTTCACTGTCACGGGCCTAATCTGTTGAGCCCAATGATTTGAGTTGTGAACTGTTTATTAATGGACTTGTATGTGTTTGCTATTTGGGCCGATTGAGAATCTGGATTGTTATATTATTGGACTGCTTATTGGACCGGGCATTGTTGGACTTAGACAATTGGATCCTCACATGCTATGTCTTATCTGCTTACGTGCGTACATGTTTGCCATGACTATACGTGATTACTATATACGTGCTATATACAAACCTGACTCGTATAATAACCATGATAGGACGTGAGTGACCATTTACTTGCTACTTATATTCCTTGTGTATCTGCCGAGCAAACCAAGGTGAGTTCACACAGCCAAGGCATGGGATTCCCGGGTTGGGAATTGGGTTGGATATGTTGGATATGGAATGATTACTCGTACTTACGCATATACCAGACTATAGACCATCGTCCTCAGGTTAGTCAGGACACGTTACGTAAAGCCTACGTAACCCAGTATATTTGCCATATGTCTCCCGGGTCGGGAGGACACGTTACGTAAAGCCTACGTAACCCAATACCATCTACTGGCTTCCAGGTCGGAAGGCCACGCTGCGTAAAGCCTACGTAGCCCCCACGCGTACCACTGTCCTCGGGGAAGGGCACGTCACGTAAAGCCTACGTGACCCTGTACGTTTTCCTGTTCTCGGTAAAGAAGAACACATGGTCGGATGTTAGTCTAGTAAGTACCGTTAATGAGAAGCCCTCATTAACCAGGATGAACATGGGAAGCCCCCACCTTTATTACACACTAGTATGGGAAGCCCCCACTAGCTATACTTATGCATTACACAATGAACTTACTTTCTGTGAACTCGCTCAACTAGTTTGTTGATTATTTGCTGCATGCCTTGCAGGACCTTAGGTATACTTGGAGCTTGCACAGGGAAGAGCAGGTCGTTGTGGGCAGATGGATCGTAATGATGTTGAACTCATAACTCGTAAAACTATTTGGATTTACTTTACTATGCTTCCGCTACTTAAAACAGTGTTTGGTTTTTGAAACATCAATCATGTCATGGTGACTTATATTAACTACTTCTATTATTAATTGCTATGGTTTGATATGATTGATGGCTTGATCCTGGTCAGTCACGCTCCCGAGCGGTGGTATTCCGCGGGTGGATTTTGGGGGTGTGACAACGGCTCCAAAATCTAGAGAAGAATCCGTTGTCATATGGGCAGTCGCTCCAGAATCAGGTATCCACGAATCAACCTTATCACAAATAGTAGACAAATCTGCCATCAATCCAAAATGTGGCCCAACATGTGACGTTTGAGCAATACCGGCCCAATTAGCAAAATGTGTTGGCCCAAAATTAGGAGAATCAGCTGGCGCATTTGGCTGGCCAAAGTTATTCAGCCCATTACTAATTTGAAGAGGATATTGATTAAAACCATGCTGAAATGCGTTTGGGCTTGGCCCAGAAGAAGTATAATGAGATGTATTTGGACCTGGGCCAAATAACCCATCACGATTTGGTTGCTGTGGTCCATAATGAACAAAGCCTGGTCTAAATTGTGAACCCAAAATACGTGAATCATACTCAGATCCTTGTCCAAAGAAAATACCATTATCCCTAATTTGTGAAACCCTAGAACCTGGTTGAACACTCTGTTGACCACCATAATCTGCCATATTCACAGTGTAACCACCTTGTTGCCATGGTGTATTCCCGTAACTTCCAGAACCTCTACCACCTGAACCTTGTTGATTTGCATAACGACCACCGGAGTTCCGACCACCGCTGCGCCAACGACCACCTCTACAGCCGGAACGGCCACCACTACCAGAAAATCGATGATAACAAAACGAGGCTTTATGCCCTGGCTTATCACAGATCTGACAAATCACTGACTTACTTGAAGATTCATAAGGTAGGGTTTGAATGTTCATAGCCGCCATAGCAGAGATAGGTATAGAGGTTTGATAATTTGATTCTGTTTGTTTTAATCTTGATTCGAATGTCAATAATTTTGCTCTCAACTGTGAAAACGATGGTTTTTGATCGCTATTTTCCGAATTCGTTACAAACATTCTATAATCAATGTGTAATCCATTAAGAATTTGTAAAACCAAACTTTCTTCAGTAATTGGATCACCAATTGATTGTAATGAATCAAATAAGTTTTTAGCCTCATCACAGAACTCAGAAACAACTTCGAACCTTGTTTTAACGAGTGAAAGTTTGTTCTGTATAGATTTTGGTTTGCGAATACCTGTTGATGAAACATTTCCTCTATTTTCTGCCATAATTCTGAAGCAGATGCAGTTCCTCTAGCAATCTGAATTAGCGATGGAGAAAGATTAGCTGTTATAAAGGCGAACACATAAGCATCAGATCTATCCCATGCAATTCTAGCTTCAATTTCACTTGGCGGAACAAATTCACGATTCAGGTATTGAAGCAATACTCTAATAATGTCCATCAACTTGAGCATCCCCATCAACCATACCACCAACATGCTGCATATTCTACATAATTTATGAAAGGTGATAACTACTACTACCATTTGTGTTATCCTCAATACCACTTGGATGCCCACTCCACTTCGAAACCATCCCGAGCAACTGGCTTGTGAGATTTTGTTGCTCGTCAGTTGTCACTAGTTTTACCGGTTGCAACGACTAGCGTTGAAAAACATATACCTTACCCGACCCGAACCGTCGAACCGACCCATATTTTTTATCTTCGAACATATGATATTGGAACATTTAAAAAAGTGAACCTTTGGAAAAAAAATTTATGGATCCGCTAATGTGTGTTAGAGGACGAACACGATGACCAAAACCAAAACGGATAAAACTGAGATTACAATAATACTGGAAATTCAGAATGAACGCTTCATTCTATTTTTATACTAAACAATACATAGTAATCTATAAATTAACTACTTGCTCATATTCAGAAAACCACTCCAAAACTCTTTAACTCCACACAAATACCAACAAGAAAGAAACAGAACATAAATCATTATTAAAAACATAAACACTGGTTGCTGAAAATGGGCAGAATCAAGAATCTTAACAACGAGGAAGATCAGCAGGAGGTGGCAAGAGTTTCTGTGATGGTCCAACTCCATCTTCAACAATGAACGCCATTCCAAAACCCCAAGCTAGATGAGTATCAATATGACAATGCATCAACCATACACCTGTTGCATACAATTCAATTTCGTCAACAATGGCGGATTTTGATCAAAACAACGGTTTAAACGAGTCGAGACGAGCCCAGCTCAAGCTTGGCTTGTTTCGATCTCTATTTCTAAAGCTCGAGCTCGGCTAATGAATAACTTTTTAAGCCCAAACTCACTTCAGGCTCGACTCATTTATTATATATTTATTAATTAATTAATATACACTAATAATTATTTTCTATATAAATTTTAATTATAGCTTTTATATATAACACAATATATATTACTTAAACAGTTTTATATTATATTTTAACTACAATCTTAATTTTATAAAAAAAAATTAATTATACAAATAAAAGGATCGTATAAGCTCGCAAGCCAGCTCAATCAAGCTAGATAAGTGAAGCTCAAACATGAGCTCGTTTATTAAACAAACTTCTTTTTAAGCTCGAGATCAAGCTCGTCTAAGCTTTACTCGAATCGAGGTTTTAACGAGTCAATCTCGAGTAGCACAGGAGCAGCTTGGCTCGTTTAGAACCCTCGTTTACGATTGATATGCATGGGATTGACAGCTAAACTTACCAGGATTATCGGCGACGAAGCGAATGGCAGCCCACCCACCAACCGGGACATCGATGGTGTTCCTTTGAGGCGGGTCGATTAGATTGAATCGAGCAGTATCTTGGGAAGGATTAAAGTTACCAAAACCTTGTCCAACAACGTAAAAATGGTACCCGTGTAGATGAACAGGATGATCTTCAGTAGAAAAGATGGATGTGTCTTGCAACACAATTTGTACATTAGAACCAAACTTCAATTTGTAAAGTTTCGTTCCCCTAATGGGCTGCCAAAGTCCCCGTGGGACATTACCGGTGTAATCGAATTTCACAAGTGGTGTTGCTGGAAAATCGGTTGTGTAAATGTTAGGAATCTTGTTCGTGTATGCTTGAAGCAATGAAGCTCGATTAGGAAGCACGAACGACACGTTGTTCATGCTAGCGCCAAACCGTGTGTTATTCGGTCCTTGACATCTTGGCCCAGGAGAACAGTTGAAAAAACCGAAACCAATGATGAAAAACAAGTTTTCGTCGATTTTTGTTGGGACATCGACTTTTTCAGGACTTTTGATTTGGTTTGAGAAGGAAGTGGCGGTGTTTGTGTCGTTATAGGCGGGGAGTGGTGGTAGGATTGGTCTTGAAGTGGAGGATTTGTACTCAAGAATGGCGGTTGTCGTTGTGTTGTCAAAAGGGGCGTTTTGAGCAGTGGCATAGGCTCGGGCAGCCATGTAGTATCGGCCCGGTTTTTGATTGGCGGTCAGGAGCACGTCGGTGGTTTGTCCGGGTCCCACCATGATGATATTGGTGGCGAATGGTTTAGTGTAGACCGCGTCTGTCGCAACAACAGTTAGCTTGTGGTTTGCAACGGTGAAGAAAAGTTGTTGATTGAGTGCAGCGTTGATGACTCGTAGTAGCACAGAGTCGCCAGAGTTCACCGAATATCTTACGGTACCTAACAATGTCACATACATAGTAATATAATATAGGGTAAAGTTCTTGTACAAATAATCTTAACATACTAAACATACAAATTGAAGGAAAACTCAAAAAGACAAGGTGACATTTTTGTAATTATCAATAACTATCAAAGTTACTCTACAAATATACCTAAAAAAACCTAACCACTCCCCCCACCCCCAAAAAAAACCTAAACCCCCCACCCCTCAAAAACCTAAAAAAAAACCTACCCCCCCCCCACCCCCAAAAACCTAAAAAAACCTAACCCTCCCCCCTACCCCCCACCCCCAAAAACCTAAAAAAAACCTAACCCCCCCCCCCCCCTAAGCTAAAATGCTAAAAACTAAACCCCCCAAAAAACCTAAAAAAATCTAAAAAAATAAAAAAAAACACACAAATTATTTTATTTTATTTTTTTAACATTTTTTATTAAAAAATCGCTACTTTTAGTGGCAGCAAAAAAAAATTTTTTTTTTTTTTTCTAACGAAATGTAGCGATTTTTTAATAAAAAATGTTAAAAAAAATTTGTGTTTTTTTAGGTATTTTTGGTTGTAACTTTGATAGTTGGTGGTAATTACAAAAATGCCACCTTGTCTTTTTGGGTTTTCCTTCAATTTGTATGTTTAGTATGTTAAGATTATTTGTATTTGATCTTTTGCCATATAATATACACACGATGAGTATAGGTGGCATCAGTAATTAATATATCAGACCTGTTATTGAATTAATATAACATTTATGCTCATTTTAAAAACGTTAATTATTTATAAAAAAGAATTAATAAAAATGTCTTGGATGAGTCCAACCCGACCTCAGCTACATAAAAAGTTACTTATATCGTCCTAAATATGTTTTAACCCGTTAACCAACCCGTTCATTTGGTCATCTCTAGCAGAGAGTCTTGTACTAAACCCACAAACACTTGTTTACTAAACTCAGTTAGTACAAACAAACCTTGTTGTGAACATTTGTATAGATCGCCGGGTTGACCGTTAATGGTGATTGCATCCGAAATGTTAGGAGCCGCACCACTGAATAACGTTTGTTGTAGGATGCTAATAATGTCTCGGTTCCACCATTCACCTGTGACGATCATTGTCAAATGATTAATAAGATTTTACCAAAATCAAAATACATAAACAAAGTTTTAGCTATATATATATATATATATATATATATATATATATATATATATATATATATATATATATAATATAAGTGTACCTAAAACGATAGGGAGTTCTACTTTTGGTTTAGGGAACGGGTATGAAAAACCCAACTTCGGATGGATTATGAGTGCGCCATAGACCGTGGCTCGTAGCCATCGGCTATGAGCATGCCACCACAATGTGCCCTCTTGATCTTGTATGATGAAACGGTACGTGTACGAGCTGCCCGGCATGATTGGACACTGAGTCACGTACTCAGGCCCATCGGCCCATGGGTTTTGCATCTGTCTAAGCCCATGCCTAAAACATAAAAAACCCAAAAAGGTCCATTAGCTGCTTTTATGGTATTGGTAATGATAGAAATATGTATAAAAGTGTAAAACTTTAGCCATGCGCAACATACCAATGGATGGTGACATTGTAGCGAGCTTTGTTTGTGACTTTGACAGTAACGGCATCTCCGTTACGTACTTCCAAAATCGGCCCAGGAAACTGTCCATTGACGGTAATTATCGTATGTGATTTGCAAAGCCGCGTCACCTTTTTTTCTTGAACCTTTTAATAATAAAATGACCGTTAGCAAAATCTAAACTAAACCTAAAAACGAAATTAACAATGTTTTACAACCAATTGTCATTTGATCTTACATTGTCGTTTTAAACATCAGCTAAAAATGTAAATGTTATACATGACAACAATGACGAAACTAAAACTTTTTACCCGTAGCTAACAATTTCAACTACTCTTGAAGGGTCAAATTGAACAAATGACTTTAAATAACTATAAGAGTTTATTGCTCGGATAGTCCCTGTGGTTTCACGTTTTTTCACGTTTAGTCCCCACCTTTTTAAAATAGCAGGTATGCTCCCTATGGTTTGTTATTTTGTTACTCGGATAGTCTCCTGAGTAGATGTCAGTTAGTTTGGAAATAACAGGTATGCTCCCTATGGTTTGTCATTTTGTTACTCGGATAGTCCCCTGAGTAAATGTCAGGGGACTATTCGAGTAACAAAATGACAAACCATAGGGAGCATACCTGCTATTTTCAAAAGGTGGGGACTAAACGTGAAAAACGTGAAACCACAGGGACTATCCGAGCAATAAACTCTTATAGTTATTTAAAGTCATTTGTTCAATTTGACCCTTCAACGAACCCCCAACCTCTCTAGTTCTGTCTAAACGACAAGTTAAACAGAAGAAAGATTTGGAAACATACATTGAACTCATGATAATGGTCTTGGTTTGCATTGGTCATTGAAACAAGGGTTAAGAGAATCGCAAATAAAATAGACTTGGATAAAGGGTTGGACTCCATTTTGTTTGAAGTGTGGCGTTTGTTACTCAAAGAGGTGGTCTCTTTATAGTAGTAAAATTAAAAGCGAGTGATTAGGTTATTATCACTAATGAGTCATTAGCAAAGAAAACTTTTGCAATTTAGTCCAACTAACAAGAGGGTTTTGGTGCAACCACTAACTAAAAAATCAATTGTTTTATCATTTTGACATTTAAAAGCTAGTTGATTTTGAAAATTTCAAACATATATCTCTTGTATGTATGCATGTATTATAAATATTTAACATCTAAGTTAGCGTGAGGTTCCACTAGTCTAGAGCCAATAATTAATGACATGACACGTTAACACAACTTGACTTGACTCAAAACGAAACGAAACAAAGCTAAACAAATAAGTATTTGGGGTAAAAACATGTTTGGGTGATAAGCAGGTCGACAAGTTGGTGACACCTTTAAAAGGTGTCTAAACGAGTTTAAGGGTGACAAACTGACAATTATGACCCGTTATTCAAAGAACAGGTTAATTTGGGCAAAACCAATATTGCATAGGCGTTCATTTAGGTTAACATAAATTATATATCATTTTGGTTCTAATCAAATTATACAAGAAGCCATACTTATAAAACAGGTTAACATAATTGGGGCCAAAAGGGCAACAACACCAATTACCATTGTTTGTCTTCACCGTCGCCAACTCAACCCAACTTGCCGTGTTTTATCACGCTTAGGCTGAATCCGTTAAACCAGATTATGACACATATATAACATGCTCAACTTATTTTGTTAAATAGGTTAGTAGATCAACATGACACCTTTATAACATGTTTGTAGTTTTATAGATAATTATATATGGATTATAATTTTGATCTTAAATGTGCCCTTTTATTTATAAATCGTGATTGGTGAGTTGTGTCAGTAATCATGTTTGAATGTGTTTTCATTCATGTTATTAAACTACTTATATCTAATCGTGTGTTAACGAATTGAATCGTTTGATTCGTGTTAATTTTGTTGTGTTATGTAACCTGCTTATTAAACATGCTAGTGTTTAATAAAATGACGTGCTTAGTCAGACGTGTCGTGTTTAGGTTTAATAAGTGTATTAAACGTTTCTAGCACACAACCTAACACATACACGTCACGTTTTACCAGATAGCTCTAGGTTACTAGTAATAAAGTTATAAACTTATAAGTAGACTTCAGTTTTTTTCTTTACTTGTGATACATAAGTATTGTTTGTGATTGTAAATATCAAATGAAAGTGAAAGTTTGAACTTGTAATGTGTACAAGTTGAAGAAGTTGCATGTAATATTTATTTGCTTCCATCACTTTTTCTCTTGTATTATTATATTATAATATATTAAAGTTCAAAAGCCAAAAGCCATCTAGAAGCAAAATGGCAAGTAGTAAATGTTGAGAGTTATTTAATCAAACTAGTGTTGATGGAAAAACTATTTATGAAAATGGTGTTCCTTGAAAACTATTTACTAAAATAGTGTTTCTTGTTTATTTTTTATTTGTCTTTTATTTTTTAATCAACATATTAAATTTTGTTTTAACATTTCTATTGAATTAATCAAGTATTTATTTTTTTATTCTTTACTAGGTTATAACCCCGTTTATTACACGGGGTTGAATAAATAAATTTTATATACTAAATAATAAAACAATATATCTTTAAAAACCTCATTTATTGTACGGGTTGAATAAATATAATTTTATATATTAAATAATAAAAAGTTACATCTATAAGAACCATATTGTACGGGTTGAATAAATGTAATTTTATATACCAAATAAAAAAGATATATCTTTAAAACCACGTGCATTACACGGGTTGAATAAATGTAATATTGTTTACCAAATAATAAAATAATACATCTTTAAAAAACCTCATTTATAACATGGGTTGAATAAATGTAATTTTATATACCAAATAATAAAAAAAATTACATCTTTAAAAATATGCGCATTACACGGCTTGAATAAATGTAATTTTCTGTACTAAATAATAAAAAAATAGATATCCTTAAAAAACATCGTGTATTGTACGAACTGAATAAATATGGGTTTAATAAATCTAATTTTATATACCAAATAATTAAAAACTTATATATCTTTAAAAACTTTGTGTGTTGTATGGGTTAAATAAATGTAATTGTGTATAGTAAGTTTTTTTTTTAAATGTTATACCCTTAAAAAACGTTGAACAAATACTATTATACTAATGATATAATAAATACTTTGATAGAAATATTATATTCGAAAATAGGAAAAAATCATCATGGTATAAAGAATATTAAATACTGATGAAACAGTGGTTAACCAAAAGAGGTTAATTCACTGGTCTCGTCAAGTAGGGTTAATCCCTTCTTTCCGAGGATCGGTGGCTGGACCGTCAGCTGGGCTGTCTCCTGCACAAGGGAAACACACCGTGACTCGTAAAAAGGAGGAAGAGGTAGTGGGTGCTCCTTGTTACCACTCTCCGGCGTGAGAATCAGTAATTTGCTTGTGAAGCAAAGTGTGATAGTAGTAGTAGTGAGAGAGTTGTGAAGAGATACCTCAAACCTGGTTTGGGATGGGTATTTATAGCCGAGGAGTGAAGGAGGGTGGTTGAGTTGACAGACTGACGACGCGCCGTGTCACACCCCAACCGATAGCGGAATTATCGGGGCATGGCACTGAGCGAAACAGATTATCCAGGAGTTTCCATAACAACTATTCATATAATCCAATTAAAGATACGTCCCATACCGTATTCCGAATAAACAAATATATTATTACAGATAACATCCAAACAAGTAATTCTGTTCCGACAACTCAGATTTAACATAACAAAATAAATTAATATTTTTCGAATGCCCCTAAAGACCCAGACTGACAAGATCTACAGACAACTATGCACTAGAAGCTGGTTCTTGATAGAGAACTATTTGTTGGGGGCCTCTAGAGACTTATTCTAGCCTCGCTTTCCTAGCAAGCATACACCTTAAACACCTCTCACATACGTTAAAATAAAGTCAATACATATAATGTAAAGGTGAGCATACAAGTTTGGTAATAGCATATAGAGTTCGAATAGTTTACGCATAACCAGCACGTACACAGAGAGAAAGGATGCATGTTAATTATCGACATGGATCTATCGATACCAACGACTGCGGGTTGACTGTCCGAGACAGTTCGCAATACATGATTACCACCGTAATCCATGCAAGTAATTGTCCTTAACAACCCCCGTGAGAACGGGTGCTCAGTCCAAACTATAGTACTACGTTGCTAAGGAAGGTAGACAGCATTCCACGTGTAAACATAACAACAAGCATACATTTAGTCACGTAATACATGCAATCGGTTAGCGTTCAAATAGTTTGAATAGTGTCTTCGATTGTGATTTTGATAAGCAACGTATGTAACACCCAAAAGTGCTAAAGCAAAAAGGGATTCGAGTATACTCACAGTGGTTTATTATGGATTGAAGGGAGCGCTGAGAGTAGGGTTAGCCTGGATAGTTCGATAGCATAACGATGAGTAATGCGGAAATGCAAACAAGTGTAAATGGATCGAATAGCCTGGTCGATCGAACAGCTGGTTCGATCGAACGGGCTGTTCGTTTGGTTTGAAAGTCCGTTTGAACAGTCTTGTTCGATCGGCCGGTAGGCTCGATCACTTGGACCATCCGAGTGGATTGTTTCTTCCTTTGATGTGTTTGTGTATGATGGTTTGAACTTTTGAAGTTTTCGTTGTAGTATTTGAGAACACTGAAGTGTCCTTACCTTTCAGGTCGATCGATCGAACGGCCTGTTCGATCGGCCGGCTTAACCGATCGGTTATACACTTCGATAGTGGTTCCTCAGTTGTGTGACAACTCGAGTTTCCGAGATTCCACTTTCGCATTTATTGCACGTCACTGTCTGTTTAGTTGTTTACTTGCACAATTGGTTTGCTTTGTAACTGTATACGCTGTGATTTGATAAAGTGTATTGTGATTATTGCATGGTTATGTGTTATTTCGCGAATGATATGACAAATGCATGAACTTGGTGATGAAACTGTAAATTATGTTGTGATGGGTGTGCTTTATGTAAAAGGTGATACTTAGGGGTGTGTAGAGTAGTTAGTGAAATTTTAACCACCCTTAACCCTAACCTCCCTCACAATCATCATACGTGCTTTCACATGCTTCTCTACAACTCTCTCTACAATCATCTTCTTCATCATTGGCACAAGCTCTCAATCATCACTCTTGATCCCTCTCTTTATCTAGAATCAATCCAAGGTAATTGTTGTAATTGGTTGTTGTTAATTCTTGATTATGTGGTTCATGCAAAACCCTAGTTCTTCATATGATGGTTCTGTGTTTATTAAAGATTTTGATTGTTGTAATATGGTTTATAATCAGTTGTGTAATCACTTGTTGAATGTTAAGATGCCTGATATGATAGAATGTTTGATTGATGATTAGATTACTGCAATGCAATGTATGAAATTAGGGTTTTATGATCGTATAAACGTAACTGTTACATTGAGTTTATGTTCGCATGATTGATGCTGATCTTTGATTTCACACATAGTCCGACTTTTAACAATGATATTACATTAGTCCGACCTTTTAAGATGTTAACCATAGTCCAAACTTTAAGAGTTTCAAGGGTTAATGAAGTCCGAACCTTTATAAGTTATCAAGTCCGAATTTTAATGAAGTCCGAACTTTAAGAGTTTTAATACATGCGTCTTGTCCGAACTTTAATTAACATTACATGGTCCGACTTTTGATGTTGCTTATGAAGTCCGAACTTTAGAAATGTGCAAAGGGGTCCGAATTTTATTAGATTGTGCTTGTTGGTCCGAGTTTTAAGGCTAAAAGCCTTGTCCGACTTTTGTATTAAACAAGGAGGTCCGACTTTTATATGGACAAGGAGTCCGACTTTTGTTATGGAAAGCCTATGTCCGACCTTTATTTGTATTTATATGTCCGACTTTTATTTGGTTTAATGTGGTCCGAACTTTATGCACATGGGGGTATCCGACTTTTGTAACTAGGACACAAGGTCCGACTTTTGAATGATCTAGTCCGAATTATTGGTGCTTGATGATCTTGTCCGAACTATTGAATGATATAAGGGGGGATCCGAGTTTGTTTAATATGCTAGTTCAACTTTTATGCTTGATAACCTAGTCCGAGTTTTTATGCTTGATACATAGTCTGAACTTTATGCTTGACGAATAATCCGACGTTTGTTGCTTGTGCTTGAAAGGTCTGAGTTACTTTTAATACTAATTCAAAACCCTGTATGAGATGATACTGCATGTTACTGTATGATATGATACTGTATGTTACTATATTTGCTGTATATTACTGTTTGTAATGTGCAAACTATGTCATGTCGATCTGTAATCAATTATCACACACAGTTGATTGAACACCAAAGAGTTGTAAACCCTAATTGAATATAAACACTTACATCGAGTTTATGTGCAATGTACCCTTGGTCGTGTGTAACGGACCTAATCATTTATTTACACTAGAAGCAATAACATACCGAGCAAACCAAGGTGAGTTCACACTATTTACCAAGGCATGGGATTCCCGGGGATAGGGAATGGGTTGAATGATGGGATTGAACAATTTCTCATACTTACACGGTTGCTAGACTATCTACCATGGTCCTCGGGTTAAACAGGACACTTACGTAAAACCTACGTAAACAAGTACACACTACTGTCTTCCGGAGTCAGGAAGGACACTTACGTAAAACCTACGTAAACTCACACATGCTACTGTCTTCCGGAGTCAGGAAGGACACTTACGTAAAACCTACGTAAACCCACGCGTACCCCTGTCCTCGGTTGTGAAGGATACTTACGTAAAACCTACGTAAAGCTTGTACGTACTACTGTTTTCGGGTTATGAAGAACACTTATGGTTACGAATAGTCTAGTGTATATGCAAACATGGGAAGCCCCCACTAATAGAACATACAAACATGGGAAGCCCCCACTAAGTATCGTAAAAAGGTTTGGGAAACAGGGTAAACGGATTAATCATGTTTTTAACTATGGGAAACCCCCACCAATTATGGATACGTTTTGGGAAAAAGATAAACTGGTTAAACATATTTTCAACATGGGAAACCCCCACGACAGGTGAGCCAGCTAATGACAAACTACGTTTTCGTAAAACACTTAAAACGTACACCCAATTGTGAACTCGCTCAACATTGTTGTTGACTCGTTGTTACATGCCTTGCAGGCCTTTAGGTGCACATCAAATGGACTTGCTGTCTGAGAAGCTGGAGTGGTCATGGGTCGAGACACATGGAAACGCAATATAAGACTAAGAACTTACATATGGTTTTATAAACACTTAATGAGTTAAATATGCTTCCGCTGTAAATTGTGAAATATTGTAACATTGTAACACTTGTTGTTTATAAATGAAAGTATTACTTGCCTATGCTTATGAGTTTAATGTGATTGATGGTTAAGATCCTGGTCAGTCACGCCTCCAAGCGGTGGCACTCCGCATGTGGATTTTGGGGGTGTGACAGATTGGTATCAGAGCCATTGGTTATAGTGAACTTGGTTTAAAAAAAAGGGGGAAACTGTTTTTGTAAAACCAGACTATAACCGGACAAATTCTGAAAACGGGAATACGACCATGACACTCAGCTCCAGATTGCAAGGTTCGTCTCTCTTATACTCATTGTACTACATAACTAGTGAACACCTACCTACGATATTGCATGTGATTGCACGTTTAGCACACCGATATGAATTCATGAACACGTCCACGTAATAAGTGACCGATAGAGTGGTCTTTCCCTAAACCTTCATAACCTACGCTATGTGATACTCTTTGATTCCTGCTTGAGTGTGGGGAACCATTTGACATGAGTTAAGAGGAGCTGAGATGAACATGCAAATCACAATATTATTGTGGGTGCACACATTATAATAATGTGGGGTGCATGTGAGTCCCAGTTAGGCTTAACAAGTGGAAAAGGGGTTCTGTCCTGTTGTTCGATCAGTATGAAACATAACCAACCTATAGGGGCCATAGCAGTAATTGTCCCCCTACTCAAACATAAACGTGAACTTCTCAATTATAATTGGATCCTTTCGAAACTCAATGCTGTCGAGTGTTACCTCAACACCCATCAGAACACCTAGCGAACCGTGTAGAATGTTAGGTGCTTATACAAACGTCCCTGAGTTAGATGTCCCCGCGTAGAATGATTGAACGATACCCTTTCCTACTCCTCCTCGTTTCCTGAAACTCATGGATTGACGTCTCCGATCCCGAAGTGTGATCACTTCCGCAACACTCTCGTATCAGATAGTGAACCACTTGAACCACTCGTAACGACGACGGACAGGAGGATGAGCGTAGCACCTTACCGACCTATGTACGGGTTAAGTTAAAACATCATCAACCCAAGGAACAATGACAGTTTTGGGAGCTCTAGTAGCAGTGGCAACAACACTGGATGTGGTACTCGTGATGGGTAATTAGGATTGGTATGGACAACACCAAGATTGTAACAACATGGTGGTCTTCGTGCTCTTAGTAACAATTCACTTCGTCACTGTTCGGCTCAACTCTGGTACATCTCGAAACCGAACCTGCTACGGAAACGGCAGATGGCGAGCCTATTGAAAACTCATATGGGTGTAGGAAAGCAAATTCGACCTTATGGGACAAGTGATCAACGTCGACCATCCTTCTGCTACCCTTGATAGATTTGATGCAGTAGCCGTGTGGATTGGCTACCTAGATATCATATACATACACCCAGTGAGGAGGAAAACTTTGTGCGGAGAAAGGTTACCTATTGCAGCGTGTCAAAGTGGCACAACGGTTAACTGCATTTCAGCAGGAAGGGCCAGGAGTGTCTACGGAAGGATTACCCCGCAATGTTAACCCTCAACACAGATGTCAAGACTAAGGAAAGGAGGATCAAGGATCCACCAACTATTCGTGACTTCTCCCTAAATGTTACCCGAAGAACTGTCAGGTTTATCTACACATCGACAGGTGGGATGTCAGACCTGTATCATGCAAGAAGTAACCCTCGTTATTGGTATACCTTACTACCTTAAACCAGGAAGGTTGCAGGAATTGTCTAATCAACTCCAGGAATTTTTGGACTCGAGCTTTGTCGGACCTAGTTTTTCGCTTTAAGGAGCCCCATTACACTCCAGAAGAGGAGTTGTTCCGCATGTGTAACGATTATCGAGAACTCAACAAAGTGACAGTGAAGAACCGCCATCCTCTTCCACGTATTGACGACTTATTCTACCAGTTGCAAGGGTTGAGCTACTACTCCAAGATTGATCTGAGATCAGGTTATCACCAGCTGAGAGTCCGGGATGAGGACGTCTCCAAGACAGCATTCAGAACTCGCTACGGCCACTACGAGTTCCTAGTCATGCCATTCGGGCTAACGAACGCACCTGCAGTTTTCATGGATCTTATGAACAGGGTGTGCAAGCCTTATCTAGACAAGTTTGTGATTGTTTTCACCGACGACATCCTGATCTACTCCAAGAGTCAGGAGGAACACGAGCAGCATCTACGACTTATCTTGGAACTTCTTCGAAAGGAACAACTGTACGCCAAGTTTTCGAAATGCGACTTCTGGCTTCACGAAGTCCACTCCCTAGGCCATGTGGTAAACAAGGATGGGATTCATGTCGATCCATCCAAGGTAGATTCGATCCGGAACTGGCCTGCACCGCGTACACCTACGGAAATACGCCAATTCTTGGGTTTGGCGGGTTATTACAGGCGATTCATCAAAGATTTCTCAAAGATTGCACAGCCGCTTACTCTACTGACACAGAAGGGTGTCACCTATCGTTGGGGTAATCCCCAGGAAACCGCTTTTCAGCACTTAAAGGATAGACTTTGCAGTGCACCCATCCTCTCATTGCCAGAGGGCACGGACGATTTTGTGGTCTATTGTGACGCATCAATACAGGGGCTTGGTTGTGTGTTGATGCAATGGGATAAAGTTATTGCTTATGCTTCGCGCCAAATCAAAGTTCATGAACGGAACTACATGACGCACGATTTAGAGCTGGGAGCTGTGGTTTTCGCGCTTAAGATATGGCGACACTACCTGTACGGTACCAAGTGCACTATCTACACCGATCACAGGAGTCTCGAGCATATTTTCAAGCAGAAGGAATTGAACATGCGTCAACGACGATGGGTCGAGCTGCTGAATGATTACGAATGTGCCATCAAGTACCATCCAGGCAAAGCCAATGTCGTGGCTGACACCTTCAGTCGAAAAGATACTACACCTAGGCGTGTACGAGCATTGCAGCTCACAATCCAGTCTAGTCTTCCTGCACAGATACGAGATGATCAGGTAGAAGCATTGAAACCAGAAAATGTCAAGGCTGAAGCCTTACGCGGTTCAAGGCAGCGATTAGAACAAAAGGAAGATGGCGCCTACTATGTAACGGGGCGTATTTGGGTCCCACTGTATGGCGGTTTACGAGAACTTGTGATGGATGAAGCACACAAGTCTCGCTACTCGGTACATCCAGGTTCGGATAAGATGTACCACGATCTTAAAACTACGTATTGGTGGCCAAGCATGAAGGCTCTCATTGCAACGTACGTCAGCAAATGTTTGACCTGTGCAAGGTTCAAAGTTGAATATCGGGAACCATCAGGCCTACTTCAGCAACCAAAGATACCGCAGTGGAAATGGGAGGAAATTTCCATGGATTTCGTTACTGGCCTACCTAGATCCCAGCGTGGAAACGATACCATTTGGGTAATCGTAGATCGACTCACAAAGTCTGCTCATTTCCTGGCTATTAAGGAAACGGATAAGTTCTCCACTCTCGCAGACGTATATCTTAAGGAAGTTGTTTCAAGGCACGGAGTGCCAACTTCTATTATTTCGGATCGGGATGCACGATTCACGTCAGAACTATGGCAAGCAATGCACAAATCTTCTGGCTCTCGATTAGACATGAGCACAGTATATCATCCTCGGACGGATGGGCAGTCTGAGCGTACCATCCAGACTCTAGAAGACATGCTTCGGGCGTGTGTTATCGATTTCGGCAACAGCTGGGAAAAGCATCTCCCGTTAGTGGAGTTTTCGTACAATAACAGTTACCAAACCAGCATTCAGGCCGCTCCATTCGAGGCATTGTACGGACGTAAATGCCGGTCACCTCTCTGTTGGGCAGAGGTGGGGGATAGTCAAATCACAGGTCCAGAACTTGAAGTTGATGCTACTGAACGAATTGCTCAGATACGACAACGTATGGCAGCAGCTCGCGACCGTCAGAAAAGTTACGCCGATAAGCGCCGGAAACCACTCGAGTTCTAAGTTGGGGATCGAGTGCTACTCAAAGTCTCACCCTGGAAGGGTGTGGTTCGATTTGGTAAACGAGGTAAACTCAATCCGCGGTATGTTGGACCATTCAAAATCATTGAGAAAATAGGCAAAGTGGCCTACAAACTGAACCTACCAGCTGAACTTGGTGCAGTTCACGATGTTTTCCACGTGTCGAATCTGAAGAAGTGTCTATCAGATGAGACCCTCATAGTTCCTTTGAAGGAACTTACTATCGACGAGCGGTTGCAGTTCGTCGAGGAACCAGTTGAAATCACGGACCGGGATGTTAAGGTCCTCAAGAACACCAGAATACCTCTTGTACGAGTTCGTTGGAACTCCCGTCGTGGCCCAGAGTTCACCTGGGAACGAGAAGACCAAATGAAACTCAAGTATCCCCAGTTATTCGAAAACCGTGCAACTACTACTGAGGCTGAAGCTACTACAGAATTTCGGGACGAAATTCCAAATCAACGGGGGGATGATGTGACACCCCAAGAAAACTAGTAAACGATACAACTTACCTAGCTTCATCAGTAACCAAATGCTAAATTTCGGAACGAAATTTCTTTCAAGTTGGGGATAATGTGACAACTCGAGTTTCCGAGATTCCACTTTCGCATTTATTGCACGTTCACTGTCTGTTTAATTGTTTACTTGCACAATTGGTTTGCTTTGTAACTGTATACGCTGTGATTTGATAAAGTGTATTGTGATTATTGCATGGTTATGTGTTATTTCGCGAATGATATGACAAATGCATGAACTTGGTGATGAAACTGTAAATTATGTTGTGAGGGCTGTGCTTTATGTAAAAGGTGATACTTAGGGGTGTGTAGAGTAGTTAGTGAAATTTTAACCACCCTTAACCCTAACCTCCCTCACAATCATCTCACAATCATCATACGTGCTTTCACATCCTTCTCTACAACTCTCTCTACAATCATCTTCTTCATCATTGGCACAAGCTCTCAATCATCACTCTTGATCCCTCTCTTTATCTAGAATCAATCCAAGGTAATTGTTTAATGATTGGTTGTTGTTAATTCTTGATTATGTGGTTCATGCAAAACCCTAGTTCTTCATATGATGGTTCTTTGTTTATTAAAGATTCTGATTGTTATGATATGGTTTATAATCAGTTGTGTAATCACCTGTTGAATGTTAAGAGGCCTGCTATGATAGAATGTTTGATTGATGATTAGATTACTGCAATGCAATGTATGAAATTAGGGTTTTATGATCGTATAAACGTAACTGTTACATTGAGTTTATGTTCGCATGATTGATGCTGATCTTTGATTTCACACATAGTCCGACTTTTAACAATGATATTACATTAGTCCGACCTTTTAAGATGTTAACCATAGTCCGAACTTTAAGAGTTTCAAGGGTTAATGAAGTCCGAACTTTATAAGTTATCAAGTCCGAATTTTAATGAAGTCCGAACTTTAAGAGTTTTAATACATGCGCCCTGTCCGAACTTTAATGAACATTACATGGTCCGACTTTTGATGTTGCTTATGAAGTCCGAACTTTAGAAATGTGCAAAGGGGTCCGAATTTTATTAGATTGTGCTTGTTGGTCCGAATTTTAAGGCTAAAAGCCTTGTCCGACTTTTGTATTAAACAAGGAGGTTCGACTTTTATATGGACAAGGAGTCCGACTTTTGTTATGGAAAGCCTATGTCCGACCTTTATTTGTATTTATATGTCCGACTTTTATTTGGTTTAATGTGGTCCGAACATTAAGCACATGGGGGTGTCCGACTTTTGTAACTAGGACACAAGGTCCGACATTTGAATGATCTAGTCCGAATTATTGGTGCTTGATGATCTTGTCCGAACTTTTGAATGATATAAGGGGGGATCCGAGTTTGTTTAATATTGTAGTTCAACTTTTATGCTTGATAACCTAGTCCGAGTTTTTATGCTTGATACATAGTCTGAACTTTATGCTTGACGAAGGATCCGACGTTTGTTGCTTGTGCTTGAAAGGTCTGAGTTACTTTTAATACTAAGTTAAAACCCTGTATGAGATGATACTGCATGTTACTGTATGATATGATACTGTATGTTACTATATTTGCTGTATATTACTGTATGTAATGTGCAAACTATGTCATGTCGATCTGTAATCAATTATCACACACAGTTGATTGAACACCAAGGAGTTGTAAACCCTAATTGAATATAAACACTTACATCGAGTTTATGTGCAATGTACCCTAGGTCGTGTGTAACGGACCTAATCATTTATTTACACTAGAAGCAATAACATACCGAGCAAACCAAGGTGAGTTCACACTCTTTACCAAGTCATGGGATTCCCGGGGATAGGGAATGGGTTGAATGATGGGATTGAACAATTTCTCATACTTACACGGTTGCTAGACTATCTACCATGGTCCTCGGGTTAAGCAGGACACTTACGTAAAACCTACGTAAACAAGTACACACTACTGTCTTCCGGAGTCAGGAAGGACACTTACGTAAAACCTACGTAAACTCACACATGCTACTGTCTTCCGGAGTCAGGAAGGACACTTACGTAAAACCTACGTAAACCCCAGCGTACCCCTGTCCTCGGTTGTGAAGGATACTTACGTAAAACCTACGTAAAGCTTGTACGTACTACTGTTCTCGGGTTATGAAGAACACTTATGGTTACGAATAGTCTAGTGTATATGCAAACATGGGAAGCCCCCACTAATAGAACATACAAACATGGGAAGCCCCCACTAAGTATCGTAAAAAGCTTTGGGAAACAGGGTAAACGGATTAATCATGTTTTTAACTATCGGAAACCCCCACCAATTATGGATACGTTTTGGGAAATAAGATAAACTGGTTAAACATATTTTCAACATGGGAAACCCCCACGGCAGGTGAGCCAGCTAATGACAAACTACGTTTTCGTAAAACACTTAAAACGTACACCCAACTGTGAACTCGCTCAACATTGTTGTTGACTCGTTGTTACATGCCTTGCAGGCCTTTAGGTGCACATCAAATGGACTTGCTGTCTGAGAAGCTGGAGTGGTCATGGGTCGAGACACATGGAAATGCAATATAAGACTAAGAACTTACATATGGTTTTATAAACACTTAACGAGTTAAATATGCTTCCGCTGTAAACTGTGAAATATTGTAACACTTGCTGTTTATAAATGAAAGTATTACTTGCCTATGCTTATGAGTTCAATGTGATTGATGGTTAAGATCCTGGTCAGTCACGCCTCCAAGCGGTGGCACTCCGCATGTGGATTTTGGGGGTGTGCCAAGTTGGATGTTGCTCGATCGAGTAGCAGGCTCGATCGGGTGGCACCCCATACTACGAACGAGTTGTAGAATCGATTAAGTGCTGAAGCATAGTATCTCATGGTCCGAAGAGTAATGTTTACCAATCGATTAGCATATTCGGTCGAACATCACTTCGTCAATAGCATACTTCATGAAGTTTGAAAAGTGTGGGACCATGGGCTAGCCGATCGGCTGGCCCGGTCGGTCGGCTGGTATGTCCGATCGGCTGGGCTGTTCGTTCGAACAGCCTAGCCATTCGGCCAGCAATTCTGACCTGGTCGGCCTTTCGTCTACCACTTGGCTGTTCTGATTGTTTTGATATGATTTTGAGGTATTTTGACAATGAGTTGAACCATAGAACGTGGGTTCTTACTTGCTTCACCGGTTCGGACAGGAATCACCCAAGTCCGGCCGGTGAACTGTTCGGAACGACAGTTTAACGTTTAACCCGAAATCGGTGAACCTCGTAGTTAGAATCCGAACCTTGAACCACGTGGTTGTTAGAATGATTAGTGAGCTGGTTCAAGCTCTGTTTCTACCGGTTTGAGGGTCATGAGTGCAAAAGAGTTGAAAGAAAGTCGGAAAATCCGTCTTTCAATCTTTCACACCGTGAAATGTCTAGATCTATGATAGATTTTAGTTTGTCTATGTGGAAATCGGTTAGATATAAGCTATTCATGGTTGAATGAGGCCAAAGTATGATGTTCTTCAAGAACACCATGATGACATCATCCAAGAACACTTAGATCTTGGTGATTTCATGGTTAGAAATCAAGTTTTTGAAAGATAGAAAGGTGTAGAATCGTGTAATGATAAAAAACGTACAAGAATTAGAGTGAAAACTTACCGGAGTTGAGAGAAATCTGAGAAAAGGTGAAGAACAAGAGCTGGTCGGTCAGAGCTTTCCAAACGTGGTAAAGATGACAATGACAACCCTATTTATAGGCTCCAAAAGAGGAAAGTGTCAACCGATCGGCCAGGATCTCTGGTCGAGTGGCCTGCTCGATCGAACAGCATGTTCGATCGGCTGGCCTGTTCGACCAGGGCTTCCTGTTCGATCAGCAACCCTTTTCGAGTGTTTTGCGACGATTTTTGATATTTCGATTTCGATGGACGATGACATGAATACGATAGAGTTCCTAGTCAAATTACTTTCAGTCCCAACTACTATATCTAACATACAATCATCTATAATTCACGTTTCGATGTCGGTTTCGATCGAGTTTGATTGCTTTTCGAGTTTCGATTCGAGTTTCGATTGATCACCACACAAAACATAAAGTAAACACACACATGTAACACATAAGGCACACACACACACGTATAACCACACCAAAATTCGCGTAATTCGAGTTTCGAGTTCGATGATAGTTAGATCGGTTTGATTACTGATTAGTTAACTTTATCGCATTGTTACTTCCTACCATTCACAGTCGTAGGTCGGTTCGCGTTGATCAAACATTTGATTACTTCGATTCTCTCTGATTACAACACTTATTCCACATAATACAAATAAAACACAAAATAGACTAATTACAGTCAAAGAAATCAAAGTTGACTTGGACTTTGATTTTGACTTTGACATTCGAAAACACGGGGTGTTACACGCCGCCCTTATGCAAGTGTGTCAGGCTTGTCAGCTGTGGAGGTGAAGCCACGTCCTATTCCGGTGTCAGTCTGTTGCTTACGTATGGGCCGATAGACGACTGTCATTGGTGCCACTTGCACTGCAGTGTCAATCCCACTTGCCTCGTGGGCAGGATGCGGTGTCGCGTCGTATCGTTGCTTGCGGTAACTACTATTGTTCCCGCGTTCTCACTCTAGCGAAGACTGTGGGATGCGGTGCCAAGCCGCATCGTCACTTGTGGTGACTGTTGCTGTTGTCCAGATCCCTTGTCATGATGAGAATGTTCATAGGGTGCGGTGCTAGGCCGCATCGCTATGCGTACACCCGTTTTCATACACAAGGTAAGTCTTCCTATCGCTTGACCGATTGGATTCGACTGCTGTGTTCGCGCGTGCCCGCACAGACACAGATAAGTTCTTGCTGGTTGAGGTTTTTGATAAGGGTAATGGTCACTCGCGGTCATGCTGACGCGAGATCTGGGACCATACCCCTTCAGATACCTTAAAAAACATATAATATATAAGTATAAATTTATATTTTTTTAATGGCAAGTATAAATTTATATGGTTCATTGTTGTTATATATCGAAGGATCTATATCTTGATTAGTATTAACTATACTATTATATTATATATCCAAGGATCTATAGTATTAACTTTCACTATATACGATAATAATAAATAGATTTAATTTTATTATAATAAAGCAAAGACATGATAAATAAATTTGAAAAATTAAAAGGTAAAAAGTAAAAAGATAATTCAACTAACTAATGGATGACTTTAACTTAATTATTTGTCATAACTAGAATTACGACCCGCCGCAATTGCGGCGGGGATTCTTTAGTTATAACTAAGTCGATTTAGGACCCACACGTTATGTTGAACCTGTGAAACGGGAAAAACAACAGACGATGTAAAAACGTTCACTCACACACGCACGTTGCGTGGTGTTAACTCACAAAGTTTAGAACGAAACGTAAAAACGGTACACCACGCACGCACATTGCGATGTGTTAACCAACAAAATTTAGAACGAAGCATAAAGCGAAAAATTTGCGAAAAATGAAAACTATAAAAGACTAAAGTTGAAAGTAAAAAAAAAAATTGTGAGGATAGATAGTAAAAGATAAAAGTTTTGGGTTAAAAGTAAAGAAAACAAATAGTTTTGGGTTAAAAGTAATTTAGAAAATACCTTTGGGTGAAAAATGAAAATATCAATTTTTTTTTTGAAAAACACACAAAGCATTGGGTACAAGACATAGATGCACAAAAAGGTTGCTAATTTATAGTTTTTTTAATATATATTTATTTAGGCGGAAAAGAAAATAATTGAGATTAACTCGTAGAGCGCCATGTGTCCTTTTTTTTGTTTCTTTTATTATATAGTATAGATATAGATATAGATATAGATTATTAATATTTTTTCAATCAACCCAATATTTTTTTATTTCTTTGATTTTATGTTTTCTTTTCAATCGACACTAACTCTTGAATCAAACGATTAATAAACCATCCATGTAGTTCATTAATAAATGTTGGGCTTCTTTTTTAGTCTTATAATTGACTTAAAATTTTCTTGTTGGTTTCTATTTTGAAGGCATTTAATAATCAATAATATAAGCAATTACGTTTTTTAATAAAAAATAATAATATGAGTTGTACAAATAAAATGATGTAAGATCCTAACCACGTGTATATGTTTCCTAGATTTGTTTTTATGATGGAATACAATTTTAACTACAAATGAATAAGGTTGTTTACACGTGGATTAAGTTCATAATACCAAATCAGTTCTGCTATGTCTTCTAGAATTGTTTGAATAAATTGAAGTCTAAAGCATGAATATTGCGAAATTCATTATATAATAGATAAGAGTTCAACATGAACTACAATCATACTTCTATAAACATAATAAAATACGTGACTTTCTTCCCATCCAAACTTTTTAATCATAACTTGTCTAAAAGGATGGAAATGCCTCCTCGTTTAACGGAGAAAAATAGATAAAGTTAACGAGTTAAATAAAAATAACAAAATTTCAAACCTTTTGGATCCATATGCGGAAAACAAACCTTTACACGAAAGTCACAAAAGTGGTCAAATCTCACGGACAAAAATGACATTTAAAAATATATTTTTATATAGCATATTTATTAACCACTAAGCTAGACATATTCTAACACTTATACCATTCACTAAGGCTGGAGGGTATGATTGGAGCTCCTTAGGGGGCTTCATTGTGACATCTTATCATCACGTAGGCGACACATAGGATAAGAGCTCAATTGCATTTTCTGAATAAAGCACCTGGTATGCTTTGGTATCCCCACAATCATTACTTAATAATTATTTTTAACAATTTTTAATTATATTAAAGCTGAATAATAAAAAAAATTATCCCAAATAATATACAGTTTAAACAACTAAAAAAAGAATCCGAGTTTAAAAAAAAGAAAATTGCATAACCTAAATAATAAAAAGCATACTACTCATCATTGTCATCATTGTCGTTATTTAGCATGTGATCCAACTAAAGATGTTCGACCAAATCCAATCGAAGATCCCTATGTGCATCTCTCCTTCGTATCTTAAGATAGATTTCTTCTTTATTGGCATAGGTTAGGATTGGGTTCTCCTGCTGCACGGTTTCATGATATTCGGGACAAATGGCCCGACCCGAGTCCTCCAAAATCATATTATGTAATATAATGCAAGCATACATTACATTTCACAATTTTTTTAATGCTATAGGTGATGGTTGGGGAATGATAGTCCATCGCTTCTTTAACACCCCAAAGGCTTGTTTGACATCCTTTCGCGCTGACTTATGTTTTTTCTTGTAGTTTAACCGTTTTTCATCATTTGGACAAGAAAGACTTTTCATCAGGATGGGCTACTTCAGATATATACTATCAACAAGATAATACCCATATTTGTAGTGCACGTTGTTCGCATAAAACAATGAATCTGGTGCTACCCCGTCTATGATGTCACACCCCCAAAATCCACCATGCGGAGTACCACCGCTTGGAGGCGTGACATGACCAGGATCGAGCCACCAATCATACTGAACAACGTATTTAAGTAAATAAAGCCAACCACAATACGATTGGTGACCAAAAGCTAGTTAACCAAGTTTTAAATTAAACAGCGGAAGCATAAACGTAAAGTCCAAAACATAAGTCCGTAGTTTATAAGTTTAAAGTCCAAAGCGTAAGTTTAATAAGTTCATAAGGATTTAAATAGTAAACACGGAACATAACAGTCCGTACTCCACAACGACTCCTTCCTCGTGCAAGCTCCAAGCATTTAGCGACCTGTAAGGCATGTAACAACGAGTCAACAACAAAGTTGAGTGAGTTCACGTTTGGTTGTTTAGTTTTTAAGTTGTTTCCGAAAACGTGGTTTGTCTTTCGTTGGCGTAATTGTCGTGGGGGTTACCCCATAGTTGAAAGAAAATTTAACCAGTTCATTCTTTATTACCCATACCCTGTCCATGATTAGTGGGGCTTCCCCGTCTGAACTACTAGACCGTATGATATCGACTACTACGCAAGTAAGTTGTGCCCTACATCAGTGTCTATCATCACTGATGGTTTGCCATAGTTCATTAGTACACGCCCGTCCGACTGGCACGGTGTGAGGTTTGTTAAACCTAATAGCGCTATTAACTAATGACCCGCTCGCCATTGGCCTCGGCGATTAAGTCGATATAAAATGAGGGACTTATGATAGAGTTTTGTCTAGTAAGTTTTAAGGTTGTTGTCCTACCCAAGGAGGACGAACGTACGTAGTTCTCCCAAAGAGAATACGCAGGATTAATACTGGCATCCTACCCGAGGAGGATGGCCGTACATATCCTACCTAAGTAAGATATGTAGATTCCGTTTTAATTCTTTAACCCATTCCCAAACCACCGGGAATCCCATGCCTTAGAAAGTGTGTGAACTCACCTTGGTTTGCTCGGTTAGATTCTCAAATATAGCTAATAGTCAAAGTCGGTCAATCACGTCCTAGTAGGATTACCACTTAGTTTATTAGTGACTTCAAATAAGCACAAAATTCCTACACGCATCTAACACATAACATGCATCACTTTAACAACTTATGCCCATATAAACTCCCCACCTATTCCGTTCACAAATAAACATATGACATTGCACATAACACTCTTATTGACACATAACATGTTAGATCATTCACAGATAACATATTCGACATTTAGACACGCAAATCACTACTTATGTCGTTTCAACTTAATTATCCGAAACTGGGCTGTTTTCGAGCATTTTAATAAAATAGTTATCTTATTTCAAAAATTCCCAACTTTTTACAAAAGATGCTAAACGATCCAAATATTATTGTGTAAAAATCTAGGGATCTAATTCATCACCAATATTTTATTAAAAATCATTTTTCGGACTGCACTCAGATTTATTATTTTCTGACTGCAGCCCACGGAATAATTCACTAAAAATTCATTGTAAGTCGGATTGATGAAATTCCAGTGGGACAATTACTAGACATCACTGTCCATCTACTGTACAGATTTCATGGGCTGATTATACACGGAACTCAAGTTATGACTGAAAACATATCGCCAATTTTCTGCAGAAAAATGCAGCTCTAGCTGCTGTTACGGAATGACACTATAAAAATAGTAAACGAAGTCCAAAAATTATGATTCCAGTGCCATTAGAACCGTATCTTATAATAACACATTATAGACTTCAGAAAATACATTTTTTTTGTTTACTTAAGGTTCGGTTACAGCCAGTTAAAGGCGGCTGGAAATGCAGATCAGCAAGCTGTTTTGTAGTATAAGTGTCATTAAAAAGTACTCTTACGACAACCATTCATTCTAATAATGATTTATCTCGTAACATAAGTTGTTTACAGCAGATTATCACTTATATGTCATAGATTTATCATGCATTATCATATTTCACCATCATTCTAACACTACTTTATCATGTGTTGATTAATGTTCAAGACTTTGATTAAGTTTCTTTAGAGTCCCTATCTTTTTGATCTTTAACATCATTAACCACTTAAATAACAAGTAAAATACAAGGATCTAAGTGCTTACCACTAGCACAAGGCTAGGAGAGTTCGAGTGTAGAAAAGTGGTGGATAAAAGAAAACGAGAGCGGTCCTTGAGCTTCCGAGTGCACCAAGCTTACTTGCTCGGTCTCTGGCACCTTTGTGTATGTATGGTTTGCTTGCAAGAAGCTTGAAGGTGGTATGGTGGTGTGGTTGTGGCTACCGAACAAGAGAGAAGAAGGGAGGAGAGTTGGGTAAAGTTTGATGTTGGTAAACGAAATGGGTGTGACTCTTGTGCCTTCTTATAATCCCTCAACACTTATTTGTCTAGTGGGTATTGTGTCTTCAAGAGTACACACGTATCTAATTAAATAATCAAGAAGATCATGGGGGTGTGAGACCCCATGTAACCGGTTCTCAAAGGGGGGGGGGAGTAATGGTTGGATTGTGATGATATAGTTACTAGTTGGTTAAGGTTTAAGTATATAGTTAGGGTATTAGTATGTGTGTAATAATATAACGGGTGTTAGGGTGTTCGGGGACCCTAACTAGTTCAGAAAAGTAAAAACAATATGTTGACAATATTTTTATGTTTCGGGTAATGTCTGGTTGTTCGGTTTGATACTGTTCCGTTAAAGTGCTTAATTAATCCGTAAAATGTCATACATGTATATTTTTGTAACGTTTTTACTTTTCACTACTCAGGAAAGCACACAGGACTTTTTAGTAACTTTTCTGTATACTACTAGTATGTTAACATGCACATGTAGGTATAACACAGATATCAGAAAGCAGTTAAGTAATTCCACACAGTCGTCAAGCACATTAATTATCATTAATAAATTGTACGGAATACATGAAATTACGAGGGTTTTCACATTCTCCCCCTGTTAAGAAAATTTCGTCCCGAAATTTAGCACGTGGTTACTGAGGAAGCTAGTTAAATTGCGTTGGTTTCCTGGTTTTCCTGGGGTGTCACATCATCCCCCCGTTGATTTGGAATTTCGTCCCGAAATTCTGTAGTAGCTTCAGCCTCAGTAGTGGTTGCACTTTTCTTAAACAGCTGGGGATACTTGAGTTTCATTTGGTCCTCTCGTTCCCAGGTATACTCTGGGCCACGACGGGAATCCCAACGAACTCGGACGAGAGGTATTCTGGTGTGCTTGAGAATCTTAACATCTCGATCAGTAATCTCTACTAGTTCCTCGACGAATCGCAGCTGGTCGTCGATAGTGAGTTCCTTGAGGTATGAGGGTCTCATCTGACAGACACTTCTTCAGATTCGACACATGGAAAACGTTGTGAACTCCGCTGAGTTCTTCAGGTAGATTCAACCTGTAAGCGACTTTGCCAATTCTCTCAATGATCTTGAATGGTCCGACATAACGCAGATTGTGTTTGCCTCGTTTGCCAAAACGAACTACACCTTTCCAAGGTGAGACTTTGAGTAGCACTCGATCCCCAACCTGGAACTCGAGTGGCTTCCTTCGCTTATCAGCATAACTTTTCTGACGGTCAGGAGCTGCCGCCATTCGTTGTCGTATCTGAGCAATCTTCTCGGTTGTATCTACTACGAGTTCTGGACCAGTGATTTGACTGTCACCAACTTCTGCCCAACAGAGAGGTGATCGGCACTTGCGTCCATACAATGCCTCGAATGGAGCGGCCTGGATGCTGGTGTGGTAGCTGTTGTTATATGAAAACTCCACTAACGGGAGATGCTTTTCCCAGCCGTTACCAAAATCGATTACACATGCCCTAAGCATGTCTTCAAGAGTTTGGATGGTGCGTTCTGATTGCCCATCCGTCTGTGGATGATAAGCGGTGCTCATATCTAAACGAGAGCCAAAAGACTTATGCATAGCTTGCCACAATTTAGAGGTAAAACGAGCGTCACGATTAGAAATGATCGAGGTTGGCACTCCGTGCCTTGATACCACTTCTTTTAGGTAGATGTCTGCTAGAGTAGAAAACTTATCCGTTTCCTTGATAGGCAGAAAATGTGCAGACTTGGTCAGTCGGTCCACGATCACCCAAATGGTATCATTCCCGCGTTGAGATCTGGGTAGGCCAGTAACAAAATCCACGGAAATTTGTTCCCATTTCCATTTCGGTATCTCTGGCTGTTGGAGTGGGCCTGATGGTTTCTGGTATTCGACCTTGACCCTAGCACAAGTCAAGCAATTACTGACGTAGGTTGCTATGCTGGCTTTCATACCAGGCAACCAATATGTAGTCTTTAGGTCATGGTACATCTTATCCGAACCAGGATGTACTGAATATCGAGACTTATGTGCTTCATCCATCACAAGCTTGCGTAAGTCTCCATAAAGTGGAACCCAGATGCGTCCGTTAACAGAGTAGGCGCCGTTTTCCTTTCGTTCCAGCCGTTGCCTCGATCCTCGTAAGGACTCAGCCCTGATGTTCTCTGCTTTCAATGCTTCAACCCGAGCATCGCGAATCTGAGCGGGAAGATTAGATTGGATGGTAAGCTGTAACGCACGTACACGCTTAGGTATAGTATCCTCTCGGCTGATGGCATCGGCCACAACATTGGCCTTACCCGGATGGTACTTGATAGCGCATTCATAATCATTCAAGAGTTCTACCCATCAGCATTGTCGCATATTCAATTCCTTTTGCTTGAAGATATGCTCGAGACTCCTGTGATCGGTGTAAATGGTGCACTTGGTACCGTACAGGTAATGTCTCCATATCTTAAGCGCGAAAACAACTGCTCCCAATTCCAAGTCGTGCGTAGTGTAGTTTCTTTCGTGAACCTTAAGTTGGCGTGATACGTAGGCAATGACCTTGTCACGTTGCATCAGCACACAACCAAGTCCTTGGATGGAAGCGTCGCAATAAACCACAAAATCTTCTGTGCCTTCAGGCAATGAGAGGATAGGCGCGCTACAAAGTCTATCTTTTAAGTGCTGAAACGCAGATTCCAGTGCATCACCCCAACGATAGGTGACACCCTTCTGAGTCAGTGAAGTGAGAGGTTTCGCAATCTTTGAGAAATCTTTGATGAATCTTCGGTAATATCCTGCCAAACCCAAGAATTGGCGGATTTCTGTTGGTGTGCGAGGTGCATGCCAGTTCTTGATTGAGTCAACCTTGGATGGATCTACATGAATCCCATCCTTGTTTACCACATGGCCTAGAAAGTGGACTTCGCGAAGCCAGAAGTCGCATTTCGAAAATTTGGCATACAGCTGCTCTTTTCGGAGAAGTTCCAGAATAAGCCTCAGGTGTTGCTCGTGTTCTTCCTGACTCTTAGAATAGATCAGGATGTCGTTGATGAAGACTATGACGAATTTATCTAGGTAAGGTTTGCACACTCGGTTCATGAGATCTATGAAGACCGCAGGTGCATTCGTTAACCCGAAAGGCATAACCAGAAACTCGTAATGGCCGTAATGAGTTCTGAATGCTGTTTTGGAGACGTCATCCTCTCGGACTCTCAGCTGATGGTATCCCGATCTCAAATCAATCTTAGAGTAATAACTCGACCCTTGCAACTGGTCGAAAAAATCGTCATTGCGTGGAAGAGGATAGCGATTCTTCACAGTCACCTTGTTGAGCTCACGGTAGTCAATACACATCGTGAAAGTACCGTCTTTCTTCTTCACAAACTAGACTGGAGCTCCACAAGGCGAAGATCTAGGACGTATGAAACCCTTTTCCAAGAGTTCTTGTAGTTGCGTGGACAGTTCTTCAAGTTCTGATGGAGCTAGGCGATATGGTGCTCGAGCTATGGGCGCTGCTCCAGGAGCTAGCTCGATTTGAAACTCGACTTGTCGATGAGGCGGAAGTCCAGTTAATTCCTCAGGAAAGTCACGTACAATAGGTATGTCTTCTATCTTCCTTTCTTCCGCGGATGAATCAGAAACGAGGGCTAGAATAGCGGTGTGGCCCTTTCGCAAACACTTCTGGGCCTTAAGGAAAGAGATGATGCCTACAACAGCACCACTCTTGTCGCCACGAATCACGAGGGGTTCTTTATCAGAACGAGGGATACGGACGATTTTCTCCTTGCAAATAATCTCCGCTTGGTGTTGAGATAACCAATCCATCCCAATAATGACGTCGAAACTACCCAGAACGATGGGAATAAGATCGATGGAGAAGGTCTGACCAGCTAGGACGAGGTTACAACCCTTAACTATGTGTGTGGCTTCGAGACTTTTACCGTTTGCTATTTCTACCGTGTGTTTGGTGGTCAAAAGTGTTAAAGTGCGCTTAAGCATTTGGCTAACTTTTAAGGACACATAACTAGTATCGGCACCCGAATCAAATAACACAGTAACAAAGAAGTCGTCCAGAAGAAACTTACCCATCACAACGTTGGGATCGTTCCTTGCTTCTCCCTGATCAATCACGAACACCCGACCTTGGGCGCCATTGCCATTATTGTTACCTCCATAGTTGCCTCCGTTGTTGTTTCCATTGTGGTTCCCATTTCTTTGGTTGTTGTTCTGGTTTTGGTTCAGCTGGGGGCAGTTCCTCTTAAAGTGGCCTTCAGCGCCACACTGAAAACATCCTTTATTGCCCTGCTGATGCTACTGTTGGTGGTTCTGTGGAGCTTGTAGTTGTTGGCGATTCTGATTCACAGGACGTGGGCTCCTGCAATCTTTGGCTTCGTGACCCAGTTTGTGACATCTCTGACAACGACCCTTGTTGCACTGCCCGCTGTGATGCAGATTACATCGATTGCACTTAGGGTGATTTCCCTTGTACCCACCCTGACCTTGATTCCCAGAAGACTGCTGACTGGGGCTCCTGTACTCATCTGTCTTTCTCTGCTGGGATTGTGCCGAAGTAGAACTCTTGCCCAAATTTCCATCCCACTTGCGCTTATTATCGTTGGGAGCATCAGAAGTAGTAGCGCTAATACGCTTGGGCAGCCTGTTCTGCTCAACTGCCTGATCAGTAAGGCGATGGGCCAACTTGACGATTTGCTGTATGGTGCCAAGATTAGATGAGGTTACGTGGCTCTGGATTTCTGGCACCAAGCCCTTAAGGTACAGCTCAATGCGTTTGATGGGAGGGTCCACCATTGTGGGACACAGGATGGCCAGCTCGTTTGACCTCTTCGTGTATGCCTCGATCTCAGACCCCATCATCTTCAGATTGAAAAATTCCACCTCCAGCTTGTGGATGTCGTCACGACTGCAGTACTCTTCCTTAATCAGCTCCTTGAAACCGTTCCACGGGGTGGCATTAGCAACCGCCAACCCAAGCAGTTGAACCTGTGCCTTCCACCAGGTTAACGCAGCACCCTCGAGTGTTCCAGTAGCATACTTCACCCTATGATCTTCCGGGAAATCACGCATCTCGAAAATAGACTCGAGCTTCTCGAACCAGTGAAGAAGACCTACAGCTCCTTCTATGCCGCTGAAAGTGCTAGGTCGGCAATCCATGAAGGTTTTGAATGTGCACACAGGAGGCTGTGCAGGTTGACTTGTGGTGCGAGAATAAAAGACAAGGTTAAGCAGGAGGGTTGGTTTGCGAAGGTAGGATCTAAACGTCCTAAGATGGGTTGATATGGCAGGTTATACCTCCTGCAGGTACAGCTGCGAGTGCCTCGACAACTCGTTCGTTGATCAGAGCCGTCAACTGGGCTTGAGTTAGGTTGATATGTCCTCCGCGTCCGTTCATGATCTTCATAATGAAGCAACGTGGGTGAGAAAAGTGTCGCGAAAGTGTGTAAGTGTGGGACGACAGTCGAGAGTAAGCACGCAAGGTTCAATTAGCAATTATCACATTATCTAATGCACAGTGTGAGCTATCTAACCGACAATATAACATAAATCATACCACCTATTATGTCGAGTCTTGCACGTGGAGCGAAGCGTCGTTGTGGATCGTTGACCACTGTACCGGTTATAGTCTGGTTTTATCAAAAAGCTTTTCCCCTTTCTAAAACCAAGTTCACTATAACCAATGGCTCTGATACCAATCTGTCACACCCCCAAAATCCACCATGCGGAGTACCACCGCTTGGAGGCGTGACATGACCAGGATCGAGCCACCAATCATACTGAACAATGTATTTAAGTAAATAAAGCCAACCACAATATGATTGGTGACCAAAAGCTAGTTAACCAAGTTTTAAATTAAACAACGGAAGTATAAATGTAAAGTCCAAAACATAAGTCCGTAGTTTATAAGTAAAGTCCAAAGCGTAAGTTTAATAAGTTCATAAGGATTTAAATAGTAAACACGGAACATAACAGTCCGTACTCCACAACGACTCCTTCCTCGTGCAAGCTCCAAGCATTTAGCGACCTGTAAGGCATGTAACAATGAGTCAACAACAAAGTTGAGTGAGTTCACGTTTGGTTGTTTAGTTTTTAAGTTGTTTCCGAAAACGTGGTTTGTCTTTCGTTGGCGTAATTGCCGTGGGGGTTACCCCATAGTTGAAAGAAAATTTAACCAGTTCATTCTTTATTACCCATACCCTATCCATGATTAGTGGGGGCTTCCCCGTCTGAACTACTAGACCGTATGATATCGACTACTACGCAAGTAAGTTGTGCCCTACATCAGTGTCTATAATCACTGATGGTTTGCCATAGTCCATTAGTACACGCCCGTCCGACTGGCACGGTGTGAGGTTTGTTAAACCTAATAGCGCTATTAACTAATGACGCGCTCGCCATAGGCCTCGACAATTAAGTCGATATAAAATGAGGGACTTATGATAGAGTTTTGTCTAATAAGTTTTAAGGTTGTTGTCCTACCCAAGGAGGACGAACGTACGTAGTTCTCCCAAAGAGAATACGCAGGATTAATACTGGCATCCTACCCGAGGAGGATGGCCGTACATATCCTACCTAAGTAAGATATGTAGATTCCGTTTTAATTCTTTAACCCATTCCCAAACCACCGGGAATCCCATGCCTTAGAAAGTGTGTGAACTCACCTTAGTTTGCTCGGTTAGATTCTCAAATATAGCTAATAGTCAAAGTCGGCCAATCACGTCCTAGTAGGATTACCACTTAGTTTATTAGTGACTTCAAATAAGCACAAAATTCCTACACGCATCTAACACATAACATGCATCACTTTAACAACTTATGCCCATATAAACTCCCCACCTATTCCGTTCACAAATAAACATACGACATTGCACATCACACTCTTATTGACACATAACATGTTAGATCATTCATAGATAACATATTCGACATTTAGACACGCAAATCACTACGTATGTCGTTTCAACTTAATTATCCGAAACTAGGCTGTTTTCGAGTATTTTAATAAAATAGTTATCTTATTTCAAAAATTCCCAACTTTTTACAAAAGATGCTAAATGATCCAAATATTATTGTGTAAAAATCTCGGGATCTAATTCATCACCAATATTTTAATAAAAATCATTTTCCGGACTGCACTCAGATTTATTATTTTCTGACTGCAGCCCACGGAATAATTCACTAAAAATTCATTGTAAGTCGGATTGACGAAATTCCAGTGGGACAATTACTACGACATCAGTGTCCATCTACTATACAGATTTCATGGGCTGATTCGACATGGAACTCAAGTTATGACTGAAAACATATCGCTAATTTTCTGCAGAAAAATGCAGCTCTAGCTGCTGTTACGGAATGACACTATAAAAATAGTAAACAAAGTCCAAAAATTATGATTCCAGTGCCATTAGAACCGTATCTTATAATAACACATTATAGACTTCAGAAAATACATTTTTTTTGTTTACTTAAGGTTCGGTTACAGCCAGTTAAAGGCGGCTGGAAATGCAGATCAGCAAGCTGTTTTGTAGTATAAGTGTCATTAAAAAGTACTCTTACGACTACCATTCATTCTAATAATGATTTATCTCGTAACATAAGTTGTTTACAGCAGATTATCACTTATATGTCACAGATTTATCATGCATTATCATATTTCACCATCATTCTAACACTACTTTATCATGTGTTGGTTAATGTTCAAGACTTTGATTAAGTTTCTTTAGAGTTCCTATCTTTTTGATCTTTAACATCATTAACCACTTAAATAACAAGTAAAATACAAGGATCTAAGTGCTTACCACTAGCACAAGGCTAGGAGAGTTCGAGTGTAGAAAAGTGGTGGATAAAAGAAAACGAGAGCGGTCCTTGAGCTTCCGAGTGCACCAAGCTTACTTGCTCGGTCTTTGGCACCTTTGTGTATGTATGGTTTGCTTGCAAGAAGCTTGAAGGTGGTGGTATGGTGGTGTGGTTGTGGCTGCCGAACAAGAGAGAAGAAGGGAGGAGACTTGGGTAAAGTTTGATGTTGGTGAATGAAATGGGTGTGACTCTTGTGCCTTCTTATAATATCTCAACACTTATTTGTCTAGTGGGTATTGTGTCTTCAAGAGTACACAAATATCTAATTAAATAATCAAGAAGATCATGGGGGTGTGAGACCCCATGTAACCGGTTCTCAAAGGGGGGGGGGGGTAATGGTTGGATTGTGATGATATAGTTACTAGTTGGTTAAGGTTTAAGTATGTAGTTAGGGTATTAGTATGTGTGTAATAATATAACGAGTGTTAGGGTGTTCGGGGACCCTAACTAGTTCAGAAAAGTAAAAACAATATGTTTGACAATATTTTTATGTTCCGGGTAATGTCCGGTTGTTCGGTTTGATACTGTTCGTTAAAGAGCTTAATTAATCCGTAAAGTGTCATACATGTATATTTTTGTAACGTTTTTACTTTTCACTACTCAGGAAAGAACACAGGACTTTTTAGTAACTTTTCTGTATACTACTACTATGTTAACATGCACATGTAGGTATAACACAGATATCAGAAAGCAGTTAAGTAATTCCACACAGTCGTCAAGCACATTAATTATCATTAATAAATTGTACGGAATACATGAAATTACGAGGGTTGTCACATATGATTTCCTCGAAAAGATTTGATGGATGAATATGAAACTTGAAGATCGTTGTTTAAATCGGTCGTGCTAAAGTACACATGCATAATCCTTAGATCTTGAGACGTGTCTGCTTGTAGGATTAGGTGTAACACCCCGTGTTTTGAAAGTCAAAGTCAAAGTCAAGATTGGAGTCAAAGGAAGAAAAGATTGCTAATTGCGATCTGTCACCCCTTGCTCAATTATTGATTTGACTTCTTTGACTTGTAATCGAATCTTTTATTTTATTTACCTTAGTTGTATTATGTGGAGTATCTATTAATAATCGAGGTTTAACTGATGTTTATCGCATGTTTTATCGGTTTATCGCTTATCGCTTATCGCAATCGCATTCGCAACCCGAATTATGCTTTCTGGATATTGTTTTACGTGTGTGTGCTATTTATGGGTTACTTGTGCATGTTTAATTATGTTTATGTTTGTGGTGATTAATCGAAACGCAATCGCAACTCTATCACAATCGAATCGCAAACGCTGAACGCAAGTTATGTATAGTGATTGTATGTTAGATATAGTAGTTAGGTTATTTGTGTAACTAATAGGTAATTCTATCGCATCGCTCGCTCGAAACGTATCGCAACGCTCAACACGTGAATCGAAACGACAAAACTCAACAAGCCAGACACTTGGATCCAATGGCCAACCGATCGAGTGGCCATCCGATCGGATTGCCATCCGATCGGATTGCCATCCGATCGAGGCACCATCTGATCGGTGACCAATCCGACCCTTGTGCACTTTCCTCTTTTGGAAACCCTATAAATACCCTCCTGTCACATCATTTGTGATGTGACAGCTCCTCCACTTGACCAGTCGCACACAGACCTCCTTTCTCTCGATTTCTCATGATTCTTGTAAGTTTTCAATCTAACTCTTGTACTTCTATGAACTACACACACTTCTTCATCATTTTCTCTTTTGAATCTTAACTCTTAACCGTGAAATCAGTGGATTTGGGGTGTTCTATGTCACGACCCCCGACCCCATCTAGCCGGAATCGGTGCCGTGAGCAGTTCAGTGGTACCGGTGATTATTTTGAAAAATATTGCAGCGGAAATTTCATCAGGACCGTGAGTTAGGAAAAATATCAGAGTTTAGAAACACCGGATTTTATTTAAATGGATGGAATAAATTCCAAGTTTTACAAAGGTAGCTTTTAAATAAAAACAATATTTCTTAATTTGAAAATAAGCCACTTCTTGAAGTCCTTCAGTGTCGGATCCAATCCTTACTCCAATCTATTGTAATTACCTGAAACGCGTTTTAAAAAGGTTTTGTCAGCGGGAAATACTGAGTGAATTATTCATTTTATTGAAAATGACACGTTTTATGATTATTCACAGTGTTAAGATCTTTTACGCATGTTTCTAATATCAACCAACTACCCACAGTATTTGTCACTCGACCGAATCTGTGACAGTGGTCATATCACCATTAGCTGCCCCAATGAATGACGTAAATCAATTAAATTAGGTTCGCCCACCTAAAATGATTTAAACTGTAATATTGTGCACAATACCCCACATACTGGCTGTAATTTGGTGACTACATCAACTTAATCACTGGTATTATAATCTCGGAAAAATGAATTTGGAGTATTGTAAAAAGTTAACACTCACAAACGGTGAGAAAAGAATTTATAAAAGAGAATAACTCACAAATCAGCATGCAGGATTGAGTTAACAACTTCCTGATTCTACTTCTTCCGATAATTAGGCGTGCACTTTATTATTCTGGATCTTCTGATGATTTTGTAGTTTATTTGATTGTAAGGGTGTAGTTGGGAGTATTTTTGGTAAGTTTAACAGTATAGAATACGTGTTGGTGTAAAACCCAAATCAAATCTTAACGGTAGTCATGAGATTCGAACCTCAACGAATTTCACAAAAACCGGGTTAATGATCAATACAGCAGTTACGATAATTTCCCGAGATCAAATTCTCACAATGAATGACCAAGTGCAATACTTCAACTCATTTATCAAAATGACAAACGACAAAGTATAGTACTTCAACTCGTATATCGAATTATCGACAACGACAAAGTACAATGCTTCGGCTCATTTATCGGATTACCGACAAACGATAAAGCATAGCCCAATGTGGGCGGCACTTAGGCATTCTTTGGATATATTGATCACTCGAAAAAGGAATCGTAATAACGATTGAGTGATTATTGGTTAGAACACCAACGTATAGAGAGAAGAAGAAGAGAAATGAGCAAAGAAAAATGAATCCTAAGCTTCTTATTTATAGCAAGCAGGCAGGCAGCTCAATTTCATATTCGGGTAGATGTGGGATTCAAGTGACGTGCTTGCTAGCTAGCTTGACGTGCTAGCTAGCTAGCTTAGTTATTTTATTTCAGCTGCTTAACTCGTTTTTCTTGTATAACTTTTAAAATATAATGTTTTATAAAACGACGAATATGTCTTTAGAACGAGCATATTTTTATCTACGTTTTAACCTAAGTTTCATTAAAAACGGAGTAAGGAAAAAATAATATATTTTATTATTAATATTAAACGTTCTTATACGACCTCATATATATCTATTTTTAATAGACCTTACTTAGCTTAATTAATCTTGTTAGCTTAATTAATATTGATTAACTGATTAATTAATCATACTAAACTTAATTAGGGTTTCCTTATTGCATAATTATCATACTAAATATTAATTTTAGTGAGGGTTGTTACATTCTCCCCATCTTAATAAAAATCTCGTCCTCGAGATTTATACTATGATATTTTCTTGGGGTTATGTTTTTTTTTTTTTTTTTTTTTTTTTTTTTTTTTTTTTTTTAAGAGGAATAATGTAGCGTGGAATGGAATCAAAATATATTTTGAGGGGTATGAACATTTTTAAAAATAAAAATGATTTACAGAAACAATTGGATTTAATATTCAAAATGAACTTACTTTAATCAATTGAGGGAGATTCCGCTTCGATAAATATCTATTTGTGAATGGGAGTATGGAAAATGATTTGTTAATGATTATCCGAAAATCAGTATTGTTTACTTAAATGGTAATGGACAACAGGATTTAGTGTATTGTAATCTGAGTACATAATTGTACCAAGAAAATGACGAATCAAACGAATGACTCATGAATAGGGTTTAACACAGGCTACAACTCTATTCGGATGCTACAAAGCGTTTGTAATGATTTGAAAGAATTCAATAATGATAACCGAATAAATTCACCGTTTTCGAAATTGTGAGTTTCAAGGAAGCGAATCTAGATATTTCAAAAATGAAATGTTCAAACGAATGAGATGAAATGGTATAGTTTTTTTCAAGGTGATTGGGTTTAAGCCAAAAGATATATGATCTATAGATCTTTAAAATGAATGTGAAGAACTTTTTGGAATTAGTAAAATTCTTTGTCAGAAGAAAACTTACCTTGATTGGTACCTAAGGAAGACTTAAGGTTGACCAATTAAAAATGAAATGAAACCATGAAAATGATTCGGCAAATATTGAATTATGATATGAGAAAATCAATGTGTTGCGATGGGTGATTTGTAAGAATACATGAAAAGACAATAAAGTTGGAGTATTTTTGGCTTAATACAAAATTGTATTCAGATGATTTTAATCAAAATGTTTGATTTAAAGATAGGTGATATTTTGGTTTACTAAATACCTTTTCCTTTTATGTTATCATAACGCAGAATAATAATTAAATATAGATAGGTTTAAAATATCAAAACCCGTAATAATAATAATATATGTTTTATAAATAGGTTTACCCAATATCGTAGAACTCATGATTATTATTTTTAAAATCAAGTATGTTTACTATAAGATTAGGGTATCATGAAAGTAGAATAATAAATGTTTATTTTAATATCGAACATACTTAAATATTGGCTTGCGTAAATGATATTTGATATTTTAATATGTACATATTATAAAGGAATAGTTCTATAAGTATTTAATAGTTGTGAAATATTAACCAAAAAATTATTTATAACATGTCTTGTTTATGAATATTTAGGCGATTATTTAGATAATTTTATTCGTCTCTTTATTTGTTTTATGAAAATATGTTTTCTATTCACAGTACGAAGTATATATATATATATTTCTATAAAAATATTTGTATATATAATTGAAATTTACTAAATAAGTATGATGACTTAATTTATATTAAATAGTTATTATCATTGTTGGATATTGGTTAGTACTGCCTTGTTTAAGCATAGGTGATCAGTCCATGCCTAACTAAGGCTGCGCTATCCAATATCTGTCTTGATAATACCCTTAAAATAATGTTAATACCTACTGTTATTAATATTTAAATATTTACTAAAAATAACTAATTTAAACGAGATCAGCGAAATTTTCAAATGTTGTGAAAAATGTCACCACAAGGTGATTGTAATCAAATAAATGTTTTGATGAATTCGAAGACTAAACAAGCATGCTATGGTTCAAGAGAATTGAAGTGCTTGTCGGGACTATTTTGAATATGATGGCTTCAATCCATCATATGGGACTTTGAATTGAATACATGATGCGAGCAAGTTCAGACAATTGAACTTGGTGTAAACAAAACGAGTTCATGTATTAATAAGAAATTTTGGGATATGTTTACAACAAAAACCATGTATGCTAAAGGAAATTGAGTTTTTCAAGAAACTTATTGACTCAATATCAAAGAGTCAATGTTTTGCAATAAACGTGGTTTATAAATGCAAAGATTAAGTATAGTGATATGATATTTGAACTTTTGATAAAAATAATAAATTGGAATGAAGCCCTCCAGGGGTCTTTATAAATCAAACGAACCACATGCGCAACAAACAGTGCATGTGTAAAGTGTGGATTTACCAAGAAATGAAATAGATCAATATTTGCTACTATGAAAGAAATCCTCATGGTATGATGACTATTAGAGGAAGTAAAAACACGAAAGTCAATTCTTTATAGGCAGAAGTCAGAATTGCAACAAAAGAAATATAAAAGCTTTATCTAGAATTTCGTGTGATAACTTATTTGTTTAATGACATTATCAGAGAATATCGAATGAAGTGAAATGAAATAGGGAATGTGCAAAACTATATGACTTCTTTTGTAGTACTAATAATTATGACTCAGGTTAAACTATGTACCGATGTTTGTGAAATGTTGTTCCAACGTACCTCAGCGAGATTTTGATTGTTTTGTAAGATCATGTGGCAAAATACCGCTTTTTGATGAGTAGTACTTTTACCGACAGAATTAATATTGGTGTCATCGTGCCTAATTTATATTTTCCAAAGGTCTTGCCTTGGAAGTTGTGTGTATGATAAACTTTGACGTCTGTGGACGTATAATTTAAGTTTTATGTGTTTTCTTGTGCATTAGCACAACTTTACCGGCTTCTTACTAGCGTTAGTAGTTTATGGTAACGTATTGGAAATTCTTATATTTTTGATGGTGTCTCAACTTAATGGGTTTCCATTTATTATTGTTGCTCGAGTTACGAGGTAGATGATCAAACAAAATAATGTTTGATATCGATATAGGTAAGAGATTCTTGATAAAGGAATCTAAATTTATTATTGACACATATACTTGTGCTTTATCCCTAATTATCAATTGTTATGGCTTTTGAAATTTCTTATAGATATACATATCTATATAATCATATATTTCACATGCTGTAATATACATACCCTTTATAAGGTTAATGTATTTAACAGATTCTTATTTTCAAAAACAAGTCTGATATCAGGCCATGATACTTATTTAGGGAAATCTTGTCACTTGTTTGACATTTTATATATACCCCATCTTACCCGGTTCGCGCCGGAGAGGTAACCTCAGTATATCCGGACAAGCTGGAGAGTCTGCTACTCTATACCCAGTTTTGCCAGAGAAAATTTTCTATTTCCCATAAATAGTATCTTTTCAAGATTTTAAAAGTGTCTCTTTTATTAGGACTTTTATCCAGAATCAAGGAAATTTGTATTCCCATAACATATCTTATTCTAGACCAAATAATATCAATAAGCAAGAATAAATAGCAATTAAGTGCTATTGCCTGCTAACCGTCATTCTTATGATATACCAGTATTCATTACATCATACTTATATAAGTAATTTACCTTAAAGTTTATTTTAAGGCAAAATTCTTAAGTTCAAGTCTAAATATCATTCAGAATGTTATCAGATAATTTTTAAGTTTCTAACTTTCCGTTTAAGCTTAGGTATTATTATAACACCTATTTGCATAAACAAGTGGCTTAGCTTATACTAAGGCATCTTTTCTTATGTGTAAGTCTAAATTCTATCAGATGTGCTACCAGTTAATAACAATCTCCTAACTCTTTTATTTAAGTATTGTTATCACAACACTTATAGGCTTAAAGCAGTGACTTAGCTCTGATACCACCTTCTGTCACGACCCCCGACCCCATCTAGCCGGAATCGGTGCCGTGAGCAGTTCAGTGGTACCGGTGATTATTTTGAAAAATATTGCAGCGGAAATTTCATCAGGACCGTGAGTTAGGAAAAATATCAGAGTTTAGAAACACCGGATTTTATTTAAATGGATGGAATAAATTCCAAGTTTTACAAAGGTAGCTTTTAAATAAAAACAATATTTCTTAATTTTAAAATAAGCCACTTCTTGAAGTCCTTCAGTGTCGGATCCAATCCTTACTCCAATCTATTGTAATTACCTGAAACGCGTTTTAAAAAGGTTTTGTCAGCGGGAAATACTGAGTGAATTATTCATTTTACTGAAAGTGACACGTTTTATGATTATTCACAGTGTTAAGATCTTTTACGCATGTTTCTAATATCAACCAACTACCCACAGTATTTGTCACTCGACCGAATCTGTGACAGTGGTCATATCACCATTGGCTGCCCCAATGAATGACGTAAATCAATTAAATTAGGTTCGCCCACCTAAAATGATTTAAACTGTAATATTGTGCACAATACCCCACATACTGGCTGTAATTTGGTGACTACATCAACTTAATCACTGGTATTATAATCTCGGAAAAATGAATTTGGAGTATTGTAAAATAGTTAACACTCACAAACGGTGAGAAAAGAATTTATAAAAGAGAATAACTCACAAATCAGCATGCAGGATTGAGTTAACAACTTCCTGATTCTACTTCTTCCGATAATTAGGCGTGCACTTTATTATTCTGGATCTTCTGATGATTTTATAGTTTATTTGATTGTAAGGGTGTAGTTGGGAGTATTTTTGGTAAGTTTAACAGAATAGAATACGTGTTGGTGTAAAACCCAAATCAAATCTTAACGGTAGTCATGAGATTCGAACCTCAACGAATTTCACAAAAACCGGGTTAATGATCAATACAGCAGTTACGATAATTTCCCGAGATCAAATTCTCACAATGAATGACCAAGTGCAATACTTCAACTCATTTATCAAAATGACAAACGACAAAGTATAGTACTTCAACTCATATATCGAATTATCGACAACGACAAAGTACAATGCTTCGGCTCATTTATCGGATTACCGACAAACGATAAAGCATAGCCCAATGTGGGCGGCACTTAGGCATTCTTTGGATATATTGATCACTCGAAAAATGAATCGTAATAGCGATTGAGTGATTATTGGTTAGAACACCAACGTATAGAGAGAAGAAGAAGAGAAATGAGCAAAGAAAAATGAATCCTAAGCTTCTTATTTATAGCAAGCAGGCAGGCAGCTCAATTTCATATTCTGGTCGATGTGGGATTCAAGTGACGTGCTTGCTAGCTAGCTTGACGTGCTAGCTAGCTAGCTTAGTTATTTTATTTCAGCTACTTAACTCGTTTTTCTTGTATAACTTTTAAAATATAACGTTTTATAAAACGACGAATATGTCTTTAGAACGAGCATATTTTTATCTACGTTTTAACCTAAGTTTCATTAAAAACGGAGTAAGGAAAAAGTAATATATTTTATTATTAATATTAAACGTTCTTATACGACCTCATATATATCTATTTTTAATAGACCTTACTTAGCTTAATTAATCTTGTTAGCTTAATTAATATTGATTAACTGATTAATTAATCATACTAAACTTAATTAGGGTTTCCTTATTGCATAATTATCATACTAAATATTAATTTTAGTGAGGGTTGTTACATTCTAGGATGATGTCATCATGGAGTTCTTATGAACTTCAAGCTTTGGCCTCATTCCACCAAGAACAACTCAGATCTGAAGGATTTCCACATGATTAAACAATGTTTTCGCATAGATCTACACATATTCATGGTTAAATGGATTGAAAGATGGTTTTCTAACTTTCTTTCAACTCTTTTACACTCAATGCACTCAAAAAACCGATAGAATCGGAGCTCGTTCTGATCTTATACTCTTTCTTAGTGATGTGTTTGTTCCAGATCTGGTTTCGATGAAAGAGACAACCAACTTCGGGTTAAACATGAACAACTGTCGCGAACCAGTTAACTGACCGGATTTGGGTGATTCCTGTTCGATCAGATAACTTGGGTCTTGACGAGGTTCTGTTGTTTAGCACGATATCACATCGTCTCGACCAAAACTGCAAAACTTTTCAAAATAGTCAAGTACCAAGACGATCAGGTCGTTGGGACGGATTGTCGTCCCATCGGATTGCCATCCGATTGAACAGCCATCCGACCAGAATGTACTTGAGGTTCAACACTTAAAATTTTTATTCAACTTTCAAAGGTCTGAACGTCGAACGGATTGCCGTCTGATCGGATTGCCGTCCGATCGAACGACCATCCGACCATGTGACATTTGGAACTTCGGCACTTAATCATTTCCTAATTTTCAAAGATTATCAGTAACTAACGGATTGCCAACTGACCGGATTGCTATCCGATCGAGTGACAATTCTGCTATGAACTTGTTCTCACTAAGTGTCCTACTAATCGGATCGCTATCTGATAGAACGACCTGAAAGATAGAGATGCTTCTCTGTTTTCAAAATGCTACAACGAAAACTTCGAAGCCATCTTACACAAACACATCCTTACCAAATGAATGTCAATCCAATCGAATGGCCATCCGATCGGATGACCATCCGAACGGATTGACATCCGATCAAATGGTCAACCGATCGGATAGCCATCCGATCGGGTTACCATCCGACACTTGGTCACTTTGCACCGTTTTACGCGCCGCTCATCGTTTATGCTATCGTTAACTGTTCAGGCTAATCTCTCTCAGTGCTCCCTTCAATGCAAGAGAGTGTTTACTTGTTAAACACAATCTGTGAGTATATTCGATCCCTTTTTGCTTTACGCACTTTTGGGGGTTACATACGTTACTTATTCAAATCATAATTGACACACAACGCAAATACTATTTATACGCTGACCGCCATTGCATGTTACGTGTTATTCGATGAATGCTTGTATGTTATGTTAACATAGTGATTGTTCCCTGACACCTTAGCAACGATAGTACTCTAGTTTGGACTCAGCACCTGTCATGGATAGGGGTTGTTAAGGGCTTTACTTCACGTGTCCTAGTGGGGATATGTGTTGCGCATTCTACAACTCGCAGTCACGTTTATGCATATTTCTCTGTCGATACCCTACTAGCTTTCACTTTGCTACATGTTACATGCTTGTTATGCGTAAACTATTTTGAACTCTATTATGCTATATCAAACTTGTATGCTCACCTTTACACTATGTGTATTGACTTTATTTTAACGTATGTGACAAGTGCTTAGGATGTTGTGCTTTGCTTGCTTTATGTGGAATCAAGTAGAATTGAGAGTCTAGAAACAAAGACAATTTATTTTATTTAAATCTGAGTTGTCGGAACATGTTATTCGTCTTTGAGATACCGCTGTCTGTAATAATTTACTTGCTTAATAGGTTATAGTATGGGACATTATATTAACTATTCGGTAAAGAAGTTGTTATGGAATTTCTCTTGGACAATCTGTTTCGCTCAATGCCATGCCCAAGTGTTTCCGCCATCGGTTGAGGTGTGACAGATTGGTATCAGAGCCATAACTATAGGGAATTAGGCAAGACTCGACCTAGTCCGGGTCGATGTCTTAGAAACGACCTACTCTATAGTCTAAGTACCAACAGAGCGACTTGTGCATGCCCTTTAAGGGTTTTGTACGAGCTTACTTGCTATTCTCGCTCTTACTCGCCGGACACAATCACTGCACTCTAATTTTCGAAAATGAACGAGTGATTAGGTCGAGATTAGGTGTGGAAACCGCAAACTCTTGACTAGATCGCTTGTTTGACTCGCATTTTTATCTACAAACAGGAGAATTTGCATTAAATCAGGAGTGAAATTCGTACTTTAACGCAACTTTTCCCCTCTATCTCATCAAAACAGGAACAAAGTTGTTAAGCCAGGGGTGAAACCCGAACCATGACGACTTTTTCCGTTCTTATTTTGGTTTTATAAAACTCTCACCAAAGCCTCGACGGACTCCAATGACTTGAAGTCACGCTGTAACTGGAAGGATGCGTGCCGTTCGCCCAAATCGAGGTGAGAGCACAGTCTAGAAGGCCAAAGTGAGCACTAAGAGTCCTTGTGAATAGTCGACTCACTTTGGATAGTCAACGTCTATCAAGCCTTAGACAATGTATCCTCAATTTCAAGCTCGGAATCACTGATTTTATGTGTTTTTGATTCTGAGCCCGCAACTGCTGACTCTAATATTTGTCGTTTTATATGGATTTTATGTGTTCTATGTGGTTTTACCTGTTTATGTGCTTTGAATTATTTGGTGATTTATACGCTTTTCGCTTTGATCGACACACACGACTCGCACTGCATATCTATCTCAAATCGCTAACAAATCGCTGCTACTTGTGGATAATCGCATGCTATGATACTCGCTTATGTTATGCTACTCGCTGTGTACTTGCTAATCTCGATCGCTATTCTCAAATTCGCGAACTTTGATGATAAGTGATTATGTGTGACCAGGATGGGTGAATACGTGCAAAAATATAGTATGGTTTCTGTGTTCTGACTGCCTTATGTGCTTCTGTGCCTTACGTGCTAACGTACTTCTTTGCTCTACGTGCTTCTGTGATTAGGTATCTAGGTGTTGCATTGTTCGTGTTCCTGAGCTTTAGTAGTAGTACGTGTGAGGTGAGATTCGATTATATAGCGTTTTGAATCCTATGGCGCTATCTATTGCAGACAATGTCGTCATTTGGATCATTTAACTCACGTCCCGCTCACCGCAATCATGATGAAAAACGCATCGCCGCTTTGTCGCTAAGCAAATGGCGAAAGTTATCCCCCAGGTTGTATTGACTTTATTTTAACGTATGTGACAGGTGCTTAGGATGCTGTGCTTTACTTGCTTTACGTGGAATCAAGTTGGATTGAGAGTCTAGAAACAAAGACAATTTATTTTATTTAAATCTGAGTTGTCGGAACATGTTATTCGTCTTTGAGATACCGCTGTCTGTAATAATTTACTTGCTTAATAGTTTATGGTATGGGAGACATAGGTGGAAACAAGTGAAATGTTATCGGATAATCAAAATAGAATGACAACGCATAAAAATGGTGATCATTTGTTTGTTACCTAAGGCACACAAATGAGACGATGACTAATCAAAATAAGCGGGTCATATTAATGTATCGCGAAGACATGCTTTAGCCTATAAGTGGACACTCACCCCAAGAGTTCTCAGGTAAGAGTGACTGGTCCGATTATGTGGATTTGTACGAACACTCTAGCCTTAGACAGAAAACTCAGAGTACATGCATCCACTCTTCCAGATTGCACGTGTTCACACTATAAGACCCAAACTTTGACGAGATTTTGAAAACTTAGAGGGTTCAAAACCTTATAATAAATCATCCTAGAACATATGATTGGTTTTCAAAGCAGATTTGAAATTTGTGTTCTTGTTGTGGTTGTAACCTAAGGATAAGTGACGGTATTGTTTTAAGATCTAAACACAAGAATCTTGTGTTAGGGTCCTAGGAAGGTTATAGACTAGGTCAAAGCATTACTAATAACCTAATTCCCTATAACCATGAGCTCTGATACCAACTCTTCTGTCACACCCCGACCGCGTAAAACAACAAATCGCGGCGGAATCGTCGGAGAGTGTCGTAACAGAATCATTGTTTCATAACACATGGAAATTGAAATGTTGTTTTATTAAATTTAAAGGGTTTACATCATCTTAAAAACAAAGAAACATAACATAATTAACTAGTCTTGCATCTTTTATTGTCACTAAGGCCCTCGTCCAATCCTATGTTTACATCATAATCATCTAATAACAGCACCTGAAACACATGTGAAAATAGGTACATCAGCATAAAAATGCCTGTGAGATACATAGGTTTTATTAATTAAAGATTCATGACTTGTGAGTTTAAAAATATGTATAACAAAAATAGTCATGAACCTTATAAAAATATTTTCTTTTAGAAATCATACGAAAATTGATAAGAAAACAGATGATATAAAAGAATATTGCATAGATAAATAAATAACCAAGTAAAAATGAGTTTGTATAAAATATGCTGTTTGTAAAACAATGTTTTGTAAAGATATGTTATTTGTGTAAAATGTAATATGTCAAAATTGAAATGGTTTAAATAACGCTACCATATATAATACCATAAAAGCACTTATATATAGGAAGTACCAGCAGCGTATCCACCATGCTTTTATCATATTACACACGCCTCGTTATTTAAATCACTTACCCAAACAAACCACCAAAATGTATTGTTTAAACCAATGTCAAAAATGTTTATGTGTAAACAATGTCAAACGCCAAATGTAAATCATGTTCATGAATAACCAAATGTAATGTATAGTGAATAAAAGCATTTACTAAATAAAAGCATTTACTCAACCCTATATGAAAGAAATGTACAAAACAATGTATTTGATAAATCATAATTTAAATCAAAAGTTATGTTTTGTAAAATGCATGCTTTATTGATACAAACATCTATGCGGTAATGTTCTAACGTCTACGTTCAAGCCTTGCGACTTTGGCGACAAACCCTTAAACAAATTAAAGGTTCATCTAAATTCTGAATATCGAATTCGGTCATTCATTCCATCCAAACAAACCTAGGATTTCAGAAATGGGAGTTGTCAATTCCTATGGTACCACTACCTACTAACGAACGACATGATTGGTGTTAATGAATGTATAATGACCCGTTAAACAAACCAAATGTCATACCAAATGTAAGCATGTTTTATGAAAAATAATGTACTTTAATATGCTAAATGAACATACAAAGTAGAAATGTAAAACAATGTGTCCATATGCTGAGTGAACATATGCAACAAAAAATGTAATATATGAAATCAATGTGCTTGCATGTTAATAAAACATACATAGCAAAAACATGGAAGAAATCATGTACTATATGTGTACTAATGAACATAACAAGTATATGATATAAAAGCATGAAAAGCACGAAAGTAACAAGTAGGCACATGTGTTTCACCCCAAAATGTTTGAAAACGGTAAAAGAGGGGAACTATGTACTCACTTGAGGATGCTTAGAAGTCTTGAATAACAACCAAGCAACGCTAGAGGGATCACGGAAATCAAACGACACCTAATACAGGTAACTATGTTAATAAACTTGACCTAAATCGGACGATTGGATAGAATGAAGTTTCGTAAACCAAATGAGTGTTGGAACTCATATAATATGGTTTAACAAAGCCTACATACTAAATTGAAACCTAACCTAAGTGCTTACGACCCATTATGACTCGTTTAGGTAGCTTACGCTACTTTAACGCGTCGTTCGCGTAAAACACGTTCGGACCGCCTAACTAGTCCTATGACAAGTATTATATGCCTTAACACATCTAATAATGTTGCCTAATCAGTTTAGATGTCAAAATTTAGGTTACATATGCTTAAAATGAATTTATGTGTAAAAGGGCATTTTGGTCATTTTCCTAAGGCATATAAATTTCCTATCATACAACTAACTAAACGAAGTGACTATAAGGAATAATCTCAGAAGGTTATTCCCTATACAACTATGGTCAAAAAATATGTTTGGTCGGATCCTAATGATCGACCAAACGGGTCGAGTTCGAAAGTCTAAGCGGTTGATTAGACCGCTTATCTTACGACCCTATATAAGCACTAACTAAAACTGACGAGTTAAACATGTTAAAACATGTTTAACGAAGTTAGAAAACAAGTTTGATACCAAAACAAAGGGTTTTGATACCCAAGAATAGTTTAGTTGCAAAATACGCAAAGACGCTTATTTTGACCGAAACTATGACTCGTCACTATGCCTAAATAACGTGGTAATCAGTAGGTATAGTCACAAAGGACTATGACCATCGTGATTACGCTCACGTTGCGAAGTTCAAACGAACTTCGTGTTGACCATTGACTGGTCAAAGCAGAAAGTTAAACATTGCTTGACTTTCACGCTTAAAAACGCATAAAAGCACGAAAGAAACTTACAAGAGGTCCAAGCAATGGAGATTTGATCTAAAAATTCTCAGGTATGAAGTTTTGAACTTCAACTTAGAGAAATTCAGATCAAGTGTGGGTTGAAATGAAATTGGGGTTGGGTATTTATAGAGATTGGACAACCGTTAGGATAATTCCTCGATAAACGAGCTTCAATCTGGACCGTCCATGTGTGCCCACTGTTTTGATAATCTATGGGTGCCCAAAACAAGCCCATAGATTGATAAAAAACCATGTGCAAAAGCAAGAAACCAAGCTGCTGATTGAAAACAACTGTTTTGCTGATCTGATGGGCTCTCGCGCCCCGCGTACGAGCCAGGCTCATCTTACGCGGCCCGCGACCGCCGGGTAACTCAGCAACTGTTTGAACATTTGCAGTTTCAGTCCCTGCATGTTATTTAGGCCCATTTTGACACATTTAAGGCCCGTTAAGCCATTTTCAAGGCTCTACAATGATGCCTAAGCATAGAGAACATGAAATGTGCTTGAAAATATGTCGGATGTCGGTCCGTTTGGTCGTACGGTCATGATATTTGGTTAATTACGACGAAACACGAACGGGCGTGAAAAACGATCCAAATTACGCGACGAATGGAATTTTATCATGCCAATCACTAAAATAAAATATTTTAATGATTACATAAATTTTTGGATGTCCGGATATATTCAGAACGTAAGATATGCGCGAAAATGCAAACTTATGCACTTTTGACGCTTTTAGTCCTTGTTTGACCATAAAGTTTATTTTTGCACACCGAACCCCTCAAAGCTTTTCTAAGCTATGCAAAGGATATTTATGGTATGTTTAACTTATGGTCAAGTTCCGGAATGTTCGATACCATACGAATCAGCAGACTTTTGAAGTTTGACGCAAATAGTCCCTACGATCGAATAAACTTGATTTCGACACACCAATCCCTTCAAAACATATTTCTAAGTTATGTAAAGGTTATTTAAGGTATGTTAAGCCCATGTCACTATTCCGGAGTGTTTTTCGCATTAAACTGATTACGTTTAGGCATTACTTCGCGTTTAACTTTCCAGAAAGCGATTTAGAGCTCGAAATCGAACGAGAATTGATATGTGCAAATGATACACATATTTATACAAATCCCAAGTATGAAACAAAATATTTCATTGGTTTTGTATTCTTATAATTGCCATGGAGGCACATATGTTATAGTCTCCCCTACTTCAGGAAATTTCGTCCCGAAATTTATTTAGAGGAAACTTGTGAGAGCTCGAAACATGAAGTCGAAAAGAGAAAACAACACTGGTTAGGGTTCTGAACTTCTAGTAACTTTAAATAACATCGTGCTTGCAATGTAAGAGGGACACTTGTATACAAGTATATGAAGCGCCATTGGTGCGTCCACCGTACCTCCATTACATTGTTCATGTTTCGTTATTGTTGCCATTATCGGTTATTACACATGATAAATCTTACTGTGGTTTTTGTGCACTGAATTTCATAATTATGTATGCATCTATAATTACGTAATTCCTTGCATAGTTCATACAGTGCATCAATAAATGATCTCTTTAAATTGACCACCGAGGAGTCTTTTCAGCTATATCATCACATGACGTTCTTAACCAGATTTTTGAATCAATCTTTTTTACTAGACCACTCAAAGGGTCTCTTTTGAATCATGGAATGGTACTATATAATCCAAGGTTCTTAACTATTACGTAGAAGCCCATTAAGGATTTAAGGTGGTACCTTTTGAATATCCTACTATGAATCCCTCATATGAAGATATGGAAGATTCTACGAGCATTTGGATAACAAATATCCAGATTACACAAAAACACAAAACATAAAAGAAAACACATAAACACATAATTGTTTATCTTGATCTTTAATTTGTTATCATTTTGTTAATTTGTTTGATAACTTGAACACGAGTATTTAAAGCACACCAGGAATCCAATCCGCGGATTTTATTTGGCACTTTAAACATTTTCAAGAATCTAACTATGAAGATAGGAAGATCTTAATAGGAATTCGACTTTGTCCTTATTGAATCGTAATGTACGTATTAAAGCATACAATGAATTCAATTAAGGGCTCCGATTTGAGCGATAATCATCCACAAAGATCTAATTGTGAACATAAGAAGATCCCATATGGATTTTGGAATTGGAAGATGTTTCGAAACCTTGCACTGGACGTGCTTAAGTCGATACACAAGGTAGAATGCTCATGAAGTTGAGGTGCTAGATATGCCAAGGCGACATATGAAGCAGAATGTTTTTGAAAACTATGCATGGGGTTCTTTTAGAAATGTGTTTTTTTTTGAAATCTTACATAATATTTTTGAAATCATAAGGTAGATGTATTAGGTAAGTATATTTATAAAATGTTTTAAAATCATGTGAGATGAATTTTGAAATTATGTATAAGATTTTTGAAAACATGGATAATGTTCTTGAAATCATGCACTTGATATATTAAGTAATTATATTGTGTTAAAATTGTTTTCAAAGTTTGTGAAATATTTTGAAATCATGAAGGTTGTTTTTGAAAAACATATACTATGTATGTTGTTATGGAAACTAGAATGAAATGATATGGGTACGAGATTGAAAAATACCCTTAGTTATCTAACTGAGGATTTAAAGTGACATTTTGAGTAACCGTCTAAAATTGTCACTTATATTATGTACTTTGTTTCTTAGAATGAAACGAGTACTTAGAATTTTTGAGGAAATCATAAGCGATCACATGAATGGGAGAACTACAAGAGTAGTTTGTAAAGAACATAGTTCTTTGGTGTAGGTATCGTAGGGGTATGTCATACACACATGTAACTACACTTTTACATCAGAATTGTGAACAATGATTTATTTATAAACCAAACACATTGTTTCAGAGTTCAAGAAAAAAAAGAAACAAAAGCATAAGATTCAAATTATTCAAAGCAGCAGCTTCTTCTAATCAGCCAAATGCTCATCCATGGGTCAGATTTGCATTGAAAATCTTTGGGCTTTGTTCTTGAGATAACCCGTCTCGCCATAGGTGTAGCAAGTACCAGGAGGAAAACGAGCTTGTGCTGGATCTGCTTGAATTTGAACAGGGTTCGGAACAGCTTGGTTTAACACAGCGACTGAACGACAAACTCTTGCCGTATGGCCAATAAGTCCACAGTTGGAACATGTTCGGCATTTGACACTGGCATGGTGGTGGAGGTTACATTGATTGCACAAAGGAGCAGTTCCCAAGTACGGCTTCTTGGCAGGTGGTGCTGCCACCTGGCTAGGTCCTGCTTGATTTGGTGCAACCGCTGCGGGATTCTTTGAAGCTTTACGCTTCTTTAACCTTCGTGGAGGCTTGGCTTCTGTTTCCTTTTGTCATAGCCTGAAAAATCAGAGCTGGCGTGACTGGACCGGTATCTTCATTGCACAGCGGAAGCAAATAAGCTAAGACTTCTAGAAATATAACGCCTGCTAATTACTCGAATTCCCATGGGTTCCCCTATTCCAACAGTTCCGTAGTTTTGAAAAATGCAACCTGAGAAAGAACATGCAAAAAGGTCAACATAAAGTTGAGCGAGTTCATAGTTTGTTTTAAAAAGATTTTAAACATATCTTTTTGTGTACCAGTTTAAAAGTTGTGGAGAAAATTTAGTAAAATCAGTTTCTTGGCATGTTATATGAAAACTGTGGGTCTAGCCCACAAGAGTATTCGTGCATTGCACGAGAGAGAATGGGCCCAGCCCAAAAGAGTATTTGTAAGCAGGACCAACACGTCCTCTTACTTGTACATAAGTTGAAAACATTATCAAAGTTTGTAAATACATGTATTATGAGTTTGCGTCAAATGAATATTAAAAACATTTGAAAGTTATAGTGTTGTAAGTTGGTATGTAAAGCGTCTATGAACATGTTGATCATTAATGTTTCGCGAGTACATTAATATATGCGACGACATAGGAGGTACTCAACCCGCGTAGGCAATTTTTAGTGTCGAATCACCTCGACAGGGACACAACAGCACTCTAAGTGGTCACCCATGGACCGTGAGTGGGGCTCGCCCATACCCATTAGATCTAACCTTTGTTCCTTGGTCCTCAAAAGGATTAATGGTACCTTAGTTACAGCCTATGCTCACATGATCTAAGAGTTCATTCCATAACTTAATCATACCTAAGTTTGACATGTATTTCCCCCGAAAGTTGTAAACCGAAACGTTGAAAGAAAAGGGGGACATGATCTCACTGAGTTATCTCGTTTTTCGTACGCAGGCCAACCCAGTCCCGTTGTTGTAACTAGGACATTCTCGTCACTAGTCATGAAAATCATGCACGTTTTGTAGAACCGATATGTTTAGTATAATTCGTTCGTAAACTTTTCGAGTTCGTTGAAATTCATTTGCAACATAGTTTATAAATACGTGTTTTCGTTCATCGAAATAGTGTTTTCTTTTGCAAAAACTTGCATGTCTTTCCACCCCCGAAAACATTTATAAAAATGTAAAACAGTAAAAAGTGGGGGTTATGAACTCACCTGGTCAGCAAAGCATAATACTCCATATATCAAAAAAAGACAAAGAAATCCCAAAGCTTGAAATAACCTTGTCGTGACCTACTACAAGTAAAGACCACCTTAAAATCTAATGGAAATACCTTAACATACATGTTGGTCATGTATATTATTCACCCAACTAGCTAGACTTGAAGATGTATCATTGTTTTGATAAGTATATACGTATCAAATCTCGTCTTAGTGTGAAAATTCTATATATATATATATATATATATATATATTATTACACTATATGCTTCCCCAAAATACATTTTTTTAGGATAACACGCGATCAAACTTTAAAGGTTATATATATATATATATATATATATATATATATATATATATACACACACATATGGTTAACAATATATATATATATATTTATTCGTAACTCATTTAAGTTACTAACACCAAGTGGGAATATATATATACACATATTTAATGACATACATATACCTACTTACTGAAATGTCTACAAAAAATACATTTAAATCCACTAAATGTATATTGTAATGGAAATTGTTAAATACACAGAAAGTAATATATATTTTTGCAAAACATGTATTTATGTTATCATATCCAAAATGAGATTCTTGAGTTGTAAAACACTAAATTTTACTATCTTATTTTTAGTAAAATGTTTCAAACACTTAAAAGGATTCACGAAATATTCCTCAAGTTATATAAACATGTATAAGTAGAGAAATTTACCCCCTGAACTTAATACACATGTAGTTTCCAAATTAAATATGTATGTTTAAAAAAATATTTCCTAATACACACAAATACATGAACGTAGACTAGTGGGCACGCCAAGAACCTTGATAAAGTCTAGAAGTTCACTAGTATATATTGGTATTTATGAAAATGTATGGGAACAAGCTTCCTTCTTTCTAGTTTTACTACTATTATTATATTATTTTACAGAAAACATGATCGATTATAACTAAGTTGGGTGAGTCCATTGACATGAATAAAAATAGGACTATATATGAACAAGTTTAAGGATCATACCATAAAAATTAAGGAAGGAACAAAGATGTATGAGATATGAACTTGACTCCTAAACTCCAGAATGATGATGATGAATTTGGGCTCTAATATGCATATAGAGAGAGGCGAGATTGGTTGTGTGTGTACATATGTTTGCAAAAAGGCATGTATGAATGAATGGATATAGGGGAAATAAATATACCATCTAGTCTTGTGTTCATGGCAAAAGTATAAATAAAACGACTGCCATACTTTGTTTGGAATGAAGATTACATGAGATGAGATGACTAAGGTGTAAATAAATAATAAACAAGTGAGGTACGGTTGGTTCAGTGTAAGTTTGGCATAATTTGATTGAAAGATTTGGAAACTTTCATTCATTTTGGTATTTTATGTCCACGTGTTTAAGAAAGGAAGCATGGAGTGGTTAGTTGGTCACATGCTTTTCAAGTACCACTATAGGGGTCCACTTGTAACATTGCCTTTAGACATCAAATATGGATGTGTGTATATGGATGCTAAGTAATCGGCTAGGATAAGCAACACAAAAAAGGGGGTTTTGTGACATTTTTATTAAACATATGTCTCATGTTTCAAAGTGGGTTACAATGTTAAAGGACAATTAAATTTAGTTTGCCTTAAAAAAATGTGCAAAATTTTAAATTACCTTGAGGATGGGATCTAGGCATATTTGTGATTTTGAAGGTTTATAGATTTAATATATAAATCCAACTCAAATAAAATGAATTCATGTAGTTTTAAACCCAATTCTAATAAAATAAAATTATAGTAAACCTTATAGGATAAACTACAAGGCAGCTATAATTATATACATCCAAACTTGTCGTGTATGCATATATATATATATAGATGTACTTATATATAGCCATATACATGTGCATGTTCCTGACCTTGTAGTCTTTAAAATACATATACGGATCATAATGCGAAAGGATTACATAGCATCCCAAATGATTAAATGCACTTAATAACCTCAAGCATAAATAATTAACATATCGTATCATATCCTGATATTCTGACTGTCCCATCACCAATGCTTGTGTAAAGTTTATTTACGGTCGAAAGCACTTAAAATTACGTCGGAAACTGATGTTAACGCATAATTCACGACGGTCGTTGCTTCTAGCTGTTTTTCGTTGCGGTTTCAACCGTGAGTTTAAAAGTTCGAAAACAAAATCATATATCTCATAATATATTAATGTCGAGACGTAACTCGCGTCCGGTGCTTCCGTTTTGTTATCGGTGCGTACTGATTTCTGCGTTTTTCGTTCACGTTTGCGTTTTGTGCCGTTCGAAAGCATGATAAATCCGCATAACTAAATTTATAAGTATAAAATACACGTATAAAACCCGTGATTGTCGGCGTTGTCAGTATTTTGTATAGTGTTAGTTCGTTACCGTTTAACGTTTCCCAGATTCTTCCGTAGATCATCATATGCGTACCGGAAAGTCAGATAGGCGTTTCTAGGCATTCCAAAAGCCTAATAAAATTAATTCGTACCTTAAACACTATTTATTATCGCCTTAAGAGTTTTTTAATCATGAAATTAAGAAGCGTAAATTACCGGTTGTCACATTCTCCCCTGTTGCAGAAATTTCGTCCTCGAAATTTAGACTATGTTATCTCCTCAGAGTTGTGTCATTCCTAGGTAAGTCCGAATAATACCAGAGTGAATGTCCGTGTAATCGAATCAAGACTTATTCAGATTACGTGGGTGTAAAGACATTTTGCATCAATAAGCACCCAACGGTTCAGCTGAGTTTGTTCCAGAAATCGATGTCAAGTGATCGCAGCGTAGTGATACTATCACCAATGCGACCAAGTTTACAGGGTTCAACAAAGGTGGGATTTCGACCAAGGGAATTCCAAATGAACGTTCACAATATGCAAATCAATTTTGAAACAATAGAATTTACTACCAACGGAATCTAGCGTTGGTTGTTGCATAAGTGAAACTCGAATTCAACAAACTCAAATAAGTAGAATCATAAAAATGATTTATCAACTCTTGAACCATTAAATAAATAAAATCAACGTGTTGCAAGGATACACCGAAATGAAATACAACCGAACCTGGTGCATCATAGTCTTAATACATAGTTGCATTAAGACTATTTAAATGATTAGCCAAGCAAAGAGTGTACGTAGTTTTGCATGAAACGATCGATCATGATTAGCGCAAGCTACAAGTTTATACCGACGCCACGAGGTGTCGTAGTGAATGAAACAATTCAATAATAGCGGTGATCGAACAAGTATCACCTGTGTTTTGCATGAAACACTCGATCATGATTAGCCCAAGCTACAAGTTTATACCGACACCACAAGGTGTCGTAGTGATTGAAATAATTCAATAATAGCGGTGAGAAAACAAGTTCACCGTGTTTGAAGTCAAATGAAAGGTTCATCGGAGAAAATCTGAATATTTATTTCCAACAAATCTCGTAGGATTTTCAGCTGAAAACGAAACAAATAAACAATGTTTTCAAGTAAAGATGAAAAGCAATGAATATCACCAAAATGTCCGCTCGATGATGAAAGATCCGTTAAGAGGCACACCGAAATATGACATGAACTTGTGTACCATTGTCTTGACACACAATTATATTAAGACTGATTTAATACGATAAATCAACAAGGCGGATTTAATATAAATAAACAAATAAATAGATAATTAAATCCGTACATGATGTGAGCAACGAGATTAGCGCAAGCTTCAAACTTGTCAAATACGCCACCACAAGGTGATCGTGATCAAAGAAAAGATTCAATGAAGTCGAAGACCAAATAAGCCTGTTATGGTTCAAAGCAAATGAAGTGCTTGTTGGGATTATTTCGAATATGATGGCCTCAATCCATCATAAGGAATCTTGAATCGAATATATATTACGAGCAAATTCAATCAATTGAACTTGGTAGAAACATAATCCACCAATGAATTCATGTATCAATAAGAAAGTTTTGACATGGTTACAATGAAAAACCATGTATACCACTCAAAAGAAAATGAGTTTTCCAAGAAATCCGCCGACTCGATATCAAAGAGTCAACGCTTTACAATAATGTAGGTCATCTAGATCACAATGCAAAGATCAAGTATAACGAAACAATATTTGGACTTTGATAAAGCATCAATTTGGAGTGAAACCACATGCGCAACAAACAATGTATGCGCATCAGATGAATTTGTCAATAAATGAAACGAATGAGTGTTCGCTATCATGAAATAAAATTTTCACGATGCAATGACCCTTAGGTGGAGTAGAGATGCAAAAATCTACTCACTATATGCATAAAGTCGAAATTTCAACAAAAGAAATTTAAGGACTTTACCTAGAATTTCGTGTGATAACCGTTGTTAAGTGATATTACCATGAAATGTCGAACATTGCGTATTTGTCATAAATGAAATAGGGGTAAATGCAAAGACGTGTGACTTCTTTTGCAGCGCCAACCATTGTAAGTCTCTTCAGACTAAGTATCGACTGTTGTGAAATCTTGTTTAACGTACCTTAGCGTGACTCGTGTCCTTTTCAAGATTACGTGGCAAAGTACCGCATTTCGGTTATTGTATGTTGATGCATAGAATGTCTGTTGACTACGTCTACGTGAAGTCTTAGATCAAGATAGGTCAATAGAGGGTCTAGATAGTCAAAATCATGTTTTAATGTAATAGGTTCGCTTTTATGTACTTAGTGTATATAGGTCCGCTCATAGGGGTAATCAGGTTCTCTTATAGGGCATTGGTTAGGTTCGCTCATGAGTTATGTTATAGGTCCGCTTATATGTCAGTCATATAAGCGAACCGGCCTTGCCTATAAATAGCAGGTCATTTTGAGCGGATATGCAACAGTCGTGTGTGTGCTCTGGAGCGAAACTCTGTCAAAATTTACTTAGAAAGCAATAAAAGCAGTGGAATTGAAAGGACAAGCTGTTGTAACTTCATATATTCTGATTCCGCCTTTATATGTAAGGATGAACTGTCTCGGCTGACTTTTCGGGTCAAAACAACGGTCCATCATTGTATCTCCCGCTGACGAGATTAGCATCGTTGTTGTCGTGACCATTAGTGGTTTCCCCAAGGCCCTACCTCGAAAGTCATGTGTGATGTACTCCGACGTCCGCTTACGTATAGCTTAAGTTTCACGTATAATTGTGCACTAGCGTTTCGTTCTGCGTAGAATGTGATGTACTCCGACATCCGTCGACGTATAATTTAAGTTTCATGTATTTATGTGCACTAACGTTTCGTTTCGCGTAGGTTACCTGCTCAGGTAAGTAAGATAGCATAGACGACATAATATAATGGCGTGTGCCGGAGTTAACACTCGCGGCTCCTACATGAGGACCTTTAATGAATTTCGACATAAGTTTCTTATCAAGAGTTTTCCCAAAGGTCCTATATGCGTACTATCAAAACACTCAAGGTTTTGCTTTCTATGTGTAATCGTTTTGTGTATCGTGTATCAAACGCAATTCTTGTGCATGTTTAAACCAAAACTGTTGACTCATTGTTCTTGGCAACGGTTGGAACCCATGTTCGAGTCCTAGGCGTTCTGTATGTGTTCAAGTCTTAATAATCTAAGTCCCCAAATGATAGTGAGGTTAAAGCCTAGGTATCTCTACAGAAACCTAATTCGCTGAAACCTATAGCTCTGATACCAATCTGTCACACCCCAAAAAATCAGAGCTGGCGTGACTGGACCGGTATCTTCATTGCACAGCGGAAGCAAATAAGCTAAGACTTCTAGAAATATAACGCCTGCTAATTACTCGAATTCCCATAGGTTCTCCTATTCCAACCGTTCCGTAGTTTTGAAAAATGCAACCTGAGAAAGAACATGAGAAAAGGTCAACATAAAGTTGAGCGAGTTCATAGTTTGTTTTAAAAAGATTTTAAACAAATCTTTTTGTGTACCGGTTTAAAAGCTGTGGAGAAAATTTAGTAAAATCAGTTTCTTGGCATGTTATATGAAAACTGTGGGTCTAGCCCACAAGAGTATTCGTGCATTGCACGAGAGAGAATGGGCCGAGCCCAAAAGAGTATTTGTAAGCAGGACCAACACGTCCTCTTACTTGTACATAAGTTGAAAACATTATCAAAGTTTGTAAATACATGTATTATGAGTTTGCGTCAAATGAATATTAAAAACATTTGAAAGTTATAGTGTTGTAAGTTGGTATGCAAAGCGTCTATGAACATGTTGATCATTAATGTTTCGCGAGGACATTAATATATGCGACGACATAGGAGGTACTCAACCCGCGTAGGCAATTTTTAGTGTCGAATCACCTCGACTGGGACACAACAACACTCTAAGTGGTCACCCATGGACCGTGAGTGAGGCTCGCCCGTACCCATTAGATCTAACCTTTGTTCCTTGGTCCTCAAAAGGATTAATGGCACCTCATTTACAGCCTATGCTCACATGATCTAAGAGTTCATTCCATAACTTAATCATACCTAAGTTTGACATGTATTTCACCCGAAAGTTGTAAACTGAAACGTTGAAAGAAAAGAGGGACATGATCTCACTGAGTTGTCTCGTTTTTCGTACGCAGGTCAACCCAGTCCCGTTGTTGTAACTAGGACATTCTCGTCACTAGTCATGAAAATCATGCAACATAGTTTATAAATACGTGTTTTCGTTGATCGAAATAGTGTTTTCTTTTGCAAAAACTTGCATGTCTTTCCACCCCCGAAAACATTTATAAAAATGTAAAACAGTAAAAAGTGAGGGGTTATGAACTCACCTGGTCGGCAACGCATAATACTCCATATATAAAAAAAAAAGACAAAGAAATCCCAAAGCTTGAAATAACCTTGTCGTGACCTACTACAAGTAAAGACCACCTTAAAATCTAATGGAAATACCCTAACATACATGTTGGGATAACACGCATATGCTTATATATATATATATATATATATATATATATATATATATTACACTATATGCTTCCCCAAAATACATTTTTTTAGGATAACACGCGATCAAACTTTAAAGATTATATATATATACACACACATATGGTTAACAATGAATATATACATATTTATTCGTAACTCATTTAAGTTACTAACACCAAGTGGGAATATATATATATATATATATATACACATATTTAATGACATACATATACCTACTTACTACAAAAAATACATTTAAATCCACAAAATGTATATTGTAATGGAAATTGTTAAATACACAGAAAGTAATATATATTTTTGCAAAACATGTATTTATGTTTTCATATCCAAAATGAGATTCTTGAGTTGTAAAACACTAAATTTTACTATCTTATTTTTAGTAAAATATTTCAAACACTTAAAAGGATTCACGAAATATTCCTCAAGATATATAAACATGTATAAGTAGAGAAATTTACCCCCTGAACTTAATACACATATAGTTTCCAAATTAAATATCTATGTTTAAAAAAATATTTCCTAATACACACAAATACATGAACGTAGACTAGTAGGCATGCCAAGAACCTTGATAAAGTCTAGAAGTTCACTAGTATATATTGGTATTTATGAAAATGTATGGGAACAAGCTTCCTTCTTTCTAGTTTTATTACTATTATTATATTATTTTACAGAAAACATGATCGATTATAACTAAGTTGGGTGAGTCCATTGACATGAATAAAAATGGGACTATATATGAAGCTTTAAGGATCATACCATAAAAATAAAGGAAGGAACAAAGATGTATGAGATATGAACTTGACTCCTAAACTCCAGAATGATGATTATGAATTTGGGCTCTAATATGCATATAGAGAGAGGCGAGATTGGTTGTGTGTGTATATATGTTCGCAAAAAGGCATGTATGAATGAATGGATATTGGGGAAATAAATATACCATCTAGTCTTGCGTTCATGGCAAAAGTATAAATAAAACGACTGCCATACTTTGGCATGTTTGGCTTAGCTTATTTTCAACTTTTGCAAAAGGACTTTTGCAAAAAATAAGTCAGGAAATCCTGACTTTTGGCAAATCCAAAGGACTTTTGTCCTTTAAAAGGAAAGCCAAACACTTTTCAAAAGTCCTTTTACCCTTCAAAAGTTCTTTTACCCTCAAAATAAGGAACCCCAAACACCATGTTTGGAAGGAAGATTACATGAGATGAGATGACTAAGGTGTAAATAAATAATAAACAAGTGAGGTACGGTTGGTTCAATGTATGTTTGGCATAATTTGATTGAAAGATTTGGAAACTTTCATTCATTTTGGTATTTTATGTCCACATGTTTAAGAAAGGAAGCATGGAGTGGTTAGTTGGTCACATGCTTTTCAAGTACCACTATAGGGGTCTACTTGTAACATTGCCTTTAGACATAAAATATGGATGTGTGTATATGGATGCTAAGTAATCGGCTAGGATAAGCAACACAAAAAGGGGTTTTTGTGACATTTTTATTAAACATATGTCTCATGTTTCAAAGTGGGTTACAATGTTAAAGGATAATTAAATTTAGTTTGCCTTAAAAAATGTGCAAAATTTTAAATTACCTAGAGGATGGGATCTAGGCATATTTGTGATTTTGAAGGTTTATAGATTTAATATATAAATCCAACTCAAATAAAATGAATTCATGTAGTTTTAAACCCAATTCTAATAAAATAAAATTATAGTAAACCTTATAGGATAAACTACAAGGCAGCCAGTGGCGGAACTAGAAGAAAAATTCAGGGGTATCCCAAATTTTTTTGTCATACATTCACAAAACGAAGCAACTTTTTTACCGTAAACTCAGTGGTGGATCCAAGATTTTATATTTATGAAGTCACTAGTTTTAGATGCTTCAAATTCATATAAGTTTTTTTTTAACGTACATTGAGTCGTGGATCCAACATAAAAAATTCTGGCTTGGTTCAGGTCGGGTCCAAAGCTAAGTGTTTATTTCTTTGGATATGTATTAATAATTCATCACAAACTTTAATTTAGTATATTCGTTAAAATGTTTGATGTTTCTTAGTACTAAATAATCTCGAAAATAAAGTATTTTATATGTCAAAGAGTGTTATTCGATATTTATATACTTAAAAATAAATGACTTATGATTAAAGATTGTTATGACTAGTAACCTTCAAATAAAATAGGAAAAAATAATAAACTTATAGATAATAAGTTGATTAAATACTATACAACTAATACAATAATAATATTATAATTGTAATAATAAAATAAAATACAAGTAATAGAATAATAATATGTAACTTAGCCTATTGGCTGTCATCCGCCCACGTGGGTTGTAGCAGCCCACTTTCCAAATATAATAATAAGAATTATCTTTGAGGTTTAACTTCCTTCTTCTTCATAAAATGTCTCCTGCAACATTCGCCGGAAAACTCCCATTTTTATCAATATATATCGTTTTTCTTCTCATCTCTCTAATATTATATTTAGAGGTATCCCAATGTTTGTTCAGGGGTATTCAAATACATAAAACGAAAAAAGAAAGGAAAAAAGTTGCATTTCGCCAAGAAACTTGAGGGGTATCCCAGGCAACCCCTGGTCTCTACGTAGATCCGCCCCTGAAGGCAGCTAGAATTATATACATCCAAACGTGTCGTGTATGCATATATATATATATATATATATATAGATGTACTTATATATAGCTATATACATGTGCATGTTCCTGACCTTGTAGTCTTTAAAATACATATACGGATCATAATGCGAAAGGATTACATAGCATCCCAAATGATTAGATGCACTTAATAACCTCAAGCATAAATAATTAACATATCGTATCATATCCTGATATTCTGACTGTCCCATCACCAATGCTTGTGTAAAGTTTATTTACGGTCGAAAGCACTTAAAATTACGTCGGAAACTGATGTTAACGCATAATTCACGACGGTCGTTGCTTCTAGCTGTTTTTCGTTGCGGTTTCAACCGTGATTTTAGAAGTTCGAAAACAAAATCATATATATCATAATATATTAATGTCGAGACGTAACTCGCGTCCGGTGCTTCCGTTTCGTTATCGGTGCGTACTGATTTCCGCGTTTTTCGTTCATGTTTGCGTTTTGTGCCGTTTGAAAGCATGATAAATCCGCAAAACTAAATTTATAAGTATAAAATACACGTATAAAATCCGTGATTGTCGGCGTTGTCAGTATTTTGTACGGTGTCAGTTCGTTACCGTTTAACGTTTTGCAAATTCTTCCGTAGATCATCATACGCGTACCGGAAAGTCAGATAGGTGTTTCTAGGCATTTCAAAAGCCTAATAAAATTAATTCGTGCCTTAAACACTATTTATTATCGCCTTAAGCGTTTGTTAATCGCGAAATTAAGAAGCGTAAATTACCGGTTGTCACACCTTTGGTGTTTCTTGAGTGGCTTCATCCTTGAGACGAGACATGGCAACAACTAATTCAGCAGTCTTCAGGATTACTTCGCCTATTTGCTGGGAAAATTTGGTAGCCTGCTCGTACATTTGAGTGTCGCTGCGATGAAGAGACATTCTAGAGGAAATGGAAGACATAGGAGGAAACAAGTGAAATGTTATCGGATAATCAAAACAGAATGACAACGCATAAAAATGGTGATCATTTGTTTGTTAGCAAAGGCAAACAAATGAGACGATGACTAATAAAAAAAGCGGGTCATGTTAATGTATCGCGAAGACATGCTTTAGCCTATAAGTGGACACTCACCCCAAGAGTTCCCAGGTAAGAGTTGTGACACCTGTGTCACTACGACCATCATACAAATACCAAACCAATAAAATATTGTATTTCATACTTGGGATTTGTATAATTATGTGTATCATTTGCAAATATCATTCCTCGTTCAATTTCAAGCTCTAAATCGCTCTCTAGAAAGTTATACGCGAACTGATGCGTAAACGTAATCAATTTAACGCGAAAAACACTCCGGAACAGTGACATGGGCTTAACATACCTTAAATAAACTTTACATAAGTTAGAAATAAGTTTTGGAGGGTTTGGTGTGTCGAAATCAAGTTTATTCGATCGCAGGGACTATTTGCGTCAAACTGCAAAAGTCTGTTGATGCTTATGGTATCGAACATTCCGGAACTTGACCATAAGTTAAACATACCATAAATATCCTTTACATAGCTTAGAAATAGGCTTTGAGGGGTTCGGTGTGCAAAAATAAACTTTTTGGTCAAACAGGGACTAAAAGCGTCAAAAAGTGCACAAGTTTGCATTTTCGCGCATATCTTATGTTATGAATATATCTAGACATCCAAAAATTTGTGTATTCATTAAAATATTTTATTTTAGTGATTGGCATGTTAAAATTCCATTCGTCGCATAATTTGGATCGTTTTTCGCGTCCGTTCGAGTTTCGTCGTAATCAACCGAACAACGAAACCGTACAACCAAATGAACCGACATACGAGATGTTTTTGAGCATGTTTCATGTTCCCTATGCTTTAACTTCATTATGGAGCGCTTGAAATGAGGTTAACGAGGCTTAAATGTGTCAAAAATCAAGTTTTAAGCATCAGGGGCCTGTTCTGCCAATTTTGAAAAGTTGCTGATCTGGAAGTTCTAGGAGGGGCACGTAAGAATAAGCTTGTGTCTATGTGGCCCGCGTAAAACCATCAGATCTGCAAAAAATCTATTTCCAGCTTGATCCAGCTGTTCCCATGGTTTGCAAATGTCACACCCCAACCAATGGCGGAAACATCGGGATGAGACGAAGTGTGAAGATTGCTCGAGACATCATAACACTAATGATTGTGAAAAGTATTTAAATAATAATTTCCTTCCATTTCTAAAGAATCAATTTCAAGGTTTCGAAACAAAATACAACATCATGAATAATGAAATAATACGACATGAATACAAATTTTTAAGTGTGTATCTAAGCATCCTACTAGATTCCATGCATCGTCAACATCCACCTGTAACATGTTAAAATAAAGTCAATGCAAAAGCAAAGGCGAGTACACAAGGTTTAAATAGTATAGCATAAGTATAAAGCATTTTACTCGAATCCACATGGCAATTTGTATACAAGGTACTAGCATGCATAACATTACGTATAAACCCAAAGTGTCCACTAGTATTTAGCATCCCTCGCCACAAAAGTGACGAGACCGTATAGTATATTGACCTAACGAACCCCCGTCGGGTGGTGTGCTACTCCTATAGCGCTATATTCGTTAAGCGAGGGTATAACAAAGTAATGGCATATAACATGTATTATCTAGCATAACAAGAAGCATGTATATCGGATTGAGTTCACAAAGTATGTTTAAATGTGTGTAAGTGAAATCTTTGTATGGTAACATGTTACAACCCAAAAGTGGTTTAAAACGTAAATGGGTCGAGTGTACTCACATTGGTTGCGTATAAGGATTTCTTGGAATAACACGCGAGGAAGGGGTTGGAAATCCAAAGGAACGAACGTAACGGTCATCCTAGATTTTGGAATAACACATAATGATCTCGTGAAAATTTGTAGATTAAATAGGATTCCTAATATTTATTTTATAAATTAATTAGATATTAGACCTTATCTCATGTTAACATTTAATGTTATAAAATGGGTTAAAATAACTGGTTAGTTATTTAGGTTAAAAAGAATTTCAAAGTATTAATTAAAACAAGAGAAAAGAATTTAAAAGTAAAGAAAAACAATACTTTAAAAAAAAAATTAAAACATAAAAAAAATGCTCAACATTCTGACCAAAACTGGCCATAGCGGGACTCAAGCCTTTATTTGCGTGCACGCAACCCGACCAACTGGGCTGCGTGTCTAACCCGTTCCATAATCGGCTTTTAATTGTATTTATATACTAGCTGTCATCGTTTTAATATAAAAGGAAATAAGCACCTCGTATTATAGAGACACTAAGCATCCTATGCGGATTAAAATAACAATTTTTATTCATTTGTTATAAAATTAGATAACCTATGTACAAGTATAAGTAAAGAAACCTAAAATACAGAAATGGTGATAGTATTTAAATATAAACATTTAGCTAGATTTTAGACATAAGTTGGTGGGTTTTTATCTTATGTGAACACAACTCAATTTGTCATTTTCTTCAAAATAACCTACTGAAGTAAACCCAATTATGTATATGTATATATCTATTGTTCTTTTCTTGCTTCTGTTAGTTTTAAATGTTATACAAAGTTCAACAATGAAGGAACAAAGTAATAAAGAAGGGTATACCGAACAAAATGAGAGGATTCCCGTGGTGATCTCCGTAAGGCTCCGGTGACATCTGACCGGGTTGGCCCGACTCGTTGTCCGTCTCTAATCCGAACTGACTGACCCGTTGACTCGACGTAGACGGAACCGGACCCGAACCTACTGAACCGAAGCTCGAGTCTGACCCATAGCTCCCGGACCAGAATTGAATCTTAAACCGAAAACTGGAGCCATGACCTGATAGAAACCAACTAGAACTTGAACCAAACTAAGACCCGAGCTGAAGCATGTCGAACCCGTTTCCGTTCGGCTTCTCTTCTCCGATTTCTTGCTCTCTCTCTCATCGCGTCTCCCTCTCTTTGTCCACTGTTTCCTTCACCGGTGACCTTCACCGGCCACCGCCGGCTGCCCAAGATGGAGAGGGGAAACAAGATGGTGATGGAGGTGGTTATGTGTGTACAGAAATTAAGAGCAAGCTTCTTTTATTTGTGTGGTTAGACAGGTTGCAGAGAACAAACGGATGAGAGGAGAAGATGTAGGCGGCTGAAGTGGGATAAGAAGATTAGGGTTTTGGTCTTTTTTATTTTTTTTACCTTCAATTACGTTTTCAAAATTTATAAAACAACCCTCAAAGTTTATCTAGCTGAACTAGACTAGCTGAGTTATCACTTTAATTAACTAAACTCTTTTTTTTAAACCAACTAAATTATTGTCAAGGTAAAAAAAAAATAAAACTTTTTAGTTGTAATACTAATTAAGTTAGTCAGTTAAACAATTAAATAAATAAATAACTTAATCAATAAATGTATTAAATTGAAGAATAAATCCCTTCTATACTTATTTACTTCGCGAAAGCAAGAAAAAAAAAGAAAGGAAAAAAAGGATTTTACAAAGTTCATAGGTTAGGATTTGGATTTTCAAAACGGGTCAGATCTTGGGAACTCATTTTGATGGATGTTACAGTCTCCCCTACTTTAGGAGATTTCGTCCTCGAAATCTAAGAGGAAGACTTTTGAAAAAATGGCATCCAAGGATTTAACAGAGAGAATATATGAGACCTGATCACGAACAAGGTTTGTATAAGGACAAAGAATAAAGGAGAATTATGGGGGTATAAAAGTGAGCGGTTGACCTTAAATAAATGAATGCAAGTAAAAGAACGGCATAAGCATTGGATAGACGAAGGTAGTGCGTTAAGAGGGAGGTCTCGTCATGGATAATCGGATATAATGCGTTTGTGAGTTGTTTAAAGTTTGAATTTGGTCTAAAAGGTCTGTAAAATACTGAATTTCTCATGACACGTCTTACGAAACTTTGGTAACATGGTGAAAACACTTGTATATAGGAAGTAACAGCGGCGTATCCACCATGTTTTAACTGTGTTACGTCTGTTTCGTATTCAGTGTCATGTTAAGTTCTATGTCTTACCATACACAGGAGTACACTCTATGATTCTCATGCGTCTATCACCATAATCCCGTGTGCACCCGAGATTATACTGATCGTCGCCTGATCCGCATAGCTTGTACTGATTGTGTATGAATCAGGGTATACACAAATTTGAAAAGTAAGAACTTGTACGTATAAGAATGTAGTATGTAAGCAAGTCCATGCTTAAGTATGTATGTGACCCACGTAAGCGAATCCCTCAGGTTACGCTCACGTATAGGTACGAATGTATGAATACAAGTATGAATGTAAGCGTGCGTATGAGTATAAATAATAGTATAGGTATGAATAAGTGTGTAAGCATGAACTTAAAACGCTTGAGTATGAACATGAAAATGTGTACTAGTATGAATGTGAGTAGACATAAATGACAATGATTTCGAGTATGACATGCATTGGATGCGACGAACTTAAGCATGTAAAATGATTGAGAAGTTTGAGTATGTAAAACGAATGATATAAGAAAGTCGTTGTGAGACTGAGAATAAAACATGCGCGATGATGTGTATGTATAGTTGTTTGAGTAATGCGTTGAGCTTCTCGAGTCAAAAATAGTTTAAGCTTGATTTGGAATGTAAGATCTAGTTCGTGAATGCCAAAAGTGTGTAAAACATCTATCGATTATGGAGATATACTTTGTATAAGAACGGAAATGCTACTCTTGTTTCGAAAGAATTTACGTTAGTTGAAAGACGTCGGTCCCTATGAAATCTTCTTGCCCACGTGTTTTGTATTTAAATTACGTAAAAGGTTTTGAAAATGATAAGTTCTCATCATTTTAAGGGTCCTGCATTAAAATAGGAAATTTGAAATTAGGAGGTTTGTGTGAAAACGTTGCTTCTTAAAGAGAATTTTATGCATATTGAACTTAGTGATCGTTGAAAAGTGTTTTTTTTTATTAAAAAAAGTTGGAAAATGATCTTATAATAACTATAAGATCTTATAGACAAATGAAATAGATAGTTTGATTTTCGATTGCGAACAAAGACTTTGGTATGATGATAAAATGTGAGCGTGTGCTAGTGATTAGGTTGAGTATGAAGTTCACGGGCAAGAAATTCATTGAACCGTTTAAGTTGATAGGTAGCATTTCATAGAGTTTTGAAATTCGGGTAATAAAACGTTTTAAGGTATGATTAAAAATTTTGGGTTTGTAAGTTATGTGAAAATAGATCATGGGGTAGGATATACGTTTAATAAAAACAATGAAGTTTGAAATTTGCATCGTAGGGATTTTGGACAAATGAACACGACTTAGACGTAAAAAAACTTGATCGCGTTGTACAATGAAGTCTCTTTTGAAATGAAATTTTGGTAACGATCACCTAGATAAGGGAATCACTCTAACTCGTTGGTGAGGTCGTTTTAAAGGAAAAATGGAGTGGAGTTAATCGTTAAGGTGAGGAAATCACTCCTATCTCGATGATATGTCTCCATTTGTCGTTATAAGGAATATGAATTTAAATTATATGAAATCATGCATATATATAAACGTATGAAAAGATTTAATATGATGTGTGTGTGAGAAGAAAATATCGAAAGTAAATTCGAGTTTGAAAGATTGGGCATCGTATAAAATAAATAATAGAAACACATGTTTGATTAAAATTTGGGATGGTTCCAAAACGAAACTTTGACTAACCAAAGTGGTCGAAAAGTCTTTAGAATTTAAGGAGCATGATTTGGCCTAATAGGTGGAATACTCTCACCGACAAGTCGGTTAACGGTATTTACCCTTCCGGTTACTACATGTCCCAAATCAATCGAAATTTCGAGACTTGGCGGGAAAAAAATCAAGGAGTGGAACTAGTCGACAAGGTGCAGGTCTCACCCCTAACTTGACGATTTCGTACCCTAAGTGTGGTTGGTACTCGTCGGGTCAAAATTTAGTTTCGACACTTTGACGAGGGTCCACTAGAATTTGAAATGGAAATTCTTCATCAAGGAGAGGATTTCACTCCTAACTTGGTGGCGAATTTCGTGTAAAAAGAATAGATGGATTGAGAGTCGTTCACCAAATTGTGGGTTTCACGCCTATTTTGGTGAAGTCGTCTCGTTTGTACAATACGAGTGATTTCGAGTTTAGTATAAACAAGTAAAGGACGTATGTTCGAAATAATAATAATAACAAGTATGAGCACATAAAGCATTAAAAAAAAAAAAAAACACGTAAGAGGCATTCCAAGAAATTAGCATATGAATCAAGTATGGTCGAATTTGGTACTTAACTATAGACTAGGTCAAGAGCATGGCAATTTTCCTAATTCCCTATAGTTATGGCTCTGATACCAATCTGTCACACCCCAACCAATGGCGGAAACATCGGGATGAGACGAAGTGTGAAGATTGCTCGAGACATCATAACACTAATGATTGTGAAAAGTATTTAAATAATAATTTCCTTCCATTTCTAAAGAATCAATTTCAAGGTTTCGAAACAAAATACAACATCATGAATAATGAAATAATACGACATGAATACAAATTTTTAAGTGTGTATCTAAGCATCCTACTAGATTCCATGCATCGTCAACATCCACCTGTAACATGTTAAAATAAAGTCAATGCAAAAGCAAAGGCGAGTACACAAGGTTTAAATAGTATAGCATAAGTATAAAGCATTTTACTCGAATCCACATGGCAATTTGTATACAAGGTACTAGCATGCATAACATTACGTATAAACCCAAAGTGTCCACTAGTATTTAGCATCCCTCGCCACAAAAGTGACGAGACCGTATAGTATATTGACCTAACGAACCCCCGTCGGGTGGTGTGCTACTCCTATAGCGCTATATTCGTTAAGCGAGGGTATAACAAAGTAATGGCATATAACATGTATTATCTAGCATAACAAGAAGCATGTATATCGGATTGAGTTCACAAAGTATGTTTAAATGTGTGTAAGTGAAATCTTTGTATGGTAACATGTTACAACCCAAAAGTGGTTTAAAACGTAAATGGGTCGAGTGTACTCACATTGGTTGCGTATAAGGATTTCTTGGAATAACACGCGAGGAAGGGGTTGGAAATCCAAAGGAACGAACGTAACGGTCATCCTAGATTTTGGAATAACACATAATGATCTCGTGAAAATTTGTAGATTAAATAGGATTCCTAATATTTATTTTATAAATTAATTAGATATTAGACCTTATCTCATGTTAACATTTAATGTTATAAAATGGGTTAAAATAACTGGTTAGTTATTTAGGTTAAAAAGAATTTCAAAGTATTAATTAAAACAAGAGAAAAGAATTTAAAAGTAAAGAAAAACAATACTTTAAAAAAAAAAATTAAAACATAAAAAAAATGCTCAACATTCTGACCAAAACTGGCCATAGCGGGACTCAAGCCTTTATTTGCGTGCACGCAACCCGACCAACTGGGCTGCGTGTCTAACCCGTTCCATAATCGGCTTTTAATTGTATTTATATACTAGCTGTCATCGTTTTAATATAAAAGGAAATAAGCACCTCGTATTATAGAGACACTAAGCATCCTATGCGGATTAAAATAACAATTTTTATTCATTTGTTATAAAATTAGATAACCTATGTACAAGTATAAGTAAAGAAACCTAAAATACAGAAATGGTGATAGTATTTAAATATAAACATTTAGCTAGATTTTAGACATAAGTTGGTGGGTTTTTATCTTATGTGAACACAACTCAATTTGTCATTTTCTTCAAAATAACCTACTGAAGTAAACCCAATTATGTATATGTATATATCTATTGTTCTTTTCTTGCTTCTGTTAGTTTTAAATGTTATACAAAGTTCAACAATGAAGGAACAAAGTAATAAAGAAGGGTATACCGAACAAAACGAGAGGATTCCCGTGGTGATCTCCGTAAGGCTCCGGTGACATCTGACCGGGTTGGCCCGACTCGTTGTCCGTCTCTAATCCGAACTGACTGACCCGTTGACTCGACGTAGACGGAACCGGACCCGAACCTACTGAACCGAAGCTCGAGTCTGACCCATAGCTCCCGGACCAGAATTGAATCTTAAACCGAAAACTGGAGCCATGACCTGATAGAAACCAACTAGAACTTGAACCAAACTAAGACCCGAGCTGAAGCATGTCGAACCCGTTTCCGTTCGGCTTCTCTTCTCCGATTTCTTGCTCTCTCTCTCATCGCGTCTCCCTCTCTTTGTCCACTGTTTCCTTCACCGGTGACCTTCACCGGCCACCGCCGGCTGCCCAAGATGGAGAGGGGAAACAAGAAGGTGATGGAGGTGGTTATGTGTGTACAGAAATTAAGAGCAAGCTTCTTTTATTTGTGTGGTTAGACAGGTTGCAGAGAACAAACGGATGAGAGGAGAAGATGTAGGCGGCTAAAGTGGGATAAGAAGATTAGGGTTTTGGTCTTTTTTATTTTTTTTACCTTCAATTACGTTTTCAAAATTTATAAAACAACCCTCAAAGTTTATCTAGCTGAACTAGACTAGCTGAGTTATCACTTTAATTAACTAAACTCTTTTTTTTTAAACCAACTAAATTATTGTCAAGGTAAAAAAAAAATAAAACTTTTTAGTTGTAATACTAATTAAGTTAGTCAGTTAAACAATTAAATAAATAAATAACTTAATCAATAAATGTATTAAATTGAAGAATAAATCCCTTCTATACTTATTTACTTCGCGAAAGCAAGAAAAAAAAAGAAAGGAAAAAAGGATTTTACAAAGTTCATAGGTTAGGATTTGGATTTTCAAAACGGGTCAGATCTTGGGAACTCATTTTGATGGATGTTACAGCAAATGGTTTTAATCAGTCTATGGGCTTGTTTTGAGGCACCCATGGTATTCTAAAACAATGGGCACACTTGTACGGTCCAGATTGAAGCTCGTTATTCGAGGAACGATCTTAACGGTCTTGGATATCCTATAAATACCCACCCCCACTTCCATTCCAACTCACCCTTGATCTGAATTTTCTCTATGTTGAAGCTCAAAGCTTCATACCTGAGAATTTTTAGATCAAATCTCTTAGCTTGGACCTTTTGTAAGTATTCTTTCGTGCTTTTATGCGTTTTTAAGCATGAAAGTCAAACTATGTTTGACTTTATGCTTTGACCAGTCAATGGTCAACACGAAGTTCGTTTGAACTTCGCAACGTGAGCGTAATCACGATGGTCATAGTCCCTTGTGACTATACCTACTGATTACCACGTTATTTAGTCATAGTGACGAGTCATAGTTTCGGTCAAAATGCGTGTTTATGCGTATTTTGCAACCAAACTATTCTTGAGTATTAAAACCCTTTGTTTTGATATCAAAGTTGTTTTCTAACTTCGTTAAACATGTTTTAACATGTTTAACTCGTCACTTTTAGTATAGTGCTTATATAGTGTCGTAAGGTAAGCGGTCTAAACAACCGCTTAGACTTTCGAACCCGACCCGTTTGGTCGATCATTAGGATCCGACCAAACATGTTTTGTGACAATAGTTGTATAGGGAATAACCTTCCGAGGTTATACCTTATGGTCACTTCATTTAAGTAGTCATATGATAAGTAGTTTATATGCCTTAGGTAAATGACCAAAATGCCCTTTTTACGCATAAATTCATTTTAAGCATATGTAACCTAAATTTTGACATCTAAGCTAATTAGGCAACATTATTATATATGTTAAGGCATATAATACTTTTCATAGGACTAGTTAGGCAGTCCGAACGCGTTTTACGCGAACGACGCGTTAAAGTAGCGTAAGCTACCTAAACGGGTCGTAATGGGTCGTAAGCACTTAGGTTAGGTTTCGATTTAGTATGTAGGCTTTGTTAAACCATATTACATGAGTTCCCTTACTCATTTGGTTTACGAAACCTCATTCTATCCGTTCTTCCGATTTAGGCCCGGTTTATTTACATAGTTACCTATATTAGGTGCCGTTTGATTCCGTGATCCCTCTAGCTTTGCTTGGTTGTTATTCAAGACTTCTAAGCAATCTCAAGTGAGTACATAGTCCTCTCTTTTACTGTTTTCAAACATTTTGGGGTGAAACATCTGTGCCTATTCATTATTTTCATGATTTCAATATATGATTATACATGCTAGTACTTATCTTTTGACAAACTGAATGATTATCTATGGTATAAACACTAATTTTTCAAAGATTATAAAATTAATTGTTGGGTTGTACTTATTTTATACATTCACCAAACCGATTGGTAGTACGATATAGCGCTATAGGACTAGACACCCCATTCCTATTGTATGGAATGTCAGAAACCAAATTTTAACCAAATAGAGGTTGCCTTTGTGGTATTTCTATAGTCTCTAAGGTGTAGTATGATACACTAAGGTTTGAATGAATTCTAAATCACATTTTCTTTGTATATTTTGATATACTTCCGAAGTATAGTTTGATATGCTCCCATATATGATATTGTTTACTAAAGTATAATTTGATATACTATGTACAAACCAACATATATTTTGTTAATTACTAAAACAAAGTTGATATGTTATTTTCAAAACCAAAACATAGTTAATATGTTATTTTCAAAACTAAAACATAGTTGATATGTTATTTACAAAACTAAAGCATAGTTTGATATGTTATTTACAAAACAAAAGTATACTTATGATATACTACTGAAAACTATTATTTTAACAACTAAAGTATATTTGATATACTATCTGTTTAACTATTTTGGAACTAAAATATATTTTAATATATTACTTATCCAACTTTCTTAAAACCAAGGTATATTTTTATATACTACAAACCTTTTTATCAAAACATTGTTTTACTAACAACATATTTTTATACAAACTTGTTTTTACTTGGTTATTCATTTCATTATGCATTATTCTTTTATATCATCTGATTTCTTATCACTTTTTGTATGAAACTTAAAAGGAAATATTTTAAGGCTCATGACTACTTTTGTTAAACATTTCTTTAAACTTACAAGTCATTAATCCTGTTTAAATAAAACCTATGTATTTCACAGGCATTTTTATGCTGACGTACGTATTTTCACATGTGTTTCAGGTGCTGCTATGTGATGATTATTTGATGCATGCTTTACATAGGATGGACTCATGCCTTAGCGACTTTAAAACTTGAAAGATAATATTTGTATTTTGTCTAGTTTGTAATAAAACAATGAGTTCAATAATTCAATAAAACGAAACTATTTAATCCATGGTTGTGAAACAATGATTCTGTTACGACACTCCCCGACGTTTCCACCATGATTTGTTTTTTTACGTGGTCGGGGTGTGGCAGAAAAGTTGGTATCAGAGCCAATGGTTATAGGGAATTAGGTTATTAGTAATGCTTTGACCTAGACTATAACCTTCCTAGGACCCTAACACAAGTTATCTTGTGTTTGGTCTTAAAACAATATCGTCGCCTATCTTTAGGTGACAACCAAAATAAGAACACAAATTTCGAATCCGCTTTGAAAACCAATCATCTGTTCTAGGATGATTTATTATAAGGTTTTGAACCCTCTAAGTTTTCAAAATCTCGTCAAATTTGGGTCTTATAATGTGAACACATGCAATCTGGAAGGGTGGATGCCTGTATCCTGAGTCTTCTGTCTCAGGCTAGAGTGTTCGTACAAATCCACATAATTGGACCAGTCACTCTTACCTGGGAATTCTTGGGATGAGTGTCAACTTATAGGCTAAAGCAAGTCTTCGCGATACATTATATTGACACATTTACTTTGATTAGTCACTGCGTGTCATTTGTTTTGTTCAAGGTAACGAACGAATGACCACCTTCCATGTGTTTCGTCGATGCTTTCAATACCCCATTTGTTTTTCCAATTGTCAACCTCACTTGTTTCTCATGTTTCCTTGCCCTTTTTAGACAATGCCTCCTCGACGAGATGCACAACCTCTAACCAACGAAGAAGTCGTAACCCTTGTCTCTCAGCAAATGGCTGATGTGCTTCCGGGCATAGTAACCCAGATCCATCAGTTATACAACAACAATGCTCAGTGTAGTTTCAAGACCTTCAATTCTGCTAATCCTTTGAATTTTTCTGGGTCTCAAGGAGCAACCGCTCTCCTGCAATGGTTCGAAAGTTTGGAGAGCACATTCAGGCATGTGCAATGTCCGAATGAGCGTAAGGTTGAGTTTGCGTCCAGTGTGTTCGAGAAGCGTGATCTTACATGGTGGAACGGGGTGACGCGTGATAGGGGTGCCGATGTGGCACAAGCTCAAACTTGGGAAGAACTACAAGGTCTAATGATGAAGGAGTTCTGTCCTCGTCATGAGCTTAGAGCGTTGGAAAGGGAATTCGACGATCTAAAGCAAGACAGCAGTGAACATCGAGGCTACACTGACCGTTATGAGGAACTGAGCCTTTTATGTCCTGCCATGGTTACGCCTTTGGAAAAGGCGATCAAAAAGTACATTGTTGGTCTCCCTGACCCAGTTCAGGATATCGTTACTGGTAGAAACCCTACTACCATCAGACAGGCCATTGAACTATCTGCTACCCTGACTGAATCCCAGATCAGGAAAGGTAAGCTTTTTCGAAAGGGCGACCCGAAACCATCTGACAAGTCTGCACAAGAAGAACCAAAGGATAAATAGGCCGAGACATCCAAGAAGAAGAAGCGCAAGGTTTCACAAAACTGTGCAATAACTGCTCAAAACAATCAGGTTGCACCAAACCAGCCAGCACAACCTCGTACAAGGAAAAATTATGTTGGTACCGCACCCTTGTGCAACAAATGCAACCGTCATCATCTGGAGCAAGTACAGTGTCACAAATGTACCCACTGTGGGCGATTGGGACATTTGGTCAATACCTGCAGTTATGCAAATCAAGCTGCTGCAAATCTTGTTGCTGCGTAAGCACAGTTTCCACCTGGGTCGTGTTATAACTGTGGTAACCTTACTCACTACCGAAATAATTGCCCAAGACTTGTTAATGCAAATCCAGCGCGTGGACGAGTGTTTAACATAAACGAGGCAAACACAAACGACAATGCAGCAGTGAATAATTAGTCTTTTGTATTTCCTTGTATGTTATCTTTTGGATGTTTGAATCGACTCAGTTGTTATATAAATAAAATTTGTTGTTTCAAGTTTTGCTTTACGAAACTGATGCAATTATGTGATTATGTGCTTATGTGATTTCTGTATGTCTTGTGTTTTTGTGTAATCCAAATATTCATTATCCAAATCCTCATAGAATCTTCCATATCTCCATATGGGGGATTCATAGTAGGATATCCAAAGGTACTACCTTAAATCCTTAATGGGCTTCTACGTAATAGTTAAGACCCTTGGATTATGAAGTACTATTCTATCATTGGACCCCTTGAGTGGTCTAGTTAAAAAGACTGATTCAAAATCTGGTTAGGAATATCATGTGATGATATAGCTGAAAAGATCCCTTAAGCGGTCTATTTAAGGAGATCGTACGACGGTCTAGTTAAGGAGATCATGTGTTGATCTAGTTAAAAAGATCGTTCGTTGATCTAGTTAAAAAGATCCTTTGGTGGTCTAGTCAAGTCACTTCATGTTTATTCGATTGATTTTTTCCTACGCATTATGAAATGAACTATGCGGACTGTGCAAGGAATTACGTAATTATGGATGCATACATAATTATGGAATTCAGTGCACAGAAACCACAACAAGTTTTGTTATGTGTTAAGACCTTTAGTGATAAGAATAACGAAACAGGAACAATGTAGAAAGGGGCATGGTGGATATGCCGCTGGTACTTCCTATATATAAGGTTTCCTTATTACATTGCGAACGTAGCGTTATTTAAGTTACTAGAAGTCCTGGACCTTGACCAATGTCATTTTATCTTACAATCCCCGACTCCGATTTCGAGCACACACGAGTTTCCTATAATAGTCTACATAGGAAACGTTCTTCTATCCGTAGTTCGAAACCCCATGTTTTGTTACTACAAGGACATCACTTTGACAGTTGACAAATTTGCTAAGAATCCAAACGTGGCCCAGAGTTTTACTTAGGGTATGTTGGATTCATTCGAAAGCGAAACAATCACAGTTGTCTTCACAGGTTTCCTTTAAAATTAAATTTCGGGACGAAATTTCCTAAAGTAGGGAAGACTGTGACATCTGTGTCACTATGACCATCATACAAATACCAAACCAATGAAATATTGTATTTCATACTTGGTATTTGTATAATTATGTGTATCATTTGCACATATCGTTCCTCGTTAAATTTCAAGCTCTAAATCGCTCTCTGGAAAGTTATACGTGAACTGATGCGTAAACGTAATCAGTTTAACGCGACAAACACTCCGGAACAGTGACATGGGCTTAACATACCTTAAATAACCTTTTGGTGTGTCGAAATCAAGTTTATTCGATTGCAGGGACTATTTGCGTCAAACTGCAAAAGTCTGTTGATTCTTATGGTATTGAACATTCCGGAACTTGACCATAAGTTAAACATACCATAAATATCCTTTACATAGCTTAGAAATAGGCTTTGAGGGGTTCGGTGTGCAAAAATAAACTTTTTGGTCAAACAGGGACTAAAAGCGTCAAAAAGTCCACAATTTTGCATTTTCGCGCATATCTTACGTTATGGATATATCTGGATATCCAACAATTTTTGTAATCATTAAAATATTTTATTTTAGTGATTGGCATGATAAAATTCCATTCATCGCGTAATTTGGATTGTTTTTCGCGTCTGTTCGAGTTTCGTCGTAATTAACCGAACAACGCAACTGTACGACCAAACGAACCGACATCTGAGATGTTTTTGAGCATGTTTCATGTTACCTATGCTTTAAATTAATTATGGAGCCTTGAAATGAGGCTAACGGGGCTTAAACGTGCCAAAAATCAAGTTTTAAGCATCAGGGGCCTGTTCTGCCAATTTTGAAAAGTTGTTGATCTGGAAGTTCTAGGAGGGGCGCGAAAGAATAAGCTTATGTCTACGCGGCCCACGTAAGACCATCAGATCTGCAAAAAATCTATTTCCAGCTTGATCCAGCTATTCCCATGGTTTGCAAATGGTTTTAATCAGTCTATGGGCTTGTTTTGAGGCACCCATGGTATTCTAAAACAATGGGCACACTTGTACGGTCCAGATTGAAGCTCGTTATTCGAGGAACGATCTTAAAAGTCTTGGAAATCCTATAAATACCCACCCCCACTTCCATTCCAACTCACACTTGATCTGAATTTTCTCTAAGTTGAAGCTCAAAGCTTCATACCTGAGAATTTTTAGATCAAATCTCTTAGCTTGGACCTTTTGTAAGTATTCTTTCGTGCTTTTATGCGTTTTTAAGCACGAAAGTCAAACTATGTTTGACTTTCTGCTTTGACCAGTCAATGGTCAACATGAAGTTCGTTTGAACTTCGCAACGTGATCGTAATCACGATGGTCATAGTCCCTTGTGACTGTACCTACTGATTACCACGTTATTTAGGCATAGTGACGAGTCATAGTTTCGGTCAAAATGCGTGTTTATGCGTATTTTGCAACCAAACTATTCTTGGGTATCAAAACCCTTTGTTTTGATATCAAACTTGTTTTCTAACTTCGTTAAACATGTTTTAACATGTTTAACTCGTCACTTTTAGTATAGTGCTTATATAGGGTCGTAAGGTAAGCGGTCTAAACAACCGCTTAGACTTTCGAACCCAACTCGTTTGGTCGATCATTAGGATCCGACCAAACATCTTTTGTGACCATAGTTGTATAGGAATAACCTTCCGAGGTTATACCTTATGGTCACTTCGTTTATGTAGTCATATGATAAGTAGTTTATATGCCTTAGGTAAATGACCAAAATGCCCTTTTTACGCATAAATTGATTTTAAGCATATGTAACCTAAATTTTGACATCTAAGCTGATTAGGCAACATTATTAGATATGTTAAGGCATATAATACTTGTCATAGGACTAGTTAGGCGGTCCGAACGCGTTTTACGCGAACGACGCGTTAAAGTAGCGTAAGCTACCTAAACGGGTCGTAATGGGTCGTAAGCACTTAGGTTAGGTTTCAATTTAGTATGTAGGCTTTGTTAAACCATATTACATGAGTTCCCATACTCATTTGGTTTACGAAACCTCATTCTATCTGATCTTCCAATTTAGGTCCGGTTTATTTACATAGTTACCTATATTAGGAGCCGGTTTTATTCCGTGATCCCTCTAGCTTTGCTTGGTTGTTATTCAAGACTTCTAAGCAATCTCAAGTGAGTACATAGTCCCCTATTTTACTGTTTTCAAACATTTTGAGGTGAAACATGTGTGCCTATTCGTTATTTTCATGATTTCAATATATGATTATACATGCTAGTACTTATCTTTTAACAAAGTGAATGATTATCTATGGTATAAACACTAATTTTTAAAGATTATAAAATTAATTGTTGGGTTATACTTATTTTATACATTCACCAAACTGATTGGTAGTACGACATAGCGTTATAGGACTAGACACCCCATTCCTGTTGTATGGAATGTCAGAAACCAAATTTTATCCAAATAGAGATTGCCTTTGTGGTATTTCTATAGTCTCTAAGGTGTAGTTTGATACACTAAGGTTTGAATGAATTGTAAATCACATTTTCTTTGTATATTTTGATATACTTCCAAAGTATAGTTTGATATGCTCCCAGATGTGATATTGTTTACCAAAGTATAACTTGATATACTATGTACAAACCAGCATATATTTTGTTAATTACTAAAACATAGTTGATATGTTAGTTTCAAAACCAAAACATAGTTAATATGTTATTTTCAAAACTAAAACATAGTTGATATGTTATTTACAAAACTAAAGCATAGTTTGATATGTTATTTACAAAACCAAAGTATACTTATGATATACTACTGAAAACTATTATTTTAACAACTAAAGTATTTTTGATATACTATCTGTTTAACTATTTTGGAACTTAAATATATTTTAATATATTACTTATCCGACTTTCTTAAAACCAAGGTATCTTTTTATATACTACAAACCTTTTTATCAAAACATTGTTTTACAAACAACATATTTTTATACAAACTCGTTTTTACTTGGTTATTCATTTCATTATGCATTATTCTTTTATATCATCTGATTTCTTATCACTTTTTGTATGAAACATAAAAGGAAATATTTTAAGGCTCATGACTACTTTTGTTAAATATTTTCTTTAAACTTACAAGTCATGAATCCTATTTAAATAAAACCTATGTATCTCACAGGCATTTTTATGCTGACGTACCTATTTTCACATGTGTTTCAGGTGCTGCTATGTGATGATTATTTGATGCATGCTATACATAGGATGGACTCATGCCTTAGCGACTTTAAAACTTGAAAGATAATATTTGTATTTATCTGATTTGTAATAAAACAATGAGTTCAATAATTCAATAAAATGAAACTATTTAATCCATAGTTGTGAAACAATGATTCTGTTACGACACTCCTCGACGTTTCCGCCACGATTTGTTGTTTTACCTGATCGGGTTGTGACAAGAGTGATTGGTCCGATTATGTGGATTTGTACGAACACTCTAGCCTTAGACAGAAAACTCAGAGTACAGGCATCCACGCTTCCAGATTGCACGTGTTCACACTATAAGACCCAAACTTTGACGAGGTTTTGAAAACTTAGAGGGTTCAAAACCTTATAATAAATCACCCTAGAACAGATGATTGGTTTTTAAAGCGGATTTGAAATTTGTGTTCTTGTTGTGGTTGTCACCTAAGGATAAGTGACGGTATTGTTTTAAGATCTAAACACAAGAATCTTGTGTGAGGGTCCTAGGAAGGTTATAGACTAGGTCAAAGCATTACTAATAACCTAATTCCCTATAACCATGAGCTCTGATACCAACTCTTCTGTTACACCCAGACCGCGTAAAACGACAAATCGCGGCGGAATCGTCGGGGAGTGTCGTAACAGAATCATTGTTTCATAACACGTGGAAATTGAAATTTTGTTTTATTAAATTTTAAGGGTTTACATCATCTTAAAAACAAATAAACATAACATACTTAACTAGTCTTGCATCTTTTATTGTCACTAAGGCCCTCGTCCAATCCTATGTTTGCATCATAATCATCTAATAACAACACTTGAAACACATGTGAAAATAGGTACATCAGCATAAAAATTCCTGTGAGATACATAGGTTTTATTAATTAAAGATTCATGACTTGTGAGTTTAAAAATATGTTTAACAAAAATAGTCATGAACCTTATAAAAATGTTTTCTTTTAGAAATCATACGAAAATTGATAAGAAAACAGATGATATAAAAGAATATTGCATAGATAAATAAATAACCAAGTAAAAATGAGTTTGTATAAAATATGCTGCTTGTAAAACAATATTTTGTAAAGATATGTTATTTGTGTAAAATGTAATATGTCAAAATTGAAATGGTTTAAATAATGCTACGATATATAATACCATAAAAGCACTTATATATAGGAAGTACCAGCGGCGTATCCACCATGCTTTTATCATATTACACACGCCTCGTAATTTAAATCACTTACCCAAACAAACCACCAAAATGTATTGTTTAAACCAATGTCAAAAATGTTTATGTGTAAACAATGTCAAATGCCAAATGTAAATCATGTGTCACTCCCTGTCTTTTGCGGAAGCGTATGATGTGTGACTGGTTTAATATCATTGCATTCAATCGTAATAAACAACTACATGATCAAACCGATGTTCATCCATTCATAAAATTTGAGTATTACAAACGCTGATTATTTAAGTTTTAAAACACAACCTTCATCTAGGTTACAATTCAACAAAAGTGGATGACATGTAAACTTGAAGTCTACTTCTAGTTACGACACCCGCGCCCAAGATCCATCCTGTCACCTGAAATACATGTAATTTTGGAAAACATCAACAAAAAGTTGAGCGAGTTCATGCGTCTTGTTTGTGTACTGTAATTCTTGTAAATCTTTGAGAGACTCCTTCGTAAACAGGTATGAAAAGCGTGTATGAACATGAATGTTTTACAAGGACTTTAAGGCATGTGAGGACATAGGAAGCACTCGTAATGGCTTATACCCTTGTCGATTTTCCTCGACTGTGTCGATTAACCTCGACTGTGTCAATTTACCTTGAATGTGTCGATTACCCTCAACTGTGTCGATTAACCTCGACTGGGACTCCGAAGCACTACTTGGTACTAGTTGTGACCGTGAGTGGGGTTTGGCCATACCCGTTAGATCTAACCCTCGTCCCTAATTAAGTATTAATGGCATTTCAATATCTAGTCTATGCTTACATGATCTAGTATTTCATTGGCATTTCATACCGTTTAAGCATTTGTAACATGTATTTCACCCCCGAGAGTTATAAAACCAAAAACAGTTAAAGAAAAGGGGGAGCATGAATTCATTGTTTTGCGTCTTTGTTGGTGCAGTCATCTGTCGTCTTCGTCTTATGTCGAGTCTCGAGTTTGTTGCAGTTTTGATCAGGCATGAAATCAAGATATATGAAAATGATAGCTAGCCATTTGAAGTCAAAGTTGGCCATTTGAAGAAAATGGTTCCGTTTGAGAGAGGCTTCCGTTTGAAGCCAGTCCGTTTGAGTGTTAACTGTCTGTTTGAGCATGTTCAAACGGTCAGGTCAGTTTCTATATATAGTCCTCAAACGGTAATCATTTGTAACGATTGGTCAAACTGATACCGAGGTGCTGCCGGTAGTTTCTTGTACTGTAATCACTGTTATATCAATAGAAAAGAGGTTTAAAGTGTATTCAAGTTGTTTTAAAGTGCGTTTCTTAGTATTCCGCCTCTGAAACGTACGAGAGCTCTTCCGAACGACTCATTCAGGTCGCGAAACCAATCCTACAATTGGTATCAGAGCTCAGGACGAGGAGTTCTTGCCATATTCAGCTTGGAAATCTGTTTTTCTACACCTTCTGTTGAAAGCCGATACTTTTCACGGTCAAAATCAGCTCAAAACTTCACACTGTGTTCGGAATTGATTACTGACAAAGCCTTGAAAGTTTCAGACTGAAAATCGAAGTAAAACAGATAGAATATTGCCTGTCCATTTGAAATTGTTCGACAAAATGATGACGTCATGATCCTTCCGTTTGAAGATCGTCCTATCGTTTGAACTGATCGCTTGAAAACAGTTCCTATCGTTTGAAACCAGCTTCTGATCGTTTGAAAGTCCACCATTTGAACCATTCGTTTGAAAAGTGATTCGATCGTTTGAACTTTACCTGACAGTTTAAAAGTGATCCGGTCGTTTGAAAGTTACTTCCGGTCGTTTGAAAGAGAATACTTTCGTTTGAGTTTACACTTCCGTTAAAACCAACTACCGTTTGAACTGTGTTGTCCGTTTGAAAACTGTTTATTGTGTGAAACATGAGTACCGAGTTTTACAACGCGTTTGCAACACCGTCAAGTCCAGCTGCCATTGCTCAAGCCATGAATCTAGAAAATGAGACGGGAACCACTCAGAAACCCCCGAAATTGATGAGTATCGAAGAATACTATGGGTGGAAGGATAGATTTGAAAACTGGGTTCAAACAAATCATCTTAGATCATGGGAATGTATCTTGAAGAAGTATGTATTACCGAGAATGGAGGTGAATGTTATCAAACAGATATCCGAATTAACAGATCAAGAACGGGCAATGTACAGAGCGGAGAAAATGATGATCAGTTTATTGCAACAAGCGATTAAGGAAGATATATTCATTCTGTTAGAACACGACAAAACTGCTAAGTCGATATGGGATGCTCTTAAAGTCAAATTCAAGGGAAGTGAGAGCATGATTAAAAGCAAAAAGGCATTGCTTAAGAAAGAGTTTGATCTTTTTAGCAGCTTACCAGGAAAGGATACTAAGAAGCTAATTGAGAGATACTATCAATTAGTGTGATCATTGACAATGATTGGTGTTGATAAAAGTCGTGAAGAGTATGTGGATAAGTTAGCTGATGCGTTACCTCAGAAGGAGTGGGGAACGTATTTGATGATATTGAAAAACACGGGTGTTTATGACGGACTGACAATTGGACAGTTTATCAAAAAATTAGAGGCTCTGAATCTGGAACAGCAAAAGATCACTAGGATGAATAGTCCGAGTGGTCAACAAGATGTGAAAATGTACTACAGGGGTAGCATTGCAGCCACTGAGTCTGAGAGAAGTCCGAAAATACAAACTGCATTCAGTGCTAGGGATTCATTAGATAAAGCTGATCAGGGTTCAAACAATAGTAGCAGCGGGTTTTCATCATTTCCGAGTATAAATCCTAAAGAGACAAACACAAGTTTTCAGTCTCAGAGTACAAAAACAGAAAATGGATATGTGATTCAATGCAACATAGCTCTCAACCTTCCAGAAGGTCAAAGCTTCTCAGAAGATACTGCAAAAGATCACATGGCACTTCTGGGTTCTGTTCTGTTATCCTATGAAGGTCTGGTTGCTGGTCGGATCGGAAATCCTATGCTCACCAAAGAGGATTACGATCAAATAAACGCCGAAGAGATGGAACTCATGGATATCAAATGGTGTCTTGCAAGTGTTCTTCAACGTGCTGAGAAGTTCAAAACCATCACCGGGAGAAATGACTTTCTTGATGCTCATGTATCTACTTTAGGTTTTGATAAATCTAAAGTTACTTGTTTTCGGTGCAGGGAGAAAGGCCATTTCAAACGGGAATGCAAAGGAAGAGAAGCTAGTGGTGCACAGAATCCATTCGGGAAAGATGATTGCTACCGCAAAGCTATCTATCAACAAGTTGGTCAATCTCAAGAACCACAGACGGCTCATGGGAGGAAGATTGAAGATCCCAAGAGAGCATGTTTGGTAGATTTCAGCTGGAGTGATTACATATCATCTGATGATAAAGCAGCAGCACGCATAATCGATCAAGATGATGAAAGACTTCCTGAAGGCTTCAGCTGGGATATGTTTGTTGATGAGAAAGGAGAATTCAAAGCTTTCATTGCCAAGATTATGAGGGAGCCAAACATGTTTGCCACGTGGATGAAGTCTATTGGTGAAACTGTCCAATCGCTTGCTTCTGATGAAAATTCATTTAGTAGTGATGAAAGTACAGAAAGTGTTGGTGAACTTTCAGACAGATCTGGAGAGATTTCAGAGGGTTCAGATGAAAGTTTACAGAGTTCAGATGAGAGTGTACTGAATGAATTTACTTCAGAAAAAGCTGTTGTTTTTGATCAAACACCGTCTGATTCTGGTGTATCAGATGCTGATTCTGCAAAATCTGTAGAGTTTGATCAATCACTGGTTGACAAAAGCAGTGATGATGAAGAAGAAAAATATATAAATGTTGCTGAATCTCATCTTTCTCCTAAAAGTTTTCATGTTTATTTTGCAGATCGCATGAATACATTGAAGGTTATAGAACAACAAGAGAAGTCTGAAGGTGATGTTCAAAATGTTGAAAATGTTGCTAAGAAGATTACCGAAGTTATGAAAGAAGAAGAGAAATTGACTGAAGCAGAAAAGGTAATTGAAGCTGAAAAGGTGATAGAAGTTGTGAAAACAATCGAGGTTGAGAAGATTGTTGAAGTCGTCAAGCCTTGTGAGAAGTGTTTGGAGGCTTGTAAGGAATGTGCAGCAAAAGACGACATTATAGCTGAGTACGAGAAGAAGAAGGAGCAGTTACTGTTCAACCTCAATTATGTGAAAGAATCGTACGATGTCTTGAACAAAACAGTAACTGGTCTCCAAACGACAAACTCAGAAAGAGAACAGGCACTGACAATGATGAATGCAACTTTGATGTCATAGCAAAAAGCGATCAATTTCTACATTGAAGAGAGTGCCAAATGGAAGCAAGAGTTGGAAACTAAAAAAAATAGAAAATGAGAGAATTAGGCGATTAGTGTTAAGCTATTCTACTTCTGATTATCTCATTGATCGTGTTTACCCAACTGTTGCAGGATTGGAAGCTTTTCAAGACGAGAAGCCAAGGAAAAAGAAAGACTGTGGTAAGAAACCGACTGTTAGCTATAACAAGTGTCCGCCTCCAATTTGGGATGGGTATTCTCCTAGGAAACCAAATGAGGAGCAACTTGAGAAAGCAGTCAATATAAAGTTAAAAACCGATACAACTGACGTTTTACCAGACAACATTGATATCACGTTTACCTCGTCCGATACATATCATGAGTCTGAGTTAATTTAAAAGGTGGTCGATCAGGTGTTGGATACTGATGAGGAGTCCGAGTCGAAATCTGAGTCTGGAGGGTCAAATTCGTCAGTCAACAGTCAAAATTCGTCGGATAAACGGTCTTACAGTATAGAATTTTTGTTATCGAAAGCAAATTTGGATGATGAAACATTTGAAGTTGCATACACTTTAAATGATTCGGACAAATTATACTGTGACAAAGAATTTCCAATAAGAAGTGTTCGTTTTGACATGATCAAAAAGGTTTTCAAAATGACAGAAATCAAAATTTCTGAAATAAAAGATTTAAATCTTACTGAAAAACCTAAAAAGTACACTTCAAGAGTTCAACAACGTCTAAACAAGAAAAAGGGTTACAATTCTGGTTCTGGTTTTCAAAAGAAACCTAACCAAAATCGTAGGTACAAAAAGAAAGGTTTAGGTTTTGTTCCACCAAAAAATTATAAAAATGATAAAAATTCTAAAACAAAAACAGAATTTGTGTCAGGTGGAAGCTCAGATGAAGAACAAAAGAAACCATTCTGGAGACAGTCAAACCAAGAGTTTCTTGCTGAGCGAAAGAAGAATGGAACTGAAGTGTTTTATCAAAAGGAGACTCGTACTTGTTACAGATGCAATGAAACTGGTCACATTGCATGGAACTGTTCTGCAAATGCAAAAACAAAACAGGGAGTTTCTCAGAAACTAAAAGAAAAAGTTGTTGATGTTGAACCACCAACCGATAGACTTAAATGTTTTGAAAATTCTAAATATGAGGTTGGTGAGTGTTCGGAAAAGAATTTTTACAAAAAGAAAGAGAAAGACAACCAGGTGTGGGTTGTTAAAAAGGTTGATGCGAATGTCGGCGATGAATCTGGTTCCACAAAGCCAGAAGAGCCACAGGTTGAGGAGAAAATTTCAGTAAACGATGAAGAGTTTCCATCGCTGAAGTTTGAGGAAGTTAAAAAGAAAGTTGGAAAAACTGAGATTTCAAATCAGTTTTATAATGAAAAAAAAGATTTTGATGTCGAGAAAACATTCAACAGGAATGTTAAAAAGATTTTTGGGAAAATGTTGAGTGGGAGAGCTAAGGGGGTAAAAGATTTTTACGCAACTAAAAAGGCAACATACAACCCTACTGCTCAGCAGCTAAAAGCCATCAAGTCTGAGAAGACTTGGATGGAAGTCTGCTTCCCATGATAGTCAAAGGACTATGCCGGAGATCCCAAGTTTATATCGTGGATCAGGAATCGACATCATTCTAGTGTTTAAAAAGCTTGTTTGAAAGATGTTGAATAGTGTTTAAATTTTACAGGTTGAAGGACTACGCCGGAGCTTCCAGGTTGGTAATTGAGAAGTAGGAATCGGCATCTTTCTAACTAATTTTACAAGTGGTAAAGAGGTTTCTGTAGATGTCTCATTCCTACAGGAAAACCTACAAGTGATATTTTTTTGGTTATACTTTGAAGAGTTTATGTTTACAAGTGATGCAGAAATTCCTGAACTGCAATTGGTAAATCAAGGACATTAAGTTGTACTTGATTTACTATTATGAGATTGATAAACAAGGTGATGAACCATATCCCCATTGCTTCACAAATGGTAAAATTAAAAGTGGTAAAAACAAACTCATTTTCCGGAAAAATCATTTTGATTAAAACAAACTTAAGTGTTTTGAAATCTAAATGAGAAAATGGTTTGTTGAAAGGGGGAGTTCAGATTGTTTATGCCTAGTGAATGGAGATTTGATGTGATTCGATATCAGTTGTCAAGTTTCTGTACAGTTTGTGTTGATTTCTATGTTTTCAAATGGGTCAATAGTCTAGTAGTTTTCAAATTTCCTTTGAAATGTGTTTGCATTTTAGGGGGAGTAGAAAATTTCAGAAAATCCAAAAACATTAGAAAATTTGAAAAATTCAAAAACACGATAAAATTTAAAAAATGAGTTTCGTTGTGAAAAGAGGAAATGATAGTACATCAGTGGACTATCACAGCACGCTAAAGAAATGTAATGTCAAAATGTTATAAACAATCTTACTGCGGATATGTCAGTAGGTTTTCGCACATTTAGTAAATTGAAACGAGATATAAACCTAAATTCGAACTTGCTTAATTCGTGGGTAACTATTCTTGGATATATGGGTAACCCCCGAAATCTTGTTTGAAAGGTCCCGTATTCTGAGATACTAGGTCTTTATACTCAGTGATATCTGGGTATTATCCCGGTGTGACAACCCTCACTAAACCAGGTATCCGTACGATTTAATTAATTAATAATTACTGCCTGATTACTGTGCTAAACTGAAATTGCTGATGAACTGCTACTTGACTTTATTACTTGAACATATCTGCATCATACTTTACATACCGTCACTACATTATTTTACATGCTGAACCTTAGTGACAAACATGATGCACAAAAGCACAGTAGCATTAGAACGGATAACCTATTGAACATGCTGATAAAGCCAGCATCAGGCAGACACTGCCTCTAAGGCCTGTATGAGCCAGAAATATTTTACTACACCCATAGAGAGTGTAGGGATACAAGGGTTGTAGAACTGCGTCTCTAGGAATAAGATATAATGACTGGATGTGCCTAAAACGTACTCTAAGCACCAAACACAGCACTTTTATTAACATATCAGCTTCTGGCTAACTAATAAAGTGCCAAAACATGAGGAAAATATTCCTGACACTTTGTAGAATAAATTGTGTCACTAAAAATGTTATTTACGACACTTAAAAGCTTATTTAAGCACTTTAACGGATTACTATCCAACCAAACAACCGGATTATACCCGGGACATAAAAATATTGACAGTAACATTATTGGTCTTTTTCTGAGCCAGTTAGGGTCCCTGAATACCCTAACACCCGCTATAGAGCACATCACACCACTAACCGAGTTAAACTCTAAACTAACTTAGTTAATCTAACTAATCTCTAACCAACACTTGGATTCTAACCAAATGACCCCCCCCCCTTCCAACAATGTCGTCCCCTAGGGGGACATACTTGGTACTTTGGTGATTAAAATAATCACCCTTGCTTGATATCTACTAGACACTTGGTCCATGGGTTAATCACCTTAATTTTGCCTATAAGTAACATGAGTTGTATGTAAGATCATTCACATTACAAACCACCCAAAACTCTCTCTCTTTCCCTTGCCATAACCCACGGCCGAACACCCCCCTTGGCACCCCATCATTTTCGGCTCTTGATCCTCCCATTCCAAGGTTATACAAGTCTTACGGGTCACGCATAAGGAGTCTTGGAGCAAACGGAAGGCGAAGGACCTCGTTATCTTGCTTTTATCCACCACTTCTTCGCATAGATTCTTCCCTAGCCTCGAGCTAGAGGTATAATGCTTAAAACTCATACTCGAACTAATCTAAGGTGGTTAATAAGATTTGTAACGGTTAAAAGTCGGAAACTTGCGTTTTGAAACATTAAAGTCTACTAAAAACATGAATCTTGTTGGTTAAAAGCATAATAGTTGTGTAAAAGTTGTAGTACTTGAAAGTTGTGATTATTTAGGCCCGATCTACGTTGTGGTAGCTCGGATCACCATTTAACCCGGTTTGGTTAAGATCATGGATCTTGACATAAGCTTGTTTCGGACGGTACAAGGGTTAAAAGGTGAAACTCTACCACACGAGAAACATGAACTTGTGTAAAAGTATTTTTACTTGTAAAATAGTGTTTGAAACTAGCGGATCTACATATGTACAAATGGTATTTTCAAAGAACCACATGTCGAGAAAATCATGTTTTCTAAAAGTCGGATGACACACTAACAAGCATGATTTTTACAAACCACAAGTGTATAAACACTTGTGAAATGAAAAGTTTCGACAAAATAACGATCTTTGTAAAAGATGACGGGAAGTTGTAAAGATGGATTTATTCTAAAAACGAGGTTTTTACGAGATTAAACTATTTTATACAAAGATCCACAAAATATAACGGGATCTACACTATAGTTTTCGGAAAAACTACAAGTTCATGTGATCATGCGATATACATACTTGTCGACTAGTTTGATGTGTCAGAAATTGTTTGATTGAATCAAGAAGTTGTTGAAATGATTTTTGTAAAAGAAAATGATACGCTTGAAAGCGTGGCCACCTCCAGTTACAGGGGAAACTCTGGCGAAATTTTCCTAAAAACCTAACACTTAGAATTATTTACAAGTGTTAGAAATATTTTTGATATGTTTTCAAAATATATTTCGCCACGACCTTATTTACAAATATTCGGAGGTGGGATTTTCACAAAATTAAACGTGATAAATATATATTTGGTAAATATAATTTTTCACAACACTGTTTATGATTATTTTGTGAAAATACACAAATATTACTTTTAGAGTAAAAATAATATTTGCAAACGTTGACGAATCCAAAATAATACGAACGCTTTCATGATGAACATATAAGTTACAACGGTAATTATTATCACCACGCGATTACTAAAACGTAACTTACGCATTATACGGAAATGATTATGAACGTATATTTTATCAACGTATTATTTTTGGGGAAAAATTATGTGAAATGGAAATATAATATTTTTGAGAAAAATATTTATATTTGGAATTAGAAATGAAAATATATTAAGTGAGACTTAATATTATAAATTGAACGCACATGTATTAAATCCCCCATCCTTGGGAAGGAGATTAACTACCAAGTACATGCAAAATATAAACACGGAATAGTTGTCTAACTATTTCCCAAAAATTTAAACTATAAAGCTAAAGCACGACCCTCCGTCTAATAGAATTAGTACATGTAGGTCGTCGCACAGCTGACATTCGGAGTACTTGGTAGAGACGCACTGACTGTGAGTTTATGTCCCCCTTTTCTCTTAACTATTTTCAGTTTTCTAAACTGCGGGGGTGAAATACATGTTACTATTTACGAGTACTTTATACATGGTATGGTTAGCGTAAGGAGGGTTACTACTTAGATCATGTGAGTGGGTAGGCGCAACTTGAGGCCATTAATCCTCATTGTAGGACCGAGGGACAGTAGCGGTAGATCTATCTGGGTGTAGTGAGCCCAGCCCCAGGCCCAGCATAACGGACCTCGGGGTGACTTTGTGCCCAACGCAAAATCCGCTAGGTTTGAGTCTTCCTACTTGCACTTCACACATATCAATGGCCTTGCAAACCATTGGTGATCTCTTTTTCCTTATTTGCTACATACCAGGATTTTTGATAAATATAAAGGTTTATTTACTCACTTACACATGAACTCGCTCAACATTATTGTTGATTTTTCAACTTACATGTATTTCAGGGAATTAAAAGATCTGGCACGGTATGGCACGTTTTCTCGCTGCACTAGTTTCCAAGGTCATCCGGGGTTTAGGGAATGTGACTCTTTCCTGGACAAGTCACAGTCCTTAAACTGTGTTTATGTTATGTTTAAGTTGTAATGTTTGTTGAAAAAGGTTATGGTTGTTAGGGCGTGTTCCCGTTAAAACAATGGTACTGTATTTGGTTTTTAAAACTTAATGGATGATTCTTGCATGTTTTTAAATTCATATAGCTTTGTTATGATTAAGCTATGGTATTAAGAAGTCACACCAAATTAACCACGCTTCCGCAAAGCCAGGGTGTGACAGCTTGGTATCAGAGCTCTGATCATAGCGAACTAGTATTCCTTCTCGAGTCTAGACTATGATCACTAGGGCTCTCACGAAAACATTTTTACTGCATACCACTTAAGTCCAGATCCAAAACCTTTTTACAAACAAATGTTGAGCACATTTTATTTATTATTTTTAGGCTCAGTCTGGGAGGCTGAGGCTCGGTCTAATAGATCGAGGTAGTTGTCTAGTGGGACAAGGGAGTCAGTCTGGGAGGCTGGGAGAATTGGCTAGTGGGACTAGGGAGTCAGTCTGGGAGGCTGGGAGAATTGGCTAGTGGGACTAGGGAGTCAGTCTGGGAGGCTGGGAGAATTGGCTAGTGGGACTAGGGAGACAGTCTGGGAGGCTGGGAGAATTGGCTAGTGGGACTAGGAAAAGCAGTCTGGGAGGCTGGGAGGCTAGTGGGACTAGGAGAATTATGTGATATCTTACTTGGTGACTTATGTGATTATTTGATTGTATGACTGATTATTTGTGCATACTTGTGTCTATGTTACAGACTCATGGACTCAGCCGGTACTAGTGATTCGGACACCACTGGACCCCGACCTATCGTATCTGACGACCTCGTATCCTCAGAGCACGAGGTGCACACCTCTGACTACACCAGCACGGACGATGACGATTTCCAGCCCTTCGCACTACCCGAGGGTGCTGATGAGCCTGCAGATGGCCCTCCTGCTGAGTACCTACCTCTAGTAGTGATTCCGGCTCCTATACCTTTAGCCGTCTATCCAGCTTATGACTTACTTCTTGACGCCGAGGCTGACGGCGATGTTGACCTGTTTGAGGATGAGCCTATCGAGGATGAGATCCCGGACGCAGCCCTACTTCCTGCTGGCGATCTTCTGATGATCGCTGATGCCCCTGCCGAGGACTCACCCGCACATTCACCGGTCCCAGACTCCTTTGAGTCTGTGGCATCCGCACCTTCTCACGAGGTGAGCGCACAACACTTTGCACACGACTCGGATCCTGACCAGGCATCCTCTGCCGCACCTATTCCTAGCTTCGCATTTGACCATGATGACATAGAGGATTCTGATCCCATCTTTCCTCCGGGATTCGATCCGGATCATGATATTGAGTTTATCCCGATGGACCAGCCCATGGAGGATCCCGCTGATCCAGTTGATCCTATTGATCCCGAGTTCGATTTCGAGATGGCTTTTGATGACCATGAGCCTGCCTTGGCTCCTGAGCAGGCAGCTGCTCTAGACCCTATGCTTGAGCATGACCCCGTACATGCTGGCATCCCTGTTGAGCCTGTTCTAGCTGACCCGCCCGTTGATGATCATTTGGAGGGCGATCCTGTCATTGTTGCTGACCCTGTTGTTCTTCTACCTGTTATTGATATACCTGTTGACCATCCTGTTGAGCACGTTGCACCGGTTCACCCTGTTGTTGCTCCCCCATTTGATCCCGTTCCACTTGAGCCTGAGCACGCACTATTTGCAGACCACATGGATCCACCAGATGAGCATGCACAGCACGGTTGGATACCTGCTGATGAGGATGTTCCATCTTTGCCCCCTCAGATCCCTGTTACACGACATGTTGATTTCACTTTTCAGGTTCCTCCGATTGTACCTCCAGCGAGGCCTGGAGAGGGTTCTTCAGCCCATCCTTTTGGGCACGTACCGATGTCTATCCCCTTCATGCCCCAGATGTCATCTGTTCCACCCTCTGCTTCACCGTTTCATGTGGCATCGTTTGACCCCACCAGTGAGCCTTTGCTTTGGTCGACACCACCAGTCATGCCACCTACTGATCCTTACCATCCATTTCATGTGGGACACACTATAGAGGATGTTTTGATGTCCTTCGTTTATCAGCACGAGTCACACACGCAGCGTCTCCAGGAGCTTGAGAGAGCTCAGCTGCCACCATGTTCATGCCATGGTCAGACACACTCTCCTCTTCAGCCATGTCGATCATTACCCCCAGATTATGCTGCTCGCCTCTTTACACTAGAGCAGCAGGTTGCTTCTGTCATCCGTACTCAGCGAGCTATGGAGGAGGACTGGCTCCAGTTACGTCGCTTGCTTTACACTTACTTTCCCCCTCCTCCACCGCCATCTGTATAGAGCTCATCAGTACTGCTTGTGTAGACGTTGGTGAGAGGACCGCGATTGCTTTTGATTGCACAGCATTTTAGAGACTACATGATGATACTGACTTTTGACACATACTTGATGTATTTGATGTATTTGATGTATTTGACACTGACTTGATATAGCTTTTGGACAGGGGTGATGTAGCCCCTAGTTGATTGATGATTGTATGACACAATGATGTACTGATACACTTACGTTGTGGTCTCGATATATATGGCAATCGCAGTATTCTCATCATATTTGATTCGCTTCATTGCTTATTTACATTATTATGACATGGGATGTTGTGTGTATAATATTTGTGACATGGGATGTTGTGTGATTAGTATTTGTGAAGTATTGATAACATGAGATGTTATGTGCTATTACTATTACTATATACGTACGCTTTACTATGGCCTGACCGACGTAAACACATCTTTAGAAGATGCCGCCAAGACGTCAACAACAGCAAATACCTACGACCCAGGCCTAACTACAGCAAGTCATTGCTGCTGCTATTGCTCAATATGCTGCCTCTCAAGGAGGAATGAGTGGAAGCAACTCTGGCAACACTGGCAACAACAACAATCCACCTCATGGTAACCCTAAGTCATTAAGACATACCATGACCTAAATGTATTTCCTTAGCAAGAATGCTAATGCCAAATGTATGTTATAATGTATGTGCAGGGTGCACCTACAAGCAGTTCTTGGACTGCAAGCCCGTAAACTTTGATGGCACAGGAGGTGCTGTCGCATTTGTCCGCTGGGCTGAGAAAACAGAATCCGTTCTTCGCATGAGCAAATGCGCATTGGATCAGCAAGTCACTTATATCTCTGGGCTATTTTTGGACGGAGCCCTATCCTGGTGGAATCTACAAGTACAGACACTTGGCGAAGCTGCTGCTTATGCGCTGACATGGACCGAATTGAAGGAACTCATGCGCAAAAAGTACTATTCCCGCGCTGAAATCCAGAGATTGGAGACCGAGTTCTAGCATCTGAAAATGGAAGGCCGAAAGATAGCAGAGTATGTTCAGAGATTCCACGACTTGTCGCACGTGGTACCTTACATGGTCACTCCTGAGTTCAAGAGAATTGAACGCTTCATTTGGGGACTAGCTCCTCAAATCATAAGCATGGTGACCTCCTCCAAACCTGCGACTATCACTGAAGCCATTGATTTGAGCGTGGCTCTCACCGAGGAGGCGATTCATTTGAACAAGTTTGATGAAGTTGAGCCAAAGAAGAAGGAGACTCATATGGAGTCATCTGGAGGAAACAAGCGGAAGTTTTCAAACTTCAAGCAGGGCACCGGGGTGGTGGTTAAGAAAGGGGAATCAAATGCGCCAGCACAGGATACAGCTGGTGGTAGGAGGAAAGGTAAGGGATATATGGGTACACATCCCAAGTGCAACTCATGCCAACGACATCACTCTAGTCGTTGCGGGCTAAAAGTATGTGAAGCTTGTGGAAAGACTGGCCATTCAAAGGATTCTTGTTGGGCTAGCGCTGGCCGGGGAGGCCAAGGAGGATTTGGGAATAGAAATAACCGTGGTGGTACTGGGAACCGCCCACAAGGAAACAATGGAGGTGATGGGAATCGGGTCAATAATGCAAACCAAGCGGGCGCCATGAATCGTAATCAGAGAAACAATCAAGCTGGAAACGATGGTGGAAATGGGCAGAGGCCCGGATGTTTCAACTGCGGTGATATTGGGCATTACAAAAGGAATTGCCCGGAGTTGAACCAAGCCCGCGAAAGGGTTTTCAACATAGAAGCAAGGGAAGCGCGCCAGGATCCCAATGTTGTCACTGGTACGTTCCTTGTAAACCAATGCTATGCATCCGTTTTATTTGATACTGGCGCCGATTATAGCTTCGTGTCGTTAGAATTTAAGAATATGCTTGGTTTAGCCGCTAGTAAGTTAGATATTCCGTACTCGATTGAATTGGCGAATGGGAAGTTAGTAGAAGCTAATGAGGTGATTCGAGGTTGCGTAATCGAATTGGGAGAGCGTGAGTTCGCTCTAGATCTACTGCCAGTCCAGTTGGGAAGCTTCGACGTGGTAGTAGGAATGGATTGGTTATCAAGTAACAAGGCCGAGATAGTTTGTCATGAGAAGGTCGTCCATATTCCGAATGAAGATGGTGAGACCATTGTTGTTCACGGAGAGAAGCGTGAGACGCCGTTGAGGATTATTAGCTGCCTGAAAGCAAGAAAGAGTTTGCAGAAAGGATGTGTTGTTTTTCTGGCACACATTGTGGATAAGAAGGCTGCTGAGCCAAAGATCGAAGACATCCCTGTCGTGAGGGAATATCCAGAGGTCTTCCCAGAAGACTTTCCTGGATTGCCGCCCCAAAGGCAAGTGGAATTCCGCATTGACTTAGTTCCAGGCGCCGCGCCTGTGGCTAAGGCACCTTACAGACTTGCTCCGTCTGAGATGCAAGAACTGTCGACACAACTTCAAGAGTTGTTAGACAAGGGATTTATCCGACCAAGCTTCTCGCCTTGGGGAGCTCCAGTTTTGTTTGTCAAGAAGAAGGACGGTAGTTTCCGCATGTGCATTGACTACCGAGAGTTGAATAAGCTGACGATCAAGAATAGGTATCCTCTGCCAAGAATCGATGATCTGTTTGACCAACTACAAGGTTCAAGCTTTTATTCAAAGATCGATCTCCGATCTGGATACCATCAGTTAAGGATACAGGAGGAGAGTATCCCAAAGACAGCCTTCAGAACTCGATATGGACACTACGAGTTTCTCGTTATGCCGTTTGGTTTGACAAACGCACCTGCAGTGTTCATGGATTTGATGAATCGAGTTTGTAAGCCGTACTTGGATAAGTTCGTGATTGTATTCATCGATGACATTTTGATTTATTCAAGGACTAAGGCTGAGCACGAGCAGCACTTAAGAGCTATTCTGGAGCTGCTAAAGAAGGAACAGTTGTACGCCAAGTTCTCTAAGTGCGAGTTTTGGCTACGGGAAGTGCAATTCCTTGGGCACGTGGTAAACGGAGATAGAATCCACGTGGATCCAACCAAGATCGAGGCGATCAAGGATTGGGAAACGCCAAAGACGCCAACCGAGATTCGGCAATTCTTGGGTTTGGCTGGATATTACCGAAGATTCATTGAGAATTTTTCAAAGATCGCTCAACCCTTGACGCTCCTCACTCAGAAGGACAAGAAGTTTGATTCGGGAATCAAACAGGAAGAAGCGTTCCAGATATTGAAAGATAAGCTTTGCAACGCGCCAATCTTAGCCCTACCAGAAGGTACAGATGATTTTGTGGTATACTGCGACGCATCGCGTCAAGGATTGGGTTGTGTGTTGATGCAACGCCAAAAGGTTATTGCCTACGCGTCACGCCAGCTGAAGGTACATGAGAAGAACTATACCACACATGATTTGGAACTAGGCGCAGTGGTTTTTGCATTAAAGATCTGGAGACACTACCTCTATGGTACGAAGTGCACAATCTTCACAGATCACAAGAGCCTCCAACACATATTCAACCAGAAGGAGTTGAATATGAGGCAAAGACGATGGGTAGAGCTATTGAATGACTACGACTGCGAGATAAAGTATCATCCAGGGAAGGCGAATGTGGTCGCTGATGTGACACCTGTGTCACTGTGACCGTCAAACAAATGCCAAACCAATGAAATTTTGTATTTCATACTTGGGAATTGTGAAAATATGTGTATCATTTGCACATATCAATTCTTGTTCGATTTCGGGTTTTAAGTCGCTTTCTGGAAGGTTATACACGATCTGATGCGTAAATATAACCAGTTTAATGCAACAAACACTCCGGAATAGTGACATAGGCTTAACATACCTTAAATAACCTTTACATAACTTAGAAATAAGTTTTGGATGGTTTGGTATGCCGAAATCAAGTTTATTCGCTTACAGGGACTATTTGCGTCAACTTGCAAAAGTCTGCCGTTTCGTAAGGCAATGTATAGTCCGGAACTTGATCATAAGTTAAACATACCATATATAACCTAAACATGGCTTAGAAATAAGCTTTGATAGGTTCGGTGTGTGAAAACATGCTTATATGATCTTACAGGGACTAAAAGTGTCAAAAACGGCGTAAGTTTGCATTTTCGCGCATATCTTACGTTCTGGACACATCTGGACATCCAAAATTTTTGTACACACTAAAATATTTTTATTTTAGTGATCGCCATGCAAAAATTCCATTCGTCGCTTAATTTGGATCGATTTTGCGTTCGTTACGACTTCCGTCGTAATTAACCGAACAACGTGACCGTACGACCAAACGAACCGACATCCGAGATATTTTTGAGCATGTTTTGAGTCCCCTATGCTTTAACTTCATTTTAGAGCCTTGAAATGAGGTTAACGGGGTTTAAACGCATCGAAAAAAGGCTTTAAACACGTGCAGGGACCATTTCTGTCAATTTTGAAACTTTGCTGAACCTGATACATGCTAGCGTAGCGCGAGCCCTAAGGCCTATGCCCTAGCGCTACGCGAGCGCCTCATCTGGGCAGAAAGTGTGTTTTCAGCATCTGTTTGCAAATTCAGGGGCTGTTTTGGTAAATTCTTGGTGTGTTGAGCAAGTTTAAGTGCTCTCCAAGGCTTTGCACCTGCTCCTAACACTTGTATGGATGAGATTTATTCCTTAATGGCTAAACAAACCACTTGTGATGATCCTAGAGCATCACCACAAGTATAAATAGCCCATCCATTTCATTCATTCCTTGCTCATTCTTCTCATTCTTCACTTCACATCTGCTTTGGAGCTCTCTCTCAAGCATTTGGGACTTTGTCTTCTTGTAGAAAAGATAGCAAGGACCTTAAGTGAGCTTCTTTCATTCTTTTTCTTGCTTTTTCCTTATGTAGTGCAGAAAGTCAAACAGTTTGGCCAACAGTTTGACTTTCGGTTTTAACCATCAATTGGTCAAGTCAAAGTTCAATTGAACTTTGAAACGCGATTGTAATCACGATAGTTATAATCCTTCGCGGTTATAGCTGCTGATTACCACGTTAGCTAGTTGTAGTGTCGAGTCAAAGTTTCGGTCAAAATGCGTTTTAGCACGCATTTTGCCTCGGAACTACTTTAGGGTATCAAAACACTTTGTTTTGATACCAAACCAGTAGGTTAGACATGTTTTGACATGTCTAACACGACACTACTAGTTTGTGCTTGTTTAGGGTCGTGAGGTAAGCGGTCTAAACCACCGCTTAGCCTTTCGAACCCGACCCGTTTGGTCGATCTTTAGGATCCGACCAAGCTTAGTTAGTGATCATAGTTGCATAGGGAATAACCACTGAGGTTATACCTTATGATCACATAGGATTGGTTAGTCATTTGCTTGTTAGCTTGTATGCCCATAGGAAATGACCAAAATGCCCTTTTGAAGCTAAAATCCGTATTTTGCCTATGTGAACATATTTTTGACAAGTAATCTGATTTAGTAACATGTTTAGGGATAATTGGGCATGTAAGACTTGGCATAGCACATAGTTAACCATCCGAACATAGTTTTACGCTAACGACGCCTTATAGTAGCTTATGTTACCATAATGTGTCGAAACGGGTCAAGAGCACTTAGGTAGGCCTTTCAATCAGAATGTAGGGTCTATTAAATCATACCATATGAGTTCAATTACTCATTTGATTTATAGAACCTCATTCTATCCTATCTCCCGATTTAGGTCCGGTTATTTACATAGTTACCTATATAGGGTGCCGTTTGATTCCCTGATCACTCTAGCTTTGCTTGGTTGTTGTTCAAGACTTCTAAGCACCCTCAGGTGAGTACATAGTCCCCTCTTTTACTGTTTTCAAACTGTTTTGGGGTGGAACACATGTGCCTACTTGATACTTTCATGTTTCCCATGTTTTTATATCATATACTTACTATGTTCAATAGTACATTATTAGTACACGATTTCATTATGTTTTGCTATGTATGTTCACGTAACATGCTAGCACATTGATTTCCATATACTACATTTTGTCGCATATGCTCATCCAGCATATGGACACATTGTTTTACATTTTGAACCGTTGTAACCATATGATCATTTGAACCGTTGTAACCATTTGATCATATGAACCGTTGGTAACCATTTGACTATGTGAACCATTAGTAACCGTTGATTATGTGAACCGTTTGTAACCGTTGACTAGATGATTCGTTGGATTATGTGAACCGTTTGTAACCATTTGACTATGTGAACCGTTTGTGACTATTTGACTATGTGAACCGTTTGTAACCGTTGATTGACACAAACTGTTTGAATCTGTTTGAACCGTTGGGTTAGGGAAGTGATTAGGTAACGGGGCGGGTATAATGTGTTAAAGGCATGGTGGATACGCCGCTGGTACTTCCTATATATAAGTGCTTTTAATACATTATATATCGTTGCGTTATCTAGATCACTTGGGCAATGGTAAACAAAACAAAGTTGTAATACAAGGTTTTCCAACAATATATTATACTATTCGAGTTTTATTCCATAAACGATTTACAAATCTGGATTTAATTAAACAAATGTTTTGGGGTTAAGAATCATGGCTACGAGATTTTTATAAATTATAACCAATTTGATTTGAGTTGGTTATTTGTGTCGCAATACTATACTTTTCAAAACAAGGTTTTTAAATAAGTATTGCAATATGTAAAACGAGCCATGAATCTGAAACTCATACAAAACCTATGTACTCGCCGGCATTTTTATGCTGACGTACCTATTTTCACATGTGTTTCAGGTACAATAGTTGATGATGCTTGATTGATGATATTGGTGTATTCTCACATAGGAATGGACAAGGCCTTAGCGACTTTAAAACTTGGAGGATAATAGTTGTATTTATCTAATTTGTATCAAAACATTTAGTTCAATAATTCAATAAAACGAAACTATTTATTCCATGGTTGTGAAACAATGATTCTGTTACAACACTCCCCGACGTTTCCGCCACGTTTTGTTGTTTTACGTGGTCGGGGTGTGACAGAAAAGTTGGTAGCAGAGCCAATGGTTATAGGGAATTAGGTTATTAGTAATGCTTTGACCTAGACTATAACCTTCCTAGGACCCTAACGCGAGTTTCCTTGCGTTTAGTCATAAAACAATACCATCACCTATCCTTAGGTGATAACCACAACGAGAACATAATAACGAATCCGCTTCGAAAATTAATCATCTGTTCTTGGATGATTGATTACTAGGTTTTGAACCTTCTGTTATAAGGTTTTGAACCCTCTGTTATATGGTTTTGAACCCTTCCGGTTTGATTCATCCTTGGCTTTGTGCCTTTTGAGTTATCAAAATCTCGTCAAAGTTTGGGTCTAAATAATGTGAACACGTGCAAACTGGAAGAGTGAATGCCTGTACCCTGAGTTTTCTGTCTAAGGCTAGAGTGTTCGTACAAATCCGCAGTATCGGACCAGTCACTCTTACCTGGGAACTCTTGGGGTGAGTGTTCACTTATAGGCGAGCATGTCTTCAGCAATACATTATGTTGACCCATTTACTTTGATTTGTCACAGTGTCGTTTGTTTGTTTTAAGTAACGAACAAATGGTCACGATCATTATGCCTTGTCGATATTCTCAACATCCAGTTTTGAATATCCAATGACATCTCACTCGTTTTTCCCTCATGTTTCTTTGCCCTTTTAGAATATGCCTCCTCGACGTGATCAAGCTTAGGATGCCGCCTTGGCAGCCTTAATCGCTCAGCAATTCGCTGCTGTACTCCCGAACCTTATCACCCAGATAAATCAAGCAAACAATAACAATGTTCAGTGTACCTTTAAGACATTCAACTCAGCTAAGCCATCAAAGTTTTCTGGGACTCAAGGAGCGACTGCACTTTTGCAATGGTTTGAGAGTTTAGAAAGCACCTTCAGACATGTTCAATGTCCAAACGAGCGAAAGGTAGATTTCGCATCTAGTGTCTTTGAGAAACGAGCTTTGACGTGGTGGAACGGTGTGGTGAGAGATAGGGGTGCCGATGTGGCACTGGCTCAAACGTGGGGAGAGCTTCGAGCTCTGATGATGAAGGAATTCTGTCCTCGTCATGAGATCAGGGTCTTGGAAAGGGAATTTGACGATCTTGAGCAAGAGAGCGGTGAGCATCGAGCCTACACGGACCGTTATGAGGAATTAAGTCTGTTATGCCCAAACATGGTCACGCCTTTGGATAAGGCAATCGAAAAGTACATTGATGGTCTCCCTGACTCAGTACAGGACATTGTGACTGGTAGTAATCACACTACAGTTAGACAGGCCATTGAGCTATCCGCTACCTTGACTGAATCTCAGATCAGGAAAGGTAAACTTTTCCGAAAAAGTGACAAGAAACCGGTTGAGGAACCGAAACCAAGGGATGAACAGACTGAATCCTCCAAGAAGTCAAAGAAGCGAAAGGCTTCTCAGAACTTCGCCGTGGTTGCTCACAATGATCAAGCCATTCCCAACCAACCAGCTCAACCCCCTGCTAGGAAGCCCTACAACGGAACTGCGCCTTTGTGCAACCAATGTAGCCTACATCATCATGCTGGTGTGAAGTGCCGCACATGCCAAGTTTGTGGACTCATAGGCCATACAGCAAGAGTTTGCCCAGCTGCAACTGTACCAAATCAAGCTGGCAACAATCCTGCTCAGGGTCGTTTTCCACCAGGTTCTTGCTTCAACTGTGGCGAGATGGGCCATTTTCGAAGAAATTGCCCAAGACTTACTAATGCAAATCCAGCGCAGGGATGAGCATCTGACCGAGGGAAAGACAATACTGTTTGGAAATAATCAAGCTTTTTGTATTATTTTCTTTTGTTGTCAAGGTCTAAGAAACAGTTGTTGTTGTTTATAAATAAAGCTTTTTATTTTACATCGCAATATATTGTAATGATTGCATGTATAAACAACATATCCCCTACAACACCGATAATCAAGGAGTCGCATTCCTTGAAGAACAGACCTACCCCCAAATTTCTTCCATTTCATGATCTCTTGCGTCTTCCACGAAAATCCTAAGTACCCGTTTCCTCCTAGGGAACGAAGTACAAGGCACAAGTTACAACTCTGGACGAATACCCAATCCTTGATAGGATACCTAAGGGTATTTCCGTAAGTCCTCAATTGTTGTATACATTAATTCAAATGTGGTTATCCCTAGTAATCAAAAGTCGATTTTTGGAAGATCATCCTATCCTCTCAGATAGATGCTTCAGGATATTGAAGTCCATTGACTGAGTTCCTAATATGCCTTGAATGCCCATGTTCAAATCGACGTCAAGTTTATAGCAATCAATAACAAGATAATAACAATCCAAGAGAAACATTTACGTACCTATGTGTTTATATGTTAACCCAATCAATGATGTCTCAAGATTGTTCAATTCAATCCCTTTCACATCACAAAACAAACTGTGCGGACTGTGCAAGGAATTACGTAATTATGGAGGCCTACATAATTATGGAATTTAGTGCACGGAAACCACATCGAGTTTTGTCATGTGCCTTGAGTAAACCCTGTTCATTTCCAATTCTGAAGAAGCAACCGTTGAGAAAAATGAACTAGCTATTCATTTTTCACTTCTGAAAGAATATCCGTTGATGGAAATGAATATCCGTTTGTTTAATCCTTCATTTCCGTTCTGATGAAGAATCCGTTGAAGAAAATGGATCATCCATTCATTTTCGCTTCTGAAGAATATCCGTTGATGGAAATGAATATCCGTTTGTTTAATCCTTCATTTCCGTTCTGATGAAGAATCCGTTGAGGAAAATGGATCATCCATTCATTTTCGCTTCTGAAGAATATCCGTTGAAGGAAATGAATATCCGTTTGAATATCCTTTTCATTTCTGTTCTGATGAAGAATCCGTTGAGGAAAATGGATCATCCATTCATTTTCGCTTCTGAAGAATATCCGTTGAAGGAAATGAATATCCGTTTGAATATCCTTTTCATTTCTGAATCTAAGGAAGCATCTGTTGAAAATGGATCATCCATTCATTTTCGCTTCTGAAGAATATCCGTTGAAGGAAATGAATATCCGTCTGATTATCCTTTTCATTTCCGTTTCTGAGGAAACATCTGTTGAAAATGACTCTGTCTGTTCATTTTTGTTTCTGAAGAATGTCCGTTAAGCAAATGATAGGATTATGCTTTGCATATCTCTAGGGGTTATTTGACACAAAGTCACAGACAGACTCCTACGAATAAATTTCGGGACGAAATTTCCTAAAGTAGGGGAGACTGTGACACCTGTGTCACTGTGACCGTCAAACAAATGCCAAACCAATGAAATTTTGTATTTCATACTTGGGAATTGTGAAAATATGTGTATCATTTGCACATATCAATTCTTGTTCGATTTCGGGTTTTAAGTCGCTTTCTGGAAGGTTATACACGATCTGATGCGTAAATATAACCAGTTTAATGCAACAAACACTCCGGAATAGTGACATAGGCTTAACATACCTTAAATAACCTTTACATAACTTAGAAATAAGTTTTGGATGGTTTGGTATGCCGAAATCAAGTTTATTCGCTTACAGGGACTATTTGCGTCAACTTGCAAAAGTCTGCCGTTTCGTAAGGCAACGTATAGTCCGAAACTTGATCATAAGTTAAACATACCATATATAACCTAAACATGGCTTAGAAATAAGCTTTGATAGGTTCGGTGTGTGAAAACATGCTTATATGATCTTACAGGGACTAAAAGTGTCAAAAACGGCGTAAGTTTGCATTTTCGCGCATATCTTACGTTCTGGACACATCTGGACATCCAAAATTTTTGTACACACTAAAATATTTTTATTTTAGTGATCGCCATGCAAAAATTCCATTCGTCGCTTAATTTGGATCGATTTTGCGTTCGTTACGACTTCCGTCGTAATTAACCGAACAACGTGACCGTACGACCAAACGAACCGACATCCGAGATATTTTTGAGCATGTTTTGAGTCCCCTATGCTTTAACTTCATTTTAGAGCCTTGAAATGAGGTTAACGGGGTTTAAACGCATCGAAAAAAGGCTTTAAACACGTGCAGGGACCATTTCTGTCAATTTTGAAACTTTGCTGAACCTGATACATGCTAGCGTAGCGCGAGCTCTAAGGCCTATGCCCTAGCGCTACGCGAGCGCCTCATCTGGGCAGAAAGTGTGTTTTCAGCATCTGTTTGCAAATTCAGGGGCTGTTTTGGTAAATTCTTGGTGTGTTGAGCAAGTTTAAGTGCTCTCCAAGGCTTTGCACCTGCTCCTAACACTTGTATGGATGAGATTTATTCCTTAATGGCTAAACAAACCACTTGTGATGATCCTAGAGCATCACCACAAGTATAAATAGCCTATCCATTTCATTCATTCCTTGCTCATTCTTCTCATTCTTCTCTTCACATCTGCTTTGGAGCTCTCTCTCAAGCATTTGGGACTTTGTCTTCTTGTAGAAAAGATAGCAAGGACCTTAAGTGAGCTTCTTTCATTCTTTTTCTTGCTTTTTCCTTATGTAGTGCAGAAAGTCAAACAGTTTGGCCAACAGTTTGACTTTCGGTTTTGACCATCAATTGGTCAAGTCAAAGTTCAATTGAACTTTGAAACGTGATTGTAATCACGATAGTTATAATCCTTCGCGGTTATAGCTGCTGATTACCACGTTAGCTAGTTGTAGTGTCGAGTCAAAGTTTCGGTCAAAATGCGTTTTAGCACGCATTTTGCCTCGGAACTACTTTAGGGTATCAAAACACTTTGTTTTGATACCAAACCAGTAGGTTAGACATGTTTTGACATGTCTAACACGACACTACTAGTTTGTGCTTGTTTAGGGTCGTGAGGTAAGCGGTCTAAACCACCGCTTAGCCTTTCGAACCCGACCCGTTTGGTCGATCTTTAGGATCCGACCAAGCTTAGTTAGTGATCATAGTTGCATAGGGAATAACCACTGAGGTTATACCTTATGATCACATAGGATTGGTTAGTCATTTGCTTGTTAGCTTGTATGCCCATAGGAAATGACCAAAATGCCCTTTTGAAGCTAAAATCCGTATTTTGCCTATGTGAACATATTTTTGACAAGTAATCTGATTTAGTAACATGTTTAGGGATAATTGGGCATGTAAGACTTGGCATAGCACATAGTTAACCATCCGAACATAGTTTTACGCTAACGACGCCTTATAGTAGCTTATGTTACCATAATGTGTCGAAACGGGTCAAGAGCACTTAGGTAGGCCTTTCAATCAGAATGTAGGGTCTATTAAATCATACCATATGAGTTCAATTACTCATTTGATTTATAGAACCTCATTCTATCCTATCTCCCGATTTAGGTCCGGTTATTTACATAGTTACCTATATAGGGTGCCGTTTGATTCCCTGATCACTCTAGCTTTGCTTGGTTGTTGTTCAAGACTTCTAAGCACCCTCAGGTGAGTACATAGTCCCCTCTTTTACTGTTTTCAAACTGTTTTGGGGTGGAACACATGTGCCTACTTGATACTTTCATGTTTCCCATGTTTTTATATCATATACTTACTATGTTCAATAGTACATTATTAGTACACGATTTCATTATGTTTTGCTATGTATGTTCACGTAACATGCTAGCACATTGATTTCCATATACTACATTTTGTCGCATATGCTCATCCAGCATATGGACACATTGTTTTACATTTTGAACCGTTGTAACCATATGATCATTTGAACCGTTGTAACCATTTGATCATATGAACCGTTGGTAACCATTTGACTATGTGAACCATTAGTAACCGTTGATTATGTGAACCGTTTGTAACCGTTGACTAGATGATTCGTTGGATTATGTGAACCGTTTGTAACCATTTGACTATGTGAACCGTTTGTGACTATTTGACTATGTGAACCGTTTGTAACCGTTGATTGACACAAACTGTTTGAATCTGTTTGAACCGTTGGGTTAGGGAAGTGATTAGGTAACGGGGCGGGTATAATGTGTTAAAGGCATGGTGGATACGCCGCTGGTACTTCCTATATATAAGTGCTTTTAATACATTATATATCGTTGCGTTATCTAGATCACTTGGGCAATGGTAAACAAAACAAAGTTGTAATACAAGGTTTTCCAACAATATATTATACTATTCGAGTTTTATTCCATAAACGATTTACAAATCTGGATTTAATTAAACAAATGTTTTGGGGTTAAGAATCATGGCTACGAGATTTTTATAAATTATAACCAATTTGATTTGAGTTGGTTATTTGTGTCGCAATACTATACTTTTCAAAACAAGGTTTTTAAATAAGTATTGCAATATGTAAAACGAGCCATGAATCTGAAACTCATACAAAACCTATGTACTCGCCGGCATTTTTATGCTGACGTACCTATTTTCACATGTGTTTCAGGTACAATAGTTGATGATGCTTGATTGATGATATTGGTGTATTCTCACATAGGAATGGACAAGGCCTTAGCGACTTTAAAACTTGGAGGATAATAGTTGTATTTATCTAATTTGTATCAAAACATTTAGTTCAATAATTCAATAAAACGAAACTATTTATTCCATGGTTGTGAAACAATGATTCTGTTACAACACTCCCCGACGTTTCCGCCACGTTTTGTTGTTTTACGTGGTCGGGGTGTGACAGCCGATGCCCTAAGTCAAAAAGAGAGGATCAAGCCCATAAGGGTTAGGGCTTTGGAGATGGTTATTCGAACCGATTTTCCTCTGCGCATTCGTGCCGCGCAGAGAGAAGCTCTCAAGGAGAGAAACCTTGAAGAAGAGTATCTCTGTGGGATGGAGAAGTTATTGGTACCAAACAAGGAAGGAATGTTGTGTTTTGAGAAAAGGATTTGGGTTCCTCTGTTTGGTGGTTTAAGGAAGGTTATTTTCGATGAAGCTCACAAGTCGCGGTACTCTATCCACCCTGGAGCGGATAAGATGTACCAGGATCTTAAAGATTACTATTGGTGGCCTAGGATGAAAGGCGATGTTGCTATTTATGTGACCCAATGTTTAACATGCGCCAAGGTTAAGGCGGAATACCAGAAGCCTTCGGGACTTCTGCAGCAACCAGAGATTCCCAAGTGGAAATGGGAACAAATCTCTATGGATTTTATTACGAAGTTGCCAAGAACGCCAAGAGGCCATGACACTATTTGGGTAATAATGGACCGCTTAACGAAGTCAGCACACTTCCTACCTATCCGAGAGAAGGATAATACGAGCAAACTGGCCGAAATTTACATGAGAGAGATTGTTACACGCCATGGAGTACCTCTCTCAATCATCTCCGATAGTGACGGAAGGTTCGTATCGAGGATATGGCAATCCTTCCAGGAAGCTTTTGGCTCAAAATTGAATCTGAACACTGCTTTTCACCCGCAGACCGACGGCCAAAGTGAGCGGACGATACAGACGCTAGAAGACATGCTGAGAGCATGTGTGATGGATTTGGGCGGTAGCTGGGATAAACATTTGCCTCTGGTTGAGTTTTCATACAACAACAGCTATCACACCAGTATTGGTGCCGCGCCATTCGAAGCTTTATATGGGCGCAAGTGCAGATCACCGCTCTGTTGGTCTGACGCAGGTGATAGACAGTTGGTTGGTCCTGACATGGTACAGGAAACCACAGATAAGATCGCACAGATACGAGATCGCATCAGTGCGGCTCGTGACCGGCAGAAAGCCTACGCAGATCGAAACAGGAAACCTCTAGAGTTCGAGGTTGGTGATATGGTTTTGTTGAAGATATCACCCTGGAAGGGTGTGGCACGCTTTGGGAAGCGTGGGAAGTTGAATCCAAGGTATATTGGACCGTTCAAGATCTTGGAAAGGATCGGGTTAGTAGCATACAAGTTGGACTTACCTGCTGAACTAAATGGTGTTCACGATACATTCCATGTATCCAATCTGAAGAAGAGTCCAACACAAGTTACCGTTGCCATTCCCACCGACGAAATTCATGTTGATGGCACGCTCCATTTCGTTGAAGAACCTGTTGAGGTCACGGATTGGAAAGTAAACAAGACCCGCCGGAGTAGTGTCAAGCTCGTCAAAGTTCGTTGGAATGCTAGACATGGTCCTGAATTCACCTGGGAGCGTGAGGACCGAATGAAAGAGAAATACCCCCATCTATTTCCTAAGAACCCTGCTTCTACAAGCAGAACTTAAAATTTCGGGACGAAAATTTTCTAACGGGGGGAGAATGTGACAACCCTCACTAAACCAGGTATCCGTACGATTTAATTAATTAATAATTACTGCCTGATTACTGTGCTAAACTGAAATTGCTGATGAACTGCTACTTGACTTTATTACTTGAACATATCTGCATCATACTTTACATACCGTCACTACATTATTTTACATGCTGAACCTTAGTGACAAACATGATGCACAAAAGCACAGTAGCATTAGAACGGATAACCTATTGAACATGCTGATAAAGCCAGCATCAGGCAGACACTGCCTCTAAGGCCTGTATGAGCTAGAAATATTTTACTACACCCATAGAGAGTGTAGGGATACAAGGGTTGTAGAACTGCGTCTCTAGGAATAAGATATAATGACTGGATGTGCCTAAAACGTATTCTAAGCACCAAACACAGCACTTTTATTAACATATCAGCTTCTGGCTAACTAATAAAGTGCCAAAACATGAGGAAAATATTCCTGACACTTTGTAGAATAAATTGTGTCACTAAAAATGTTATTTACGACACTTAAAAGCTTATTTAAGCACTTTAACGGATTACTATCCAACCAAACAACCGGATTATACCCGGGACATAAAAATATTGACAGTAACATTATTGGTCTTTTTCTGAGCCAGTTAGGGTCCCTGAATACCCTAACACCCGCTATAGAGCACATCACATCACTAACCGAGTTAAACTCTAAACTAACTTAGTTAATCTAACTAATCTCTAACCAACACTTGGATTCTAACCAAATGACCCCCCCCTCTTCCAACAATGCCGTCCCCTAGGGGGACATACTTGGTACTTTGGTGATTAAAATAATCACCCTTGCTTGATATCTACTAGACACTTGGTCCATGGGTTAATCACCTTAATTTTGCCTATAAGTAACATGAGTTGTATGTAAGATCATTCACATTACAAACCACCCAAAACTCTCTCTCTTTCCCTTGCCATAACCCACGGCCGAACACCCCCCTTGGCACCCCATCATTTTCGGCTCTTGATCCTCCCATTCCAAGGTTATACAAGTCTTACGGGTCACGCATAAGGAGTCTTGGAGCAAACGGAAGGCGAAGGACCTCGTTATCTTGCTTTTATCCACCACTTCTTCGCATAGATTCTTCCCTAGCCTCGAGCTAGAGGTATAATGCTTAAAACTCATACTCGAACTAATCTAAGGTGGTTAATAAGATTTGTAACGGTTAAAAGTCGGAAACTTGCGTTTTGAAACATTAAAGTCTACTAAAAACATGAATCTTGTTGGTTAAAAGCATAATAGTTGTGTAAAAGTTGTAGTACTTGAAAGTTGTGATTATTTAGGCCCGATCTGCGTTGTGGTAGCTCGGATCACCATTTAACCTGGTTTGGTTAAGATCATGGATCTTGAAATAAGCTTGTTTCGGACGGTACAAGGGTTAAAAGGTGAAACTCTACCACACGAGAAACATGAACTTGTGTAAAAGTATTTTTACTTGTAAAATAGTGTTTGAAACTAGCGGATCTACATATGTACAAATGGTATTTTCAAAGAACCACATGTCGAGAAAATCATGTTTTCTAAAAGTCGGATGACACAATAACAAGCATGATTTTTACAAACCACAAGTGTATAAACACTTGTGAAATGAAAAGTTTCGACAAAATAACGATCTTTGTAAAAGATGACGGGAAGTTGTAAAGATGGATTTATTCTAAAAACGAGGTTTTTACGAGATTAAACTATTTTATACAAAGATCCACAAAATATAACGGGATCTACACTATAGTTTTCGGAAAAACTACAAGTTCATGTGATCATGCGATATACATACTTGTCGACTAGTTTGATGTGTCAGAAATTGTTTGATTGAATCAAGAAGTTGTTGAAATGATTTTTGTAAAAGAAAATCATACGCTTGAAAGCGTGGCCACCTCCAGTTACAGGGGAAACTCTGGCGAAATTTTCCTAAAAACCTAACACTTAGAATTATTTACAAGTGTTAGAAATATTTTTGATATGTTTTCAAAATATATTTCGCCACGACCTTATTTACAAATATTCGGAGGTGGGATTTTCACAAAATTAAACGTGATAAATATATATTTGGTAAATATAATTTTTCACAACACTGTTTATGATTATTTTGTGAAAATACACAAATATTATTTTTAGAGTAAAAATAATATTTGCAAACGTTGACGAATCCAAAATAATACGAACGCTTTCACGATGAACATATAAGTTACAACGGTAATTATTATTACCACGCGATTACTAAAACGTAACTTACGCATTATACGGAAATGATTATGAACGTATATTTTATCAACGTATTATTTTTGGGGAAAAATTATGTGAAATGGAAATATAATATTTTTGAGAAAAATATTTATATTTGGAATTAGAAATGAAAATATATTAAGTGAGACTTAATATTATAAATTGAACGCACATGTACTAAATCCCCCATCCTTGGGAAGGAGATTAACTACCAAGTACATGCAAAATATAAACACGGAATAGTTGTCTAACTATTTCCCAAAAATTTAAACTATAAAGCTAAGGCACGGCCGTCCGTCTAATAGAATTAGTACAGGTAGGTCGTCGCACAGCTGACATTCGGAGTACTTGGTAGAGACGCACTGACTGTGAGTTCATGTCTCCCTTTTCTCTTAACTGTTTTCAGTTTTCTAAACTGCGGGGGTGAAATACATGTTACTATTTACGAGTACTTTATACATGGTATGGTTAGCGTAAGGAGGGTTACTACTTAGATCATGTGAGTGGGTAGGCGCAACTTGAGGCCATTAATCCTCATTGTAGGACCGAGGGACAGTAGCGGTAGATCTATCTGGGTGTAGCGAGCCCAGCCCCAGGCCCAGCATAACGGACCTCGGGGTGACTTTGTGCCCAACGCAAAATCCGCTAGGTTTGAGTCTTCCTACTTGCACTTCACACATATCAATGGCCTTGCAAACCATTGGTGATCTCTTTTTCCTTATTTGCTACATACCAGGATTTTTGATAAATACAAAGGTTTATTTACTCACTTACACATGAACTCGCTCAACATTATTGTTGATTTTTCAACTTACATGTATTTCAGGGAATTAAAAGATCTGGCACGGTATGGCACGTTTTCCCGCTGCACTAGTTTCCAAGGTCATCCGGGGTTTAGGGAATGTGACTCTTTCCTGGACAAGTCACAGTCCTTAAACTGTGTTTATGTTATGTTTAAGTTGTAATGTTTGTTGAACAAGGTTATGGTTGTTAGGGCGTGTTCCCGTTAAAACAATGGTACTGTATTTGGTTTTTAAAACTTAATGGATGATTCTTGCATGTTTTTAAATTCATATAGCTTTGTTATGATTAAGCTATGGTATTAAGAAGTCACACCAAATTAACCACGCTTCCGCAAAGCCAGGGTGTGACACCCGGGACTTCTACTGTATGGAAGTACTGACCTAGTCCCCGGATAATACTTTCTGCAAATGCTTGAAAAAGCGCAGCCCTCAGCAAATCGATGAAACAATAAAATTGATAATCATTGCTGTTGTAAAAAAGATCCTCTAAAGGGGACCCACCAAAAGTCTAGCCGTCATCTCTCTGCTGAACGGAAGTTCTGACCTGAGCTCTCACGGTTTCGCATTTACCCCTTTACAGATATCAGCTGTGGTATACTCACCTGTAAGACTGAATATTTGGGATCTGGATACGGGAGTATATTCAAGTAGTGGGACACACGGATAAGTTTAAGTTCTTAAAACATTAACATCGTATCTCGGATCAGTTGTACTTTGTGTGAAAATTTCAGTGGACCGATATACTGACAATCTAGGTAAATTGTTTAGAACTGAAAATGAAATTAGCTTAACGGTGTTGGTGACATGTCTCATAAACTGATATGATCCTCTTACACGAACTCACAAAAATCTGTTTGTAAATATTTCATTGTCTGCATTTCATTTCTTTACATTGAAAAATCCAAAAAGATTTTGTGTGTGTTTTAGCATAAATTTTGAAAAATTCAAAAAGATTTTCGACAAACTGATGTTGGAAAGCTGATTATCAAAATTCCGAGTGCTAAACATGATGACATTGTTGTGAGGGGGAGTGCTTCTAATTGTCAAAATATGTTTTTAAATCAACAAATGGTTCATCATGTGTGGGTGATTTGAGAGAGAGTTAGTGATGCAAATTGTTAAAATTAGAAAATTTATTTCCGGGTTAAGTATATGCAGGAATGGCCAGGTTTCAATCTTGGATCTAAAGATAGAAAGCCAGGTTACAATATCTGTTGAAGAAAGCCAAGTTTTGATCCTGGAAATCAAATTTTGGGAAGCCAGACAACGATCCTGAAGATGTTGCTGAAGAACAAAGAAATACCAGCAAATTGAGAGGGGGAGTCTGAAGACAGAGAGAGAGAGAAGCTCAGAGGACTGATAAAGACTGAAGATTGTGAAGACTCGACACTTAAGACTCGTCAACATCTGAGGGGGAGTCTGTTGGTGCAGTCATCTGTCGTCTTCGTCTTATGTCGAGTCTCGAGTTTGTTGCAGTTTTGATCAGGCATGAAATCAAGATATATGAAAATGATAGCTGGCCGTTTGAAGTCAAAGCTGGCCGTTTGAAGACAATGGTTCCGTTTGAGAGAGGCTTCCGTTTGAAGCCAGTCCGTTTGAGTGTTAACTGTCCGTTTGAGCATGTTCAAACGGTCAGGTCAGTTTCTATATATAGTCCTCAAACGGTAATCATTTGTAACGATTGGTCAAACTGATACCGAGGTGCTGCCGGTAGTTTCTTGTACTGTAATCACTGTTATATCAATAGAAAAGAGGTTTAAAGTGTATTCAAGTTGTTTTAAAGTGCGTTTCTTAGTATTCCGCCTCTGAAACGTACGAGAGCTCTTCCGAACGACTCATTCAGGTCGCGAAACCGATCCTACAGTCTTCAATACTCGTAACTCAAATCTCGTCAGCAAACACGACTACCTACAATGTGCTAGGGTCTATTAGACGAGCGGGCCGTGTCTTGCCTTAGTATTCATGTTTTGAGTTACGTTTCCTTTATGTCTTTAACATTTTCTGAAATTATAATACTTCTCAAGTATTTATTTTCGCATTTCCTTCCCAAGGATGGGAGTATTCCATATATGTGTATTTTTGTATTCTTGTATTTGTAGTTCCGAACTAATATATTTTCAAGTCTTACTTTAGAAAATATATTTAAACTTGTTTTGTCAAAAACAATGTATTCCAAGAAAATATATATTTTTATCTCCAAAAAAAATAATATATTTTCTTTTTGTCGAAAATATGATATACTTGGTAATATGTTCAAAAATCATATTTTCACCTCTTGTATCCGAAATAGTATTTACCAAAAATATATTTGTAAGAGTATTTTCCGGAATATTTCATAAGTTACGTTCTCGTTCGGTTTGCCAATATTTAAGTGTGTAACTTATATACTTTATTCCTTGTGATTTTTGGTATTATTTTAGAGTTGTAATTTCATGGTATTTGTTAAGATATATTATTTTACCCTAAAATAATATAACTAGTTCACAAATTATACAAATATTCACACAAGTGTCTTATTATGAAATATATTATATATATATATATATATATATATATATATATATATACATATTTATCCACTTTTATTTACAAAAACCAACCTCCGATACTTTGTATTTTTATAACAAAAATTATGGCAAAGTTTATATTTGAAAAGCATAGTTTAAAATATACTTGTGTAAAGACTATATATTTTACATAATGACATGAACTTGATTCTTCACAAAAATGTGTAGTAACTTAGTAAAATGTTTAGTGGGTTTAGTTACCCTCCAAAGTGTGGTTACTTCTTTGAAAACCTCATTCTTGAAAAGTTTTGGTGTTTACAACTTGTAAACATAATTTACAAAAATGTTTATCCATAACATCTTCTTGTTTTAAAAGTATTTCTACACTTGTATGGTCACTAAAAATGGTGTAGGTTTAATAAAAATCATGATTTTTCAAGAATCAACTTTTTAAACTTGGTTCCTGTAGAAAAACCATTCACAAGTCTTGGATTTACAAGATTACTAGTTCACTTTGTTTGTCATTTTACAAGAAAATCATTTCATTATCAAGTTCATGTTTAATCAAGAAGATGATTATTTCATGTAAACACATAATCACCTCTTATCTTGTTAAATCATGTTTTTATTCAAGATCTAACAAGTCTCATATGATGATCAACATCATATTACCAAGGAATCAACAAGCAATCATCAACATATTCAAAACAACACCATTCTAACAATATCTCATCAATTTTTCATCTCATGCAAAGCTTTATGTTCATGATTTATGTGTATGTTCATTAGTGTTCTTGAGTTAATCATCAAGCAACAACTTTTAACCACTAAAATATGAAGTAAACAAGGGTGTTCAAGAATCTTACAACTAGCTTCAAGCTAGGGAAGAACAAGGTTGAAAATGTGGTGGATAAAAGCACACAAGAGAGGTCCTTCAAGTTCCGTGAGCACCGAGCCTCCTAAATCACCTTGATACACCTTGAGATACACTTGGATTGCTTGAACTTGAAACAAAAAAAAATGGTGGTATGGTGAAGGGGGGTCGGCCGTGAGGGTATGAGAGGGAGAGGAGAGTTGTGTTGAGTTGTGAGAATGAAAAGGTTAAGTGTTCTTATAACCAATAACTTCTAATATCCAATGGATATTGTGTCCCTTGAAGTACAATCATAATCCCATCAAATCCCAATAAGATCATTTAGGAGATTTAGTAAGATTGAAGTAATCTTTGAGTGGGGCCACATGAGTGAGCCGTAAATCACATATGGGGGGGGGTAATTTGTAACTTGAATGGTAAATGATGGTAATTAGTGGAAATTTAAATGTTATTTCTAATGTTTAGTGTGTAGGATGCTTTATGTAGAAAGTTTAAGTGTTCGGGAACCATAACTAGCTCAGAAAAATAAAAACAATGCTTCTAGCAATAATTTAGTGTTCCGGGTAATGTCCGGTTGTTCGGTTAGATACCATTCTGTTAAAGTGCTAAGTTATTCCGTATAGTGTCCTTTATGTAACTTTTTATGACACTTTTAATTCCCGACACTTAGGAATAACATACAGGACCATTTTGCCATATTTTTGAATGTGACTAGCATGTTAAAATGCTGAATTTTGTTGTTTAATGCAGAATTCTGCACTTTATGTGGGTTTTAGGCACTTCCCGGCACTTAAACTATCACATAGGGATGCAGTTTTATGGTCCTTACCTCCCTACCCACTATACCAGTGTAATATGTCATCTCTGGCTCATCCTGGGCCTCAAAATATTGTCTGTCTACGTATTGAACTTCATCAGCATTTTTAGTTTGTCTGGTAATGGTGCCAATTCTGTTATGTGTATCCTTAGAGCTATCTCGTGTTGCATGTAGCAACGATAAAAGTCTTGCAACATGAAATGCCATTGTATGTATATAACAGTAATAAAAAATTCATTTGTCTTGTAAACTAGATCATGCACAGTTATTAAAGTACATATTACTGTTCAATTAGTGTACGGAATGTACGGAAAAGTGACGGTTGTCACAGTCTCCCCCCGTTAAAAGAATTTCGTCCTGAAATTCAAGCGATGCCATCGGTCGCAGGGGAGTTGTGAATCAAATGTGGTCACTTATGTTTAAAATTTGCCTTTATGTTCCCATGTACTCTGGGTCATGATATGAATTCTATTGTACTCAAGTAATTCAATTACGTCTTTTCTGTATCTTGTGGACTCTTGGTCCGTAACCTTAACAGGTTTCTATAGTAATTTTGTCGTTTTGTCATTGACGTGAATCTTATTTGTGGGAACAACGACTGTTCCTTGAGTCAGACTCCTCTAAAGACTAGACACATGAGTGTGTCGCGATCACTACTAATCTTTTTCTGGCAGTTTCATCTTGTGAACAATGGTTCCGATCCCTACATCGGGGATTCAACCTTTACGTTTTCCAAATCACACCACGCCTTCTCTAGGAACGACTCCCATTTAAGTCATACTTCTTATCTCCAATTCTTAAGATTTCTGCCGCTCATCGGCGCAATCTTTCTGCATTCCGCGACTGTCTCGATATGATCACATATCTGAACAATCTTGCCTCTAGTTTTTACTGGGCCAACTCGGGCCAGTAGATTGTTTATCTCCGGTCTCCGTTCAACACGACGGGGATTGACTTATTATGTTCCATCTAAAGCTTCATGCGAAGCGGTTTAAGCGGCAGTGTGATAAATACTGTTGTAGGAAAACTCCACTGAGTGTTCCAACTTTTCATCAAAGCTTATCACACAAGCACGTACCGTGTCCATACAGTCTGCATCGTTCAGTAGCTTAGTCTATTCATGTTAATATTCAAGTTTTTACGATCAATGGTGTGTCGTAACCCTTGTGTTTAGTAGGTCGTGCAACGTTTTCTTTCAGGTAATGACGTCAAATTTGGGGCGCGCAATTACTGTATCTAGCTCAAGGTTTCTTCTTATGATTACTTAATCAATGTGTCGCGTATGCAGTGTTGTGGTCTCGTTGCATCGACGTGCAATCGGGACTTTGTCAAGGAGCGTTACATAATTGCAACTCTAACTCCTTAGCTCTTGGTTGCAGGGTTGTCATGAATCTCGTTCTTATCCACCATGTATATTAAAAATTCTCGCTTTGCGAATTCGAAATCCGCTTTTCGTCATCATAGCACATAACTATTCTTTCTCTAAGAGTTGCAAGGTAAATTGCAGCTGTTGCTCACGACCTTCCTTGGTCGTTGGCCATATAAGAATGTAGTCAATAAGTATAATCATGATTTATCCAGGTATGGCTTACTCGTTCGATTCATGAGGTCCATGAATATTATCAATGCATGTGTTAAGCCAAATGGTACGACAAGGAACTCGTAATGCTCGAAGCGAGTCCTAGAGGTCGTTTTAGGGATATTTCCTTCTTGTATTCACAGTTGAGGACATCCTATCCTCGAGTCGATCTTCGAGTAGTAACTGGAACCTTACAATTGGCTCATTCATGTCATCAGTCCTTGGCAAAGGGTACCAATCCTTGATATCCAGTTCTCCGGAATTTATGCAAAATGGAAACTGTCAACCTTCTCCTCATGTCCTTAACTAAGGATGTCATGTCCTTATTTCCGTCTAGCAGCTCTAGCAGTTATATCGGAAGCTCATGCTTCGCGGACGAAGCTAGTCGGTAAGGCGTCATTCGGCACTGGTGCCGTTCCTTGCACGAGATTTATCCTAAGCTCCTCTTGGTGCTGCGGAGGTATTCCTGGCAAGTCTTCAGAAAAGGCTACTGGAACTTCTTCGGTCACGGGAATGTTTTCAGGCTCTACACTTGGATATCTAATCCATGCTGACTATCATATTATGACTTCTCATGTCAATGGTAACAGAAGGTTCCGGCCTTCTGAGTCCCTAAATACAATCCTTAATCGCTTTGTCTGCTTAAACTAGCCTTCTATATACCCATTTCTAAAGAATACGGGACGTCTATTCTACTTGAAATTAGGTCAAGCAATTTCTTAAGTTCTAAGCATGCAAGGTTAAAGTTGATGCCAATATTAACTAAAAATAGATGCATAGGATTGGTTAATAGGGAACGTACCCGTAACTGCATCTGGATCCTGGCGTGTTTCACGAGTTTCGATCGTGAAAAACCTTCCTTGCTTGTTTCTTCCTAGGGCAATCTTTCCTAAAGTGCCCTGCTTCACCACATTTGTAGCAACCTGGTACTTTACCTTTATTTCTCTTGTCTAGATCCTTCGCCCAACAAGCATCCTTGCTGTGTCCTTCTTTCCCACACTTTCCGCACTTAGGCCTCAGACATCGACCTTCATGGTGAAATTTGCATTCCCAGCACCTCGGCTTAGTCCCCGAGTAACATTTCATAGCTGACTTGGGTGCCCATCTTTAGGTTTGAAGACTTCCTTTTCTTGTTGCCTGATGACTCCACATGATTCTCTTTCTTGTTATCCTCAGATTCCGAAAATTTCCCCATGCGTAGAGCTTCTTCAGTAAGAGTGACACTCAAATCGATAGCCTCTGCAATGGTTGAGGGCTTTGAGGTAGTAACCATGCTCCTGATCTGAGGTGCAAGTCCCCAAATGAATCGCTCAACCCTCTTGAATTCTGGCTTGACTAAGTAGGGGACGACCCTAGACAAGTCGTGAAATCCCTGGACATATTTAGGAATCTTCGGTCCGTCCATTTTCAAATTCCAGAACTCCACCTCAAGCTTCTGGATTTCAGCCCTAGAACAGTATTTCTTCTCCATCATTTCCTTGAGCTCGTCCCAGCTTAGTGTATAAGCAACATCTGCACCAAGGGTCTGAACCTGAAGGTTCCACCAGGAGAGTGCGCCATCTAAGATTAACCCTGAGATAAAGGTAACCCTCTGCTGGGGTGAACAGTTACTCATTCTTAGCATGGAGTCAGTCCATTCTGCCCAATGTACAAATGCAACGACACCTCCTGTGCCATCAAAATTCAGTGGCTTGCAGTCCAGAAATTGTTTATAGGTGAAGCCAGTTGGAGGGTTATTTCCGGTAGTGCCACTGCTGTATTTGGAGCAGAGGGCTTCATGTCGTGCAATTGCCTGTGAGATTCGTTCTTGAAGCTCGGCTTCTGTCCTTGGTAACGTACTGGTGTCTGTGTCGCGTCTGGGCGGCATTGTCTTCTGTCAAAATGTATGAGGTAGGTTAGACAACATTCCATAATTGTCATAGCACCATAAGCCATCATGTAATTACCCAATTTTCACACGTATTTATAATCAACAATGTATAAGCGAGGAAACAATTACTGAGCCTTCATAGGCTTGGCTTCTTGGCTTATTGTTTTAATGGGAAAAATGAACTCGAGGCTACATTGCCTTGGTCATTCAGGTTTCAGTTATTTCCTGCTGTTAGTGCAATATGTCTATTCACTTCGTCTTGTATCGAGTCATGTAATAGGACTGGATAGGATAACCATTACTCAGGGTGCTAGAAACAGATTTTAGTGGAAATGTAGGTGATTCCGCTTGAAAGTGCCAAAAGCCATTTCAAGCGAAATCATATTAATTAGATTCCACGTGAAAGTGCCTTGGCAGTTTCAAGCGAAATCCCAACCACTATATATAGTGCTGTTCCATTCATTTGGAGGGGAATAGGGGAGTTAGTCTTGTGTTCGGTAACAAAGTGCTGCCGAATTGTCTCCAGGTGCTGTAATCATTATCAGATAAATATACGAGACATTTAAATTGTATCGAGCGTCCATGTCATTGATTCCGCCTTTAATTCGGATAAACAACTCTTCTGATTTACTCAGTCGGGTCGTACAGCGATCCTACAAGTGGTATCAGAGCACAGGAAGAAGAGTTCAGCTTGATATTATCTGTTTTCTGACTTCTACACCTTCTTTTTCAAATTGGATAAGATTTCACGGTCAAAATGGATTGAATTTTTCACAGTACATGCGTAACAGTGTTTTAACAAAGCCTTGAGAATATCAGACTAAAATTCAGCTTAAAAATGACAAAAACTGGCCAAAAAGTTGATTCCACTTGAACAAACAAACAGATTCCGCTTGAAAAGTTCACCAGATTCCGCTTGAAAAAGTGTTATTCCGCTTGAAATAGCAGGTTATTTCGCTCGAAACAGATATTCCGCTTGAAAAATACATCTGATTTCGCTTCAAAGTGATATTCCGCTTGAAGATCCCGCTTGAAACAAGTGATTCCACTTGAGATTGCTGATTCCGTTTGAAGTTTTGATTTCGCTTCAAAAAGTGATTTCGCTTGAAGTTCATCCTAAGTGATTCCGCTTCAACTCACTATTTCGCTTGAAAGTGGATTTTTGTGTCGAGATCATTTCACGTCAATCGAGTGTCAGTCTGTTTCGGGATATTTGTTATTATTGATTCTAATTGTGTTTGTTTGTTTGTCTCCAGGTTATTCAAGAATTTTAAATCATGGCTGAAGAATTTTACAATACGTTTTTTAACGCATTCACATCCGAATCTTCCGAGATTACAACCGTTACACTAAAAACCATCACAAAAGCAATTAATGAGAACATCAAGCATGATAATTTCTATGGAACAAACTCAAAGCCACCAACTTTGGAAAGCATCGAGGATTATACTTGGTGGAAAGAACGATTTCTTAACTTGGCAAAAGCGTATGCGCATGAAAGCTGGTTCTGTATGGAATTTGGATATGAAAGACCAAAGGATGATAAAGGAGAAGATCTTCCATTCAAGAAGTTAACCAAAGAAGTTAAATCCAAATTTGCAGCTGAACAGAGAATGACTGCTTTGATCCAGTCGGCAATTAGAAATGATATTTTTGCATTACTTAACCATGATGGGTCATCGAAATCTGTTTGGGAAGCTTTGAGGGTGAAAGCTGAGGGAGGTAAACAGATTAAAAAGAACAAAATTGCTTTGCTAAAGAAAGAATTCGATCTATTTGACAGTATTAAAGGAGAGTCAGTGAGGCAAACGATAGAGAGATTCTGTCATCTAAAAATTGAACTTGAACGTTTTGAGATTGTGAAAACTAGAGAGGAAATTATTGACAAAGTGATTGAAGCGTTACCACGAGCTGATCAGTGGCAAACGTTTGTTTTTATTTTGAAAAATGATGCTTTATATGAAACAATCTCTCTTGATACATTATTTGAAAAGATTGAAACTCATGAGCTTGAATTGCAGAAACAGAACAAGATGAGCAGTTCTTCACATCAACAGAATGTTGGCCTGTACTACAAAGGAAGTTTACCTTCGGTGAAAGCTGATAGTTCACCAAAGACAACATTCAGTGGTGAGAGAACAAAAGAGCCACAGAAGAGCTCATCAAGTTATGATCTGGGTTATCATTCATCGGCTTCAAAAGCTAGTTCTGAAGAAGCAGAGGAGATACTGTGCAACATTGCTCTCAAGTTGAAAAATTCTCCTGCAATGAGCATCAATGCAGCTAAGCAGCAAATGAGTTTCCTTGCATCCGTTCTGGATTCGTATGAAGGTCTAGTTGCAGGCAAAATTGGAAATTCAGAGTTAACCAAAGAAGACTACGACCAGATTGATCCGGAAGAGATGGAACTCATTGACATCCGCTGGTGTTTAGCTAGTTGCATCTGCAGAGCCCAGAGATATATGGAAATTACTGGGAAACAATCTCTTATAGGTGCATCAACAAAGATTGGATTTGATAAGTCCAAAGTGACCTGCTTTAAATGTAAGCAGAAAGGTCATTTCAAGAGAGAATGCACTAATTCTGCAGTTGGTGGAAATGAACATCCGTTCAATGATGATTATTACCGAAAGGCAATCTACCACCGTAGCAGAGAAGAGTCGAAAATGATAGAAGATAAACCCAGAGAGAAATCTAGAGCTTGTGCAGTAATACACGATGATGAAGGTTTTGACTGGAGCACAATTTGTCCAGAAGAAGATCGCTTGGAAAATGTTCGAAAAACAGCTCATGGCAGATCTATAACAGAGAAAAGAAAGTTTGTTTTTATTGCAGAAATTAAAGAGGAAAACAAAGAAGAAAAAGACACTGCTGTAGTCAAAGAGAAAACCAGAGAAGAGATATTGAGTGAGAAGACGTATCGTGAAAGAAACATTGCTTTGAACGGAATGGATGAGATGCAAGAAGAATATGAAAGTGCTGTCATCAACAAAAGATGGGATAAAAAGAGAGAGTGCTACTTCAACAGAGAAGGTGAACCAGTTGTTCCGAAGGAAGACATAATCTTTGAAGATGTTCTTCTTATAATTCCTTCATTAGCCGAATACTATAGAAATGTGTTGAAAGATGACACATATGCAAAAAGGCATGAGAAGGAAATCAGATATGCCATGACATCGTGCCTGAGAAAAAGGGATGAAGAGAGAATGAAGAAGAATGTTGAAGAAATGGTGAAAAATCTGAAGAAAGTTACTGAGAAAGAAAGGATTGAAGAAAAAGTAGAGGTGAATGAAGAGATTGAGAAAGCTATTACTGAAGAACAACAGGTTGTAGAAGATGAGAAGAAAACTGAAAGTTTGACTAAAGTAAAGAATGAGAATTTGGAAGCTGGTGATGCTGGTGATAAAATTAGTATTGAAGAAAAGCAGAATGATGCTAATCAGAAGCAGACAGAGGCAGCTGAAAAAACCAAAGTGCCAATCACTGAGGTAAATTCTGATTCTAAAATCTTAAAACCGATTGAACAGGGCAAGAAATGCATAGAAACATGCAGAGCTTGTACTGAAAAAGATGAGAAGTTCAGAACAAGAGATTTTGAGTTCACAAAAATTGAAAACATTTTCAAAGAAAAATGCAAAGAAATGCTAGAAAATGAAAAAGTTTTAAAAGAAAATAATGAAAAACTTTCAGAAAAATATAAAAAATAGATAAAGAAAATGAGATGTTGAAAGAAAATGTTTTGAAAAAGACAAAAGAATGTGATCAAAAAGAAAATGCTTGTCAAGAAATGAAGAAAGAATATGACTCAATGAAATTGGCATATCACATTACAAAAGAGTCATATGAAAAAGTGAAAGATGAAATGAAATTTGCTCAATCAAGAATGAATTATCTTTCTGAAACAACTAAAGAGCTTAAACGAATGTATGAAATAAAACAAGGTGTTATTAATTCCTATATTGAAGATGTTGCTAAGCTAAAGCGACAGATTGCTGATTTAGAACAGGACAACAACAAGTTAAAAAGTTATCACGTGTCGTCATATGTGCTTGAAAAAATTTTCAATATAAAACCGGGAGATGGTGAGTCTGAGTAAAACAAGAAAGGCATTGGCTCAGAGTTTCATCAAGTTCCACCACCGGAAAAGTTTGCATTTTATGATGAGGAAAAGGTCGAAAAAGCTTTCAACATGGTAGATTAATTGCCAGATAACGTTGACATAACCTATTCCAAATCTGATGATTCTAGTGATTCAGAGGTGGTAGGTAAAGTCGTTGAAAGTGTGTTGAAAGAAGAGTCGGTTGATACAGGTAATTCTGAATCACAGGATGAAAATGAAGGTAATTTTCATGATGGATATCTGAAAAACACAAAATCCGAGAAAAATTTGAATGATGATTCAAAGGGAATGGTTTATACCATGATTGGATCAGACAAATTATTCTTAGATGTTGTATTCCCAATTCAGAATGTGATTTCAGACAAGATTGACAAAGTTTTCAAAATGGTTGAAATTGAAAAATCTGAAATTTCAAAGTTTGCTGGAAAAGGTCACAAAACTTTTTATAACAAACCTGGTTTTAAAAAGAAAAACATGAAGGCTAGGTTGGGTTATAAGAAGAAACAAAGTTGGAAAAGAAATGAAATGAAATGCCAAATTATCAGGCAAAGATGAATTTTGTTCATGGAACAACGTCAGAAGAAGAGAAAGAACTAAAATTTAGACGACAGTCTAATGACGAGTCCTTCCTGCCTAGTAGTTATCACTGGTAGGCTAGGGTATCAGTAGGAAGAAGGAAGTCAAAGGCCGATGTTCTTAGCTCAAAAGAAAAAACAACAACCACAGGTCAAAGATGTGTCCAAAGAAACATGTTTTAAATGTGATCAAATAGGACATCTTGCATGAAAGTGTCCAAATCTAAAACCTGTTGATGTTGACAAAAAGAAGTCTGAAAATGTTGAGAAACAAAAATCTGAGGATGTGAAACAAAGGTCAACCAGATTTGATTCAAAACAAACTTGGAGGTACAACACAAACAAGTTTGCTTCGAATCAAAATTGGAAATCAAACCTGAACAGGTTCGATTCAAGACAGACCTGGAATTCTCACACACCCAGATTCAGAACAACGCAAAGTTGGAAAACAACTGTTGATATGACAAAACCCCAACAGTTTTGGAAACCAAATGTTGTTCAAAATCAAAATGCTCAAAAAGATTCACATTTTTACAAACGAGGTACTCCAAAAGGTCAGACATGGAGTGTTAAGAAATAAGCCGATTCAGTAAAAGATGAAAAAGTTGAAATTAAAATTGAATAAGTCTATGATGACAAAGATTTCCCAAAGCTAAATGATGCATATTGTGTTGAAATGCCTAAGGTCAAACAGACCTGGGCTAAATTGTTCAAGTAAACAGAATACTTTGAATGTGCAGGTGCTCAACAAAACCAAAGTTTGTGAGATTGGAAGTTGGAGCAGCCTGACACAACGAGAGGAGGAGGCTGCTGGACCCTGTGTTGGGTGAAACAGGGAGTTTATTGTTTTTCTGTACATACATAAACAATATTTCAAAAACCCTAAAACTTGAAAAATTAAAAACCAAAAATATGTTTTCATTTTTGTCACAAAATTTTGAAAAATCAAAAATTTGTTTTTAATTCTTGTCAAAAATTCAAAAATACAAAAATACGTATTGATTGAATATGCCGAAACCCTCACGACGGAACAAACATGATTACTTTCACAAGATTGAAAAACGGTTTTCATACTGTAGAAAATCAATGGGTTGTAAATCATGGGGGTACTTTATGTTAGATTTTATGCAAATCAGAGCACATTAAGCAGAAAATGGATGGCGAGACAAAGTTATCTACATCGGATATCAAATTTTCTTTTAATGATTTTGCATTTTAGGGGGAGAAAAATTGTCAGAAAATCCAGAAACATTAGAAAATTTGAAAAAGCCAAAAACACGATAAAATTAAAAAATTTGAGTTTTGTGTAAAAAGAGGAAATGATAGTACATCAGTAGATAGTTATAGTATGCTAAAGAAATGTAATGATTAAATAGCGTTAAACAGTCTCACTAAAGAAATGTAATGATTAAATAGCGTTAAACAGTCTCACTAATAGGGAACGTACCCGTAACCGCATCTGGATCCTGGCGTGTTTCACGAGTTTCGATCGTGGAAACCCTTCCTTGCTTGTTTCTTCCTAGGGCAATCTTTCCTAAAGTGACCTTCTTCACCACATTTGTAGCAACCTGGTACTCTACCTTTATTTCTCTTGTCTGGATCCTTCGCCCAACAGGCATCCTTGCTGTGTCCTTCTTTCCCACACTTTCCGCACTTAGGCCTCAGACATCGACCTTCATGGTGAAAATTGCATTCCCAGCACCTTGGCTTAGTCCCCGAGTAACCTTTACCACCAGCCTTATGGGTGGCTCCATAAGCTTTCCTGCCATGCGGCGGGTTTACTTCCTTTCTTTTGTTTGTTTTAGAGTTTTCATAGCTGACTTGGGTACCCATCTTTAGGTTTGAAGACTTCCTTTTCTTGTTGCCTGATGACTCCACATGAGTCTCTTTCTTGTTATCCTCAGATTCCGAAAATTTCCCCATGCGTAGAGCTTCTTCAGTAAGAGTGACACTCAAATCGATAGCCTCTGCAATGGTTGAGGGCTTTGAGGTAGTAACCATGCTCCTAATCTGAGGTGCAAGTCCCCAAATGAATCGCTCAATGTGACATCTGTGCTTGTAATCATTGTGAGCAATTCAATTATCAATGAAATAAAGTTATTTGAACCAAACGTTTGTTTGTTTATGTTTGGTGTTTTTCATGTTTTGACTTTTATTCAATTTCAAACTCTATATCGCATTCTAGAGAATTATACGCAAAACTGGTGCGTAAACGTAATCAGTTTAACGCGATAAATACTCCAGAACATCAATTTATGCTTAACATACCTTAAATAACCTTTACATAACTTAGAAATAAGTTTTGAAGGCTTTGGTATGGCAAAATCAAGTTAATTCGCTTACAGGGACTAAAATTGACAAACTGCGAAAGTATGCCAATTTGAACTGTAACGAACATTCCGAAACATGATCATAAGCTAAACACACCTTAAATATCCTTTACATAGCTTAGAAATAGGCTTTGAGGGGTTCGGTGTGCTAAAATAAACTTTATGCTCATTCAGGGACTAATAGCGTCAAAAAGTGCATAAGTTAGCATTTTCGCGCATAACTTACGTTCTGAATACATCCGGACATCCAAAAATTTATGTAATCATTAAAATATTATGATTTAATGATTTGCTTGTTAAAAATCCATTCGTCGCGCAATTTGGACCGTTTTTGCGTCCGTTACGACTTCCGTCGTAATTAACCGAACAACGCAACCGTACGACCAAACGAACTGACATCCGAGATATTTTTGAGCATAATTTAAGTTCCCTATACTTTAACTTCATTTTAGAGCATTGAAATGGGGTTAACGGGGCTTAAAACAAGGATGAGGTCCGTATCCATGTCCCAGAAGTGCAGAATTGCTGAAACCAGCTATTTACAGCTGTTATACCCCTTAAACCTCTTGCAAATGGTATTTCTAAAACCATGGACTGAATCTATGGGTGCCCAAGGTTTCCCAAAACAAGGGGCACACATGGACGGTTGAGATCGAGGCACGTTTTTCGACGAACGATCCTAATGGTGGTCCATTCCCTATAAATACCCCCAACCCATTTCATTTCAACTCACTTGAATTCTGAGATTTTCTCTAAGTTGGAGTGGTTATCACTTCATACCTGAGAAATACTTGGAATTCAATCTTGCGGGGACCTTCTGTAAGTATTCTTTCGCGTTTTTCTTTCGTTTTAGCGTTAAAGTCAAACTGCGTTTGACTTTCTGCATTGACCAGTTTATGGTCAACGCGAAGTTCGTTTGAACTTCATAACGTGAGCGTAATCACGATGGTTATAGTCCCTAGTGACTATACCTACTGATTAGCACGTTATCTAGGCTCAGTGACGAGTCGTAGTTTCGGCCAAAATGCGTTTTCTCGCGTATTTTGTAACCAAACTACTCTAGGGTATTAAAATCGTTTGTTTTAATACCAAACCTGTTTCTAACTTTACTAAACATGTTCTAGCATGTTTAGCTCGTCGCTTTTAAAATTGTGCTTGTCTAAGGGTCGTCAAGGTAAGCGATCTAAACAATCGCTTATGCTTTCGAACCCGACCCATTTGGTCGATCATTAGGATCCGACCAAATACTTTAGGTGACCATAACTGTATAGGGAATAACCTTCCGAGGTTATACCTTATGGTCACATCGTTTAAGTAGTTGTATGATAAGTAGTTCTTATGCCTTAGGAAAATTACCAAAATACCCTTTTTGCGCCAAAATTCGTTTTAAGCCTATGTAACGTAATTTTTGACATCTAAACTGATTTAGCAACAATATTAAACATGTTAAGGCATATCTTGCTTGTCATAGGACTAGTTAGGCATTCCAAACGCGTTTTACGCGGACGACGCGTTAAAGTGGCGTAAGCTACCTAAACGGGTCGTAACGGGTCAAAAGCACTTAGGATAGGTTTCGTTTTAGTATGTAGGCTTTGTTAAACCATATAACATAAGTTCCCACACTTATTTGGTTACGAACCCTCGTACTGCCCGATCCTCTGATTAGGTCCGTGTATTAATGTATATACCTATATTAGGTGTCGTTTGAATCCGTGATCTTCTAGCTTGCTTGGTGGATATCTAAAGCCTATTGAGCAATCTCAAGTGAGTACATAGTACCCCTCTTTTACTGTTTTTCAAACATTTTGGGGTAAAACACATGTGCCTACTTGTTACTTTCGTGCTTTCCATGTTTTCGTATCATATACTTGCTATGTTCATTAGTACACTTATAGTACATGATTTCATTATGTTTTGCTACGTGTGTTTACTTGGCATGCTAGCACATTGTTTTACATTACATTTCTTTTGCTATGTATGTTCATTTAACATGCTAGCACATTGATTTACATGACTTTTCTGCTTTGTATGTTTACTTAGCATACTTAGTACATTGTTTTCATATAACTTGTTTACATTTGGTATAACATTTGGTTTGTTTAACGGTTCTTTATTACATTCATTAACACCGATCATGCCACTCGGTAGTAAGTAGTGGTACCATAGGACTTGATAAATCCCGTTCCTGACATCCTAGGTTTGTTTGGGTGTAAGGAATGACTGAATCCGAAAACATTTTACTTTGATAACCTTTACTCTAAGGTTATCCTGCTGTCTCAAGGCTTGGATGTATGCGTTAACTTACCACATAAGTGTTTGTATCAATAAAACATGCAGTTATTTTACAAAACATAACTTTTGATTTATTTCAAATACTTGTTTCGTTCATTTTTACTTATGGTTTAAGTAGTCTCATTTTTACTTACCATACATAACTTTTGTTTACACATTACATGACTTACACTTAACTTGGGTTATACTATGACATTTGACTATTGGTTTAAACATGAACATTATACATTGGTGGTTTGTTTGGGTGACTTGAATAACGAGGCATGTGTAATATGATACAAGCATTGTGGATACGCCGCTGGTACTTCCTATATATAAGTGCTTGTATAATATTACATATCGTAGCGTTATTTAAGCCATTCAGTTTAGACATGTTACTTTTACAACACATTTTCACTTAAACATTGTTTTACAAAGAACTTGGTTTATACAAACTCTTTTTACTTGGTTACTCTTTTAACCATACGTTTTTCTTTTACATATACTTATCATCTGATTTTACTATCGTTTTTCAAGTAATTTACAAAACAAAACAATTTACAAGGTTCATGACTGATTTTTATTAAACATTTTCTTTAAACTCAAGTCATGAATCCTATTTTCACAAAACCTATGTATCTCACAGGCATTTTTATGCTGACGTACCTATTTTCACATGTGTTTTCAGGTGCTGTTGCTTAGGATGATCAGGACATACTAGGGAGGACCTGTGCCTTAGAGACTTAAAATGAAGATAGACTTGGTTTTATATTGTGATGTACTTTTGTTTCTTTTTATTTTAAGACAATGTGACTTGTTGGTTCTTGTTTTGAAACAATGTATTTCACCCTTGGGTGATGAATAAAATATTATTTTAATTACCATGGTTGTGGAACAATAATTCTATTACAACACTCCCCGATGTTTCCACCACGATTTGATGTTTTATGTGGTCAGGGTGTGATAGAAGAGTTGGTATCAGAGCCAATGGTTATAGGGAATTAGGTTATTAGTAATGCTTTGACCTAGACTATAACCTTTCTAGGACCCCAACACAAGTTATCTTGTGTTTAGATCTTAAAACATGCACTTCACCTATCCTTAGGTGATCACCAAAACAAGAACCCAGTTTTCTAAAACGATTTTTGAAAAACAATCTTCTGTTTTTAAATGATTTATTATATGGTTTTGAACCCCTTTTCTTTTGATTTTTCAAATTGATTTTGAAATTTTATCATTTGTTTTTGAATGATTCTTTTTGGCCTTGTGCCTTCCAAGTTTTCAAAATCTCGTCAAAGTTTTGGGTTCTAAATAGTGTGAACACATGCAAACTGGAAGGGTGAATGCCTGTACCCTGGGTTTTCTGTCTAAGGCTAGAGTGTTCGTACAAATCCACATAATCAGACCAGTCACTCTTACCTGGGAACTCCTGGGGTGAGTGTTCACTTATAGGCGAGCATGTCTTCGCTAAGCATTATTTTTGGACCCATTTACTTTGATTAGTCACTGTGTGTCATTTGTTTGCTTTGTGATACGGACGAATTACCACCATCCTTGCTTTTGTTGATTTTGTTTCATCTCGTTCTTGTCACACCCCGACCACGTAAAACAACAAAACGTGGCGGAATCGTCGGGGAGTGTTGTAACAGAATCATTGTTTCATAACACATGGAAAATTGAAATGTTGTTTTATTAATAAAAAGAGTTACAATGTCTTAACAAACAAAGAAGAATAACAAAATTAACTAGTCTTGCATCTTTTAATGTCACTAAGGCCCAAGTTCGCCTATGTGTATCTTGATCAATCCTATGCATCATCTCGTGAAACACATGTGAAAATAGGTACGTCAGCATAAAAATGCCGGCGAGTACATAGGTTTTATTGAGTTAGGATTCATGACTTATAAATTTAGAAAAAGTTGTTTAATAAAATCAGTCATGATCCTTGTAAAATGTTTTGTTTTATAAATCGTTTGAAAAAGCGATGATAGATATGTATAGTTAAAAGAATGATAGTAAGGTTAAATGAATAACCAAGTAAAAAGAATTTGTATAAAACAAACTGTTTTGTAAAACAATGTTTTGTGAAAAATATGTTATTTGTGTAAAAATGTGTAAATCCAAATTGAATGATTTAAATAACGCTACGACATGTAATATAATACAAGCACTTATATATAGGAAGTACCAGCGGCGTATCCACCATGCTTGTATCACATTACACACGTCTCGTTACTTAAATCACTTACCCAAACAAACCACCAATGTAAATTGCCCATGTCTAAACCAATTGTCAAATGTCATTATGAAAACCATGTCAAAATGTCTATGTTTAAAATGTTCATGAAATGTATATGTCAATATCAAAATGTCTATGTCAAATGTCAATCATGTAATGTGTAAACAAAATGTCATGTATGGAAAGTGATATATATATCAATTAAACCATAGGTGAAAATGCACAAAACAATGTATTGAAGTAAAACGTGGTTTAAATCAATGTTATGTTTTGTGGAAATGCATGCTATACTGAATACAAACATTTATGCGGTATTGTGAAAATGCATACATTCAAGCCTTGCGACTGTGGTGATAAACCCCTAAACGAATTTAAAGGTCTATCTGTCTAAATGTTTTAATCGAATTCGGTCATTCCTTCCATCCAAACATACCCAGGAAGTCAGGAACGGGAGTTGTCAATTCCTATGGTACCATTACCTACTAACGAGCGGCGTGATAAAAGTTAATGAATGTATATAGTCCCACTTAAACAAACCAAATATCATACCCAAAATGTAAGCATGTGATGAAAAATGTACTAAGTATGATGAACATACATAGCATGAAAATGTCATGTAAAACGATGTACTACGTATGCACACAATGGACATACATAACAAAAACATAATGAAATCATGTACTAATAGTGTACTAATGAACATAGCAAGTATATGATATGAAAACATGAAAAGCATGAAAGTAACAAGTAGGCACATGTGTTTCACCCCAAAACATTTGAAAAACAGTAAAAGAGGGGTCTATGTACACACTTGAGGGTGCTTAGAAGTCTTGAACAACAACCAAGCAAAGCTAGATGGATCACGGAATCAAACGGCACCCTATATAGATAACTACATAAATAACCGGACCTAAATCGGGGAATTGGATAGTATGAGGTTTCGTAAACCAAATGAGTATTGGAACTCATATGATATGGTTAAACAAAGCCCACATACTAAAACGAAACCTAACCTAAGTGCTTACGACCCATTATGACCCGTTTAGGTAGCTTATGCTACTTTAACGCGTCGTTCGCGTAAAACGCGTTCGGACCGCTTAACTAGTCCTATGACAAGTAAAATATGCCTTAACATGTCTAATATAGTTACCTAATTGTAGGACCGGTTTTGACGCTGTTCGATTGCATAACGAACGTTCGACGTGCGGAATCCGTGAACGTGCGTGACCGAACACACAATAACGTACTAGAAACGTGAATCCATTGCAAGATATGACAAGTTCGGTACAAGAAACACGTATACAAAGACTTTCTCTCTCTAGACTTTCTCTCTCTAGACTTTCTCTCTCTAGACTTGAATCACCAAAAGTACAAATGGAGCAAAAGTCTTCAAAGTCTTCCAAAAGTTTTTAACTCTAATCCTAACTCTCCTATTTATAGGCCAAGGTTTTAATGAAACTTTACATTAATTACAAGATTGCCACCTTGCCTTTACTAACTAATGACATCATCAAGTCTAGATTTCTTCGGTTTCGTGCTACTGCTCGGATTGACGAAGGCGATAGACATTCGTGCACTAACAATCTCCCCCTTGGATATTGCCGCAGTCAATCCGTAGTGAAACTCGTAGCGACTTGTCTTTCTCTCTCTCTTGTGTTCCTCTTGCTTGAACAGAATCCCGGTGGATCTGTCTTCAGCTTTCCGTTGCTCTCTTTCTTCAGACTCTTCAGGCTCCCCCTTTCGTCAAACTTCCGTGCTTTTGGGATCGACGCCTGGCTTTCCGTATCAACAGATTCAGAAATCTGCACATCTCAACCTTTTCTATTACAAACCAATAAAGTTGCGCTTCAAATTAATGAATCATCTAAACATTTGAGACTTTTTACATTTAAAACTTTTCAAAATTTGAAACATTCCAAATTCTGATTCAAATTAATGAATCATCTTTAACATTTCAAATCAATTAACCAAACCATCTGTTCATCAAGTTTAGCCTTTGAGATTTTGAATATCAGCTTTTCAACATCAGTTGTCGAAAATCTTTTTGGATTTTTCAAAAATAAGAAACATAAATGCAAAGACAGAAATTAAATGCAGAAATGAAATATGTAAAAACATATTTTTGTGAGTTTGTGTAAGAGGATCATATCAGTTTTTGAGACATATCACTAGCACCGTTAATCTTTTAATCGTTTTAAGTTCTAAACGATTCACGTTGATTGACGATATTGTTGTCCACTTAAGCTCAATCTAAAAACTTTCGAAATGCTTACTGATACGTTAAGGTATATTAATTATGCACTAAGTTCTTATGGACCCCACGATCTCAGCATATCCCCTCATCATGCAATACACTAACTCGAGTAATGCCTTTAAACTTTCATCAACTGTGATATGTGTGAAAATAAAGCAGAATGTTTAAACATTAACAATCAGGTCGATACTTCCGTATATGCAGAGAAAGTCCAATGTTTAAACAAAATAAGAAATAAAACAAGTTGAAGTTGTTTAGGCTTTAACCACCAGGTCGATACTTCCGTATACGCAGAGGAGGTCCAAAGCTTAAACGAAACACCAAAGAAAATAAAGCAGAACGTTTAGGCAACAACATCCAGGTCGATACTCACGTATACGTAGAGGATGTCCGATGCTTAAACAAAATAAAGAAATCAAACAAGTTTAAATCTTTGCAAAATGAAATGCACAATCACATCGATTTTTCAGCAAAGTAGTGAAAGTTCACAAACTTAACCAGTTTTTATGCTTTTTGGCATTCAGCGATTACTGAGTAGGCACACAGTCAAGAAGGACAAAACTAAGTACTATGCTTTCAACCATGTTTCCCACTAGAACTAGACTTTTTCATTTATGTTTGTATCGTTATCGCAAATCTACTAGTTTAGCTGAGCCTATGGTCACATCTTTAGTGAGACCGTTTATCACATTTGACATTTCATTTCTTTAGCATGCTGTGATAGTCCACTGATTTACTATCATTTCCTCTTTTTCGCAACAAAACTCATTTTTGACTTTTTCAATGTTTTTGACATTTTCAAATTTTCTAATTTTTTTTTAAATTTTTCTCCCCCTAAAATCAAAATATGTTTCAATTTTGATTTTCTGGGAAAATTTGAAAACAAACTATACAGATAAAGTGACAACATGATATCGAATCGCTTCAATTTGCCATCCACTTGGCGTAAACAATCAGAACTCCCCCTCACAACAAACTATTTTCCCATTATGATTTCAAAACACTTAAGTTTGTTTTAATCAAAATGGTTTTTCCGGAAAATTAGTTTTGTGTGTTGTTTCATAAACATGGGGTTTCATCACATTGTTCTTCAAATTACCACTTGTAGGAAAGATGAATCAAGTACAACTTAATGTCCTTAATTTATCTTTTGAAATTCGAAATATCACCGAAGTGAATTTCTCAAGAAAGATGCCGATTCATGTTCCACGCTTACCAACCTGGGAACTCCGGCAAGTCAGGTTTTTCTATTTGAAAAGTTTCACCCAAGCCTGACTGTCCTTGGATGATTTTGAATTCTTGTTTAGCAATGGTGGAAAGTTTGCATCATCCATTGTTAAACCTGAATTCTCAGATTTTACCTTAATAACTGGCTCTTCTGGTTTTGACGAACCAGAATCATTGCCTGAATGTGGCTTGTCTGACTTTAATGAGCCAGATTCATCGCCGACATGTGGCTCCTTTGTTTCTGATGAAACAGATTAATTGCCACCAAATTTTACCTTCTTCTTTATCTCCTCTTTTGTCCTCAGATTTGCATCTGACGAATTCGGTTTACTTGACTTTGCAGTCGAGGAAGTTGATTCATCAGAACTCTTATTCGATCTGTCCGGTGAACCCGAGGACAAAATCTTCTCCAGATATTCTCTGGCCTTCTTCCTCTTCTTTCTCAGTTTGTCTTTTTGCCCTTGAGAAAGCTTCACTTTCTTTTCTTGAACTTTAGGTTCTTGGACCTTCTATTCTTTGACTTTCTGTTGTGAAACTTTCAGTTCCTTGGGCTTGACAGTGACTGGTTTCTTTGCCAATTTCTGAGAATTACCCCTCAATCTTTCATTTGATCTTCTTGGGCAATCCCTGGCAATGTGTCCTTTGATTTGACAATTATAGCATCTCCTCGTCTCAAATCTCTGTCTCTGGCAGTTAACAGCAATGTGTCCTTGATAGCCGCAATTGTAACACACTCTGTTATCGTACCAATCACCATTTTCATACCAAACGCTCAGATCAAAGCACTGTTTGGCTTGGTGATACCCTTTCCTCTTCTTGATTGTTGGATTTGACTTTTGAGCATTGTGGTCAAACCTGCACCACTTATTACCAACAACTTTTGAGTTTTCGTTTTTCAATTTTTGTGATTTTTGATTTCGATTGGATGATTGATCTGATGAGCTTTTATTTTCTTTTTTAAAATTTTTCAAATTTTTAACTTTTTGTTTCTGTTCTACCATCTTCTTAACAGGTTTTTGCTTTGAGCATTCACCTATTTCAGTAGATTGCAAAACAGTATTTTGAAAATTTTCTTTTAATTTCAAAAACAATTTTTGTTTTTCTATTTTTTCTTTTTCATCATTAGATTTCTCATCACAATCTTCAACTTTGACATTGTCAAAGTTTGTGACATTGTCACTTATTGGAACAGAATTGATCGGTTTTGGACATGGAATTTTCACATACTCTGAAGAAGTAACAAAACCTTTCAATTTCGTTTCAAGCTCGTTGATCTTCTTTCGAGCTTGCTCACCTTCTTTTTCAAGTCGAATAATCTTTTCAAGATGAGAATTGATCATTTTTTGCTTTTCAATATTGTTTTTACTAAACACATCTCTCCCATCTTGAAGAATTTTTATTTGACTTTGAAATTCTTTTTCCATTTTTAATTTTTCATTTTCAAAATTTTTCAGTTTATCTTCAACAATTTTTACATTTTCTTTCAACTTTTTGTTTTCAAGCTTTATCCAGAAATCTTCATCTTCTAAAGATTTCTATTTGCTTTCAAAACTTTTCTTTTCTGATGTCAAACTCTTGTTTTCTAATGTCAAACTGTTCAAATTACTTAACAGTTTGTCATTTTCTGATTTCAACCTCTCACAATTTGTCTTCAACATAAGAATTTGTTTCTCATCAGCTTTCTTTTCCTTTTTCAGAACAGAAATTTCTTCCGTTTGTTCCTCTCCCTCTCGAACATTTTCCTCAGATTTGAATTTTTCTTCATCAGTTTCTGCATTACTGATCTTTTGAAGTTCAAGTTCTCGTTCTTCAATCTTCTTGATAAAAAATCCCAAAGTCAAGTTTAAATGTATCTTCTTCAAATCTAACAAATACGTTCTCCACATATCACCCGGTAAAACATTTCCCAATTTGTTAACCCATTCCTCATTGGTCTTGGTTATCTTCAATCGCTCCATCTCCCAATACAACTCGACATACCTTTTGATCAATTCTTCAATTGATTCTCCCTTGATACCTATAAAATTTTTAAACTTGTTCAGTGTAAGATAAATTTCAGAATCCATGTTTTGGTATCAAAAGATTCTTAATGGCGAGTTTTTCAAACGATATGAAAGTTCACACAGACAGATGACTATTCGATTGAATAGCAAAGATCAGGCGACAGTGAATCGAGTGAGGATTCTCTCAGGTAAGGAGCTTATTCTTGACAAATCACCTTGGATTTCCTGCAAACAAACAGGTAAACGATCAAATCAAAACAGATTGAATATGTAACAGTGTGTTGATGATCCCAATCTAAGACTCGTTGTCGAAGATTCGTCGATTCAATCCAAAATTGTTCGGATAAAATCTCTAAATGAATAGGCTGTGATACACTGATGGGCTTAGAATGATTTGAGCCGAGAATTAATCACCACAAAGACCTAACACCACCAAGCCCACAAACACTTAATCACCATAAAGATTGGGCCGTATACTAATCAAATGATCTAAAACACTTAATCATCTCGACAACACTTATTTACGTGCTGTGATCTCTGATTGGGCCAACGTTTGTAATGAATTAAATGGGCGGCAATTTAAACTTCTAGTAGGAATGCTATAGGGCCACAAAAACCACTTGTGATGGGCTGTTATTCAACTAAAACGTGATTGGACAACCGACAAAAAGAATTCCTATTTAATTAATGTTCATCAATTCATGTTCATCTATGATTGGGCCTCTTTATGTCTACTTATTAAATGGGTGGTGCAATTATGGGCCTCTAGCATATACACTTCAGCCGACAACACTTTACAATATCAAATTGTGATTGGCCAACTTGAGTTAATGGGTCGGTGCACATGGGCTTACAATCACATAACAACAGACAACTATAAGTGTGATTTTAGTGACCGACAATTTGATTTAATGTTCTTTGATTGGGCCTCTTGTTTAGTGTTCAGAAAATCACGTGAAGAAGATGACTCAAAAGCGAACCACTATTGAAACTTTGGAGCGGACCACTGATTTAAGCACAATAAGCGAACCTATTAAAATACTTGGAGCGGACCTGAAGTGTTACTATGAGCGGACCAAAAAACTGACTAATAAGCGGACTGAACATGTAATTTGGAGCGAATCTGTATGAGCTATAAGCGAACCATCTCAAATCAAACCCTATGAGCGAATCTCCTAGTCATATGAGCGAACCTGTTGTTTAACCGAATAAGCGAACCTCAATAATACCAAATAAGCGAACCTGTTTGATTTTTGACGCGAATTCGAACCGAAAAACCTTGATTTCTCCTAAACGGCTAGGAGATTTGAACTGAAACTTGGTAGGGTTGCAATTCAAGTATTTTCGCACAACATGTTAGAAATTCAGACGAATCGGACCGTGAAATCACGTTCAATTTGACGAATTTCCGTAAAAACCGTGAGAAATAGGTAGAAGATGAAGAAGTAGATGAAATCGGATCTGAATCGGCTCTGAAATCGCTGAAATCTGGTACGAAAACGATGTGTTTGATCGAGCAATCGAGCTCCTAGCTCTGATACCACTTGTAGGACCGGTTTTGACGCCGTTCGATTGCGTAACGAACGTTCGACGTGCGGAATCCGTGAACGTGCGTGACCGAACACACAATAACGTACTAGAAACGTGAATCCATTGCAAGATATGATAAGTTCGGTACAAGAAACACGTATACAAAGACTTTCTCTCTCTAGACTTTCTCTCTCTAGACTTGAATCACCAAAAGTACAAATGGAGCAAAAGTCTTCCAAAAGTTTTTAACTCTAATCCTAACTCTCCTATTTATAGGCCAAGGTTTTAATGAAACTTTACATTAATTACAAGATTGCCACCTTGCCTTTACTAACTAATGACATCATCAAGTCTAGATTTCTTCGGTTTCGTGCTACTGCTCAGATTGACGAAGGCGACAGACATTCGTGCACTAACACTAATCAGTTTAGATGTCAAAATTTAGGTTACATATGCTTTAAAATGAATTTATGCGTAAAAAGGGTATTTTGATAATTTACCTAAGGCATAAGAACTACGTATCATACAACTATTTAAACGACGTGACCATAAGGTATAACCTCGAAAGGTTATACCCTATACAACTATGGTCACCTAATATGTTTGGTTGGATCCTAAAGATCGACCAAATGGGTCGGGTTCGAAAGTATAAGCGATTGTTTAGATCGCTTATCTTTACGACCCTAAACAAGCACAAATCTAAAAGCGACGAGCTAAACATGCTAGAACATGTTTAGTAAAGTTAGAAAACAGGTTTGGTATTAAAACAAATGGTTTTAATACCCTAGAGTAGTTTGGTTACAAAATACGCGAGAAAACGCATTTTGGCCGAAACTACGACTCGTCACTGAGCCTAGATAACGTGGTACTCAGTAGGTATATCACTAGGGACTATAACCATCGTGATTACGCTCACGTTATGAAGTTCAAACGAACTTCGCATTGACCATAAACTGGTCAATGCAGAAAGTCAAACGCAGTTTGACTTTAACGCTAAAACGAATGAAAAACGCGAAAGAATACTTACAGAAGGTCCCCGCAAGATTGAATTCCAAGTATTTCTCAGGTATGAAGTGATAACCACTCCAACTTAGAGAAAATCTCAGAATTCAAGTGAGGAGTGAATGAAATGGGTTGGGTTTATATAGGCATGGCACAACCGTTAGGATCGTTCATCGCGAAACGTGCTTCGATCTCGGCCGTACACATGGGCCCATTGTTTTGGGAAACCTTGGGCACCCCTAGATTCAGCCCATGGATTGAAAATACCATTTGCAATTGGGTTTGGAGTGGATAACAGCTGTTAAAACTGATTTTGCACATCTGGGGAGGCCACGCGGCCCGCGTAAGGCATACATGGATCCTTACGCGCCCCGCCTGAGTGTCTGATCAGCAAACAAGTTTGAAAAATGGCAGTTTCAGTCCCTGTTGGTGTTTAAAGCCATTTTCGACATGTTTAAGGCCCGTTAAGCCAACTTTAAGGCCCTAAAATGATGCCTAAACATTATGGACATGAAACATGCTCAAAAATATGCCGGATGTCGGTTCGTTTGGTCGTACGATCACGATGTTCGCTTAATTACGATGGAATGCGCATAAGCGCGAAAAACGATCCAAATTGCGCGACGAATGGATTTTTCTCATGCCAAACACTAAAATAAAATATTTTAATGCTTGCATAAATTTTTGGATGTCCGGATGTATTTAGAATGTAAGTTATGCGCGAAAATGCAAACTTATGCACTTTTTGACGCTTTTAGTCCCTGAATGACCAAAGAGTCTATTTTTGCACACTGAATACCTCAAAACCTATTTTTAAGCTATGTAAAGGATATTTAGGGTATGGTTAACTTATGGTCAAGTTCCGGAAGGTTCGTTACAGTTCAAATTGGCATACTTTCGCAGTTTGTCGAATTTAGTCATGTAAAGGATATTTAGGGTATGGTTAACTTATGGTCAAGTTCCGGAAGGTCCGTTACAGTTCAAATTGGCATACTTTCGCAGTTTGTCGAATTTAGTCCCTGTAAGCGAATAAACTTGATTTCGGCATACCAAACCATCCAAAACTTATTTCTAAGTTATGTAAGGGTTATTTAAGGTATGTTAAGCCTATTTCACTGTTCCGAAGTGTTTTTTGCATTAAACTGGTTATATTTACGCATCAGGTCGCGTATATCCTTCCAGAAAGCGATTTAAAGCCTGAAATCGAACAAGAATTAATATGTGCAAATGATACACATGTTTATACAAATCCCAAGTATGAAATACAATATTTCATTGGTTTGGTATTTGTTTGATGGCTGAAGTGACACAGATGTCACAGTCTCCCCTACTTCAGGAAATTTCGTCCCGAAATTTATTTAGAGGAAACTTGTGAGAGCTTGAAACATGGAGTTGAAAAGATCAAACAACACTGGTTAGAATCCTGAACTTCTAGTAGCTTTGAATAACATCATGCTTGCAATGTGAGAGGGACACTTATATACATGTACATATAGTGTTATTGGTGCGTCCACCGTACTTCCATTACATTGTTCACATTTTGTTACGGTTGCCACTGTTGGTTCTTACACATAATAAGTCTTACTGTGGTTTCCATGCACTGAACTTCGTAATTATGTATGCATCCATAATTACGTAATTCCTTGCATAGTCACGTAGTGCATCTTATAATGTGTAGGGGAAAGAAACATTGAACGAGCCTGTGATGATTGTGATTTGACCATACTGGGGTCCTTTTTAATTGAGTCAATAAATGATCTCCAGACCGCCAAGGAGTCTTTTCAGCTTATATCATCACATGTCATTCTCAACCAGATTCTGAATCAATCCTTTGACTAGACCACTCAAAGGGTCCTTTTTGAATCATGGAATGGTACTATATAATCCAAGGGTCTTGACTATCACGTAGAAGCCCAATTAAGGATTTGAGATAGTACCTTTTGAATATCCTACTATGAATCCCTCATATGAAGATATGAAGGGTTCTACAAGGATTTGGATAACGAATATCCAGAGTATTCAAAAACACAAAATGCATAAAAGAAAACACAAGGTGCATAAATACATAATCACATAATTGCTTAACTTGATTTTAAATTTGTCATCATTTTGTTAATTTGCTCTGCTAACCGTGCACATGTATTTAAAGCACACCAGGTATCCAATCAGTGGATTTTGATTGGTGCTTTAAACATTATCAAGAATCTAACTATGAAGGTAGAAAGATCTAAAAAAGAAAATTTGATTTCGATTATAAGGAACCGAAATGTTCGAATTAAGGTACACAAGGAATCCAATTAAGGATTCTGATTTGAATGACAATTATCCACAAGGATCTAATTGTGGAGATAAAAAGATCCCATATGGATTTTGGGAATTGAAGATGTTTTGAAACCTTGCACTGGATGTGCTTAAGTCAAAACATGAAGTAAAAATGCTTATGAAGTTGAGATGCTAGATATGCCAAGGCGACATATGAAGCGGAATTTGAAGGTTAAGTCAATGTATGAGGAAAATACTTTGAAAACTATGCATGGGGTTCTAAAATGTGTTCAATGTTTTTGGAAACCTTATATATATAATACTTTTGAAAATCATGCGGGATGAATTTTGAAATTATGTATAAGGTTTTTGAAAACATGAATGATGCTTTTGAAATCATGCACTTGATATAAGTAATTATACCGTATTAATAACATTTTGAAATCATGAAGGTCATTTTTGAAAATATAGACAATGTTTTTGAAATCATGGAGGTTGTTTTTGAAAATATAGACAATGTTTTCGAAATCATGCATATGATATGTTAAGTAAATACACTATATTAAAAACGTTTTTGATTTATATATAAAATGTTTTTGAAGTCATGACGGTTGTTTTGAAAACTTATGTTATGCATGTTGAAAAATCAGAACGTAACGGATATGAGATTTCAAAAATACCCTTAGTTATCTAACCAGGGATTCAAAGGCACAGATGCACAAAAAGCACGATTACTCAAAATTTCGCTTTATTTCTTGGACTTTGTCTCTTAAAATGAAACGAGTACTTAAAATTTTTGAGGAAATCATGAGCGATCATTTGAAAGGGAGAATCACAAGAGTAGTTTGTAAAGAGCATAGTTCCTTGATGTATGTATCATAGGGAAATGCCATATACACATGTAACTACATTTGTATATCAGAATTGCAAACAACGACTTTTATTTATGAACAAAACAGATTGTTTCACAATACAAGAAAACAAAAGAAACAAAGGCATAAGACAGCAACATCTTTTGCTCGGCCAAATGTTTATCCAAGGGTTGGATTTGCATTGACAATCTTTAGGCATTTGTTCCTGAAACGGCTCGTTTCGCCATAGTTGTAGCAAGTACCAGACGGAAGACGAGCTTGAGTAGGGTTGACTTGGAGTTGGGTAGCAGCAAGATTTGCAACAGCTTTGTTCTGGATAGCAAAGCGGCATATGTTAATCAAATGTCCCAACCGTCCACAGTAGGTACATTTGGAGCAGGGTATGAGGTTTGAATGATGACGGTTGCATCGTTTGCACCATGGGGTAGTTCCTATGTACGGCTTCCTAGCTGGTGGCGCTGCCACTTGGCTAGGTCTCGCTTGATTAGGTGTAACTGCTGCGGGTTTCTTTGAAGCCTTTCTCTTTCTTGATTTTGGTGCAGGCCTGTCTTCTGCTTCCTTCGGTGACTCTTGAGTGGCTCCATTTTTGAGATGAGACATGGCAATGCCTAGATCCACAGATGTCACACCCCGATTTCCACGTGTCTCACCGGTGGGCCCGGTGGGGGATTACCGTGACGATGTTGGCAACAATATAGTCAAACCACACAATTATATAATGCACAGCGGAAGCATAAGATAAATATATAAACTTCAACCTTTGGTTGTAATATCAAAAGTATTACAGGGGTTGAATAAATCCACAGTGGATCGTAAATAATCATAAAGTATTGTTCCATCAGATACTGCAATCAAGCTTGCGAGGCTTATCCCGACGCTAGGGAGCTAATACCAGCCAATTTACGTTTAGGTACCTGCACTTAATCTTTTTGGGGAAAATACGTCAGTTTACACTGGTAAATACATTCAACTGACACATTTGAAAATGTTTAGTAAAATTGATTTGAATGCACAGGGCACAAACTCTTTTATAACTTGGGAAAATTCATAATGATCTTGTGAACGTTTTACATGTTCTTTTATGCGTTCAGTAGCCCGGGTCGTGCCGGGTTAAAGATTTATAGACACACCACGTTTGCGTAAAACCGTAGTACAAAAACCAACGGCTACGTCTTTTAATTTTAATGTCGACACTTTATACCGGGTGTACGCCTACACCGGGATGTCGATGGTCGTGGCCATTTCGTAAAATGATGCCAAGTATATCCGGGACAACGGTCATTAAACCCCCCAAAGGCTTATAAGCAACAAAACTGTTTAAATGAGCCGATCATATTTAATCAATTAAGCACCTAAGCGATGGAATTATATAATGCTCAATCAAGCGGTATTAATATACCGTAACCCAAGCCCATATAGGGGAAATAAGTTAAAGTATTTACCTTTGCAAGTATAAATCCTTAATTTAGATCAAGTCACCGATAGCTTTTACTGGGGCTCCTAATCTGGAACGAAGGTTTTTAATTAACCTCTTAGAATCCTAATGGTCCTTATATTAGCCGTAGCTTAAACCGGTTGATTCCGATACATAGATATGGTTAATTCGCACGAAAAAGGCGAAAACCGAGAATGGAGTATGATTTGGACCCAACAAGTTCAGTGACTTGTTTTATATGGGTTTATAGTTCATACTCTGGATTTTGGGGTTCAAATGATATAATTTGACCCATATCGGCTATTGCACGAAAACTAGTTCCATGAGCCGTACTGTGTGCGCAATAGGCGAAACGGTTAACCATGAGAGTCGTACGCTTATTTCCTAAGTCAATATGCCTTAAATGGGTTGTGGTATCAGTAGGATACCTTCCGTGACGACCGTAACGAGTTTAAGTTAATATTATGCCCCGTAGGGGCTTTTCGGTCATTTTAAAGACTTTAAAAGGGCTTTTCGAGTTCTACAGGAAATCTGAGTTTCCCGAACAGCTTATAAAGCTTAAAATACTTTATTTATTATTTAAAACCAGTGGCAACTGGAATCGGGTCAAAAGACCTTGTAGAACTCCCGTTTTGGCCAAAAAGGGCATATTCGGTATTTACCGAACCGTAGCCATAACCGCAGGTTATGAGCAAGGTAAAATTTATTAAAAATCTTTAAAATTCCCAAAATATTATTTTACCACAGTGGGTAAAAGTTTTGGTGACGAAAACTTGGGTTAGATGTGCGTTATGCTAATTGCGCCGTTAATTACAAACTTTCTTAAAAGTGCGCCTTTTAGCATAACTCTCATTCTAGACCTCGGATTGACGTTAAACTTTAAGGACATGCTTATAATTTAATAAGCAAGGTTTTGGTCCGTTCACGTGTCCGAAATACTCGTTTTAATTTTAAAAGGCCGTTACGGTCAACTTTTTAGGCGAATGACGGAAATACGTAAAAGACTCGGATATCTCATGAACCGACCATAGAGGTTTATACCAACATGTGACCTGGTCCTAAGAGAGTCCTAAGGTATAATTATACCTCACTAAAACGGGTCAGAACTGAAGTCAAAGCAAAAGTCAAACTTTTGCGACTTTCGGCTCCGAACCGGTTCAATATAGCAAATGATCGATTCAAACGAGCGCAAACAAGTTTATATACTTATTATCATGTTTTATGATTGTCAAAACAGGTTCCATAACATATACATTACAGATTATGCATAAATCGCTAAAATAGCTTTCTGTTGACTTTTTAACCGCACGTTTGACTCGACTTTTGACATAGTTAGAGTGGTGATCAGGGGGAACCATTTTAGAGGTTTATTACCCACATAAATACCAACTCATAACCACTTTTGATTCGTCATAAGACTGAACCATTACTGATTTATTGTAAAGTCAAACCGTAGTTACGACGGTTTGGTTCTTAGCTATTTACTAAGGAAATGTGGAACCACAAAGGGTTAGATCACTTACAGAGGTTGTGTTCTTGCTTATGGAGCAGAGATGAGGACTTGAGAGCACTTAGAATGATCAAAGATGTGAGTTTGAGTTGTGTGAATTGTTATGAGCTTAAGGCATGCTATTTATAGCCAATGCCAAGCAAACATGATCATTACAACACTTACAATCAGACCAGAGGTGATGGTAGGTGTCCCCTAAGTGTTATGGGTTGAGCATAGGGTGCCCATGCCCCATTTGTTGGTTATTGATCGTTCAAGGCTCCAAAAGTCAAGAAAACATCAACATTCTGCATCTGGGCACTTTACGCGGCCCGCATGGGAGTTCCCATGCACTATAATGCGGGTCGCCTGAGTTTGATAAATCAGATGCGTAATTGAGGTGGCTTGCGGCCCGCCTCAACTTACCCCTAACCTTCACGCGGGTCGCGAGAGGTTATTATTTCAGAAACTTTAAATCTTTTGTTATGATTACAGAATCTGGCCATTAATAACGAAATCTTTCGTAATGATTTACCTGACCTTTCGGGTTTGAAGGGGTAACTTTGCGGTTTGGCCCTCGGTTATTTACCGATAGGGGCCTCGTGTTATTTACCCGCGCTATTAAGTCCCCGGTTTATTTATTAATTATATTGGAAAGCCTTAACTTTCACTGTTGACGCTTTTAACCCTTCTTCTACGAATTCGATCGTAACTTTCTCGTTTCATATCGAAACTTCGCGAAATTCATATATATTATTTTAGTGAGTGTATAATACCGTTACAAGGTCTTTGGAACGTTAAAGGGTCACTCAGAGGTATTATTAAACATGTTGACACAGTTAACCCCTGTAGTTTGTAATCTCTCACTTTCTTTCGCGTTTTGTTTTTGTACGATCTATAATTTATTCGTTTGAAGGTTTAAGCATTATTTAGGGATACTATACAGTATATTTACCCTTGTTGACATTTTATAACCCTCGAATTTATATACTTTCAAGGTTTGTCAAAATTAGTCCTTTATTTATTATAGATGCCACGTGTAAACAAATGACACGTGTTAACACATCATTGGACACAAAAATTCGAGGTGTTACATCCTCACCCCCTTAAAATAAATCTCGACCCGAGATTTACTCAAATAAATAGGGGTATTTTTCTTTCATTGTAGCTTCGACTTCCCACGTATATTCAGGACCTCTACGAGCATCCCATTTGACTTTTACAATCGGTACGTGCTTTCTGCGAAGCTTCTTCACCTATCGATCTTCAATCGACAAAGGTTTTTCTATGAACTTTAAGCTCTCATCTATATGCACATCTGTGTGTGGAATCACCAACGATTCGTCGGCGAAGCACTTTTTGAGATTGCAGATGTGGAACACATTGTGAATTCCATTGAGCTCTTCAGGCAAGTTCAACTTATAGGCGACTGATCCGACCCGTTCAATGACCTCAAAAGGCCCTATGTATCTCGGACTCAGCTTGCCCTTCTTGCCGAAACGCATCACCCCCTTCCAGGGTGATACCTTAAGTAATACCTTTTCACCCACTTCGAAGTGAAAATCCTTACGCTTTGGATCAGCGTAGCTCTTCTGCCTATCGCGGGCAGCCTTGAGACGTTCCCGGATCTGGACAATCTTGTCCGTTGTCTGGAAAACAATCTCTGGTCCCGATAATTGGACCTCTCCTACTTCCGCCCAACAAACAGGCGATCTACATTTCCTACCATATAATGCCTCAAAAGGCGCAGCCTTTATGCTGGTGTGGTAGCTATTATTGTAGGAGAATTCGATCAGGGGTAGGTTCTTATCCCAGTTACCACCTAAATCGATCGCACATGCACGAAGCATGTGTTCTAGCGTTTGAATAGTACGCTCACTTTGACCGTCCGTCTGTGGATGGTAAGCCGTACTAAAGTTTAAACGCGTGCCCAAAGATTGCTGGAAACTTTTCCAGAAATGAGACGTGTATCTAGTATCCCTGTCGGAGATAATAGACACAGGTATGCCGTGTAAGGCTACAATCTTATCAACATAAAGTTGGGCTAACATATCGGAGCTATACGTCTCCTTGATGGGTAGAAAGTGAGCTGATTTAGTCAGCCTATCGACTATGACCCATATTGTATCGTTTCCTTTCCTGGTTTTGGGTAACTTGGTTATGAAGTCCATAGTTACGCATTCCCACTTCCACTCGGGAAGTTCAGGCTGTTGTAGCAAGCCAGATGGCTTTTGGTGCTCGGCTTTGACTTGAGCACAAGTCAAGCACTTTGCTACGTGGGCGGCTACAGACTTTTTCAAGCCTATCCACCAACAATTTGCCTTTAGATCCTGGGCATCTTATGGCAATTCTTAGTTGTTGCTTAATTGGGGTTGCGGTAATTACTATATAAGCAATGTGAACCGTCTTTCTTATTTAATAATATAAAACTTTCAGAATATTGAGTGAGGCTATATGAGCCTACATCTTAAACCCTACTTAATCAAGGTTTCGATTGTTCTATAAGCAGTATGGAGTTTTCGTAATACTCCAGCCCACAGCGGGATGTTAAAATTAATTCTACCTGCCTTCCAGGAGGTAAGCAGGGAAAACTTAAGAGAAGATAATCTAGATACAGGGAGACTACCAAGATTTTTCATATCTCAGGCTCCAGTTCATTCCTTATTGTTTGTGCCAAACAAGTGACACATATAAGTCCACGAATTTCTAATTCGGGAACATTTACTTGGGCAATTCTACTCTGGATATCTTCTTTGAATACTACTAGTCGACTTTAGTACAATATGACCATTGGGATATCTCATGGGTTCCATGTATTAAACCTCCATACTGATCAGGCATGGAAATAATCTATGGGACACATTTAGGATACGCCAATCCTCATATGGTACTTTTATCAAACATAGTTTGGCATTCGCAGGCGATAGAAAAACAATGAAAGAAGAAAATAATTAAAATAACATAGGTTGTTGTACTCTATGCGAAGAAAGAGTACTTTTAGATTTTTCGGAAGGATTTCTTGCCTATACGAAAAGAATTGGGTACTAAGGTTCCCTTGGTAAATTATACCTTGCGGATAATATAAAAGTTTGCTAAGCTTATGGTTTATGAAGATTTATGATTGCCTGTATTAAATCAGGACACTTAGCGGAAATTATCATTGGCAAAAGGATGATGAACATACTTGATGACATCGTAAACTGCCTTTTGGTGTTCATTAGGTGAGTTCAGGCATTTCTTCCTTTAGCCCTTTCCAGGCTTAGCTGCACCTTCTTGGGCAGCTTTATGGTATCTATCTCTAATACGGTCTTACTCATCACAGTCGTGATAGAATGTATTCTCCAGGTCCCTACATTCCGGGGAAATGATGACCTGTTCCTTAGCAGATGTCACACTGCTTGGGTTTTGGTTCTATTCGACACCGCCCCTAATGTCTTTGCTAGCAATTCTTACATACAGGCTCTTACCGAACCTTCGTTGCTTTTTATTAAGCCTATATTCGCTTTCTTTCTTAGATTTATGGGAGTTATCTTCCTCCTTTGGTTCGTCCTTCATATACGAAGTGTGAACCAAACTCTTTTCATGAGCAATTGGACATGGTTTTGAATGAAATTCAGAGCGAGGAGCATTCGGCCCTTGGATTATTTCATGAGCTTCCCATGGTCCTTCCAACTGCTGCGTAAACACAGCCAGGAGATCAACTCCATTAATTTTGAGGTTTACGTTTGAAATCCTTCGTTGCATTAATAGTATTGCGACTGTCGTCTACCTCATCCGAGTTTTCTATACTCGAAACTTGGTACTAATTACCAAGATTTAACAATTATTAGTCATCATTCTGATGACCTGACTTAGATTAGCCCCAGCATTCATAAGCCGTATGGGTCATTCTGTTCTGAACATTCTTAGTGAATGCTATCTGGATGTATATCTATTACATTTAGCTTAGGTCACAAAAGGACCATCAATGGCCTTTAAGGTTTGGAGCTAGTCCAATATTTGTTTGACAGGGGACCATAATGTCACAACTGTCTTTGTCACAAGGACGTTTATAAATAGCTCAAAGGCTATCCTTACATGGCCTTGGTTATATATGTATATACATAAATGGCACAGAAGCCTGTCGCGGGGGACGTAGAAAGATATGGCGATAAGCCTAGTCTTGAAGGATATAAGTAATCATATGGCACGAAGGCTTTGTCGTAATGACCTTTAGATGTGGCACAAATGGCCTTGTCTCCAGGACGTCATAGGACCTGGCACTAAGGTCTGTCACCAGTGATGTTAACATTTAATATGTTAACTTGTCACGAACGACGTATTAAAGCACGGAGGCTAGTTATAGGTGACTTGTAAAAGAAATTGTGGGTTTGTCACAAGGACATCAATTCATAGGTTGTAATCTTATTAGATCAGGAGTCTTAAGGCTTGAACACAGTTCTTCACCTTTTGGACAGGGAGTCACAGACTACAACTGTCATCGTTTAGACAGGCGATTCTCTTGACAGGAAGGCAATACCAATTTAACATCACTAGTGGATGTCTATCTATAATTATCGTACCTACCGATATTAGTCATGATCACTTCGATCGCATGGACTATTAGGTTTAGGTATCATTCTACCATTTTGAATAGGGAATCATAAGGATCACCACTATTTTGTCTTATCAAAAAAAATAGAGTAAAGTATAGCCCATAGGGATTTCATCCCTAGGGATGTCAATATCATGAATTTATGATCATCATATTGATGATACTAGTCAGGATCGCATTGACCATATAGATTATTAGGCTTGAGCGCAGCTCACTACTTTTAACTGGGGATCATAGAGATCTTAATGTTTGTGTCACAAATGGACAATATGATATGGCCCGAAGACGAAACATTATAAATGGATGTTTATAATGGGTTCATCCTATTAGATGTTATAAGTCATGATTGCATTAATCATTTTGACTATTTGGTTTGAGCATGGCTCACCACCTCAGACAGGTAATCATAAAGATAACAACATCAATGTCTCAAATGGACAATATATTATAGCCTGTAGGCAAAACATCACTAAAGGACGTTTAAATAATAAGATCATCGTATTAGATGATGTTAGTCATGATCGCATTGATCATATAGACTATTATGTTTGGACATAGTCCAATATTTTAGGCAGGAGGTCAAAGACCATCACTGTTGTTGTCTTATCGGATGACAAGTTTAGCTTACAGGCATTTCATCACTAACGGATGTTTATAATATGATCGTATCATAGGATGATATAAGCCATGATTTTTACATCACTAGGATAGATAAGGGAATTGGAAGAATCCAATGTAAGGATGACTGTCGTGATCTTCCTGAATCACATTTGTCAAGAGTGCTAACACGTCCTTAGGTGTTTAACAAGGATCTGAATCCTTTGAGTAGGTTTCACCATCTTGGCCGTGTAGACTAGGTCTCACCTTTAAAATTCTTTTTAAACTGCATACTGGCAGGGAAAAGAGGGATGTTTATTTTATTCAGGATTTTTATCATAAATCCTAATTTGATAATATATAATTATGGCACAAGAGACCAAGTCACAGGGACAACTTTATATTATCAACCTTGATTTTGTAGAATTAAGGTATTTAGGCCTGAACGTGTTCTTGCCTTTTCTTGACAGGGAGTTGTAAGTTATGACTGTCTTTATTAAAATTTCTGGCCTGGAGGCCTTTCAATTAACATCTCGTAAGATGTTAAGACATATAGTCATTGCACTGATGATACGTTCAGCGGTCACAGTAATGACATGACGACATGATCAGTGCCATTAATTTAATCAACTGTCGTTCAGTGGTCATAATAATGGCATGACGGCAGGATTAGCACTTAATTTAATCAACTGACGTTCAGTGGTCATAATAATGACATGACGACAGGATTTGCACTTAATTTAATCAACTGACGTTCAGTGGTCATAATAATGACATGACGACAGGATTTGCACTTAATGTAATCAACTGACGTTCAGTGGTCATAATAATGACATGACGACAGGATTAGCACTTAATTTGATCAACTGTCGTTCAGTGGTCATAATAATGACATGACGACAGGATTAGTACTTTAATTTAAATCAACTGTCATTCAGTGGTTATAATAATGACATGATGACAGGATTATCGTCTAGAGGGCTTTGAGCATAGCTCATCCCCTTAGGATGGGGAATTTCAAAAGATTACAATTGTTGATGTCGCAATCGGACAGTGTATTATAGCCCGTGGCACTTCCTCCTTAAGGGATGATTATTTTAATAAGGAAGGTTTGGAACAACCCAATCTAGGGATGACTTACGTGATTTTTATCGAACCACGTTTGCCAGGAGTGTTAACATTTTACGGATGTTAACAAGGAATTGAATCTCCTGAATAGGTCCTACCATCTTGGCCTCGTCATATAGGCTAGGTTTACCCTTGAGATTTCTTTTTAAAAATGCCTGCTGGCAGGGAAGGAAGGATATTTATTTTATTTAGGATCTTATCATAAATCCTAATTTATAAGTTAATAATAGCACAATTGGCCTAGTCGCGTAGACAAGTTTAATTTATAAGCCATGATCGTCTGGGATCGAGGCATTTAGTAATAGCACAAAAGGCTTAGTCACAAGGACATATATAATTTATAAGCTATGATTTCAGAGAATCACAGCATGAAGGTATTCTGGCACAATAGGCCTAGTCACTAGGACATTTATACCTTATAAGCTAGGATTTCAGAGAATCAAAGCCTTGAGGTTTGAACCTAGTTCATTACCTTTTTCTGACAGGGAGTCATCGACTACCACTGCCCTTTTTGTTTTATATGACAATTTGTATGGCCTGTAGGCTCTACACCACTAATGGATGTTTTAATAAGTTTGGCCCGTAGGCACCACATCACTAATGGATGTTTTAATAAGTTTGGCCCGTAGGCACTACATCCCTAATGGATGTTAATTAAATGATCATCTTTATTGACGATTTAACCCATGATTTATAAATCACTAATTTGGGTTTTGGAATCCATAGAAGGATTCTCTTATAGGAATGACGCGTGCGATTTTTAACGAATCACATCTGCCATGGATGTTAACATGATCACAGAGGTTAACTGAAATTCTGAATCTTTTAATCAGGTCTTACCATCATGACCGGATCTTAAAAGACACCAGGCTAGGTTTCACCCCCTTAAGATTCTTTATTTAGGCAGATCAAATAAAAGGAATGGTTTTGATTTATTTAATATTTCTTATTTAGAATGAAAGTCTAAACTTAATCATTCCATTATATAAAAGTGGAAGTATAAAGTTACCCTAAGCGGGACTTGAAAATAATAATGTTGTCCTCGAAGGGACTGAAAGGTAAATATGTTCTTATAAAGACTTATTAAGGAAACGATCTTCAGCAAGGGGAGTTTCTTCTTTATTCATTTCCTGAATGCTTTCTCCTTGGTTGCACGTTTCATCCTGGTCGCGGTACGAAGCTCAGCAGTTCAAGACTCCGGATGTGGAGACTTCCTATTACAGCTCCTTCGCTTGGCGACGTATAAAAATTTGGAAGCAAAATTTCCATATCAGAATTTAGAACATTCCTATGTTAAGTCTAGACTCAAGTATGTGCAATTGTGTCATTGAGATTAAACACATAAGGGTAGTGTTTAATTCACTCAATGTTGGCTCTGATACTAACCTGTCACACCCCGATTTCCACGTGTCTCACCGGTGGGCCCGGTGGGGGATTACCGTGACGATGTTGGCAACAATATAGTCAAACCACACAATTATATAATGCACAGCGGAAGCATAAGATAAATATATAAACTTCAACCTTTGGTTGTAATATCAAAAGTATTACAGGGGTTGAATAAATCCACAGTGGATCGTAAATAATCATAAAGTATTGTTCCATCAGATACTGCAATCAAGCTTGCGAGGCTTATCCCGACGCTAGGGAGCTAATACCAGCCAATTTACGTTTAGGTACCTGCACTTAATCTTTTTGGGGAAAATACGTCAGTTTACACTGGTAAATACATTCAACTGACACATTTGAAAATGTTTAGTAAAATTGATTTGAATGCACAGGGCACAAACTCTTTTATAACTTGGGAAAATTCATAATGATCTTGTGAACGTTTTACATGTTCTTTTATGCGTTCAGTAGCCCGGGTCGTGCCGGGTTAAAGATTTATAGACACACCACGTTTGCGTAAAACCGTAGTACAAAATCCAACGGCTACGTCTTTTAATTTTAATGTCGACACTTTATACCGGGTGTACGCCTACACCGGGATGTCGATGGTCGTGGCCATTTCGTAAAATGATGCCAAGTATATCCGGGACAACGGTCATTAAACCCCCCAAAGGCTTATAAGCAACAAAACTGTTTAAATGAGCCGATCATATTTAATCAATTAACCACCTAAGCGATGGAATTATATAATGCTCAATCAAGCGGTATTAATATACCGTAACCCAAGCCCATATAGGGGAAATAAGTTAAAGTATTTACCTTTGCAAGTATAAATCCTTAATTTAGATCAAGTCACCGATAGCTTTTACTGGGGCTCCTAATCTGGAACGAAGGTTTTTAATTAACCTCTTAGAATCCTAATGGTCCTTATATTAGCCGTAGCTTAAACCGGTTGATTCCGATACATAGATATGGTTAATTCGCACGAAAAAGGCGAAAACCGAGAATGGAGTATGATTTGGACCCAACAAGTTCAGTGACTTATTTTATATGGGTTTATAGTTCATACTCTGGATTTTGGGGTTCAAATGATATAATTTGACCCATATCGGCTATTGCACGAAAACTAGTTCCATGAGCCGTACCATGTGCGCAATAGGCGAAACGGTTAACCATGAGAGTCGTACGCTTATTTCCTAAGTCAATATGCCTTAAATGGGTTGTGGTATCAGTAGGATACCTTCCGTGACGCCCGTAACGAGTTTAAGTTAATATTATGCCCCGTAGGGGCTTTTCGGTCATTTTAAAGACTTTAAAAGGGCTTTTCGAGTTCTACAGGAAATCTGAGTTTCCCGAACAGCTTATAAAGCTTAAAATACTTTATTTATTATTTAAAACCAGTGGCAACTGGAATCGGGTCAAAAGACCTTGTAGAACTCCCGTTTTGGCCAAAAAGGGCATATTCGGTATTTACCGAACCGTAGCCATAACCGCAGGTTATGAGCAAGGTAAAATTTATTAAAAATCTTTAAAATTCCCAAAATATTATTTTACCACAGTGGGTAAAAGTTTTGGTGACGAAAACTTGGGTTAGATGGGCGTTATGCTAATTGCGCCGTTAATTACAAACTTTCTTAAAAGTGCGCCTTTTAGCATAACTCTCATTCTAGACCTCGGATTGACGTGAAACTTTAAGGACATGCTTATAATTTAATAAGCAAGGTTTGGTCCGTTCACGTGTCCGAAATACTCGTTTTAATTTTAAAAGGCCGTTACGGTCAACTTTTTAGGCGAATGACGGAAATACGTAAAAGACTCGGATATCTCATGAACCGACCACAGAGGTTTATACCAACATGTGACCTGGTCCTAAGAGAGTCCTAAGGTATAATTATACCTCACTAAAACGGGTCAGAACTGAAGTCAAAGCAAAAGTCAAACTTTTGCGACTTTCGGCTCCGAACCGGTTCAATATAGCAAATGATCGATTCAAACGAGCGCAAACAAGTTTATATACTTATTATCATGTTTTATGATTGTCAAAACAGGTTCCATAACATATACATTACAGATTATGCATAAATCACTAAAATAGCTTTCTGTTGACTTTTTAACCGCACGTTTGACTCGACTTTTGACATAGTTAGAGTGGTGATCAGGGGGAACCATTTTAGAGGTTTATTACCCACATAAATACCAACTCATAACCACTTTTGATTCGTCATAAGACTGAACCATTACTGATTTATTGTAAAGTCAAACCGTAGTTACGACGGTTTGGTTCTTAGCTATTTACTAAGGAAATGTGGAACCACAAAGGGTTAGATCACTTACAGAGGTTGTGTTCTTGCTTATGGAGCAGAGATGAGGACTTGAGAGCACTTAGAATGATCAAAGATGTGATTTTGAGTTGTGTGAATTGTTATGAGCTTAAGGCATGCTATTTATAGCCAATGCCAAGCAAACATGATCATTACAACACTTACAATCAGACCAGAGGTGATGGTAGGTGTCCCCTAAGTGTTATGGGTTGAGCATAGGGTGCCCATGCCCCATTTGTTGGTTATTGATCGTTCAAGGCTCCAAAAGTCAAGAAAACATCAACATTCTGCATCTGGGCACTTTACGCGGCCCGCATGGGAGTTCCCATGCACTATAATGCGGGTCGCCTGAGTTTGATAAATCAGATGCGTAATTGAGGTGGCTCGCGGCCCGCCTCAACTTACCCCTAACCTTCACGCGGGTCGCGAGAGGTTATTATTTCATAAACTTTAAATCTTTTGTTATGATTACAGAATCTGGCCATTAATAACGAAATCTTTCGTAATGATTTACCTGACCTTTCGGGTTTGAAGGGGTAACTTTGCGGTTTGGCCCTCGGTTATTTACCGATAGGGGCCTCGTGTTATTTACCCGCGCTATTAAGTCCCCGGTTTATTTATTAATTATATTGGAAAGCCTTAACTTTCACTGTTGACGCTTTTAACCCTTCTTCTACGAATTCGATCGTAACTTTCTCGTTTCATATCGAAACTTCGCGAAATTCATATATATTATTTTAGTGAGTGTATAATACCGTTACAAGGTCTTTGGAACGTTAAAGGGTCACTCAGAGGTATTATTAAACATGTTGACACAGTTAACCCCTGTAGTTTGTAATCTCTCACTTTCTTTCGCGTTTTGTTTTTGTACGATCTATAATTTATTCGTTTGAAGGTTTAAGCATTATTTAGGGATACTATACAGTATATTTACCCTTGTTGACATTTTATAACCCTCGAATTTATATACTTTCAAGGTTTGTCAAAATTAGTCCTTTATTTATTATAGATGCCACGTGTAAACAAATGACACGTGTTAACACATCATTGGACACAAAAATTCGAGGTGTTACAACAGACTTCAGTATCACTTCGCCTATTTGCTGGGCAAATTTGGCTGTTTGCTCGGACATTTGACCGTTGCTGAGGTAAAGAGACATTCTAGAAGAAAATGAAAGACATAGGGAGCAATAAATGAAATGTTATCAGATAAACAAAACAGAAAGGCAAAGCATATGAATTGCGATCATTTGTTTGTTACCTAAGGCAAACAAATGAGACGGTGACAAATCAAAGCAAGCGGGTCATAATAATGCATCGCCGAAGACATGCTCGCCTATAAATGAACACTCACCCCAAGAGTTCCCAGGTAAGAGTGACTGGTCCGATACTGTGGATTTGTACGAACACTCTGGCCTTAGACGGAAAACTCAGAGTACAGGCATTCACCCTTCCAGTTTGCACGTGTTCACATTATAAGACCCAAACTTTGACGAGATTTGAAAACTTAGAGGGTTCAAAACCTACTAATCAATCATCCTAGAACAGATGATTAGTTTTCAAAGCGGCGTTGAAATTTATGTTCTTGTTGTGGTTGTCGCCTAAGGATAGGTGACGGTATTGTTTTATGACTAAACGCAAGTAAACTAGCATTAGGGTCCTAGGAAGGTTATAGACTAGGTCAAAGCATTACTAATAACCTAATTCCCTATAACCATGAGCTCTGATACCAACTTTTCTGTCACACCCCGACCACGTAAAACAACAAAACGTGGCAGAATCGTCGGGGAGTGTTGTAACAGAATCGTTGTTTCATAACACATGGAAAATTGAAATGTTGTTTTATTAATAAAAAGAGTTAAAATGTCTTAACAAACAAAGAAGAATAACAAAATTAACTAGTCTTGCATCTTTTAATGTCACTAAGGCCCAAGTTCGCCTCTGTGTATCTTGATCAATCCTATGCATCATCTCCTGAAACACATGTGAAAATAGGTACGTCAGCATAAAAATGCCGACGAGTACATAGGTTTTATTGAGTTAGGATTCATGACTTATAAGTTTAGAAAAAGTTGTTTAACAAAATCAGTCATGATCCTTGTAAAATGTTTTGTTTTATAAATCGTTTGAAAAGCGATGATAGATATTTATAGTTAAAAGAATGATAGTAAGGTTAAATGAATAACCAAGTAAAAAGAATTTGTATAAAACAAATTGTTTTGTAAAACAATGTTTTGTGAAAAATATGTTATTTGTGTAAAAATGTGTAAAGCCAGATTGAATGATTTAAATAACGCTACGACATGTAATACAATACAAGCACTTATATATAGGAAGTACCAGCGGCGTATCCACCATGCTTGTATCACATTACACACGTCACGTTACTTAAATCACTTAAACAAACCACCAATGTAAATTGCCCATGTCTAAACCAATTGTCCAATGTCATTGTGAAAACCATGTCAAAATGTCTATGTTTAAAATGTTTATGAAATGTCTATGTCAATATCAAAATGTCTATGTCAAATGTCAATCATGTAATGTGTAAACAAAATGTCATGTATGGCAAGTGATATATATATCAACTAAACCATAGGTGAAAATGCACAAAACAATGTATTGAAGTAAAACGTGGTTTAAATCAATGTTATGTTTTGTGGAAATGCATGTTATACTGAATACAAACATTTATGCGGTATTGTGAAAATGCATACATTACCTAGGAAGTCAGGAACGGGAGTTGTCAATTCCTATGGTACCATTACCTACTAACGAGCGGCGTGATCAAAGTTAATGAATGTATATGGTCCCACTTAAATAAACCAAATGTCATACCCAAAATGTAAGCATGTGATGAAAAATGTACTAAGTATGATGAACATACATAGCATGAAAATATCATGTAAAACGATGTACTACGTATGCACACAATGGACACACATAGCAAAAACATAATGAAATCATGTACTAATAGTGTACTAATGAACATAGCAAGTATATGATATGAAAACATGAAAAGCATGAAAGTAAAAAGTAGGCACATGTGTTTCACCCCAAAATGTTTGAAAAACAGTAAAAGAGGGATCTATGTACTCACTTGAGGGTGCTTAGAAGTCTTGAACAACAACCAAGCAAAGCTAGATGGATCACGGAATCAAACGGCACCCTATATAGATAACTACATAAATAACCGGACCTAAATCGGGGAATTGGATAGTATGAGGTTTCGTAAACCAAATGAGTATTGGAACTCATATGATATGGTTAAACAAAGCCCACATACTAAAACGAAACCTAACCTAAGTGCTTACGACCCATTACGACCCGTTTAGGTAGCTTATGCTACTTTAACGCGTCGTTCGCGTAAAACGTGTTCGGACCGCTTAACTAGTCCTATGACAAGTAAAATATGTCTTAACATGTCTAATATAGTTACCTAATCAGTTTAGATGTCAAAATTTAGGTTACATATGCTTTAAAATGAATTTATGCGTAAAAAGGGTATTTTGGTAATTTACCTAAGGCATAAGAACTACTTATCGTACAACTATTTAAACGACGTGACCATAAGGTATAACCTCGAAAGGTTATTCCCTATACAACTATGGTCACCTAATGTGTTTGGTTGGATCCTAAAGATCGACCAAATGGGTCGGGTTCGAAAGTATAAGCGATTGTTTAGATCGCTTATCTTTACGACCCTAAACAAGCACAAATCTAAAACCGACGAGCTAAACATGCTAGAACATGTTTAGTAAATTTAGAAAACAAGTTTGGTATTAAAACAAATGGTTTTAATACCCTAGAGTAGTTTGGTTACAAAATACGCGAGAAAACGCATTTTGGCCGAAACTACGACTCGTCACTGAGCCTAGATAACGTGGTACTCAGTAGGTATAGTCACTAAGGACTATAACCATCGTGATTACGCTCACGTTATGAAGTTCAAACGAACTTCGCATTGACCATAAGCTGGTCAATGCAGAAAGTCAAACGCAGTTTGACTTTAACACTAAAACGAATGAAAAACGCGAAAGAATACTTACAGAAGGTCCCCGCAAGATTGAATTCCAAGTATTTCTCAGGTATGAAGTGATAACCACTCCAACTTATAGAAAATCTCAGATTTCAAGTGAGGAGTGAATGAAATGGGTTGGGTTTATATAGGCATGGCACAACCGTTAGGATCGTTCATCGCGAAACGTGCTTCGATCTCGGCCGTACACATGGGCCCATTGTTTTGGGAAACCTTGGGCACCCCTAGATTCAGCCCATGGATTGAAAATACCATTTGCAATTGGGTTTGGAGTGCATAACAGCTGTTAACACTGATTTTGCACATCTGGGGAGGCCACGCGGCCCGCGTAAGGCATACATGGATCCTTACGCGCCCTGCCTGAGTGTCTGATCAGCAAATAAGTTTGAAAATGACAGTTTCAGTCCCTGTTGGTGTTTAAAGCCATTTTCGACATGTTTAAGGCCCGTTAAGCCGACTTTAAGGCCCTAAAATGATGCCTAAACATTATGGACATGAAACATGCTCAAAAATATGCCGGATGTCGGTTCGTTTGGTCGTACGATCACGATGTTCGCTTAATTACGACGGAATGCGCATAAGCGCGAAAAACGATCCAAATTGCGCGACGAATGGATTTTTCTCATGCCAAACACTAAAATAAAATATTTTAATGCTTGCATAAATTTTTGGATGTCCGGATGTATTCAGAATGTAAGTTATGCGCGAAAATGCAAACTTATGCACTTTTTGACGCTTTTAGTCCCTGAATGACCAAAGAGTCTATTTTTGCACACCGAATACCTCAAAGCCTATTTTTAAGCTATGTAAAGGATATTTAGGGTATGGTTAAATTATGGTCAAGTTCCGGAAGGTTCGTTACAGTTCAAATTAGCATACTTTCGCAGTTTGTCGAATTTAGTCCCTGTAAGCGAATAAACTTGATTTCGGCATACCAAACCATCCAAAACTTATTTCTAAGTTATGTAAGGGTTATTTAAGGTATGTTAAGCCTATTTCATTGTTCCAGAGTGTTTGTTGCATTAAACTGGTTATATTTACGCATTAGGTCGCGTATAACCTTCCAGAAAGCGATTTAAAGCCTGAAATCGAACAAGAATTAATATGTGCAAATGATACACATGTTTATACAAATCCCAAGTATGAAATACAATATTTCATTGGTTTGATGGCTGAAGTGACACAGATGTCACAGTTCTTTTCATCTAATCATCTCACTCGTTTCCTCTCATGTTTCCTCTTTTTAGCATGCCTCCTCGACGTGAAAACCCGTTATCTAATGCCGAAATGGCAGATATTCTGGCACAGCACATGGCTGTCGCACTCCCAAACATTATCGCTCAGGTGAACCAAGCCAACAACAATCAGAATGCTCCTTGTAACTTCAAGAGCTTCAATTCGACTAAACCACTCAAATTCAGTGGTACTAAGGGGGCAACTGGGCTCCTTCAATGGTTCGAGAGCATTGAGAGTACTTTCCACCACTTTCTCTGTCCCGAGAATCGGAAGGTCGAGTTTGCTTCAAGCGTGTTTCAGAAGAGGGCGCTTACATGGTGGAACGGGGTTATGAGAGATCGTGGTGCTGAAGTTGCTTTAGCACAGACATGGGCTGAACTGAGAACTCTTATGATGAGGGAGTTTTGTCCTCGTCATGAGCTGCGAAAATTGGAGAGGGAATTTGATGATCTGAAGCAGGAAAGTGGTGAACACCGGGCGTATACAGACAGGTATGAGGAGTTAAGCTTACTTTGCCCAACTATGGTTACCCCACTCGACAAGCCTATCGAGAGGTACATCGATGGTCTACCTGACTCTGTGCAAGACATAGTTACTGGTAGTAATCCTTCTACCATCCGTCAGGCAATCGAGTTATCCGCAACGTTGACTGGGTCGCAGATTCGAAAGGGTAAGTTGCACAGAAAGGGTGACAAGAAGGGTAAGAAGAAGGAGTCTGATAAGAAGGATAGCAAGAAATGTAAAAACAAGTAAGGTAAGGATGTGGGTTCCTCAAAGGGGTCTAGGAAGCGGAAGTCTTCCTAAAATTTTGCCGTTACTGCACAGACAAATCAGCCTGCGCAACCGCTTTCCAAGAAACCATACTTTGGCAACGCACCTTTATGCAATAAGTGTAACGGTCATCATCAACCACAATCACCAGTGCCGTCAATGCACTAACTGTGGAAGACCTGGTCATCTTGCTGCTACATGTCGCATTCCTGCCAATCAGAATCGGGCAGCTCAGAACCCGGCTCAATAAGTTGCTCAGCCTCTTGCTCAGCAACAAGGTCAAGCTGCACGACCTCACTACCCACCAGGTTCTTGTTATAACTGTGGGAATCTGACCCACTACCGTAACCAGTGTCCAAGATTGATGAATGTGAACCCGGTTCAGGCTCAGGCTCAGGCTCGAGGACGAGCTTTCAACATGAATGCACAAGAGGCGCAAGCAGACAATGATGTGGTGAACGGTACATTCTTTGTTAATAATCAACCTGCGTCTATTCTTTTTGATTCAGGGGCCGATAGGAGTTTTGTATCGTTATCGTTTGAGCCCTTGCTTCGCGTGTCTAGAACAAAACTAGGTAAGCCTTTGACAATAGAAGTTGCGAGTGGTTATCCCGTTGTTCTTGATTCTGTTCTTCGCAACTGCCAGTTGAACCTTAACGACCATCTTTTTCCTATCGACCTTACACCTATGCAACTTAGAAGCTTTGACATTATTGTTGGTATGGATTGGTTAGCCAAGCATCGCGCAGAGGTAGTTTGTTTTGAGAAGATCGTTCGTGTGCCGCTTTCGTCAGGTGAGATCCTACAGGTTCGTGGTGAAAAACCTGCTAGTAGCCTCAAGCTTATTTCTTGTTACCAAGCTAAGAAATATCTGCGAAAGAATTATGTGGCCTTCTGGGCACATGTTACAACAGATAAGGGCCAAGGTAAGTCTATTCAAGATATCCTAGTTGTTCGGGATTATCCTGAGTTGTTTCCTGAAGAGTTACCTGGTCTACCCCCAGCACACCAAGTCGAGTTCCGTATTGATCTTGTACCTGGTGCAAATCCTATTGTCAGAGCTCCATATCGTCTTGCGCCGTCTGAGATGCAAGAATTGTCTAAGCAGCTTTAGGAGCTTTCTGACAAAGGTTTTATCTGTCCTAGCTTTTCACCTTGGGGTGCTCCCGTTCTTTTTGTCAAGAAGAAGGATGGATCCTTCAGAATGTGTATCGATTATCGTGAGCTGAATAAGCTTACCATCAAGAATCGATATCCCCTACCTCGCATTGATGATCTCTTTGACCAGTTACAGGGTGCTACTTGCTTTTCGAAGATCGACCTTCGTTCTGGATATCATCAACTTCGTGTGCATGAAGAGGATATTCCCAAGACAACATTCCGCACTCGTTATGGGCATTATTAGTTCACAGTCATGCCATTTGGTTTGACCAACGCTCCTGCTGTTTTCATGGACTTAATGAATAGGGTCTGGAAGCCTTATTTAGATCAGTTCATCATCGTTTTTATCGATGATATCTTGATCTATTCTAAGACGCGAGCTGATCATGAGCAACATCTTCGTCTTACTCTGGAACTCCGAAAGAAAGAGCAACTTTTTGCCAAATTCTCCAAGTGTGAATTTTGGCTTAAGGAAGTTCAATTTTTGGGACATATTGTCAACGAACAAGGTATTCATGTAGATCCCTCCAAGATCGGTGCGTTTAAGGATTGGGATACACCTACTACTCCAACTGAAGTTCGTTCTTTTCTTGGTCTTGCGGGTTATTACCGCCGCTTCATCAAGAACTTCTCAAAGATTGCAGTTCCTCTAACTGCTCTAACTCAGAAGAACAAACCCTTTGAATGGGGTTCTAAACAAGAAGAAGCGTTTCAGACCTTAAACAGAAGCTTTGTGATGCACCTATTCTGACTTTGCCTGAGGGCAATGATGATTTCGTCGTTTACTGTGATGCATCGAAATTGGGCCTTGGCTGTGTTCTGATGCAAAGGAACAAAGTCATAGCCTACGCATCAAGGCAGTTGAAGGTGCATGAGAGAAACTACACCACTCATGATCTTGAATTAGGTGCAGTTGTCTTCGCTCTCAAATCTGGAGACACTATTTGTACGGTACAAAATGCGTGGTTTTTACTGACCACAAAAGTCTTCAGCATATCTTCATTCAGAAGGAACTCAACATGAGGCAAAGGCGTTGGGTCGAACTACTAAACGACTATGATTGCGAAATTCGCTACCAACCTGGTAAAGCGAACGTCATGGCTGACGCATTGAGTTGTAAGGAACGTACTAAGCTTCATTGTTTTCGTGTTCAATCTGCTATTCAAACACGATCTGATATCCAAGCTCGCATTTCTCAGGCTCAACATGCTTGTGTTTCACAAGACTTGATGAGTAAGAAATTACCCTGTCACATTAAGCCTGATCTTGTGCTTAAAGAAGATGGATCGTATTGTTTCATGGACCGTTTGTGGGTCCCAAGCCAAGATGATCTTCACACATTGCTTATGGATGAAGCCCATAAATCTCGTTATTCTGTTCATCCTGGCTCAGAGAAGATGTATAAGGATCTTCGTACTCAGTATTGGTAGCCTGGTATGAAGAAAGACATTGCCTTATACGTTTCAAAATGCCTTACTTGCCTTAAGGTTAAGGCTGACCACCAACATCCTTATGGTCTTTTGGAACAACCAGAGATTCCAGTTTGGAAATGGAAACATCGCTATGGATCTCATTACTAAACTTCCGCGCACAAAGAAAGGTCATGATGCCATCTGGGTAGTTGTTGATCGTCTTACTAAATCAGCGCATTTCTTGCCAATCCGTGAGGATTTTTTTGTTGAAAGGCTGGCCAAAATCTACGTGGATGAAATTGTATCTCGACATGGTGTTCCTTTGAACAATATTTCTGATAGAGATGCTCGCTTCTCTTCTCGTTTTTGGAGAACCATGCAATCTGCTATGGGGACCTAACTTAATCTGAGCACATCATATCATCCACAAACAGATGGCCAAACTGAAAGAACAATCCATACTTTGGAGGATATGCTTAGAGCTTGTGTGGTCGATTTTGGTGGTAGTTGGGATTCACATCTTCCATTGATTGAATTCTCCTACACAACAGTTATCACTCCAGCATCAACATGGCTCCTTTCGAGGCTCTCTATGGTCGAAAATGTCGTTCACCGGTCTGCTGGAATGAAATAGGTGAGGCTCAGCTTACTGGACCTGACCTCATTCTAAAGACAACTGACAAGGTTAAGAAAGTTCGTGATAACCTACAGACAGCTCGAAGCCGTCAAAAGAGTTACGCGGACCGACAACGCAAGCCCTTGGAGTTTCAAGTCGGTGATCGTGTATTACTTAAGGTCTCACCTTGGAAAGGTGTGATCAGATTTGGAAAGAAAGGAAAACTTGCACCTAGATACGTTGGACCATTCAAGATCGTCGAAAGAATCGGTAAGGTAGCCTACAGACTTGAATTACCTCCTGAACTTGGTAATGTTCATCCAACTTTCCACGTATCCAATCTCAAGAAGTGTCTAGCTGATGAGAACCTCCACATACCACTTGACGAAATCCGTGTTGATAAAACACTACATTTTGTTGAGAAACCTGTGGAAATTATGGATCAAATGGCTTAAACGTAAGCGCATTCCATTGGTTAAAGTTCGCTGGGAATCTAAACGTGGACCTGAGTTTACTTGGGAACGTGAATATCAAATGAAGGCGATGTATCCACATCTTTTCCCACGAGTTTCCTCTAAACAAATTTCGGGACGAAATTTCCACAAGTAGGGGAGACTGTGACATCTGTGCTTGTAATCATTGTGAACAGTTCAATTGTCAATGAAATAAAGTTATTTGATCCAAACGTTTGTTTGTTTATGTTTGGTGTTTTTCATGTTTTGACTTTTATTTAATTTCAAACTCTATATCGCATTCTAGAGAATTATACGCAACACTGGTGTGTAAACGTAATCAGTTTAACGTGAAAAATACTCCAGAACATCAATTTATGCTTAACATACCTTAAATAACCTTTACATAACTTAGAAATAAGTTTTGAAGGCTTTGATATGGCAAAGTCAAGTTAATTCGCTTACAGGGACTAAAATTGACAAACTACGAAAGTATGCCAATTTGAACTGTAACGAACATTCCGGAACATGATCATAAGTTAAACACACCTTAAATATCCTTTACATAGCTTAGAAATAGGCTTTGAGGGGTTCGGTGTGCTAAAATAAACTTTATGCTCATTCATGGACTAAAAGCGTCAAAAAGTGCATAAGTTAGCATTTTCGCGCATAACTTACGTTCTGAATACATCCGGACATCCAAAAATTTATGTAATCATTAAAATACTATGATTTAATGATTGGCTTGTTAAAAATCCATTCGTCGCGCAATTTGGACCGTTTTTGCGTCCGTTACGACTTCCGTCGTAATTAACCGAATAACGCAACCGTACGACCAAACGAACCGACATCCGAGATATTTTTTAGCATAATTTAAGTTCCCTATACTTTAACTTCATTTTAGAGCATTGAAATGGGGTTAACGGGGCTTAAACGCATCAAAAATGCATCAAATATCAAGTTTGGAGTCACAGGGGCCTGTTTTGACAATCTGTGAAAATTGCTGGTCTGCAAGGTGGATGCGGACCGTATCCACTTATGGATGAGGTCCGTATCCATGTCCCAGAAGTACAGAATTGCTGAAACCAGCTGTTTACAGCTGTAATACCCCTTAAACCTCTTGCAAATGGTATTTTTAAAACCATGGACTGAATCTGTGGGTGCCCAAGGTTTCCCAAAACAAGGGGCACACATGGACGGTTGAGATCGAGGCACGTTTTTCGACGAACGATCCTAACGGTGGTCCATTCCCTATAAATACCCCCAACCCATTTCATTGCAACTCACTTGAATTCTGAGATTTTCTCTAAGTTGGAGTGGTTATCACTTCATACTTGAGAAATACTTGGAATTCAATCTTGCGGGGACCTTCTGTAAGTATTCTTTCGCGTTTTCATTCCTTTTAGCATTAAAGTCAAACTGCGTTTGACTTTCTACATTGACCAGTTTATGGTCAACGCGAAGTTCGTTTGAACTTCATAACGTGAGCGTAATCACGATGGTTATAGTCCCTAGTGACTATACCTACTGATTACCACGTTATCTAGGCTCAGTGACGAGTCGTAGTTTCGGCCAAAATGCGTTTCCTCACGTATTTTGTAACCAAACTACTCTAGGGTATTAAAACCGTTTGTTTTAATAGCAAACCTGTTTCTAACTTTACAAAACATGTTCTAGCATGTTTAGCTCGTCGCTTTTAGAATTGTGCTTGTCTAAGGGTCGTAAAGGTAAGCGATCTAAACAATCGCTTATGCTTTCGAACCCGACCCATTTGGTCGATCATTAGGATCCCACCAAATACTTTAGGTGACCATAACTGTATAGGGAATAACCTTCCAAGGTTATACCTTATGGTCACATCGTTTAAGTAGTTGTATGATAAGTAGTTCTTATGCCTTAGGAAAATTACCAAAATACCCTTTTTGCGCCAAAATTCGTTTTAAGCCTATGTAATGTAATTTTTGACATCTAAACTAATTTAGCAATAATATTAAACATGTTAAGGCATATCTTGCTTGTCATAGGACTAGTTAGGCATTCCAAACGCGTTTTACGCGGACGACGCGTTAAAGTGGCGTAAGCTACCTAAACGGGTCGTAACGGGTCAAAAGCACTTAGGATAGGTTTCGTTTTAGTATGTAGGCTTTGTTAAACCATATAACATAAGTTCCGACACTTATTTGGTTTACGAACCCTCGTACTGCCTGATCCTCCGATTAGGTCCGTGTATTAATGTAGATACCTATATTAGGTGCCGTTTGAATCCGTGATCTTCTAGCTTGTTTGGTGGATATCTAAAGTCTATTGAGCAATCTCAAGTGAGTACATAGTATCCCTCTTTTACTGTTTTCAAACATTTTGGGGTGAAACACGTGTGCCTACATGTTACTTTCGTGTTTTCCATGTTTTCATATCATATACTTGCTATGTTCATTAGTACACTTATAGTACATGATTTCATTATGTTTTGCTACGTGTGTTTACTTGGCATGCTAGCACATTGTTTTACATTATATTTCTTTTGCTATGTATGTTCATTTAACATGCTAGCACATTGATTTACATGACTTTTCTGCTTTGTATGTTTACTTAGCATACTTAGTACATTGTTTTCATATAACTTGTTTATATTTGGTATAACATTTGGTTTGTTTAACGGTTCTTTATTACATTCATTAACACCGATCATGCCGCTCGGTAGTAAGTAGTGGTACCATAGGACTTGACAAATCCCGTTCCTGACATCCTAGGTTTGTTTGGGTGTAAGGAATGACTGAATCCGAAAACATTTTACTTTGATAACCTTTACTCTAAGGTTATCCTGCTGTCTCAAGGCTTGGATGTATGCGTTAACTTACCACATAAGTGTTTGTATCAATAAAACATGCAGTTATTTTACAAAACGTAACTTTTGATTTATTTCAAATACTTGTTTCGTTCATTTTTACTTATGGTTTAAGTAGTCTCATTTTTACTTACCATACATAACTTTTGTTTACACATTACATGACTTACACTTAACTTGGGTTATACTATGACATTTGACTATTGGTTTAAACATGAACATTATACATTGGTGGTTTGTTTGGGTGACTTGAATAACGAGGCATGTGTAATATGATACAAGCATTGTGGATACGCCGCTGGTACTTCCTATATATAAGTGCTTGTATAATATTACATATCGTAGCGTTATTTAAGCCATTCAGTTTAGACATGTTACTTTTACAACACATTTTCACTTAAACATTGTTTTACAAAGAACTTGGTTTATACAAACTCTTTTTACTTGGTTACTCTTTTAACCATACGTTTTTCTTTTACATATACTTATCATCTGATTTTGCTATCGTTTTTCAAGTAATTTACAAAACAAAACAATTTACAAGGTTCAGTACTGTTTTTTGTTAAACATTTTCTTTAAACTCAAGTCATGAATCCTATTTTCACAAAACCTATGTATCTCACAGGCATTTTTATGCTAACGTACCTATTTTCACATGTGTTTTCAGGTGCTGTTGCTTAGGATGATCAGGACATACTAGGGAGGACCTGTGCCTTAGAGACTTAAAATGAAGATAGACTTAGTTTAATATTGTGATGTACTTTTGTTTCTTTTTATTTTAAGACAATGTGACTTGTTGGTTCTTGTTTTGAAACAATGTATTCCACCCTTGGGTGATGAATAAAATATTATTTTAATTACCATGGTTGTGGAACAATAATTCTGTTACAACACTCCCCGACGTTTCCGTCACGATTTGATGTTTTACGTGGTCAGGGTTTGACACTCAACCTCTTGAATTCTCGCTTGACTAAGTAGGGGACGACCCTAGACAATTCGTGAAATCCCTGGACATATTCAAAATCTTCGGTCCGTCCATCTTCAAATTCCAGAACTCCACCTCAAGCTTCTGGATTTCAGCCCTAGAATAATATTTCTTCTCCATCATTTCCTTGAGCTCGTCCCAGCTTAGTGTATAAGCAATATCTGCACCAAGGGTCTGAACCTGAAGGTTCCACCAGGAGAGTGCGCCATCTAAGATTAACCCTGAGATAAAGGTAACCCTCTGCTGGGGTGAACAGTTACTCATTCTTAGCACAGAGTCAGTCCTTTCTGCCCAACGTACAAATGCAATGGCACCTCCTGTGCTATCAAAATTCAGTGGCTTGCAGTCCAGAAATTGTTTATAGGTGAAGCCATTTGGAGGGTTATTTCCGGTAGTGCCACCGCTGTGTTTGGAGCGGAGGGCTTCATGTCGTGCAATTGCCTGTGAGATTCGTTCTTGAAGCTTGGCTTCTATCCTTGGTAACGTACTGGTGTCTGTGTCGCATCTGGGCGGCATTGTCTTCTGTCAAAATGTATGAGGTAGGTTAGACAACATTCCATAATTGTCATAGCACCATAAGCCATCATGTAATCACCCAATTTTCACACGTATTTATAATCAACAATGTATGAGCGAGGAAACAATTACTGAGCCTTCATAGGCTTGGCTTCTTGGCTTATTGTTTGTAATGGGAAAAAAGAAGTCGAGGCTACATCGCCTTGGTCATTCAGGTTTCAGTTATTTCCTGCTATATTAGCTTTACTGATGTGTATATTTTCCCAGAGATGGGGTTGTTTGTGTAGGGGTGATAGAGAGTGTAACATCACTGAATCGTTTTGAATGTTACCCATCTTCACTTGCTTAAATAACGTTTCTCAAACGTCTCGTACATGAAGTAGGCGAGACATGTTTCCTACTTTATAAAGTGCTAAAGCACTGGTCTAGGTATTGTTCTACCATATGAAGGTGTGAACACCTATAGATTATTTTTGGAGGGATGGTGATCTTTAACTTGACCCGCAGAGTCCACCAGGATTTCCATACACTACAAGTTGTTATTACGTGGGCCCCCGTAATAATAAATTGTCTTGCACAGTTACCCCAGCTTTCTCTCGTCCAAGCAGATGATCAATCAATGAGGGGACACTATTGTCCTTATAGCTCTATCATGGAAAGGACCATTGCTGTGGTCCATGCGCTAACACTCATTGTCGTTACGCGCGAATAGGCACGATGATTAAATGAAGTAGGAATAAAGAGAATTCCCAGTAGTTGGAGGGGCACCTTCAAGATGAATACTTCATCTTCCTTTTCTGGTCAAGTGTGTCGTCAATCTTGCTTCACAAAAGCTGCAGGGATCTCGTCCTGCTGATTAAGAATTCGTTCAAGGTTGCCGCCTCTGCCTCGCTGTCACTATCGTAGTCAGGCACCTTCACGATCAATAGAGAAGAGCAGCCATCTCCTACGGAAGCTAGCTCCGAATCTTGTTTGGTAATCACTCGAGTTACGTACAATAATAGGAGTCGGAGTCGAAAGTATCTTATTCACGTCAATAATCATTCCGTACACTTATTTGTATGTATTCACGTCAATATTTATTCCGTACACTTATTCGTATATATGTATCGACAAACAAATATGTTACTTAGCATAATCGGGCATTTCGATGCATCATATTACTTATAACTCTCGTTTTTTTTTTGGGGGGGGGGTCATTTTTCTAGTTGTCAATTTACGACTGAGACACAAAAACACTACTTGGTACTAGTTATCACCAAGAGTGTATTTTATCTTTGGCAAGTCTAACTCGTGTAGACTATACCTTAATTGGCACCTTATCTTGAGGGTATTCCCTACTAATGTCCTTGCCTTGTCTCTTTTTGAAAAGTGTTTGACTCGTGGATCTTGACGCTTACATGAATGCAATGAAAACCTTTTTGTAAAATGTTTTCGTGAGAGAACTCTAGTGATTGTAGTCTAGACTCGAGAAGGAATCCTAGTTCACTACAATCGAAGCTCTGATACCAAACTATCACACCATGTCTTTTGCGGAAGCGTATGATGTGTGACTGGTTTAATATCATTACATTCAAGTGTAATAAACAACTACATGATCAAACCGACGTTCATCCATTCATAAAATTTGAGTATTACAAACGCTGATTATTGAAGTTTTAAAACACAACCTTCGTCTAGGTTACAATTCAACAAAAGTGGATGACATCTAAACTTGAAGTTTACTTCTAGTTACGACACCCGCGCCCAAGATCCATCCTGTCACCTGAAATACATGTAATTTTGGAAAACATCAACAAAAAGTTGAGCGAGTTCATGCGTCTTGTTTGTGTACTGTAATTCTTGTAAATCTTTGAGAGACTCTTTTGTAAACAGGTATGAAAAGTGTGTATGAACATGAATGTTTTACAAGGACTTTAAGGCATGTGAGGACATAGGAAGCACTCGTAATGGCTTATACCTTTGTCGATTTTCCTCAACTGTGCTGATTAACCTCGACTGTGTCGATTACCCTCGACTGTGTCGATTAACCTCGACTGTGTCGATTAACCTCGACTGTGTCGATTAACCTCGACTGTGTCGATTAACCTCGACTGGGACTCCGAAGCACTACTTGGTACTAGTTGTGACCGTGAGTGGGGTTCGGCCATACCCGTTAGATCTAACCCTCGTCCCTAATTAAGTATTAATGGCATTTCAATATCTAGTCTATGCTCACATGATCTAGTATTTCATAGGCATTTCATACCGTTTAAGCATTTGTAACATGTATTTCACCCCCGAGAGTTATAAAACCAAAAACAGTTAAAGAAAAGGGGGAGCATGAACTCACTGTTTTGCGTCTTCAGTACTCGTAGCTCAAATCTCGTCAGCAAACACGACTACCTACAATGTGCTAGGGTCTATTAGACGAGCGGGCCGTGCCTTGCCTTAGTATTCATGTTTTAAGTTACGTTTCCTTTATGTCTTTAACATTTTCCGAAGTTATAATACTTCTCAAGTATTTATTTCCGCATTACCTTCCCAAGGATGGGAATATTCCATATATGTGTATTTTCGTATTCTTGTATTTGTAGTTCCGAAATAATTTATTTTCAAGTCTTACTTTAGAAAATATATTTAAACTTGTTTTGTTAAAAACAATGTATTCCAAGAATATATATATATTTATCTCCAAAAAAAAATAATATATTTTCTTTTTGTCGAAAATATGATATACTTGGTAATATGTTCAAAAATCATATTTTCACCTCTTGTATCCGAAATAGTATTTACCAAAAATATATTTGTAAGAGTATTTTCCGGAATATTTCATAAGTGACGTTCTCGTTCGGTTTGCCAATATTTAAGTGTGTAACTTATATACTTTATTCCTTGTGATTTTTGGTATTATTTTGGAGTTGTAATTTCATGGTATTTGTTAAGATATATTATTTTACCCTAAAATAATATAACTAGTTCACAAATTATACAAATATTCACACAAGCGTCTTATTATGAAATATATATTTATGCATTTTTATTTACAAAAACCAGCCTCCGATACTTTGTATTTTTATAACAAAAATTATGGCAAAGTTTATATTTGAAAAGCATAGTTTAAAATATACTTGTAACACTTGTTTAGAAAATATTTTCTAAGTGTTGGAATTTTTAGAAAATTTCGCCATAGTTTCCTTTGTAAACGGAGGTGTCCATGCTATTTAGCATATCATTTTCTTTTCAAAAATTCATCCAAACAATCAACAACAAATCACTAATCATCTTACACTTACCATGTGTAAAGACTATATATTTTACATAATGACATGAACTTGGTTCTTCACAAAAATGTGTAGTAACTTGGTAAATATTTAGTGGGTTTAGTTACCATCCAAAGTGTGGTTACTTCTTTTAAAACCTCATTCTTGAAAAGATTTGGGTAGTGTTTGGTATGAAGGAATAGAAGGCGGAATGGAATTGATCATTCTAATGGAATGAAAAGAAACATGTTTGGTTATCATGTGGTAATTGAATGGAGCACTCCACAAGTAATGCAAACCTTCCAAATATAACATTTTTCATTCCTCTATAAGGTGGTGTTTTTTTTTTCATTCCTTCAAGGAATGGAAAGAAATATATTATTATTATTATTATTATTATTATTATTATTATTATTATTATTATTATTATTATTATTATTATTATTGCCGTCTTTAATAACCCACCGTCGTCATTTACCTCTACTGTCACACGCCACCACCTTCGCCGCCACCAACGGGCGACACCACTACCGACACAACCACCATCGTTACTACTGTCGCCGCCATCCACCGTCGTCGTCACTTACTTTCCCCGCCACCACCACCACCCCCCTCCACCCCAGCCGTCACCCACCTCCGCCCAGCTGTCACCCGCCACCACCCACATCCGCCCCTGCTGTCACCCACCGCCGACACATCCGCCTCCGCCGTCACCCACCACCACCCACCACCACCGCCACAGCCACCATCCCCTCACCTCCGCCTTCACCCGCCACCACCTCCACCACCAACCACCACCGCCGGCGTCACCTACCACCATTGTCGCCGCCGCTACCTACCTCCGCTCCAACAACCTACCCCTGCCCCAGCCACCACCCACCATTATCACCACCTCCGACCACCGCTACAACTGCCACCTATCACCACCCACCCACCACCATCGACTACCATCACTCACCACCGATTTTATTCCTACATCTGTTCTTTCCTACCAAACAACCCAAATTAATAATTCATTTCATTCTCAAACGGATACCAAACAAGACATGGAATGGTAATGATTCATTCCATTACATCGTCCATTCCATTCCCTCTACCATTCCATTCCCTCGTCTATTCCATTACGTCATACCAAACAGACCCTTGGTGTTTACAACTTGTAAACATAATTTAAAAAAATGTTTATCCATAACATCTTCTTGTTTTAAAAGTATTTCTACACTTGTATGGTCACTAAAAATGGTGTAGGTTTAATAAAAATCATGATTTTTCAAGAATCAACTTTTTAAACTTGGTTCCTTTAGAAAAATCAATCACAAGTCTTGGATTACAAGATTACTAGTTCACTTTGTTTGTCATTTTACAAAAAATCATTTCATTATCAAGTTCATGTTTAATCAAGAAGATGATTATTTCATGTAAACACATAATCACCTCTTATCTTGTTAAATCATGTTTTTATTCATGATCTAACAAGTCTCATATGATGATCAACATCATATTACCAAGGAATCAACAAGAAATCATCAACATATTCAAAACAACATCATTCTAACAATATCTCATCAATTTTTCATTTCATGCAAAGCTTTATGTTCATGATTTATGTGTATGTTCATTAGTGTTCTTGAGTTAATCATCAAGCAACAACTTTTAACCACTAAAATATGAAGTAAACAAGGGTGTTCAAGAATCTTACAACTAGCTTCAAGCTAGGGAAGAACAAGGTTGAAAATGTGGTGGATAAAAGCACATAAGAGAGGTCCTTCAAGTTCCGTGAGCACCGAGCCTCCTAAATCACCTTGATACACCTTGAGATACACTTGGATTGCTTGAACTTGAAACAAAAAAAATGATGGTATGGTGAAGGGGGGGGGGGGGGTAGGCCATGAGGGTATGAGAGGGAGAGGAGAGTTGTGAGAATGAAGAGGTTATGTGACAACCCTCAGCAAATCAGGTATCCGTACGAATTAATTAATATTTAATTACTGCTTAATTACTGTGCTTGCTTATAACTATGGTTAAACTGCTGCTTGAATACTGTTACATGCACATACTTGCATCATACTTTAATTGCTGTCACTCTATTATTTACATACAGTACTTTAGTGACAAACTTGATGCACAAAAGCACAGTAGCACAATGAACGGATAACCCATTAAACATGCTGATATAGCCAGCATCAGGCAGGTACTGCCTCTAAGGCCTGTATGAGCCGGGAATAGTTTACTACACTAGTAGAGAGTGTAGGGAAAAGAGGATTGTAGAACTGCGTCACTAGGTGATAGTTATAGTGATCGGATGTGCCAAAAATATGATTTAAACACAAATTCTGCACTTTAATATAAAAATTCAGCATTTTAGCTAACTAGTAAAGTGCAAAAACGCGGAAAAATGATACTAGACACTTTCCAAAGTGTCGGGAATTCTTTGTGTCACTAAACATAATATTAAAGACAATTTAAAGCTTTGTAAAGCACTTTAACGGATCAAAATCCGACCGAACAACCGGACTTAACCCGGGACATAAAAATATTGTCCAACACATTGTTTTTCTTTTTCTGAGCCAGTTAGGGCCCCCGAATACCCTAATACCCGCTATGGAATATGACACACACATGAAACTAATTAACCTCATAACTAGATTTTAAGTATCTAATTGAATTGGAACCATGGCCCAACCCCCCCCCCCATAACTGAACGGTCACCTCATAGGTGACACACTTTTGATTATTTTGATTATTATATCCATTGCTCAATATCTAGTAAACACAATATCCTATGGACAATCATCTTATGGAGGTTTATAAGTAAGTTCATTAGACTAAGCATTCATTCACAACACTTAAAAAAATAAAATAAACTTCCTCCCTCCTTTCTTTTTTGCCTATTGCCGAGAGCATTCACTTCCATCCATCCATTTTTCAATTTCAACCTTACCATTCCAAGTGCACTCAAGTGTGAAGGATCGCATAAGAGGGAGCCCGGTGCTTGCGGATTGCCAAGGACCTCTCTACGGCGCTTTTAACCACCCGTTTTTCGACTAGTTTCTTCCCTAGCCTTGAGCTAGTAGTAAGTGGTTCTAATCACCTTCTTGATCTATTCTAAAATGGTTACTAAGAATTTTGTCGGTTGAAATCCATGAACATACAAGATCAAAATTAAAAGTCTACTAAAGGTGATAAACATGGTGGTTAATAAGTAAATAATGGTGTAAAACTTATAAAACTAGTTTTGTTATGATTATTTATGGTTGTTGATTGCTAGTATGGGAAATGGATAGTTATCAAACCCCGCTAGATCATGTTCACAAAACATGAACTAGCCTTATGTTTAGTCGTAAAGTTTTTAGATGACGAACCCTTTCCAACATAAACATGAACTTGTGTAAAAACAATTTTTCTTATGAAATAGAGTTCTAAACTAGTGGATCTAAAGATCTACAAGTGTTATTTTCGAAGAACCAAGTGTTAAATGAAATCATATTTTTAAAAGCTGGATCTTTCCTAAACAAAGGTGATTTTTGTGAACACACAAGTGTGTAGACACTTGTGTAACAAAAAGTTTTAACCAAGAATTATTTTTGTAATTTTTGACAAGAAATTGTAAAGACATATCTTCTTTAAAAACAAGATTCGCAAGAAACCGAGTTTATTTACAGAAAGATCTACTAAAAATATGGGGAAAATTACTACATATCTTAATAAACCACAAGTTCATGTGTTTTGCGATTTATATCTATTTTGACTAGTTTGATGTCACACCCCGATTTCCACGTTTATCACTGGTGGGCCCGGTGAGGGATTACCGGGACGTAGTTGGCAACAATATAGTCAAACCACACAATATATAAATGCACAGCGGAAGCATAAAGATAAATATATTTCAACTATTGAATGTAATATCCAAGTATCACAATTGTCGAAATATAATCCACAGGGGATCAAAATAAGATAGAAAATAAAATAATTGTTCAACAGATATTGGCATCCCAAGCTTGCGAGACTCTAACGATGCTAAGGAGTGGCCAGCCTATTACGTGTAGAACCTGCATTAATCTTTTTGGGGAAAATACGTCAGTTTACACTGGTAAACACATTCAACCGACACTTTTCAAAAATGTTTAATAAAATTGATTTGAATGCACATGGCACAAACTCTTTATAACTTGGGATAATTTATAATTAAATCTTGTAAAAGAATTACATGTTCACTATGCGTTCGGTCGCCTGGGTCGTGCCGGGTTTAAGGTTAATAGACACGCCACAAAGCATAAAGCCGTGGCGGGAAAACCAACGGTTATACCTTTAATTAATATAGACACAATGCCGGGTGTACGCCTACACCCGCGTGTCGAGGTCGTGGCCATTTCGTAAAATGATGCCAAGGATATCCAGGACATGGTCATTAAGCTCCCAAAGGCGTAAAGCCAACAAAACCAATTTTTAAACGGGTCACATTGAAATCACCCGACTACTAATGAGTGGGGGTCAATTGCCCGACCAAGCGGTATTTTAAATACCGTAACCCAAGCCCGTATAACGGAAAATAAGTTAAAAGTATTTACCTGAGCAAGTAATATCCTTAATAAACAAATGCAAGTTTCTTTTACTGGTCTCCTATTCTGGAACGAAGGTTTAAACAACCTATTAGAATCCTAACGGGTCTTTAATTTAGCCTTAGCCTAGACCGGTTAGTTTCAGAGGATAATTACGGTTTAATCGCGTAAAAGGCGAAAACCGGGAATGGAATGTGGTTTGGACCCAACAAGTTTGAAGACCTGTTTTATATGGGTATAATAACCACACTCCGGATTTTGAGGTCAAAACAATAAGGTTTGACCCGTTTCGGCTAGTTTATGTAAACTAGTTACATAAACCGAACCGTGCGCGCAAAAGGCGTAACGGGTAACCGTAAGAGTCCTACACAAGTTTCATAAGTTGATATGCTTTAAAGAGGCTGTGGTATCAGTAGGATACCTTCCATAATGCCCGTAACGAGTTTAAATCCTTTATATGCCCCGTAGGGGTATTTTGGTCATTTTAAAGATTATAAAAGAGGTTTCTGAGTTCTACAGGAAATCTGAGTTTTCCGAACAGTTTATAAACTCCAAAATACTCTATTTATTATTTATTGTTTTAAATCAGTAGCAACTGGAATCGGGTCAAAATACTTTGTAGAACTCAAGTTATGTCGAAAAAGGGTATATTTGGAATTTACCGAACCGATGCCATAACCGCAGGTTATGAGCAGGTTAAAAATGATTAAAAATCTTTAAAAATCTCAAAATATTATTTTACATTAGTGTATAAAAGGTTTGGTGTCGAAAGCTGGGTTTAGATAGGCGTTATGCTAATTGCGCCGTTGAATTACTAAAGTTTTCCGTAATTGCGCTATCTAGCATAACTCCCATTCTAGACCTCGGATTAACGTGAAATTTTAGGGACATGCTTAGAAATCAGTAACTAAGATTATTGTCTTTTCACGTGTCCAAAATTCTCATTTTAAAGTAAAAAGGGCGTTACGGTCAACTTTTAAGCTTTTAACGGAAATGTGCTAAAGACTCGGACAAACAATGAACTAGTCACAGAGGGTTATACCATCATGTAACCTGGTCCAAGGAGAGTCCTAAGGCATATCTAAATCATACCATAACGGGTCAGAACTGAAGTCAAAGCAAAAGTCAAAGTTTTGCGACTTTCGGTTCCGAACCGGGTCAAAACAGAAAATGGTCGGATCAAACAAGCTTAGACTAGTTAATATACTTATTATCATGTTATATGAGTGTTAAAACAGGTTACACGCTATCTACATTACTGATTATGCATAAAATCGCAAAATAGCATTCTGTTGACTTTTTCTAAGCAAGTTTGACTCGACATTTGGACTAGTTAGAGTGGGAATCAGAGGGTGCCCTTTTAGGGGTTTAAAGCCCACATGATTACCAACATATAACTACCTTTGATTCGACAAACCACTGGACCATTTGTGATTTATCGTAAAGTCAATCGTTAGTTACGACAGATTGACTTTTAAGCTATAACTATGTAAAACTAAACCACAAAGGGTTAGGCAAACTTACAGAAGTGTGGTACACGACCAGAGATGTTAGAAGAGTGCTCTTGAGCTCCAGAAGTGATCAAGAAAGCAGGTTTGAGGTGTGTTTACTAAATGCACAACTCATGGCCTTTTATAGTGAAAATGGGAGCACAAGATCATCACAACTAAGGCTACAAGGGTTCCTTGATCATCAACATGTGTCCCTGGGTGCTAGGGGCCGTTTAGGGGGCGCCCATGCTGCCATAATTGCCATATAAGTCGGTTAAAATAGCAAACAGTGCTCCTGTCCCCATATTCTGCATCTGGCGGCCTGACGCGGCCCGCGTTAAGGATCAGGCTACCCTTACGTGGGTCGCCTGAATCCTAATGTCAGGCAACGAATCTACACATGGCTCGCGGCCCGCATAAGGTCACTTGCACCTCTAACGCGGCCCGCTTGAGACTTAATTTTCAAGATTTTCAAATCTTTTGCCATTATTGCCCTGGCTTTTCGGTTTCGAAGGGGTAACTTTGCGTTTTAGGGCCTCGTTTATTTACGAATAAGGGCCTCGGAACTTTTACCCAGCTTATTAACCGTTGGTTAATTTATTATTACCCGAAAGGTCACAATTTTCAATGTTTGACGCTTTTAACCCTTCACATACGAATTCAATCATAACTTTCTCGTTTTAAAACGAAACTTCGCGAAATTTAAATCACGCCTTCTAGTGAGTATAATTTACCATTACAAAGCCTCGGGCATGCCCAAAGGTCACTCAGAGGTATAACTTAAACATGTTGACACATTTGGCCCCTGTAGTTTGTAATTCCTCACTTTCTTTCACAATTCGTTCCGTACGATCTATGATTCATTCGTTTGAAGGTACTAGCATCATTTAGGGTTACTGTACAGTATATTTACCCTTCGTTGACATTTTTAACCCTAGAATTTACATACTTTCAATGTTTGTCAACTTTAGTCCTTTATTTAGTATTTAACACCACGTGTAAACCTAAGACACGTGTCAATACATTATTGGACGCAAAAATTTCGAGGTGTTACATCCTCACCCCCATAAAAGAAATCTCGACCTCGAGATTTATTAGAATAGATGAGGGTACTTCTCCTTCATCGTGGACTCTACCTCCCACGTGTACTCGGGACCTCTACGGGCATCCCATTTCACCTTCACAATCGGTATATATTTTCTGAGAAGTTTCTTAACCTGTCAATCCTCGATCGACACAGGTTTTTCAACGAACTTTAAGCTCTTGTCGATGTGTACATCTGTATGCGGTATAACCAGTGATTCATCGGCGAAACACTTCTTTAAGTTACAGATGTGAAACACATTATGGATACCACTGAGCTCCTCTGGTAAGTTTAACTTGTAGGCAACCGATCCGACACGTTCGATTACCTCGAAGGGTCCAATATATCTCGGGCTTAACTTGCCTTTCTTACCGAATCGCATCACCCCCTTCCAGGGTGATACCTTAAGTAAAACCTTGTCGCCTACTTCGAAATTGAAAGGCTTACGCTTCAGATCTGCGTAGCTTTTCTGCCTGTCTCGGGCAGCTTTCAATCGATCGTGAATTTGGACAATCTTGTCCATTGTCTCAAATATTATATCAGGTCCTGTCATCTGGACATCTCCAACTTCTGCCCAACAAACGGGCGTTCTACACTTTCTACCATATAGATCTTCAAAAGGTACAGCCTTAATGCTCGTGTGGTAGCTGTTGTTATAGGAGAATTCGACTAATGGTAGATGGTTATCCCAACTGCCACCTAAGTCGATCGCACATGCACGTAGCATGTCTTCCAACGTTTGGATCGTACGCTCACTCTGTCCATCTGTCTGAGGGTGGTAAGCCGTACTGAAATTCAAACGCGTACCCAAAGATTGCTGGAAGCTCTTCCAAAAGTGTGACGTGTACCTGGTATCTCTATCAGAGATAATAGACACAGACACGCCATGAAGGGCTACAATCTTGTCTATAAACAACTGGGCTAATATATCGGAGCTATGAGTCTCCTTTATGGGTAGGAAATGTGCTGACTTGGTCAGTCTATCAACTATCACCCATATTGTATCGTTTCCCTTCTTTGTCTTTGGTAACTTGGTGATGAAATCCGTCGTCACCATTTCCCATTTCCATTCGGGAAGTTCAGGCTGTTGTAGCAAGCCTGACGGTTTTTGATGTTCAGCCTTTACTTGCGCACAAGTCAAGCACTTTGCTACATAGGTGGCTATAGACTTCTTCAAGCCTATCCACCAGAAATTTGCCTTCAAGTCCTGGTACATCTTATCAGCACCATGGTGAACGGAATATCGGGAACTATGGGCTTCCTGAAGGATAACGTCACGAAGACCTCCATAAACAGGAACCCATATCCTTCCATTCAATCTCAGAATTCCGTCTTTGCCATAGGATAACTGCTCTTCAGTGACCCCTAGCTTTTCGTTGGGATAGTTAGCTTCTGACACAGCTTCTTTCTGTGCGGCTAACAATCGCTCATTCAGACTGTTCTTAATTTCAATGCTCTTGGCATTGATCCTAATTGGTTTCACTCTCTCTTTTCTGCTCAAGGCATCTGCGACTACGTTGGCCTTTCCTGGATGGTATCTTATTTCACAGTCATAGTCGTTTAGAGTTTCCATCCAACGTCGCTGCCTCATATTCAGATCCTTCTGATTGAACAGATGCTGAAGGCTTTTGTGATCAGTATAGATCACAAATTTAATGCCATAAAGGTAATGCCTCCAAAGCTTTAGTGCAAATACAACGGCACCCAACTCCAAGTCATGGGTGGTGTAGTTCTTTTCATTTACTTTCAATTGTCGCGAAGCATAAGCAATCACTTTGCCCCTCTGCATAAGCACACAACCCATACCGGTGTGCGATGCATCGCAATATACGACAAATTCTTCCATTCCGTTTGGCAATGTCAACCTTGGAGCATTGCTCAGTTTTTGTCTGAGGATATCAAAAGCTTCTTGCTGCTTAGGGCCCGAATTGAACTTTATACTCTTCCTAGTCAAGGAAGTTAGGGGTGCAGCAATACTTGAGAAGTTTTTGATGAAGCGTTTGTAGTATCATGCCAGACCTAGGAAACTGCGAATCTCAGTAGGTGTCTTCGGCTCCTGCCAATTCATGACGGCTTCAACTTTAGCGGGATCCACCTGGATACCACGCTCGCTGACTACATGCCCAAGGAATTGAACTTCTCGTAGCCAAAATTCACATTTAGAGAATTTGGCATAAAGCCTTTCTTGATGAAGCAGTTTAAGAATACATCGAAGATGTTTCTCGTGGTCAGCTTGACTCTTGGAGTAGGTGAGGATGTCATCGATGAAGACAATGACAAATTTATCCAAATACGGGTTGCAGACGCGATTCATGAGATCCATGAATGCGGCAGGTGCATTTGTGAGCCCAAAAGGTATCACTAGCAACTCCAAATGACCATAACGAGTCCTAAATGCAGTCTTGTGCACGTCTTCGTCCTTGACCTTCAATTGATGGTAGCCTGACCTTAGGTCAATATTGGAAAAGTAGCTCGCTCCTTGCAACTGATCGAACAGATCGTCGATCCTGGGCAAAGGATATCTATTCTTGATTGTGACTTTATTCAGCTCACGATAATCGATGCATAGACGCATCAAACCATCTTTCTTCTTGACGAAAAGGATTGGTGCTCCCCAAGGAGATGAACTTGGTCTAACAAAACCTTTGGCCAGCAGATCATCTAGCTGCGTCCTCAATTCTTTCATTTCCGTGGGCGCCAATCTATAAGGTGCTCTTGCAATAGGCGTGGCTCCTAGAATGATGTCGATACTGAATTCCACTTGCCTATCTGGTGGCAAACCAGGCAGTTCTTCTGGGAAAACTTCAGGATAGTCAGAGATGACTGGGATGTCTTCAATCTTGGGTTTCTCCTCCCCAATAGTCACATGTGCCATATAAATGACACATCCTTTCTTTAAACATCTGGATGCCTTTAGCATAGACACTTGCGCAGGCAACCCATGTCGAGTATCTCCCTGGATGGTAAGTGGTTCTCCAGACGGAGTCTTGATTACCACTTGTTTCTGGTTGCACACGATTTGGGCTTGGTTATGCGATAACCAATCCATACCCGACACTACGTCGAAACCAGCGAGTTTAAAGGGTAACAGGGATAAAGGAAATGAGTGATTCCTAATGGATATAACACATCCATCTAAAACAGTAGAGACCGTTCCCATAGTCCCATCAGCTAGTTCTACTTCATATTTCACATTCAAGGTTTTAACAGGCAATTTTAACAACTCACAGAACTTATCATCCACGAAGGATTTATCTGCTCTAGAATCAAATAACACTCTTGCGAATACATCATTGATAAGAAACGTACCGGTTATGACGTTGTCGTTCTGGATAGCCTCTTGAACATTCATCTGAAAGACCCTCGCATTGGTCTTTTTCCCTTCTTCAGCCTTCTTCACTATCTTCGGGCAGTTAGTCTTGATGTGCCCTTTCTCGTTGTAACTATAGCAATTTGCATCCTTGAGTTTCTTGCACTCAAGAGTCCTATGCTCAAAGGACTTGCATATCCCACAGGCCTTTGGCGGGGATTTCTTTTCATACTTGCACCTTCCGAAATGGTGCTTCTGACAAACCTTGCACAAGGGCTTATCGCCCGACTGTCGGTCATTCTTCTTGTTCTCTGACCCCTTCTTGTGGTCACGATTTCCCCGGTGCTTCTTGTTGGATCTACGTGAATCATCATCCTCACGTTTCCTCTTTTCGCTATCAACATTTCTCAACGATCTCTGCCTCACTGCATCCAGCGTGAGAGACAGAGATATATCTGCCACGGGTCTGAAGGTAGCAGGCCTAGAAGCCTTCATGCTAGCTTTTATCTCTGGGGCCAATACCCCCAATGAAGCGCGCGATCCGTTTGGGTTCCGGTGTTACAAGATACGGAACCAATCTCGACAGAGTGTTGAAAGTCGTGAGATATGCCTGGCAATCCAGGTTCTTCATGACCAACGATAAGAAGTCAGACTCTATCTTCTCAACCTCGTGCTGAGGGCAGAAGTTTTCCTTGATGAGAGAGATAAATTCCTCCCACGTCATACTATACAAAACAGCCTTCCCAGAGGCTTGAACCAGAGATCTCCACCACGCTAGGGCTTCACCCTTGAACGACTGTGAAACAAACTTCACCACGTCTCTCTCAGCACAACCACTGATGTCCACAACAGTGTCCATCTCGTCTAACCAGGTCATACAATCCACCGTGCCCTTTTCCCCAGTAAAATCTCTGGGCTTGCAGGAGACAAAGTACTTATACATGCAACCCTTGGCGCGAGGTGCGTCATCGACCACTTTCTTCTTAGGGTGGACGCTATTCTCATTGGATGAGTGCCTATCGTCGTCCTTCTTAGGCTTAGACGGAGTCGAGGGTGGTTTGCTGTGAGATTTAGAGTGAGTTTTTGGCTTTGAGTGTGGTGTAGATAGGGTTCTGCTTCGGGACTCGGTGTATTCTTCGTACTGTCGATCCAAGGCTGCCTTAACAGCGCCGTCTACTAGAGCTTTCAATTCCGCGCCCGTTATATGAATTTGGGCGTTATCATTGTCATCCTCCTTCGAATGACTATTAACTTCATTTGGGTCCGCCATTGCAAACTTAAATCTGCTACAGAAGATAATGACAAAGTTTTATTTAGGAGTTTATTATAGAATTGTCTTTTATGGCAAATCATTAACCATGGTAAACATAGACCATATCTGGTTAATTTGTTACTCACTTTTATTTAGGATTTGAATATAACTTATCCTAATTACAAACAATATAGTTAGTGGCATAAAAGCCTAGTCACAAGGACGTTTTTATAATATAAGCCGGGATCACAGAGAATCAAGGCATGAAGGTATGAACCATAGGTCTTTTACCTTTTCTGACAGGGAGTCATAGACTACAACTGTCTTTTGTCTCATATGACAATAAGTATGGCCCGTAGGCACTACATCACTAATGGATGTCTGGTACAAGATCATCTTAATTGACGATTTAAACCCATGATTCAAAAATCATTAGTTTAGGTCTAGAATCCTTTGAAGGATTCTTGTATAAGAATGACGCGTGCGATTTTAACGAATCACATCTGCCAGGAATGTTAACATGTTTACAGAGGTTAACAGGGATCTGAATCTTTTAATTAGGTCTCACCATCTTGGCCGGCCTTATAATGACACCACGCTAGGTCTCACCATTAAGATTCTTTATTTAATAACTGACAGGCAGATTAATTTAAAAGGAATGGTTTTTGATTTATTTATTTCATATAATAGTGCATATAAAGACAGAGATGAAATTTATAACTTAACATTCCATTAATCATAATAACGATTACACACTGCCCTAAACGGGACTTTTAATAGACAATTACCTACGCAGAGGTTTACAGAAAACAAGTCTACACAGGGACCAAATACAAGGATAGATGCCGCATAGGGACAAAAAGATAAGTCCACGCAGGGACTGAAAGGCAATTGTCCACGCAGGGACTAATCATAATAAATGTCCTCGCAGGGACTAAAACAAATAGATGTCCACACAGGGATTTGATTAAAATAGGAAATACAATAGTAGATCTAGAGACTAATGATCTCGCTTCTTCTTTCCCTTTAATAGGTTTGCTAGGCCTTTAAGGAATCCACGATTGTTCTTACGTTCTTGCTCAAAGTCTCGTTCCACACGATTCAAACGGTGGAGGATTTCTTCCTGTTCTGGTGGGGAAAAACGTGGCTGTTGCGTTACTTCCTGAGCCGGAGTTCTAGTAGGAGCTGGATACCTATGAGCTGCGTATCCTAATCCCCAAGGATCCCCATAAGGTCTGTCGGGATGGAGGGCGTTGTAATTGGCCGCTACCACATATGGGTCGGCATCCGCATAATTATAGTTGTAGTGTGTGTGAGTCGGCTGCTCAAACGGGTTGTACGCGGTGGAACCGGCGTACGCAGGTATCGGGTTATCATAGCCGAATGGTGACGGAGGTGGTGCAACTGGTGCAGAATTCACCTCTGCAGGGTGGCTCGAAGGTTCACCCAATTGTGGTTCTTCAGGCAACGGCGGAAAATGACTTGCACTCGAGTGGCGAGGGGTGCTAAAGTGGAATTCCCCTCCTCGGGTGGACATCCGCACGCCTAATCTCCTACGCCTTGGCGGATCTGGAGGTGCTTGTTGAACTGGTGGCGGTGGAGGCGGTGGCGTAACTGCCACGAAACACGAATCCTCAGAAGGATCCTGCTGCTGCTGCTGCTGGTGAGGTGATGAATGGTGAGAGGGTGTAAAGTACCACTCGCACTGGTTAAACCTCGCCTGGTAGCTGTCGGGACCTTGATAGGGTGTTCCATGAAAGGATGACCCATATGAGATCTCGATAGGATGGTTGGGAGTACCTTGTGTAGGTTCTATGGGATCCGTGTCCTCGTCCATATCTACCGCATTATCTTCCAGGAAATGGTCTTCTGGTCCTAGCGGGTTAAAACCTACTGGTTCCTGTACATAGTCTGCCGGGTTGAACCGACCTTGGAAGAAAGGAGTAGGATCGCCATAGGAACGGTGCGATGCAGATCGCTGGAGAGGTATAAACGAAGGTTGAGGGTTACTGGGCTCGTTCTCCGAATTTGGTCCAAAGGAGTGACGGTATGAAGGTGTCGAACTCTGTGAGGTAGATCGTCTTGCAGGCTCAAAGAGGTTTCTTCTACGCCTCTGAGGTTCTTCACTCCTTGTGCTGGAAGGAGCTCGCATGTTCGAAGGTCCGACCTCGTGATCATTATGAGTAGTGATCGGCCCTTTGCCTCTTCCTCCTCTTCTAATTGCTGGTGGCATATTTCCTGCTTAACAAATTTTTAAATCACAATAAACAATAAAAGACAAACTAGAATGACAATTCGAATTTGTCCTATGTTCTTATCTAGACTCGAGTATGTGAATTTGTGTCATTGATATTAAACACATAAGGATAGTGTTTAATTCACTCTACGTTGGCTCTGATACCAACCTGTCACACCCCGATTTCCACGTGTATCACCGGTGGGCCCGGTGGGGGATTACCGTGACGTAGTTGGCAACAATATAGTCAAACCACACAATATATAAATGCACAGCGGAAGCATAAAGATAAATATATTTCAATTATTGAATGTAATATCCAAGTATCACAATCGTCGAAATATAATCTACAGGGGATCAAAATAAGATAGAAAAAAAATAATTGTTCAACAGATATTGGCATCCCAAGCTTGCGAGACTCTAACGATGCTAAGGAGTGGCAGCCTATTACGTGTAGAACCTGCATTAATCTTTTTGGGGAAAATACGTCACATTCAACCGACACTTTTGAAAAATGTTTAATAAAATTGATTTGAATGCACATGGCACAAACTCTTTATAACTTGGGATAATTTATAATTAAATCTTGTAAAAGAATTACATGTTCACTATGCGTTCGGTCGCCCGGGTCGTGCCGGGTTTAAGGTTAATAGACACGCCACAAAGCATAAAGCCGTGGCGGGAAAACCAACGGTTATACCTTTAATTAATATAGACACAATGCCGGGTGTACGCCTACACCCGCGTGTCGAGGTCGTGGCCATTTCGTAAAATGATGCCAAGGATATCCGGGACATGGTCATTAAGCTCCCAATGGCGTAAAGCCAACAAAACCAATTTTTTAAACAGGTCACATTGAAATCACCCGACTACTAATGAGTTGGGGTCAATTGCCCGACCAAGCGGTATTTTAAATACCGTAACCCAAGCCCGTATAACGGAAAATAAGTTAAAAGTATTTACCTGAGCAAGTAATATCCTTAATAAACAAATGCAAGTTTCTTTTGCTGGTCTCCTATTCTGGAACGAAGGTTTAAACAACCTATTAGAATCCTAACGGGTCTTTAATTTAGCCTTAGCCTAGACCGGTTAGTTTCAGAGGATAATTACGGTTTAATCGTGTAAAATGCGAAAACCGGGAATGGAATGTGGTTTGGACCCAACAAGTTTGAAGACCTGTTTTATATGGGTATAATAACCACACTCTGGATTTTGAGGTCAAAACAATAAGGTTTGACCCGTTTCGGCTAGTTTATGTAAACTAGTTATATAAACCGAATCGTGCGCGCAAAAGGCGTAACGGGTAACCGTAAGAGTCCTACACAAGTTTCCTAAGTTGATATGCTTTAAGGAGGTTGTGGTATCAGTAGGATACCTTCCATAATGCCCGTAACGAGTTTAAATCCTTTATATGCCCCGTAGGGGTATTTTGGTCATTTTAAAGATTATAAAAGAGGTTTCTGAGTTCTACAGGAAATCTGAGTTTTCCGAACAGTTTATAAAGTTCAAAATACTCTATTTATTATTTAAAATCAGTAGCAACTGGAATCGGGTCAAAATACTTTGTAGAACTCAAGTTATGTCCAAAAAGGGTATATTTGGAATTTACCGAACCGATGCCATAACCGCAGGTTATGAGCAGGTTAAAAATGATTAAAAATCTTTAAAAATATCAAAATATTATTTTACATCAGTGTATAAAAGGTTTGGTGTCAAAATCTGGGTTTAGATAGGCCTTATGCTAATTGCGCCGTTTAATTACTAAAGTTTTCCGTAATTGCGCTATCTAGCATAACTCCCATTCTAGACCTCGGATTAACGTGAAATTTTAGGGACATGCTTAGAAATCAGTAACTAAGATTATTGTCTTTTCACGTGTCCAAAATTCTCGTTTTAAAGTAAAAAGGGCGTTACGGTCAACTTTTAAGCTTTTAACGGAAATGTGCTAAAGACTCGGACAAATAATGAACCAGTCACAGAGGGTTATACCATCATGTAACCTGGTCCTAGGAGAGTCCTAAGGCATATCTAAATCATACCATAACGGGTCAGAACTGAAGTCAAAGCAAAAGTCAAAGTTTTGCGACTTTCGGTTCCGAACCGGGTCAAAACAGAAAATGGTCGGATCAAACAAGCTTAGACTAGTTAATATACTTATTATCATGTTATATGAGTGTTAAAACAGGTTACACGCTATCTACATTACTGATTATGCATAAAATCGCAAAATAGCATTCTGTTGACTTTTTCTAAGCAAGTTTGACTCGACATTCGGACTAGTTAGAGTGGGAATCAGAGGGTGCCCTTTTAGGGGTTTAAAGCCCATATGATTACCAACATATAACTACCTTTGATTCGACAAACCACTGGACCATTTGTGATTTATCGTAAAGTCAATCGTTAGTTACGACAGATTGACTTTTAAGCTATAACTATGTAAAACTAAACCACAAAGGGTTAGGCAAACTTACAGAAGTGTGGTACACGACCAGAGATGTTAGAAGAGTGCTCTTGAGCTCCAGAAGTGATCAAGAAAGCAGGTTTGAGGTGTGTTTACTAAATGCACAACTCACGGCCTTTTATAGTGAAAATGGGAGCACAAGATCATCACAACTAAGGCTACAAGGGTTCCTTGATCATCAACATGTGTCCCTGGGTGCTAGGGGCCGTTTAGGGGGCGCCCATGCTGCCATAATTGCCATATAAGTCGGTTAAAATAGCAAACAGTGCTATTGTCCCCATATTCTGCATCTGGCGGCCTGACGCGGCCCGCGTTAAGGATCAGGCTACCCTTACGTGGGTCGCCTGAATCCTAATGTCAGGCAACGAATCTGCACATGGCTCGCGGCCCGCATAAGGTCACTTGCACCTCTAACGCGGCCCGCCTGAGACTTAATTTTCAAGATTTTCAAATCTTTTGCCATTATTGCCCTGGCCTTTCGGTTTCGAAGGGGTAACTTTGCGTTTTAGGGCCTCGTTTATTTACGAATAAGGGCCTCGGAACTTTTACCCAGCTTATTAACCGTTGGTTAATTTATTATTACCCGAAAGGTCACAATTTTCAATGTTTGACGCTTTTAACCCTTCACATACGAATTCGATCATAACTTTCTCGTTTTAAAACGGAACTTCGTGAAATTTAAATCACGCCTTCTAGTGAGTATAATTTACCATTACAAAGCCTCGGGTATGCCCAAAGGTCACTCAGAAGCATAACTTAAACATGTTGACACATTTGGCCCCTGTAGTTTGTAATTCCTCACTTTCTTTCATAATTCGTTCCGTACGATCTATGATTCATTCGTTTGAAGGTACTAGCATCATTTAGGGTTACTGTACAGTATATTTACCCTTCGTTGACATTTTTAACCCTCGAATTTACATACTTTCAATGTTTGTCAACTTTAGTCCTTTATTTAGTATTTAACACCACGTGTAGACCTAAGACACGTGTCAATACATTATTGGACGCAAAAATTTCGAGGTGTTACATTTGATGATGGAATATTGTTTGTTAATGTTGGGAACATTGTTGATTTGAATTTTTAAAGAAAATGATACGCTTTAAAAGCGTGGCCACCTCCAGTTACAGGGGAAACTCTGGCGAAATTTTCCAAAAATCTAACACTTGTAAATATTTTTATCACAAGTGTTATGAATATAATTTTTTTACTTGTTTTCAAAATATAAATTTCACCACGATTTTTATTACAAAACTTCCAAGTGTCGGAGGTGGGATTTTCACAAAATAAAACTTGATAAATATATATTTAGTATGTATTTTCCATAACAACACTTGTGAGATTTTTATGATTATTTTGTGAACTATCTAAATACTATATTTAGGGTAAAAATAATACTACTAAATATTAACGGCTCCAAAATAATACGAACCCCTTCACAATAGATATTAAGTTACACCGGTATTATTAATACCACCCGAACCTTACAACGTAACTTACGCATTTTTAGAAAATACTCATAAGTGTGTATTGTGACGAGTATTATTTTGGGAAAACTATATGTAATAAAATATAATATTTTTGGGAAAAATGTTTATATTTTGGAGAAAGAATTAAAATATATTTTAAGTGAGACTTAATAATATATTTCGAAGATATACGAACGCACATGTATTAAAACCCCCATCCTTGGGAAGGAATGTATTTACCAAATAATTACGAAGTGTAAACACGAAATAGTTGTCTAACTATTTCCCCAAAACTTAAACCTTAAGCTAAGGCACGGACGTCCGTCTAATAGATGTTAGTACGTGTAGGTCGTCGCACAGCAGATTTTCTGGGAGATACTTTTTAGAGACGCACTTCGGTGAGTTCATGTCCCCCTTTTCTCTTAACTGTTTTCAGTTTTCTAAACTGCGGGGGTGAAATACATGTTACTATGTTTACGAGTACTTTACACATGGTATGATTAGCGTAAGGAGGGTTACTACTTAGATCATGTGAGTGGGTAGGCGTGAACTGAAGGCCATTAATCCTCAGAGTAGGACCGAGGGATCATCCTCGTTTAGGGATTGCGACTTTTACCTGGATGAGTCGCAAGTCTTAAACGGTGTTCATTTTAAGTTTGTGGTTGTGTCTTTCAAACAATGTTTTATGTTGTTAGGTTGTAATTTCCGTTGCATGTGTCAACGCCTTAAGACAATGTTATGTTACTATTGTTTTTAAGACTTTAATGGATGATTCTGCATGGTTTTACTTTCATATAGCATTGTTATGATTAAGCTATGGTATTAAGAAGTCACACCAAATAAACCCACACTTCTACAAAACCAGGGTGTGACAGGTTAAGTGTTCTTATAACCAATAACTTATAATATCCAATGGATAGTGTGTCCCTTGAAGTACAATCATAATCCCATCAAATCCCAATAAGATCATTTAGGAGATTTAGTAAGATTGAAGTAATCTTTGAGTGGGGCTACATGAGTGAGCCGTAAATCACATATGGGGGGGGGGGTAATTTGTAACTTGAATGGTAAATGATGGTAATTAGTGGAAATTTAAATGTTATTTTTAATGTTTAGTGTGTAGGATGCTTTATGTAGAAAGTTTAAGTGTTCGGGAACCATAACTAGCTCAGAAAAATAAAAACAATGCTTCTAGCAATATTTTAGTGTTCCGGGTAATGTCCGGTTGTTCGGTTAGATACCGTTCCGTTAAAGTGCTAATTTATTCCGTATAATGTCCTTTATGTAACTTTTTGTGACACTTTTAATTCCCGAAACTTAGGAGAACATACAGGACCATTTTGCCATATTTTTGCATGTTACTAGCATGTTAAAATGCTGAATTTTGTTGTTTAATGCAGAATTCTGCACTTTATGTGGGTTTTAGGCACTTCCCGGCACTTAAACTATCACCTAGGGACGCAGTTTTATGGTCCTTACCTCCCTACCCACTATACTAGTGTAATATGTCGTCTCTGTCTCACACTGGGCCTCAAAATATTGTCTGTCTACGTATTGAACTTCGTCAGCACTTTTAGTTAGTCTGGTAATGGTGCCAATTCTGTTCTGTGTATCCTTAGAACTATCTCGTGTTGCATGTAGCAACGATAAAAGTCTTGCAACATGAAATGCCATTGTATGTATATAATTGTAGGATCGCGTTCGGCGCTAATTGAGTCGATCAGAGAAGTTCTTATCCAAATCAAGAGGCGGAAACTAATGATTTAGTGCTATTCAAGCTGAATTCACTTTAATCTTGTTGTTTTATTGATCAACTGTTCGATTACACATACAGACAGCACTTCGGCAGCACTTCGGCAGCACTTCGTGGCTCACCGGAACAATCACCCTTAACAGATTCACTCAAACACACCCTATATATAGACCTTTGGATTCGCTTATACGTACATGTACATATAAGCGGACCTACACTTCACACATGGGCGGACCTCATTCAAAACCATATAAGCGGACCTAACCTGACACATGAGCGAACCTGATCTATTACATGACACAAAAGCGGACCTAGAACATGTATACATAAGCGAACCTATACAATTCACTATTTCTAGGTTCTCGTGTCATTTCCGATCTGTCTAACTCTAAGACTCGATGTAAGACGTAGTCGACAGACGTAAGTGCACCAACAGACTCCCCCTCGGATGTTGACGGAGTCTTCATAGAGTCTTCGCACAAGTCAAACTACAATCTTCATCAGTCGTCAATCTGCCTCTGAAATATCTGTCATTCCAAGAATCCTCGTTCTCTTTCTTCATCATCAACAAACTCCTCTCTCTCGAATGTTGACACGGTTTCTTCAGACTCCCCCTCTCACACGGCTGGGATCGTAGTCTGGAATTCACATCTTCATTCTTCAAATACCTGGCTCCATTCTCTCTCAGTATCAATATCTAGCTCAAGTCCTGCACAATCTCTACCCAACTATAAGTTTCTATTAAAAGATTAAACTTTCAAACTTTTTAGAAACTTGTACCAGAAACTATATTAATGATTTTACATTCAAGATTTTTTACTGGCACTTTTCAAACAAAAATTTAACATCATCACATACACTCTTCCCAAACCAGTTCTTCAAGTTTAGCACTTTGAATTTCGAAAATCAGTATCTCAACACCAGTTGTCGAAAATCTTTTTGATTTTTCAAAATTTTATGCTAAAACACACCAAAAATCTTTTTGGATTTTCTGAATAAAAGTAAATGCAGACACGAAATATTTACAGATAATATTTTTGTGAGTTCGTGCAAGAGGATCATATCAGTTATGAAACATATCACTAACACTGTTAAGCTTGATTACATATTAAGTTCCAAACAATTTACCTAGATTGTCAGTATGTTTGTCCACTTAAATTTTCACACAGACTCCAATTGATTCGAGATACGATATTAATGTTTTAGAAACTAAAACTTAATTGTGTATTACTCCACTTGAATATACTCCCGTATCCAGATCCCAAGTATTCAGTTTTACAGGTGAGTATACCACAGCTGATATCTGTAAGGGGTAATGTGCGAGGGTCGTGAGAGCTCAGGTCGATACTTCCGTATACGCAGAGAGATGACGGCTTCGACTTTAGGTGGGTCCCCTTTAGAGGATCTTTTATTACAACAGCAAAGATTAACAATTTTATTGTTTAATCAGATTGCTGAGGGCGAGCTTGTATTTCAAAGCTTTTTTGCAGAAAGTATTATTCGGGGACTAGGTCAGTATTTCCATACAGCAGAAGTCCCGGAATAATACCCCAGATATCACTGAGTATAAAGACCTAGTATCTCAGAATATGGGACATTTCAAACAAGATTTCGGGGGTTACCCATATATTCAAGAATAGTTACCCACGAATTAAGCAAGTTCGAATTTAGATTTATATCTCATTTCAGTTTACTAAATGTGCGAAAACCTACTGACACATCCACAGTAAGATTGTTTATCACATTTAGCTTTACAATTCTTTAGCATGTTGTGATAGTTCACTGATGTACTATCATTTCCTCTTTTTCGCAACAAAAACTCATTTTTCAGTTTTATCATGTTTTTGACTTTTTCAAATTTTCTGATGTTTTTGGATTTTCTAAAATTCTTACTCCCCCTAAAATTCAAATACATCTAGTAAAAATTGAAAACAAAACTGTACAGAACATGGCAACTGATATCGAAATACTTCAATTCTCCATCCATTTGGCTAAAACAATAAGAACTCCCCCTCACAACAAAACTATTTTCCCATAATGATTTCAAAACACTTAAGTTTGTTTTAATCAGAATGGTTTTTCCGGAAAATAAGTTTTATTGATTTTACCTCTTGTAAAATTGGGGATCCAATCATCATATTGTTTTACCAATCTTCTGAATAATAGTTAACTCAAGTTCAAATTAATGACCTTGATTTAACCACATGTAAAATCAACTGGTTCTCATTCTGAACCACTTATAACAACCACAATCATACACCCACTTGCAGATTTAGCAATTAAGCTTTTCAAACCTGTTTTTCAACCAATTACCATCTTTTGGTTGAATTCTCAAGATGCCGATTCCTACTCCTCGCTTACAAACCTGGGAGTTCCGGCAAGTCCTTCAAAACCTCAAACACAGATTAAGAAGGATGCCGAATCATGATCCTCAATACCAACTTGGGATTTCCAGCAAGTCAGGTTTTTATTCTTTGAAAAATATATCCACCCAAGCCTGAAACATCTTCTTTATCTTTACTTTCAACAGGCTTGTAAACACGTCCTTTGGAAGCATAAAAATCTTTGATGCTTTTGGCCTTACCGTTGACCATTTGTCCAAAGATACGTTTCACATTTCTGTTGAAAGTTTTTTCAACATCAAATTTCTTCTTGTCAGAATAAAATTGATTTTAAATTTCAACTTTTCCGGTTTTGGATTTGTAATTTTTAGCATTCAGTGGCGGAAAATTCACATCGTCCACTATCGGAACTTTCTTTTCAACCTTTTTCTCAACACGTGGCTCCTCTGATTTTATGGAATCAGATTCATCACCAGAACTATTACCTGAACCTTTCACAACCCATTTTTGATTTGGCATATTATATTTCCTTTTTGAAGCACTCTTTGAACATTCTCCTTTTTCAAAAGTTGAATTTTCAAAGCCAGTAAACTTCCGGGTTGACAGTTCAGTCTTTTCAACAACTTTTTCTTTCATTTTCCCAGAGACTTCCTGTTTTGGCTTGAATGTCTTCGGACAATCCTTTGCCACATGACCAGCAATTTTGCATTGAAAACAGGTTCTCTTTTCAATTTTCTTTGGAACATCATTCTTCTTTAGTTCTTCTTGCTTCTTGGCAAGGAATTCCTGATTTGTCTGTCTTCTGAATGATTGTTCTTTTTCAGCTTTTGACGTTTTCCCTGAAACAAACATAGTTTTTGGTTTATACATTTTTTCATTTTTATAGTTTTTCGGTGGGACAAAACCAAGACCTTTCTTTTTGAAATTACGATTATGGTTTGGTTTCTGTCGGAAACTATAACCACAATTGTAACCCATTTTCTTGTTGATTCTCTGTTGATCTCTTGAAGTGTATTGTTTGGGTTTTCCATTAAGATTTAAATCTTTTATTTCAGAAATATTAATTTCTGTTATTTTGAAAACCTTTTCAATCATTTCAAGTCTGACACTTCTTATTGGAAAACTTTCATCTGAATATAATTTGTCAGAACCTTTCAAAGTATATGCCACTTTGATCGATTCATCATTCAAATTAGATTTCGAAAGTAAAAACTCTTTATCATAAACCCGTTTGTCCTTTTTATTTGTCGGCTTTGACATATTTGACCCAGACTTTGACTTGGGTTTGGACTCCGGTATTGACTCCTCATTGTCATCTTTGTCTAACACCTGATCTACCACACTTTTTATCAACTTTGACTCATGATCAGTGTCTGATGACGTATACGTAACATCAATACTTTCTGGCAAATTATCCGACGGCCCAGACTCCCATTGTAAATTGATTGCTTTATTGACTCTTTCAGAATTTGGATTTCGAGGTGAATATCCATTTTCGACCGGGGGCGGACATCTATTGTAGACCACACTTGATTTCTTACCAGAATTCTTCAACTTTTCTTCATCTTTTGTCACGGATTTCTCTTCTTCTGATGTCTTCACTTCCTTAAACGTCTTCAAATCTTTCAAAACTGGATAAATCTTGTCAACAACAAAAGAAGAACATGAGTAGCTATCTAATAACTTTTTAACTTTCTCAGTTTCTATCTTTTGCGTTGCTAACTCCAACTCTAGATCTGCACACTTCTTAATATGAAAGTTCGCATTATCAAGCTGTCTAAGATATGCTACTTTCAATGTGTTCATCGCCACTGCTTGTTCACCACTCGAATCAGTATATTTGTTGATCTCTCTGTTCATTGTATCATACGATTCTTTCAACTTGTGAATATTGTGCAACAACTCATTGTTTTGTTTGATCAGTGAATCACAATTCATGCATTTTTTCTGGAACTTCAACTTGTTCTGCATTAATTTTCACTTCAAATTCAGGAATCTCTTTGACAATTCTGTTTGATTGTAAGAACTCAGCTCTTCTCTTCTTCTCAGCTTTTGCTTCGGCTTTCAATCTCTCTTCCTCTTCTTCTTCTTCCTCAAGCTTTCTACGTCTTGCTTCAGCAGCTTCCATGACTTTCCTAGTTCTTTCTGCACATTTCAAATCATAAGCATTAGCAAAGAAAGCATGAGAAATGTTTTTGGACATCTCTTTGGCCATGAGATCTTGCTCCGGACAAAAATCATCCCAGGTAAAACCTTCAGCCAACTTCTCATCATCTTGTTCAGCCCAACACCCTTTGCTGTCTTTCGAAAGATACTTTTCCCAAGTAAAATTATCATATTTTCCCTGACTAACAACACATGCCTTTTTATCAACCACATCTCTCCCATGAGCAGTTTGTGCCTGTTGCTGTGCTGGTGGTGTGATTTGATGATAGATGGCCTTCTTGTGATAGTCGTTATTTCCAAAAGGATTCTGGGCTCCGGTAGCTTCACGATTTTTGCACTCCCTCTTGATATGCCCCTTCTCCCTGCAACGAAAACACGTAACTTTAGATTTATCAAAACCCAAAGCTGAAACATTTGCATCACGAAAATCATCACGGCCTGTAATTTGTTTAAACTTTTCAGCACGTCTCATCACACTCGCCATACACCATTTGATATCCATCAATTCCATTTCCTCAGCATCAATTTGATCGTAATCCTCTTTCGTGAGCATTGGATTTCCGATCTTTCCTGCAACAAAGCAACTATAAGATTCTAAAATCATCCCTAACAAAGACATTTGATTTTTTGCAATTTCTTCAGTGTAGTCTTGATCATTTTCAAGGCTTAACACAATGTTACACTGAAGTTTTCTACCATTCTTTGTTACAGAGATGTTAGGATCGTATGATGAAAATCTTGTGCTGTTTGATCCTTGAGATGCCTTCTTCTCAGGAGAATCTTTAATACTGTAAGCAGTTTCAATCTTTGGAGAATACTTTGTAGAATCAGTAGCACCACTTTTGTAGTACAAACTGATATCCTGTTCTCCATCATAGTTTTTCATCCTAGCAATCTTCCTCTGCTCCATCTCCTGAGCTTCCAGATGCTTGATAAAATCTCCCAGTGTCATAGCTTTGTAATCTTTTCTGTTAGATCTCAGCATCATCAGAAATGTTCCCCATGTTTCGTGTGGAAGTGCATCTGCAAGTTTTTCAACTAATTCATCAGTATCTTTCTTAATACCAAGTTTTGTCATATTTCTCACCAAGTTACAATATCTATCAATAATCTGCTTGGTGTTTTCATATTTTAAACCACGAAACAAATCGAATTCTTTCTTCATGAGAGATTTTTTATTCTTAAGCATATCATCACTTCCAATAAACTTTGCTTCCAACTCTGTCCAAATCGAATATGCAGTTCCATCATGTTGAAGCAAGATCAGAATGTCTTCTTTTATTGCTTGCTGAAGCAGACTCACCATAAGTTTCTCATCACGGTATTTCTTTTTGTCATCTGTACTCATTTCTCGAATTGTTTGCTGTACACCATTTTCAACTGGTCTAACATATGGCTCTTCAGTGTGTTCCCACGCATCTAGATGATAAGCTTCGACCCAATTTCCAAAACGTTCAGACCACACATTATAATCATCAATATCCATGAGTTTCGGCGGTTTCTGAGACATTCCGGTTTCGTTTTCAATCAAAGCATTCTGAGTAATCGAGGTCGGGGTTGCAAAAGCGTTATAAAATTCAGTATCCATTGTTCAGATTTTACAAAGTTTCACAATTTTCGAATTTAGACAAACTGTTCACAAAAACGAGTCTGACACAAGAGCGAGACAACAATTGTTCCAAAAGCGAACCAACACTTGTCGTTACTTGGAGCGAACCAGAAAAGTGTCTTAAAAGCGAACCACACTTATTGTTACTTGGAGCGAACCAGAAAAGTGTCTTAAAAGCGGACCAAACTTGTCACAAAAGCGAACCAAACTTGTCACAAAAGCGGACCAAACTTGTCACAAAAGCGGACCAAAATTGATCAGATCAGCGAACCTTTCAAGTGGACCTGTAAAATACTGTTACTAAAAGCGAACCAGATGTTTTGCTGACGTCACTTTTTGCGCAAAACCGTATGAGCGAATCACCTAAAAATCTACTTTCTAGGTCGATTTTAGATCTGAAAACTTCAAGGGTTTATTAGTTCATGATTCCGAGTGCACTGTGTGATTTTGAGTCGGTTTTACCGTGAAAATTTTTGAAAAAGTGAAGAAAATGTAGAAAATCAGAAGAAATGCAGCTAAAATGGCAAGAACTCCTCCTCCTGAGCTCTGATACCACTTGTAGGATCGCGTTCGGCCCTAATTGAGTCGATCAGAGAAGTTCTTATCCAAATCAAGAGGCGGAAACTAATGATTTGGTGCTATTCAAGCTGAATTCACTTTAATCTTGCTGTTTTATTGATCAACTGTTCGATTACACGTACAGACAGCACTTCGGCAGCACTTCGTGGCTCACCGGAACAATCACCCTTAACAGATTCGCTCAAACACACCCTATATATAGACCTCATGTACATATAAGCGGACCTACAACTTGACACATGGGCGGACCTCATTCAAAACCATATAAGCGGACCTAACCTGACACATGAGCGAACCTGATCTATTACATGACACAAAAGCGGACCTAGAACAAGTATATATAAGCGAACCTATACAATTCACTATTTCTAGGTTTCCGTGTCATTTCCGATCTGTCTAACTCTAAGACTCGATGTAAGACGTAGTCAACAGACGTAAGTGCACCAACAATAATAGTAATCAAAAATTCATTTGTCTTGTAAACTAGATCATGCACAGTTATTAAAGTACAGATTACTGTTCAATTAGTCTACGGAATGTACAGAAAAGTGACGGTTGTCACATCATGTTCATGAATAACCAAATGTAATGTATAGTGAATAAAAGCATTTACTCAACCCTATATGAAAGAAATGTACAAAACAATGTATTTGATAAATAATATTTTAAATCAAAAGTTATGTTTTGTAAAATGCATGCTTTATTGATACAAACATCTATGCGGTAATGTTCTAACGTCTACATTCAAGCCTTGCGACTGTGGCGACAAACCCTTAAACAAATTAAAGGTTCATCTAAATTCTGAATATCGAATTCGGTCATTCCTTCCATCCAAACAAACCTAGGATTTCAGAAATGGGAGCTGTCAATTCCTATGGTACCACTACCTACTAACGAACGGCATGATCGGTGTTAATGAATGTATAATGACCCGTTAAACAAACCAAATGTCATACCAAATGTAAGCATGTTTTATGAAAAATAATGTACTTTAATATGCTAAATGAACATACAAAGTAGAAATGTAAAACAATGTGTCCATATGGTGAGTGAACATATGCAACAAAAAATGTAATATATGAAATCAATGTGCTAGCATGTTAATTAAAACATACATAGCAAAAACATGGAAGAAATCATGTACTATATGTGCACTAATGAACATAGCAAGTATATGATATAAAAGCATGAAAAGCACGAAAGTAACAAGTAGGCACATGTGTTTCACCCCAAAATGTTTGAAAACAGTAAAGAGGGGAACTATTTACTCACTTGAGGATGCTTAGAAGTCTTGAATAACAACCAGGCAAAGCTAGAGGGATCACAGAAATCAAACGGCAGCTAATATAGGTAACTATGTTAATAAACGGACCTAAATCGGAAGATCGGATAGAAAGAGGTTTCGTAAACCAAATGAGTGTTGGAACTCATATAATATGGTTTAACAAAGCCTACATACTAAATTGAAACCTAACCTAAGTGCTTACGACTCGTTTAGGTAGCTTACGCTACTTTAACGCGTCGTTCGTGTAAAACGCGTTCGGACCGCCTAACGAGTCCTATGACAAGTTTTATATGCCTTAACACATCTAATAATGTTGCCTAATCAGTTTAAATGTCAAAATTCAGGTTACATATGCTTAAAATGAATTTATGCGTAAAAAGGGCATTTTGGTTATTTTTCTAAGGCATATAAATTACCTATCATACAACTAACTAAACGAAGTGACCATAAGGTATAACCTCGGAAGGTTATTCCCTATACAACTATGGTCACAAAATATCTTTGGTCGGATCCTAATGATCGACCAAACGGGTCGGGTTCGAAAGTCTAAGCGGTTGATTAGACCGCTTATCTTACGACCCTATATAAGCACTAACTAAAAGTGACGAGTTAAACATGTTAAAACATGTTTAACGAAGTTAGAAAACAAGTTTGATATCAAAACAAAGGGTTTTGATACCCAAGAATAGTTTGGTTGCAAATACGCAAAGACGTGTATTTTGACCGAAACTATGACTCGTCACTATGCCTAAATAACGTGGTAATCAGTAGGTATAGTCACAAAGGACTACGACCATCGTGATTACGCTCACGTTGCGAAGTTCAATCGAACTTCGTGTTGACCAATGACTGGTCAAAGTAGAAAGTCAAACATTGTTTGACTTTCATGCTTAAAAACGCATAAAAGCACGAAAGAAACTTATAAGAGGTCCAAGCAATGGAGATTTGATCTAAAAATTCTCAGGTATGAAGTTTTGAACTTCAACTTAGAGAAAATTCAGATCAAGTATGGGTTGAAATGAAATTGGGGTTGGGTATTTATAGAGATTGGACAACCGTTAGGATCGTTCCTCAATAAACGAGCTTCAATCTACGGGTGCCCAAAACAAGCCCATAGATTGATAAAAACCATGTGCAAAAGCAAGAAACCAAGCTGCTGATTGAAAACAGCTGTTTTGCAGATCTGATGGGCACTCGCGCCCCAAGTACGAGCCAGGCTCATCTTACGCGGCCCGCGACCGCCAGGTAACTCAGCAACAGTTTGAACATTTGCAGTTTCAGTCCCTGCATGTTATTTAGGCCCATTTTGACACGTTTAAGGCCTGTTAAGCCATTTTCAAGGCTCTACTATGATGCCTAAGCATAGGGAACATGAAATATGCTTGAAAATATGTCGGATGTCGGTTAGTTTGGTCGTACGGTCACGATATTTGGTTAATTACGACGAAACACGAACGGACGTGAAAAACGATCCAAATTACGCGACGAATGGAATTTTATTATGCTAATCACTAAAATAAAATATTTTAATGATTACATAAATTTTTGGATGTCCGGATATATTCAGAGCATAAGATATGAGCGAAAATGCAAACTTATGCACTTTTGACGCTTTTAGTCCCTGTTTGACCATAAAGTTTATTTTTGCACACCGAACCCCTCAAAGCCTATTTCTAAGCTATGCAAAGGATATGTATGGTATGTTTAACTTATGGTCAAGTTCCGGAATGTTCGATACCATACGAATCAGCAGACTTTTACAGTTTGACGTAAATAGTCCCTGCGATTAAATAAACTTGATTTCGACACACCAATCCCTTCAAAACTTATTTCTAAGTTATGTAAAGGTTATTTAAGGTATGTTAAGCCCATGTCACTGTTCCGGAGTGTTTGTCGCATTAAACTGATTACGTTTATGCATCAGTTCGCGTATAACTTTCTAGAAAGCGATTTAGAGCTCGAAATCGAACGAGAATTGATATGTGCAAATGATACACATATTTATACAAATCCCAAGTATGAAACAAAATATTTCATTGGTTTTGTATTCTTATGATGGCCGTGGAGGCACAGATGTCACTCCTTGATGGGCCGTGTATAAAGCGCGATGTCACTAGAGGTCGGACTTTTCAAATATCGTCGTCCATATAAATCAATAGGACCTAAAAATATTATAGTTACAATGTTAATAATAAAAATAATAATAATGACAAATAGTACGTCTTAGAAATATTAATAATAACAATATTAATTATAATATGTGATACCCCAAGGAAATACGCAACACAACTAGTTTCCTCAGTGATTACGTGCTAAATTTCGGGACGAAATTTCCTTTAATTGGGGATGATGTGACAGCTCGTAATTTCAAGAGTCCTCACATGTTTCTTTGATGTTTCCTTACGTTGTAATTACGTGTGTACGTGTTTGAATGAACGTATTGGTTTAGGAGAATGTGTTTGATTGCATGTGTATGATTATCAATGTTGTAAGTATGTATGTGTACTATAAATCTCGTCGCACAATGCTCTCCAATCGCACACCACACTTGAATCGTACACTTGGGTCTCAGCCTAAGTCCCCTTCGAACTCAAAGATGGACCTGGCCCACTCCATGATTTGTATACACACATAACTATGTGTGTAGCCCTCATAATTTTGTTAATCACAAAATATTATGTCAAACCCTAAACTCTCCTCTCTCTTCATTGGAACTGACGACAGCCCCCCCCCCCTTCGAAGTCGACGACAATCTCATCTCCCTCGAAGTCTTCGTGATTCCATCTTGCATTTGGTTAGTGTTTTGTTTTGGTTTTTGGTTTGATTACTTATTGATCGATAACTGAGGTGTGCATGACTATATTGTTGCATGATGATACATGAAACATACTCATGATCTAAGGCTTTGATAAACAATATGTAATTGAATCGGGTTGCATAATGTGAAAGTGTTGATGATGTATGAGAATTGATGTTTCACTGCTTTAGTTGAATGATTTATATGAAAGTGATCTAAGGATTCGTATGCAACATGGTTGATGAATTGTTTGACATGATTAAAACCGATTGGATTCGATTTGGTAGATTAGTGGTGTTATAAGGGTTAAGGGCCGTACAATGATAAGAAGTTGATAGACACAATTGTGTTATTGATCTAATACAAACGGTGATTTGGATGAAGATTTGATTGAATGTTGTTACGGATTAATTGAGTTAGAATGATGATCATGTGTTAATGAATTGGTGATTGATTGATTTTGTTATTTGTTGTTAAAAGACTTAGTTAATTGTTAGGGTTCATATGAATCAGCGAATCAGGATGATTGTACAGTTTTAAATGTTAATTGATTGAATAGTGGTGAATGATGTAACTGTTTCCTTGATTTACGGCCGGTTGTAACTAATCGCACACTTCCTTCTCGCACAATGGTATGTCGTACACATTAGACTGCATGGAGTACCAGCTTGTGATGCACCTCGCACACTTGCTTGGTCGCACACTACTCCACTCACACACTCCTATATATAGTACATGTATAACTACACGTTGAACAACCTAATACTTCATGACCGCACACTACGGTGTAGTCGCACACTCTCACGTGGGTCACACACCATAGTGGGCCGCACCCTTTGGTTTGGGTTTTTGGAATGGGCAAGAACTGGGCCACTTCGATAACTGATTATAGGCTCATTATGGATCGCACATTGAAAAGTCACCATTAACAGGATCACACACTGAACAGACCGCAAAACTTATACAGATCGCACACTTGAGAGGTAGTCGCACACTCTCAAGTGTGGGCCGAAGACTTGGGCTGCATAACATTGGACTCACACACTCATATAAGAGTCGCACACTCTTAACGGGCCCCTGGATTGGGCCGCACACTTAATTTATGAATCTGATACTCGTAAATATGAATGTTGATGAACTGTTATGCTATATGTGCTATGCCATGATCATTGCTTGTATGCAACTTGCTAGTATGCGTGTAGAACAATACGTGTGTTACTTGAATATGAACCTGATTTGTATGGTAACCATAATAGGACGTGATTGACCACATTAGCTCAAGTGACCTTTATCTGCCAAGCTAATCAAAGGTGAGTTCACACTTTTCTGAAAAGCATGTGATTCCAGGTGGTTTGGGAATGGGCTAAACAACAACTATCCCCCTTGGGTGGGATGTAACCTGCGTATTCTCCTTGGGTAGAATACGTACTACCGTCCTCCTGGTGAAGGACGACAACCATTATAATACATGTCTTAAGCATACTAGACAACAACTCTATCTTAAAGTCCCCGCTCATTTTATACCGACTTAATCGTTGGGCCAATGGCGAACGGGTTATTAGTTAAATAGTGCTATTAGGTTTGACAAGCCTCACACCGTGTCGCAGAGGACGGGAGTGGACTAATATACTTGGGCACTTAGTCAATGATGATAGACATTGACTCGGGGCACTCAACATAACTTCAGTCAGTAGTCGGTATGGTAAGGGTCTATTGGTTTAAAACAGTGGAGTAGCTCCCCATGGCATGTTTTTATAAAGAACAAGGGAACTTAACAACTTATGGTTTTTGGAACAACACTCAACAAACAACTGTGAACTCACCAACTTTATGTTGACACACTACTGCATGCTTTGCTAGTCGTTAGGTACATGGCTGGAGCTTGCACGAGGAGTGGACGTTGTGGAAGGAACCAACTGTTAGGTTCCTCCTAATTAAACATTATGATTATTAAACTGCTTTATAGGTTTTAAACTTTATGCTTCCACTAACATCTAAACTTGGTTTTGGGTTATTGTTTTCATAAACACTAAACGTTTGATCGTGATGGATTTACTTTATTTTACTTATCGTTCAGTATGATTAGTGGTATGATCCTGGTCAGTCACACGCCTATCGGTGATACTCCGCTTGTGGATTTTGGGGGTGTGACATAATAAACATAAAAAAATAAAACAAATATACCTTCACAAAAATTGTGAATACTTTCTCTACACGTTCGTGCCGACATTCGTAGATACTCATCCCAAGTTTCACTCGTTATTCCCAACACTGATTGTCGAATAGCGGTCGTACGTTTTTGCAATGGAGACAATCTGAATTTACCTCGTGCATCTGCACTTTGTTTGAAAAAGTATATGCGTGCTCTAAATAGCAACTAATCCACAAAAAACGAGGTTCATACAAAAATGATGTCGAAATTGATCTTCATTGTATAACAGATTTTCAGCAAAATAATCACTAACCAAACGTTGTGAGCACCAATCCAATCTCGTTCAAGATGCGATTGTTTAAAACGTGTTGGTTGTGACGCTTCCGCTTGCTCCTCTTTAAAAACTTGTACTGCCTCTTGCGCCACAGCTATGAGCAAATCATCAAGCGTACCCGAGTAGGTGGCAGAATCGTTTGACGTCTCAGAACTTGAAGATATTTTCTAAAATTGGTTTAGAATTTTTTGAGTGTGTTTGAGAGAGTTATGTTGAGTGTGAGAGTTGTATGTGTTTAAATTCAAGTTTTAATAAAAAAATTAATTCATAGCCATTGCTAAACGGCTAGTAGCATGGACCCCACGAAAACACCTCGCCATTGCATTCACAGGACATCAATAGCGCCCCTACATAGCGCCCAAGGGTATGGACGGGAGGGGGGCACTATTATACCATTTTTTTTGGGATGGCATAACAAAGATGTCCCATACCGTGTATCCTAAAACTCACTTATCATTAAAACATACTTCAACAATTTAATGATTATTGGGCTTCAAATTAGGTGAGATTTAAAATTATGGGGTGAAAAAAAAATCAACTGAAAAGGTAACTCAGTTCCACATTTCTAATCAACAAGTATAACAAATTAATCACTCATTCAATGCCTTTGATGTTCGTGATCCACAATCGGCATTTCAGGGTTGTTCATCAACGACTTACCTGTTTGTGAATAGTTTTAAATTTTATAATGTTATTTTTCTAAATTAATTTATTCTGAAATACCCTAAATTGGATTCAAATTGAAATAAGTGTTAGAAAGATTATAAATAATATTATATTGTTGATGAGTAGGGTTCATTTGAGAACCACTCTTATTGCGAGAACCATGAGAACCAATATGAACAAAAAAACTACCTAAAAAACACACAATTTTTTTAATATTTTTTTTTTTAAAATTGCTATATTTCATCCCTAAAAAATTTGAATAACAATTATTGATGTACATGTGCATATGTATCATTTCTTTGACAAATTCCGTAATACATTACCAGTATTATACAATTGCACTTTCATTTACATTAACATCTGTAATACACTACTTTTTACATTAGCAATATTAAAAATGCACATGTGCATCAATATGTATGAACATGATATAACGTGTTTTGGTACAAAAAGTTTGTGATTTTGAATGATGAAGTAGGCTCATATACATGTTTTTGGATAGTTATATCTAGTGGTTGATGGTTTGGTTATATTTTCCACTTTTTGATGTAATGTTGTTTTGTATGGTTAGTGTTGCAGAAGTCGGTCTAGGCGGCCGATTAATTGGTGCCTAGGAGGTAACCAGTTGGTCATCGCCTAAAAAAGAGCAAATCGGTCAATAAAATCGGTCCAGGTCAAAATCGATGCAAGGCGGTCCTAGTCAGTTTTAATCGAAAGAAATCGGACTAATCGGACCCGGGTTTTTTTACTCAATAAACCTGAATTCTAGACCCGGCCCTTGGTTTTAAGGGTTATTCACGTTCTAACAGTGTTACAAAAGTTATAACCCTAAGATTTACAGCCGCCAAAGCTCTGCAACATCCTTCTTCCCCGACCTCCCCTTTGCCAACACCACCACCACAAAGCTCCGCCGCACACCACCACCACAAGAATAGCCGTACACCACAACAAGCTCTGCAACATCCTTCTTCTCCGACAAGACTTGTTTGTTGATTTGTTTAATTATCAAATCTCAATTGTTTATGGATGAGTATTAACAAGTGTAGGATCGATTTCAGACCCAAATGAGTCGATCAGAAGAGTTTTTCACCAAAACAAGAGGCGGAAACAAGTGTTTTGGTGTTATCTCAGCCATATTCACTTTAAACTGTTGATTTTATTGATATAGAATCCTTTTACACGCACGACAACACTTCGGCAGCACTTCGTTGCAAACCGGAAGACCTCGATACTGATTTCGCTCCAAGATCACCTATTTATAGGCACCTTATTCCACATGAACATAACATGTTCACTTCATGCGGAATTACAATGAAACACTTCAAGCGAAATCATGCATTACAGTTTCGAGCGGAATCAGGATGATATGCGGTTTCGCTTGAAATGACAAGATGTCATTTCAAGCGGAATCACTCCTAAAAACCATATTCTTGGATTCCGAGTCCTAAACTAGCTAACTCTAAACAAGACTCAATACAACGTAGGCGACAGACGGATGCACCAACAAACTCCCCCTCGGATGTTGACGGAGTCTTCAGTGTCGAGTCTTCGGTTGTCAAACCTTCAGTCTTGATCAGTCTTTATGCTTTTCTCCAAAGTATTCTCCATTGTAAGTATCCTTACTCAACTTTATCACCAACAAAACTCCTCTCCCTTGAATGTTAAATCTTTAAAATTCGTTAACATCAGCAATTTTCAGGATCAGAACCTGGCACTTTGTCCTTCAGACTCCCCCTCTCAATCTGCTGGGATCGTAGTCTGGAAATCACCATCTGCTCAGATATCGGAATCTGGCTTTGGTCTATCTTCATACCTGCAAATTCTCTACCACACACAAAAGTTTCTCAAGGATTAAATCTTTAAAATTTTGAAACCAATTTCAAACAAATATTTAAAAATGATTTATTCTTTGAAAATCACTTAAAAATATAATCATTTTCACACATTCTTCATCCAAACCTGTTCATCAAGTTTAGCACTTGGGATTTTGAACGTCAGGTTTTCAACATCAGCTGTCAAAAATCTTTTTGGATTTTTCAAAGTTTATGCTAAAACACACTCAAATCTTTTTGGATTTTTTTAAAGAATATAAATGTAGTAAAGAAACTATTTACAGACAATATTTTTGTGAGTTCGTGCAAGAGGATCATATCAGTTTTTGAGACCAATCACTAACACCGTTAAGCTTGATTTCATTTTAAGTTCTAAACAGTTCACCTAGATTGTCAGTATATTGGTCCACTTAAATTTTCACACAAATTTCAACTGTTCCGAGATACGATATTAATGTCTTAAGAACTTAAACTCATTCGTGTGTCCCACTACTTGAATATACTCCCGTATCCAGATCCCAATATTCAGTCTTACAGGTGAGTATACCTGTGACAACTGGCACAAAACCGGTAACTTACGTACACTTTAATTATTATTTAATGACTGCAATTATGTGCTTAAATGTCAACATTGACTGGTTAGATGCTAAGCAAGTGAATTCATGCACGTTGTATACTACAAAATATTGCTTCATGCAATCGAGAGCGCTGCGTCAGAAATATTAGTAAACTCACCGGTAAGACACACTGTGTCAACGGAACTGCAGAAAGCAGTCAGACATTAGAATTGAGGCCTAGGTGTAGGTCCTACGACAAAGGTACATTAAAACCCAAGAGTACATATAAGGGTTTAATTTATGGTCGTTACGAAAGCTAAAACACGCACTAAAAGGCACCCGAAACACACTTTAAGTGTAGAACTTTACTAAATTCAGCACAATTCAGCTTTTAACAACATAAATATTGTGCAGAGATGTCGTTTTATCATCCAGAATATTTCCCTAAGTGACGGGAATTCTTTGTGTCACTAAAAATAACACTAACGACACTTTAAATGCTTATTAAGCACTTTAACGAATCAGTATCTAACCGAACAACCGAACAATTTGATTCGATACCGATTTCAAGCTTTAAATCACTTTCTGGAAGGTTATACGCAAACTCGTGCTTAAATGCAATCAGTTTAACGCGACGTACACTCCAGAACTGTGACGTAAGCCAAATATACCCTAAATATCCCTTACATAACTTAGAAATAAGTTTCGAAGGATTCGGTATGGCGAAAACATGTTTATTTGAACTAAATAACTAATTACGACAAAACTGCGAAACGAACGTTGGTGGCCGCCCGGATAATATTTAATCCCACAAATATTCTGTTATGATTAAAATTTTATTTTAATCAGGTTCGTGTTGAAAAATAAATTAAAACGCTTAAAAACGTTATTTTTCAAGTTTAAGCGCGTACCGTGTGTTCCTACGCGACACAGTGCTTACACTGCAAAACGCAGACAACGCAGCAAACCCAGGAATATGCCAGGAATATGCCAGGAATATGCCAGGAATATGCCAGGAATATGCCAGGAATATACCAAGAATATGCTAGGAATATGCCAGGATTATGCCTGGAATATGCCAGGAATATGCCAGGAATATGCCAGGAATATGCCAGGAATATGCTAGGAATATGCTATATGGAAGGTCTATAAATACCACCATTCCATCACTCCATCTTCACTTTCCTCTCTCCCTCCCTTGTTCTCGGCCCAACCAAGAACCACCGCCACCCTCATTTTCCAACATCATCCATCCATTCCAAGGTGATATTGAGGAGTAAGAAGGCCACTAACGAAGCTCGGTGCAAGCGGATCTTGAAGGACCTTCTTCATTTGCTTTTATCCACCTCTTTTGTCCTCTTGAACTCCCCTAGCCTTGTGCTAGTAGTAAGTGCTTCTAAACATCTTCTTGCTCTTGTTTATGATGGTTAATAGATGATTTAATGGCTAAAAATCATAAACACTAAAGATCACCAACTAAAAGTCTTGTAAAATGATGAACTTAATGGATAAAAGGAAAGTAATGGTGTAAAACTTGTTAAACTTGTTTTGTGATGATTATTTTGTGTTGTTTAATGCTAGTAGTAGTTCGGACCTTCATCTAACCCGGCTAGGTTATGTTCATAGAACATGAACTAGTGTATGTCAAAGTATGAAAAGGACTAGATGATGAACACTACTACACAATAACATGAACTTGTGTAAAAGTAAATTTTCTTGTAAAATGAAGTTCTAAACTAGTAGATCTAAAGATCTACAAGTGGTATTTTCGGGAAACCAACTGTAAGACGAAACCATGTTTTAAAACCGGATCTTTCATGAACTAGAGGTGTTTTTATGAACAAACAAGTGTGTGGACACTTGTGTAACAAAAGTTTTCACAAAGAAATAATTTTCGTAAAAACCGACTAGAAGTTGTGAAACTTCATATTCCTTAAAAATAAAGTTTTTAAGAAATTAAACTTATTTTTAAAGATAACAAGACTTACTAAATGTGCTAGTAAGTTACTACACATTTTTGTGAATATTCAAGTTCATGGAATAGGGGAATTAGTATATACTGTTGGTGATTATTGTTGAAGATTGATTGTTGATGAATTAAAAGAAAATAAACACATGTTTTGAAAACATGGGAAACCTCCATTTTTAGGGGAAACTCTGTCAAAATTTTTATAAATTTTGACACTTAGAAAAATATAAGTATTTGAGAAACTTATTCCCTAAAAATGTATTTAAGAGTATTACCAAGGTTTCCCTAAATTTTTGTGATAAGAAATAAGGATTTCTTCAAGAATAAAAATGGATATAAGTATGTATATTTTTGAGAGAAAAATATATATTATTTTATCACCAACTTTTGTGCTAAGTGTATATAGTATGTGTTATACGTGCTAGCGTTTTAAAACTTAAAAATACACTAAATACTCATGAGGAGTATAAACATAAGAACACACATACAACATACAAGAAACATAATTCGGGTGCAAAGTGCAAAACACGAGATACTTAAATTAATATGTGAGGAAATAATATAAGTAAGATGCTTAGTTAAAAATATAAAATATTTTTAACACAACAATACGAATACAAATGAGAGTGACTGTACTTGTGCGAAGCAAGTCTAGTGACTAACGTTAAGAAAACACATATAGGTCGCGACGTTAATTAAGCAAACCCGGTGAAGTTTACGACGCACAGGAACGCAAAGTTGTGAGTTCATGCTCCCCCTTTTCTTTTAACTGTTTTTAGCTTTATAACTCGGGGGTGAAATACATGTTACAAATACTTCAATATTTACAAATTGATATGTTGTGTCCTGAAACGAGAAGTACTCTTGGCGAAAACTAGTGCCAAGAATTGATACGAGAAATCGTGTCACGGATAGGGTACCATAAGCACCATTAATCGTGTACATACTAAGACCGCAGAACAAAGGTTAGATCTAATGGGTTTCAGGGCAGCCCCACTCTTGGTGACAACTAGAACCAAGTAGTGTTTTTGTGTCTCAGTCGTGAATCGACTATAGAAAAATGCCTATGGTTTGGTGACTTCCTATGTCGTGTCACATGTTAATGGCTTTGCAACCCATTAACACTTGATACATATAGAGATACTTGACTCATTCATGAATACGCGTTTTGAAACAAAATACATACCATGTTTTTCATACAAAGTATACAAACGTTCAATACAAAAACTGCATGAATTCACACCAACATTATGTTGACGTTTTTTTTTTCCAAAACTCACATGTATTTCAGGTAATTAAAGGTGGATGTGCGCGCGGTCTTACTTATGCTCGTGGATGTCGCTATGTTTTATTTTCGCTAAATAAAGTTGTAACTCTTAAGGCAATATGCTATCACGTGTTGTAAACACTTGACTTATGTTTGGTAATGTAATGTTTGAAGTTATTTTGAGCATATAGTATGTTTACCTTTCGTATGCAATGAGAACCTTTCATGATCACACCTCGTGCTTCCGCCGCAGAAAGGGGTGTGACAATACCTAGATGATATCTGTAAAGGGGTTAAATTGCGAGGGCCGTGAGAGCTCAGGTCGATACTTCCGTATACGCAGAGAGATAACGACTTCGACTTTTGGTGTGTCCCCTTTAGAGGATCTTTTCTTCAACAGCAATGGTTATCAATTGTATTGTTTCATCATTTTGCCGAGGGCGAGCTCAAAGGATTTGCAGAAAGTATTATACGGGGACTAGGTCAGAATTTCCATTCAGCAGAAGTCCCGGGATAATACCCCAGATATCACTGAGCATAAAGACCTAGTATCTCAGAAAGAGGGACCTTTCAAACAAGATTTCGGGGGTGACCCATATATCCAAGAAATGTTCCCCACGAGATAAGCAAGTTTGAATTTAAGTTTATATCTCGTTACAATCTACTAAATGTGCAAAAACCTACTGACACATCTGCAGTGAGATTGTTTATCACATTTTTAACTTTCCATTTCTTTAGCGTGTTGTGATAGTCCACTGATGTACTATCATTTCCTCTTTTATGCAACAAAAACTCATTTTTCATTTTATCATGTTTTTGGCTTTTTCAAATTTTCTAATGTTTTTGGATTTTCTGAAAATTTCTTACTCCCCCTAAAATTCAAAAACATTTAATGAAATCGAAAACAACTTGTACAAATAGCATGACAACTGATATCGAATTACCTCAATTCTCCATCCACTTGACATAAACAATCAGAACTCCCCCTCACAACAAACTATTTTCCCATTATGATCGCAAAACACTTAAGTTTGTTTTAATCAAAATGGTTTTTCCGGAAAATAAGTTTGTTTATCAACAACTTGTAGGTTTGGGGTCACTTCATCACTTTGTTTACCAAAACTTTAGAATAGATAGTTAAATCAAGTTCAACTTAACGACCTTGATTAACCACTTGTAAGATCAACTATCAAACATTTTCAACCAATTACCATTTGTTGGTTGAATTCTCAAGGTGCCGATTCCTACTCCACACTTACCAACCTGGGAGTTCCGGCAATTCACACTTCTCAATTAAAATTTTCAAAAATATTTTCAAGAATGATGCCGATTCATGCTCCGCGATTACCAACTTGGGAGCTCCGGCAAGTCAGGTTTCTATTCAATGAAGAATATATCCACCCAAGCCTGACCAGCCTTGGGTGTAACCTTTTCAGTCTCATTTGGGGTAACATCTTTCCTTTTCGATTGATAAAATTCTTTAACCCCTTTAGCCTTCCCTCAATCATTTTTCCAAAAATATTTTTCACTGCAGGGTTAAAGACTTTTTCAACATCCAATTCTTTCTTTTTAGAAAAGAATTGATTTGAAATTTCAACTTTTCCAATTTTAGATTTCCAATTTTTAGCATTCAGTGGTGGAAAATTCACATCATCTACTGGCGGAACTTTCTTTTCTTCTTTTTCAACAACATGGGACTCCTCTGATTTTATGGAATTAGGTTCATCACCAGAACTATCTCTTGATTTCTTAACAACCCATATTTGATTGTTAAGTTTCTCCTTCTTTTTGAAAACATTTTTCGAACACTCACCAACTTCATAAATTGAATTTTCAAAAACTTTAAGTTTGTTCGTTGGTGGTTCGATTTTCTCAACAATCTTTTCTTTCAGTTTCTCAGAAACTTCCTGTTTTGGTTTGAATGTTTTCGGACAGTTCCTAGCAATATGACCAGCAGTTTTACACTGAAAACAGGTTCTTGTTTCTATCTTCTTCTGAACAACATTCTTCTTTACTTCTTCTTGCTTCTTGGCAAGAAATTCTTGAGTTGTCTGCTTCCTGAAAGCTTGTTCTTTCTCAGCCTCTGGAGATTTTCCTGAAACAAACATAGTTTTTGGTTTATAAACTTTTTCATTTTTATGATTTTTCGGTTGATTAAATCCAAGACCTTTCTTTTTGAAATTACCATTAAGGTTTGATTTCTTTTGGAAACTATAACCACAATTGTAACCCATTTTCTTGTTAATTCTTTGTTGGTCTCTTGAAGTGTATTGTCTAGGTTTTCCAGAAAGATTTAAATCTTTTATTTCAGAAATATTAATTTCTGTGATTTTGAAAACCTTTTTAATCATTTCAATTTTAACACTTCTTTTTGGAAAGATCTCATCAGAATATAGTTTTGTTAGAATCTTTCAAAGTATATGCTACTTTGACCGGTTCGTCATTCAAATTAGATTTTGATAGCAAAAATTCCTTATCATAAACCCGTTTGTCCTTTTTGATTGTTGACTTTGACGTATCAAACTCAGACTTTGACTCGGATTTGGACTCCGGTTTTAACTTCTCAATGTCATATTTATCCAACACCTGATCGACCACACTTTTTATCAACTCGGACTCATGATCATTGTCAGACGATGTGAATGTGACATCAATATTTTCTGGCAACTTATCTGACGGCCCAGACTCCCATTGTAAGTTAATTGCCTTTTTGACTCTTTCGGAATTTGGATTTCGAGGCGAATATCCATTTTCGACCGGGGGCGGACATCTATTATAGACAACACTTGGTTTCTTACCAGAAATTTCTACTTCATTCTCTTCTTTTGTCTCGGTCTTCTTTTCTTCCGAAGTCTTCTCTTCCTTAAAAGTCTTCAATCTTTCCACAATCGGATAAATCATGTCAACAACAAAAGTAGAACATGAGTAACTTTTCAATAAATTGTTGACTCTTTCAGTTTCAATTCTTTGTGTTGCCAACTTCAATTCCAGCTCAGCACACTTCTCTGTGTAATAGTTGACGTCATCAAGCTGTCTCATGTAAGCTCCTTTGAGTGTATTCATTGCAATAGCTTGTTCACTGTTCGATTCGGTGTATTTGTTCATTTCTTTGTTCAATGTATCATATGATTCTTTCAACCTTTTAATGTTGTGTAGCAACTCGTTGTTTTGCTTGATCAAAGAATCACAATTCAAACACTTCTCTGGAACTTTGACTGCTTCAGTATCAGCTTTGATTTCAAATTCTGGAACTTCTTTGACTACTCTCACTTGAACTGCTTCTTCTCTTTTCTTTTTCCCAGCTTCAGCTTTTCTTCTTTCTTCTTCTTTTTCTTCTTCATATCTTTTCCATTTCTTCTCTTCATCTTCCCTAATTTTCCTGTATTTTGCTGCCCAATATTCATCATAAGCATTAGCAACAAAGGCTTTAGCGTTTAGCATCTCTTTGGCCATGAATTCTTGGTCTGGGCAAAAATTGTCCCAACTGAAACCATCTGGCAATTTTTCATCATCTTGATCTGCCAAGCATACTTTACTGTCTGTTGGAATGTATTTATCCCAGCTGAATCCACCATCCTTGCCCTGATTAACTAGACACGCTCTCTTTGAATCTTCAATTTCTTTTCTTCCATGTGCAGTTTGTGCCTGATGCGATGCCTGTTGTTGTTGATATGGCTGTTGTGTAACTTGATGATAAATCGCTTTTTTGTAGTAATCGTTGTTTCCAAAAGTGTTTTGAGCTCCACTCGCTTCTCTATTTGTGCACTCTCTCTTGAAATGCCCCTTTTCCCTGCAACGAAAACAAGTAACTTTAGACTTATCAAAACCTAAAGTTGAAACATGAGCCTCGCGAAAATCATCTTTGCCTGTAATTTGTTTGAACTTTTCATCTTGTCTCAACACACTAGCCATGCACCATTTTATATCCATCAGTTCCATTTCCTCGGCATCAATTTGATCGTAATCCTCTTTCGTGAGCATTGGATTCCTGATCCTCCCTGCAACTAAGCCTCCATAGGATTCAAGCACTGTTACCAACAAAGACATGTGACTTTTAGCAACTTCCTCAGTATAATTCTGATCATTTTCAAGCTTTAAGGCAATGTTGCATTGAAGAACTTTGCCACTCTTTGTTGTAGAAAACTGTGGATCATATGTTGGAAATGAAGAGAATCCTGTTGTGCTACTTGATCCCTGAGATGAACTTTCAGAAGAACCTTTTGCATTATAAGCAGTTTCAACCTTTGGAGAGAGATTTGTCTTTTCACTAACACCACTTTTAAAATACACACCAATGTCCTATTCTCCATCATAGTTCTTCATCCTGGCAATCTTTCTCTGCTCCATCTCTTGAGCTTCAAGATGTTTGATGAACCCTCCCAGTGTTAGATTGTTATATTCAGCTCTATTATTCCTCAACATCATCAAAAACGTTCCCCAAACATCATGTGGCAATGCATCTGCCAGTTTCTCAATTAGCTCTTCTTTACTTTTGTTGATGCCCAATCTTGACATGTTTTTCACCAAGTTACAATATCTTTCAATAATCTGCTTGGTGCTTTCCGTTCTCAAACCACAAAATAGATCAAATTCTTTCTTCATTAACGACACTTTGTTTCTTACCAAATCATCATTACCAAGAGACTTTGCTTCTAATTCTTTCCAAATCGAATGTGCAGTACCATCATGTTGAAGTAAGACCAAGATGTCTTCTTTAATCGCCTGCTGTAACAAACTAACCATTAGCTTCTCATCTTTGTACTTCTTTTTCTCATCAGGACTCAATTCTCTAATTGGTATCATCTTTCGATCACTGCCAAGGGGTCTAAAATATGGAACTTCAGTATGATCCCAAGCATCCAAATGATAAGCTTCAACCCAGTTTCCAAAACGTTCGTTCCATCTGTTATAATCATCAATGTCCATAAGCTTAGGAGGTTTTTGAGTTGTTCCGGTTTCATTTTCAAGCAAAGCATTCTGAGTAATTGTAATAGGACTAGCAAAGGCATTGTAGAACTCGTTATCCATGATTCAATTTTCAAAAGTACACAAATTCCCAAGTTCAAGCGAAATAGAAAATGTATACTTTCAAGCGAAATCAATCAACATTATACTTTCAAGCGAAATACCAAGAACTCTATTTCAAGCGGAATACCACTGAATGTTCAAGCGAAATCTCTCTTGAAATCTTTGAAGCGGAATCAACAACTACAATTTCAAGCGGAATATGCACGCTGGAGCAGAATCACAAAGCTTTTCCAAGCGGAATCAACTTTTAAGCAGAATCACGTCGATTCAAGCGGAATCAGTCACTATCTCAAGCGGAATCAAGATGCAAACCAAGCGAAATCACTATGATGTCATCATCTCGAACATGATTTCAAGCGGAACTAAGTAAAAAATCAAGTTTTATATTGATTTTACTTCTGAAACTTTCAAGGATTTATCAAAACATGATTGCGCGTGTTATGTGTGAAATTGAGCCGATTTTACCGTGAAAAAAAATTTTAATTTTGAAGAAGAAGGTGTAGAAAAACAGAAAACACAGCTGAAATGGCAAGAACTCTTCCTCCTGAGCTCTGATACCACTTGTAGGATCGATTTCAGACCCAAATGAGTCGATCAGAAGAGTTTTTCACCAAAACAAGAGGCGGAAACAAGTGTTTCGGTGTTATCTCAGCCGTATTCACTTTAAACTATTGATTTTATTGATATAGAATCCTTTTACATGCACAACAACACTTCGGCAGCACTTCGTTGCAAACCGGAAGACCTCGATACTGATTTCGCTCCAAGATCACCTATTTATAGGCACCTTATTCCGCTTGAACATAACATGTTCAGTTCAAGCGGAATTACAATGAAACACTTCAAGCGAAATCATGCATTACAGTTTCGACCGGAATCAGGATGATATGTGGTTTCGCTTGAAATGACAAGATGTCATTTCAAGCGGAATCACTCCTAAAAACCATAGTCTTGGATTCCGAGCCCTAAACTAGCTAACTCTAAACAAGACTCGATACAAGACGTAGGCGACAGGCAGATGCACCAACAACAAGGATTAACGTCAAATTCTTTTTTTATCTTATGTTAATTTTTGAATTTCTAAGTACTTGATTTGTTATGTTTAAGTTTAATTGCTTATGTTTAAACCATACTATTTGAAACTTGAAGTATTTATGTGAATTTTGAAGTATTATTTTTATATTATCGTGTACATACGATGTGTGTAAAATGCAACATATAAATTACATCAAATGAGGCATAAAATTAACCCTTTTTTAGTACTAATGTTGGAAAAAGTGTGCTTTTGTCTTCCTTTTGTATTTTCAGGACCAAACGAGCTTAAATGAACAAAAGGAACAAATATGCAGCAAAAACTAACATAAATACAAAGAAAATGAACAAGCGTGGCATGCCTGACCCCTCGACTGCATCTCCCCAAGCAAATACAAGAAACAGGAGGCTGACCACGGCCCGTGCCCAGCGAACACGGGGGCGTGGTCAGGTGTCTACGGAAATGGACAAAGTTGTGGAAGCTTCTATTCCCACCACAAAGGCGCGCCCAGCTTAGCATTGGACGTGGTCAACGCGAAGATTCGCAGAATCTTGCAAATCTTGATAGTACAGATACGCTTCTGCACACGGGGTCGTGCCCAGCGAACACGGGGCCGTGTGGAGCCTAATGCAGACAATTGCAATTAATGAAGAAAGAGAAAGAGGATGGCCACGAGGGCGTGTCCAGCGGACACGGGGCCATGGTCGGGCTTCTCTTCAGGCTATAGATAGGGGTGCTTGGTTCTCTTCAAAGGCATCCCTTGGCAAACCACCTCTCTCCCACTTTGCCACAACTCCACCACTACTACAACACCCACATCCACCACCATCATCCATCATCCACCTTAGAGTGTGTGTAGTAGTCTCGTGATCCAAGATTAATCGTAAGAGTTCTTGTCAATTAAAGGCCATGTTTGGCTATGTCTCTTACATCACTTGGTGAAGACAAGCATTTAATGTATTACTTTTGATTTTTAATCTTTTCGCACTTTTTATTTGGTTTTGTATTAATGACTTTAATAACTAGTTTCTTATGTTGAAGGTGAAACTTCTTTATCATTTGTCCGTGGTGTCTTGGCATTACTTTATTGTCAATATAAAGTAAAAGATTTTCACCATTCATATCTCTACAGTCTATATAGAGATATGTTGGCTACCTGGTCGGGGGTTAAGGGAATGGTTTAGTAAGGTTCTTTCCTTGTTCAGTGTATAGATCCTGCAAGGACCTGGGTCAAGCTTACTAGGATCTCCTTCAATACCCACTGGTATTGGATGGCGGGGGTCCGAATGGCTTGATCCCCTCATATGTAAACTACTATTATTACATTGAACCGGCTATTTGGGATTGTATCCCTGCTGACTCAAACCACTTAGCCGAGGGTGACGTCACCTTCAAAAGAGGGGCCTACCACTTTACGCATTAATAACTTAATTAATTATCTTCCAATATTCTGACCCCTTGGGATTGTATCCTTGCTGACTCAAACCACTGGGTTGAGGGTAACGTCACCTTCAAAAGAGGGGCCTACTACTATAACTAAGATAATCTCTTAAAAAGTGTAAAAGTGCGGAAATCATCAAAGGATACATTAAAGGCGAGTTGGATCCAAGTGATTCATCTTGTCTATCTGTTTTTATTTTATTTTTATTTCCAGCATTTTAGTTTTTATTTTTCATGTTTAAAACCTTTTCTAAAATTTTTGATTTGATTAGACGTTGAGGATAAATCGGTACTAAAAGCTCTTGTGTCCTTGGACGACCTCGGTATCTTACCAACGCTATATACGCTCACGATGGGTGCACTTGCCCATGTGTGTGTTTAGTGTTAGTAGAATATCATGTTTTATAAATTTAAAACTTGACTACTGTGTAAAATGGGCTTAAATTATCAAAAAAAAACATAACACACCTTACACACACCAAGTTTTTTGGCGCATTGACGGGGACACAAGGATTTTAAGAAAGTTAGGAATCAACGGCCTAATCGTTTTTCTTGTTTTTCTATTTTTTAGGATTTTTCTTGATTTTTCAGCTTCTTCAGAGCTCAGCACGCGGAGGTGCCCACTGAACACGCCCCCTGGCCCAATCTTTGGTACTGGCAATCCTGTTTTAAGTCAGACAGTAGCTGAACACGGGGCTGTACCCACTGAACACACCCCCGTGCCCAAGCTTCAGTTACTGAAAACAGAACCGTAAGATCTCGATGATTGGTAATTTCTGACACAAACATGAATGATACTGATCATTTTTACTTTAGCTCCTCTTATGGTGCATGGTGTCAAATATGTGGCGGATCTCATGAAGATTTAAAATGTTATTTTTTAAATTACACTCCCCACTATATAGACCCATCGTTTTCCTGTAACCTTAAGATGGGCGAAAGTAAAAAACAATCCCTATCTCTCCCTCGAATGCTCTCAATCATCTCTTCTAGATGATATGATTCTCGAAGAATTATTTCAAATGGAAGAAGTAATTCTCCAATTGATAAAAGAACTTGAGATGGAAATAAGTTATCCTTCGCAAGACGACGATCAAGGAGAATTACTGAGATCGCATTTGGAATATAACAACATCGTTGCTCCCTAAAGCACCTCTAACTCTTGTGAGGACATAAGCGATATTCGTCCCTGTGTCGATTGTGCCGTGAAGAACTCTCCATCGGTCTCCGCCGATGCATTCATAGACCTGAGCAATTCAACATATACCTTCTTTAACGAGAGCCTGGATAAGGGGAATAAAGGTTGGTTTCGCCCCCCGGTATTTAGTTTAGGTTTTACCCTTTCCGATAACCTCTTGCGTTCTTGTCTAAAGCTAGGGCAACTTAGGTACCCCAGGCACTTCGGTGTTGTTCCGTCCAGTAAGGAACCGCCCGATCTGGATCAATTCCTTGAAAGGAGACAAAACTTCATAAAATCCTCTAGCCACAGGGCCGTGTCCAGGTCAACACACCCTGTGCCCACCTGAGATTTATGTCTGACTTTAGTATCAGAATACGGAAAAAATGTGTCAGACTCTTGTCTGACCACGGGGCCGTGTCCAGCCGACACGGAGCCGTGGTCGGCGTGCTGTCATTTTCTATAAATGCAGCAAGATTCTTGCACCCTTGGACCCATTCAAAAGACAAAGATTTGGTGGGATCTTCACATATACCCTATAAGGTATATTCTAAAGAAGGTTCTAAACAACCATCTTGTCTTTACTACTTTTGTCTATTGCCTTCTTCTTTACTAACTCCTCAAAACCTCCATTAAAGTTTGAAATCTCCATGTTTTCAAGCTTTATTGTGATATTTGTTAGGTTTTTAATCAAGGAATCTTATCAAAAATAAGTTTTACAACACTGTTTTAAGTTATTTCTGCCTAGAAATGTTTCAAAAGCCAGAAAAATAATTTAAAGCTCTAAGATTCCTTGTTTCAAAAATCTGCAGAGTGATGGCCACGGGGTCGTGCTCAACGAGCACGGGGCCGTGGCCGGAGTTACTGTTTCATTAATTTGAACTTTTCGACCTGTTTTCTTTGAATGTCGAGCAGGAATAGCGGAACATCCTCAGCTACGAGGAAGAAGATCACCAGTGGAAGACTCCTTGGTCAACTACGTGTATGCCTTACGAGAAGCCATCGATGAAATGACAGGAGTAGAGGAAGCCTTGATTGACCGTATTAATCACTTGACGGTGGGATTAGAGGGGTGCCGTCGAGAAGTCAAACTTTTGCCCCAAAGCTTGAATATTCTTGCTTCTCCTCCTATGGTGCCAATCATCGCACAAAAGGAGTGGAATGTTGTGTCGGAAGTCATTATTCCGGCCGAGTGGCATGTCATGCCCCCGGAACCTCCTATACATATAACACGAGGTCCCGGTGGCCGTCACACCTCCTCCACAAGATATCGTGGAGAATGAGCCCGCCTTCTTCCTCCCTATGGAGATAGAGGAATGGCTCAATGACATTTAAAAGACGTCCCTCAGTTCCGAGTTCTACAAAACCCTTAAGTACCGGAAAGCTATTTCCGGGTTTTTGACATTCCTACAATAAAGGTAGAACTTCTTAAAATGATTTCCTGCATTACTTGACCTATCTATCCTAGGATCTTTTTAGTTTTTCATTTTTAACTTTATTATAGGATCCTTTGTAATTGTCGTTCTAATGAATGATGGTTTTAAGTATTAAATGGTGTTTGGATGATGTTGTAATGGTTGAATACACTTGAAATGGTGGAGGTTACCAAGGGAACCTTGAACCCACACCCCATGAACAAAAACAGAGCCTCCCGACAATTTTTCTTCATTACAGCAAGTTCAGCACGGGGTCGTGCTCAGCCCAACACGCCCCCGTGCCCAAGGTTCTGCAGAAAATGCCTAGTACAGGTAACTGGACACGGGGTCGTGTTCACTGAACAAGCCCCATGCCCAGCCTTCTGTTTAATATGATACTGGCGATCTGAGCTCGGGGCCGTGCCCGGACCAACACGGGCCCGTGGCCAGACGCCCAGTAACATAAAATCTGATTTTTAAATACCTTTTTACACATTCGATCAACCTAAAAATTTATTTTTGGGACACATTGAGGACAATGTGTAATTTAAGTGTGGGGGGATGCTAAAACCTTGAATTTTGCAAGTCCTAATAACAAGCCTTACACAAAACTCTATTGGAACCGCTAATCACCCCAAATTTTTTTTCAAAAATCTTCATTTTTTTTACTTGTCTTGGTTTAATTTGGAAATAACAAGTTCTAAAAGGTTATTTTTTTACAAATTTACAACCGATAGCGTCGTGATAAAAAGAACCAACATAAGAAAATTATGAAACGACATGACAAATCTAGTTAAATTTTGATTATATATACTTGATCACATTATAAACCCATTCCCACAATAAGTGAGTTTTGAGCCTTTATTGAGCATACAAGCATAATTATTTAAACTAAATGCTCATTTTTTGTGAATAGCCACTTGGTTCTTACGACTCTAGAACTTGCCACGACGATACATTCCCGGTCCTTACCAACTTAAACCCAAGTAAGTAAATGATGGAGGCATCAGGACTCACCCATTTTCCTTTCAACACCATTATTTTTCATTTTCTTTATCACCTACCCAAAATCCCCCTAGTTAACCCCTTTGAGCCTAAACCTTTTCATTTCTAAACCCACAAAACAAACACCCTTTACCCACCAAAACCTTTTTCTTTTCAACCCTTTATTTTAGTAAAAAGCTCGGTGTTCTTGTGACGTTTCTTTATAAAAAAATGAAGTCTAGCAATAAACAAACAAAGTCCTCAAAGAAACTTTGTTTGAAAATGCTTAGTTTGAATAAAAGTCACAAAAACAAAAAGTTTTACGACGATCGACGCTTTTTACGTTTTTATCCCTTTTTACTAACCACTAACCCAAAACCACCTACCTTTAACCCAAGCCTAACCCTTCCCCAAGTGCTCTTGATATTCACAAAGGTTTATAGTTAAAAATGAGGAGGATTGATTGCTTGGCAAGCATATGGTAGAAGTAAGTTCCATGCCGGTCTCGAGTGTTTCACAAAAACATCTTCGGCAGAGTGTTGAGTGATCTCCCGTGAGGTATGTGAACTTGTATATAAATGGAATTTTAAAGAGGCATGTTATGCCCAAATAAATAATTTCTCTTATGAAACGTTCTAAATAAATCATAACGAATAGGATTGTAAATAGCATAAAAATAAAACCCAACAAAGATCTTGGATTCCCGACACTCAAGACAAGCCAAAACTTCTCTTCTACCCATTCCATTTGGGGGGTGTAAGCCACATTATAAAGAGTTTTGCTTGAGGACAAGCAAAGATTCAAGTGTGGGGGTATTTGATGTGTGTAAAATGTAACATATAAATTACATCAAATGAGGCATAAAACTAACCCTTTTTTAGTACTAATGTTGGAAAAAGTGTGCTTTTGTCTTCCTTTTGTATTTTCAGGACCAAACGAGCTTAAATGAACAAAAGGAACAAATATGCAGCAAAAACTAACATAAATACAAAGAAAAGAAATAAACGTGGCATGCCCGACCCCTCGATATCATATACCCAAGCAAAAACAAGAAACAGGAGGTTGACCACGGCCCGTGCCCAGCGGACACGGGGGCGTGGTTAGGCGTCTGCAGAAATGGACAAAGTTGTGGAAGCTTCTATTCCCACCACGGGGGCGTGCCCAGCTCAGCATGGGGCGTCGTCAACGCTAAGATTCGCAGAATCTTGCAAATCTTTATAGTACAGATACGCTTCTGCACGCGGGGCCGTACCCAGCGAACACGGGGCCGTGTGGAGCCTAATGAAGACAATTGCAATTAATGAAGAAAGAGAAAGATGATGGCCACGGGGGCGTGTCTAGCGGAAATGGGGCCGTGGTCGGGCTTCTGTTCAAGCTATAAATAGGGTGTTTGCTTCTCTTCAAAGGCATCCCTTGGCAAACAACCTCTCTCCCACTTTACCACCACTCCACCACCACTACAACACCCACATCCACCACCATCATCCATCATCCACTTTAGAGTGTGTGTAGTATTCGCGGGATCCTAGATTGATCGTAAGAGTTCTTGTCAATCAAAGGCCATGTTTGGCTAAGTCTCTTAAATCACTTGGTGAAGACAAGCATTTAATGTATTACTTTTAATTTTTAATCTTTTCGCACTTTTTATTTGGTTTTGTATTAATGACTTTAATAACTAGTTTCTTATGTTGAAGGTGAAACTTCTTTATCATTTTTCTGTGGTGTCTTTGCAATACTTTACTGTCTATATAAAGTAAAAGATTGAAACCATTCATATCTCTATGGTCTATATAGAGATATGTTGACTACTTGGTCGGGGGTTAAGGGAATGATTTAGTAAGGTTCTTGCCTTGTTCAGTGTATAGATCCTGCAAGGACCTGGGTCAAGCTTACTAGGATCTCCTCCAATACCCACTGGTATTGGATGGCGGGGGGTCCGAATGGCTTGATCCCCTCATATGTAAACTACTATTATTACATTAAACCGGCTATTTGGGATTGTATCCCTGCTGACTCAAACCACTTAGCCGAGGGTAACGTCACCTTCATAAGAGGGGCCTACCACTTTACGCATTAATAACTTAATTAATTATCTTCCAATATTCCGACCCTTTGGGATTGTATCCTTGCTGACTCAAACCACTGGGTTGAGGGTAACGTCACCTTCAAAAGAGGGGCCTACTACCATAACTAAGATAATCTCTTAAAAAGTGCAAAAGTGCGGAAATCATCAAAGGATACATTAAAGGCGACTCGGATCCAAGTGATTCATCTTGTCTATCTGTTTTTATTATATTTTTATTTTCAGCATTTTAGTTTTTATTTTTCATGTTTAAAACCTTTTCTAAAAATTTTGATTTGATTAGACGTTGAGGATAAACCTGTACTAAAAGCTCTTGTGTCCTTGGACGACCTCGGTATCTTACCAACGCTATACTACGCTCACGATGGGTGCACTTGCCCATGTGTGTGTTTAGTGTTAGTAGAATATCGTGTTTTATAAATTTAAAACTTGACTAATGTGTAAAATGGGCTTAAATTATCAATAAAAACATAACACACCTTACACACAATATATGTATATATATATATATATCTAAAAAATTACATATAAAATATTATACATATTGATAATGGTAGTGTATTATAGATAGTAGGAGGTAATGGTAGTGTATTATTGTAGGTCCCTATCACGTGGATCGTAACAAGATTGACAATCAAGCAAGGGTGCGGAATCCCCTTGACATACCACACAAACCACAAAAACAAGAAAGATGAAGAACACAATGCCAAACACTTTCAAACTGATCTTCTATGGTTATCAAAACACAAAGTTTACAATCATTCAAGATCATACGAAATCTCTCAGCCACTCTCTGTAGATTTCTCACTCATTCTCACAGCCACTCTTTGTGTCACTGTAACTCCAACTGTCTAACTCTAAACCCTAATGCACAATATGTTTATATACTCCATGTTTACATACTGGGCTTTAGACTGGGCTAGGCCATTCTCCAAGCCCATTATAACCCGAAACAAGCTAAAACCAAATGCTAAGCCCAATACAAAATATCCAAAGACTAAACTATTAAACTATTAAGCTGTTGTCATAGAATATGCAGCAATAGACTCCCCCTTGACAATAGCTTCATAGTGTAACTTTGTCTTCAAACATCTTGCAATCTATTGTTCTTTGGATAGCTTCAGCTACACACAGTTTCTGACACCAACAGACTCCCCTTTAGCTGATGCTTCCAATCTCCAAAACTTTCATTCGTTGTAGGTCAGTGAACTAGCAATCTTTGGTTAAGCAAGTGAGCTCCAACTCTTCCATATCTCTCTCTGCAATGTAGTAGAAGGATCCTACCATGCATCTTCACACATTCTTCACTTCACTCTCAATCTGCACTTTACTTGTTTTCTACACTTCATTTTGATAACTGCATCAATCTGTTTAGAAACACAAGCAAGTATCTCGAAAAAAAACATTAGTCTTTTTCACATTCAAGATAAACCAATATTTTATCTTATCATGCAAAAATAAAAACCTGTTAGTTCAAAAGGGAGACCTTTTAAAAGGAAATCTTTTGGTAATTTTGATATTTTTAAAAAACAAACTAAACAATACACCTTTTTGTGAGAATCATGTGCAAGAAGATCATATCAGCAAATCAAACTGTTTTCACACTATTAGATAATTCTTTATATAATTTTTCATGACGATTACCAGTATTGTTTATCCACTTAAACAAAACATATGAACATTTCAAGTGCCTTTACCAAGAGATATTTTAAGTTAATATTATTACTGATGCACTAGCGTATCCCACTTCAAGACATACCCCCGCGATCAAGGTATGCACAAAGGTTCCTCGTAGTAGGTGAATATACCGAATTCATCCGTTTTATTTTACAAAGTTAGATAATTGGTGATCAGGTCAGTACTTCCGTATAACAAAGACACCAATATCTAACAAGGGTTAAGACAAATACCAAATGTGGTACGATTTCTGCATTTTGCACATTTGAATGACTCTTTTGGAGAGCTTCTTCTATTTCTTGGTTTTTGGCATTTTTAGCTCTTTTAAGTTATCTTGGTTGTGCCTAGGTTAGCATATATCTGGATGCAGCAGAAGAACAACCCTGATATCCCCGGATGAAATAACAATATAAAGACACAAAGCCTCAGATTTTGGCAATCTCTCAACGCATGATTTAAGGTCATTAAACCATATGCCACTGATGTGTTACCCACTCATACTCAGTTCGTTAGGTTTATATCACATTGGTAAGTTGATTATTTCATGTTTTTTGCCTACTGGTACATCATATGATGAAGCTGCTATCACACTTAAGCAATTTAATTTCAAATTCAGTGTGACAGTCTAACTTGCTGATGTACTATCATTTCTTCATTTTTACACCATGAAATCTCTTTTTTTCAATTTTTCATTTTCCAATGTTTTTGGATTTTTTTTATATTTTTTTATAACTTACTTACTCCTCCGGAACACACGCACTAATTAAACTCTGTTTGGTTCATGGAAATTTCTCCCCCTAAATTTTTGTTTTTGTGAAGCAAGGTTTAAAAACATAAACAAACTCCCACTTTAACCTGACAAAAAGTTTTTCAATATTGAAGTAAATAGTTAGTTACCAATTTTAACCTACTATTCACCTCAGATGCTTTACAGGAACAACCACTGTTGAACATATCAACAGTCCTTCTTGGTCATCCTGCACACACTCAACACCTCAGTTAGACTTGAGAACCCAAACCTTATCGGTTTTGGGTTGACCATAAACATCAACGTAAGATACTTCTGACCAATACCCATCACACCCTACTGGTGTCTTGGATGTCTTCCCCGTATCATAACCTGAACTTTGAAAAAAAATTGGGTTGTTTTGAACATTTGAGTTACTAAAACCCTTATATTCGTTTCTTCTTTGAAAATTTCGATTACCAGAAGTTGGTATCGATTTTGATATCCAAAAATTCTATTTGAGACTGATTTGATTGACCACTAACATGATTTATTTTTGTAGAATTGCTTCTTGGCCTATCAAATCTTCCCGATGTTGAAGATTTAGGTTGAAATCTAGGTTGATTTGTCTAACAACTTGGTTTTACATTATTCTTTGAACCAACCTGATTCCCATCCTTAACCTTATCGACTTTTTGCTTACCTTTCTTAAAAGGACAATGACTCGCCACATGTCCTTTGTTATGATATTTAAAACAAGATATTTTCTTAAAAAATCTCTTTTTGTTAGATCTTTTTTAAATGTTTGGACCTTTTTGTCTTCAGTATCCTCATCCAATTTATGAGTTGTATTGTTAGACCCAGCATATTCTTTCAAAGAAACTAGACTATTTGGTAAGTCCATAGTTTTCGGATCCACTACAGCTGGCGCAGTAGGCACAAAATCTATTAGCTCATTTTCATTTGGTAAAAAGGAGTAGTCTTGATCCTTGGGGGGGGGGGATATTTAACAAACCCCACTCCCGTCTTTTCATTACTCTTATTCAAATTTTCTTGAATGTGAGTCCTAACCAACTAAGATTTTCCAAATTTGTATAAGTTACCATGAAATTCAACAATTTTGGCTTGTGCATCAGCCAATTCTATGCGCTTTTCCGAAAACTCGTTAGTCTTATCCTTCACAGTTTCACGAGCCAAATCAATGATATGTAACAGTTTATTGACTTTTCTTGTTAAACTGTTGATTTCTTGAAAATTTGATTTGATTTTATCTAAACACATTGACTCCCTTTTTTATCAAAATGGCAGTTAACTAATTTAATTTTTCGAATTCAGCTAATAGAATTTTGTTTTGCTCTGATAGTCCGTCAACTTTACCTTGTAGTTCAGTGTAATTATGACACGTATGACTTACAAATTCTGATGTTACCTTCACCTCTGTTGTAAGTTCAATCACACCATTCAAGCACTTTGAAACTTCTACATCCTTTCTCTCAACAGTCTCCTCATTATCTTCCTTCTTCTCTTTTACCTCAACAGCTGCTTCTCCAATCTTGACAGTTGCAATCTCAGCTACATAAGCTTGACTGCATGTACTCTGTTTTGAAGAACTCTGATAACGTTTTTCTAAAGCTTCCCATAGTTCTCTAGAAGACCTATACCTATTATAAATGTTTTTTATTTCAAATGGCAGAGACTTCTTTATCGCTGTTAAAGCTTTCTTCTCAGCATCATACATACGTTTATCAGATTCTTGCATCATCTTTTACACAGTCACTTAAATTCTTCTATCAACTTCATGTGTAGGAGGGATATAACCATCCATGATACAACTCCACATTCTAGTATCTTCGCTTTTCACAAATACTTTAAATTTTTATTTCCAATCAGCATATTGCGAAACTCGCATCAAGTGTGGCAAAACAATTACAGTTGCATCTTTATGTTCCAACTTGCCCATTATAAACATGCAGCTAAAAAGTATCAAATGGATTTTGGTAAACCTGATTCAAAATCAAAATCCAACCTCTCAACACTTTAAGTGACAAATCCTTAACCTGTGTAAATTCAGAATGAATTATAAACCCTGAAGGAATCACAAACCCAGAAAGGTTTGCAAACCCTGAAAGAATTAACAAACTCTAAAGGTTTTCACAAATCCTGAAGATTTCACAAACCCTGAAAACTTCACAAACTCTGAAGGGCTTTCACAAACCATAAAAAGCTTCCACAAACCCTGAAAAGATCTCACAAGCCCCGAAAATTGACAAATTCGGAATATTTATGTTTTTTACTCTCCACAATAACTATTCATGTTTGGATGAAGTTGTAAACCCTGAGCACTTAAACCCTAAATAAATAACTCTGAAAAATTTCCACAAACTCACAAACCCTGAAATTCACTTAAATCCAGAACACAAGTCTTCAGGTACCAAATTCGGAATATACTTAAATTCAGACTACCTTTTAAGTTCGAACAATATACGTAATCCAGAACAATAACTCTCCCAAGTAAAATTTGGACAAGCTGATATAAGATCGGAAACAAGTGATTAAACTCGGATACTTCTGTTTTTATCTCAAATTCGGAAAGATTGAATAACTCGGACACTCACAAGTTGACTACGGACAAGAGATAATCGTGATAAAACCTGGAATGAAGCTGATATAAGTTCGGAAGATGTAATCCCACCCTTATAAAAACCCGAAAACTTATAACAATCAGATGAAACTGCTGAACTCTGAAATCGGAACCTTATATCCGAAAATTATAAAACCCGGATACCTATTTGAATAACCCGGACACCCACTTGAGTAAGTCAGAAAGGATATGTAACTCTAACTATGGACACGATCAAAACTCGGACACCTTAAAAGAAACCCGGACTTCACATTATATTCGAAAAATTATAAAGCCCGAAGATCACTAACTTCGGACCACCTTGAGTCTTTAATTATAAAACCCAGAGATCTTGTATAACCCGGATGCCTTAGAGTTTGTGTGATTTTGGTAAAGCGCAAAAACAATGACTTCACTGTAATACGATTTTACCCACAAAACCCTAGAACCACAGATGAATGACGGCAGCAGCAACTGTATATCAATCTCGAACTGTACAATACGAGCAAATTCTCTAATACCAATTGTAGGTCCATATCACGTGGATCATAACAAGATTGACAATCAATCAAGGGTGCCGAATCCCTTTCACAGATCACACAAACCACAGAAACAAGAAAGATGGAGAACACAATGCCAAGCACTTATAAACCGATCTTCTATGATTATCAAAACACAAAGTTTACACTCATTCAAGATCATATGAAATCTCTCAGCCACGCTCTGTACTTTTCTCACTCAGTTTCACAGCCACCCTCTGTGTCTCACTGTAATTCCAACTGTCTAGCCCTAAACCATAATGCACAACATGTTATATACTCCATGTTTGCATACTTGGCTTTGGACTGGGCAAGTCCATTCTCCAAGCCTATTATAACCCTAAACAAGCTAAAACCAAATGCTAAGCCCAATACAAAATATCCAAAGACTAAACTATTAATGTGAGTGCATAATGTCTATCACTTCCATCAATCACATATCGTAGCTAAAACAAATGAGTCAAGACTGGTGCTGAACAGAAGAAAGCATAAGGTACATTAGAGTAGCTTCGTACGAAGGCACCAACACTGTATATATGTGTATAGGTCTTGGTCATTTGTAACTTTGGAGCAACTTTGAGGTGAAGCTCCGCTCGTTTGTTTTCGCGGTTTTGTACTATCAAAGTATCAATAGAAAACAACTTATAACTACATCTTTGTGTTCTCATCCACACACGTGATTGGATTCCGCACAACTCACGTGTTCATACGCATAACAACGGTCAAGGAATCGATCTAGGATTCGAATCCACAAGTGGTATTAGAGCGGGTGTTTGTTTGCACGGATTGAAGACACGAAGATTCAAGCAACTTCATCAGATTCGGAGACAAATCTCTTCATCTTCTTCTACTCATCTTCTACATTTCTTTTGAACTTAAAATTTAGATCTACAACATTTTCATGGTTAAAATTGGCTAATTTTTGAATATGTTGTGTGAAAACCAATTTTAATCAATCCTACAAAGTTTCAGATCAAAATTCGAACAAAATCATACTCAAATCAGTGAAAAACCATGAAAAATGTGAACTTGTTCTTTGCAGTGTATCTTCATACAAAGCCACATACTCCAGCTTCCTACGAACCTAGAAAACTTGGTTGTTGAGAATTTAAGTCCATTCATATGAAGGCACCACATCTAGCTTCATACGAACGCATAGTGTTTGTTTGATCAGTCTGATTTGCAGCTTCGTACGAAGGCATCATTCCAGCTTCATACGAACTGGTTGTTTGTTTAAATTTCAAGTTTAATCAGAGTGTTTGATTGTGTGTTTGCAGGTAATCATGGTTGAAGAGTTCTATAACACGTTTTATAGCGCATTCACATCTGAAGAAACCCCAGTTACAACAAAAACGGTTTCAAGTGCTATTTCTGAGAGTTTAAAATATGACAGTGTGTACGGAAATCATCAACGACCACCGAAACTAATGAATATCAAAGATTATCATTGGTGGAGCACGAGATTTGAGAACTGGGTGAAGGCTTATGCCTATGAGAGTTGGATTATGATGACTTTCGCATATGAAAAACCTGTGAACGATCAAAATGTATTACTTACAATTAAATAATTCTCAGAGATCGATAAAACTAACCACTCTAATGAACTAAAAATGGTAACTTGATTGCAACAATCAGTTAGAGAGGATATCTTACTTTTTCTTCAACATGGTGAAATATCTAAGTCAATGTGGGAAGCTTTGAAGCTGAAAGCCCAAGGAGGCAAGGATATCAAGAAAAACAAAATCTCTCTGTTGAAAAAGAAGTTTGATCTATTCGGATGCATGAAGGGTGAAATTGTTCGACAAATGATAGAGAGATTCTATCACTTGAAGATCAAGCTGGAGAGGTTTGGAATCAACAAAGACAGAGAAGAGATAACTGATAAACTGGTTGAAGCATTACCACATGTTGAAGATTGGAAAACGTTTGTGATAGTATTGAAGAATGATGCTAAGTTTGATGAGATCACATTGGATGGTCTGATTGAAAAACTCAAAGGTCATGATTTAGAGTTACAGAAACAAAACAAAATGACCAGTTCGAGTTATCAGCAGAATGTTGATTTGTATTACCGAAGAAGTATGCTGCTGAACAATCAGTCATGAAAAATTGGTATAGCTTTTAGTACTGATAATGTTGTTGATTCATCAAAAAGCAAATCTCCAAGTTATGATTCAGGATATCATTCATCTTACTCATCATCCAAATCTGATCTAAATCAAAACTAGAAAGATTCTCCTAATCTGAACACTGATTTCGCGAGACAGCACATGAGTTTCTTGGCTTCTGTTCTGGAGTCTTATGAAGGTTTAATTGCAGGAAAGATCGGTAATCCTAATATGACAAAGGAGGATTACGATCAAGTAGATCTAGAAGAAATAGAGCTCATGGATATTCATTGGTGTATGGCGAGCGTCATCAGGAGGGCTCAACGGTTCATGGAGATCACTGGGAGAATGTGTTTGGAAGGTCCTGACATGAAGCTGGGATTCGACAAGGCTAAAGTCACTTGTTTCAAGTGCAAACCGAAAGGGAATTTCAAAAGAGAATGTACCAACAACAAAGCAGATGATAGTCTGAATCCTTTACATGATGATTACTACAAAAAGGCTATCTATTATCATAACAATGAGTAACTGCGATAACCCGAACTTTCAGGATTAGCATTACCCATCTTCACAACCTTTTAGTTAGTGTCGTTATGTTTCATATGCTGGTATACGTTGAAATCATGTGCACACTGTGTTAAACTTGTTTGGTTATATTTGTTTGCTAGTGAATGTTTATTCGTTGATTGGATATTATAGAAATCAGTTACTAAGGATACCCGGTCGCACAATCGCGGCCATGTCGCACACTTCTATTATGGGCCGAACATTTCCTCCTTGATTAGCTAAACCGTTCTCGGCCCAAGTCCCTCCCAACCCGAAACGGAAGCCCAAGCTTTGGGGTCCGGCCCACTTGTCTAGATCACACATAAAATTCATATGGGGTTCTCAATATCTCATACTATCACCTAGAGGCAAAACCCTAATACTCTTTCCTCTCTCTCTTGGAATCGGCGATGGTCTGAATATCTCGAAGCCTCTTTCTCTCTTGGAGCATGCCTCTTTGTCTGATTATACCCATCATTCGGTTAGTACGACTATACTTATTCTAATCGTTGGTTGATTGCCTTCGGCTATGGGTGAACTTATTGATGATTCGTGATGATGATGATTTGAGTTCTTATGTTTTGGAACAGTTGAAAAAAGCATGTTTTGATTGTATGTGATTGATCGATAGCTAATGTGTGACAACTGTCAAAATTCCAGGTATCCATACAATTCTTAAGTAATGATTAGTGCTTAATGAATGTGCTGAATTACAATTAATTGCTTGAATTGCTTTCTGATTATTGTGAGCATACATACATGTGCATCACATATTGCTTAATGTCATAACATTATTACATGCAAACCTTATTGATTTAAATAATGCACGAAAACAAAGCTAGCACAGTTATCAGACAAATCAGAAAAATGCTGACGGAGTTTAGTAAATAGACAGACATTGTGTTGAGACACAGAATGAGCTGGGAACTAAGAATTACACTAGTGTAGTATGTAGGAAAGTAAGGATCACAAAACTACCTTCCTAGAGATAGTTTGAGTGCCGGAAAGTGACTAAAACTCACATAAACTGCAGAATTCTGCAAAATTCAGCATTTAAACAACTTAATATCATGCAGAAATATAGTTAAATGGTCTTGAATGCTTTCCTAATTGTCTGGAATCAAAACTGTCATAAAAAGTAACATAAAGCACACTAAACTACATAGTTTAGCACCTTAACGAACCAGTAACCAAACGAATAATCGGACACTACCCAAAACATCAAATTTTCACCAGAAGCATTGTTTTAACATTACCAAGCTAGTTATGATCCCCGAACATCATAACACACTATATAACATCTAGTAACTAAATACCCTGACTAAACACTTGGATTTGAACTAGATGATCTAACTAACATTACATTCTAACTCTATACCCCCCCCCATACCTACAGCCTACATGTGGCCCCCACTTCTTGATTTCATTTGCATATTAAATTAGATCTTGTTGGTTCTTTGGAGGCATAATATACATTAGATAATTTAGTGTTGGAAGTTTATAAGTAAACCCACTAGGTCATCACCTTCATTTCTATCACAATTCACCAACACAAAGTCTCTCTTCTCCTCCCTTCACCTCACGGCCGAGATCAAGCACCCCACCACCACCATCTTTCACTTCCATTCCATCCATTCCTAAGTGATATTAATGTGTTAGAAGGTGTATAAGGAAGCTTGGAGCTTTCGGAAGTTGAAGAACCTTCACCATTTGCTTTTATCCACCACATTTCTTCTCTTGATAATCCCTAGCCTTGAGCTATTAGTAAGAACATTAATCTCTTCATTTTACATCTTATCTAAGTGGTTAAAAGATGATACATGTTGATTATCATGAAGAACACTAAGAAATAAGTAGATGAAACATAAACATAAGCTTAAAATTATAAGAAATCTTAAAGAAATCATGTTGTTTAAGGTTGTTGTGATACTTGGTGATTGATTGCTTATGACAATGATGTTGATCATCATATGATCTTGCTAAATCATGATTAAAAACATAATCTAGCAAGATGAGAGGATGAAAGTGTTAAAGATTCATAGATCATCCTCATGAAAAACATGAACTTGAAAGAATATAATGTTCTCTTATAGAGTGATGATCAAGGTAAGATGTAAATCTTGTAAATCTGATATTTCAAGAATGATTTTCCAAGAAACCAAGTTAAAAATACAAGTTTTACTAAATCTTGGTTCTTAAAGAAATCAACCATATTTTTAGAGGTTAAACAAGTGTAGAAACACTTATGTGACAAGAAAAATTCATAAAGAAACATTTTTATAAAATGTGACTACAAGTTGTAAAGATCTATTTTCTTTAAAAATGATATTTTTAAAGAATCAACCACACTTTAAAGGGTAACAAGACTTACTAAATACACTAGTAAGTTACTACACATTTTTATAAATTTTCAAGTTCATGAAGTGGTAGTTTATGCTTGTTTTTGGCAAAATTGGTAAGTGTAGATTGTTTATTGTTGATTATTGGTTGATTGTGTTGATTTACAAAAGAAAATGATATACCTTTCAGGCATGGAAACCTCCATTTTTAGGGGAAACTATGGCAAAATTTTTCTAGAAATTAAACACTTAGAAAAATATTTTTAAACAAATATTTACAAGTGTATTTTAAACCATAAATTTTCATACAATGTGTGCCATAATTTTTGTTACAAAAATATAAATATTGGAGGTTGGTTTTTATAAATAAAAGTGACTAAATATGTATTTAGGAAATATATATTTAGATGTCACCATGTGTGTGATTATTTGTATATTATGTGTATTAGTTATATTATTTTAGGACTTGAAATAATATAACTCATCAAAATATCAAAAATTTCAATTCAAAATATTACCAAAATTCTAAGGAATAGATATACAAAGAATACACAAAATATTGGTGAAACCGAACAAAGGAATATAACTCACAAAATATTCCGGAAAATTTATTCGCAAGTATATTTTGGTAAATAATATTTTGGACACCAAGAGAACAAAAATATGATTTTTACAATTATTCCAAGATTATATCATATTTTTTGACAAGAAGAAAATATATTATTTTTGGCAAGGTAAGAATATATATATTTTTCTTGGAATTATTAGATGGTATATTACCTTTGGAAGAAATATATATTTTCTCAAATAAATATGAAATGTATTATTTATGGGGAAAAATAAGTTTATATATATTTTCTAAGTTAGACTTGAATATATATATATATATATATATATATATATATGGAACTTATTTGAAAATATAAATATTTTTGCCAAAGGAAAATTATAAATAATTTTTCTAAGTAATATTTCTCAAAATATATATTGATATATTTTTATTAAAGATATTATTCCGGAAAAGTTAATACAAAAATAAACAAGTATAAGAATAAGAATACGAATACAAATACACCCATCCTTGGGAAGGATATACACGTATAAATACATAAATGTAACAAGTTAAAATATATTATTTTAACTATTATTCCAAAATTTAATAAATATAGTTTAAGTTAAAATATTTATTAACTTAACAAATAATTATATAACTTGGAATAATATTGAAGACACAAAGAACGTAACTCAAAGACACTAACTAATACTAAATCAAGGCACGGCCCACCCGGCTAATGAACCGTAGTACACATGTAGGTAGTCGTGCGTTCAAGAGGAGGTTTTGAGTTACATTGGATTCGTAGAACGCAAAACTGTGAGTTCATGCCCCCCTTTTCTTTTAACTGTTTAACTATTTTCCAGTTTACAACTTCGCGGGTGAAATACATGTTAGAAATGTTTCGATGATTACAAATGGTATGGTTAGCTAAGGAATGAACTGTTAGATCATGTGAATGGGTAGGCGATTAATGTAAGACCATTAATCCTCGTAGTAGGACCAAGGGACATGAGTGATATATCTATTTGGGTGTAGCGAGCCCCACCCATGCGCCCGCCGAGTGGGCCATGTGGTGACTATGTCTTCAAACTGAAGCCGGTGCAAAATCTGCTGGGATTGAGTCTTCCTGCGCCGTGTCACATATATTAATGTATTAGCTACACATTAATTGATCTGTTTCCTTGTTGCTTCATACCAGTTTTCAAGTACACTCAAACATACTTACAAATGTTTTCAAGGATGATTCGTGCACACAAACAAATCACATGAACTCGCTCAACTTTTGTTGATGTTTTCAAACTACATGTATTTCAGGAAATTAAGTATGGATCTGGCGGGTGTTGAAGTTTACAAGTCATGTCTCTAATAAAAGGTGTCATCCGAAGTCGAAGGGTTTGGGTTATGTATTTTTTTATCTTGGATAAGATACATGGCTCGAAACCTAGTTTGTTTGTGTCTTTTGTGAATTCATTATGGAATTCTAAAACAAATTGCATGGTTTGTAACTCAGATTCAAAGTCTGTGTTTGGATTCTAAAACAATGTTGTTATTATGTTTTAAAACTTAAATTTATGGATGACATCATGGATTTATCATATAGTTGTTTGTTATGGTTGAATGCAATGATATTAAGCAAGTCACACCAAATCACGCTTCTGCAAAAGTCAGGGTGTGACAGTTTGGTATCAGAGCTTCGATTGTAGCGAACTAGGATTCCTTCTCGAGTCTATACTACAATCATTAGGGCTCTCACGAAAATATTTTTACAACATGTTTTCATTGCATACACGAAATGCCCAGATCCAGAGAAAAAAACATTTTTACAAAAGAAAAGACACAAAACACGATTGCAAGGTTTACATGTGTGGCTTAGTCTGGGAGACTAGTTGATTTAGTCTGGGAGACTAGGTGGTTTAGTCTGGGAGACTACTTGATTTAGTCTGGGAGACTAGGTGGTTTAGTCTGGGAGACTAGGAAGGATACATGACTTCGTGATGCATTGACTTTGATTGTATGAAAAATGATAGTGATTAATATATGTGCATATGTTATAATTGTTCTGTTATAGACACTGTTTCTTCATCCGAGAGCGGATTGTCCGATGTTGACGAGACCATGGCTATTGGCTCTGGTGCGAGCGAGCCAGAGATTTTTACATCCGATACTGAGAGTGTCCCAGATATGCTATCAGATGATGACGACGACTTTCAGCCGTTTGCGTTGCCTGATTTTGGAGTTGACTTACTGCTTTACAGACGGCCGGATTGCAGCTTTTTTCTACTAAGTCGGACAACGACGACACCGCTATGTCTGCCGCACTATCGCCTACTCGAGATCCCACACCTCCACACGACCCAGAGCCTACTCCTGAGCTAGCTCCTGTTCCTTTTGAGTCAACCTGATGTTGCACCTACTGACCTTGAGTCGATTTCTGATCCCGACCATGATTCCGTTTGAATTACCAGATGTTGCACTCCCTATTCTCGACCGAGTACCTGCACCTGTTGATTTTCCTTTTGCGACCTATTTATTCCCCCACCTGCACCCACTGATGTTGCTCCTCTCCCTCCTGTAGAATCCGATGTCCATCGCACTGATTTGCTGATTGTTTTTCCTTCAGGACATCCCTACACCCTATCCAGGGGAAGGTACTCCAGTTCAGCACCCGCGTGACGATCCTTTTGCTACAGCAGCACTTCCTCCTACCTCACAGGCTGCACCGTTTGCTCCTTTCACTTCTTCACCGTTGGACGAGCCATTCCGATGGTTCCTACCATACACTATGCCAATCTCAGACCCCTACCATCCCTCACATTACGAAGGCTACGCACGGGATGAGTTGCTCCTGTCACTTCAGCTACAGTTTGAGGTTTTGAGTCGCAGAGTTTTGGATCTTGAGCTGACACCACGTCCTCCACCCTGTCTCTGTCAGTATACTTTGTTCCTCCACATTCATCACTGTCTCTTTTTGCACATCCACCTGCTGCTCTTACACCTTTCCCAGGATTTGATGCTCGTTTCCTTACTATCGAGCAGCAGATTAGTTGCTTACTTCGCCGTGTATACGAGCTCGAGGAGGAGCTCGCATATGTTAGCAGTTTGCTTTTCTTCCCTCCTCCACCTGAGTCATCAGTATAGTTGGTTTTTGGTTTTACGCAGATTGCATTACTTTTGATAAGGGTACCACTATTGAGCCGAGATTGGGAAGACTTTTGAAGACCACTTTTGACCACGTGATTTTGGTATATCGATAGACTTATTGGACAAGGGTAGGGTGACCCTGTGTCCCTTTTGATGTGATACACTTTGTAGACAATGTGATTGTGGTCGGTAAATAATGAAAGCTCAGTTGTCATCTTCTCATTAAACACGTTGTTGATCCACATGTTTGTGCTATAATTTTGATGTTATATGATTGCTTGCTATGACGATTACCTATAAACATATGTATACATGTTGATGCATGGAATGTCTGTTGACTGCGTCTACAAGAAGTCTAAAGTCAAAGATTGGTCTATAGGGGGTCAATGTGTAAATATTGAGTGAAATAGAGTTAGGACCGCTTATGTGTCAATGATACATTGTGGACCGCTTTTGTGTCATTGTTTTAGTCTTGGACCGCTTATTAGGCAGTAGCCTGGATCGCTTATAGGACAAGTATCCTGGATCGCTTATATGGCATGTCATATAAGCGACCCAAGATCTCTATAAATAGGCTGGAGCGATTCATTTGATGTAACGAGGTATGTGTGTGCTACGGTGCTGAAACTCTGCTGAAATTTTATCAGAAAGCAATATAAACACAAGGAATTGAAAGGATTAGCTGTTGTTACTTTACTTACGTTGATTCCGCCTTCGTATGTAAAGATGAACTACTTCGACTGACTTTTCGGGTCATAGAACGGTCCAACAAGTGGTATCAGAGCTCAGGACAAGGAGTTCATACTACGACAGCATAGATCTGCAGAAATTTCTCTTTTCTACTCACTTTCTCTCATACTTTTTCGGTTTTCAGTGGTTCCAACAGTTGAAATTGTCTGAAATTCGAGTATAACGTGTAAAACACACTTTTAACAAACCCTAGAAAGAATCAGGTGAAAATACGGACTAAAAATGGTAAAAACTGGTTAAAAACTGTCGATCGCGTTTTCGGACATTGGATCGCTTATCTGGACATAACCTGCTTGGATCGCTCCAAATTCACACTTGGGATCGCTTTTTCGGACAATTTAACTCTCTGGATCGCTCGAACGGACAACATTGTTGAACCGCTCGAACGATCACATTCGGACAGCTCATACGAACACTTCTGGATCGCTCCAACGAACAAGAGTTGGATCGCTTATTTGACAGTATTTGAACCGCTCGAACGATCATTCTCTGGATCGCTCGAACGTACATACTCTCGGTCGCTTATTTGACATATTGTGGATCGCTCGAGAGGACTTAGTCATTACCGTCTGGTCCGCGTTTACGAACATATACTGGACCGCTTTTCTGTCAAACTGTTTAGACAGGATCGCTTTTGTGGTTCTGTTGGTTTTTCAAAACCAAAATTTTTCTAAGTGTTGTCTGATTTTGCAGGTACGTTCACAATGGATGATATGTTCTTGAATCCATTTAGTGACATGTACGCATTCACAGGAAGTTCAGGAAACAACGATTCGACATCGAACAATACGAACGAAAATCAACCAAAAGAGAAAAAGAAAGAAGCTTGGGAGTCCGAGAGCGCATTCGGAACATTCAACAAACCCCCAAAGCTTATGGCTATAGAAGATTACAGCAGGTGGGCAACAAAGTTTGAAGATTGGTTGATGGCATTCGCCTTTCCCAGTTGGAAGAGTATGAAAACTGGTTATGCTAATGGAAAGAAGAATGGCGAAGCATTGAGATCAGCTGAAGAAATTGATAATTTTGTGGCTGAACAAAAGTGTGTTGCTTTGCTGTTTCAATCGGTTAGGGAGGATATTATCTCTCTAATAGATTATACAAATGCTCAAGATTTATGGGATAAACTCAAGAAAAAGTGTATAGGAAGTACTGAGATTATAAAAAATAAGAAGAAACTGCTTAAAAAAGAGTTTGACATGTTTAGTTGTCTTAAGAATGAATCGGTGTGCAAAATGATTGAACGGTTCGGTCATCTGAAGCTGGAACTGGCACGACATGATATTGAGTATTCTCCGGAAGAACTTGTGGATAAACTGTTTGATTCATTACTAGACGAGATGGATTGGAGATATTATGCGTTGATGTTGAAGAACACTATTGCTCCTGAAAATTTGAAACCAGATGTGGTGATTGAAAGACTTGAAAGCCATGAGCTAGAGTTGAAGAAAACATACAAAGTTAATCACTCATCCTATCAGCAGAATCTGGATCTGTATTATCCAAAAAGCTTGATCCCGAAAGCTACTTCTCCGAAAACGGCATTTTCTGCTGAGAATGTTTCTTCAACAAACAAAGAAAGTCAAAGCAGTTCAAGCAGCGGAAGCCACAGTGGTTATCACAGTGGATCTACGTCTTCTGCAAATCGTGCTGATGCGAAGTTTTCTTGTAACATCGCGATAAATCTAAAGAATGCCCAGAATTTTGATGAAAAGTCGGCCAAGCAACAAATGGTTTTTCTGGCATCTGTGCTAGAGTCCTATGAAGGTTTGGTGGCTGGAAAGATCGGGAATACAAATCTGACAAAAGAAGACTACGATCAGATAGACCCCGAAGAAATGGAGCTTATTGACATTCGTTGGGCAATGGCAAGTGCTGTTCGACGTGCGCAACGTTTCACGGAAATTACTGGGAGAAAAACGATTGGTGGTCCGTCCACAAAGTTGGGGTTTGATAAATCGAAAGTGACGTGCTTTAAGTGTAAGCAGAAGGGTCATTTCAAACGGGAATGCAGGAATGCATATGTTGATGAATCGGAGAATCCGTTTCGAGATGACTATTACAAGAAGGCAATCTACCATCAGAATAAATCCGAGCCGCCCAGATTGAAGCAGCAGGAAGAGAACAGAGACAAATCGAGGGCGTTAGCTGTGATTTATGATGATGAGGGTTACGATTGGAGCAAAGAGGTTTTGCCGGAAGATGATGCCGTTGGTTATGCTTTCATGGCAAGTCATGATGAACCGATTCCATGGAAGGATGATCGTACAGAGGAACAGAAGTACCAATACAGGAAGATGACTGCTGAAACAAAGATTATCAGACTTTCTGGTGTATACTTGGAAGCAAGAAGAGCAAATCGTTGGGATCCGGACAGAGAGGGCTATCTTGATCGGTATGGCAATGTGGCGATTGATGACAAAACGCTAGATATTGAAGCCATCATTCAGGAGTACAAAGAAGAGGATGAATACTGGCAGCATAAGTGGTGGGGAACACCAACTTCGAAGATGATTGAGAAGAAGAAAGAAAAAGAGAGAAAGGAAAAAGAAGAGAGAGAGAAGAAAGAAAACGCAGAGACTGAGAGATCGAAGATGGTTGATACGGGGTTGATCGATGTGACTCGGAAGTTGACAACTGAGAATTTAGAGAAAATGGCTGACAAAGTGCTAGCTGCGAAAGCACTTGAGGTAGATTCTAATTCTGTCTCTGAGTCAAAAGGGAAGGTCAGTCAAAGTGAGTCAACATCCAGGTCAGGTAATAAAGTCGATGGAAATTTTGACTGCAAAAATTGCACCAAACAATGCAATTTTTGTAGTACTGTCACGTATTTGAATGATGAGAAATTCAAGAATCTGAAATCAAAAGTTAAAACTTTTGAAGATCAGATTCTCGATCGTGACACAGAGTTAAAAGTTTCAACTGAACGGTTTAATGAATTAACAACTAAATTTGACAAAATTACAACTGACAATGAAAAGTTAATTCTGGAAAACCGTCAGATCTCTGAAAAATTTGAGAAACTTAAAAGTGTTGTGAAAGACAGTGATGATCGAAACGGCAAAACATTCAAAGAAAACGAACATCTAAGAGCTGTGTTGCAATTCAAAGAAAAATCAATTAATGAATAACTGGATGAGATTGCAAAATTAAAACTTAAGGTTAAAGAAATTGAGATTGAAAATGAAAGAATTCAGTTGAAATTAAACAGCTATAGCTCAGCTAGCTTTGTTTTGCAGCACATCGTTCCCAAACCTATAGGAAAAAACAAAGCTGGTGAGGATGTGTTTTCTGATGGAACGGGTGTAGGGTTTCACAAAGTTCCACCGCCAATTTTAGACAACTACACGAAAAAGCAGTCTAGTTTGGTGGAAATTGAGGAAGAAAGTGATGTTACCCTTCCTGAGAACATTGATGTCACGTTCACGTCTTCCAATGAAGAGGGTGTCCAAAATGATGTGGTGAAAAGTGTGATAGACAAAGTGCTTAAGCCGGATTGTGACACTTCTGAGGAGGATGGGTGTTTTCTAGATAAATACATTCTGAAGCAAAAGTCCAAAAACAACTTATATGATGAATCTGATCTTGTCATGTACAAGATGTCGGGATCGGATAAGTTGTTTTCGGATTCTGAGTTTCCATTAGAGAATGTTAATCTGAACAAATTGACAAATGTTTTCAAACTGGTTGAAGTCGAGTTGTCAGCAGTGAACAATCTGAGTCGAAAGAAAGAGAGGGTTTACAACAAGAAAACTGTTTATCCACCACGTTTTTACAATAACAACAGAAACAATTGGTCGGGTGGTTATCAGGGGGGTAAAACATTTCATAAAAGAAATGTTGCAAACAAGAGGTTTGTCGAAAAGAAAAAGTTTGTGAATAGTTCAAGTTCACTTGCTGATGAAGAAAAAGAGATTTTTACAAAATCAAACAAAGAATTTTTTGAGAAGAGAGCTTCACAGGCTCAGTCTGAAGGCACGAGTAGGGTAGCTGATACTCGTACGTGTTTTAGATGTGAACAGGTTTGTCATATTGCACGAAAGTGTACATATGTGAAGCCTAAGACTGAAGCTGTGAAGGTTCAACAAAAGAAAGTTGATATGAAGGGTAAAACACCGATGTATGTTGAGAAGAAAGTTGTTGGGAAGAAAAATGTTCAAATTGACAACTTGAAAGTAAAAACTGAACCCGTAAAGAAGTTGGTAAATCAAAATGATACATTTTATAAGAGGGTTGCAGTAGTTCAACAGGTGTGGAAACCTAAAATTGAACCTAAAGTTGAGAAGAAAGTTTCAACTTCTGAGGTGAAAAAGGCTGAAGAATCAATTACGGTTGATTATGATGCACAATTTCCACCTCTTAAGTCTAAGAATTTCAAAATTCAAATTGCCAAAGTCACAGTTACACCTAAGGCTGATAAGGCCTGGGTGGACACCATGTTTGACTAAACAATTTGAATTGCCGGAGCTTCCTGGATTGCGAAGCATGAATCGGCATCTTTCTTGAAGTTGTTTAAATGATGATCTGTTATGTGCAGGATCTTCCAAAACTTGTATCCAGGTGGATAATGGATAGTGGAGCGTCAAGGCATATGACAGGGAAGACCGCATTGCTGTATGATGTGAATGACATTAATGGTGGTTATGTGGGTTTTGCGGGTAATCAAGGAGGAAGGATCATAGGTGAAGGAACATTATCTAATGGCATTATCACGTTTGAGAGAGTTAACTACATCGCTGAGCTGGAGAACAACCTGCTGAGTATCTCCCAGATCTGTGACAGGATGTATACTACTCATTTCACCGACAAAGAATGTTTGATCTTGAAACCGGGATTTGTGATACCTGAAGAGTGGATTATCATGAGGGCACCAAGAGTCAACGATCTGTACGTGTTGGACATGAGTGTTGCTACTACAACCACGGGTCAGGCTCATTGTTTTGTGTCCAGAGCAACGGAAAAAGAGTCAAGGTTATGGCACCGAAAGATGGGGCATATTCACCTAAGGAAAATGAATCACTTAGTGCATAACGACTTGGTCATTGGAGTGAATATTAAAGGTTTTCATCTGGAAGGGGAGTGCATAAGCTGTGTCAGAGGCAAACAGAAGAAAAAGTCACACCCTACAAAACAAGTCAATTCAGTTTCGAGACCTTTGGAAAGACTTCACATGGATTTGTTTGGTCCAGTGAATGTTAAGAGTATAACAGGAGATTCCTACTGTTTGGTCGTGACTGATGACTACTCCAGATTTTCGTGGGTCATGTTTTTGAAATCGAAAGACGAAACCTTTGATAGTTTGATAGTATTGTTTAAGAAAATTGAGAATCTGTACCAGAGACCGATTTGTAGAATTCGAAGTGATAATGGTACTGAGTTCAAAAACAGTAAGATGGAGGAATATTGTGATGAAAGAGGTATACTGCATGAGTTTAGTGCTCCGTACACTCCTCAGCAAAATGGAGTTGCAGAACGCAAGAACCGGACGCTAATCGAGACAGCCAGAACGATGCTTGCAGATTCCAAGTTACCTATTAATTTCTGGGCTGAAGCTGTTTCTGCTGCATGCTATACTCTCAATAGAGTTCTTACTGTGAAGAAGTTCAACAAGACGTGTTTTGAGCTAATCAATAAACGCAAGCCGAATTTGAAGTATCTAGAACCGTTTGGGTCACCATGTACGGTAATAGAGCCGAACTTTGTTCAAGGAATATTTGTTGGATATTCAGGTCCTACACGGCGTGTCTTTGTTCCAAGTGAAAAGCGTATTACTGAAGCAGCGAATGTTGAATTTCAGGGTTATACTATGCCACCTCAGAATCCTGGTGATTCATGGCGTTTTCATTATGACAAACTTTGGGAATCATTTGACATGAGAGAAGAATCAGAGGAAGAGGAAGATTTCTTTGATGAGCTGGATATTTTACGAGAGTATGAATCGTCGCTCAGGTTTCCAGCAGAGTATTCTAGCAGACCTCGGGAGACTTCAAATAATGCTGAAGCAGGTCCTAGTAACGCTGGTGAACATGATGATGAAGTTGCTCCTGGTAATCAGTCGGAGGTAAATGATGATCAAGAAGCTGAAACTATGCCAGTATTTGACCATGGTGATTCAGATCTTGAGGGGGAGCAGATCCAGTTGTCAAGTCAAACAAACCAAGTTGGTGAACAAGATGCAGAGCAGAATGTTACTAATCTGGAAGGAAATGTAGAAGTTCCAAGCGAAGTGATGCCGCGAACTCTTTCTTATCATCCAGAGGAGTTGATAATAGGAGAATTGCAATCGGGCGTTCGGACGAGACGTCAAATTGACCAGGGCTTAACATGTTTTTATTCTACAGTAGCACCTTTACAAACTAAATTTTCATTAAGTTGTTTTATCTCGCAGGTCAAACCGCGAACTTACAAAGAGGCGCTTACTGAAGACTCTTGGGTCATAGCGATGCAAGAAGAATTAAGTCAGTTTGAGAAGTTAGGTGTGTGGAAGTTGGTTGATTTACCGGATGGTCAAAGAAAAATCAATAAAAAATGGGTTTTCAAATGTAAAAGGGACGACAGAGGAGTGGTTGTAAGGAACAAAGCTCGACTCGTTGTTCAGGGCTTTAGTCAACAGGAGGGGATTGATTTTACCGAAGTCTATGCTCCTGTCGCACGACTAGAGGCTATCAGAATTTTCCTAGCATTTGCGTCTTGGAAGAATTTCAAAGTATTTCAGTTAGATGTTAAATCAGCGTTTCTTTATGGGAAGGTCAAAGAGGAGGTTTATGTTGGTCAGCCGCCGGGCTTTACTGACCCAATCCACAAGAACAAAGTTTATCTGCTGGACAAAGCGTTGTATGGTCTACATCAGGCGCCGAGAGCCTGGTACGAGACTTTGTCTCAACACCTACTCACTAACCAGTTCATACGTGGAAAAGTGGATGCCACTCTCTTCACTAAAGTCGTTGATGGTCATCTTCAGTTTTGTACATATTTTATTTTCAGAAAAATACAAAAACAGTAAAAAATGCTAAAATCCAAAAACATGATAAAATTGAAAAAGAGCTTGTGTATATAGGGAAAATGATAGTACATCAGCTAGACAATTACAGTATGCTAAAGATTTGGAAAGACAAAATGAGTTAAACAGTCTCACTAATGATGTGTCGATAGGTTTTCGTACATTTAGTAGATTTATTCGGGATATAAACCTAAAATTTCAAACTTGTGAAATTTGTGGGGAACACTACTTGGATATATAGGTAACCCCTGAAATCTCGTTTGAAAGGTCTCGTATTCTGATATACTAGGTGTTTATACTCTATGATGTCTGGGGTATTATTCCGGGACTTCTGCTGAACGGTGGTTCTGACCTAGTCCCTGGCTAATACTTTCACCAAAATGCTTGAAATATAGCATAAAGCCCTCAGCTGATTAGACAATAAAATTGATAATCAGTTGTTGTAGCTGAAAAGATTCTCTAAAGGGAACACACTGCAAAGTCGAAGCTGATATCTCTCTGCTGAACGGAAGTTCTGACCTGAGATCCCTCAGTTCTCGCATACCCTAATTTATGTACAGACATCATTGTAGTATTTTTGCCTGTAAGACTGAATATTGGGATTCTGGATACGGGAGTATATTCAAGAGGTGGGACACATGGATTGATCTAAGTTCTTAAAACACTTAAACAGTATCCTGAATAGATTGAAGTTTGTATGAAAATTTAAGATGGATCAGTATATTGACAATCGAGGTGAATTGTTTAAATCTGAGTATGTAATGTAGCTTAACGGTACTTGTAATCTGTCTAAAAAGCTGATATGATTCCCTGACACGCTCGCCAAAAACAAACCTGTAAATAGTTTATTTTCTGCAATTTAAGTTTTCTGTTATTTCATTTCTTAGTTTAGATCATCTTAAAATCCAAAAAGATTTTATTTCTGATTTATTTTAGACAAACCAGAGTAGAAAGTTGATTGTCGGATTCTGGAAAGATGAAGCAGATGCAGGAGATTCTGAGCTGAAGAATGAGGGGAGCTTACATTGATGGAAATGTGTTTGTTTTCAAAGTCACAAACAAGTTCATTAAGTTGATACTTGTTATTTTCAGAAAGAAAATTGAAAAATTTTACTAAATCAGTTTGATTCGTTAAAAAGATTAACCAGGGTCATTAAGTTGAACTTGGTAAATTAATCAAGTATTCAGGGTCATTAACTTGAACTTGAAAACTTGAGTGGATTTCTATAACTGATTGAATTTGTGTTTATTGTTTGAAAAGATAGATTGTAATGTTATTGGTTGAGTAACAGGTTTGGACGATATTTCCCAACGGAGGCAAATTGCAAAAGCTTGAACCAGATATCTCAAGATTCCAGCATAATGAGAGGGGGAGTCAGTGAGAGGGGGAGTCTGGGTCAACAGCTAATGGGAAGTATGGAGTCAGTTCTAGAACCTGTGAAGAATGCTGGTGAAGATAGACAGAGTTGGTGAAAAGACAAAGACTGAAGACTACGGATCTGAAGATGCTAAAAGACTACGTCAACATCCAAGGGGAAGTCTGTTGATGCATGGAATGTCTGTTGACTGCGTCTACAAGAAGTCTAAAGTCAAAGATTGGTCTATAGGGGGTCAATGTGTAAATATTGAGTGAAATAGAGTTAGGACCACTTATGTGTCAATGATACATTGTGGACCGCTTTTGTGTCATTGTTTTAGTCTTGGACCGCTTATTAGGCAGTAGCCTGGATCGCTTATAGGACAAGTATCCTGGATCGCTTATATGGCATGTCATATAAGCGACCCAAGATCTCTATAAATAGGCTGGAGCGATTCATTTGATGTAACGAGGTATGTGTGTGCTACGGTGCTGAAACTCTGCTGAAATTTTATCAGAAAGCAATATAAACACAAGGAATTGAAAGGATTAGCTGTTGTTACTTTACTTACGTTGATTCCGCCTTCGTATGTAAAGATGAACTACTTCGACTGACTTTTCGGGTCATAGAACGGTCCAACAATACACACCTCCTAGGTCTTACTCATTAAGTAAATGCTTATGTTCCTTTGTCCTCAATAAGACCTGACCTAAACGATCTTCTTCTTGGAAGATGTCACTTCAAAGAAACACCGATACCAACAACCCTCTGCCGAAGACAGAGGCGGAATTGCAAGAGCGCATCTCACTGGCCATCGCACAGCACGAGGCCCTTGGCTCCGAACGCAGCGGAGGTACCTCAGGAAATAACCCACCCAATGGTAATCTTGAGTCACTTAAGACACATTACAAAACGTTTGGACATTTCCAAGTGTGCTTTGCTAATGCCTTATGTGAATGATGTTGCTTATGTAGTAGGCTGCACCTACAAGCAGTTCTTGGGCTGCAAGCCCCTGGATTTCGACGGCACTGGGGGTGCCGTAGCTTTTGTGCGTTGGGTTGAGAAGACGGATTTTGTTTTGCGTTTGAGAAAATGTGCACCAGAGCATCAGGTCACGTACATAACTGGACTGTTTCTAGATGGGGCTCTGTCATGGTGGAACATTCAGGTTCAGACGTTGGGCGAGGCTGCTGCGTATGCCTTGACGTGGGACGAATTGAAAGAGCTGATGTGTAAGAAGTATTGTTCGAGGGCAGAAATCTAGAAGTTGGAAACCGAATTTTGGAACTTGAAAATGGAAGGTTCAAAGATAGCTGAGTATGTGCAAAGGTTTCGTGATTTGTCTAGGGTGGTTCCTTATTTGGTGGAGCTAGAGTTTAAGCGGATCCAACGTTTCATCTGGGGATTGGCACCTCAGATTCTGAGCATGGTGACAACATCGAAGCCTCCAAAAATTACCGATGCTGTCGACTTAAGTGTGACGCTCACTGAAGAAGCGGTTAGACTAGGAAAATTTTCTACCTCGGAGGAGAAAAAGGAGACTTGATGTGTGCTAAACAGACTATAAAAACTAACTATATTAGACTCTCTAAACTAGACACGCCAAAGCTTTAAATTCTAGACTCGACCTAAACCTCACAATCGGCAAGTGTACCGATCAATGTAGTATAACCTAGGAAGTCCGGATATCGAACCACAGGACTCTATATATCACGCAACTAGACTCCAATACACACTGACAAACACGACACAAACTTGTTTAATTGTTTTGGTGGGGGGGGTTACGGAAAATCTAGGAAATCTATATTAAACTACTAAATTAAACTAGAACTAGACTAAAGACGAATAAAGACTGAGGACTTTTCTTATATGAGAACGAGACCACCTAGACAAGAATCCTGGATTGTTTTTAAGAGATTACCGATTAAGTTAAGTGCACGAGTTATGGAACCGGGATCTTAAAGTACTAAACCTATTAAGAACCATCGAGGCCCCTCGACCCTTCTCAAGGAGAAACCTGTGGAACTACCTAGGTCGTTAATCTTACCGGTTATTAGACGCCTTTCCAGTTGTCTAATTATTGTGTAAGTACCCTAATGTTGACCTACTCTTTTCCAATCATAGATCTAGGGTAGTTTAAAGTAATCAATTTAACTTGATAGACTAATAAAACCGACAGGTAAACCAAGACATGACCTTTTCCAAGGACTATCTAAAGCAATTCGTCGGGTAAGACCTACCAATAGCCCCTCACTTTCCAGGTATTAGGACTAGTAGAACACTAAGACTTAGTAAATTATTACCAATTACTTCTAGGGGTTATCGGCCGATTCTCCCTAAAGAGCTAAGGTTTTCTTATGTGATATAGACACTCACCGAAATACCAAACCCTAATATGACTCTATGTTGTGATATAGACCGTCACTAAGAATCATATGAAGCATATAATATCAATAAACCAATTTAAAGCATGCATATACATCAAATCATTAAGACAAACTCTTTACAAAACACAATTAATCCATAATAATCATGCAATTAACAAAAACGGTAAAAACTTTAAATTAATCCATTCATCAAAGTCGAGGTGGTTAATAAATTTAGCTGAGCATGATAAAACGTGAAAATAATTCAAAGATGTTCAACAAAGAATTCATTGTAACAAGTTTCGTAAGAAAAATCAAGAACAAAGAACTAGAAAACCCGATTAGATCTTCAAGTCTTCTTCCCCGAACTCGTACCAATGATTCCTAGGCTTCGAAATCTCCAAAAACGCTCCAAGAATGCTCAATAAGTCGCCCAAGAAGTCCCACAATCGAAATTAGGGTTTTTTTTCACGTTTAGGATGATTATATATGACTTCCCATAAAAAAAACCCTTATTAAATTCGTAATAATTGCCAGCCAGAAGCTTCTGGCTGGGCGCCACAAAATCAGGGACTGGGTGGTGGGGTGCCACCTTGTTTTTCAGCTCATGTACTACCTTCAGTCTCTCGCCTGGTGCCACAGACTTACATAGTGGGTGATGGGGTGCCAGAGAGTGATTTTTCAGCTCTTTAACTCTATTTCAACTCCTCGACCTTTCCAACATGCTTCAAGACTTGACACTTCAATATTTTTACTCGTTTTACTCGCTTTCTCGCATATTTGAACATCAAGACCTGCGAAACACGATTTGATCAATAGAATGCATATTCTAACGAAAAACAAAACTAAATATAACTAAAACTATACAAACTGTACACGAATAAATGATGTATTTTGCAATACACCAAACATAAACAAATATTCACTCGGGTGAAAAGCATAGGTATATTTAATTAAAACCAAGACTTGCGTTAGCTGCGATTGCGAATATACTTGTCCCCTTAAACCCGAATCCAATCCTAAGCCCTTGTCATGTGAATTTAATTTAAGTGCGGTCAGTCTACCTAGGGTCTCACGCTAGAATCTACAGTCCACATACTCCCGCCTCAAGCTTATAGGACTAAAGGAGCGATCACTGGACCAATTCCCAACCGTCTTATATCAAAACCAGAAGAGTTTACAATCATATTTTTCTTTTTGTTCATTTTTTTTCTTTCTTTTTCTTTCGTTTTTTTTTCTAAGTGAGTGTAGACGATGCTTTCCCTAACCAAGAGGCAATCCGGCTGTAGAGTCGCTATCCCCAACCACAGATTACTTAGGTTTCGGTACTTTTTTCTCTTTTTGCACAGTCGATTTCACACACCCTAGCGGTAATCTTGCTGTAGAGTCGCTATCCCCGGCTCAGACTACATAGGAATGCACTACTTTCATTTAGTTTCTAGCCCACTTTTTATTCTATTTTTTTTCATGATCAAAAACTCTAATGGTTTTAATTTATAACGGTGCCCCTTATACTATTATTGGCAGTTTTGATTTCCCATATCTCCCAGGCGAAAACCCACTAGTAAACCGACAATTAAGGTATATTAGATCAAAGGGACTTAAAACCAAACCCGGGCCTATCCACATATCCCTAACTAGACGCAAGCTCGATTTATTATAATCTCATATTATTATTATTCCAACCCGAGCAAAAATTCATTTTTTCTATCATTTTCCGTTTAAAAATGCAAACTTCTTTTATTTCAAAGGACATTTTCTGGTTTTTCAATTTTTTTTTTTTTTGGGATTTTTCAATTTTTTTTAATTTTTTTAATTTTTAATAATTAAGACTCGATTATTTACATGTATCCCATCCCCACACTTAGAGATTGCATTGTCCCTAATGCAAGAACAGAAATACGACTCAACTGCTACCTAAAAATAAAAACTGCAAACGAAATAAATAAAAATATACAACAACAACAAAAAGGGAAACGACTTAGCTGAGTATGTGAGACTGTCAAAGTGCCAGTCGTTTCCACATAAGCCCTCCAATTCGAAATGCGCTTAGCAAACAACTCCTAACCTCGGACACGCGAACGAAAGCGGCTACAAATACCAACCTAATCACGCAAACACCAAACACTAGCAAAAGATAATATATAATATCACGTTCAACAACCATCCACAATTGTATCAACCAACCCCAAAACCCATCCAACTTGTTTAAAATATTAGTACAGACCGAGATATGATGAAAACAGCATAAAAAAAAAAAAATATAACAAAATGGTATGCTCGATCACTGCTGCATCATCCTCAAACCACACCATCTACTCCTCATCTCAAACCCTGCTCCACGATAACTGACCACTCTCAGTGGTAAATCAGCCGGCTGCTCCTAAACAGCCCCCTGAGATCTCGTGGAAGCACCTCACCTGCGTTTGGTGCCTGACGAGGAACCTACACCTAACATCCTATAAAATAGTTCAAAAACGCGCAAAAACTGGCGAACAGTCAGTAAACACAAACTATTTTTGTTATTTTTGAGTTTTTTTTTATTATTTTTTTTTATTTTATTTTTTTTATTTTTCAATATAATACTGTACATTCAAACAACGTCCGTATAGCATTACGTTCGCGGCCGTAGTTTAGACACAAAGTGACATTAAAGCGACGTTTTGCAAATCCCTTTTTAAGCATAAACCGAACCTCGCCCGAATGGAGATTGAGTACGGGCGAGTGGTATCAATAATAAAGTGAGCAAAAGACGCCATAAGACACTAAGACGACTCAAACACAATTAAAACGACACCAAAGACCCTAAACTAACCATTTGACTAGACTCGATCTAACTTAGACGCAAAGTACACAAATTACAAACTATTACCTTCTCCCGGCACTTTACTTGCCCTCAAGTAAACCCAAGTGCCTACCAAACCGACATCGACTTCCAAAGTTGCTTAAATTCAGCCATGTATTAATTTAAAACAAACTTTAACGTCGAAAAGTGCCGCCTAATTAAAGGAGGTGTGGATTCTTCGCAAAAGATTCCGTTCAAAAATGCAAGTTTGGAAGCATACGCGTCAACATACTACAACCCACTCAAAATTCAGCAAATCAAGTTCAAATTCAACCCGAAAATCATGAACATCCCGAAACCAAACCATAATCCAAACCAACATTGAGTGTTAACCGATTTAAAGTTGAAAAACTTGTATATTGCATTAGCGAAACGGGTCAAAACAGTGAGTAAATCTGATTTTTACGTCAACAATTCACCCAACCGAATCCCCACACTCAATGTTAGCGCAACCTAAACCAAGTTTTGATGAACATGGCAATCGAACTCCAAACCGAACCACCCGCAACCTATTTTCTGCTCAAACACCCAAAGCATATCCAAACCACAACATTAATCTACCAAACATGAACTAACCCTAAATTAAACAAGAAGACTAACGCAAAAATGTATCACCAATCTAATTAAAAACTAGGTTACAGACTCATAATACATAATATGCAGGAGACATACCTGGATTTGTGAGAAACAAGAGAGAATAAGAAAAATTTCGGTTGAAATTGAAATCCCCAACTGGAACTCCGATTGTAAGTGTACGGTGATGTTTGCGTACACTCGTAGTCTAAACAAACTATAAATTTCAGTTGCGTACACTCCGATTGTAGGGGTTACCGGCGGTGGAGGGTTTCCGGTGGTGGAGGGGAAGTGAGTGGCGGTGAGTGGGTAAGGAAGAAGGGTGGCCGGCGATGAATGGTGAGGGGTTAGGTTGTTGGCGGCGGATGGGAGGTAAAGGGGGGTAAGGTGGTTAGGGTTTACTGCGAGAAGGGGGTGGATGTGTGATTATCGGTGGGTGTAGAGGGGGGGTAAGGATAGGTGATATGGGGAAGAAGGAGGGCAAACAAAGCGGAGGTTAGCAGGAGGATTTGTTAGGTTTTAATTTAACTCTATTTTGTAAAACTTGTTCTCGGCTGCAGATGTGTGGGGTGGCGGCCCGCCAGGAAATAGGTTAAGTGGGTGGCGGCCGCCACCACGTTAGTTACGTTTTTTTTTTTCATTGTTGGCGTGGGCTGCACATGTGGCTTCTGGCGGCCCGCCAGAAATTTCAGTAGTTGGTGGCGGCCCGCCAGAACGGTGTATACTTCCGAAAACGTAACCCCAACTACGCTCTGGCCCGGGCTAGAAAAGTTGTTCAGTTGGTGGCGGCCCGCCAGAGCGTTTTCAACAGAAAGTGTCTAAATTATTGCTTCTCTACCTTAAAAAAATTTTATGTTTTTCCCAAACCTCTCAAAAACCATCCGAAATTTTTCGAAGTATAAAAAAAACTTACCTGGAGCCTTATTTCTCTCGCAAATTCCTGCAAATCCTCGGTGATGCATTCCTGCAAATAACTCAAGACACAAACAAACCCGAAAAACTACTAACAAAAACAACCGTTAGCTACCGAAAATTACGAAACAATAAACTAGGATACAAACGGTACAAACTCTACAAATGAGTAACAACTCCTCACATACTTATGGTGGATCATAGAGATGCCGTTCACCTGCAAACATACACTCACGGCCTGTAGCACCATTATACTTATTGCCCGAATTAACCCAAACACTCTTATCTCTCTCACAACCTCTCAACTCCTCACCTGGCGGTTTGAATCTATATTCTTCATATCGAACTCCATCCCCACACTGAACCTTGCTCAGTGTCTCTATCTTAGATTCTAAACGCACGATTCTCTCCTCTAATTCCCCTACTCTCCTATCCGGTGGATCCCCACACTTGAGTCCCATCACCTTCTCTAGACTCGGATCACTTATCACCTTCTCCTCATCTTTCTCGTCCTTCTCACACTCCCCTACTGACGATACCGCCTCCACTCTATCACTAGGCCCTCTCGAATTCATAACCTTAAAAATTACTGATTCCTCGCCCGCTCTAAGTGTGATGGTGCCTAAAAAGACATCTATGAGAGCTTTAGCGGTGTTCAAGAACGGGCGTCCTAAGATTACCGGTACGTTTTCATCGGCTTCCATGTCGAGAATGACGAAGTCAGCCGGAAAAACGAACTTGTCCACCTTAACAAGCAAATTCTCGACTATGCCCCTAGGGTGTTTCACGGATCTATCAGCTAAGGACAACGTCATTCGGGTGGGGGAAAGCTCGCCTAAGTCTAGCTTTTCGTAGAGAGAAAAGGGCATCAAATTGATGCTAGCACCTAGGTCGGCTAAAGCTCTAGTATTAGTGTTACTACCGAATAGACAAGGAATTGTGAAAACACTGGGATCGGTAAGCTTTTCAGGAAGCTGATTTGAGACAACGGCCGAACATCCTCCATGCAATGGGATATTCGACAACTCCCCTAACTTCTCCTTATTCCTAAGAAGGTCCTTCAAAAATTTCGCGTATTTAGGCATGGACTGGAGTGCCTCGATAAAAGGAAGATTAATCTTCAATTGCTTGAAGATGTCTAAGAATTGCCCGTATTCCCTCGAGTATTTTTGATTCTTAAGACGTGAAGGGAACGGGACATACGCATGGTTCACTAAAGGCGAAGGCCTAACATCCACGGGAGGTTTCTCTACTCTCTTCTCACCTTGAGACTCACCGGGCTGTGCGGTACTTGCTGGGCGCAGCCTCGATTGCACTTTGCCGGGAGCCTCCATCTCTATCTCTTCGTCTACAATATCTCCATCCTCATCGACCACTCTCTCCTCTACGCTCGGGCTCCCTACGGTTTTGCCACTACGGATGGTAATGGCCTTTACATGAGCATTCGGGTTCGGTTGGGTGTTACCCGCAAACTGACCGGGTAATCTCTCCTCTAACTTCCTAGACATATCACCTACAACCCTTTGAAGGTCTTGAAAAGCAGCTTGGTGATTCTTAAGCATAAGATCATGTTCGCTAAGTTTCTTTTGGGTGGTTTGATCCCTAACAATTAATTGACTCATCATGGACTCCATCCTTTCTAGACTACCCCCAAGATCATAGCTTGACCCTTGACCTGTTTGAACCTGACTACTTGACCCCCCATCATTAACCTGCCCATTTGAACCCCCACCAAAGAGTGAACCTAAACCCCTATTTGGATTTTGAGCTATTTGAAAACCAGGGGGTCCGTTTGAGCGAAAATTGTTGTTAGAAGCAAAATTATTATTATTATTACGCCAACCCAAACCAAAGTTATTATTATTATTACCAAAACCGCTAGGTTGACCTCTACCAAACCCTCCTCCTACGAAATCGACCTGCTCCTCACCAACAAGTAATGGACACGCATTTGTGTCGTGACCCCCTCGACAATACTCACATTTGTCTACCTTAGCCTTGATTTCTTTGAGTTCCCTAGACATGTTTTCCAAAACAGAGGCTAAACTAGGATCCATTGTGACATGGTTCACCCCTCGGGCGGGTGCACTAGTAGTGGTGTTGGAATTACCACTTTGATACCTCTGATCGGATCGTGATTGGGATTGAGACTGAGCAAATGCCTCAAAATGCTCTAGACACTCAGCAACTGTAAGAATACCCATCATATGCCCCCCCCCCCCCCCCCCGCATTAGTATCGAACCTATCACGAGTCTCTTAGGTGAGACCGTTATAAAATTTTTCACATAAAGCCCAGTCGGAAAGACCATGCTGGGAGCAACGAGCACACAGGTTTTGGAAACGCTCCCAAGCAAGATAGTAGGGCTTGTCGGGCTCCATGCGAAAGGAGTGGATTTGGTCTCTAAGACGTGAGGCTTTAGCGGGCGGGAAATATTTATTCAAAAAGGCTTGACGAAGCCCCGCCCATGTGGTGAAGGTACCGGTTGGTTGAGAGTCCAACCAAGTAGCCGCACGGCCAGCTAGTGAAAACGGGAAAAGCTGTAAGTAGGTGGCATCATTGGGTGCACCGTGAAGGCTAAAGGTGGCTAGGATACGGGAGAACCGGTTTATGTGGGCCGGTGCGTCCTCATCCTCGCGGCCATGGAATTGGATGCTATTAGTAATGGCCTGCATGGCATAAGATGGAATCTGCCATGAGTTCTCGCTAACTATGGGTGGAACGGTGATGGGTGAAGCGAGGCCGGTGAAATTCTGGGTGGCTTGTTGGTCAGCGGTTTGCCTAGGGTTGGCAATTGGTTCTACGTTTTCTGGGATGGTAAAAGCGCTAAAAGTGGGGCTATCGGGTGGGGAAACCTTAGGTGATGTTTTGGGTGACTGAGGTGGGGTGGGTAAGGGGGTGGAATCGAAATTGGGAAAACGAGAAGAGGATGAAGAAGCAACCTGAGGGCCTTGGCCCAATTGAGATGATGACTGCTTGACTGGTGGTGGTGGTCTGTGCGAGCGCAGATGTGGCATCCACTACAAGCAAAAACCTGAACACAAGAAAAGCAAAGAGAAGTTACTACGACTCAAGATGAAAATAAAAGACACAAAACAAAATAAAACACGTAGCACGTATTTGTCACTGAAATCTATCAGAGCTAATGAACGCGATTGCCAAGAGTCCCCGGCAACGGCGCCAAAAACTTGATGTGTGCTAAACAGACTATTAAAATTAACTATATTAGACGCTCTAAACTAGACACGACAAAGCTTTAAATTCTAGACTCGACCTAAACCACACAATCGGCAAGTGTACCGATCAATGTAGTATAACCTAGGAAGTCCGGATATCGAACCACAGGACTCTATATATCACGCAACTAGACTCTAATAGACACTGACAAACACGACACAAACTTGTTTAATTGTTTTGATGGGGGGGGTTACGGAAAATATAGGAAATCTATATTAAACTACTAAATTAAACTAGAACTAGACTAAAGACGAATAAAGACTGAGGACTTTTCTTATATGAGAACGAGACCACCTAGACAAGAATCCTAGATTGTTTTTAAGAGATTACCGATTAAGTTAAGTGCACGAGTTATGGAACCGGGATCTTAAAGTACTAAACCTATTAAGAACCATCGAGGCCCCTCGACCCTTCTCAAGGAGAAACCTGTGGAACTACCTAGGCCGTTAATCTTACCGGTTATTAGACGCCTTTCCAGTTGTCTAATTATTGTGTAAGTACCCTAATGTTGACCTACTCTTTTCCAATCATAGATCTAGGGTAGTTTGAAGTAATCAATTTGACTTGATAGACTAATAAAACCGACAGGTAAACCAAGACATGACCTTTTCCAAGGACTATCTAAAGCAATTCGTCGGGTAAGACCTACCAATAGCCCCTCACTTTCCAGGTATTAGGACTAGTAGAATACTAAGACTTAGTAAATTATTACCAATTACTTCTAGGGGTTATCGGCCGATTCTCCCTAAAGAGCTAAGGTTTTCTTATGTGATATAGACACTCACCGAAATCCTAAACCCTAATATGACTCTATGTTGTGATATAGACCGTCACTAAGAATCATATGAAGCAAATAATAACAATAAACCAATTTAAAGCATGCATATACATCAAATCATTAAGACAAACTCTTTACAAAACACAATTAATCCATAATAATCATGCAATTAACAAAAACGGTAAAAACTTTAAATTAATCCATTCATCAAAGTCTAGGTGGTTAATAAATTTAGCTGAGCATGATAAAACGTGAAAATAATTCAAAGATGTTCAACAAAGAATTCATTGTAACAAGTTTCGTAAGAAAAATCAAGAACAAAGAACTAGAAAACCCGATTAGATCTTCAAGTCTTCTTCCCCGAACTCGTACCGATGATTCCTAGGCTTCGAAATCTCCAAAAACGCTCCAAGAATGCTCAATAAGTCGCCCAAGAAGTCCCACAATCGAAATTAGGGTTTTTTTCACGTTTAGGATGATTATATATGACTTCCCATAAAAAACCCTTATTAAATTCGTAATAATTGCCAGCCAGAAGCTTCTGGCTGGGCGCCACAAAATCAGGGACTGGGTGGTGGGGTGCCACCTTGTTTTTCAGCTCATGTACTACCTTCAGTCTCTCGCCTGGTGCCACAGACTTACTTAGTGGGTGATGGGGTGCCAAAGAGTGATTTTTCAGCTCTTTAACTCTATTTCAACTCCTCGACCTTTCCAACATGCTTCAAGACTTGACACTTCAATGTTTTTACTCGTTTTACTCGCTTTCTCGCATATTTGAACATCAAGACCTGCGAAACACGATTTGATCAATAGTATGCATATTCTAACGAAAAACAAAACTAAATATAACTAAAACTATACAAACTGTACACGAATAAATGATGTATTTTGCAATACATCAGGAGACTCCTATGGAGACATCTAGAGATAACAAGAGGAAGTTCGCAAATTTCAGGAAGGGTACTCGGGCGAGTAATAAGAAGAAGGCCAAAAAGGGAAAAGAGTACATGGGTATCCTACCTAAATGCAACAATTGTCGACGTTATCATGTCGGGCGATGTAGATATGGAAAATGTAAAAACTGTGGCAAGGTGGGGCATGTCAAGGAGATGTGTAGGCAAGGTACTGAAGGTGGAAATTTAGGTCAAGATGGTAGCGGGAATCACGGAAGAAACAACGACAACAACGACTATCAAGGCAAAGAGGGTGACGATCAAAGACGTGGTCAAGGTTGTTTTAACTGTGGAAACAAAAGGCATTTCAGAAAATATTTCCCTAAAAATAATCAGGCACGTGGATGAAAGCTCAACAGCATAGCTAGGGAAGCACGCCAGGATCCAAACGAGGTTATCGGTACGTCCCATATTAGTCAACGTTATGCATCTGCGCTGCTTGATACTGTTGCCAATTTTAGCTTTGTATCTCTAGAGTTTAAGAGTATACTTGGTTTAGTAGCAAGTAAGTTATATATCCCGTACTCCATAGAACTAGCTAATGGGAAGCCAGTAGTAGCCAACGAAATGATTAGAGGCTGTGTGATAGAACTTAGAGAGCGTGAGTTCTCGATAGATCTTCTGCCAGTTGAATTGGGAAGCTTTGATGTGACAACCCGAACTTTCAAGGTTAGTGACGTGTAACTTCGTAGTCTTAACTCCATTAAACTTAAACGTTTGGTAACCCGATTAAATAACTTATTGGCATTTGTCGGGTCGCGTATAGGTTAGGCTTCAAAACGGTACCTTACAATATCGACCCAAATAGAACTGCCGAGCCCAACTAGTCCTTAATGTGCCTTGAATGTTCGTTGTGGGTGTTTTGCTTAATTCGGCCCATAGTGAGTAGCGATGTAAGGTGTGTGACCGGCCCACTTTAAGTAGTTATTAGTCCATTCTAGTTAGATATTGGCCCACTTAATTAGTTGTTAGCCCTTATAAACTCATGGACGTAAACATCCTATCGAGACACATATCACAACAAACCCTATTCCACAACAAACCCTACCTTACTTCATCTTCTACATACGGCAGTAGTTATACCCCGGCCCTCTCGATACATCATCTTGTTCCATCAAGGCCACTGGTTAGTAACTCCATATCTACGATAATTAATAATTGATGATTGTATTTTTGTATGATCTTGACTTAATATGGTATTGGTATGTTTATAAATGTGTGGAACTTGTGTCATATTAATCATGTGGGTGTATGCTAGGATTAATTCTGGTGCGATGAATCTATGTGTGCGGCTAGATATTAATGTCAATAGGTTAAGATTTCACATGTATGATTTAGTGATGTAAAAACTTGTCACACCCCGGCCGCGTGTAACATGCAACCGCGGCGGAAACGCCGGGGAGTGTTGTGGACAGAATTAAATTGTTTCATGACCATGGCATACAAGTTGTATTTTATTTATAAACAAAGGTGTTACATTGTCTTGGAAAGAGAGTACGGAAATCAAAACATAATTAAGCTAGTTCAAACTTCATTTTTTAGGCTCTAAGGCACAGGTCCGCCCTAGAATCATGATCACCGTCCTATGGAATAGCTCCTGAAAACACATGTGAAAGTAGGTACGTCAGCATAAAAATGCCTGTGAGATACATAGTTTTTGCGAAAATGGGATTCATGACTTGAGCTTAAAGAAATGTTTAATAACAGTCAGTCATGAACCTTGTAATTTGTTTTGCTTTGTAAACCATTTGAAAAACGATAACATCAATCGATATGTATAGATAAGTGCAAGGTTAAACGAATAACCAAGTAAAATGAGTTGAATAAGATAAGTTGTTTATGAAGATAATGTCTTGTGAAGAATATGTTATTTATGTAAAATGTAATGTGTCTAAACTGAAATGACTTAGATAACGCCACGATATGTAATATTATACAAACATTTATATATAGGAAGTACCAGCGGCGTATCCACCATGTTTGTATCATATTACATACGCCACGTTACTTAAATCATTTACCCAAACCAATCCACCATGTAAATTGTTCATGTGTAAACCAAATGTCAAGTGTTATTGTAAACCATGTCAAATGTTTATGTTCAAATGTAAACGACCGAATGTGTATGTCAATGTCGACGTGTTTATGTTCAATGTAAATCATGTAATATGTATCCCAAAATGTATCATGTATGGTAAGCGAAATGTATCAACTTAAACCATATGTAAACTGCACAGAACAAGTCGTTGAAGTAACACGTGGTTTAAATCAACGTTATGTTCTGTGGAAAAATGCATGCTCTATTGATATTAACATTTATGCGGTATTGTAAACTATGCATACATCCAAGCCTTGAGACTGCGGCGATAAACCCTTAAACAAATTAAAGGTTTATCTAAGTTATGTATATCGAATTCGGTCATTCCTTCCAGTCCTATCAAACCCAGGACTTCAGGAATGGGAGTTGTCAATTCCTATGGTACCACTACCTACTAACGAACGGCGTAGCTAATGTTAATGAATGTATTGTCCCATGTTAAACAAACCAAATGTCATAACAAAATGAAGGCATGTGCCCATATGCTGAGTAAACATATGCAGCAGAAATGTTTATGTAAATCAATGTGTCCATATGCTGAGTAAACATATGCAACAGAAATGTTCATGTAAATCAATGTGTCCATATGCTGAGTAAACATATGCAACAGAAATGTTTATGTAAATCAATGTGTCTATATGCTGAGTAAACATATGCAACAGAAATGTAATGTAAATCAATGTACTAAGTACGCACACAATGGGCATACTTAGCATGAAATGTAATGAAATCATGTACTATAATGTACTAATGAGCATAGCAGATATATGATGTGAAAACATGGAAAACATGAAAGTAACAGATAGGCACATGTGTTTCACCCCAAAACAGTTTGGAAAACAGTAAAAGAGGGGTTCAATGTACTCACCTGAGATTGCTTTGAGTTCCTTGTATAATAACCAAATAGTGCTAAAGATCACGGAATATCAACGGCACCTAATAGGTAGCTTATGTTAATATACCGGACCAAATCGGAAGGATCGGACAGTACGCGGGTTCGAAAACCAAACGAGTATGGAGACTCGTGTAATATGGTTTAACAAAGCCTACATACTAAAATGAAACTTAACCTAAGTGCTTACGGTCCATCACGACCCGTTTAGGTAGCTTACGCCACCTTACGCGTCGTTCGCGTAGAACGCGTCTGGAACGCCTAACATCGTGACCACAAGGTATAACCTCGGAAGGTTATAGCTATGGTCACCTAATGTGTTTGGTCAGGTCCTAATGACCGACAAAATGGGTCGGGTTCGAAAGCATAAGCGATGGTTTAGATCGCTTACCTTACGACCCTATATAAGCACTAAACTAAAAGTGACGAGCTAAGCATGTTAGAACATGCTTAACTAAGTTTGAAAACAGGTTTGACATCAAAACAAACGGCTTTGATGCCCACGAGTAGTTTGGTTACAAAACACGCAAGAATGCGCATTTTGGCCGAAACTACGACTCGTCACTAAGCCTAGATAACGGGGTAATCAGTAGGTATGGTCACTACGGACCATGACCATCGTGATCACGCTCACGTTATGAAGTTCCATGAACTTCGCATCGACCATAAGCTGGTCAATGCAGAAAGTCAACAAAACGTTGACTTTCGGACTCGAAAAGCGAATAAAGAGCGAAAGAAGACTTACGGAGGGTCCCCGAGTGCAAATCAAGATCAAACAGCTCAGGTATGAAACAATGGTTTCAACTTAGAGCTTTAGGATCTGATTTTGTGATTTTTACACTAAAGGGGGGGGTATTTATAGGAAAAGTGGAACCGTTAGGATCGTTTTATCGAATATCAAGCCTTGATCACGTGCGTACATGTGTCCAGTGGATAAGTTCAGTGAACTTGACTCTTGGCTCTTCATTGGGTGAAAAGGCATTGCCCCTTGATCGAACGAAAGGCCAGATTCTGCATTAAATGCAAAAATCTTTTTGTCAGACATCCCCACGCGGCCCGCCTCATATTTGGGCAAAACTCACGCGGGCCGCCTGGCCCTCTCTGATCTGCACCACTTGCAGAATTTACACATTTGGTCCCTGTTGCGTGTTTAAGCTATTTCCAGCCCTTCTAAGACCTGTAAAGCCATCTTTAAGGCCCTAAAATGATGCCTAAACATTGTGGACATGAAACATGCCCAAAAATATGTCGGATGTCGGTTCGTTTGGCCGTACGATCGCGATGTTCGCTTAATTACGACGAAATGACCATAAGCGTGAAAGACGATCCAAATGACGCGACGAATGGATTTTTCTCATGCCAAACACTAAGGCATAATATAAGGATGCTTACATAAATTTTTGGATGTCCGGATGTATTCAGAACGTAAGTTATGCGCGAAAGTGCAAACTTATGCACTTTTTGACACTTTTAGTCCCTGAATGATCCAAAAGTTTGTTTTAGCATACCAAACCCCTCAAAGCCTATTTCTAAGCTATGTAAAGGATATTTATGGTATGTTTAACTTATGGACATGTTCCGGAATGTCCGTTACAGTTCAAATTGGCATACTTTCGCAGTTTGTCAAGTTTAGTCCCTGTAAGCGAATTAACTTGTTTTTGCTATACCAAAGCCTTCAAAACTTATTTCTAAGTTATGTAAAGGTTATTTAAGGTACGTTGAGTATATGTTGATGTTCCGGAGTATTTGTCGCATTAAACTGAGTACGTTTACGCACTAGTTAACGTATAACTCTCCAGAAAGCATGTAGAGTTTGAAATTGAACAAAAGTCAAAACACGAAAAATGTAAAACACAATGAAACAAACATTGGGATCAAATAACATTATTTTATTGATAATTGAACTGTTCACAATGATTACAGGCACAAATGTTACAAAACTTGTGACTATGACTTCCTGATGTATGCATGAAATCGGTCAAGAAAAAGGATGAATATTAATGTGATTTGATTGAGGGTATTACATAAATGCTTGCTAAACTTGAAATGGGAAGTGGCGGCCCATGTGCATGTGTAGTCTTGGTCTTATCAAGCCATGTGCACTTTCTAATCATGTTGTCAGAATAGTTAAAGTACTGAAATCTTATCAATTGTTTTGTTACATGAGAAACTACATGATCTTGTGTCTTGTGCATGGATATTAGTGGGAAGGACATGGTGATAATAATTGTGTGAAATCGAGGATTGTTATGATTGATCTATGTTGCATATCTGAATGTATGGTGTGAATTCGATTTAATCAATTAAGACAAACATGAGGTGACCATAAGGATCTGATCATGTGATCGCACATGTATAGGGCCCCCCACATACTTTCTTTTGTACAGCCACAACCCACAATCATGTATGTCAATTATATGCATGAATCAATTGAAAGTATAAGAATCAGAATTCCATTTTCCATTTCATATTGAGATGTCGATTGGGGGCCGCACATCTCTTGCTAGTGCTGGGCCACGTAGCCCGGTGCATCGTTGGTTGGGCTTGAAACCTTTTGGGCCGTTTGCTAATATAAGTGTTGTAATGGATAGTTAAGTCATTGTTATCTTGCATGTTATGATATGAGATGTTTATGTGGCCCAAAGGGTTAGTGTGTGTTATCGTGATAATGTCGTGTTATGCAACTTGCTGAATATCCGAAGTGTTGGTGCTATATGTGTGGAAAAAAACATGAAATCTTGAAGTGGACCTGCTCATGAATCAGATTCATGCTAAGTAATTACTTGTGGACATTAAGTTGATAGATTGATCGTTATGATGTGGACTGTATATGTGTGCAAAATGTACAATAATTGTATGATTATTTAAACAAGGGATATGTGAATGGACTGTACATGAGATAGGTAGTTATCGTACACACAAAACTGATCATTATTGGTAACGATTCTAGGACGTGTCTGAACAGTCGATAAACGAGTACATAATCTTACCGAGCAAACCTAAGGTGAGTTCACTACTTTGAGCATGCGTCCCGGTGGTTTGGGACAATCAGTGGGTATCCCGGGGAGGGATAAGTCTTTTGGGTAAAACTGGGATGTTGGGTAATATTCTCACTCTCTATCTCTTAAGTCCCATCTTTTGCTATCGTGGGTGGTAGCGGGGTATTAGTTGGTAGCGCTACTTAGGTTTGGCACCCTTACCCCATTCCTGAGAGAGGACAGGTATGAACTAATGACCCAGTCGGGCCCAGTGCTTTGATAGGAGCACTGGCGAACGGGCAAAACATACATCAGGAGTCGTCTTGTTCAGTATCGAGATATTATCAACATTGCTTTCGTATTTGCTAAACAAACTGGACTTAGTACTTGGTAACTAACGTTTTACTAAACTGTGAACTCGCCAGCTTTGTCTGATACACTTGTTGCATGCTCGCAGGTCGTTAGGTATTTTGGATGGTGGAACTTGATGTCTGAGGTAGCTGGAGTGGTCATGGGTCGACAGAAGAGATTCATGAGATGATTCTTGATATTGTAACTTGGTTTTGATACTGTTTAACTTTAGTTATCTATTTTGCTTCCACTGAACTTGTTGGGATTTACTAAACTTATTATTGGTACAATTCTTTAATGATTGGTATTTATTTACAAACTTATTATGAGTTCAATATGATTGGTGGCTCGTTATTGGTTTGTCACACGCCTAGCAGGGACACTCCCTAGGTGGTATTTTGGGGGTGTGACAGCTTGGTATCAGAGCCACTGGTTATAGTGAACTTGGTTTTAAAACGATTTCATAAAACCAGACTATAACCGAACTGATCCGAAATCGATCATGACACTCAGCTCCAGATTGCAAGGTTCGTCTCTTGTTTATTATTGCACAGTATCTCTAGTATTTACTATCAGAAAACATCACACGTGAATACACACTTCGCACTACAGTATGAACTTATATGCTGACAACCCATGTTATGTGTGACACTCCTTTAACACCCATGATCTGTGTTGTGGTGCCATTTGTCTTGTTGCATGAATTAGGGGAAACCTTTTAACACAAGTTGGGAGGAATTGAGACAAACATGCAAACTGGGTTATTATTATGGGTGCACACATAATAATAATGTGGGGTGCATGTGAGTCCCAGTGAAACTTGACAAGTGTGAGAAGGGTTCCGCTATGTTAGTTAGTGATATGTTAGAACTCAGAAACTTGTGGAGATCATAGTAATGCTCGACTTCTACTTGAACTTGCTTTTTAAATCCTTCCTTTACTTGTATAGAATCATGAGTGGACGTGGAGGACGTGGTGGAGGCCGCGGTGGTGGACGTGGCCATATTGCTATGACTCAAGCTGAGTTAACCGATCTCATTAACACTCGCGTGGCTGAAGCCCTAGCGGCTTATCAGGCTCGTACGATATGTACCAAACACTCTTATCCCTTGTGCCGTATGCTTGAGTCTTACTTGTTTGTTATATGTCCTTTTCGTTGATAGGTTAACCGGTGCAGCAAAATCCGCACCATCCACCTCTTTGCACGTTCAAAACCTTTATGGATTGTAAGCCGCAGACCTTCAGTGGGACTAAAGGGGCTGTAGGACTCCTGCGTTGGTTCGAAAAGGCGGAGTCCGTATTCGTGATGTGTAACTGTCCTATTGGGGACAGAGTGAAGTGTGCTACGGGCACGCTAGAGGATGGTGCCCTGACATGGTGGAATGCCCAGGTTCAGCTGTTGGGCATCGAGGCGGCGAACGCCACTACTTGGGACGACTTTAATGGGTAGTTAAGTCATTGTTGTATTGCATGTTATGATATGAGATGTTTATGTGGCCCAAAGGGTTAGTGTGTGTTATCGTAATAATGTTGTGTTATGCAACTTGCTGAATATCCGAAGTGTTGGTGTTATATGTGTGGAAAAAAACATGAAATCTTGAAGTGGACCTGCTCATGAATCAGATTCATGCTAAGTAATTACTTGTGGACATTAAGTTGATAGATTGATCGTTATGATGTGGACTGTATGTGTGTGCAAAATGTACAATAATTGTATGATTATGTGAACAAGGGATATGTGAATGGACTGTACATGAGATAGGTAGTTATCGTACACACAAAACTGATCATTATTGGTAACGATTCTAGGACGTGTCTGAACAGTCGATAAACGAGTACATAATCTTACCGAGCAAACCTAAGGTGAGTTCACTACTTTGAGCATGCGTCCCGGTGGTTTGGGACAATCAGTGGGTATCCCGGGGAGGGATAAGTCGTTTGGGTAAAACCGGGATGTTGGATAATATTCTCACTCTCTATCTCTTAAGTCTCATCTTTTGCTATCGTGGGTGGTAGCGGGGTATTAGTTGGTAGCGCTACTTAGGTTTAGCACCCTCACCCCGTTCCCGAGAGAGGACGGGTGTGAACTAATGACTCAGTCGGACCCAGTGCTTTGATAGGAGCACTGCGGAACGGGAAAAACATACATCAGGAGCTGTCTTGTTCAGTATCGAGATATTATCAACATTTCTTTCGTATTTGTTAAACAAACTAGACTAAATACTTGGTAACTAACGTTTTACTAAAACTGTGAACTCGCCAGCTTTGTCTGATACACTTGTTGCATGCCCGCAGGTCGTTAGGTATTTTGGATGGTGGAACTTGCTGTCTGAGGTAGCTGGAGTGGTCATGGGTCGACAGAAGAGATTCATGAGATGATTCTTGATATTGTAACTTGGTTTTGATACTGTTTAACTTTAGTTATCCATTTTGCTTCCGCTGAACTTGTTGGGATTTACTAAACTTATTATTGGTACAATTCTTTAATGATTGGTATTTATTTACAAACTTATTATGAGTTCAATATGATTGGTGGCTCGTTATTGGTTTGTCACACGCCTAGCAGGGACACTCCCTAGGTGGTATTTTGGGGGTGTGACATTCGACGTCATAGATGGGATGGATTGATTGTCGAGTAATCGTGCGGAGATTGTTCGCCATGAGAAGATTTTCCGCAGCCCGATGGCGAGTGAAGAGACGATCGTGATTCATGGAGAGAAGCAGGATACGCCTCTACGGATTATTGGTTGTGTGAAGGCACGGAAGTTTTTGCGTAAAAGGTGTATTGCCTTTTTGGCTCATGTCGTGGACAAAGAAGCTGAAGAACCTAAGCTCAAAGATATCCCTGTGGTAAGGGAATGTCCTGAAGTCTTCCCCGAAGACTTGCCAGGATTACCGCCCCAACAACAAGTCGAATTCCATATTGACTAGGTTCCAGGTGCCACCCCTCTAGCTAAGACACCTTATCGACTTGCGCCTTCCAAGATGCAAGAGTCTTCAACGTATCTCCAGGAGCTACTGGACAAGGGATTTATTAGACCAAGCTTCTCGCCTTTGGGAGCTCCAGTACTGTTCGTCAAGAAGAAGGACGGTAGTTTTCGAATGTGCATCGACTACTGGGAGATGAACAAGCTAACCATCAAGAAGGCGGTATCCCTTGCCAAGGATTGATGATTTATTCGACCGACCGCAAGGATCCAACTACTATTCCAAGATTGATCTTCGATCAGGCTATCGCCAGCAGCAAATTTAGGAAGAAAGTATACCAAAGTACAGTGAGTCAACCCCTTGTTTTAAACATACGCTAATATTGTGTTTTCTACACGATGCACAAAATAGTATTACACAGAACACGAAACTTTGAGAACCTAGGAAAACATGTACTTAGGACCTTCAGGAACTTAGGTCAAAACTCATAAAAAGATATCACTTAGGAACCGCGTCTGTTAACTCAAACAAACCCCATTATTCTGACGTATATGCTATTTCAGTTAGCCAAACAAATAAAGTGCTCAAATTTCTTATATTGAAATTCCACCTTTGCTTCTAGCGAGTAGATTTTTGCATCTCTACTCCTCTTATTGGTAGTTGCATCACGACAATTTTCTTCATTGAAGCAAACACTCCTTTGTCTCGATACTTGATCATTTCTTCATTAAAGTGAGTACTCATTGATTCATTATTTGAAAATTCATATGTTACGCATGCACCATTTGTTGTGCACGTGGTTTTGTTTCGAATAAGCGCTTCATCAGAGTTCAAATATTATTTTGCTAAATCTAGTTATTGATTTGTGATTCGAATGACCTACATTATTGTAATTGTTGACTCCTTTGCTATCAAGTAAACATACTTTCTTGAAATTTCTTTTCTTTCGAGTTACATACATGGTTTATCTTTGTAACCATGCCGAAAATTCCCTTGTTAATACATACGTTTATTGTCGGATTGCGCTAAAACCAAGTTCAATTGCTTGAACTTGTCCATTTCGCATCTTCAATTCAAGACACCATATGATGTATTAAGAGCATCATATTCAAATTCATTTTTGCAAATGTTTCTTTTGTCCCGAGTTGTAGTAGAATTGTTTAGTCTACGACTCCATCAAGTCGTCTGCTGATTTCGACACCTTGTAGTGATGTTTTCACAAGATTGAAGCTTGTGCTAAACTCATTTACATCTCTCATACACAGATTTAATTGTTTATTTAATTGACTTGCTCTAAATCCATTCTGTTTTATCATGATTAAAGCAGTCTTAACACAATTGTGTGTCAAGACAATGGTACATAAGTTCGTTCTATATTTCAGTGTACCTCCTAACGGTTCATTCATTATCGATCGAATGCCTTGCAGTATTTATTCCCTTTTCATCTTCGATTGGAAACATTAGTTTTTTGGTGTTCTGTATTCAATTGAAAAATCCTATGATGCCATTTGAATCAAATTTTCAGGTTTAGTTCATTATACTTTCATTTGATTTCAAACACGGTGAACTTGTTCGGTCACCGCTATTATTGAATCACGTCCTTACGACACCTTGTGGTGTCTGTACAAACTTGTAGCTTGTGCTAATCGTAGTCAACCGTTTCACACGAAACTACACCTACTTTTGTTTGACTTGCCATTTAAACACTCTTAATGCAACTACGTATTGAGACAACGATACACTAGTTTCGGTTGAATTTCCTTTCAGTGTATTCTCGCGATCCAATAACGTCAACACACTAATTTTATTCATTCATTTGTTCAAAAGTTGATGCATCATTTTCGTGTCATTATTACATTTGAGCAGGCTGATTCTGAGTCCATCTAGCGGATGTTATTGTTTCATGAACTTATTTGTATACTGTGAACGATCGCTTGGAATTCTATTGGTCGAAAATCCTCTTTTATTGAACCCCTGTGGAATAAGTTACACTAGATTATACATCTGTACGTCTCGTGTCCTTTGACATCAAATTCTGGAACACATACCTTCTAACCGTTGGGTTCTTATTGCTGTCGTGTGCCCTTGGATTTATCTGATTCGAATAAATTTTGATTCGGTTTCGTGGTTAAAGCACTTTGGTATTATTCATATCCATGCCCGTATAACGTAGTCCTAAGAAGTTAATGTAGTATAAATTTCGAGGACGAAATTTTCTTAACAGGGGGAGAATGTGACAACTGTCAAAATTCCAGGTATCTGTACAATTCTTAAATAATGATTAGTGCTTAATGACTGTGCTGAATTACAATTAATTGCTTGAATTGCTTTCTGATTATTGGGATCATACATACATGTGCATCACATATTGCTTAATGTCATAACATTATTACATACAAACCTTATTGATTTAAATAATGCACGAAAACAAAGCTAGCACAGTTATCAGACAAATCACAAAAATGCTGACGGAGTTCAGTAAATAGATAGACATTGTGTTGAGACACAGAATGAGCTAGGAACTAAGAATTACACTAGTGTAGTGTGTAAGAAAGTAAGGATTACAAAACTGCCTTCCTAGAGATAGTTTGAGTGCCGGAAAGTGCCTAAAACTCACATAAACTGCAGAATTCTGCAAAATTCTGCAAAATTATTTAAACAACTTAATATCATGCAGAAATATGGTTAAATAGTCCTGAATGCTTTCCTAAGTGTCGGGAATCAAAACTGTCATAAAAAGTAACATAAAGCACACTAAACTACATAGCTTAAAATTATAAGAAATCTTAAAGAAATCATGTTGTTTAAGGTTGTTGTGATACTTGGTGATTGATTGTTTATGATAATGATGTAGATCATCATATAATCCTGCTAGATCATGATGAAAAACATAATCTAGCAAGATGAGAGGATGAAAGTGTTAAAGATTCATAGATCATCCTCATCAAAGACATGAACTTGAAAGAATATAATGTTCTCTTATAGAGTGATGATCAATGTAAGATGTAAATCTTGTAAATCTAATATTTCAAGAATGATTTTCCAAGAAACCAAGTTAAAAATACAAGTTTTACTAAATCTTGGTTCTTAAAGAAATCAACCATATTTTTAGAGGTTAAACAAGTGTAGAAACACTTATGTAACAAGAAAAATCCATAAAGAAACATTTTTAGAAAATGTGACTACAAGTTGTAAAGATCTATTTTCTTTAAAAATGATGCTTTTAAAGAATCAACCACACTTTAACGGGTAACAAGACTTACTAAATACACTAGTAAGTTACTACACATTTTTATAAATTTTCAAGTTCATGAAGTGGTAGTTTGCTTGTTTTTGGCAAAATTGGTAAGTGTAGATTGTTTATTGTTGATTATTGGTTGATTGTGTTGATTTACAAAAGAAAATGATATGCCTTTAAGGCATGGAAACCTCCATTTTTAGGGGAAACAATGGCAAATTTTTTCTAGAAATTAAACACTTAGAAAAATATTTTTAAACAAATATTTACAAGTGTTTTTTAAACCATAAGTTTTCAAACAAAGTTTGCCATAATTTTTGTTACAAAAATATAAATATTGGAGGTTGGTTTTTATAAATAAAAGTGACTAAATATGTATTTAGGAAATATGTATTTAGATGTCACCATGTGTGTGCTTATTTGTATATTATGTGTATTAGTTATATTATTTTAGGGCTTGAAATAATATATCTCATCAAAATACCAAAAATTTCAATCCAAAATATTACCGAAATTCCAAGGAATAGATATACAAAGAAGACACAAAATATTGGTGAAACCGAACAAAGGAATATAACTCACAAAATATTCCGGAAAATTTATTCACAAGTATATTTTTGGTAAATAATATTTTGGACACCAAGAGAACAAAAATATGATTTTTACAATTATTACAAGATTATATCATATTTTTTATAAGAAGAAAATATGTTATTTTTGGCAACGTAAGAATATATATATATATATTTTTTTTTTCTTGGAATTATTAGAAGGTATATTACCTTTGGAAGAAATGTATATTTTCTCAAATAAATATGAAATATATTATTTATGGGGAAAAATAAGTTTATGTATATTTTCTAAGTTAGACTTGAAAATATAATTTTTTTTTTTTGGAACTTATATGAAAATACAAATATTTTTGCCAAAGGAAAATTGTAAATAATTTTTCTAAGTAATATTTCTCAAAATATATATTTTGGAAATATATATTGATATATTTTTATTAAAGATATTATTCCGGAAAAGTTAATACAAAAATATACAAGTATAAGAATACGAATACAAATACACCCATCCTTGGGAAGGATATACACGTATAAATACATAAATGTAACAAGTTAAAATATATTATTTTAACTATTATTCCAAAATTTAATAAACATAGTTTAAGTTAAAATATTTATTATTTTAACAAATAATTATATAACTTGGAATAATATTGAAGACACAAAGAACGTAACTCAAAGACACTAACTAATACTAAATCAAGGCACGACCCACCTGGCTAATGAACCGTAGTACACATGTAGGTAGTTGTGCGTTCAAGAGGAGGTTTTGAGTTACATTGGATTCAAAGAACGTAAAACTGTGAGTTCATGTCCCCCTTTTCTTTTAACTGTTTTCCTTTTTTACAACTTCGGGGGTGAAATACATGTTACAAATGTTTCGATGATTACAAATGGTATGGTTAGCTAAGGAATAAACTGTTAGATCGTGTGAATGGGTAGGCGATTAACGTAAGACCATTAATCCTTGTAGTAGGACCAAGGGACATGAGTGATTGATCTATTTGGGTCTAGCGAGCCCCACCCATGCGCCCGCCGAGTGGGCCATGTGGTGACTATATCTTCAAACTGAAGCCAGTGCAAAATCTGCTAGGATTGAGTCTTCCTGCGCCATGTCACATATATTAATGTATTAGCCACACATTAATTGATGTGTTTCCTTGTTGCTTCATACCAGTTTTCAAGTACACTCAAACATACTTACAAATGTTTTCAAGGATGATTCGTGCACACAAACAAATCACATGAACTCGCTCAGCTTTTGTTGATGTTTTCAAACTACATGTATTTCAGGAAATTAAGTATAGATCTGGCGGGCGTTGAAGTTTACAAGTCATGTCTCCAATAAAAGGTGTCATCCGAAGTCGAAGGGTTTGGATTATGTATTTTTTTATCTTGGATAACATACCTGGCTCGAAACCTAGTTTGTTTATGTCTTTTGTGAAGTCATTATGGAATTCTAAAACAAATTGCATGGTTTGTAACTCAGATTCAAAGTATGTGTTTGGATTATAAAACAATTTGTTATTATGTTTTAAAACTTAAATTTATGGATGACATCATGGATTTATCATATAGTGGTTTGGTATGGTTGAATGCAATGATATTAAGCAAGTCACACCAAATCACGCTTCCGCAAAAGTCAGGGTGTGACATAATGAGAATGATTACGTGCTATTGTCTTCGAATGGTTAGATGCATGATGATGAATCAGTGATTTAGATTTCATGTATAGGTTCGATCTTAATGTAGATGCATTAGGGTTACGTATATTGGTATCGATGACTTCTGATGATAAAGAAGTTGTAGATTAATTATGAATGCGAATGATGATGAACTGTTGCTATGATCCAAAGGTGTGTATGATGTTTTAGAGTACATAATGATTAATGAGAATAGGAATAACGGTGTATTTGACTAAATTGGAATATTGATCATCGTGGTAACTGCCATTGATAACCTGCTAAATCTATGGAAGTTGGTTGACTATGTGAATATGGAATGTAACTGATTGATCGGGTATTAGGGAAAAGTATAACTGATAATGCATGGGTCGCACACCTGCTTGCCACACACACACCCACATGCATACCATACACCTGGAGATGCACATCGCACAGTCATAAAGTGTATGTAGTCTAGCTACATAATGAACAATTACAAATTGCATGCTTGGTCGCACACTGACACGAGTCTGCACACTTTCATATAGTCGCACACACTTGCATGTCTGGGCCGAAGACTGTTGGGCCATACAGTTTCCGGTCGCACACTCGGGCGAATGTCACACACTTGATGTGGGCTTTCCTCTGAGTAGGCCGCACATCATACGGCTGGGGTCATAAGCCCTTACTTGTGAGATCTGAATCGCACAACTGTGACTAGGCCGCACACTCTTGTGAACACTGAATTAACTGCCACGTGTTTTATGAAAACATGAACTTATAATGTGAATTTGCACATGACCTGAATACCTGCTATGTGATGACCATGAACTGTTATGTGCATGATTAACTGTTATGATTAGTATTATGTTGTGTGTATTTCTAGTCCGCTACTAGTGTAATATGTGCAAAGAGTATGTGATCTGTGTGTTTACGAAACTGAATGTCTTTAGTAACCATGGTAGGGTTTGGTTGACCAACTTGGAACGAGTAACATAACATACCGAGCAATCTAAGGTGAGTTCACTACTTCTTGAGCATGCGTCCCGGTGGGTGGGACAAACAAACGGGTATTCCTGAGCGGAATACGTCTTTTCTGGTTAAACTGGGATGTTGGAAAATACACTCACACCTATCACCTTAAGTCCCATCTTACTACCGAACTAGTTACCTGAGAGGTAACGCGGTATTAGTTGATAACGCTATTAGGCTTGGCAACCTCACACCGTACCTGAGAGGGCGGGCGTGAACTAATGACCTTAACCACATGACCAATGTTTGATAGTGCATTAGGGACAGGCAAACAAACTAACGTCATCTTGCGGTACTCGAGTTATTATCAACATGATTTCAAAACTAAACACTTGGCAACTAAACATTTTTACAAAACTGTGAACTCGCCAGCTTTATGCTAATACACTTGTTTGCATGCTCGCAGGTTATTAGATATGTGGATGTGGAACTTGCTGTCTGGGATGCTGGAGTGGTCATGGGTCGTGATGCATGGAAACACGAAACGAGACTACTTGTTTACATACACTTGGGTTTTGAATTGATTAAACATTGACTTATGCTTCCGCTGAACACGTTGACTTTATAATTAATGTTTTGAGATACTTTATTTATAATGAGTGAAAACCTTTATTCAAAAACTTGTTATTAGTTCAATGTGATTAGTGGCTGGATCCTGGTACATCATACGCCTCGCGGGGGTTTCCGCAAGTGGTATTTTGGGGGTGTGACAGTTTGGTATCAGAGCCACTGGTTATAGTGAACTAGGTTTTAAAACATTTTTATAAAACCAGACTATAACCGAACAGTTCCGAAATCGACCATGACACTCAGCTCTAGATTACAAGGTTCGTCTTTCGTTTATTTTATGCATTACATACCTAGTGTACACTTACTTATGAATTGCACGTGATTACATAACTTGTCACTACTGTATGATTTCATGTGCTGCTCGTTTAAAACATGGTACTTGGATAGTAAGACATTATCTTTAGACTTTTGTGACCCTCGATTTTGTGACACCGTTCGTCTTATTACTCGAATCTGAGGAACCATTTAACATGAGTTAAGAGGAACCGAGACGAGCATGAAAATCATATCATTATTGTGGGTGCACACATAATAATAATGTGGGGTGCAGGAGAGTCCCAGTGAGGCTTGGCAAGTGTGAAAGGGGTTTTGACCCATTATCCGACATAATGGGGGATTCGACAAATCTATAGGAGTCATACCAATGATTGCCTCCTACTCGAACGTGGTCCTTTCACTTCCCTCGGAACGTTTACGAATCTCGATGATATTGAGTGTTGCTTGAACACGTATCTGAACGTCCAGAGAACCATATAAGAACGTTAGGTGTTAGTGCGAACGTCTCTGAGATAGTTATCGAAGCGTCGAATGCTTAGTCTGTACTTTCCTCACTATTCTTGTTCTCTTGAACTCAACGAATTGGCGCCTTAAATCAAGAAGTATTGTCACCTCTGTAAATATCGAACAACTTATCGCGCATTATGCAGTTGACTCATAAGACCAATGAACAAGAAGTTGAATGTGGTGCATCATCGAACATAGTATCATGACAACCCCGATTACCGACAACGAACACCAGTAGAGTGACTTCAAACAAGTCTCTAACCCTAGTTAGCAACCTTAAGGAGCCAACTGTTATGAATTAATCGGGGCATAAACGTTGGCAATCGACCAGAGTATGGGAAGTGTAGTTGCTAGTGCCCTAGGATGTGTCAAGAAATGCTAGAAGGTGGACATTTGGAGGGAAGATCGCAGGGCTCTGTTTCCAAAGCAACAACATTAGAGACAACAGCCACGGCAACAACAAGGTACTCGTAATCATAGCCTTCAGTGTGACAACTGGCACCAAACCGGTAATTTCTGTACTATTTATTTATTATTTATTATCTGCAATTATGTGCTTAAACGTCAACATTATGCGATTACTTTCTTTACATATGAATTCATGCATGTTTTATACTTCAAATATTGCATTGTGCATTACATTAAGCGTTGCGTCAGAAAGACTAGTAAACTCACCGGTAAGACACACTGTGTCAACACTTCTGCAGAAAACAATCAGACAATAGATTTAGGGGCTAGGAGTAGGTCCAACATCAAAAACATATTAAAACCCAAGTGAGGATACAAGGGTTAACAAATACATTTTCCGGAAACTAAAATATGAACTAAAAGACACCCGAAACTCACCTTAAATGCTGAATTCTGCTGAATTCAGCAGAAAATCAGCTAAAAATTGCATTTTAACACCAAAATATTATGCAGAATTGATGTTTTAGTGTCCAGGATAACTTACAAAGTGTCGGGAATTAAAACTGTCACAAAAGGTACTTCATACCTAGTAAAACTGCGCAATTTAGCACTTTAACGAACCGTTAACGAAACGAATAACCGGACACTACCCAAAACATCAAAATTAGACTAGAAGTATTGTTTTTATGATATTAAGCTGGTATTGGTGATAAAACACCTTAAAATCATAAAAACACCTAAACACACTTAAACTAACTTAAACCTTCTAGTTTACATTATAAACCTCCAACTTTCAAGAATTTACATTTACCCCCCCCCCTATTCGAAAACCGGCCCCATGGGCCCCACTTCCCTTTTGAATAAAATAATTCATTATGTTTCCTTGATATTAAGCACATAATCTAGTAGTTAAAGCTTTGTGGAGGATAAAGGGACTAGAACACCTAAACTTCATCTCACTTTCATTCTTCACATTCAAAACACACACTTCTTATCTCCCTCTTCTCCCTTGCTCTCGGCCGACCACACACACCCATACATCCACCATTTTCATTCACATTCCAAGCATTCCAAGGTCACTACAAGGTGTAAGAAGGTCATCAAAGAAGGTGTGAAGTGCAAGGAGTTGAAGGACCACTTGGAGGAGCTTTAACCTCTTGATTTCATCATTCTTCATCTTCATCCTTCTTGTGCCACTTGTCACACCCGCTCGTAGCGGAAGCGCGAGGTGTGATCTGATTGGTTCTCATTGCATAACAATATAATTGAACATACTAAATGAATAAAAACATGCTCCAATGCCATTACATAGTTGTTTCAAAAGAATACACAAGAGTTAAGTGTATGGTTACAAACCATTAACATGAAAAATAAAGTTTCATAACTTCATACATCAAAATGTAAGTTCTAAAATGTTAAGGCTTTGACCACTATATCACCGCAAAGAGGCGGTATATAACGGGCAAACCCTTCAAATGATGGCATGAAGTCTTGATAATTGCTTTCTTGCCTGAAATATTTGCATGGTCCACTAATTCCCTGAAATACATGTTAAGTTGAAAACATCAACAAAAGTTGGTGAGTTCATGCAGTTTAGTTGTATATGATGTATCTTGTAAAATGTGAGTTGTATAAATTGTATCTGTAAAATGTGAGTTGTATAAGATGAAAGTCAGTATGTAAAGCGTCAATGAAATCGTTGATCAATAATGTTTCGTGAGGACACTAATATGTGTGACGAGATAGGAAGCAATCCAAACCTAGACGATTTTGTGTCGACTGCTATCGACTGGGACACAAACGCACTCTTCTGTATGGGTCCACGACCAAGAGTGGGGCTCGCCAAAACTCATTAGATCTAACCCTCTGTACCTAGGTCTAAACTGGATTAATGGTGCTTAGATGTATGACCCTAATCGCACATGATCTAAGGTGTTTCATTCCATGACATAACATACAATTGAACATGTATTTTCCCTGATAGTTGTAAAGTTGTAAAGCATTTAAATGAATAGGGGACATGAACTCACAGAATTGCGTCCGTGAATAGTAGATAACTGTGATCTCACGTGTGGTCGTCCTAAATAGTGTCACGACCTACAAATGTTCTATATTTGTTAGACACTTCGGTCTTTGTAATGACTTGAGTACAAGTCTTTTGTCTTGGATATGTGTTAAGACTTGTATGTCTTTGTTATTCATTGAACTGTGTCTTAGATGTATTAACTGATAACTGTTTAGTATATATTTCGCCAAATATATATATATATATATTCTTGTATCTCGTGAGTTGTATCGTAGTTGTATAAATGTGTGTTCACCAAGTGTTAGGTGATGTAAATGTGTATATCGTTGTATGTATAGGCATACGTATGTTCTCGTGTGTATTATATGTGATCTTGTATTCTAAGAATATATATACTTATATATTCTAAGATATATTTCATAAAAAATATATATGTTATACTTGGTAAAAGGTATAGAAAATATCTTAAAAATAATCTATTTTTAAGATTAGTTCTAAAAATATAAGTTTAGTCTTTTACTAAAACAATATATTTTAGATGGTAAAAAATATATATGTATGTTTATATATTTAAAAAACAATACCTTTTTATTTCAAACCATAAGTAATATATTTTGTATATTGTAGAAAATATATAGTTACTTATTCTGTTTAGAAAACGTAGTCTACCAAGTCGTCGAAATATTGTGTATTACAGTCCGTATTACATATATAGTCCGTATATTTGTCCGTAAGTCCGATTTGTCCATAAGTTGTGTCCGAAGGCTCGGAACGTCCGTAAGTTGTTTTTAAGGTGTATTTTTGGGTAGTCTTGTAAGACTTTAGTTGTAATGTGTCTTGTATTTATTTATACCATTGTATTCAAGTTCCTAGTTATCATACATATAACTAATACAAACAAATAACACATAGCACATAAGTTGTTAAGATAACTAATATATATTTTCTCAAAAATATATATTTATAACTAGTTTTACTTTTATAAAAACTATTCTTTAAAATCTTTTTATTCTAATAAAGATTTTGTCAAAAATGATAGTTTTTATAACACATGATTTTTAAGAAAAATGGCCATATTTACTTTGAAATATACACTTAGCCATGTCTAATAAAACATATCTTTTTCTTATAAAAATCACCAACAATCTTCTCATTTTATTCTTAATAAAAACATATGAGATTTATATCCAAAATCTTAACAAGATGAAATCAATAGCATGTAGGGTTTTGATGTGATTATAACATATGTTAACTAGTTCAAAATCCATGCTTTACTTCTAGTTTTATCAAACTTTTTATAAAAACCCATGTTGTATGTTTCTTTTGATAACTTTGTAAAAGTATTATTTTTAGTGAAAAACCTTATATACTTTAACAAAATCAAAGATTATGATAATCCATTCATACATTTAGGTTTAACAAAACCCTTAAACATTTTCATGTATACTTGTTAGATTAGTTTTTAAACATCATCTAACAAGTTATTCATATACTAATCATCAAAACTAGATCAAATATGCAAGTAATAATCCTTAGATCACAACATAAACAAACTTTTATATCATGATTTTTATTTTGCTTCTTTGTATTTTCATATTATTTTGTATAATTGTTTAGTTTATTACATGTTCTTTAAACAATAAATAAATACATAAGTATGAAAAAGGGATTTTAGAGGCTTACTTCTAGCACTTGTGGCTAGGGATGATCTATATGATGATCAAAGAAAAGAAAAAAATGTTGATCTTGATGTTCGGAAGCTATGGAATGGAATGAAAAGCTTGCTTCTTCTTGTAGTGTCTTTAGATCATCCTAAGTATCATCAAGCTCCATCTTGATCATCAAAGAAGTTTAAAATGGTGAAAGTTTTTGAAGGTGTTCTTGGCTAAAATATGAAGATTGAGATGATTTCTTAAGTGTGTGTAAAAGAAGGTGAAATGTTATGTAATGTGCTTTGATGATTATAGTAACTAGATGTTTATTACTTTCACCATGTTCACCAACTTGACCCACTTGGTAAACAACATGCAAACTAGGTAAATATCCAAGATATTTGTGGAAACAAGTTAGGAGGGGGTCCCACATGTGAGTCGAGATGGGGGGTACCCATGTTGTAACTTGTTTTCCTTGTTAAAAAGTGTTGGTTTTTATTAGGTGAAATGTTAGGAAACTTCATATGCTTAAGTGTTTTTAATGTGTTAAGTGACCATTACTAGTCTAACATGATCCAAATAACCACTAGATGGTCACCAGAAAAAGATTTGATATTGTTCGGATAATCGTTTCGCTATGTTTCCGTTAGTCGTTATTTGAACGCTAAGCTTGCGTAAGTTGTGTGAATTGATGTAGTTATTGGTTTGGATGATACCCGAAGGTATCCTCATATGAATTCTATGTTAACAGCACTTTTACATGTTGCAAAAAGATTAAATGGCTGGTTTCTGTAGAATTTCTGCGGAAAAGTGTTGAAATTGTCGCTTTTAGTGCTTTGAGGGTAGTTTTTAGTGTTATCGGACTTCGGCAAGGTATTAAACCAAACCCTTGCATTCCTAGTTAGGTTTTAATGTATATTTGATGTTGGACTTTCTTCTGAGTCCTAAAGATGTCGTTTAGATGGTTTCTGCGGATCCTGCGTTTTCGTCAAAATACTAGTTTACTAGGTGCTTTTCTAGTAGTTTCGATACATTGTTTAAACTGTTTCAAATGTATTCAAGAAAAATGAATCATGTGCATCAAAAATAAGTATTCCATGAGTATTCTAAGTGTATGTCATGAAATATGCAATTCGGGTGTTTAAAATGCAGATGAAAGTTGATGGCTCTATCGATAAGTATAAGGCAAGGCTTGTGATCAAAGGGTTTAGACAAAAGGAAGGTCTTGACTATTTTGATACATACTCGTCTGTGACTAGAATAACCTCTATTAGATTGGTGCTTGCAATTGCAACTTTAAGAAACTTGGAAATACATCAAATAAATGTAAAAACCGCATTTCTCAATGGGGAATTAGAGGAAGAGATTTACATGGAGCAACCAGAGGGTTTTTCTGCTCCTGGCCAAGAGGGCAAAGTGTGTAAACTCATCAAGTCATTATATGGCTTGAAGCAAGCTCCAAAACAATGGCATCAAAAGTTTGACAAAGTTATCAAATAAATAAATGCGACAAATGTGTCTATGTGAAACACACTTCTAACGGTTATGTGATCTTATGCCTTTATGTAGATGATATGCTTATCATTGGGAGTAATGATAAGATGATCAGATCTACTAAAGACATGTTGAAAGCGAGATTTGACATGAAGGATATGGGTCTAGCTAATGTGATTCTTGGAGTAAAGATCATTAGAACCCAAACTGGTTTGGTGCTAAGTCAATCTCATTATGTTGATAAGATCCTTCAGAAGTTCAATCCAGAGGACACGAGTGTAGCTCAAACTCCAATTGATACCTCTCAACATTTGTCAAAGAATAGAGGCGAGAGTGTTGCTCAATTGGAATACTCAATGATCATTGGCAGTCTTATGTATCTCATGTCATGTACTCGCCAGACGTAGCATATGCTATGAGTAGGCTAAGTAGATATACTAGTAATCCTAGTTCAGAGCACTGGAAGAGTATCATAAAAAAATTAAGGTATTTGAGACACACGAGAAACTATGGACTGCATTATGGCTAAAATCCAACTGTTGTGGAAGGATTCAGTGATGCCAACTGGATATCCGATATGGAAGATTCTAGATATACAAGTGGTTATGTGTTTACCCTTAGAGGAACAACTATATCTTGGAAGTCATCCAAACAAACTCTTATAGCTAGATCCACGATGAAATCTGAGTTTATCGCGTTAGATAAAGCTGGAGAAGAGGTAGAATGGTTACGCCAATTCTTGGAATATGTTCCAAGATGGCCTAAGCCTTGACGACAATTTGCATACATTGTGGTAGAGCTCAAAATGCAATGTATAATGGCAAATCAAGGCACATACAACGTTGGCATAACATGATACGACAACTACTCCAACCAGAGTTATCACGATTGACTATGTGAAGTCAAAGGATAACATTGTAGATTCGCTTACAAAAGGCTTTAAGTAGAGAGGTAGTATATAAGTCGTCGATGGGAATGGGACTAAAGCCCTTGGAGTAAGTTTGTACAATGGAAAACCTATCCTATAAGATTGGAGATCCCATGATCTAGGCTCAATAAGACTACCTAACTGTATGAACTGAGGTCACTGTGCGGGAGTACCTCAACATACAAAGGGAGTTATAAACTTCCTAGTCCATTCCTACTTGAAATCAGTGATATCAAGAGAGGTTAAGCATATGGATTTTAATGATTTGTAAATCACATATGTTAGAGAGAAGTAGGGTCGCTTCGAATGGAATTGGAGGCACAATTCCTAGAGCTCTCGCAGAACCAGGATGGTGTTCCATGACCATAACGTACACAACTATGAGGGGTTAGCCAGACCAGGAAGAGTAATGTGTGATGTGTAATAACGTCTACGTAAAAGGGGTTGGTTCAAGGACATCGCGGCCACAAACCACGAGGAGACTAAGTATATGTCACAAAGGAGGGTTCAAAGGGAAACCTACCAGTCATGCATTACTTAACCGCTAAAATTTTATCGTGACACTTGAGTGTATGGGACGATCTAACTTCATGTGGGGGATTGTTGGAAATATTATAAATAATATTATATTGTTGATTAATATAATTGTTATTTAATAATTAAGCCAAGATGGATGAGAGATCTTGAGCATTAAGTTTGTGTGTTGGAACCATAAATATATGAGAATTTGTGCTTGTCCCACATAAGTGGAGAAATAAATCCTTTGTGGATTTACAATTAGAATTCTCTACACGAATGTATTCTTATGTGACAACTCACACCAAGTGGCAGCCAGGAGGGTGCGAAGCACCGGACACGCGCCCGTGCTCGGGCACGGGAACGGGACCGTGATGAGGGCGATGGGCGCACTTCGCATGCTCGCATTGCCGCGAGCCGCTTGGAGCCGCCTTTACTATTTTTTAGATGTGGCTTGGTGTGGTCAGCTAGAGACTGTTCACATTGGTATCTGTCAAATGATTAAGTCACAGAATTCATTGTGATATTGAATTCTAGTATTTATTTTTATTGAATTTGTATTCAATGGAGACTTATCATTTCGAATTCTTACAATTCTATATACAAAGCTTTGTGCTTTGTTTTAGATACAAAATCCTGAAATCATATGGTTCATACAATACACACATCAAACGAATTCACTAACTTTGCATCTTTGCGCACTTAGATACAGAATCCTGAAATCGTATGGTTCATACAATACACACATCAAACGAATTCCCTAACTTTGCATCTCTGTGCACTCTTGTTTCAGGTATACTTTCAGGTGCTAGACTAACCCCGGCAGTACAATTTGCTTAGGCTATTGTACCCTGGAAAACAGACAGGTTCACCTGGATGACCCGAAATCTGTTTTAAGAGAAGCGTTTTGAACGTGCATTAGCCGATATCTCGTTTTTCGTCTATTGTTTATTTTCTTCCGTTGTAGTCACTTAAGGATTATTTGTTTATTTCTCCTTGTAATTTTATTATGTAGTTTTTCACTTTACAAATTGTAATTTATAATGACAATTTAATGAAATTGTATTTTCTTTTATTTTACAATAAGCTTATTTGAATTGCGTTATGCAAATTTTGTTCGAATTGTTGAGTTATAAACTTTTACAAGTTGTAATTTATAATGAAAATTTAATTTAATGAAATTGTATTTTCTTTTATTTTACAATAAGCTTATTTGAATTGCGTTATGCAAATTTTGTTCAAAATAGGTAGGTCTCTAGTTGCGGCATGGTGGCCTAGTCAACCACGGAGGTAGTGGTATGTACTATAACCTATGCAGTTTATAATTTTTTTATCTTTTATTTGAATATAAATAGAAAATAATAAATAAATGCTTTATAGGTTAGGGGATCGGAGTGATTGCAGGGAGTGGGATCGGGGACCGATTTTGCCGCTGGGGAATGATCGCCGGCCTCTTTTCAGTGAGTGGGGACTTGCAATTTCGGGTGTATATTCACCAAACCGGTGAAGAAGAGGAGAGGTGGGAGAGAGAAGGTGAATGGTGGGTCTCAACCCCTATCAACCAATCATAATTTTTTTTTTAAATTTTTTTACCACTCTCCAGGTGTTTGAATCATTCCTAGAGTTTGAGTAGAAAATGGGGAGTGAGGGGGGGGGGGTTGACATGGCATGAGATGATTGGGTAGACGGTAACTCAAAGACCATAAAGTGTTTGAATGATACCCTCCACCCTTAGTGATATCTTGAGGGTAGGATAAGGCTTTGGGACCAGTAGGTCCTAAATTCGATTCCCACAAAGGAGGATTTTCTCATATTTATTGGGTTTCCTCTCCAGTGGTCTGTCAGTGATCCAAAATTTGTCGTTCAAAAAAAATCGTTTATATGACAAATCTTTATTTTAAATTTTAAAAGAACCACGTAGTTTCAAAAGTAGGTTAACTTAGGTAAGAGTTTGGCTTGAGCCTTCAATCAAGGCAATAATTAACTACACTAATAAGGCTTAACTAGAATTGTTAAAAAAGTAAAGTGTTGTCAACGAGGTAGTGGTGGAGTGGTTGAGGAAAAACTTGTGTTTCTAGTGACTCAGGTTTGACTCCCACTGTCCCCATTATTTTCTGCGGCATCTAAGTGAATGGCGAATACGGGTGGCGCCAGTTCGTCTTGGATGGGAGGCGAGGTTTTACTGATTATTCCACTGTTATGCCTTCGGTCGGGTGGAGGTCGGGTTTTCGCGCATCTGGGAGAGCCAAGGAGCTGACGGCGGTCGAGTAGTCGACCTTGGCCACAGTGCCTGATGTCACGGTGGTTACCACGTCGTTGCTTGCCGTTCAAAAAAAAAGAATAAACTGCTAAAATCATCTCTGAGGTTTGACCAGTTTTGCTAGATTCATCCAAAAAAGTTTTTTTCTCACTTGAACTACTGAGGTTTGTAAATTGTTGACAAATCCATTCAAATCTCTAACATCATTAAAATTTAAGGTTAAATAAGGGCTAGTCTTGTCATTTTGTTTGGGTTTTAAATTTATTCTTTATACTTTTATGTTTTTTAATTTCCCCGTTTCAAAAATGTTTATTTCATTTCCCTTGTGTTTGCAAAAATAGCGACCTGCTTTCTTTCAAACATCCCAGTGATTTACATTTGAAGTTTTTAGAGAGGTCTGGGTGGGATGTTTGTGATAAGTAGGGCTTTTTGTTGTTAAAAAGAGGGAAATTAAAAGCAAGACTAAAAAACCAGTAATAGTAAATAAATAAAAAGATTGACTGCTATTCATATTGTGTTAGCAAGACTAAAAAAATAGAAATACAAAATAAACAACTGCTATTCATATTGTGTTCCTTAAATATTGGGTAAAGGGGAAATTAAATAAACATAAAAGAATAAAGAATAAATTGAAAATTCTGGCAAAATCGCAAGACTACCCCTTATGTAACCTTGAAATTTAATGAAGTTAGAGATTTAGATGGATTTGACAACAATTTAAAAACTATAGTGGTTCAGGTGAGAAAAAAAAAACTTTTATGGATGAATCTAGCAAAGTTGGTCAACGTCAGGGACAATTTTGGCAGTTTACTCTTATTAAAATCTAAAGATGTATAACTTCAAATACATAATAGAATCCGTAATAGAATCACACCCAACTGAGGAGGAGAATCCGTAATAGAATCACACCCAACTGAGGAGGTGGATTCCGAACGTTAAATAGTAAATAAATAAAAAGATTGACTGCTATTCATATTGTGTTAGCAAGACTAAAAAAATAGAAATACTAAATAAACAACTGCTATTCATATTGTGTTCCTTAAATATTGGGTAAAGGGGAAATTAAATAAACATAAAAGAATAAAGAATAAATTGAAAATTCTGGCAAAATCGCAAGACTACCCCTTATGTAACCTTGAAATTTAATGAAGTTAGAGATTTAGATGGATTTGACAACAATTTAAAAACTTTAGTGGTTCAGGTGAGAAAAAAAAAACTTTTATGGATGAATCTAGCAAAGTTGGTCAACGTCAGGGACAATTTTGACAGTTTACACTTATTAAAATCTAAAGATGTATAACTTCAAATACATAATAGAATCCGTAATAGAATCACACCCCAACTGAGAAGGTGGATTCCGAACGTTAAATGATGTGAAACACTGCCCCTAGTGGGCGTTAGATGAAGAGTGAAAGGGGAGACGTTACTTCCCTCACAAATATTAGGAAAAGATTGGTGGCCCCCACCAATTGTTAAACAATTAGATTTTTTCTTTTTGTTTTATTTATTTGATTTATTTCCTTTTAATATTATTTTAATGGAGTGGTTGATAGTTAAATTTGTGAAATCATTATACACTAAATAAAAGTGAGTGTGAGGCTTTATAACTACGTGATATTGATATATTGATATGACTATATGACAGACATTTTATGATGTTATAAAGTGACACTTGAAAATAGTAAGACCACTACAAATAGAGAAATATGCATGTCATTATAACATCATTTGAATATGAATTGTTCAATATGAATTGTTCAATAAATAATAATGATCAATAAAATATCCAAACAAATTCAACCATACAAATAGAGAAATATGCATGTCATTATAACATCATTTGAATATGAATTGTTCAATATGAATTGTTCAATAAATAATAATGATCAATAAAATATCCAAACAAATTCAACCATGGCAGTTGTGCCTTTGGTTTGTATTTGTCAATTCAAGTACCTAAACATTGAAATTTGGATAGAATCTCCATTATTTATATCTATCAAATTACTGAAATAAACTAACTTTTATTGAGAAATGTATTTATGTTATATTATGATACTACATACACAGGTCTAGTTTCACAAAGGGTCCTCCACTCTGACTGATCTTGGGTCGCTAGCATTGTATTTGAGTTGTTTAACCTGGTCTAGTGGGCAATAATAGTGACCAAGACCATGCAAGTACTTGGTTTAATAGCTTTGCCACTACGTTGATTGAATGAAACCAATAATGTTTGTGTATTGAGTTTCAATTAACCATCTTAACTAATAGTCTATTGTTTCCCGATGCATTAAAGTCTTGTACTTAGTTTTGACCAAGGTTGGAGAACTCGCTAGTCGCTAGTCGGCCGGTGAAGTGGGGACTAGCGACTACTCGGGATTAATCAGGATTAATCGGATCGGGTTTTTTATATGTAATTTTCAGTTTTATGTATAAATATATACATTTTTATAGGTAAATATTTTAAGTAGCTAGGTTTTAAATCTTACTCAACTCATTTATTTAAGTATACATGATTAATTGTTGGAATTCAAAAGATTTGGTTGGAAACTGACCGGAATTTAGAGGTTTTGGCCGGAATATACAGGTTTTTTGCTGGAATCGTCGACTTTTGGCTGGCCTAGTCGGACCTAGTCGTGCCCAGTCGGACCTAGTCGGTTAATGGACCGATTTAAGAAAAATTACTCAGTAACTGGACGACTAGCGATTAATCGCCGACTAATCGTCGCCTAGACGCGATTTTTACAACACTGGTTTTGACCGATGAGAGGAGAACATGGCCGACCCAATAGGTTTAGCAGGCTAGGCAAAAGCCAAGGTCTTCCAAAAATAGGGGGCCCCAATTTCTATATTTTTTCTCATGTTTTACATGTGTATTTGGCCCAAATGAACAAACAAATATGTAAAGACGTAATGACCCGAATAAGTAAAATGTCTAGGCCCAAAACTTAGAAGAATTAATGGTCAGATCCTTTTTTTCTTGAACCCGTCCTTCGTAGCTCCATTCATATCTTCATTACTCGCAACCTTGCTAACTGCAAGTAGTGTGAATGGTGATTGGGGGAGAAATTAGGGGTAATCAATCACCACTAATGATTTCTTTATATCAATTCAAACCCCGACTTTGTAGTTTGCTTACAAGCTCCAAAAACATTGGACCGGCCCTGGAGGAGAATATGACACGTTTGGAATATTTGACTTTGGTTTTCTCTGGTTCTAAACTGAATCGCCACCTCTTCCAATCAAAGATCCCGATCATTTTGTCGACATAGTGCCACTTGTATGCTATATATACACTAAGTCGTCAAGTTTTTATGTGAGCATGCCAAAAAAATTATTTATGTTCATAGTAGCACATCATCTCGAACTCAAACATGTCAGAAATATTGAAACGGGTATATGTATTCCTAAAAAAAGAGTATTTTACAATTGAACCAATAAAAAGTATTAACATAAATCAGAGATTCTAAAGCTAGCTTGAGACTTGATTCTTGAGAGCTGGGTTTGTTTACTTGAGACACTTGGGTCTTGGGTGGGGTTATTTTAGTCAATTTTGGGCTTTCAAACTAACTACTTTAAACTTGTAGCTTATTATTCCATATATAAACTAGTAATAATGTTGCGGCGCGGGTACCAGCGGCGGAACTAGAACATTAACTCAGGGTTATCCCAAAAAAAATTTTCACCGTTCAACCATATACAATATTAAAAAACCGACAATAAATAAATAAAGTAAAACAAATATCTAATAGATTTGTCCTCTTCTTTTTTCATAGCTTGAAATCGTTCCATTACATAGTCGTCTTTTACTTCACGTAAAAAATTCTTTTCGATCGCACAAAGCATAGCATTGTTTAAAAATTCCGAGCCCATTCAATTGCGTAAATCCGTCTTGACAAGCTTCAATTTCGAAAAACATCTTTCAACGGTTGCGGTTGCAACCGGTAAAAGCAACGTTTGGGCAATTGGGTTTATTATTTACAATCTTCAATTGATTTGGGCTAACATATTGGGCAATTGGGTTTATTATTTTCAATTCATTTGGGCTCACAGACTTTTTTATAGGGGTGTCCTCGTAGTTGTTCAGGGGTATCCTTGGTATAAAAACCGAAAAAATAACTTTTTTACACTACCGATAAAAAGTTGAGCCGTAGCCCGTGCTACGGCTCGGTATACATTAAGTCCGCCCCTGGCGGGTACATCGCACATTTCGTGTGACAACCCTCACTAAACGAGGTATCCGTACGACTTAATTAATAATTAATTACTGCTTAATTACTGTGCTTGATTGAAATTATGGATAAACTGCTACTTGAATACTGATACATGTACATACTTGCATCATACTTATTTGCTGTCACTCTATCATTTACATGCTGAACCTTAGTGACAAACATGATGCACAAAAGCACAGTAGCACAATGAACGGATAACCTATTGAACGTGCTGTCATAACCAGCACCAGGCAGATACTGCCTCTAAGGCCTATATGAGCCAGAAATATTTTACTACACTAGTAGTGAGTGTAGGGATACAAGGGTTGTAGAACTGCGTCTCTAGGAATAAGTTACAGTGACAGGATGTGCCTAAAACGAACTCTAAGTACAAAATTCAGCACTTTAATTAACAATTCAGCTTTTAGCTAACTAATAAAGTGCCAAAATATGAGAAAGATATTAATAGACACTTTCCAAAGTGTCGGGAATAAGTTGTGTCACTAAAATTAATAATAACGACACTTTAAAGCTTTGTTAAGCGCTTTAACGGATTACTATCCAACCGAACAACCGGACTTTACCCGGAACATAAAAATATTGCCATTTACATTATTCATCTTTTTCTGAGCCAGTTAGGGTCCCCGAATACCCTAACACCCACTGTAAAGCATAACACACTAATAACCGGGTTAATCCCTAAACTAACTAAACTAACCTAACTAATACTTAGTGTTTAGTTGGAAATGAACTAGATTACCCCCCCCCCCTAACCAAACCGTCCCCAAGGGGACACCTCATGTCCTTCACTTAATTATTTTATTCACTCTTGTTCCATATCTAGCCTACACTTGATCCATTGGTTAAATGTGTTGAGATTGCCTATAAGTTCTAACCTAAGCACACTAATCACTTCACTTAACATTTCACCAACAAAACACTCTCTCCTCTCCTCTCAAGAGCTCTCGGCCGAACTCCCCTATCCATCCATCAATTTTTCGAGTATTGTTCAAGCTATTCCAAGTTCATACAAGTGTTAAGGATCATATCCGAGGAGGCTTGGTGCATTCGGAAGGCGAAGGACCTCACCCTATTGCTTTTATCCACTCATTTTGCGTCTAGATTCTTCCCTAGCCTCGAGCTAGTAGTAAGTTACTATAATCACACTCTCGAACTATTTTAAGGTGGTTAAAATGATATGTAACGGCTAAAACTCGTAAACATACAAGATGATACATAAAAGTCTACTAAAAATGCTAGTAATGATGGTTAAAAGCTTGAATGTTGTGTAAATCTTGTAGTATGTGATTTGTGTAGTTATTTAGGCCCGATCTATGTTGTGGTAGCTCGGATCATCGTTTAACCCGGATTGGTCATGATCATGGATCATGACATAAAGCTTGTTTAAGTGTAACAAGGGTTAAATGATGAAACTCTACCACACGCGAAACTTGAACTTGTGTAAAAATGATTTTACTTACGAAATAGTGTTTAAAACTAGTAGATCTACGGATCTACAAGCGGTATTCTCAAAGAACCAAGTGTCAAAGAAATCATATTTTCTAAAGCCGGATCTTACATGAACAACAATGATTTTTAAACACACAAGTGTGTAAACACTTGTGTAACACCAAGTTTCGACAAAGAACTAGTTTTGTCAAAATTTTACAATAAGTTGTAAAGATGGAATTTCTTTAAAAACGAGGTTTTTATGAAACCGGATTGATTTATATAAAGATCCACTAAAAGTAATGGGATTTACTTCATAGTTATGAAAAACTACAAGTTCATGTAATTCTTGCGATTTACATAATTATTGACTAGTTTGTTGCTTTGAACGTTGTTTTGTTTGAATAAGAGAATTGTTGGGTTGATTTATAAAAGAAAATGATACGCTTGAAAGCTTGGCCACCTCCCGTTACAGAGGAAACTCTGGCGAAATTTTCCCAAAAACCTAACACTTAGAATTATTTTCACTACAAGTGTTAGAAATACTTTTCGACTTGTTTTCAAATTATAGATTTCGCCACGACTTTATTTACAAAAAAATCGGAGGTGGGATTTCACAAAATAAAACTTGGTAAATATATATTTAGTATATATTTTTCATAACGTCACCTGATATGTGTTTATGATTATTTTGTGAAGTATACAAATATTATTTTTAGGGTAAAAAATAATATTATCAAACATTAACGGCTCCAAAATAATACGAACGCTTTCACGATAAATATACAAGTTACACCGGTAATTATTATTACCACTCGATCGTTAAAACGTAACTTACGCATTATTAAGAAAATATGACTGAACGCGTATTTTGTTAAGGTATTATTTTGGGAAAAGTTTATGTAATAGAAAATATAATATTTTTGAGAAGAATATTTATATTTTGGAGTTAGAAATAAAATATATTTTAAGTGAGACTTAATAATATATTTCGAACACACATGTATTAAATCCCCCATCCTTGGGAAGGAAAATGATTACCAAGTATTTACTAAATGTAAACACGAAATAGTTGTCTAACTATTTCCCAAAAACTTAAACCATAAAGCTAAGGCACGGCCGTCCGTCTAATAGAGCTAGTACGTGTAGGTCGTCGCACAGCTGCTTGATCAGGAGATATACTTGGTAGAGACGCACCACTGTGAGTTCTGTCCCCCTTTTCTCTTAACTGTTTTCAGTTCTATAAACTGCGGGGGTGAAATACATGTTACTTTGATTACAAGTACTTTATACATGGTATGGTTAGCGTAAGGAGGTTTACTACTTAGATCATGTGAGTGGGTAGGCGGAAACTTGAGGCCATTAATCCTCATGGTAGGACCGAGGGACAGAAGCGGTAGATCTATCTGGGTGTAGCGAGCCCAGCCCCAGGCCAAACAGAACGGACCTCGGGGTGACTTTGTGCCCAACACATAAATCCGCTAGGTTTGAGTCTTCCTACTTGCACTTCACACATATCAATGGCCTTGCAAACCATTGGTGATCTCTTTTTCCTTATTTGCTACATACCAGGATTTTATACATACAAAGGTTTATTTACTCACTTACACATGAACTCGCTCAACATTATTGTTGATTTTTCAACTTACATGTATTTCAGGGAATTAAAGGATCTGGCGCGGTATGACACGTTTTCCCGCTGCACTAGTTACGAGGTCTTTCGGGTTTAGGGAATGTGACTCTTTCCTGGACAAGTCACAGTCCTTAAACTGTGTTTATGTTATGTCGATGTTTGAGAACAATGTTTTATGTTATTAGATTTTAATTCATGTTGCATGTGTCAACGTCTTCAGACAATGTTGTTGTATTTAGGTTTTAAAACTTAATTTAATGGATGATCTTGCATGGTTTTTATTTCATATAGCTTTGTTATGATTAAGCTATGGTATTAAGAAGTCACACCAAATTAACCACGCTTCCACAAAGCCAGGGTGTGACAGCTTGGTATCAGAGCTCTGATCATAGCGAACTAGGATTCCTTCTCGAGTCTAGACTATGATCACTAGGGCTCTCACGAAAACATTTTTACTGCATACCACTTAAGTCCAGATCCAAAACGTTTTTATAAACAAATGTTGAGCACATTTTATTTATTAATTATAGGCTCAGTCTGGGAGGCTGAGGCTCGGTCTGAGAGGCCGAGGCTCGGTCTAAGAGATCGAGGTAGATGGCTAGTGAGACTAGGAAGAGCAGTCTAAGAGGCTGGGAGAATTTGGCTAGCGAGACTAGGAGTATCAGTCTAGGAGACTGGGAGGCTAGTGGGACTAGGAGAATTATTTGATTACTTACTTGGTGACTAATGTGTTTACCTGATTGTATGACTGATTATTTGTGCATATTTGCGTTTATGTTACAGACACATGGACTCGTCCGGCACTGGTGATTCAGACACCACAGGCCCTAGACCTATAGTATCAGACGACCTAGAGTCTTCAGAGCGCGAGGTTCACACATCCGACGTTACTAGCATAGACGAGGATGACTTTCAGCCCTTTGCGTTACCTGATGGTGCTGATGAGCTCGCTGATGGCCCTTTGGCCGGGGACCTGCTGCTTGTAGAGATCCCTGCTCCCATACCACTTGCTTCATATCCTGCTTACGATTTGCTTCTCGACGCCGACGTTGATGGCGACGTCGATCTGTTTGATGACGAGCCCTTAGAGGAGGATGTTCAGGGTGAGGCCCTTCTTGCTGCTGGTGATCTTTTGATGCTTGCAGATGCTCCCGCTGAGGAGTCACCTGCACACTCACCGGTCCCAGACTCTTTCGAGTCTGTGGCCTCCGCACCTTCACACACTTAGAGTGCGCAGCACTTTACTCATGGTTCAGATCCAGATAAAGCATCCTCTGTTGCCCCTACTCCTAGCTTTGCTTTCGACCACGATGATGAGGAGGATTCCGATCCTGTTTTTCCCCCAGGATTCGACCCAGGTCAGGATATAGAGTTTATACCCATGGATCAGCCTATGGAGGATCTGGTCGACCCAGTTGACCCAGTTGATCCCATTGACCCTGAGTTTGATTTTGAGATGGTCTTTGATGATCCCGAGCCTGTCATGGCCCCCGAGCAGGTAGCCGCTCTAGACCCTGCGTTTGGGCATGACCCAGTTCATGCTGGCGCACCCATTATTGAGCCTGTGATTGCTGACCCACCTATTGATGATCACCCTGTGGATGCTCCGTTGTTGGAGGGCGATCATGTCATTGCTGCTGATCATGTTGATCCCCCACTTATCGATGATGCACCTGTTGACCCTTTTGTTGCACCCCACCATGATCCTATGCCTGTTCAGTTTGACCGTGCACTTTTTGAGGCACAGATTGACCCACGAGATGAGCACGCACATCACGGGTGGATTCCTGCTGATGACGAGGTTCCACCTATTCCCCCTCAGATCACTGATACTCGTCACGTTGATACCTCTTTTACATTCCCTCAGTTTACACCTCCAGCTCGACCTGGAGAGGGTTCTTCGGCACACCCTTTTGGACATGTACCGGTATCTATCCCAGCTATACCACCGTCTTCTACTACTTTTTCCCCTGTTCCACCATTTCCTGTATCACCTTTCGATCCAGCCAGTGAGCCATTCCTTTGGTCGTCACCACCTGTTATGCCACTGACCGACCCCTACCATCCTTTCCATATGGGGTATTCCATTGAGGACATTTTGATGTCCTTTGTTGTCCAGCACGAGGCATACACACGGCGCATTCAGGAGCTTGAGAGAGCTCAGCCGCCGCCATGCCAGTGTTAGGGTCAGGCCCACCCTACTTCATTGCTGCACCCTCGACATTTACCACCAGACTATGCTGCACGCCTTTCGGCACTTGAGCAGCAGGTTGCTTCTTGGTTGCGTACCCAGAGAGCCATGGAGGAGGACTGGCTCCATTTGCGTCGTTTGTTCTACACCCACTTTCCCCCTCCTCCACCGCCATCAGTGTAGAGCTCTTCAGTATCGTATGGGTAGGTATTGGTGAGAAGACGGCGATTGCTTTTGACTGCATAACATTTTTGGAGACCACCTTCTGATTCTGACTTTTGTTGATCATGTATATGGGATGTATTGACACTAATTTGATATAGTTTTTGCACTGGGGTGATGTAGCCCTTAGTCGACTGATGTTGTATGACACTGTGATGTACTTGTACACTTACTATGTGGTCTCGATATATGGCAATCGCAGTATTCACATCATATGTGATGCTTGATTTGGTTATTTATATTTTATAACATGGGATGTTGGGTGAATGATATAATTGAAACATGAGATGCTATGTGATTGGTCTATTTATAACATGAGATGTTATGTGCTATTACTATTATTATATACGTACGTTTTATTATGGCCTGACCAACGTGAACACATCTTTAGAAGATGCCGAGACGTCAAACGCCGATGCCTACCAATGAGGCAGAACTCCAGCAAATCATCGCTGCTGCCATCGCGCAATACGCCGCCTCTCAAGGAGGGACTAGTGGAAGTAACTCTGGCAACACTGGCAACAACAATCCACCTCACGGTAATACTAGGTCATTAAGACATACCGTGACCTAATTGGATATCTACAGCAAAGATGCTAATGCCGTTAATATGTTGTAACGTATGTGCAGGGTGCACCTACAAGCAGTTTCTAGACTGCAAGCCTGTCAACTTTGATTGCACAGGAGGTGCTGTCGCCTTTGTTCGTTAGGCTGAGAAAACTGAATCTGTTCTTCGCATGAGCAAATGTGCACCAGACCAGCAAGTCACCTATATCTCTGGGCTATTCTTGGATGGAGCCCTATCTTGGTGGAATTTGCAAGTGCAGACTCTTGGAGAAGCTGCTGCCTACGCACTGACATGGACCGAACTGAAGGAATTTATGCGCAAAAAGTACTGTTCTCGCGCCGAAATCCAAAGATTGGAAACTGAGTTCTGGCATCTGAGAATGGAAGGTCCAAAGATCTCAGAATACGTTCAGAGGTTCCATGACTTATCACATGTGGTACCCTATATGGTCACTCCAGAATTCAAGCGAATTGAACGCTTCATTTGGGGTTTAGCTCCCCAAATCATAAGCATGGTGACCTCCTCCAAGCCTGCAACAATTACTGAGGCGATTGATCTGAGCGGGGCTCTCACTGAGGAGGCTATTCGCCTGAACAAGTTCGATGAGATCGAGGAAAAGAAGAAAGAGACTCACATCGAGTCATCAGGAGGTAACAAGCGGAAGTTCTCGAACTTCAAGCAAGGCACCAGTGGTGTTGTCAAGAAAGGAGAAACAAGCATGCCAGCTCAGGTTACAGCTGGTAGTGGAAAGAAAGGAAAAGGATATATGGGCACCCAACCCAAGTGTAATACCTGTCAACGACACCATTCTGGCCATTGTACTGTGAAAGTATGCGAAGCATGTGGAAAACCTGGCCACTTGAAGGATTCTTGTTGGGCCACTGTTGGCCAGGGAGGCCAGGGAGGATTCGGAAACAGAAATAATAACCGGGGTGGGAATGGAAATCGCCCACAAGGAAACAATGGAGGTAATGGAAATCGAGGCAACAATGCTAATCAAGCGGGCGCTGTGAATCGTAACAAGAGGAATAATCAAGCTGGGAATGGAGGTGGAAACGGGCAAAGACCCGGATGCTTCAACTGTGGTGATCTTGGGCACTACAAGAGGAACTGCCCAGAATTGAACCAAGCCCGTGGAAGAGTGTTTAATATCGAAGCGAGGGAAGCGCGCCAGGATCCCAATGTCGTTACTGGTACGTTCCCTGTCAACCAACGCTATGCATCCGTTTTATTTGATACTGGCGCCGATTATAGCTTCGTGTCGTTAGAGTTTAAGAATATGCTTGGGTTAGCCGCTAGTAAGTTAGATATTCTGTACTCAATCGAATTGGCTAATGGAAAGTTAGTAGAAGCCAATGAAGTTGTCAGAGGCTGTGTGATCGAATTGGGAGAGCGTGAGTTTGCTTTGGATCTACTACCAGTCTAGCTAGGAAGCTTCGATGTGGTGGTAGGAATGGATTGGTTATCAGGAAACAAGGCAGAAATAGTTTGTCATGAAAAGGTCGTTCGTATCCCAACCGAAGATGGTGATACAATTGTGGTTCACGGAGATAAGCGTGATACACCGTTAAGAATTATCAGTTGTCTGAAAGCGCGAAAGTGTTTGCAGAAGGGATGTGTTGCCTTCCTGGCGCACATTGTAGATAAAAAAAGCTGAAGAACCAAAGATCGAAGACATCCCTGTCGTGAGGGAATATCCAGAAGTCTTCCCGGAGGACTTGCCTGGACTGCCACCTCAGAGGCAAGTAGAGTTTCACATCGATTTAGTCCCTGGCAACGCGCCTGTGGCTAAGGCACCCTATAGACTTGCTCCGTCTGAGATGCAGGAACTGTCGACACAACTTCAAGAGTTGTTAGAAAAGGGATTTATCCGACCAAGCTTCTCGCCTTGGGGAGCTCCAGTTTTGTTTGTCAAGAAGAAGGACGGTAGCTTTCGAATGTGCATTGACTACTGGGAGTTGAACAAGCTGACGATCAAGAATAGATACCCTCTGCTAAGGATCGATGATCTATTTGACCAACTGCAAGGTTCAAGCTTTTACTCTAAGATCGATCTTCGATCTGGATACCATCAGTTAAGGATACAAGAGGAGAGTATCCCAAAGAGAGCCTTCAGAACTCGTTATGGACACTACGAGTTCCTAGTTATGCCGTTTGGGTTGACAAACGCACCAGCAGTCTTCATGGATTTGATGAATAGAGTTTGCAAGCCCTACTTGGACAAGTTCGCGATTGTGTTCATCGATGATATCTTGATTTATTCAAAGACGAAGGCTGAGCACGAACAGCATTTAAGAGCCATTTTGGAATTACTGAAGAAAGAACAGTTGTACGCCAAGTTCTCTAAGTGCGAGTTTTGGCTATGAGAAGTACAATTCCTTGGGCACGTGGTAAATGGAGATGGAATCCACGTGGATCCCACAAAGATCGAAGCGATCAAGAATTGGGAAACGCCAAAGACGCCAACCGAGATCCGGCAATTCTTGGGTTTGGCTGGCTATTACCGAAGATTCATTGAGGATTTTTCAAAAATCGCTCAACCATTGACGCTCCTCACGCAGAAAGATAAGAAGTTTGATTGGGGAATCAAATAGGAAGAAGCATTCCAGATGTTGAAAGATAAGCTCTGCAATGCGCCAATCTTAGCACTGCCAGAAGGTACAGATGATTTCGTGGTGTACTGTGACGCTTCACGCCAAGGTTTGGGTTGCGTGTTGATGCAACGCCAAAAGGTTATTGCTTACGTATCGCGTCAATTGAAAGTGCATGAAAAGAACTATACCACACATGATTTGGAACTTGGCGCAGTGGTTTTTGCTTTAAAGATCTGGAGACACTACCTATATGGTACGAAGTGTACAATCTTCACAGATCATAAGAGCCTACGACACATATTCAACCAGAAGGAGCTGAATATGAGGCAGAGACGTTGGGTTGAGTTGTTAAATGATTACGACTGCGAGATAAAGTATCATCCAGGGAAGGCGAATGTGGTCGCTGATGCCCTAAGTCGAAAGGAGAGGATCAAGCCCATAAGGGTTAGGGCTTTAGAGATGATTATCCAAACCGATCTTTCCTTGCGCATTCGTGCCGCGCAAAAAGAAGCTCTTAAGGAAAGAAACCTTGAAGAGGAATATCTCTGTGGGATGGAGAAGCAATTGGTGCCAAACGAGGAAGGAACGTTATGTTTTGAGAAAAGGATTTGGGTTCCTTTGTTTGGAGGTTTGAGGAAAGTTATCTTTGATGAAGCTCACAAATCGCGGTACTCTATCCATCCAGGAGCGGATAAGATGTACCAAGATCTTAAAGATTATTATTGGTGGCCTAGGATGAAAGGCGATGTTGCTGTTTATGTGAGCAAGTGTTTAACATGCGCTAAGGTGAAAGCGGAATACCAGAAGCCTTCGGGACTTCTGCAACAACCGGAAATTCCCAAGTGGAAGTGGGAACAAATCTCCATGGATTTTATTACAAAGCTGTCAAGAACGCCAAGAGGCCATGACACTATTTGGGTAATAGTGGATCGATTAACGAAGTCAGCGCACTTCTTACCTATCAGAGAGAAGGATAATACGAGCAAGTTGGCCGAAATTTACATGAGAGAAATTGTTACACGCCATGGAGTACCTCTCTCGATCATCTCTGACAGAGATGGAAGGTTCGTATCAAGGATTTGGCAATCCTTCCAAGAAGCTTTCGGCTCGCAATTGAATATGAGCACCGCGTTTCACCCACAGACCGACGGGCAAAGCGAACGGACGATACAGACTTTGGAAGACATGCTGAGAGCGTGTGTTATGGATTTGGGTGGTAGCTGGGATAAACATTTGCCACTGGTCGAATTTTCATACAACAACAGCTACCACACCAGTATTGGTGTCGCGCCATTCGAAGCTTTATATGGACGCAAGTGCAGGTCACCGCTTTGTTGGTCTGACGCAGGTGATAGACAGTTGGTTGGTCCTGATGTGGTCCAGGAAACCACAGATAAGATTGCACAGATCCGAGATCGCATCAATGCGGCTCGTGACCGTCAGAAAGCCTACGCGGATCGAAAAAGGAAACCTCTAGAGTTTGAAGTAGGTGATATGGCTTTCTTGAAAGTCTCACCCTGGAAGGGCGTGGCACGCTTCGGGAAGCGTGGGAAGTTGAATCCGCGGTATATTGGTCCGTTCAGAATTTTGGAAAGAATTGGGCTAGTAGCATACAAGCTGGACTTACCTGCTGAACTGAATGGTGTCCACTATACATTCCACGTATCCAATTTGAGGAAGAGTCCAACGCAAGATACCGTTGTCATTCCTACCGACGAAATTCATGTTGATGACACGCTCCACTTCGTTGAAGAACCCGTTGAGGTTACGGATTGGAAAGTGAACAAGACCCGCCGGAGCAGTGTCAAGCTCGTCAAGGTTCGTTGGAATGCCAAACATGGTCCTGAATACACCTGGGAGCGTGAGGACCGAATGAAAGAGAAATACCCCCACTTATTTCCCAAGAACCCTGCATCTAGAAGCATAACTTAAAATTTCGGGACGAAATTTTTCTAACGGGGGGAGAATGTGACAACCCTCACTAAACGAGGTATCCGTATGACTTAATTAATAATTAATTACTGCTTAATTACTGTGCTTGATTGAAATTATGGATAAACTGCTACTTGAATACTGATACATGTACATACTTGCATCATACTTATTTGCTGTCACTCTATCATTTACATGTTGAACCTTAGTGACAAACATGATGCACAAAAGCACAGTAGCACAATGAACGGATAACCTATTGAACGTGCTGTCATAACCAGCACCAGGCAGATACTGCCTCTAAGGCCTGTATGAGCCAGAAATATTTTACTACACTAGTAGTGAGTGTAGGGATACAAGGGTTGTAGAACTGCGTCTCTAGGAATAAGTTACAGTGACAGGATGTGCCTAAAACGAACTCTAAGTACAAAATTCAGCACTTTAATTAACAATTCAGCTTTTAGCTAACTAATAAAGTGCCTAAACATGAGAAAGATATTACTAGACACTTTCCAAAGTGTCAGGAATAAGTTGTGTCACTAAAATTAATAATAACGACACTTTAAAGCTTTGTTAAGCGCTTTAACGGATTACTATCCAACCGAACAACCGGACTTTACCCGGAACATAAAAATATTGCCATTTACATTATTCATCTTTTTCTGAGCCAGTTAGGGTCCCCGAATACCCTAACACCCACTGTAAAGCATAACACACTAATAACCGGGTTAATCCCTAAACTAACTAAACTAACCTAACTAATACTTAGTGTTTAGTTGGAAATGAACTAGATTACCCCCCCCCCCCAACCAAACCGTCCCCAAGGGGACACCTCATGTCCTTCACTTAATTATTTTATTCACTCTTGTTCCATATCTAGCCTACATTTGATCCATTGGTTAAATGTGTTGAGATTGCCTATAAGTTCTAACCTAAGCACACTAATCACTTCACTTAACATTTCACCAACAAAACACTCTCTCCTCTCCTCTCAAGAGCTCTCGGCCGAACTCCCCTATCCATCCATCAATTTTTCGAGTATTGTTCAAGCTATTCCAAGTTCATACAAGTGTTAAGGATCATATCCGAGGAGGCTTGGTGCATTCGGAAGGCGAAGGACCTCACCCTATTGCTTTTATCCACTCATTTTGCGTCTAGATTCTTCCCTAGCCTCGAGCTAGTAGTAAGTTACTATAATCACACTCTCGAACTATTTTAAGGTGGTTAAAATGATATGTAACAGCTAAAACTCGTAAACATACAAGATGATACATAAAAGTCTACTAAAAATGCTAGTAATGATGGTTAAAAGCTTGAATGTTGTGTAAATCTTGTAGTATGTGATTTGTGTAGTTATTTAGGCCCGATCTATGTTGTGGTAGCTCGGATCATCGTTTAACCCGGATTGGTAATGATCATGGATCATGACATAAAGCTTGTTTAAGTGTAACAAGGGTTAAATGATGAAACTCTACCACACGCGAAACTTGAACTTGTGTAAAAATGATTTTACTTACGAAATAGTGTTTAAAACTAGTAGATCTACGGATCTACAAGCAGTATTCTCAAAGAATCAAGTGTCAAAGAAATCATATTTTCTAAAGCCGGATCTTACATGAACAAGAATGATTTTTAAACACACAAGTGTGTAAACACTTGTGTAACACCAAGTTTCGACAAAGAACTAGTTTTGTCAAAATTTTACAATAAGTTGTAAAGATGGAATTTCTTTAAAAACAAGGTTTTTATGAAACCGAATTGATTTATATAAAGATCCACTAAAAGTAATGGGATTTACTTCATAGTTATGAAAAACTACAAGTTCAAGTAATTCTTGCGATTTACATAATTATTGACTAGTTTGTTGCTTTGAACGTTGTTTTGTTTGAATGAGAGAATTGTTGGGTTGATTTATAAAAGAAAATGATACGCTTGAAAGCGTGGCCACCTCCCGTTACAGAGGAATGGCGAAATTTTCCCAAAAACCTAACACTTAGAATTATTTTCACTACAAGTGTTAGAAATACTTTTCGACTTGTTTTCAAATTATAGATTTCGCCACGACTTTATTTACAAAAAAATCGGAGGTGGGATTTCACAAAATAAAACTTGGTAAATATATATTTAGTATATATTTTTCATAACGTTACCTGATATGTGTTTATGATTATTTTGTGAAGTATACAAATATTATTTTTAGGGTAAAAATAATATTATCAAACATTAACGGCTCCAAAATAATACGAACGCTTTCACGATAAATATACAAGTTACACCGGTAATTATTATTACCACTCGATCGTTAAAACGTAACTTACGCATTATTAAGAAAATATGACTGAACGCGTATTTTGTTAAGGTATTATTTTGGGAAAAGTTTATGTAATAGAAAATATAATATTTTTGAGAAGAATATTTATATTTTGGAGTTAGAAATAAAATATATTTTAAGTGAGACTTAATAATATATTTCGAACACACATGTATTAAATCCCCCATCCTTGGGAAGGAAAATGATTACCAAGTATTTACTAAATGTAAACACGAAATAGTTGTCTAACTATTTCCCAAAAATTTAAACCATAAAGCTAAGGCACGGCCGTCCGTCTAATAGAGCTAGTACGTGTAGGTCGTCGCACAGCTGCTTGATCAGGAGATATACTTGGTAGAGACGCACCACTGTGAGTTCATGTCCCCCTTTTCTCTTAACTGTTTTCAGTTTTATAAACTGCGGGGGTGAAATACATGTTACTTTGATTACAAGTACTTTATACATGGTATGGTTAGCGTAAGGAGGTTTACTACTTAGATCATGTGAGTGGGTAGGCGGAAACTTGAGGCCATTAATCCTCATGGTAGGACCGAGGGACAGGAGCGGTAGATCTATCTGGGTGTAGCGAGCCCAGCCCGAGGCCAAACAGAACGGACCTCGGGGTGACTTTGTGCCCAACGCATAAATCCGCTAGGTTTGAGTCTTCCTACTTGCACTTCACACATATCAATGGCCTTGCAAACCATTGGTGATCTCTTTTTCCTTATTTGCTACATACCAGGATTTTATACATACAAAGGTTTATTTACTCACTTACACATGAACTCGCTCAACATTATTTTTGATTTTTCAACTTACATGTATTTCAGGGAATTAAAGGATCTGGCGCGGTATGACACGTTTTCCCGCTGCACTAGTTACGAGGTCATCCGGGTTTAGGGAATGTGACTCTTTCCTGGACAAGTCACAGTCCTTTAACTGTGTTTATGTTATGTCGATGTTTGAGAATAATGTTTTATGTTATTAGATTTTAATTCACGTTGCATGTGTCAACGTCTTCAGACAATGTTGTTGTATTTAGGTTTTAAAACTTAATTTAATGGATGATCTTGCATGGTTTTTATTTCATATAGCTTTGTTATGATTAAGCTATGGTATTAAGAAGTCACACCAAATTAACCACGCTTTCGCAAAGCCAGGGTGTGACATTTCGAATATCGTAAACATCGAATGAATTAGTTCAAATGTTATGTGTTGCGTGAACCACACAAAAACGTGTGTTTCGACGTATCCGATTAAACTTAATGTAACCTACATAAGCATTGCGATTGGATCAAAATGTAAAGTAAAGTAAAATAAATCGAATGTACACCGTACAATTATAACGTATTATAGGTGACTCGACTCATACATAGAAAACATAGCGGGTATAGAGGAAAAACATATACGTGTAACAAAAAGATATTAATTAGAGCTTTTAAAAAAGGAAAAAACCACAATTAAATTTCACTCGATTAAGAACAAAATTTACGAAGCAATTAACAATCATAAAATAAGTATAAAAACATATTATATTTTACATGACTTGTTTTCCAAAAAAAATACGCCGAAATGTAGAATAACTCGAATTTAGACCGACAGGAACGTAAAAATACGCACGTAAAATGATTTTTTAACGGAAAGGTATTATATTTAACCCCACTCGATTTTTATTAAAAATGTTTACGTCGAAACGTAGACAACTCAAATTTATACCAAGATGTACGTTAAAATAGTTTCTTTAACGTAAAGGAACGATACGTAATATAGTTTAAACAAAGTAGTTTAACATAAAAATTTATAATGAAATTCAAAAAGAAAAAAAAATTATTTGCAAACAACATGGATCGAACATAGATCCTTCCAACACTCAACCAAAGCAGACAACCAACTATTATAAATGTAAACTATATTACTTAGTGGTGGGCGGTGGAAAAAAAGAAAAAAGGAAATTATTTGCAAACAACATGGATCGAACATAGGTCATTCCAACACTCAACCAAAGCACACAACCAACTATTATAGTGGTCGGTGGCTTTTGAGTGTGTAACATAAATGTAAATTATATAACTTAGTAGTGGTCGGTGGCTTTTGCCACCGACTTTCTATTTTAAGAGAGTATAGAATATGAGTATTTTAAAATATCACAAAATACGGAATATCTTGTATACCAACTAGTATATAAATAGTTGTAATCCATATGAAAATTATTTTTTGTTATACGCCGCCTCTGAATTATGGAATTAGAAGTTCCCTTCTCAAACATATGTTGCCATTATTAGTAATTAATGCAGATTTTTATTTGAGAAAAATGCCCGGATAGTCCCTGTGGTTTCGCATTTTTTCACCTATAGTCCTCAACTTTCTAAATTTACCTGAATAGTCTCCAACTTTTCATTTTTTGTTCCCGGATAGTCCCTGGGTCTAACTTCAGTTTGTTTTCTCTGTTAAGTGGGTGTGAAATGACAAAAATACCCTTTCCTTTAAAAGGCCAAACCACAGGGACTATTCGGACATCTTCTTCATTTTTAGAGAAAAACCCCACCACACTCTTCCATTCACCACAACCCAATTCCCTCTCGTTCTCTCCCGAAACGGGTCGTCAGAGCCACTCCGGCCGCTGCCGCCGGCGGATTCTTTACGGATGAACAGCCCCCACCCACACCTCTAATCTAGAGAGAAAGAGAAAGAGAGAGAGAGAGACCGATGAGAGAGAAAGGAGGGCCGACCTCCTCCTCACCGGCAACGGCTCCGGCACGCCGTTGATGAGGATGATGATGATTGACGGTGAAGGTGGTGGTGCGTCGGAGCCGACAACGATCAACGACAGCACAAGACGGCGCTCCGGTGGCCGTGAGCGGCGATGATGGGGCCGGTGCAGGGGTTCTCGACGGCAACGGTGGTGCCTCAGAGTTCCGGCAGCCGTGACTCCGTCGGTAAGAACACCTGTTCTTTCTTTTCTCTTTGATTTCTGAACGATAAACAAGTTCCACACTTGAAATTCTTCTTATTCTTTTTCCGGTGATTATTGATGATTATGGTGACCGATGTTGATGATAATGACGATGGTGTCGACTTCCGGCGACTGCTGCTAATGTTGACGATGATGAAGATGTGTCTGCTATTAACGTGATGATGAGGAAGACAATGGTGGTTTTCAGGTCTTGGCTCAATTGCAGAACTTTGGTCCGGTCCTCGCGGAAACAAGCTCCGTGCAGATTTGATTTTTATTTGTTTCGTGGGCACAAGTCTAACTCCGGTGACAGATGATATTGTCGATGGAGGAGGGTGATGGTGGAGGGTGGAGGAGGGTGATGGTGGGTGGAGATTGAAGATGAAGTGTGGTGGTGGGGTTTTTCTCTAAAAATGAAGAAGATGCCCGGATAGTCCCTGTGGTTTGGCCTTTTAAAGGAAAGGGTATTTTTGTCATTTCACACCCACTTAACAGAGAAAACAAACTGAAGTTAGACCCAGGGACTATCCGGGAACAAAAAATGAAAAGTTGGGGACTATTCAAGTAATTTTAGAAAGTTGGGGACTATATGTGAAAAAATGCGAAACCATAGGGACTATCCGAGCATTTTTCTCTTTTTATTTTGTAAGATAATGTAGTGTTCGGTGATTTCTATTTTAAGAGAATAGAATATAATAAATAAATATATGTATAATTCAAGTTGTATCCAAAAAGAGAATTGGGCCCAAGAAGGACACAAAGTGCGGCCCAGCCATCAAATTAAGAAGAAGAGCACGGTGAGCAAAAATGGAAATTACTTATTACTTAATAGGAAAAAATTGTAATTTTGAGTGGCTTCTCAATGGCCATAGCCACCGACTTTGTACTTTAAGTCTATAGGATAATTATCAACTTTTTTGTGCATCATGACTTGTACCCCATTCTTGGGGAATTTTTTTTAAAAAAACTTGATTTTTCATTTTCAACCTTAAAGTTTTATCTTTTAAATTTTAACCTTAAAGTTTTATCTTTTACATTTTAACCCATTTGAAATTTTTACTTTTAACTCAAACTTTTTCATCTTTTGTAATTTACCACAACACTTTATTATTTACAACTTTGGTCCTCCATACTTTTTATCTTTCGCAAGTTTTTCGTTTTACGTTTCGTTCTAAATTTTGTGAGTTAACTTGTCGTAGCGTGCATGTGAGGTTCAACGTTTTTGCTCTATTTCTCCATATTTGACAGACCCGTCGCAACACGTCCATTTCTTCCCTTTTGAAAACTTCGCCACAACGGGCAGGTCCTAGATCGACTAAGTTATTATTTTCTACGTTTTACGTTTCTGGTTAATTTCTTCGCATTAACACACTGTAACGGGTGTGCGTGGTTCAACGATTTTAGTCTCCTTTTCGTTCAGTGTAATTTTTACCATTTTATCTATTTTATTTTTACGATGTTGAGAGTCGATGTCGTTGTGGCATTGGTGCTACTTGGCACGGTTTTACGAACGTTTTTAACCTATTAAATTTTTTACTAATATTTTGTTTCGGTTTACCCCTATACTTTCTTTACTTAAAAACTATTTTTTACGTGCATATTTTATGTACGAGTATCTATAAATATGATTTCTTCTGCATTCCGATGTAAACTTTTTTTATAGACGAGTCAGGTCAAATATAATTCGTTTTCGTTTAAAGAAACCATTTTTACGTGCATATTTTTATGTACGTTTCGTATAAACTCAAGTTATTGTTTGATATGAATTCCATTACTTATAGGTTACACCAGTGGCGGACCCAGGATTTTTTTCCAATGGGGTCCAGTTCTTTCGATACTTGGATTTTTTACACCCAAACGATAGAATTTTCGGGTCGGTCGTCGTTTGGGTCGGGTCGGGGTGATTTATTGAGCTTGGAACCTTTAAAAAAAGATAAATAAATAACAAAACAACACATGTCTAAGCACAAAGGCATAAATTGAGTAAATTTTCATTCATTTTAACATTTTAAAAGTGTATTTTAATAAAAAATCAGCTGGTATTAGACTTGAACCCATGACCTCTTTGTTAGCAAACAAGGGATTAACCACCACACCAGGTTTTCTTTTGATACTATGGGGTCCAACTAAATATTTTTATGGGGTCCTTACAAAAATTAATATACCGAATCTACTAATTTTTTAAAAAAGATTGGGGTCCGTGGACCCCGACCCACTCAATGTGGGTCCGCCCCTGGGTTACACTGAGTTCAACTGGATACGTCGAAATATGTGTTTTCATATGGTTAATGCATCATATAACGTTTGGACTAATCCATTCAATGTTTACGATGTACCCGCGCCGCAACGCGGGCGGGTCTTAACGCTAGTTTATATAATGATCAAAACCAAATTTAGCCAACTACAAAGTGAAATGTCCAGACTACAAACGACATATAAAATCAACACATAAAAGCTGGTCTCATGAAGAAAGCCTTGGTACGCAAAACGTGAGATCCAGAACACAACAGAAAGTGACGGTGTGTGCTTCCATCGATATCTGTCGACATCAGAACACCGCCACCAAACCCCACTACCACCGCACCGCATAGGTTCAAGAACACATGAACCCAAAATTAAATTGCCGGAAAAGACATCGCCTTCATAGCTACAAAAACTTCACTTGTTCATCACCACCGCCCCAAGGTCTCTCTAGATGAAACACTTTTGGGTGATTATTGGAGCATGCACCGATCAATTCCTTGAATTATGAGTGAAATATTATAGAGAGAGAAAAAGATATTGTTGAGAGGAAGTGAAGAAGAAAACAAAAAAGGGATTTTAAGAGGAGAAATCCTAGGTAGTCACATATTAAAGGCAAACTGGCATTCTTGTGACACACACGTCATAAAACCAAAAACAGGGCACACAACAACAATCACTTAAATACCCAATAGTTTCTAACGCCATTCAAGATAGATAGCCTTTGGCTTTCAAAGTCTCAACACTGTCCCTGATAATCTGCTCCATAGGGATGAACTCAAGCCCCAAATCCATGAGCTTCTTACCTCCCTTCTTTGATCTCATTAACCCCGGCTGGGTGTCCTTTGGTAACCTACGCAAAAGTAATAATGATGACATAAATGTGTTTGGACCAACTACTGCTTTAAGTAAAATGAAAACAAATCAGGGGTGGTCGCTCGTACGAGGTTGAATCATTGAACCTGAACACAGCTCATATTGTTATATCTAAATTAAAGACAACAACCCTTCCACACTTGGAACCGTTTAACATGTTAATTTAAAGAGTTGATGATTTGTAATCAAGTTGTTCGTAAACGGGCGGACCTGATTGATTAAACAGGTCAACCTAACGGGTTAGATATGAGAACCAAAACATATCATGTGTTTTTTTGTCTTACTCCGAGTTGTGTCAGGAATTGTCGAAAAAACAGAAGTGGTGAAGTAACTCGGTTTTTAAAAGGCAGCTTTAACGTTTGTCTAACACAATTACGAATATCATTTCTAAACTTGTCTGATGAATTTACTTTTTAAAGATTAATATGACTACATGAGTGTCTCCCGTTTGGACATTTCGGTCTTTACCTCTTTTCCCTCTCTTTTGTTGATTAATATTTTATAGCATCGTCACTAGGTGTGAAGTGGAGGATAGACGGACGCTTTTTGGGACGTATGAGTTTAAAGAGGAAAACACAATAATGATGGACATCCTAACTTATACATCCTCTCAGAAGCGAAAGAGTTGAAGCAACATGAAGGTTACACCGAAGAAATCAAACCAGGTAGAAAGCGATACACTGATCACAAGACCGTCAAGTTAATCAAGCATCAAAAACATAGCGAACGCAGAGAGTCTCGGAAGGAACCATGTCATGAATAAAACGTAAATTAACCTCTTAAGGTGTTTCGTGCACCTGCACATTAACAATAATATTGCCATAGAATGTGGCCATGTGGGTGACCCCGCAAGGGAGAGAAATGCCTGACTCGTGTAACACAGACACAATCTAGTGTGTCTAAGTAACAGTATAGGACAACAGTACCCCGCTAGTCAATCAAATAACATTATGATGGAACAGGACCATTTCGTGTATATAGAAGGGTGACAGGATGGGTTAACGTCACACACGTGCTAGAAAGAAGGTGTAATCATCAATGGGTCAAAACAGTTACTCAATGGGCCCAACAGCTATTGTTCTACCGGCAGAGATGCAAAAGATGCTTACCCATACTTTGGGTTAAATGGAAGTTTAGACCATATTTAATACAAGGTTAGTAACTAGGGGTGCAAACGACCCGAGCAGCTCGAGAAAAAGCTCAAAACGAGCCGAGCCTTAGGGTAATAAAAATAACATTTACCCCTTCTTTAAAGTTGTCTAGTAAACGAGCCAAGCCGAACTTATTTGAATTTGTTTACGAGCCGAGCCCGAACCTAAAAATAAACTTGTTTAGTAAACGAGTCCAAGCTCGATTAATAGATAATAAACAAGCCGAGCTCGTGAGCCTAAACGAGTCTATTGTTTGTATTATTTTTATTTGATATCTCAATTAACAGATGATAAACAAGCGGAGGTCGAGCTCGGCTCCAGATTACCTCATTTAAGGTACTCAAACCACCTCAACTCACTTCCCTCTCTTTACATTTCCCTTCCAACAATCACGCCAAAGGCTGGTCACGGCAAAATCCCCTAGGGTCCCAGTGGCGAGACTAACGGTGTTCTTTGATGTAGAAACAGGTCTTAGTACGAGCAGACGGTGCATTGTCTATGTATCCAATCTCCCAACACGGATTTGGGTAGCAACACTAGCAATGTGTGTAATAGTTCTACCATGATCATAAGGTGCCCAAGTGTATGCCTATCCGCAATCCAATGTGTGTCACGAGAAACTGAGAAGACTTACTTATGAAATAAGCAATCGTTAGGAAGGTCAACACCAAGTAGTATAAAACAGAAATCTAGGAAGATGTGTCTAGCTTGGTATTTGTCTAGTAGGAATGATGAGTCTATACTCAACCCCTATATAAGTTTGCAATTAAAAGAAAGCCCATTAATTTATTCTAAATTTTAGATTAGTATTAGCATTGTTTCTCCTAACAAATGTTAAAGTTCACATATGGGTGTATGATTAATTAAAGGAAGAGAAGAGACGAGCATGGTGTGTGGTGTTTAGTAATTAGGTTTTATGTTCAGTTTTTGTTTTTGTTGATGCAGTACAATAATTCAAATTACGATCATTAACTTATTATTTTGTAAACATTTCAAGTTCATCGAAAATGAACTTCAGGTAATAAACTGTTCAGACCCCCTTGTTAAAATATATTAAGAGGAAATGAAGTTCCAGATGCATTTTTTTTTCTTTCTGATGATGATTTCATAACCAGTAACTCATATAACATTTCAATTATGCCAGCTGCAGAATTAGTGTAACGTACCTGGGGATGTTATACGTGGGGTATAATTCTGCAACCTTAGCGGCGAAATCACCATAATGACAGATGGATTCAACACACATATGTCTTCCTGTTGCTGATGTATTTTCATACACCAATATATGAGCTAGCGCCACATCTTTAACATGAACAGCGCCCATGAAGAAATTCTCATATTCATCCGTACATCCTGGTCCAATACAAAATGCATATATATTATATACTTTAAATATGCTATTTTGGTCCCATCAACCAACTTTAACCCCTCAACTTTAATAATGGCATGTTTAGCCCCTCAACTGAAATAATGACATGTTTAGCCACTTAACTAACACAACTTTAGCCCCTCACCTTTAATAATAAACAACTTTAGCCCCTCACCTTCAATAATAAACAACTTTAGCCCCTTAACTTTAATAATGGCATGTTTAGATCCTTAAGTAAAACATCAAACAACTTTAACTCTCGCGAATCACGATTTGCTTATTTTTATATACGTTTCGACTTTCGAACCCGCTATGTAGCGCGGATGGTAACCCACTAGTTAAACATAAGAAGATCAATCGCTTTGGTGTGATTTAACTGATATATATGTATGAATACCTTGGATAAGAAGACGAATCATCTGCATGCTTGCATTAATTGTTGGAGGAAGAATGGGGCCCATTACTGTTCCAGGGTTCACCACAACTATATCTAAACCTTTCTCTTTAGAAAAATCCCATGCAGCTTTCTCAGCTAGTGTTTTTGAGAGTGGATACCACAACTGACATCACAAGAAGTCTCTCAAGTTCTCCAAACATACACAAAATCATTTAGCTTTTATCCAAAATTCAAGGATTCTAGTATTCTACGGTTGAAGAAACAAAATGATCATGTTGCTTTCCATGGTTTAAATGGTACATTGCTCTTAGCCAAACATAGTGGGTAAAGTGGTAAACATGTAATATGGGTCAACTTGGCTTAAAAATCCGGATTTATTTTAGTTATATTTATTATAACAAAGTTAATATATAGTTATTTTATAAAGTTGAAAAATAGATAATAATATGTTGAATGGCCAGGTGTGTTGCAAAAATCGGGATTAATCGGCGATTCGTCGCTAGTCGGTCGGCCACTGATTAATATTTAGGTAATCGGTGAATTAAACGCTAGTCGGCGCCGGAAATCGGTGATTCCGGTGAGATTCCGACCATATTCTGGCCAAAACCTATAAATTCCAGCGATTAATCGTGTATACTGTATACTTAAGAAAATGGGTAGAGTAGAAGTTAAAACTTGTCTACCTATAAAAATGTGTATATATACACATAAAACTAAAAGTTACATATAAAAATCCTAATCCGATTAATCGCTAGTCGCTACCCCACCGGCCGACTAGCGCCTAGCAATCTTTACAACCTGGCTTAAAAGTTTTCACTCTTTCGACTCCGTAAAACTTTTTCCAACCCATGTTAATGCAAACAATTGAAATCTCTAAGAATGCTAGCCACATAATATTTTCTCTAACAACTTCTAAAAATTGGTAGGCTCTTGAGTCTCTCTAGCAGAGGTCCAAACAACGCAAGTTGCATTTCATCTGATCCCATTCCTTAGCAAGGTATCCGTGGGCCCCGAGAGCTTTCTGCTAATGGGTTCTCATGGTCACCAAAAATCTCCTCAAAGTTGGTTAAATTCGGTATCAGCATGGTCAAGTCTACATGTAGGCTTTTTGTTCATTATCTGATCTTAAGGTAATTCACAATATAATTGTAAAGGCATGATCACCAAAACATTTATCTTGAAATTTAAGAGCAAAGAAAGAGCTTCAGAGTTCTGACCTCCTTCTGCTTGCAAAATTCTTCATCGGTCCAGCAATCCTCGTTCTTTGGGACATCTGACGGCCAGGAAGGACTAGGCACAATGGCTGAAACAGATGAAGTGACAACCACGCGCTTAACTCCCAGCTCCTTTGCTGCTGTCAGTACATTGATTGTACCCTTGATTGCAGGTGCCAATAGCTCATTCTATCAATCATAAACCATATGTGAATTTATAGCTTTATCATATCCAATCTTCTATTTCCAACCTAATCATATCAACCAGTAGACCTTTCTACATTTCTTATAATAATCTACTTATGCTCGTATCAAATTTGGTATGAGTTATTAAATTTGTTGTTGCAATTGGAAGGTTGTTTTGTAAATAATGCAAAAGAGGAACGTACATTTTGATCATTTGGATAACTTGGTTATCCAAATGCCCCATTGAAGTTCCTCTAAAGTCACTAATTTTTCATCAAGTGTTCCAATCTTGTTAAACCTTTTTATAAACGTTAATTTCTTTATAAAACAAAGTGACCATATGAAACATATATGAGTCTTGGTTACTAGTTAGTGACTACTTTTATTTGACTTGAAGTGAAACATTATGAAACTTGGTTAATATTTAGTAATTTTTTTCCTTAACCATTGCCTCCTACTTCAAGTTAATTTAACAAAAAAAAATCACCAAATAGTAATAAGGATTCATATATGTTAATTTAGGTCACTTAAGTTGTACTAAAAACCTAAACCTGATTTAGAAGTGGTAATCACAGCTAGAAAAAAACGTGTGATAAGTAAAATTACATCATGCTGTTGGAGCTAACTTGCTTTCAAATTGTACAAAGGCTTTCTCATACACGGCATATAAAGATTATATAACTCTTAAGTTTATCCAAAATCTGTTCAAAACCTAAAACTGATTACTTCATCTCTTTAACCCTAACAAAAACACAGTAAACTACCTCGGGATCATGAACTTTATCAACGGTGCAAGGAGAAGCCACGTGGAACACACCGGTTACGCCGGTAACAGCCGCGACAATAGAGTCATAATCCAGAAGATCGATTTGAAACAATCGGAGACGCGATTCTGCACCTTCTAACGCTTCTAGATGCTTTGTTTCCTTTTCGTCCTCTACAAAATGACACATAAAAACATCAGTAAACAGCGAAATTAGCTCCAAAAATAGTCGCAATCACATAAAAACCATCACCAAACAGTGAAATTAGCTCCAAAAACAGACTCAATCACATGAACAGTTGAACACAACAGCAAACAGTGAAATTAGCACCAAAAACAGACTCAGTTATACAAAACATTAGTAAACAGTTAAATTAGCTCCAAAAACATACATAAATCACACGAAATCATTAGCAAACAGTAAATTAACTCCAAAAACAGACGCAATTACATAAAATCATCAGCAAACAATGAAATTAGCTCCAAAAACAAACTCAATCACACAAAAGCATCAGCAAACAGTGAAATTAGCTCAGAAATAATCTAATCACATAAAATCATCAGCAAACAGTGAAATAAGCTCCAATTATAGGCTCAAATCACATAAAATCATCAGCAAACAGTGAAATTAGCTCCAAAAATAGACTCGATCACATAAAACATCAGCAAACAGTGAAATTAACTCGAAAACAGACGCAATCACATAAAAAATCGGTAAACAGTAAAATTAGGTCAAAAATAGACTCAAATCACATAAAAACATCAGCAAACAGTGAAATTAGCTCGAAAAACAGACTCAAATCACATAAATTCATCAGCAAACAATGAAATTAGCTCCAAAAATAGACTCGATCACATAAAATCATCAGCAAACAGTGAATTTAGCTCCAAAAACAGACTCGGTCACATAAATTCATCAGAAAACAGTGAAATTAGGTCAAAATAAGGTGCATTTGTGCAAGGAGCGATGAGGTAACTGAGATCTTTAACGGTGGCGTTGACGGTGTAGCCGCGGTCCAGTAGGAGGCGGACGAGCCACGAGCCGATGAAGCCACTGCCGCCGGTTACGCACACGATCTTCGTGTTTGATTGCGCCATCTTTTTCAGTACTGTATAGTGACCACCTATCTTCACAACCAAATGTGATGTAAGTAAATATCTGGTTATCGATTGGGGATAGCCCAATGGTGTTGGTGAGTTAGATAAGGTGTAGAATAGTAGGAGGTGATGGGTTCAATCCCTATAGTGTGTAAGTTTAGCGATTAAAAAAAAAAAAAAGTAAATATCTGGTTGTTTAGTGACAAAAGAAGCAAAAGATACCCGACTTGTGTCGGTACGGTTTTCAAATTTTGGAATTCAATTGTGAGGATTTTTTTTTCTTTCCTTTTTTTTAGCAATTTCCAGGTATTTTCAAATAAATATGTTACACCTACTCATTGAATGTTAAGCGAATCGCTCTTAAAACTGTTTTGGAAGCTCGTTTATGTCATTCGTTTAACAAATGAACGAATATAGACTATAAACTTCCTTTCGATTAGTAAAATGAATGAACATGAATAAAGGTCATATTTGTTCTATAAACATTTTCATTCATTTACATTCATTTGTGTTATCTGTATATATTGTTAATTAAAGATCTTTGTAGATTTTATTTAAACTTTATATATTTTTTAAAGAGTAAATTGTCATTTTAGTTCCTAAGATTTGTCTTAAATTGTCATTTTAATTCAAATAGTTTGTTTTTCTTCTCTGGGTCCCTGAGTTTTCTATTTTTTTGTCATTTTAATCATATTGTCTAACTCCATCTAAAAACTCCAATTTTAACCAGGGGTATTTTTGGCATTTTCGTTTTAAACTTTTCAACTTACCATTTTAGTCCAAAACTTATTTTACATAAAAAAATAAGAGAAAAATATTTAATGTTATAAAAAATTACACACATATTTATTTATATACATATGAACGTAAAGATGATGGCGTTCATGGCCAAGCAAATGACCAAGGTCATACCCGATATCGTCAACCAAATTCAAGCCAATTCAAGCCCAAACGGCGCAGTTGACTCCGCATGGGTGATCAGTCCATGCCTAACTAATGCTAGGCTACCCAATACCCGCCCCTGACAATAACCCTAATACCTGAAACTAATTTTATTACTACTAATAATAATATTACTACTAGTAATATAAATATTAACCACTAAAAATAAATAATAAATAACTAAACATAAACTTAAACGAGAGCATACCTTAAAATATCTACGGCACACTGATGTAGAGTTTCTCTATTCCTGCTCTTACTTTTGCTTCACAAAACGATTACTAACAACACCCAATAGGGTATCGTATACTCGGGATTCTTTATACTAGAGTGTTCCCGAAAAGAAACTAATACTAAAAAGTGAATATGAAGTTGTATATATACAGAAAGCCAAGCACCTCAATTTTATCAAAGCTTCGATAATTTGACGTGTGTCACACCCTCAAAATCCACATGCGGAGTTTTACCGTGAGGCATGTGACTGACCAGGATCAAGCCACTAATCATGTTGAACAAACATTTAAGTATTTAAAAATCATCACAATCAACACGATTAGTGATTAGATTTAATTGTCTAAAACATAGTTTAAATCAATAGCGGAAGCTAAACATAAAATCCAGACAATAGTTAAAGACCACAGTGTTTAATCAAATTTAAAGTCAATAGTTTATTTCAGGTCACGACACTCCAAATACTGCAAGCTCCCATGTTGTACCTAACGTCCTGCAAAGCATGCTCAAGTGTATCAACAAAGGTTGGTGTGTAAAATAAAGTAAGTTTCAAATACATTAGTTTACTAAAAACATGTCATGGGTAGCTAACACACAGTTAAGCTACTAAAATACCCCGTATGTCCAAATCCGAGCCCGTTTAACCTTATTTTATTTAAAAAACAAATAAAATATTAACTTTTACTCTGTCGCGGGTTACGCATGAAAAGTAGGAATGGTGTATGTGATTTCGGTAATCATTAATACTAAAGAAAAAGAATTAAAAGATATTCTCGTAGTATCTAAATTCTCAGATGTTTTTCCGGAAGAATTACCTGGATTACCGCCAGATCGTGATGTTGAATTTAGAATTCACCTGATACCAGGAATGGCACCGATTGCCAAAGCATCCTCTCGACTAGCACCAACAGAGATGCAGGAATTGAAGAAACAGATAGACGAACTATTGGAAAAAGATTTCATACAACCTAGTTCATTACCATAGGGAGCACCGGTGTTATTTGTCAAGAAGAAGGACGGATCAATGCGTATGTGCATTGATTACCGGGAATTGAATAAGGTTACGATTAAAAATCGGTACCCACTACCGATAATCGATGATCTATTAGATCAACTTCAAGGAGCTCGATTCTTTTCTAAGATCGACTTACGCTCAGGATATCATCAATTAAAAGTACAGGAAGAGGACATTCCTAAAACTGCTTTCAGAATAAGGTACACTCATTTTGAATTTACAGTCGTGCCATTTGGTTTAACCAATGCCCCTGCCGCATTTATACCTTTAGGGCATTGAATGAGGTCCTAGTAAGCTTAAACAAAGTCCTCGCAGGATCTATACACCGAACGAGACAAGAACTTTACCAAACCACCCTTCTAACCCCCTTCCAAGTAGTTAACGCGTTTTATATAGACCGTAAAGTCACGAATGAGCAAATCAATGAAATCATGAAGAAATGGTTAGGAAAATTCACTTTCAACATAAGACACTAGTTATTAAAGTCATTAATACATACCCAATTAAAAAGTGCCGAAAGATTAAAAATCAAAAGTAATACATTAAAGACTTGTCTTCACCAAGTGATGTAAGAAATTAGCTAAGCATGGCCTTTGATTGACAAGAACTCTTACTATCAATCTTGGATCCCGAGACTACTACACACTCTAAAGATGATGGATGGATGATGGTGGTTGATGTGCACAAAAGGCAACATATAAATTACATCAATTGTGGCTTAAAACTAACCTTTTTTTAGTACTAATGTTGGAAAAAGTGTGCTTTTGTCTTCCTTTTATATTTTCAGGATTAAATGAGCTCAAAATAACAAAAGAAGCAAAAAGACAGCCTATTCTAACATGAATACAAGAAAAGGAACAAAAGTGATATGCTCGACCCCCCGACAGCATCTTCCCAAGCAAAACAAAGAAGACAGAAGACTGAACACGCCCCGTGCTCAGCAAGCACAGGGTCGTGCCCAAGAAGCAGCAGAAAAGACAAACCCATAGAATCTTCTACTGCCCACCACGGGGCCGTGCCCAGCGGACACGGGGGCGTGGTCAACTTCCTGCAGGCGCATTTATTGTACTTGCGAATTACAATTAATGAAGAAAGAGAGTGTCAGATGGACACGGGACCGTGCCCAGCGGGCACGGGGCCGTGCCCGAGCTTCTATTCAGCCTATAAATAGGAGTGTTTGGAGCTCTTGCAACTCATCCCTTGGCACACCACCTCTCTCACACTTCACCCACCACCCAACACCATCATCCACCACCATCATCCATTGTCCATCATAGAGTGTGTGAGTCGTCTCGGGATCCAAAATTGATCGTAAGAGTTCTTGACAATCAAAGGCCATGTTTGCCTAAGTCTCTTACATCACTTGGTGAAGACAAGTGTTTAGTGTAATACTTTTTATTTTTAATCTTTTGCACTTTTTAATTGGTTTTGTATTAATGACTTTAATTACTAGTTTCTTATGTTGAAGGTGATTCTTCCTTATCGTTTGTCCGTGGTGTCTTGGCATTATTTTACTGTCTATATAAAATAAAAGATTTTCACCATTCATATCTCCACGGTCTATATGGAGGTATGTTGGCTACCTGGTCGGGGGTTAAGGGAATGGTTTGGTAAGAGTCTTGCCATTGTTCAGTGTATAGATCCTGCAAAGGACCTGGGTCAAATTTAGTAAGACCTCCTTCAATACCCAAAGGTATTGGATGGCGGGGGTCCAAACTCTTTGACCCCCTCATAAATTAAACTACTATTAAAACTTTAACCCGGCTACTTAGAACTATATCCCCGCTGACTCAGACTACTTAGCCGAGGGTAACGTCGCCTTCAAAAGAGGGGCCTACCACATTATGCATTAATAACTTAATTAATTATCTTTCAATAATCCGACCCTTTAGGATTGTATCCTTGCTGACTCAAACTACTGGGTTGAGGGTAACGTCGCCTTCAAAAGAGGGGCCTACTACAATAAATAAGATAATCTCTTAAACAAGTGCAAAAGTGCGAAAATAATCAAAGGTTACACTACACACGAGTCGGATCCAAGTGATTCATCTTGTCTATCTGTTTTTAATTTTATTTTATTTTTCAGAATTTTAGTTAGTTTTATTTTCTTAGTTTAAAAACCTTTTTTTTCTAACATTTTGATTTGATTAGACGTTGAGGATAAACCGGTACTAAAAGCTCTTGTGTCCTTGGACGACCTCGGTATCTTACCAACACTATACTACGTCCACGATGGGTGCACTTGCCCATATGTGTGTTTAGTGTTAGTAAATATCGTGTTTTATAAATTTAAAACTTGGCTAAAAAGTGTAAAAATGGCTTAAAATATATACCTAAAACATGTACACACTGACACGCATCAAGTTTTTGGCGCCGCTGCCGAGGACACAAGGATTGTAAGAAAGTTAGGAATCAACGGCCTAATCACTTTTTCTATTTTCCTTTTATTTTTTTAGGATTTTCTTAATTTTTCAACTTCTGCAGAACTCAGCACGGGCCGTGCCCAGCAGTATCACTGGCAGTTTTTTATTTTCTGAGTTACAGAGGGCTGAGCACGGGGCCGTGTCGGTGCAACACGGGGCCGTGTCCAACTTTCCAGTAACAGGGATCTGGAAAACAATCGCTATATCTCCGACCACGGGCCGTGTTCAGTGAGCATGAGGCTGTGGTGAACTTTCTGACCAGCATTCTTTTCTGTTTTTATTGCAGGATTTGGAACCAGACGCCACCCTCTACGTAGTGTATGAGCTCCAGTTCCAATAAAGACATAAAAGAACCTCTAGAAGAACCCGAACGCTTTCTCAGAAAAAGAATTAAAGCTAAAAAACAAGAGAAGGTTTCGGGGGACCCACTTCCAATGGCGTACCAACGTACCCTCATGGATTACCTACGACCTACCGTAGGTAATCTCGGCGCCGCTATCAATGCACCGAATGTCGAAGCCAACAACTTCGAACTTCGACCACATTTGATACAAATGCTTCAAAACTCCGCAACCTTTCATGGGATTGCGGACGAGGATCCCCATCTACATATTACTAATTTCTTAGAAATATGTGATACCTTTCGGATCAATGGAGCATCAAATGACGCCATCCGCCTTCGAATGTTTCCATTTTCATTAAAAGACCGAGCAAAAGCTTGGCTTAACGCCCTCCCAGTTGGTTCGGTAAACACCTGGGATGAACTAGCCTAAAAATTTCTATATAAGTATTTCCCTCCCGCTAAAACGGCTAAATTAATGACTGAAATTAATACATATTCACAAGAGGATGGGGAATCCTTATATGAAACTTGGGAAAGGTTCAAGGAGCTATTGCGCAAGTGTCCCCATCACGGTCTTGCGGTATGGCAACAAGTGTCCACTTTCTATAATGGGTTGTTGCCACACACGAGACAAACACTTGACTCTAGCTCCGGGGGACTTTTAGGTAATCGCCGCACACATGAAATATATAATCAAATCGAGGAAATTGCTCAAACCAATTTTCAGTGGCACACTCCCCGAGGCAATAAATCTATTGCCCCGGGCGCCCATAAGGTTGATGAAAGCACTTCTTTACAAGCCCAAATCGAGGCCCTTTCTTCAAAAATTAAAAAGCTAGAAATGACAAAAACGGTCTCGATAATGGCTTGCGAAGGGTGTGGTGGGCTACATGAAAATTGGAGTTGTATGAAAGAAACAGATGATCAAACAGAGTCGGTAAACTACATTGATAATAGACCTAGGTCGTCGGGTCCCCCAACGGGTACCTACTGTGACAACCCTCACCAAATCAGGTATCCGTACGACTTAATTAATATTTAATTACTGCCTAATTACTGTGCTTGCTTACAATTGTGAATAAACTGCTACTTGAATACTGATACACATACTTGCATCATACTTTCTCAACTGCCACTCTATTATTTACATACAGAACTTTAGTGACAAACTTGATGCACAAAAGCACAGTAGCACAATGAACGGATAACCCAGTAAATGTGCTGACATAGCCAGCACCAGGCAGACACTGCCTCTAAGGCCTGTATGAGCCAGGAATAGTTTACTACACTAGTAGAGAGTGTAGGGAAATGAGGGATTGTAGAACTGCGTCACTAGGTGAAATTTATAGTGAACGGATGTGCCTAAAACATGTTTTAAACACAAATCCTGCACTTTAATATAAAATTCAGCATTTCAGCAAACTAGTAAAGTGCAAAAACATGGGAAAAATAATACTAGACACTTTCCAAAGTGTCGGGAATTCTTTGTGTCACTAAAAATAATATTAACGACACTTTAAAGCTTTGTTAAGCACTTTAACGGATCAGTATCCAACCAAACAACCGGACTTAACCCGGGACATAAAAATATTGTCATTGACACTGTTGTTCTTTTTCTGAGCCAGTTAGGGTCCCCGAGTACCCTAACACCCGTTGTAAATTACAACACACATGACACTAATCTTGAACACCTAGTTACATAACTAGACTACTTAACTAATTAGTTAGATTTCAACCATGAACACCCCCCCCCCATGACCGAACTCGGTTAGAGTGAGGGGACACCCCACTAAATTTTTGAATATTATATTCATGAGTGCTAAATATCTTGAGAACATATAATCCTTTGGGTAATTAGGATGGATGGATTATAAAAGGGACCTTAAGACTTTCACATTATTTCAAACCACACAAGATTTTTCACAACTCTCTCCTCTCCCTCTTGAATTCTCGGCCGAAGACATAGGCACCACCTCCACCACTTTTCGATTTCGATCTTGCTATTTCAAGCACATACAAGGGTGAAGGATCACGCACAAGGAAGCCCGGTGCTTACGGATTGCCAAGGACCTCACTACGTTGCTATTAACCACCCGTTTTTCGTCTAGTTTCTTCCCTAGCCTCGAGATAGTAGTAAGTGACTCTAAACGCCTTCTTGATCTTGTCTAAAGTGGTTAATAAGAGGTTTGTCGGTTGAAAATCATGAACACTAGAGAACAAAACTAAAAGTCTACTAAAAGTGATGAACTTGGTGGATAATAAGTAAATAATAGTGTAAAACTCTTGGATCTTGTTTTGTGATGATTATTTTATGTTGTTATATGTTACTAGTAGTTCGGATCATCATCTAACCCGGCTAAGTCATGTTCATAGAACATGAACTAGTGTATGTTGAAGTGTGAAAGTGGTTAGATGAAGAACACTACTACTTATAACCATGAACTTGTGTAAAAGTGATTTTTCTTATAAAATAAAGTTCTAAACTAGTAGATCTAAGGATCTACAAGTGGTATTTTCAAAGAAACAAGTGTCAAATGAAATCATGTTTAGAAGCCAGATCTTTCTTGAAACAAAGGTGATTTTGTGAACACACAAGTGTGTAAACACTTATGTAACAAAAGGTTTTAACAAAGAATTATTTTTGCAATATTGACCTAGAAGTTGTAAAAATGTATTTTCTTCAAGAATAAAGATCACAAGAAACCGACTTTATTTATAAAGATGGAAAGATCTACTAAAAATAATAGAAAGTTACTACACACTTTTACATAACCCACAAGTTCATGTGTTTGCAAATTACGTATGTTTTTGAACTAGTTGATGTTGAAACATTGTTTGTTGATGTTGGGAACATTGTTGATTGAGTTTTGAAAAGAAAATGATACGCTTGTAAGCGTGGCCACCTCCAGTTACAGCGGAAACTCTGGCGAAATTTTTCCAGAAATATAACACTTCGAAATATTTTTACAACAAGTGTTATGAATATCTTTTGAACTTGTTTTCCCAAATAAACTTCGCCATGATTTTTATTACAAAAATAACCAAGTGTCGGAGGTGGGACTTTCACAAATAAAACTTGCTAAAATATATATTTAGAATATATATTTTCATAACGACACTTGTGTAAATTTTATGATTATTTTGTGAACTACGTAAATATTATTTTTAGGGTAAAAATAATATTACTGAATATTAACGACTCCAAAATAATTCTAACGCCCTCACAATGAATATTTAAGTTACAACGGTATTATTATTACCACCCGATCTTTATCCGTAACTTATGTATTTTCAGAAAATACTCTTAAACGCGTATTTTGGACAAAAGTATTATTTTGGGAAAATTATATGTAATAAAATATAATACTTTTGGGAAAAATATTTATATTTTGGAGAAAGAATTAAAATATATTTTAAGTGAGACTTAATAATATATTTTGAAGATACAGAAACACACATGTATTAAAACCCCCATCCTTGGGAAGGAATATATTTACCAAATAATTACGAAGTGTAATTACGAAATAGTTGCCTAACTATTTCCCAAAAACTTAAACCTTAAGCTAAGGCACGACCGTCCATCTAATAGAAGTTAGTACGTGTAGGTCGTCGCACAGCAGATTGTCTGGGAGATACTTTTTAGAGACGCACTTCGGTGAGTTCATGTCCCCCTTTTCTCTTAACTCTTTTCAGTTTTTAAACTGCGGGGGTGAAATACATGTTACTATGATTATGAGTACTTTTACACATGGTATGATTAGCGTAAGGAGGGTTACTACTTAGATCATGTGAGTGGGTAGGCGGGAACTGAAGGCCATTAGTCCTCATTGTAAGACCGGGGGACAGTAGCGGTAGATCTATCTGGGTGTAGCGAGCCCAGCCCCAGGCCCAGCAGTACGGACCTCTGGGTGACTTTGTACCCGACGCAAAAATCTGGTAGGTTTAAGTCTTTCTACTGCACATCACACATATCAATGGCCTTGCAAACCATTGGTGATCTCTTTATTTCCTTATTTGCTACATACCAGGGTTTTTATACTTACAAAGGTTTTACTTACTCACTACACATGAACTCGCTTAACATTTTTGTTGATCTTTCCAACTTACATGTATTTCAGGGAACTAAGGATCTGGCACGGTATGCTACGATTTCACGCTGCGTTAGAGTTATGGGATTATCCACGTTTAGGGATTGCGACTTTTACCTGGACGAGTCGCAAGTCTTAAACGGTGTTTATATTATGTTTGTGGTTGTGTCTTAAGAACAAAGTTTTTATTTTGTTGGGTTGTATTTCCGTTGCATGTGACAACGCTTTAAGACAATGTTGTGTTACTTTTGTTTTAAGATTTCAATTAATGGATGATCTGCATGGTTTTAAATTCATATAGCTTTGTTGTGATTAAGCTATGGTATTAAGAAGTCACACCAAATTAACCCACGCTTCCGCAAAGCCACGGTGTGACACCTACAACCAAGGATGGCGTAACCACCCTAACCTTGGTTGGAGAGAACCCGACAATAGTAGTAACCAACAAAGTCTAAATCAACGAACAAACTTTCAACAACCAAGAAATGAGTCACAAAATTTCCCTCAACAACAAGGTGGACGAGAAAGGCTTGAAGATACTATATCTCGCCTCATCTCCGACACTGAAAAGAAAGACTCGGATCAGTTTCAACAATTGGAATCAAATTTTAGAAATCAACAAGCTAGTATACAAAACATTGAAAAACAAATAAGTCAACTAGCTCAAAATTCTCCGAGAGGCCACAAGGCGTGTTACCAAGTAATACCGAAACAAACCCAAAAGCTCAAGTTCATCTCATAACATTAAGAAACCGTACCGTGGGTCCCGTGGAAGCTCCGCCACCACCAACCGAGGAAGGCACAACACCGCCCCAACAAGATAAGAATTCTCCGCTATTTCAAGAGCCCACCAAGGCTCCTCCGGTTCCGTACCCCGGTAGGTTAATTCGTCAAAAGACCAATGAGCAATTCGCAAAATTCGAAAGTCTACTAAAACAATTGCATGTTAATAATCCTTTCATAGAAGTCCTAACTCAAATGCCTAAATACTCAAAAGGAAAATTCGAAAGTCTACTAAAACAATTGCATGTTAATATTCCTTTCATAGAAGTCCTCACTCATAAAAGGAAAATTGAATCATTGCAATTAGTTAACCTAGGCAAAGAATGCCCCACCCTCGTACTCAACAAACTTCCCCAAAAGAAGATTGATCCCGGAAGCTTCACAATTCCTTGCTCAATCGGGGAATCCCCCATTCGTAATGCACTAGCCGACCTTGGGGCTAGCATTAACCTCATGCCCGCATCAATGTTCAAACGACTCGGCCTAGGAAAAACGAGCCCTACCAAGATGAGTATACAACTTGCCGATAGATCCGTCAAATACCCGCAAGGTGTCGCTGAAAATCTATTGGTCAAAGTCGACAATTATGTCTACCCAGCCGACTTTGTCATACTAGATATGGAAGAAGACACCGAAGTCCCCCTCATATTAGGGAGGCCATTTCTAGCCACCGCACAAGCAGTGGTAGACATGAATGACGGAACACTCACTTTAAAATATGGGGATAAGGAAGTGAAGTTCGGGGTTGGGAAGAGAATAGAGGACGATGACCCGGTCAATTACATGAAGGTTATTGATTCGAGTTTGGATGATGCTCTCCGACGGTGCAACATGTGATGCAAAACATCCCGCTCGGAAAACATATAACCTCACCTTGGGTCTAGCCAAAGACCCTTATAAACGTGGCGCACCAGGGAGGCATTCCGCGGAACTATCCTTAGTTTAGTATAATCTTTTAGTTTAATTTTAATTTGCAAGAATAAAACACACTCGTGATGGTTAAGGATAACAAGGGAAACGAGAAACATAGCCCCATGCACGAAAACAGGGCCATCCGACAACAATTTCTTCATTACAGTAAGCTCAGCACGGGCCGTGTCCGCCCAACACGGCCCCGTGCTACACACTCTGCAGAAAATTGCCTAGTTCAGGTAACTGGACACGGGCCGTGTTCGCTGAACACGCCCCCATGTCCAGGCTTCTGTTTCTTTTCTTTAATTTTTGTCGCTGGCACCTGAACACGGGGCCGTGCCCGGTCCCCACGGGGCCGTGTCCAGGATGCCAGTAACATAAAATTTTGCTTTTAACACCATTTTACACATTCAATCAACCTAAAAACTTATTTTTGGGACACATTAAGGACAATGTGTAATTTAAGTGTGGGAGGATGCTAAAACCTTGAATTTTGCAAGTCCTAATAACAAGCCTTACACAAAACTCTATTGGAACCGCTAATCACCCCAAATTATTTTTTTTCAAAAAATTCTCATTTTTTTTACTTTTTAAGTTGGAAATTCAAGTTCTAACAAGGTTATATTTTTACAAGTTTACAACCGATAGCGTCGTGATAAAAAGAACCAACATAAGAAAATTACGAAAAGGCATGACAAACTTAGTTAAAATTTGATTATATATACTTGATCACATAAAAAAACCCTTTCCCACAAAAGTGAGTTTTGAGCCTTCAACGAGCATACAAATATATATCTTTACACTAAATGCTCATTTTTCGTTTCTTGTGTGAATAGCCGCTTGGTTCGTACGACTCTAGAACTTGCCACAACAATACATTCCCGGTCCTTACCAACTTAAACCCGAGTAAGTAAATGATGGAGGCATTAGGACTAACCCTTTTTCATTCTACACCATTATTTTTCATTTTTTTACCACCTACCCAAACTCCCCCTAGTTAACCCCTTTGAGCCTAAACCTTTTCATTTCTTAACCCAAGATAATCACCCTTTTTACCCACCTAAACCTTTTTATTTTTAACCCTTTCTTTTAGTAACAACGTTCGGTTTTCTTATGACTTGTGTTGAAAAAAAAATTGTATATTTTGATGAAACCAAACAAACAAGTTCATCAAAAATAACTTTGGTTGAAGAAAAATTGGTTCATCAAAATAAAATAAAAATGTGAAAAATAAAAAGTCTTTCAGAAAACCAACGTTTGTTACGCTTTTCGCCCTTTTACTAACCACTAACCCAACCACCCACCTTTAGCCCAAGCCTAACCATTCACCCAAAAAGTCCTCTTGATATTTACAAAGGTATATAGTTAAAAAAGAGGAGGATTTATTGCTTGGCAAGCTTATGGTAGGAGTAAGTTCCATGCCGCTCTCGAGTGATTCACTAAAAATACACCTTCGGCCGAGTGTTGAGTTATTCCCTCGTGAGGTATGTGAACTTGTATATAAATGGAATTTTAAAGAGGTATGTTATGCCCTAATAAATAATTTATCTTATGAAACGTTTTTAATAAATCATGATGAATAGGATTGTAAATAAATAAAAATAAAACCTAAATAATCTTGGAATTCCCGACACTCTATGACAAGCGCAAAAACGTTCTCTTCTACCCATTCCATTTGGGAGTGAATAAAGCTACATTATAAAGAGTTTTGCTTGAGGACAAGCAAAGATTCAAGTGTGGGGGTATTTGATGTGCACAAAATGCAACATATAAATTACATCAATTGTGGCTTAAAACTAACCCTTTTTTAGTACTAATGTTGGAAAAAGTGTGCTTTTGTCTTCCTTTTATATTTTCAGGATTAAATGAGCTCAAAATAACAAAAGAAGCAAAATGACAGCCACATCTAACATGAATACAAGAAAAGGAACAAAAGTGATATGCCCGACCCCCCGACAGCATCTTCCCAAGGAAAACAAAGAAGACAGAAGACTCAACACGCCCCGTGCTCAGCAAGCACGGGGCCGTGCCCAAGAAGCAGCAAAAAAGACAAACCCATAGAAGCTTCTACTGCCCACCACGGGGCCGTGCCCAGCGGACACGGGGGCGTGGTCAACTTCCTGCAGGCGCATTTATTGTAATTGCGAATTACAATTAATGAAGAAAGAGAGTGTTAGATGGACACGGGGCCGTACCCGAGCTTCTGTTCAGCGTATAAATAAGAGTGTTTGGAGCTCTTGCAACTCATCCCTTGGCACACCACATCTCTCACACTTCACCCACCACCATCACAACACCATCGTCCACCACCATCATCCATTGTCCATCATAGAGTGTGTGAGTTGTCTCGGGATCCAAGATTGATCGTAACAGTTCTTGACAATCAAAGGCCATGTTTGCCTAAGTCTCTTACATCACTTGGTGAAGACAAGTGTTTAGTGTAATACTTTTTATTTTTAATCTTTTGCACTTTTTAATTGGTTTTGTATTAATGACTTTAATTACTAGTTTCTTATGTTGAAGGTGATTCTTCCTTATCGTTTGTCCGTGGTGTCTTGGCATTATTTTACTGTCAATATAAAATAAAAGATTTTCACCATTCATATCTCCACGGTCTATATGGAGGTATGTTGGCTACCTGGTCGGGGGTTAAGGGAACGGTTTGGTAAGAGTCTTGCCATTGTTCAGTGTATAGATCCTGCAAAGGACCTGGGTCAAATTTAGTAGGACCTCCTTCAATACCCAAAGGTATTGGATGGCGGGGGTCCAAACTCTTTAACCCCCTCATAAATTAAACTACTATAAAAACTTTAACCCGGCTACTTAGAACTATATCCCCGCTGACTCAGACTACTTAGCCGAGGGTAACGCCGCCTTCAAAAGAGGGGCCTACCACATTACGCATTAATAACTTAATTAATTATCTTTCAATAATCCGACCCTTTAGGATTGTATCCTTGCTGACTCAAACTACTGGGTTGAGGGTAACGTCGCCTTCAAAAGAGGGGCCTACTATAATGTCACACCCTGGCTTTGCGGAAGCGTGGTTAATTTTGGTGTGACTTCTTAATACCATAGCTTAATCATAACAAAGCTATATGAAATAAAAACCATCCAAGATCATCCATTAAATTAGGTTTGAAAAGTAAAATCCCATAACAATGTCTCAACGGAAACACATCCTAACAACATAAACAGTGTTCAACAGACACAAACATCAACATGACATAAACACAGTTTAAGAACCGTGACTCGTCCAGGAAAAAGTCACATCCCTTAAGCTTGGATGACCTCGTAACTAGTGCAGCGGGGAAAACGTGCCATACCGTGCCAGATCCTTTAATTCCCTGAAATACATGTAAGTTGAAAAATCAACAATAATGTTGAGCGAGTTCATGCGTAAGTGAGTAAATAAACCTTTGTATGTATAAAACCCTGGTATGTAGCAAATAAGGAAAAAGAGATCGCCAATGGTTTGCAAGGCCATTGATATGTGTGAAGTGCAAGTAGGAAGACTCAAACCTAGCAGATTTATGCGTCGGGCACAAAGTCACCACCTGGTCCATTAGGCGGGCTCAGGGGTTGGGCTCGCTACACCCAGATAGATCTACCGCTACTGTCCCTCGGTCCTACCTTGAGGATTAATGGCCTCAAGTTTCCGCCTACCCACTCACATGATCTAAGTCGTAAACCTCCTTACGCTAACCATACCATGTATAAAGTATTCGTAATCAAAGTAACATGTATTTCACCCCCGCAGTTTAGAAAACTGAAAACAGTTAAGAGAAAAGGGGGACATGAACTCACAGTGGTGCGTCTCTACCAAGTATGTCTCCTGATCAAGCAGCTGTGTGACGACCTACACGTACTAACTCTATTAGACGGACGGCCGTGCCTTAGCTTTATGGTTTAATTTTTGGGAAATAGTTAGACAACTATTTCGTGTTTACATTCTGTAAATACTTGGTAATTATTTCCTTCCCAAGGATGGGGGATTTAATACATGTGCGTTCGTATTATTTCGAAATATATTATTAAGTATTTACAGAATGTAAACACGAAATAGTTGTCTAACTATTTCCCAAAAAGTAAACCATAAAGCTAAGGCACGGTCGTCCGTCTAATAGAGTTAGTACGTGTAGGTCGTCACACAGCTGCTTGATCAGGAGACATACTTGGTAGAGACGCACCACTGTGAGTTCATGTCCCCCTTTTCTCTTATCTGTTTTCAATTTTCTAAACTGCGGGGGTGAAATACATGTTACTTTGATTACGAATACTTTATACATGGTATGGTTAGCGTAAGGAGGTTTACGACTTAGATCATGTGAGTGGGTAGGCGGAAACTTGAGGCCATTAATCCTCAAGGTAGGACCGAGGGACAGTAGCAGTAGATCTATCTGGGTGTAGCGAGCCCAACCCCTGAGCCCGCCTAATGGACCAGGTGGTAACTTTGTGCCCGACGCATAAATCTGCTAGGTTTGAATCTTCCTACTTGCACTTCACACATATCAATGGCCTTGCAAACCATTGGCGATCTCTTTTTCCTTATTTGCTACATACCAGGGTTTTATACATACAAAGGTTTATTTACTCACTTACGCATGAACTCGCTCAACATTATTGTTGATTTTTCAACTTACATGTATTTCAGGGAATTAAAGGACCTGGCACGGTATGGCACGTTTTCCCCGCTGCACTAGTTACGAGGTCATCCAAGTTTAAGGGATGTGACTTTTTCCTGGACGAGTCACAGTTCTTAAACTGTGTTTATGTCATTTTGATGTTTGTGTCTGTTGAACACTGTTTATGTTGTTAGGATGTGATTCCGTTGAGACATTGTTATAGGATTTTACTTTTCAAACCTAATTTAGTGGATGATCTTGCATGGTTTTTATTTCATATAGCTTTGTTATGATTAAGCTATGGTATTAAGAAGTCACACCAAAATTAACCACGCTTCCGCAAAGCCAGGGTGTGACAGCTTGGTATCAGAGCTCTGATCATAGCGAACTAGGATTCCTTCTCGAGTCTAGACTATGATCACTAGGGCTCTCACGAAAACATTTTTACTGCATACCACTTAAGTCCAGATCCAAAACGTTTTTACAAGCAAATGTTGAGCACATTTCCTTTATTATTTATAGGCTCGGTCTTGGAGGCAGAGGCTCGGTCTAGGAGACCGAGGTAGTTGGCTAGTGGGACTAGGAAGAGCAGTCTGAGAGGCTGGGAGAATTGGCTAGTGGGACTAGGAAGAGCAGTCTGAGAGGCTGGGAGAATTGGCTAGTGGGACTAGGAAGAGCAGTCTGAGAGGCTGGGAGGCTAGTGGGACTAGGAGGACTGTTTGATTGATTATTGGACTAATATGTTTATATGATTATATGATTGATTGTTATACGTATGTGTGTTTGTGTTACAAACGTCATGCCTTCATCATGTACTAGAAAGATGGACACTACGAATCCCATGGCCATCAGACGACATAGTTTCATCGGAGCACGAGGTGTACATTTCCGATACTACCGGGACAGACAATGACGACTTTCAGCCCTTTTGCGCTGCCTGAAGTCGTAGCAGAACCTACTGATGGCCATCTTTTTGGGAATTTGCCACTCGCGGTGATCCCTGCTCCTGTGCCCCTTGCCGCTTATCCTGTTGTTGATATGCCCCCCCCTGACGTGGCCTCTGACGACGATAACGATCTACTAGAGGAGGACCCATTCGAGGGCGAGGCCCTATTGCTGCTGGTATTAGCCTACTGCCTGCGGACGCTCCTGCAGGGGAAACTCATGCCCATTCCCCTGTCCCAGACTCATTTGAGTTTCTGACATCCGCATTTTCGCATATACAGGGAGTGTAGCACCATTCACACAACGCCGACCCTGATACGGCATCATCAGCTGCACCGGTTCCCGCACACAGCTTTGAGTTTGATCACAGAATTGAGGGTGATCCTGTTCTTCCACCTGGTTTTGATCCAGACCATGACATGGAGTTCATACACTCAGACCAGCCCTTGGAGGATTCTGTAGTCCCTATCGACCCTATGTTTGATGATCCAGCTGATTTTGAGATGGAGTTTGTTGATCCGGAGCCGGCTGTGGCCCCTGAGCCAGGAGTTGCTCCCGACCCCGCATTGGAGCATGACCCTGATCATGCCGATGCACCTGCTGTTGCTCCTTGATTGATCATCTGCTTGGACGAGAGAAAACTTGGGGTAACTGTGCAAGACAATTTATTATTACGGGGGCCCACGCAATAACGACTTGTAGTGCACAGAAATCCTGGTGGACTCTGCGGGTCAAGCTGGTGAAAACCAATGTAGCAGGATATAACTAAAACGCGAATGACCAAGGCGATGTAGCCTCGAGATCATTCTATTTCAAGCAACGAGCTAAATTGGCAAACCTATGTGAAGGCTCAGAATTTATTTCCTCACTTATACATTGAATATATTTTCGTGTGAAATTGGGAGATTACATGATGGCTTATGGTGCTATGTATCTCCTAGACAATTGAGATGATGTCAAACCCGCTTCATGCCACTTCGGCAAAAGAGAATGCCACCCAGGCATGACACAAACACCAGTACGTTGCCAAGGATAGAAGCCGAGCTGCAAAAACGCAACTCACAGGCAATTGCACGACATGAAGCTCTCCGCTTTTAGCACAGCAATGGCACTACTGGAGATAACCCTCCAACTGACTGCACCTATGAGCAGCACCTGAACTACAAGCCTTTGAACTTCGACGGAACAGGAGGCGCCGTTACATTTGTTCGTTGGTCCGAAAAGATTGACTTCATACTAAGAATGACTAACTGTTCACCCCAACAGAGTGTTACCTTTACCTCGGGGTCATTTCTAGATGGCACACTCTCATGGTGGGACCATCAGGGTCAGGCCTTGGCACAGAATGCTGCTTATGCACTGAGCTGGGATGAGCTCAAGGAAATGATTGAGAAGAAATGTGGTTCTAGGAATGGAATCCAAAAGTTTGAGGTGGAGTTCTGGAATTTGAAGATGGACAAACCAAGGATTCCTGAATACGTCCAGCGATCTCACGGCTTGTCTAGGGTCGTCCCCTACTAAGTCATTGATGTTGTATGATACAGTTGTGTACCTGTAAGCCTTACATTCTGGTCTCGATTTGTGGCTATACAATCGCAGTGATCTATTGTTCTATGACATGGAATGCTATGTGGCTGATTTATTTATAGCATGAGATGTTATGTGCTGATATTGTTGAATACATACGTACGTTTTACCTGCTATGACCTAACCTACGTGAAACATCTTTTAGAAGATGCCACCAAGACGCGAAATGCGCATGCCCACCTCAGAGGCGGAACTTCAAAAGATAATTGCTGCAGCTATAGCACAGCACGAGGCCCTACGCTCCGGACCTAGCAGAGGCACCTCAGAAAATAACGGTTGTTCCTACTGGCACTTCCTCAATTACAAGCCTCCGAAGTTCGACGGCACTGGGGGTGCCATAACTTTTGTGAAATGGATTGAAAGTATGGAATCCATCTTTCGAATGAGTGGTTGTTCGCCAGAACAACAAGTCCCATACGTTTCTAAGTTATTTCAAGATGGAGCTCGATTATGGTGGAATCTTCAGGTTCGGATAATGGGCCTAACTACAGCATACGCGTTGACTTGGGATGAGTTGAAAGGAATAATGCGTAAGAAGTATTGCACCCAAACAGAAACACAGAGGTTAGAAGGTGAATTCCAGAGCCTGATAATGGAAGGTCCGAAAATGTTGGAATTCATGCAAAGACTTCATGATTTGGCACGAGTCGTTCCGTACTTGGTGGAACCAGAATTGAGGAAATTAGGACATTTCATTTGGGAACTGGCACCTCAAGTCCTGAGCTTAATGACAGCATCTACGCCAGCAACAACTATGGCTGCAAGTAAGATGGGCTTGGCACTCGTTGCGGAAGCCATTAGACTAGAAAACTTGCAAACCCTGACAAGGAGACTCATGTCGAATCATCCGGAGGTAACAAACGGAAGTTCTCAAACATCAAGCAAGGCACTAGTGGGGTTGTTAAGAAAGGAGAGTCAAGCGCGCCAGCTCAGGTTACAGCTGGTAGTGGAAAGAAAGGAAAGGGATATATGGGTACTCAGCCCAAGTGCAGCACCTGCCAGCGTCACCATTCTGGCCGGTGTGGTTTGAAAGTGTGTGAAGCATGTGGGAAACCTGGCCACTTGAAGGATTCGTGTTGGGCTACTGTTGGCCAGGGAGGCCAGGGAGGATTTGGAAACAGAAACAATAACCGGGGTGGTAATGGAGATCGCCCACAAGGAAACGTTGGAGGAAATGGGAATCGAGGCAACAATGCGAATCAAGCAGGCACTGTGAATCGTAACCAGAGGAATAATCAAGCTGGAAATGGTGGAGGAAACGGCAAAGACCTGGATGCTTTAACTGTGGTAATGTTGGGCACTACAAGAGGAACTGCCTAGAGTTAAACCAAGCCCGTGGAAGAGTGTTCAATATCGAAGCAAGGGAAGCACGCCAGGATCCCAATGTCGTTACTGGTACGTTCACTGTAAACCAACGCTATGCATCCGTTTTATTTGATACTGGAGCCGATTATAGCTTCGTATCATTAGAGTTTAAGAATATGCTTGGGTTAGCCGCTAGTAAATTAGATATTCCGTACTCAATCGAATTGGCTAATGGGAAGTTGGTAGAAGCCGGTGAAGTTATCAGAGGTTGTGTGATCGAATTGGGAGAGCGTGAGTTTGATTTGGATCTACTACCAGTCCAGCTAGGAAGCTTCGACGTGGTGGTAGGAATGGATTGGTTATCAGGCAACAAGGCATAAATAGTTTGTCACGAAAAGGTTGTTCGTATCCCAACCGAAGATGGTGAAACAATTGTGGTTCACGGAGAGAAGCGTGATACGCCGTTAAGGATTATCAGCTGCCTCAAAGCGTGAAAGAGTTTGCAGAAGGGATGTGCTGCCTTTCTGGCACACATTATAGATAAGAAAGCTGCAGAACCGAGAATCGAAGACATCCCTGTCATGAGGGAATATCTAGAAGTCTTCCCAGAGGACCTGCCTGGATTGCCGCCTCAGAGGCAAGTAGAGTTTCGCATCGATTTAGTCCCAGGCGCTGCACCGGTGGCTAAGGCACCTTATAGACTTGCCCCGTCCGAGATGCAAGAACTGTCAACACAACTTCAAGGGTTGTTAGACAAGGGATTTATCCGACCAAGCTTCTCGCCTTGGGGGAGCTCCAGTTTTGTTTGTCAAGAAGAAGGACGGTAGTTTTCGAATGTGTGACGACTACCGGGAATTGAATAAGCTGACGATCAAGAATAGATACCCTCTGCCGAGAATCGATGATCTATTCGACCAACTGCAAGGTTCAAGCTTTTACTTTAAGATCGATCTTCGATCTGGATACCGTCAGTTAAGGATACAAGAGGAGAGTATCCCGAAGACAGCCTTCAGAACTCGTTATGGACACTCCGAGTTCCTAGTTATGCCGTTTGGGTTGACAAACGCACCTGCAGTCTTTATGGATTTGATGAATAGAGTTTGCAAGCCCTACTTGGACAAGTTCGTGATTGTGTTCATCGACGACATTTTGATTTATTCAAAGACGAAGGCTGAGCACGAACAGCATTTAAGAGCCATTTTGGAATTGCTGAAGAAGGAACAGCTGTATGCCAAGTTCTCTAAGTGTGAGTTTTGGCTACGAGAAGTCCAGTTCCTTGGACACGTGGTGAATGGAGATGGAATCCACGTGGATCTAACCAAGATCGAAGCGATCAAGAATTGGGAAGCGCCAAAGACGCCAACCGAAATTCGATGATTCTTAGGTTTGGCTGGTTACTATCGAAGGTTCATTGAGGATTTTTCAAAAATCGCTCAACCATTGACGCTCCTCAGCAGAAAGATAAGAAGTTTGATTGGGGAATCAAACAAGAAGAAGCATTCCAGATATTGAAAGATAAGCTCTGCAATGCGCCAATCTTAGCACTACCAGAAGGTACCGATGATTTTGTGGTATACTGCGACGCTTCACGTCAAGGAGTGGGTTGCGTGTTGATGCAATGCCAAAAGGTTATTGCTTACGCATCGCGTCAATTGAAAGTGCACGAAAAGAACTATACCACACATGATTTGGAACTTGGCGCAGTGGTTTTTGCTTTAAAGATCTGGAGGCACTACCTATATGGTACGAAGTGTACAATCTTCACAGATCATAAGAGCCTACAAAACATATTCAACCAGAAGGAGCTGAATATAAGGCAGAGACGTTGGGTTGAGTTGTTAAATGATTACGACTGCGAGATAAAGTATCATCCAGAGAAGGCGAGTGTGGTCGCCGATGCCCTAAGTCAAAAAGAAAGAATCAAGCCCATAAGGGTTAGGGCTTTAGAGATGATTATCCAAACAGATCTTTCCTTGCGCATTCGTGCCGCGCAGAAGGAAGCTCTTAAGGAAAGAAACCTGGAAGAGGAATATCTCCGTGGGATGGAGAAGCTATTGGTGCCAAACGAGGAAGGAACGTTATGTTTTGAGAAAAGGATTTGGGTTCCTCTGTTTGGTGGTTTAAGGAAGGTTATTTTCGATGAAGCTCACAAATCGCGGTACTCTATCCACCCAGGAGCGGATAAGATGTACCAAGATCTTAAGGATTATTACTGGTGGCCTAGGATGAAAGGCGATGTGGCTGTTTATGTGAGCAAGTGTTTAACATGCGCTAAGGTGAAAGCGGAATACCAAAAGCCTTCGGGACTTCTGCAACAACCTGAAATTCCCAAGTGGAAGTGGGAACAAATCTCAATGGTTTTTATTACAAAGTTGCCAAGAACGCCAAGAGGCCATGACACTATTTGGGTAATAGTGGATCGATTAACGAAGTCAGTGCACTTCTTACCTATCAGAGAGAAGGATAATACGAGCAAGTTGGCCGAAATTTACATGAGAGAGATTGTTACACGCCATGGAGTACCTCTCTTAATCATCTCTGATAGAGACGGAAGGTTCGTATCAAGGATTTGGCAATCCTTCCAAGAAGCTTTTGGCTCGCAATTGAATTTGAGCACCGCATTTCACCCGCAGACCGACGGGCAAAGCGAACGGACGATATAAACTTTGGAAGACATGCTGAGAGCGTGTGTTATGGATTTGGGCGGTAGCTGGGATAAGCATTTGCCTTTGGTCGAATTTTCATATAACAACAGCTACCACACCAGTATTGGAGCCGCGCCATTCGAAGCTCTATATGGCCGCAAGTGCAGATCACCGCTTTGATTGGTCTGACGCAGGTGCTAGACAATTGGTTGGTCCTGATATGGTCCAGGAAACCATGGATAAGATCGCACAGATCCGAGATCGCATCAAGGCGGCTCGTGACCGTCAGAAAGCCTACGCAGATCGAAAAAGGAAACCTCTAGAGTTTGAGGTAGGTGATATGGTTTTGTTGAAAGTCTCACCCTGGAAGGGTGTGGCACGCTTCGGGAAGCGTGGAAAGTTGAATCCGCGGTATATTGGTCCATTCAGAATTTTGGAAAGAATTGGGCTAGTAGCATACAAGCTGGACTTACCTGCTGAACTGAATGGCGTTCATGATACATTCCACGTATCCAATTTGAGGAAGAGTCCAACGCAAGATACCGTTGTCTTTCCTACCGACGAAATTCATGTTGACGACACGCTCCACTTCGTTGAAGAACCTGTTAAGGTCACGGATTGGAAAGTGAACAAAACCCGCCGGAGCAGTGTCAAGCTCGTCAAGGTTCGTTGGAATGCTAGGCATGGTCCTGAATTCACCTGGGAGCGTGAGGACCGGATGAAAGAGAAGTACCCCACTTATTTCCCAAGAACCCTGCACCTAGAAGCAGAACTTAAATTTTCGGGACGAAATTTTTCTAACGGGGGGAGAATGTGACAACCCTCACTAAATCAGGTATCCGTACGACTTAATTAATAATTAATTACTGCTTAATTACTGTATGCTTACTTGAACTTGTGAACAAACTTCTACTTGAATGCTGATACATGTATTTACTTGCATCATACTTTATTTACTGTCACTACATTATTTACATGTTGAACTTTAGTGACAAACATGATGCACAAAAGCACAGTAGCACAATGAACGGATGACCTATTGAACGAGCTGATATAGCCAGCACCAGGCAGACACTGCCTCTAAGGCCTGTATGAGCCCGAGATAGTTAACTACACTAATAGTGAGTGTAGAGATACAAGGGTTGTAGAACTGCGTCTCTAGGAATAAGTTACAATAACAGGATGTGCCTAAAACGTACTCTAAGTACAAAATTCAGCACTTTAACTAAAAATTCAGCACTTGGTTAACTAATAAAGTGCCAAATCATGAGAAAAATATTACTAGACACTTTCCAAAGTGTCGGGAATGAGTTGTGTCACTAAAAAAATATTAACGACACTTTAAATAATTATTTAGCGCTTTAACGGAGTAATATCCAACCATACAACCGGATTTAACCCGGGACATAAAATTATTGTCATTGACATTATTCTTCTTGTTCTGAGCTAGTTAGGGTCCCCAAGTACCCTAACACCCGTTATAAATTACACACCACATAATACACTAATTAGATCTCCAACTAAACTAATTTAACCACTAACTATTTAGTCCGAATCTAACCATCTTAACCCCCCCCCCCCCCATGACCGTTCGTTTCCCATGAGGGGACAATTACTTACACCTTTTGATTTTAATAATCCTAGTGCTAAAGATCTTGACTACATATTATCCTTGGGTTAATTAGGGTGAATGGTCAAAGGTCCACTACATATAACCTAACACTCAACAAAGAAAATTTGCATTTCTTTCCTTTCTTTGTTGCTCATTGCCGAGAGCATTCACTTCCATCCAACCATTTTCCATTTTCATTATTGCCATTTTACATACACTCAAGGGTTAAGGATCACATACGAGGAAGCTTGGTGCATTCGGAACGTGAATGACCTCACCCTATTGCTTTTATCCACTCATTCTTTGACTCGAATCTTCCCTAGCCTCGAGCTAGTAGTAAGTTACTATAAACGCACTCTTGATCTATTTCAAAGTGGTTAAAAAGAAATATGACGGTTAAAACTCGTAAACTTACAAGATGAAGTGTTAAAAGCTTACTAAAGTGATGAATATGTTGGTTAATAGCACAAGGGTTGTGTAAATTTTGTAAGATTTGTTTTGTGTAGTTATTTGAGGCCGATCTATGTTGTGGTAGCTCGGATCATCATCTAACCCGGATTAGTCATGATCATGGATCATGACATAGAGTTTGTTTAAGTGTAACAAGGGTTAAGTGATGAAACTCTACCACACACTAAACATGAACTTGCGAAAAATCGATTTTTCTTATGAAATATTGTTCAAAACTAGTAGATCTACAGATCTACAAACGGTATTTTCAAAGGACCAAGTGTCAAAGAAATCATATTTTCTAAAGACGGATCTTACATAAACAAGAATGATTTTAAACACACAAGTGTGTAAACACTTGTGTAACACTAAGTAGCGACAAAGAACTAGTTTTGTCAAATTTTACAAGAAGTTGTACAGATGGAATTTCTTTAAAAGCGAGGCTTTTACAAAACCGGATTGATTTATATAAAGATCCACTAAAAGTAATGAGATTTACTACATATTTTTAGACAAACTACAAGTTCATGTAATTTTTGCGATTTACATATTTATTGACTAGTTGATGCTTTGAACATTGTTTTGATTGAATGAGAAAAATTGTTGGTTTGATTTATAAAAGAAAATGATACGCTTGAAAGCGTGGCCACCTCCAGTTACAGGGGAAACTCTGGCAAAATTTTTCAAAAAACCTAACACTTAGAAATATTTTCACTACAAGTGTTAGAAATGCGTTTTTGACTTGTTTTCACATATAAGTTTCGCCACGACTTTATTTACAAAATATCGGTGGTGGGACTTCACAAAAAAAAATAAAAATAAAACTTGGTAAATATATATTTAGTATACATTGTGACAACTCGTACTTTAGACTTACCGTGTGTAACGTTATATGCTTACGTGAACCATATTATTTGAATGAATACATGATATGTTATGTTTATGTGATATGTGTGTATTATATACTAGTATAGTGAACGAACCCAAACCACACACTATAACCCGATCGTACAAGACTAACCGGTCACACAAGCCCATTTGGGCCACACCTTGTACACGGACCCATAGGGCACCCGAGTTGGGTTCGGCCCACTTGTTTTGTACGCAAACAAACACCCATCTAGGGGTAGTTCTCTCATTTGTCACAAAACACAACACACACAAGAAACCCTAGACTTCTCTCTCTCTCTCGTTTGCTTGGAACCCGACGGCACAAGACCTTCCTTGTCGGATCACCTTTTTCTGCCATTAATCGGTTAGTATGTTTATGTTTGTATTCATGGTTAAAGATATGATTCATATGTGAAATTGCTCATGTCCATCGGCTTGTTCTTGATGTTGTATACCGAATGATTTTAATGGATTTGTATGGTTATTATGATTGGTCATGTTATTGAATGATACTAGGTGTTAATTGGCTGTGATTTGATAAATGATATAATTGTTATGTAATCGGCTCTTATGTGTAAGTGTTATTGTTCGTATGAATCGGATAGTTTAGAAGTTATAAGATATGTTCATAAAAATCGTTATGTTACTGTTCGTATGCTTAGTTAGGGTTCATATGAATTCATAATAGATTTGCTTGTTTGATCGAATAACACATGGATGGAAACTGTTAATCGTTGATTGATTTTGTGCAAGTTTGGAAACCACGAAACTGATTGCATGAAACATGGAAATCTGTTACACGTTGATAGACTTAACACGGTTGCGAGTCGAGACCGTGGTTGCGAGTCCAGTTGCGACTCGGGACCTCACACCGACACAGCAGCACGAACCGAGACCACGGTTGCGAGTCCCATTGCGACTCGAAACCAGACCATGACAAGCCGAAACCACAGTTGCGAGTCCCGTTGCGACTCGAAACCTCCCGTTGCGACTCGAGATCTCGACTCGAGACCATATGCACGTGCGCACACACAATTGGGCTTATGGACTGTTTTGTTATTGGGCTGTTATGTGTTATGTATATGGGCCGTTCATGCTATTGGATCAATTATGCTATTATTTGGGCCGGGAACTATTGAATTTCATCGGATGGACCGCACAAGGATGTTGGGCTTGTGCGAGTCCAAGTCTTGCATACGGTATACTATTAAAGTGTGTTTGATTGAATACGTGTTACCATGACTTATACGTGCTCGTGACTTGTTAGACTATGTGTAAACATACGTGTATTACTTGAAGTCGAAACCTGACTTGTATGGTAACCCTGTTAGGACGTGGTTGACCACCTTTAGATTCAAGAACCCCTCTTGTGTGTATCTGCCGAGCAACCCAAGGTGAGTTCACACTCTTACCAAGGCATGGGATTCCCGGGGTGTTGGGAATGGGATTGATAAGGATAAGATTGAATAGATTCATACGGATACCATTACTAGACTACCACACCATCGTCCTCGGTTGTGCAGGACACGTACGTAAAACCTACGTACACTTATGCTACTCGCTATCCTCGGTTGTGGAGGATACTCACGTAAAACCTGCGTGAACGGATACTCACTACTACCTCGGTTGTGTCAGGCACTTACGTAAAACCTACGTAAACCCCCACGTACCCTATCCACGGTTGTGAAGGATACTTACGTAAATCCTGCGTAAACTTGTACGTATTACTGTTCTCGGTTGTGAAGAACACATATGGTTACGAATAGTCTAGTGGATTAATAACATGGGAAGCCCCCACCAATAGAAACCTATACTGGCCCCGTAGAGCCACTTGATACTCATGAACTTACCGTTACGCATTTTCTTTCTGCGAACTCGCTCAACTAGTTGTTGACTCTCTGCCGCATGCCTTGCAGGACCTTAGGTACTTATGGAGCTTGCACAAGGAGGAGCAGGTCGTTGTGGGCAGATGGATCGTGATTACTTTTGAACACTTATGATATTACAAACATTAATACTTATGATGGGTTTTACATTAATGCTTCCGCTACACTTAATTATGTTGGTTTATGATAATCACCTTTCGTATTGATGGATATTTATTACTATTTATTACATGTTCAATATGATTGGTGGCTTGATCCTGGTCATTCACGCCTCCCAGCGGTGGTACTCCGCGTGTGGATTTTGGGGGGGTGTGACATACATTTTTCATAACGACACTTGTTATGTGTTTATGATTATTTTGTGAAGATACTAATATTATTTTTAGGGTAAAAATAATATTACCAATTGTAACGGTTCCAAAATAATACAAACGCCTTCACGATAATTATTTAAGTTACACCGGTAATTATTATTACTACTCGATCCTCAAAACGTAACTTACGCATTTTAAGAAAATATTCTTGAACGCGTATTTTGTTAAAGTATTATTTTGGAAAATCATATGTGTTGAAATATAATATTTTTGAGAAAAATAATTATATTTTGGAATTAGAAATAAAATATATATTAAGTGAGACTTAATAATATATTTCGAAATAATACGAACGCACATGTATTAAATCCCCCATCCTTGGGAAGGAAATAATTACCAAGTATTTACAGAATGTAAACACGAAATAGTTGTCTAACTATTTCCCAAAAATTAAACCATAAAGCTAAGGCACGGCCGTCCGTCTAATAGAGTTAGTACGTGTAGGTCGTCACACAGCTGCTTGATCAGGAGACATACTTGGTAGAGACGCACCACTGTGAGTTCATGTCCCCCTTTTCTCTTAACTGTTTTCAGTTTTCTAAACTGCGGGGGTGAAATACATGTTACTTTGATTACGAATACTTTATACATGGTATGGTTAGCGTAAGGAGGTTTACGACTTAGATCATGTGAGTGGGTAGGCGGAAACTTGAGGCCATTAATCCTCAAGGTAGGACCGAGGGACAGTAGCGGTAGATCTATCTGGGTGTAGCGAGCCCAACCCCTGAGCCCGCCTAATGGACCAAGTGGTGACTTTGTGCCCGACGCATAAATCTGCTAGGTTTGAGTCTTCCTACTTGCACTTCACACATATCAATGGCCTTGCAAACCATTGGCGATCTCTTTTTCCTTATTTGCTACATACCAGGGTTTTATACATACAAAGGTTTATTTACTCACTTACGCATGAACTCGCTCAACATTATTGTTGATTTTTCAACTTACATGTATTTCAGGGAATTAAAGGATCTGGCACGGTATGGCACGTTTTCCCCGCTGCACTAGTTACGAGGTCATCCAAGTTTAAGGGATGTGACTTTTTCCTGGACGAGTCACAGTTCTTAAACTGTGTTTATGTCATGTTGATGTTTGTGTCTGTTGAACACTGTTTATGTTGTTAGGATGTGTTTCTGTTGAGACATTGTTATGGGATTTTACTTTTCAAACCTAATTTAATGGATGATCTTGCATGGTTTTTATTTCATATAGCTTTGTTATGATTAAGCTATGGTGTTAAGAAGTCACACCAAAATTAACCACGCTTCCGCAAAGCCAGGGTGTGACATATAATAACTAAGATAATCTCTTAAACAAGTGCAAAAGTGCGAAAATAATCAAAGGTTACACTACACACGAGTCGGATCCAAGTGATTCATCTTGTCTATCTGTTTTTAATTTTATTTTATTTTTCAGCATTTTAGTTAGTTTTATTTTCTTAGTTTAAAAACCTTTTTTTCTAACATTTTGATTTGATTAGACGTTGAGGATAAACCGGTACTAAAAGCTCTTGTGTCCTTGGACGACCTCGGTATCTTACCAACACTATACTACGTCCACGATGGGTGCACTTGCCCATATGTGTGTTTAGTGTTAGTAAATATCGTGTTTTATAAATTTAAAACTTGGCTAAAAAGTGTAAAAAGGGCTTAAAATATATACCTAAAACATGTACACACTGACACGCATCAGTGGTGGGTGTTGGTGTTGTAGTGGTGGTGGAGTGGTGGCAAAGTGAGAGAGAAGTGGTTTGCCAAGGGATGCCTTTGAAGTGAACCAAGCACCCCTATTTATAGTCAGAACAGTACCCCAGCCATGGCCCCGTGTCCAGCTTCTTCTCTTCCTTCTTTTATTGCAGCTGTCTGTAGAGGGCCCCACACGACCCCTTGGCTTCTGGACATGACCTCGTGGTCAATTCTTTGTTGTACTATCAAGATTCTACAAATATGAGAGTTGGCCACGCCCCATGGTGAGCTGGACACGGCCCCGTGGTGGGCGTAGAAGCTTATGCAGGTTTTATCTTGTTGTGTGAGGTCTGACCACGGCCCATGCCTAGCTGGGCATGGCCCCGTGGTCAGCTCCTGTTTTTTTGTCCTGGGAGATGCTGCCGAGGGGTCGGGCTTGTCATATTATTCCTTCTTCTTGTAATTATGTTGGTTTTTGGCTGCTTATTTGTTCCTTTTGTTCTTTTAAGCTCATTTGGTCCTGTAAATTCATAAGGAAGAAAGAAACGCGCTTTTTCCAATATTAGTACTAAAACATGGTTGGTTTTATGCCTCTATTGATGTAATTTATATGTTGCATTTTATACACATCAGCTATTCGCATGCAAAGCTGAAGCGTTATTGAAGCTCAATCAGTTGGACGATGCAGATTCGTTTATTTCATATTTGCCGAAATTTGAAGCAAGTAATAGCAGCCTGTTGTGTACGCAAATGAAGTTATTCGGGATGCAATCTGAGGCGTACGTTTTGTTCGTTCACGCTCAGATTGATTTGTCATTGGGAAGGTGATTAGTCTTAACGTTTCGATCTTCAAAAGTTTTCTATTATTAATATTATTGTGATCTTGTTGTTGTTAAAAGTTTTCAAGGGGAAGTTAAAAGGAGAACGAACTAAAAGAGGGGTTTTGCTAAGTTACTTTGTGAAGTGGGCAATGTGTTAAAAGAATTTGATGTTGCAATCGTATCTGGAGCAGATGTGCTCAGGAAAAACATATTGTTCTCGAAATAGGTTATTGTATCATAAATATTATTGTAATGAAACTAAATGTGTATTTATATCAAACTTATAGCTATTCGCATGCAAAGCTAAAGCGTTATTGAAGCTCCATAAGTTGGACGATGCAGATTCGTTTATTTTACATTTGCGGAAATTCTAAGCAAGTAATAGCAGCCTGTCGTGTATGCAAATGAAGTTATTCGGGATGCAATCTGAGGCGTACATTTTGTTCGTTCACGCTCGGATTGATTTGTCATTGGGAAGGTGATTAGTCTTAACGTTTCGATCTTCAAACGTTTTCTATTATTAATATTATTGTGATCATGTTGTTAAAAGTTTTCAAGGAGAAGTTAAAAAGAGAACGAACTAAAAGAGGGGTTTTGCTAAGTTACTTTGTGAAGTGGGCAATGTGTTAAAAGTATCTGATGTTGTGATCGTATCTGGAGCAGATGCTTATGCTCAGGTAAAATATATTGTTCTCGAAATAGGTTATTGTATCATAAACATTATTGTAATGAAACTGAATGTGTATTTATATCAAACTTATAGCTATTCGCATGCAAAGCTGAAGCGTTATTGAAGCTCCATCAGTTGGACAATGCAGATTCGTTTATTTCACATTTTCCGAAATTTGAAGCAAGTAATAGCAGCCTGTCGTGTACGCAAATGAAGTTATTCGGGATGCAATCTGAGGCGTACGTTTTGTTCGTTCGCGCTCAGATTGATTTGTCATTGGGAAGGTGATTAGTGTTAACGTTTCGATCTTCAAAAGTTTTCTATTATTAATATTATTGTGATCTTGTTGTTGTTAAAAGTTTTCAAGGGGGGGAGTTAAAAGGAGAACGAACTAAAAGAGGGGTTTTGCTAAGTTACTTTGTGAAGTGGGCAATGTGTTAAAAGAATCTGATGTTGCGATCGTATCTGGAGCAGATGTGCTCATGTAAAACATATTGTTCTCGAAATAGGTTATTGTATCATAAATATTATTGTAATGAAACTGAATGTGTATTTATATCAAACTTATAGCTATTCGTATGCAAAGATAAAGTGTTATTGAAGCTCCATCAGTTGGACGATGCATATTCGTTTATTTTACATTTGCCGAAATTCGAAGCAAGTAATAACAGCCTGTTGTGTATGCAAATGAAGTTATTCAGGATGCAATCTGAGGCTTACATTTTGTTCGTTCACGCTAAGATTGATTTGTTATTGGGAAGGTGATTAGTCTTAATGTTTTGATCTTCAAACGTTTTCTATTATTAATATTATTGTGATCATGTTGTTGTTAAAAGTTTCCAAGGGGGAAGTAAAAAAGAGAATGAACTACAAGAGGGGTTTTGCTAAGTTACTTTGTGAACAGGGCAATGTTGTAAAAGAATCTGATGTTGCGATCGAATCTGGAGCAGATGCTTATGCTCAGGTAAAATATATTGTTCTCGAAATAGGTTATTGTATCATAAACATTATTGTAATGAAACTGAATGTGTAGTTATATCAAACTTATAGCTATTCGCATGCAAAGCTGAAACGTTATTGAAGCTCCATCAGTTGGACGATGCAGATTCGTTTATTTCACATTTGCCGAAATTCGAAGCAAGTAATGGCAGCCTGTCGTGTACGCAAATGAAGTTATTCAGGAGAAATCATCAGGCATGCTTCGAGCCTTCTTCTAATGATGGCTTTTTGAGATGACGTCATCCAAATCTGAAACTGCAACAGTATAGCCTTTCAATCAGGAGGCTATGTAAGTGTTCTTATGACTCTTTGTGATATGTTACAATTATCTAATAAATATCATGATACTTTTGTTGTTTTCCTTAATATTTCATGATATTGAGCAGATATCTTACTGGCTACTGAATGAGCCATTTTCAGACAGCTTTCGAAGTATCCATTTTGTATTATCATTATTATTATAATTAAATGTGTAGCGTACATCTTACCTTTTGTATTTATATCTTTGAAATAGTCAACATGAACTGAAGAAACATGGAATTAGGGCTGAAAATAAAGCAAGTTGCATTGGAAGCTCAATCTTGGCATTACAAAGCAAAATACGAGTCAGTAGCAAACACCCTCAACAACAATCTTTAACAAGTTATCGGACAAATGCCCATACAAGCAAAATAAGGGTATGGATATAGCGAGGTAGATGATGCCGCTTCTTATACAAATGTAAATGATGCTTTGGGGAACCCAATACCAACCGAACATTTTCTGACAACACAAAACACCTATCTATACTTTCTATTAAAACTAGGTTAAAACCCCGTGTATTACACGGGTCGAATAAATGAATTTTATATACCAAATAATAAAACAATATATCTTTAACAACCTCTTTTATTGCACGAGTTGAATAAATATAATTTTATATATTAAATAATAAAAAGTTATATCTATAATAAGAACCATATTGTACGGGTTGAATAAATATAATTTTATAAACAAAATAAAAAAGTTATATCTTTAAAACCGCTTGCTTTACACGAGTTGAATAAATATAATATTGTTTATCAAATAATAAAATAATACATCTTTAAGAAACCTCATTTATTACACGGGTTGAATAAATGTAACTTTATATACCAAATAATAAAAAAGTTACATCTTTAAAAATATGTGTATTACACGGGTTGAATAAATGTAATTTCCGTTACTAAATAATAAAAAATATATATCCTTAAAAAACACCGTGTATTGTACGAATTGAATAAATCTAATTTTATATATCAAATAATAAAAAGTTATATCTTAAAAAACCTCATCTATTACACGGGTCGAATAAATGTAATTTTGTATAGTAAATAATTAAAAAGGTATATCTATAAAAACCACGTGTATTAAACGGGTTTAATAAAAAGTTTCGTAAAATCTATTTGATACCAAACTAAACAAAACGTTCAAATATATAGTTAATATCAAGAGTAAATTACGATTTTGGCCCCAGTGGTAATATCACTTTTACTCTTTTAGCCAAAAAACGAATCTTTTAACATCTGAGTCCACAACGTCTTTTTTTCTAACCCTTTTGGCCCCTACCAAAAGGGTTAGAAAAAAAAAGACGTTGGGATCCAAAAGGGTTAGAAGAAAAGACGTTGGGATCCAAAAGGGTTAGAAGAAAAGACGTTGAGGGCTCAAATGTTAAAAAATTTCTTTCTGGGCTAAAAGGGTAAAAGTAATATAACCACATGGGCCAAAATCGTAATTTACTCTAATGTCAAATTAGATAACTAAGTTTGAATTTGAAGTAAATAGATAAATATAAAAGTAATAATTAAACTAAATAATATTTAGTAGAAGGATTATCTATAATTAATTAAAAGAGATTAAATTAAAATTATAATTATCCATAAAACATGACTTAATATAATGACAAGTGTGTCAAAGTGGTTTCTTTTATTATATCTATTGTGTTATGCATGGTTTTTTAAAAACGAATACTCTTTGCACACGGATTTTACTACTAATCTATACATATAATAAAGTAAACCAATGTGTGACACGTGTCATTAATTGAAGGCACCTATTTTTGGGTTTTCCCGCCTTTCTTTCATATTTATTTTCTAATAATTTATCTTCTAATTTGTAGATAATATTAAATAGAAAAATGTTTTAGTAATTGTAGATAATATTAAATAGAACAATGTTTATCTGATAATTATAAAATTTAAAAAGGGTTTCACGCTTTTTTGGATTTTATTAAAATTCATGACTACATTATATAATTATAAGCTTGAATATATGTGTAAAAATTAAAAATTTTATTCTTCAAAAATTCAGTAACATCCGTACTCTATATATACATTTAGAAAAACTTTAAAAAAATTGTAGATAATAATACTAAATAGAAAAATGTTAATTGAATAAAAAAAATACAGGATATCATCAAATGTATATCGATTAATTAAATGAGTATACACATGCATGGGCGGTGATAAGGGTGTGTGGGGAGGACCACCGCACAGGGTCCGTGATTTCGATTGGCACGTGTTTTTATAAAAAAATCCGATATATATGTTAATTTTTTAAATAGTATACCTTTATCAACTCAAAGATATGCTCATTTACAAAACAATTTTTATTGTTTGGAAGTTAGCCCATTGACATTAGCTTTAGTGAGCCAAATACCCATTTAATTTTAAAATTAAATAATAATAATAATAAAACATTACGGAAGAACAAAATTTTTCGAATTTTTATTGTTTGGAAGTTAGCCCATTGGCATTAGCTTTAGTGAGCCAAATACCCATTTGATTTTAAAATTAAATTATAATAATAAAACATTAAGGAAGAACATATTTTTTCGAGCTCAAACAGGGTACATGAATTCTCAGAAACGCCTCTGTACACATGCATGTTGCAAAAGTCGCTAGGCGCTCCCTAGTCGGTCGATCAGGGAGTTGAGAGTACTCGGTCTTGGCGGAGAGTACTCGGGGAGTACTCGGACATGTTAAATTGTAAAGAAATTACTTTTTAGAGAATAAATAATGTCAGATAACATAAATTTACTAATATTTATAACAAAATATGTGAAAATGATATTCATTCCTTAATAGGATAGGCATAGAAATTATGTTTTATTATTATTCAAGTCAAACTAGGCCCGAGTTGACCTACTAGATCCAATTCTGGCCAATGTTGACTGCTTTTGACCGACTCCGAGTAATTAGGCGGAGTTGAAGAAAGTCGCCTCGGCAGCCTACCTTGTAGCGATTACTCGGGAAGTACTCGGCCTTGGAAACCTTGTTTTACAACCATGTACACATGTATGAGATTTTTTTTACTATTATTATTAGTTTTATTATTTATCAAAAATATATAAATGTCTCCGTCTTTGATTTACATTTACAAGAATATTTATTATATAATTTAAATTGTTCAACCCGTGTAACACACGGGGAATAATAAAATAAAATCAGGTTGTATCTATTCTCCTCCTATCCTAAGATAGACGACATCAACACCAACAATTCCCCACACCCGAGTATCACAATGTCAGACCACCGCTACTCATTCCCAGCAGCACTCACCCTCATCACAATCCTCTTCACATCTAGGGTTCAATCGATCGGAGTAAACTGGGGCACCAGTGCATCCCACCCTCTGCCGCCGTCAAAGGTTGTTGAGCTACTCAAACTCAACAAAATCACCAAGGTTAAACTCTTCGACTCCAACCCACAAGTCTTGGAAGCCCTCTCTAACTCCGTCATTGACGTCACTGTCGGCATTCCTAATTCCATGCTCCGTACGTTGAACTCTTCTGTCAAATCTGCTGAAAGCTGGGTTCATGATAATCTCACTCGTTACCTCTCTGCTCGTACGAGGATCGAGTATGTTATCTTTTTATTTCACCCCCTTTTTGTGGAATTAATGTGTGATTAGGGGTTTTAGACATGTTATAGGGATGTTTAGGGCTATTGGTTCCAGACCATTATAGGATGAATCAGACCCATGTTTTGGCCATAACCTTAGTGTTCCAATTTAGATAATATATTTAGTAGGAATTAATGCTATGTTTAAAGTATGAATATTGATATGCATATATTTCAAATATGAGTGAAGGAGCTTGGGTTAGGAAATTGCTTTGTAGTGTTTTAAAAGCGTTGAATGATGGTAAAGTTTCTGGCAGTATAGATTAGATGTGGTGGTAGTTTCGAGCCGTTTACTTATGAATCGGTCGATTTTGGGCTGCGCTTTATTCCAAACGGGTCAAATAAGAAAACACAGTGAAAGGGACAAGCCGAACAGTTGAAAGTTCCCATTAAGAACAATAATATTGTTCAAAGATTTGGATTATTCCTGTAATATAAATGTTTTTGTAACCTATTTATAAAATATTTTTTTAAATGATGGACAAAAGATTACTGTACTTTATAGATTATGCACGGGTTGATTTGCATTCTGGTTTATTTAAAACGGGTCAAATAAAAAAACACTAGTAAAAGGAACGAGTTGAACGGGATAACAGTTCCCATAGTCTATTTCTAATGCACAACGGGTCAAATAATAAAAACTAGTAAAAGGAACGAGTTGAACGGGTTAAAAGTTCCCATAGTCTATTTCTAATGCACACAACATTGTATCTTTATTCAAAGGTTTGGATCATTATTGTGATATAAGTGTTCTTGTAACCTATTTATAGAAAATAGCTTTAAGAAATGTACAAAAGATAGATCATTTTACACTTAGATGTGGGTTTGACTCGTTTACTTATGGATGGGTCAATCTGGGTTATGGGTTATTTCAAACGGGCCAAATAAAAAAAGTAGTAAAAGGGACAAGCTGAACAGGTTGAATATTTCTAGTACAAACAGCATCGTGAATCATTTTTATTCAATAATTGGATTATTGTTTGTAAAACAAACAAGAGAGACACAACTTTTGGTTGTAAACAACGCTTATTAAGTTGTACATAGAGGACACCTTGCGTATGTGATGTGCACGCCTCGCGCCTCTGCTTTTGGGACCTAAACACCTCATAGCGCTTTTTCAAACCAAGATGTATATACTCTTTAAGTAGAAGTACATTGTGTTTTTTAGTCTTATAATGTTGAAAAAAAAGGCTAAATACATTTGCAGGTACATTACCATCGGAGATGAGCCATTTCTCCAAAGCTACGGTTCACGGTTCTACCCTTTTGTGGTTGGTGCAGCCATTAACATCGAAGCAGCATTGATCCGAGCTAAACTATCAAAGAAGGTCAAAGTCGTCATTCCATGTAGCTTTGATGCATTCGGGTCAGAATCCGGTCAACCCTCAAAAGGACACTTTCGACCCGATATTAACAAAACCATGATTCAAGTACTCAATTTTCTTACCAAAACCCAATCTCCTTTCTTTGTAAACATCTCGCCTTTTCTTAGTTACTATCAAAACAAAAACATTTCACTTGATTTTGCTTTGTTCAAGGAAGCCGCACGTCCTCATAATGATACACATAGATTATATAAAAACAGCTTCGAGTTAAGCTACGATACTCTTATTACCGCTTTAACGGTTGCAGGGTTTCCGAACATAGACATTGTAATCAGCCAAATCGGCTGGCCGACTGACGGAGCTCCTAACGCTACAGTTTCAAACGCTGAGATATTCACAAAGGGTATTTTAGACCATTTCCGTAACAAAAAAGGGACCCCAATTCGGCCTCGGGTGATGCCACTAGAATTTTACATTCATGCTCTTTTAGATGAAGATCAAAGAAATATAACCGTGGGCAATTTCGAAAGACATTGGGGCGTGTTTACGTTTGACGGGCAAGCCAAATACCAGGTTGAATTTAGTCAAAGCACCAAAAGTCTTGTGAATGCACGTAGTGTGGAGTATTTCGCTTCTAGGTGGTGTGTAGTAAATAATAATATTGACATGTCGAATGCAACTGCACGCGCTATGGAGGCATGTACAAATGCTGACTGTACCGCACTTTCGCCGGGTAGTTCGTGTTTTAACCTTAGTTGGCCTGGTAACGTGTCGTATGCGTTTAATAGTTACTATCAACAGCATGATCAAAGGGCTGATAGTTGTGACTTTGGTGGGCTGGGAATGATCACAACCGTTGATCCATCGGTTGGTAAGTGTAGGTTCAATGTAGAACTAAAAGCTTCTTTTTCGGTTTCGCTTCTTGGGTCAAAGTTTGACTGTTCGTTGATGTTGATTGTTTTAATGGTTTGGTTGCTGTTAGAGAGGTTTTGATGGAAAAGTTGTATGTAGCAAGTAGATTAGTGTTATGGATTGTTGATGAACAACTTTGTTTTTTTTTTTTTTTTCCACTAATATTATGATTCTTCTTATGTGTTAAATGTTTATGTGTTAAATGTAATTCTAACGGTAGTTTCATTGTTTACATAATTGTAAGTAAGAGTGGAATCTGATGTAATCATGTTTATAGACTGAAACCTTTAAATATTGTGGCAGAAATGTAAAAAGTTATAAAGCTATAAAAATGAATAATAGGGTGGTCTGAGAATTCGCGTATCCTGATCGAACTTCAAAAAATGTGCTCTTCTGTAACGTTTTATTATTATTATTAAAAAAAGATCAAATTAGTATTGGGCTCAATAAACCTAATGTCAAGTGGGTTAAATCCTAAACCATAAAAAATTAGAGTTAACTTTCATTTTTTCTCCCTGTGATTTAGTCATTTTAACGGTTTTACCCCAATAGTTTAAAAATAGCCATTTTTCTCCCTGATTTTTCTAACTCATCGTCATTTTGCTCCCCGCCTCTAACTCCATACAAAAAATCCATTAACTAGAAGGGTACTTTGGTAATTTTATAGATAAAAGCAAGGGTATGTAAGTCTTTTTACCTAAATAAACCTATAACTTGTTTATTGACATGTATATAAGTAATTCTTTTCTAATCCCCCCATCTTTCCAACCGCTCTTTCTACCGGCCACCACCATCCACAACCATCCACCACCACCTGCAACTACCACCTACCGAGCACGACTACCGCGACTTTTAAGTAAACGTTTTAATTGAGTTAGAGTCAGGGAGTAAACTACTGAAATCCCCCTACTTTTAATTGAACGTTTTAACTGAGTTAGAGCCAGGGAGCAAACTGGCGACAAACTCGAAAGATCAGGGAGGAAAATGACTATTTTTAAACTATTAAAGCAAAACCATTAAAATGACCAAATGGAGCAAGACGAAAGTTAACTCAAAAATTATTTGTAAATGTGTCTATATTGGAATTGGTATGTGTTTACTATCTAAAAAAATAACATATATGATTTTTTTTTAAATCACATGCCTCTCGAAATCACGGGCCTTATGCGGAGGTCCTCTTCGCACACCATCAAAGCCACCACTGAGGGGGGATATGTTTTTTATTTTATTTTTTTATTATTACTTGGGTATGAGCATTTAAAACTTAAGAAAAGTTTTAAAAGAAGAAAGATGTCAGAGATATATAGTAGGTCTGGTAGTTGCTAACAAATCTATCCTATCATCTTATGTTCATGTTAAAACATTGATATTTAAGCAATATGTAAAACTCCTTTTTCACTTATTCAGAACTCTTCAAGGACATCGGGAGTGCACAACACACCCGAAGAAGGTGCACCGCGTTCACCCGACACATATGCTTGTGTGCACTATCCTAACCTTGAACGAGTCATTAGACCTGAATCATAGTTCCGTTATCAGTTAAAACCAACTTTGCAAGACTTTCAAAAGTTCACTATATGCACAAGTTCATGCAAGATACGTAAGTTCGAAGAATCGAAGGACATAAACTCACCCTATTCAATATAACACAATAAGAATGAAAAAAATAAACAACCACTTTTTATGTAAACGTCTACACCAAATATCAAATAAGAATGTAAAAATAACAAACGAACATTTTTACCAAACAACACTAATTCCACAAACATCATACAAAATTAAAATAACGACAATCATAAGTATTTATGAACTTTGACATCAAATATCCTATGAGAATGTAAAAAAAATAAGCTCTTGAATGAAAAACAAGCAAATATTTACTTATTTATCGCCGCCTTACTCGTTATACGTGTTGTGATGACCTGACTTGCCAAAAAGTGACTTTTCATGAGCAAACAAATTTTATAAAATCTACAGCTTAATGTTTTTTAAGTAAAACGAAGAAAACGAAAATTCTTTGTACATTTTTATTATTTTAAGACGTTTCGAATCCTTCCCGTTTTAAGAACACTCCAATGCATCCATCTCAAGGAGGAAGCCGTCTTAAATAGGGCTGGCAATAAAAACCCATTTGGGTTTTTAGGTTATTTTGGGTCATTTTAAAAATAAGAATGGGTCAGCATGGTTAAGAAATAATTAAAGATGTATCAGGATGGGTTGTATCATGTATGATATATATTTAAAATAATTCATGGGTCAGAATGGGTATTACGTTGGGTAAATGGGTAATTTTAAAAGAAAAATAAAAAAAATTCTAAAAAAAAATCTAAAAAATGAAAGAAATTCTAAAAAAATCAAAAAATAATAAAAAATTAAAAAAACTCGAAAAACTCAAAAAAAAATTTAAAAAAATCTAAAAAAATCAAAAAAAATAATAGAACATCCAAAAAATCTAAAAAAATGCAAAAAATTCTAAAAAAGCAAAAAAATAATAAAAAAATCCAAAAGATTCTAAAAAATAAATAAAAAATTTAAAAATCAAAAAATAATAAAAAAAATCCAAAAAACTCTAAAAATTCCAAAAAAATAAAAAAATAAAAAAATCCAAAAAATCTAAATAATCAAAAAAATTCTAAAAATCCAAAACAATTATAAAAAATCCAAAAAATTAAACAAACTCCAAAAAATTTTAAAAAATAAAAGAATTCTAAAAAATAAAAAAAATAATAAAAAAATCCAAAAAAATTCTAAAAAGTAATAAAAAAAAAACAAAATATCTCTAAAAAACCAAAAAAATCAAAAAACTCTAAAAAAATCTAAAAGAACCAAAATTTAAAAACTAATAAAAAATCCAAAAAATTCTAAAAATCTTTTTTGGATTTTTTAGATTTTTTTTTATTTTTTAGAGTTTTTTTTTTTATTTTTTAGAATATTTTGGATTTTTTAGAGTTTTTATGATTTTTTATTTTTTAGAACTTTTTTGATTTTTAGATTTTTTCAGATTTTTTAGAACCTTTTTGATTTTTAGAATTTTTTGGACTTTTAAATATTTTTGGGTTTCTAGAATTTTTGTTTTTTTTTGAATTTTTATGATTTTTTTATATTTTAGTTTTTTTATTATTTAGAAATTGTTTAGATTTTTTTTAGCTTTTTTAGAGTTTTTTTTATTTTTCATAATTTTCTGGATTTTTTAGAATTTTTATGATCTTTTTGATTTTTTAGAACTTTTAAGAATTTTTTTGATTTTTTAATTTTCTTGATTTTTTTATTTTTTAGGATTTTTTTGACTTCTTAGAATTTTTAGAATTTTTACATTTTTTTATTTGTTTTTTTAGGACTTTTTTAGAATTTTTTTGATTTTTTTAGAAATTTTATATTTTTTTATTAATTTTTTTATTTTTTAAATTTTTTTTTGATTTTTTAAGTTTTTTTATTTTGTTAAATTTTTTTTTATTTTTAATTTTTTTTAAATTACTGTTTTCGTTCATGTGATTTGTCAAAAATTACCATTTCAGCCTATTAGTTTAAAAATTGTGATTTCAGTTCCTGTGATTTCACTTTCGTAATCATTTCAATCCACCTCGTAACCATTTCAGTCGCTGTACTTAACAAAAAAATGGATTGAAATGGTTATGAAAGTGAAACCATAGGGACTGAAATGGTTAAGAAAGTGAAACCACCGGGACTGAAATCGCAATTTTTAAACTAATAGACTGAAATAGTGATTTTTGACAAACCACAAAGACGAAAACAATAATTAACTCTTTTTTTTATTTATTTATATTTTTAGCCTTTCATGCTCAAATCCATCTTGACAAAAACCCATCTTGACCTAAACTCATCCTAACCCATTTCTAAATAAACACATCCTAACCTAAACCTATTTTAACCCATATACATTCTAACCCATTACCCAAACCTGCCCAAACTACCCATTTTACCACCCCTAGTCTTAACCAATGGACCCGTTTGAAGAATGTCTTTTCTCTTTACTCTTCTCTCACATCTAATGGATGCACACACGTGGTAAATGATGTATGAAACCAGGGCTGGCCCAAGGGCCATACAAGTAAAGTAAGGGGCTTTGGGGCCTAAAAAATTTAGGGCCTCCATTAAAAAAAGTTAATGTGGATATTAATTTTTAGTTTGATTGCCTAAACCATTAATGTTGTTGTAGTATCCTGGTAGGAAATCAATATACTCTCAATACAGATCCTTATTTGAATCCAAGCAGAGTTTGTTTTTTTTTTTTTTTTTCCTCAGACCTAAAGCTTTAAGCGTTGAGAGTTTCTACACCAACACCCGTAAAATAGTTTTTTGTTTAATAAAAATGAGGATTCATCCAACACAAAAATAAGACTCATTTAATAGTTAATATTAAATAAAATTTAATACTTTGCTAACATAATCAAAATCAAATATTTTCAAGATTTTTGTTACTTGTTCAACAAAAAATTTTGAATTTCATCAACCTAATAGAAGGCCTCGGATTTTTACTTTGCTTTAGGCCTTCAAAACAATTAAACCGGCCCTGTATGAAACTCTCTTGTCCCTTACAGGCTTACAGATAAGCATCCCTGGTTTTAAGGTTGTCCCATCACTAACAAGTTTTTAACACATGTTCACTGAAATTTCTTTTGAACTTACTACTATTCGTTTCATGATAGACCATCGTGAGTTTATTATTACGAATTTTAATTAAACTTTTAAAACATTCGAATCATTACCAACCATTTTGTGATAAAGATAGCTTATGTTTGATATTTTTGTAACAATCCCAAAATGCATTCGATCACACAATAATTGATCCGTGATGAACCAATCTCAAGACCCGTTAAGTGGGTTAGACTTAGAAAAAAAAAAAAGATAAAATTCAAGATTGCAATACTTTGCCTTCAATTTTCTTCTCCCTTACATTTTAACTCAAAATCTTCTTAAATACAAAATGCAAACTGAACGATATAGTAAAATACAGTGAACATGGAATCATGCATTAGTGGGTAAACTAACATATGCATGTATGCTAAAATAAAAGACGTGGAGTTGGAATAGATATTCACGGGTCTCTTTGTGGGTCCGGACGTATCAACTCCTCGCCCCTTCAAACCGTCCTTGTCCTCGAGGACAGAACACGTTTTCCATGGTGGTCTCCACTCACGTCGTTCGGTTGCATTCAAACCAGTTTTAGCGGGTCGCCAAGGTGGTTGCCACTCGTGTTTATGGGGGGCATGTTGTGATACCCTTTTCGGAGGATGTTTTCCAAATACATCAAAATATACCAACAACTTTGAGTCATCTTCAGTAGATACATCATAACCAATGTGAATCCATGCATATAAAAGTAGGGGTGTTCATCGAATCGAATATCGAATTTCCGAATTATTCGAATCGAATTGTTCGAATAATTTTTATTTTTACTTGAATTCGTATTCGATTCGAATTCGATTAAAACCTATCGAATTCGATTCGAATTCCTATTCGAATAAAAAACCCAATTCGTATTCGATTCGTATTCGATTAAAATTTTGAATTCGAATCGAATTCGAATAAATTCGATTTAATTCCGATTCTTTAAAACATGTAAAAAACTATCAAAATAAAACATAAATTTTAAAGCAGCCGTAAAGCACGGTATCACATTAAAAAGTTTCAAATAAAATACCACAAGTCTAAAATTCAAAACGAGAAGTCGGTAATAATCACTCCACATTACAAGTTAATATTTTTATGGTTAGAAATCTCTTGATAGATTTGTTACTTAGATTTTACTTATGGGTCGTGTAGTGGGTTTGGTAATGGGTAATTTTAATAGTTGAAAAAAAATTTGAAAATAATTTATAGTATAGCTTAATAAAAGTTATATATGTATTATATATAAATATAATAAATAAAAATGTATAATTTTTATTCGAATTTCGAATCGAATCGAATTTGAAATTATAAATTCGTATTCGATTTACTTGACCCGAATTGAATCGAATTCGAATTCGAATTCTTATAATCGAAACGAATTCTTGATAATCGAATCGAATTTTAATGAATTTCGAATTTTTCGAATTCAAAACGAATCCTGAACACCCCTATATAAAAGTACTTCATTTTTGAGTTTTGCAATCCGATGTTCCATCATGGCAGAATTCTTCGCTTCTTGATGTATAAAATCGATAGGGCAACTGAAGGGGTATGGTCCCAGATCTCGTGTAACGCCCGGCTATTTTGTACTTTCCAATTATAGGAAGTTTTGTTCGTAATTCTATTTTTGGAAACCTTGTATCCTTGTAATCATTTCTTTTCTTTGTAATCCTTATCAAATCGAGACTTGGATCATTAATGGAACTGGTATTTTGTTATGTATACGTTGTACGCACTCTAATTAAGCTCGTATGTCCAACTTCGTGAATCAATCTATGTTTGATCATTTCTCTTGGAAACTATGTGTGAACTTGTAATTTAACTAAACTTATGCTTCGAACGTGTTTTGAACAAGAACGACACTTGAATTGATACTCATGCGCTTGATTATGCTTGGTTTATACTCCTCATACTTAATCATAACCTAATCTATGCTTTTGTAACAAGATTGGCCCTTAAAACCCCTTAAATGCATCAACTACACAACTATAGGGGCCAAAAGTGTAAAAATGAAACTTATTGCCGGAACCCAGGTGGCGCGCGGCCCGCGTCCACTAGCCTGGATATCCCAGGCGGGCCGCGTGAGGCTCGTGTCTGCAGAACTCTTGGATGGTCGCGACCAGCCACCATTTTGAGCGGGATTTTTGAGTTTAAACCATGTTTTGGCTCTTGTAATCACCTCTAAACAACCCTAAACACCTCCCTATAAATACCCAAGCTTCCCCAAGCACTTGGACACTTTCACCACACTCAAATCTCACCAAAACACTCCCAAATTCAAGCAAGAATCTGCATTTTCGGACAGATTCATACCTCTACACTAAACTTGGTATAACTTGCTCATTTCTTGATGAAAACACTTGATTCTTCTTCCTATTTGCTTGGTTAATCATGGAGTTTGATTCCTTGACTTCTTCTTGGAGAAATTAGACCTGGAATTGCTCCGAAATTGACCAAAAACTTTCTGTTTTGTTACAAACTTATGTAAACTTCATCCAACTTGTGTTTGACACAACTCAAGCCAATGTCCTAATGCTTACAACCCCTCTTATGGTTGGTTAAGCTTAAAAACATGGTTGAGACATCTAAATCAGGGGTTAAAACCTCATAAACTTTCTGTTTTTAATTAGGGTTCTACCCACAAGTAGTGTTCAAGTATGAAACTTGATGAATGTGTGATGGTTGGACTAGCTTGGGCTATCCTTCATAAGAATCCACTCATTACTTGATGTTTTGCTATAGTTTAGTTGTTGTTGATACCATAATACTTGTATGTTCGTGACCCTCCTTGTTGTTTATAACAACAAGTGTAGTGGTGAACAATAGAGGTGCCTAAATGGAAGCTTGTTCTTCCTACCTCATGTATGAACTCTATGACACAAAGAGGTGCCTAAATGGAGACATTAATCTCCTACCTCATGCTTGAATCGTAAGACTTGTTATCTATATAATATCTAAGCTATCCTATATACATATATACCTAAGTAACTAAACTTGATGATAACTTAATAGTTACTTGTCAAGAATATGTTACATCATCTATGACCATGCTCTTGTTACGACTCTAATGGACCTTTGAATCCATGAAATCATACCAACTCTTTTGAGTTCTAATAGTGTCAAGAACAAGGGTTATGTGTACAAGATGATTATTTTTACTTATGTTATTTTCTATACAATTTAAACTCCGAATCTATAATCTTCCGTAAACGCCAAACTCACACACCTTGTTTGCCTCGTGTAGAAGGACAAGGTGCTCCGAATTAATCCATCCACCAATTCACTCGCGGGATTTCAAGTAGGAAAGCTTGCAACCACCGTGAGTATACTCGCAACCCCCTTTTTATGTTTACCACTTTTTGGGGTGTAACATGTTTTACTATTAAACAACACTTAAACTTATTCTTTGTGAAATGCACAAAACAATCCTTTTTTTTTGGGTAAAGGGTTACCCCAGGTGAATTTTATAAAAAACCAAATCAGAACAAGGGCATGCCAGAGTGACACACCAACTAGGCTTCACAACCCGAAGCCTAGGACCAACGTACAGACACAACTCAGATATACGAAACTACATACAAGACCAAAACAGCCCAAAACAAACACTAGACACGGCCAACTACGCACACACGAACTATGACATCCTCACGCTAGTCACTAGCCCGGATCGTCCTCGGTTTCGCTCGCTGCGATCTTCAATCCTTATACATGAATACTATGCTATGATACTTGATGCTTACGTGGACCATACTTATGTGATATGTTTTAGTCATTAGCTCTCACGAGCCTCCCTTCGACATGTATAGCGCTATAGGAGTAACGCACCGCCCCCTTAAACTTGGGTCATGTTGAATTAATTAAACTTTCTTGCGTAAACAGAGGTTGGCTAGAAATATTGCATGCCACGCTAGGTTGATCTCGTATAGACTAAGTTGCCATGTGGATTCGTTTTAAACTTTTACACTTATACCTATACTTATGCTTAAACTTGTATACTCACCTTTGCTTTTGCATTGAATTGAATTGTATTTTTAAACATGTTACAGGTTGATGATGACGATGCTATAAAAAGAAGTAGCGTTGATGCCTAGATACACATATAGACGTTTAGGTTAATATGTTGTATCAAATTTTGCTTATGTTGTTATGTATTACTTTTTGGAACTTGTTGTCATTTGAGTTTATGTAATGTTGACTATTTGAAGTTATGAAATGAAATTGGGATTATTAAAATATTGTCACAAATAGCGTTATGATGTCTCTAGCAATCTTCACACTTCGTCTCATCCCGATGTTTCCGCCATTGGTTGGGGTGTGACAGATTGGTATCAGAGCCATAACTATAGGGAATTAGGAACATTGCCATGCTTTTGCCCTAATCTATAGTTCTAGGAATTTTGCCTCTTATTTGTTGTTTAAAACTTTTGCACTCTACCATGCATGCTTCCTAGCTACACTTCTTGTTATTAAATTTATGCGCCTTTCCTAAGGCTAACACGAATACACTTATGCTATTTTATACTCTTGTAACATCAACGAGACAACTTTACCAAAATAGGCGTGAAACCCACAATTTGGCAAACGACTCTCACTCTACCTTTAATCTATTTTTGCACGAAATTCACCATTAAGCTAGGAGTGACATCCACAACTTAATGGTAATTTCCATTTCAACTCTAGTGGACCCTTGTCAAAGTGTCAAAATTTTATTTTGGCCGACAAGCACCAACCACATTTAGGGTACGAGATCGTCAAGTTAGGGGTGAAACCCGCATCTTGTCGATTAAGTCCCATTCCTTGATTTTATTCTCGCCAAAGTCCCGAATGTTCCAATCATTTAGAGATGTGTAGTAACCGGAAGGGTAAGATACCGTTAATCGCTTCTCGACGAGAGTATCTTACTTATAGGCCAAAGCACAATATCTCTAAATCGAAAGGACTTTCGACCCACTTTGGAATTGTCGACGTTTCTCTACCCGAAACAATCCTATGTTTTATTGAGCCTCTCTTTTATGTATCTCAATTTATATGTGATTTTATACTTGAACGTTCATTCATTTCGAAATGTCGTTTTAATCATTTCGCACGTTACCGCAATCACAAACAATAATAATTCTCGTGAACAAACTAAATTTATACCCTCTTTACGCAACTTATGTGTTATACTTGTTGAATGCATGTGGAAACTTATGCTCTATGTGAACTTTACTTGATACGTGAACTTTTACTTGCTTTTACATACACAAACCTTATTTTCAACTAATGATCAAGTCTCATCCTTTCCTTCTCTTTTTCAATCTTTTAGATGTCGTCTAGTTCCTCCAAAAGACGCAAGTCAAAGAAGGGTTCGACTTCCACCGCCATGTCTCAAAAAGATTGCATGAAATTTATGGCCAAGCAATTTGCTAAAGTCTTACCCGACATCGTTAGCAAGATTCAAACCGATTCACCGCATGGCTCTGTTGACTCAAAGGCAGACAAACCCAAACCGACCTTCCAGTTTAAGCAATTCATGGCTTGTAAACCCTTAGAATTTACTGGCAAGAATGGCGCTACCGCCATGATGAACTGGTTTGATGCCATCGAGCTTACCTTCTTGCAAAGTGGTTGCCCTGACGAACTAAGAACCTTGAATGCAACTGGGGTGTTTCGTGAAAAGGCACTCGAGTGGTGGACGACTGAACGTAACAAAAGAGGAAACGAGGTTGCACATGCTATGCCTTGGGACGATCTCAAACAGCTTATGAAAGACCACTTCTGTCCTCCTCATGAACTCAAAAATTGGAGAACGAATTTTGGAACCTTACTCAGAAGGGGAGTGACATGGATGGCCTGATTACGCGCTTTAAACAACTCAGTGTTCTTTGTCCTGGACAAGTCGAAACCGTTCCCAAAACCGTAGCCAAATTCGTCCGTTGTGTTGCACCTTCCCTGACAAACCACCTTGCCTCTGCTAATCCCCAAACCATTGAAGATGCTTTTCGTATAGCCACGGAACTTAACAACAACTGCGTTATCCATGGAACCTATGATAAAGTTTCAACGAAGAATGCACGCCAAGCTACAACTGAAACTACCACTGTTGAGCCCTCACCCTCCCAATCGTCCAAGAAAAACCAAGGCAAGAAGCGGAAGGCTTCGAGCCAAAATTGTGCGGTCGTCACTCCGCCAAACCCTCAACCCTTACAAGCTTTAGCCGCCGTTGCACCCGCAAACACCGAACCACCAAAACAAGGTTATGTTGGAACTCCTCCCAAATGCACCATCTGTCTGTTTCACCATCCTGCCAATGTACCTTGCCGCAAATGTGCCAACTGTCAGAAGTATGGTCATTTTGCTAACTGTTGTCGAATCTCCTCTCAAAATGCTCCTGTGCGAGCATGCTACAAGTGCGGCGACCTCAATCATCTCGCCAATGTTTGTCCCCAACGCTATCAACCTCAACAACAGCAGCAACTGCAGCAACCGCAACAACCACCACATCAGCAACAACAAGCTCAGCAACCTGCTAGAGGCCGAGCTTTTGTCATCACCGCTGCTCAGGCTCAAAACGAAAACGACGTCATTACCGGTACGTTTCTTGTGAACCATATTTACGCTTCTTGTCTATTTGATACTGGCGCCGATAAGAGTTTTGTGTCGCTAGAATTCGAGCAATTGCTTAAGTGTAAACGCTCTAAGTTGCCAAAATCTTTCGCTGTCGAAGTCGCTAATGGTAAATCCGTCCCTGTTGATTCCGTTCTTCCCAATTGTTCCTTGATTCTCAACGATCATACGTTTTCGATCAACCTTATACCTATGCAAATGGGTAGCTTTGACATCATAGTAGGCATGGACTGGCTTAGGCGAGCTCGTGCTGAAGTTGTTTGTTCTGAAAAGTTTATCCGCCTTCCTCTTCCAAACGGTGATTCTCTACACGTCTATGGTGAGAAACCTTCTCAAGGTCTCAAGCTTATGTCGTGTATCCAAGCGAACAAATGCTTACGCAAGGGTACCTTCGCTTTTCTTGCCCACATTGTGGAAAAGAAGGACAAAGGCCCAAGTATAAGCGATGTCCCTGTCGTACGTGATTTTCCTGATGTGTTTCCCGACGATCTTCCTGGTCCGCCTCTTGCTCGTTCTGTCGACTTTCGAATCGATTTAGTGCCTGGCGCTACGCCCGTCGCTAAGTCCCCCTATCGTCTAGCACCCTCTAAGATGCAAGAGCTCTCGAGTCAACTTTAAGAGCTTCTTGACAAAGGCTTTATACGCCCTAGTACTTCTCCTTGGGGCGCTCCCGTTTTGTTTGTCAAAAAGAAAGATGGGTCATTTCGTATGTGTATTGACTATCGTGAGCTCAACAAGCTTACTATAAAAAACCGATACCCTCTTCCTCGCATTGATGACCTCTTCGATCAATTGCAAGGCGCGACCTGCTTTTCAAAGATCGATCTTCGTTCTGGGTATCATCAACTTCGAGTACTCAAAGAAGATGTACCTAAAACCGCTTTCCGTACGCGTTATGGCCATTACGAGTTCGTGGTCATGCCCTTTGGTTTGACCAACGCACCTGCTGTTTTCATGGATTTAATGAACCGCGTGTGCAAAGCATACTTGGACCGTTTTGTGATCGTCTTCATCGACGATATTCTCATCTGTTCCAAGACGCAAGAAGAGCACAAGCGACACTTGCACCTTATCCTTGAACTCCTTCGTACTGAACGCCTATACGCCAAATTCTCCAAGTGTGAATTTTGGCTAAAAGAGGTTCAATTCCTTGGTCATACTGTCAACGAACTTGGAATTCACGTTGACCCCGCTAAAATCGAAGCTGTGAAAATTGGATCGCACCTAAATCTCCGTCTGAAATTCGCTCGTTTCTTGGTCATGCTGGTTACTATCGTCGTTTTATCTCCAACTTTTCAAAAATCGCTGTTCCTTTGACCTCCTTGACTCAAAAAGAGAGACCTTTTGTTTGGGGACCCGAACAAGAGGAATCTTTTCAAACGCTCAAGGATATGCTTTGCAATGCTCCTATCCTAACGCTTCCCGATGGTAACAATGATTTTGTCGTGTATTGCGACGCTTCAAACCTCGGCCTTGGTTGTGTCCTTATGCAACGTGACAAGGTTATCGCCTACGCATCGAGACAACTCAAAATTCATGAGAAAAACTATACTACCCACGACCTTGAACTTGGTGCAGTCGTTTTTGCATTGAAGATTTGGCGACACTACCTTTATGGTACTAAATGTGTGGTCTTCACCGACCATAAGAGCCTTCAACACATCTTCAACCAAAAGGAACTAAACATGCGTCAACGTCGTTGGGTGGAATTGTTAAACGACTACGATTGCGAAATCAAATACCACCCAGGTAAAGCGAATGTAGTAGCCAACGCTCTTAGTCGTAAAACTCATGTCAAAAGTATCCGTTGTTTCCAACTCATCCACGATCTTCAAAATCGCATACGTAACGCTTAGTACACATCCGTTAATGAGGGTAACCTCTACAACGAGATGCAATGTGGTGCTGAAAATAGTCTCGTGTCCAAATCTGATGGCATTTTATACTATCTCAATCGTATCTGGATTCCCAACCGTGATGATCTTCGCAACTTCCTGATGAAGGAGGCCCATAACACGAAGTATTCTATTCACCCTGGTGCCGACAAGATGTACCATGATATGCGTACATCCTATTGGTGGCCTGGAATGAAGAAGGATATAGCCACCTTCGTCTCAAAATGTCTCACATGTTCCAAAGTGAAAGCTGAACATCAACGTCCCTCTGGCTTACTCAAACAACCAAGAATTCCTATCTGGAAATGGGAGAGCATTGCCATGGATTTTATCACTAAGCTTCCTCGCACTACTGCTGGTCATGACAGCATTTGGGTAATCGTTGATCGATTGACCAAGTCAGCTCACTTCCTCCCTATTCGTGAAGATTTCAAAGTCGAGAAATTGGCTAAGGTCTACATGAAGGAGATAATCTGTCGTCATGGTATTCCCATTGACATCATTTCTGATCGAGATGCTCGTTTTATGTCTCGTCTCTGGCAAACTTTTCAATCTGCTATGGGTACTAAACTCAACCTTAGCACTGCCTTCCATCCTCAAACTGACGGTCAAACCGAGCGTACTATCCAAACCTTAGAGGATATGCTTCGTTCATGCGTAATAGATTTTGGTGGCAACTGGGATTCACATTTGCCCTTGGTCGAATTCTCGTACAATAACAGTTATCACGCGAGTATTCAAATGGCACCTTTCGAAGCATTGTATGGTCGCAAGTGCCGTTCGCCTATTTGTTGGCACGAGATTGGTCAAGCCCAAATCACCGGTCCCGAGCTTATACAAGAGACGACGGACAAGATTTTACAGGTTCGAGACAACTTATTGAAAGCCAGGAGCCGACAAAAGAGTTACGCTGACAAGGGACGCAAACCTATGGAATTTGAGACAGGTGACTTCGTGCTTCTCAAGGTATCCCCATGGAAGGGCGTGGTTCGATTTGGCAAGAAAGGGAAACTCGCACCTCGCTATGTTGGTCCTTTCAAAATCCTCGAGAGGATTGGCGAAGTTGCGTATAGACTGGACCTGCCCGAAGAACTCAACAATGTACACCCTGTCTTCCACGTGTCCAACTTAAAGAAATGTCTAGCTGACGAAGGACTCCACGTTCCTCTCGAAGACATGCAAGTCAACGAAACGCTTCAATTTGTGGAAAAACCGGTCGAAATCATGGACCAAGGAACCAAGCAATTGAGGCGCAGTCGAATTCCTATTGTCAAAGTTCGATGGGAAGGAAAACGTGGCACTGAATTTACTTGGGAGCTCGAAAGCGAAATGAAGTCGAAATATCCTCATCTTTTCCCTACGTCTTCCTAAATTTCGGGACGAAATTTCCTAAAGGAGGGGAGACTGTAACGCCCGGCTATTTTGTACTTTCCAATTATAGGAAGTTTTGTTCGTAATTCTATTTTTGGAAACCTTGTATCTTTGTAATCATTTCTTTTCTTTGTAATCCTTATCAAATCGAGACTTGGATCATTAATGGAACTGGTATTTTGTTATGTATACGTTGTACGTACTCTAATTAAGCTCGTATGTCCAACTTCGTGAATCAATCTATGTTTGATCATTTCTCTTGGAAACTATGTGTAAACTTGTAATTTAACTAAACTTATGCTTCGAACGTGTTTTGAACAAGAACGACACTTGAATTGATACTCATACGCTTGATTATGCTTGGTTTATACTCCTCATACTTAATCATAACCTAATCTATGCTTTTGTAACAAGATTGGCCCTTAAAACCCCTTAAATGCATCAACTACACAACTATAGGGGCCAAAAGTGTAAAAATGAAACTTATTGCCGGAACCCAGGTGGCGCGCGGCCCGCGTCCACTAGCCTGGATATCCCAGGCGGGCCGCGTGAGGCTCGTGTCTGCAGAACTCTTGGATGGTCGCGACCAACCACCATTTTGAGCGGGATTTTTGAGTTTAAACCATGTTTTGGCTCTTGTAATCACCTCTAAACAACCCTAAACACCTCCCTATAAATACCCAAGCTTCCCCAAGCACTTGGACACTTTCACCACACTCAAATCTCACCAAAACACTCCCAAATTCAAGCAAGAATATGCATTTTCGGACAGATTCATACCTCTACACTAAACTTGGTATAACTTGCTCATTTCTTGATGAAAACACTTGATTCTTCTTCCTATTTGCTTGGTTAATCATGGAGTTTGATTCCTTGACTTCTCCTTGGAGAAATCAGACCTGGAATTGCTCCGAAATTGACCAAAAACTTTCTGTTTTGTTACAAACTTATGTAAACTTCATCCAACTTGTGTTTGACACAACTCAAGCCAATGTCCTAATGCTTACAACCCCTCTTATGGTTGGTATGGTTGAGACATCTAAATCAGGGGTTAAAACCTCATAAACTTTCTGTTTTTAATTAGGGTTCTACCCACAAGTAGTGTTCAAGTATGAAACTTGATGAATGTGTGATGGTTGGACTAGCTTGGGCTATCCTTCATAAGAATCCACTCATTACTTGATGTTTTGCTATAGTTTAGTTGTTGTTGATACCATAATACTTGTATGTTCGTGACCCTCCTTGTTGTTTATAACAACAAGTGTAGTGGTGAACAATAGAGGTGCCTAAATGGAAGCTTGTTCTTCCTACCTCATGTATGAACTCTATAACACAAAGAGGTGCCTAAATGGAGACATTAATCTCCTACCTCATGCTTGAATCGTAAGACTTGTAATCTATATAATATCTAAGCTATCCTATATACATATATACCTAAGTAACTAAACTTGATGATAACTTAATAGTTACTTGTCAAGAATATGTTACATCATCTATGACCATGCTCTTGTTACGACTCTAATGGACCTTTGAATCCATGAAATCATACCAACTCTTTTGAGTTCTAATAGTGTCAAGAACAAGGGTTATGTGTACAAGATGATTATTTTTACTTATGTTATTTTCTATACAATTTAAACTCCGAATCTATAATCTTCCGTAAACGCCAAACTCACACACCTTGTTTGCCTCGTGTAGAAGGACAAGGTGCTCCGAATTAATCCATCCACCAATTCACTCGCGGGATTTCAAGTAGGAAAGCTTGCAACCACCGTGAGTATACTCGCAACCCCCTTTTTATGTTTACCACTTTTTGGGGTGTAACATGTTTTACTATTAAACAACACTTAAACTTATTCTTTATGCAATGCACAAAACAATCCTTATACATGAATACTATGCTATGATACTTGATGCTTACGTGGACCATACTTATGTGATATGTTTTAGTCATTAGCTCTCACGAGCCTCCCTTCGACATGTATAGCGCTATAGGAGTAACGCACCGCCCCCCTTAAACTTGGGTCATGTTGAATTAATTAAACTTTCTTGCGTAAACAGAGGTTGGCTAGAAATATTGCCTGCCACGCTAGGTTGATCTCGTATAGACTAAGTTGCCATGTGGATTCGTTTTAAACTTTTACACTTATACCTATACTTATGCTTAAACTTGTATACTCGCCTCTGCTTTTGCATTGAATTGTATTTTTAAACGTGTTACAGGTTGATGATGACGATGCTATAAAAAGAAGTAGCGTTGATGCCTAGATACACATATAGACGTTTAGGTTAATATGTTGTATCAAATTTTGCTTATGTTGTTATGTATTACTTTTTGGAACTTGTTGTCATTTGAGTTTATGTAATGTTGACTATTTGAAGTTATGAAATGAAATTGGGATTATTAAAATATTGTCACAAATAGCGTTATGATGTCTCTAGCAATCTTCACACTTCGTCTCATCCCGATGTTTCCGCCATTGGTTGGGGTGTGACATCTCGCGTCAGCACGACCGCGAGTGACCATTACCCTTATAAAAAACCCCCACCAGCACAACTGTGCGGGCACGCTCGAACACAGTTGTCGAATCCAATGTGTCAAGTGATGGGAAAATAAAGATAGGCATAAGCGATGCGGCCTAGCACCACATCCCATGAATATCTCCTTACCTTGTGTATGAAAACGGGTGTACGCATAGCGATGCGGCCTAGCACCGCATCCTATGAACACTTTCGTCATGACAAGGAATCTGGACAACAGCAACAGTCAACATAAGCGGCGATGCGGCCTAGCACCGCATCCCACAATCTTTGCCAGAGTGGGAACGCGGAAACAACAGCGGTTACCACAGGTAGCGATGCGGTGCGGCACCGCATCCTGCCCACAAGGCAAGTGGGACTGACACTGCAGTGCAAGTGGCACCAATGACGGTCGCCTGTCAGCCTATACGTAAGCAACAGACTGACACCGTAGTGGGACGTGGCTTCACCTCCACAGCCGACAAGCCTGACACACCTGCATAAGGGCGGCGCGTCGTCAGTCTGTCAACTCAACCACCCTCCTTCACTACTCGGCTATAAATACCCATCCCAAACCAGGTTTGAGGTATCGCTTCTCAACTCCCTCACAACTACTACTATCACACACTTTGCTTCCCAAGCAAATTACTGATTCTCACGCCGGAGAGTGGTAACAAGGAGCACCACCCCCCACCCCATCCTCCTTGTTACGAGTCACGGTGTGTTTTCCTTATGCAGGAGACATCCCAGCTGACGGTCCAGCCACCGATCCTCGGAAAGAAGGGATTAACCCTACTTGACGAGACCAGTGAATTAACCTCTCCTGGTTAACCACTGTTTCAGCATTGGCGCCCACCGCTACTCTTAGCATTTTTTACGCATCTCTTCCTTTCTTGAGATCATGTCTGATCGTCCAAACAATGCTACCGGGGAAAGTCTAAACTCTGCAAACCCAGGGCCTACGGGGACCGCTCCCCCGACTCAAAATATTGGTCACGTAGGCACATCTGCAGCAGGGGGCACTCCCCCTGCATTCACACCAGATCTTTCACAGTATGCTTCTGTGATACCCCCAGGCATGGACCTTAATGCCTGTTATTTACAACAACAAACTATGCTGGACGAAGCATACAATAAAGCTTGCGCTGATGTGCAAATCCCTGGCGGTCTCACACCCACACCATATACACCTGCGGGTCGTATCTTGCAATACGACAGCAGGATCCCCACACACCCAGCCTCTTGTAGTAGGCACGAGGACCGCGGTTCCTCTTACTGCGAGGTCCGCACACTTGATGAGAAAGATTCCTCATATGGGTCCCGCCGCAAGGGTCCTATACAGAGCCGCCTAGGCCCTCATGGCGAAACTAAGGGACAGTCTACAGCCCATCGCGGCTCCGGCATCCACAGCCGCTTGGGACCGCAGTCCCACAACGAAGGGTATGGTCGTACCAACCCGGACGACCATACATATTGCGGGGAATCCCACACAACCAATAGCAGACCAGGAGGACGCAATTATGTTCCTCCCACTGAACCACACACCACATACCTCCGCGCTGCAAAGCGCCACCAAAGCCAACCCTACAGGCCAAAATCTGCGGCCGAAAACTACAAGTTCATCTGGAAAATTGCCCACGCAAATGTCAACACGACTAAATTCACACTAACGATCGGGAAATACAATGGTTCGTCCGACCCAGACGACCACATGAATATTTTTACTGGCGCCGGGTGCAACGGCAGGTGGGACGAGGCCACTTGGTGTCATTTTCCCCCCAGACCCTCACTAGTCTGGCGAGGGCTTGGTTCGATTCTTTGCCAGTGGGATCACTGGCTTCATTTGAGGACTTGCAAGCAAAGTTTCTCGCACATTTCAGCCAACAGCGACGTCACGAACGTGATTGTATGGACGTAATGAACATTTGGCGCGGAGACAACGAATATCTCGAGTCATTTGTCATCCATTACAACAAATAGTGCCTGGAGATAGGCGGTGTTGCAGACCAAATGGCACGCAACCATTTCATTCGAGCCGTCAAGGACGAAGAAATGGTTATGACCATCTTAGGCAAGGAAGGCTTGCCAAAGAAATGGGACGACATCATGGCCACAATCAAGACGTACGCCCAGACTCAGCTGTCTCTCAAGCCGCACGTTACAAAGGCACAGCCCCAAGCGGAAGGTCAGTCCTCCCGCCAATACCCCAGGCACAACAACAAGCGCAACCGGGACACATATAATCGCGGCAGCGATTCCAAGCCTTACGTCCCGCGTAGTCACCAGCCTGACGCAAGGGCAACAATCAATGCCCAACGTGAAAACCGGGTATCAAAGAAGGAATCTTAGGACCGTAACTGGACCGAGATTAACCAGTCGACAAGCGACGTCCTCCTCACGAACACGCAATTCTTGCGACCAGCCCAACCAATGAAGTCTAAGAAGAATCAGGATCTCACACTTTACTATGAGTATCACAAGGACTCGGGCCACACAACAAACAACTGCATCAGTTTCCGACTGGAGGTTGAGCGAGCCCTGAAAGAGGGGAAGTTGCAACACTTGTTGCCAGCGCACAAAAGCAAAACAAGCGCATCACCCCCTACAATGAGGGCACCTCCGCATGTAAAAGGACCATGCATGTGGCTTCAACCCACATGATCAACGGAGGACGTGGAAAGCCGCGTAAGGCGGCAAGAAGACCGGACAATGACTGGAAAGACGAACAAGTCGTCTTTCCAAAAGTCCGAGGCGGCCCGCGCGACAGGCGCGCCGTCGTTATCACATGCTACCTGGCTCACTACTGCACCGAGCGATTATTCATCGACCCGGGCAGTACATCTGACATCATATATGAGCAGTGCTTCAACCAGTTTGATCAAGAAGATAAGGATCGGTTGCAGCCGGTAGATTACCTTTTGGCCGGATTTGCAGGGGAAATCGTATTCCCCCTAGGTCAAATAACTTTCTCCGTGCGCCTCACCAACGGAAGGCACACGCGAATAGAGGATGTAAACTTCATGGTTTTACCCCACAACTCCAAATACGACGTACTTCTCAGGAGGGAGTCCCAGGGAGTTTTCAACATGATTACATCCGTCCCCCACTCTGCAATCAGTTTCCCAACCGAGACGGGGGTTGCGATAATATACGCCCGTAGAGAAGCTATGACCACGGACGAGCTGCGTCTGACCAAGATGGCGAGGCCAACTCCCAGCACCCAACCGGAGAAATGGGTTCTTAACGCAAGACACCCAGAACAAACGGTCACGTTGGGTCATGCCTTGTCCAACAACATCAGAGCGCGCCTGAAGCAGCTCCTCTTCAGGAATCAAGATATTTTCGCATGGACACCCGCAGACATGACAGGAGTGCCACGCGAAGTCGCGCAACATTCCTTGAATACCTTGACAAGTATCAAGCCAGTGATCCAAGGCCAACACCACCTTGGGTCCGCAAAAAACGAGGCGATGCATGAGCAGGTCAAAGAACTGCTCTCCGCAAGCATCCTGCGGGAAGTCAAATACCAGACTTGTTTATCCAACCCGGTCATGGTAGAAAAACCAAACGGGGGCTGGCGCATGTGCATCGATTATAAAGATCTCAACAAAGCCTGCCCCAAAGACTGTTACGCACTTCGCGAAATCGACAAAAAAGTCGATAACCTTGCCCCGTTTCGATGGAAGTGCTTCCTCGATTGCTACAAAGGCTATCACCAAGTACAAATGGCAATCAAGGACGAAGATAAAACGACATTCCGCACACCTACCGGGAATTACTGTTATACAAAAATGCTGTTTGGGTTGCGCAATGCGGGCGCAACCTATTAAAAGTTGATGAACGACACTTTTGGCGATCAAATCAGCAAAAGTGTCGAAATCTATATGGACGACCTGGTCGTCATGAGCATGGAAGAGGATGCCATGCTCACCGATATTGAAAGAACATTCCAGACTCTACGTAGCGTCAACATGAAGCTCAATCCAAGGAAATGCTCATTTGGAATGGAAGAAGGAAAATTCCTTTGATTCATCGTAACTAAAGATGGATTCAAGGTGAACCCGGAAAAAGTTCAGACGATCGAGCGCATGCCATCTGTAACACTCATCTATTTATTTAAGATTTTCGTATAATTATCGGTAATTAAATGTGTAAATACAATAGAACATACTTATAAAAATACGGGTTTATTTAAAACTTTTACATAAAGGTAATACAACATAATGTAAATGAATTTGTCGTTTAAAAATTAACGATGAAACAACGTGCGGAAGCTTCTTTTTCATGTGTTCGGCTCTTCTTCGAGCTTGACCGCCCTCCGTTGCTGGATAATATATCTACATGTTAGTGCACTACATCTATTGATTGCGTCTAGGTATCTAGGATCAGGTCTTACATCGTATTGTATAGCATAGGGCACGTTTTACGAGAAAACAGGAGTCTGTATTGGTTTTATATGCTAGGTCCGCTCATAGGGACATAGGAGTTTAGGATCGCTTATTTGTCACTATGGTTCGCTTATGTGGACTATGCTGGTCCGCTCTTATGGACAAGTGTCACATAAGCGGACCCAACAGTCTATATATAGGGGTCTTTAGGGCGGTCCTTAGTAGTGGTTGTTGAATTCCACGCCGAAGCTCTGCCGGTGTGAAGATTGAGCTGTAAAACGTTTCAAATCAATAAAACAAGCAGTTAGAAGGAAGAACAGGCTATATCTACTTGCATTTCTTATTATTCCGCATCTGAAACGCAAGAGACAACCTCTGAACGACTCGTTCGGGTCAGCAAACGATCCTACAAGTGGTATCAGAGCCTAGGAGGAGGTTTTCTGCAGTTTATAGCCGGATTTTATCATTTCTTCTCACTTCTACACTTTCTTTTACTGATTCGGAAAGATTTCACGGTCGGAATTCGTTCAAATTTTCACAGATTGTGCGCAATTGTATCGAGATAAACCCTGGAAAGTTTTGTGTCAAAATTCGAAGTTTTAACAGGTCAAATCATGTTCGATATGTGGATCGCTCGTACTGACGTCATAGTGAACCGCTCTTAGGTCACTTCCTGGTTCGCTCATTCATACAACATTTCAGTTGGTTCGCTTAAAATTGGTCCTGGTTCGCTTCAAAATCATAGATTGGATCGCTCATTCAAACATTATCTTGGTTCGCTCGTACGAACAGACTCTGGTCCGCTCGAACGGACATTATTTGTGGACCGCTCCAAAACAATTTCTGGATCGCTCGTTGAACACTTTCTGGTCCACTTATTTGGATTATTCTGGTTCGCTTATAAGGGTTCGCCTATCTGTGCAAAGTTGATTCGCTTTTCTGTCACTTGCCTTGAAAATCGTGCTAAGTCAATATGGATTCCGAGTTTTACAACGCATTTGCAACATCGACTACTCCAGCCGCAATTGCTCAAGCAATGAACTTAGAAAACGAGACGGGAACGACTCAAAAGCCCCCTAGATTGATGAGCATTGAGGAGTATTATGGATGGAAAGATAGGTTTGAAAACTGGGTTCAGGCAAATCATCTCATATCGTGGGAATGTATATTGAAGAAGTACACTTTGCCTCGAACAGATTTGCAAGTCATTAAAGAGATATCCGAGTTTACCGATCAAGAACGAGCAATGTATAGAGCCGAGAAAATGATGATTAGTTTGTTGCAGCAGGCAATAAAGGAAGATATATTCATCTTGTTACAGCATGACAACACTGCGAAGTCGATATGGGATGCTCTTAAGGTTAAATTCGAGGGAAGTGAAAACATGATCAAAAGCAAGAAGGCATTGTTAAAGAAAGAGTTCGATTTGTTTAGCAGTTTGCCGGGAGAGGATACTAAAAAGTTAATCGAGAGATACTGTCACTTGGTGCGATCGTTATCGATGTTGGGAGTTGAAAAAGGTCGTGAAGAATAGGTGGATAAATTGGCTGACGCGTTACCTCAGAAAGAGTGGGGAACGTATTTGATGATTTTAAAGAATACTGGTGTGTATGACGGGCTGACTATTTCACAGTTCATTGAGAAAATAGAAAGTCAGGATCTTGAACAGCAAAAGATCGCAAGAATGAACAGTCCGAGTGGTCAACAGGACGTGAAGATGTATTACCGGGGTAGTGTTCCAGTTACTGAATCTGAAAGAAGTCCAAAGATTCAAACGGCATTCAGTGCTGGTGATTCATCTGACAAAGCTGATCAGGGTTCGAACAAAAGTAGCAGCGGGTTTTCATCGTTTCCAAGTGTGAATCCGAAAGAGACTAACACGAGTTTTCAGTCTCAGAGTACAAAAACTGGAAATGGATACATAATTCAGTGCAACATAGCTCTTAACCTTCCAGAAGGTCGAAGCTTCTCTGAAGACACTGCTAAAGACCACATGGCACTTCTGGGTTCAGTTCTATTATCCTATGAGGGTCTTGTTGCTGGTCGGATCGGAAATCCTATGCTTACCAAAGAGGATTACGATCAGATAGACGCCGAAGAGATGGAACTCATGGATATTAAATGGTGTCTTGCAAGTGTTCTTCGACGAGTTGAGAAATTCAAAACCATTACTGGGAGAAATGACTTTCTTGATGCACATGTTTCTACTTTAGGTTTTGATAAATCTAAAGTTACTTGTTTTCGATGCAGGGAGAAAGGCCATTTCAAGCGGGAGTGCAAAGGAAGAGAAGCTAGTGGAGCACAGAATCCATTCCGGAAAGATGATTACTATCGCAAAGCTATCTATCAGCAAGTTGGTCAATCCCAAGAACCACAGACAGCTCACGGAAGAAAGATTGAAGATCCGAAAAGAGCATGTTTGGTAGATTTCAGCTGGAGTAATTACATATCATCCGAAGCCACAGCAGCACACATTAGTGATCAAGATGATGAGAAACTACCAGAAGGTTTCAGTTGGGATATGTTTGTGGATAAAAAGGGAGAGTTTAAAGCCTTCATTGCTAAGATCGTCCGAGAGCCAGATTTGTTTGCTACTTGGATGAAATCTATTGGAGAGACTGTGAAAAGTGAAGATGAAAAGTCTGTATCATCTGATGAAAGTTTAGACAGTACTGATAAACTTTCAGAAATTTCTGGGGAAGTTTCAGAAAGTTCAGACGAAGGTTTACAGGGTTCAGATGAAGATTTACAAAGTTCTGATAAAAGTGTACAGAATGAAAATGTTCAAGAAAAAGAAGTTATTTTTGATAAAACACCTACTGATTCTGATGTATCTGATGGTGATTCTGATAAGTTTGTACAGTTTGATCAATCACCTGATCACAGCAGTAGTGATGATGAGGAAGAAAAACATATAAATATTGCAAAAACTCATCTTTCTCCTGAAAGTTTTCATTTTTATTTTGCAGAAAGAATGGAGAAACTGAAGGAGAAACGAGCTGCTAAAGAACAACAATCCGAATCTGAAGGTGATACTCAAAACACTGAGAATGTTGCTGAGAAGATTACCGAGGGTGTGAAAAAAGAAGAAAAGATTGTTGAAGTTATCAAGCCGTGTGAAAAGTGCTTGGAAGCTTGCAAGAATTGTGCATCCAAAGACGACATCATAGCTGAGTACAAAAAGAAGAAGGAGCAGTTATTGTTCAACCTCAACTATGTGAAAGAATCTTACGATGTTTTGAATAAAACAGTAACTGGTCTCCAAAAGACTAACTCAGAAAGAGAACAAGCACTGACGATGTTGAATGCAGTTTTAATGACTAAACAAAAAGCAATAAACTTTTACATCGAAGAGAGTGCTAAGTGGAAGCAAGAGTTGGAGACGGAAAAGATAGAGAATGAGAGAATTAGACGCTTATTGCAAAGTTATTCTAGTTCTGATTATCTCATTGATCGTATTTACCCAACTGTTGCAGGTATGGAAGCTTTCAAAGATGAGAAGCTGAAAGACAAGAAAGACTGTGGTAAGAAATCGAATGTTAGTTACAACAAATGTCCGCCTCCGATTTGGGATGGTTATTCACCTAGAAGACCAAATGAGGAGCAATTGGAAAAAGCAGTCAATATAATGCTTAAAACCGACACAACTGACGTTTTACCAGATAACATTGATGTCACGTATACCTCGTCCGATACTGATCATGAGTCTGTACTAATCAAAAAGGTGGTCGATCAGGTGTTGGATACTGATGAGGAGTCTGAGTCGAAATCTGGGTCTGGAAAGTCAAAGTCGTCAGTCAACAGTCAAAATTCGTCGGATAAACGGTCTTATAGTAAAGAATTTTTATTGTCAAATGCAGATTTGAATGATGAAACATTCGAAGTTGTGTATACTTTGAATGGTTCAGACAAATTATATTACAATAAAGAGTTCCCAATAATGAGTATTAAAACGGAACTAATAAACAAAACATTTAAACTTATAGAAGTTAATATTCCAGAATTAAAAGTTTTGAAAAGTTTTGAAAAATCTAAAAAATATACGTCTAGAGTTCAACAACGTTTAAATAAGAAAAAGGGCAACAATTCTGGTCTTGGTTTTCAAAAGAAACCTAACCAGAATCGTAGCTACAAAAAGAAAGGTCTTGGTTTTGTTCCAACAGAAAATGATAAAAATATGAAAAATTCTAAAACAAAATCTGATTTTGTGTCAGGTGGAAGTGCTGAGGAAGAACAGCAAAAACCGTTCTGGAGACAGTCTAACCAGGAGTTTCTTGCTGAGAGAAAGAAGAATGGAGCTGATATATGCTATCAAAGAGAGACTAGAACCTGTTATAGATGCAATAAAACTGGTCATATTGCATGGAATTGCTCAAAAAGTGTCCAATCAAAACATGGAGTTTCTCAGAAGTTGAAAGAGAAAGTTGTTTATGTTGACGCACCAACCAATAGACCTAAAATTTTTGAGAATTCAAAATTTGAGGTTGGTGAGTGTTCGGAAAAGAATTTCTACAAAAAGAAAGGAAAAGATAACCAGGTGTGGGTTGCAAAGAAAGGTGAAGTGAATGTCGGCGATGAATCTGGTTCCACAAAGCCAGAAGAGCCACAGGTTGAGAAGAAGATCCCAGTGAATGATGAGGAGTTTCCATCATTAAAGTTTGAGGAAGTGAAGAAAAAAATCAGAAAAACTGAAATTTCTAATCAGTTTTACAAAGAAAAGAATGAATTTGATGTCGAGAAAACATTCAACGGGAATGTTAATATGATTTTTGGGAAAATGTTGAGTGGGAGAGCTAAAGGAGTTAAAGATTTTTACGCAACTAAAAAGGCTACATACAACCCGACTGCTCAAGAGTTGAAAGCCATCAAGTCTGAAAAGACTTGGATGGAAGTTTGTTTCCCATAATAATTGTAGGACTACGCCGGAGATCCCAAGTTTATATCGTGGATCAGGAATCGGCATCTTTCTAGTGTTTGAAGAGATTGTTTGAAAGATTTTGAATAATGTTGTTAATGTTTTGCAAGTGAAAGGACTACGCCGGAGCTTCCAGTTTAGCAAGTGCGAAGCAGGGATCAGCATCTTGATTGGTAAAGTGGTAATGTAGACGTAACATTCCTACAAGTGGTAACCTTGATCTTGCAAGTGGTATTTGTGGTAATATTTTGAGATGTTTGTATTTTTACAAGTGGTACAGAAGGATTCTAAAATGCAAATGGTAAATCAGGGACATTAAATTGTACTTGATTTACTATTCATGGCAAAAGATAGACAAGATGATGAACCACATCACTGTTTTTAAAATGATAAGACCTACAAGTGTTTTTATCAACACAAACTCATTTTCCGGAAAAGTCATTTCGATTAAAACAAACTTAAGTGTTTTGAAATCTAAATGAGAAAATGATTTGTGATAGGGGGAGTTCGGATTGTTTATGCCTAGTGAATGGCGATTTGATGTGATTCGATGTCAGTTGTCAAGTTTCTGTACAGTTTGTTTTACTTTTCATGTTTCTAGTGGGTCAAGAGTCTAGAAGTTTTCAAATTTCCTTTAAAATGTGTTTGCATTTTAGGGGGAGTAAGAAATTTTTAGAAAATCCAAAAACATTAGAAAATTTGAAAAAGCCAAAAACATGATAAAATTCAAAAATGAGTTTTGTTGCGAAAAAGAGGAAATGATAGTACATCAGTGGACTATCACGGCACGCTAAAGAAATGTAAAGTTAAAAAGTGATAAACAATCTTACTGCGGATGTGTCAGTAGATTTTCGCACATTTAGTAAATTGAAACGAGATATAAACCCAAATTCAAACTTGCTTGATTCGTGGGTAACTATTCTTGAATATATGGGTAACCCCTGAAATCTTGTTTGAAAGGTCCCATATTCTGAGATACTAGGTCTTTATACTCAGTGATATCTGGGGTATTATCCCGGGACTTCTGCTGTATGGAAGTACTGACCTAGTCCCCGGATAATACTTTCTGCAAATGCTTGAAAAAGCGCCGCCCTCAGCAATCTGATTAAACAATAAAATTGATAGTCATTGCTGTTGTAAAAAAGATCCTCTAAAGGGGACCCACCAAAAGTCGAGCCGTCATCTCTCTGCTGAACGGAAGTTCTGACCTGAGCTCTCACGGTTTCGCACCTAACCCCTTTACAGATATCATCTGTGGTATACTCACCTGTAAGACTGAATATTTGGGATCTGGATACGGGAGTATATTCAAGTGGAGTGATACACAATTAAGTTTAAGTCTCTAAAACATTAATATCGTATCTCGAATCGATTGAAATCTGTGTGAGAATTTAAGAGGACAAACATACTGACAATCTAGGTAAATTGTTTAAAACTTAAAATGAAATCAAGCTTAACGGTGTTTGTGATAGGTCTCATAAACTGATATGATCCTCTTACACGAACTCACAAAAATATTGTTTGTAAATATTTCTTTACAGTATTTTATTTCTCTTATGTCAAAATTCCAAAAAGATTTTCAGTGTGTTTTAGCATAAATTTTGAAAAAGTCAAAAAGATTTTCGACAGCTGACGTTGGAAAACTAATTTTCAAAATTCCGAGTGCTAAACATGATGTGCAACATTTGAGGGGGAGTGTTTGTGTAAAACTAACTGTTTTGTTAATCTAATCTTCTTCAAGTGGTTCATCATAAGTCATATGAGAGTAATCATGTGTTGGTGCAAAGTGGTTTGAAATGTTTGTGAAAGAAAATTTATTTCGGGGTTGAGATTGTGCAGGTAGCTAGGTTTTAATTCCTGAAGATCTATGATGGAAGAGAGCCAAGTTTCAATCCTGGAAATCAATTCTGAAAAATGAGTAGAGTCAGATTCTGATCCTGAAAATCACGTCTATCGTTGATGCTGATGAACTTAAGGAATCAAGAGATCTGATCAAGAGAATTAGAGTGTTTAAAGCCAGACAACAATTCTGAAGATGTTACTGAAGAACAAAAGAATGCCAGTAAATCAAAAGGGGGAGTCTGAAAATTGAAAAAAGATAAAGCCCAGAGACTGATCTAGACTGAAGAGGTGAAGACATAGTTTTTGAAGTCAAGGTGTATTGGCGACTCCATCAACATCTGAGGGGGAGTCTGTTAGTGCACTACATCTGTTGATTGCGTCTAGGTGTCTAGGATCAGGTCTTACATCGTATTGTATAGCATAGGGCACGTTTTACGAGAAAACAGGAGTCTGTATTGGTTTTATATGCTAGGTCCGCTCATAGGGACATAGGAGTTTAGGATCGCTTATTTGTCACTATGGTTCGCTTATGTGGACTATGCTGGTCCGCTCTTATGGACAAGTGTCACATAAGCGGACCCAACAGTCTATATGTAGGGGTCTTTAGGGCGGTCCTTAGTAGTGGTTGTTGAATTCCACGCCGAAGCTCTGCCGGTGTGAAGATTGAGCTGTAAAACATTTCAAATCAATAAAACAAGCAGTTAGAAGGAAGAACAGGCTATATCTACTTGCATTTCTTATTATTCCGCATCTGAAACGCAAGAGACAACCTCTGAACGACTCGTTCGGGTCAGCAAACGATCCTACACTACATTTCATAAAACATGAAATGAGTTAGTCATTTGGCGTTTAAAAACATTTTCAAACCAGTTTGTGGGTCAAAATAAGCCAACAACAAGATCAACAACAATTTCCAAAATTATAAGCTGTGAAGGATCGTTGTTAGACCTGACTGAGTCGTTCAGAAGAGTTGTTTGTCCGAATCAAAGGCAGAATCAGTGAAACGGATGCTCGATACAATATAAATGTCTCTTAGATTGATTTAATAATGATTACAGCACCTGGAGACAATTCGGCAGCACTTTGTTACCGATACAATGACTTGCTCAGTTATCCCGCTCCAAATGAACAGAACACCTATATATAGTGGTTGTTATTCTACTTGAAATGAACAAGACAAGTTCAAGCGGAATCAGTTAATTCTGATTTCGCTTGAAATGGTAACAAGCACTTTCAAGCGGAATCAGCCATATATCCACTAAACTCAGTTTCTCGCACCTCGAGCACTGGTTATCCTATCCAATCCTATTACAAGACTCGATACAAGACGAAGTCAATAGACATAGTGCACTAACAGACTCCCCCTTGGATATTGACGAAGTCTTCAGTGTCGAATCTCTATCATGACACATCTTCAGTCTTGATCAGTCTTCATGCTATTTCCAAATTGTCTAACACTGTAAGCATCCTTCAATCTTCATCTTTTCTTCACAATTTCAAAATCTCATCCTGACTCTATCATCATCAGCTTCTTCAGGCTCCCCCTTTCTTCAAGCTTCCGTGCTTTAGGGATCGACACCTCGCTTTCCAGTTACAAGCTCCCCCTTGCTTTGAGCTCGCCTTCAGACTCCCCCTTAGACTATGCTGTCGGGATCGTAGTCTGGACTCTTACCTGCAACACTCATACGTTTATAAGAACAACATTTTAAACTTCTAGAAATCGTAATCTGGCAATTCAAACTTTCTAACTCACTCCCCCTATCAACAATCTCTACAGATTTGGCAGAATTAAGAATCCAAAATCCTCACAGACAATCATCCAAGTCCAACTAATGACCTTGGAGATATCACAAACTGTTTTTGATTTTTGATTTTTAATTCAAGTTTCAAATTAATGAACTTGTTTTATTTTCAGAAACACAATCAGCTTACTTAGATTTTGAAACTCAGCATTTCAGACATCAGTTGTCGAAAATAAAGCAGAATCAAAAATCTTTTTGTATTTTTCTGAAAATATAAAGCAGTAAAGAAATATGTACAAACATATTTACAGACAATAATTTTGTTTGAGTATGCGTCAGAGGATCATATCAGTTTTTGACAAGTCACAAGTACCGTTGAGCTTAGTTACACATTAAGAATTAAACAATTCACTTAGATTGTCGATATACTGATCCACTTAAATTTTCACACAAATTTCAGCTGATTCAGGATACGAATTAGGTGTTTTAAGAACTTAAACTCATTCATGTGTCCCACCTCTTGAATATACTCCCGTATCCAGATCCCAATATTCAGTCTTACATGTGAATATACCTAGATGATATCTGTAAGGGGTTAGATGCGAAACCGTGAGAGCTCAGGTCAGAACTTCCGTTCAGCAGAGAGATGACGGTTCGACTTTAGGTGTGTCCCCTTTAGAGGATCTTTTCTTCAACAGCAATGATTATCAATTTTATTGTTTCATCATTTTTGCTGAGGGCGATGCTATATTTCAAGCAATGCAAAAAATATTATTCGGGGACTAGGTCAGAACTTCCATTCAGCAGAAGTCCCGGAATAATACCCCAGATATCACTAAGCATAAAGACCTAGTATCTCAGAAAGAGGGGTCCTTCAAACGAGATTTCAGGGGTTACCTATATATCCAAGCAGTGTTCCCCACGAAATAAGCAAGTTTGAATTTAGATTCATATCCCGAAAAAGTTTACTAAATGTATAAAAACCTATCGACATATCATCAGTGAGACTGTTTAACGCTATTTAATCATTACATTTCTTTAGCATACTGTAACTGTCTACTGATGTACTATCATTTCCTCTTTTTACACAAAACTCAAATTGTCAATTTTATCATGTTTTTGGCTTTTTCAATTTTTTCTAATGTTTTTGGATTTTCTGAAAATTTTTCTCCCCCTAAAATGCAAAATCATTAAAAAATTTGACAACCCGATACTGATAGCTTTGTCTCGCCATCCGTTTTCTAGCTTAATGTGCTCTGTTTTGCAGAAAATCTAATATAAAGTACCCCCATGATTTACAACCCATTGATTTTCGACAGTTTGAAAACCGTTTTTCAATCTTGTGAAAGTAATCATGTTTGTTCCGCCGTGAGGATTTCGGCATATTCAATCAACACATATTTTTGAATTTTCTATTTTTGACAAAAATTAAAAACAAACATATTTTTGGTTTTTAATTTTTCAAATTTTTAGGGTTTTGAAAATATTGTTTATTTATTTACAGAGAATGTTAAACTCCCTGTTTCAACCAACACAGGGTCCGACAGCCTCTTCCTCATTTCCATGTGCCAGGCTGCTCCAGTTTCCATTCTCACATTCTTCATATTTCTTGAGCACCTGCACATTCAACTATCTCAATTACTTGAACAATTTAGCCCAGGTCTGTTGGACCTTAGGCATTTCAACACAATATGCATCATGTAGTTTTGGAAAATCTTTGTCATCAAAGGCTTTTTCAACTTTGACTTCAAGTTTCTCATCTTTTATCGAAGTCACTTGTTTCTTAACACTCCATGTCTGTCCTTTTGGAGTACCTCCCCTGTAAAAATGTGAGTCTTTTTGAACACTTTGATTTTGAACAACTTTTGGTTTCCAAAACTGTTGAAGTTTTGTCATATCAACTGATGTTTTCCAACTTTGTGTTGTTCTGAATCTGGGTTTGTGAGAATTCCAGGTCTGTCTAGAATCGAACCTGTTAGGGTTTGATTCGAAGCAAACTTATTTGTGTTATACCTCCAAGTTTGTTTTGAATCAAATCTGATTGACCTTAGTTTCACATCCTCAGATTTTTGTTTTTCCACATTTTCAGATTTCCTTTTGTCAACATCAACAGATTTTAGATTTGGACACTTTCGTGCAAGATGTCCAATTTGATCACATTTGAAACATGTTCTCTTGGACACATCTTTGACCTGTGGTTGTTGCTTTTTCTTTTGAGCATGAAACTCATCCTTAGACGGTCGTCTAAATTTTAGCTCTTTCTCTTCTTCTGATGTTGTTCCATGAACAAAACTCATCTTTGCCTGATAATTTGGCACTTCATTTTTCTTCCAATTTTGTTTCTTTTTATAACTCAACCCAGCCTTCATGTTTTTCTTTTTAAAACCTGGTTTGTTATAAAAAGTTTTGTGACCTTTACCAGCAAACTTTTGAATCTTAGATTTTTCAATTTCAACCATTTTGAAAACTTTGTCAATCTTTTCTGAAATCACATTCTGAATTGGGAATACAACATCTAAGAATAATTTGTCCGATCCAATCATGGTATGTCGACTTTTCATTGTCGAAAATCTTTCTTTCGAATGTATCGTTTTACACCTATTGGTGTTAAAACCTATATCCTTTATTATTAACCATTTCTGAGTTCGTCTCATAATATTCATATTTGTTAAAACGTTGTTTCTTACTAAAACTGAATTTTGGTTTAACGTTTTTCCTTTTAACTAAATCAATTACTTATATCAAGGAAATTGACAACCCATAATTTATTCTTTTCCGTTCTCGTTTTACGGGAGGAATCGTAGCAAGTTCCCTCGCTTTCCTCTATTGACCCGTAGGTTCTTTCACTTAACCTTGTAGGCTATTTCCTTAGGTCTTCACCCCCTTTTAACGGGGACCTTAAGGTTTATTTCCCTTTTTATTTGTGACCCGAGAGTCATTCTGGTCCTGTAGACCTTAACACTGCTCGCATTCCCGAAGGTTACGATGATCCCGCAGATTCATCTTTTATTTGTGTCTATATTCAAATATATATATATATATATACATATATAGCTTCAAAGCATCTCTTGTTATGTTTGGAATCGTTTATTTTCGCTTTTGAACTTTAGTTGACCTTGACCGTAGTCTAAAACTTCGTTTGTTTACTTTTGGACTAATTTCCCGACTTTACGTCTTCTTACGTCATTCATACGTCGGTTTATTCTATGCTCACCATTATCCAGTTTACATATATCCGCATTTGATTATGTCCCATTACCGGGCTGATTATTCTTTTGCTTTTAACGCTACCGTTATCCCGCTTGCGCTTACTCATGCCATCTGGCATTATATTATATTCGACCTGTTTGACTCCTTCATGTGAAATTTTATCATTTACGGATGTCAACTTCATTCTTTGTTCGACCCATTCAACTTTAAAATAGTTGAACATAATTTATCAAAATTTCTATTTACATTATCTTGTCGTCTTTTAGTCATGACTCAAAACCCGAGTCTTTTAACTTTCCATCTGAGTTCCCGTTTCTCGGTCTACGCATGTGATTAATCCTTACCCATCAACCGGGTATTTTACCGAAGTCGTTATTATTGCAACCCTCCCGGTATGCATTAAGACTTCGCTTCACTTTTATGTTCCGACTTTGTCCTCAAGTTTGACGTTTTACAAAAACAGCCCGTTAAGAGACACATTTGCATTCTCCGGGTTCGAGTGTAAGTACACCCCCTCCCAATGCATAGCTTAATCATTTTACACGTTTGCATTCTCCGGGTTCAATTGTAAGTACACCCCCTCCCAATGCATATCTTAATCATTTTACATGTTTGCATTTTCCGGGTTTTACATGTTTGCATTCTCCGGGTTTTACATGTTTGCATTCTCCGGGTTCGAGTGTAAGTACACCCCCTCCCAATACATATCTTAATCATTTTACATTAGTTTTTTTTCATTCGGGCTCATTATCCTAATGTAATACGCTTCCGTCACCCGGCTGTGCGTTTACATTATTATCTAATATTTTGCTCATTTGGGTACTTTTTAATTTGTCCCACTCACCCCGTCCTTACTACATCGGATGTAAGCATGTCCATCATAAAAAGTTCATCGTACCACGTGCTCACCACTTACTTGGCCAGAGTAAGCGATCAGTACCTGGTATACATGACCTTTTTATAATTTTCACATTACACCCCATGTAAGTAATGTCTCTATTTGTTTCTCTTGGAAACAATATCCCGAATACATTTTCTATTCGAGTTTTTCCAAGTTTTTAATCTACATATGCAACTTTCAATTTCTACATATTTGTTGCATATTACTATTTGTGCAATTAAAGTTAAAATGTGCACCTGGTAATGCTTGCCCTAACGGGCTTCTCTTGCCATTAGCCTTGTTCGCGACCGCCACACGATTTAGGTCCTTGATGAGCATACTCTTTGGACCGTTCCTCTATCAAATCCGCGATTTTTTAAACTCTCGCTATCTTCATATGCGAGTGTCCTTCAACTAAAACATTTACAACAGTTAGTAATTTCGACATTAATGGATGCCCGTATTATAATACAAGGCTTTTCTACTATGCGCATCAACACGATAACCATATGTGTTGTTCTCAACACTTTAATCATACTAAACCATTGATATACATGTACTTACCGGATTTGCGATCAAGCCTCAAACCGAACACACTTTATTCTTTAACCATGAGCTCTGATTACCAACTTGTAACACTCATCTATTTATTTAAGATTTTTGTATAATTATCGGTAATTAAATGTGTAAATACAATAGAACATACTTATAAAAATACGGGTTTATTTAAAACTTTTACATTAAGGTAATACAACATAATGTAAATGAATTTGTCGTTTAAAAATTAACGACGAAACAACGTGCGGAAGCTTCTTTTTCATGTGTTCGGCTCTTCTTCAAGCTTGACCGCCCTCCGTTGCTGGATAATATATCTACATTTCATAAAACATGAAATGAGTTAGTCATTCGGCGTTTAAAAACATTTTTAAACCAGTTTGTGGGTCAAAATAAGCCAACAACAAGATCAACAACAATTTCCAAAATTATAAGCCGTCGCGTGTCGCGACGACATTCGCAAAATCTATCGCGTGTCGTGACGGTTGTCGCGTGTCACGCCCCAGGCTATGTCCTCCATCGCGTGGCACGGGGGAAACCATTTTCCAGCAGGTCCGTCTCTGGAACCTGCATGTCTGTCCAGCTATAGTTTTAGTCGTAAATTGAACTTTAAAGTGTCATAACTTTTTATCTACAAGTCTGTTTTACCCGATTCTTTTTCCTACACGTTCGAAATTTAATTCTCCATCTCATGGAGTCAATACATGATATTAAACTACTTCCAAAATTCAGATTTCAAGCTCTCGGCTTGAAATCCCTTTTTAACACTTTTGACCCGTTTGGGGAATTTAAGCTATTTAGTCTAAACTAACTCTTTTCTTTTCCCACGTCGTTATTCCACATCTAAAATATATGCTTAGGTTCCACCACGACTACTTTTGTGGTATATTTAGCATATCTACTTATTAACCCAAATTTACCCTTCGGTCAGTCATTTTACGCAACTGGCCCATTTTAGGCATTTGATCCACAAATGTTTATGCCTATAACTTATATTCAGCTTTAATGATTCCCGAATCAAAATGCAATTTCCTCATCAACCCATATGGGTCGTTTTCCCGATTTACCCATCAAAGGCGTTTTGGTCAATTTTAGTCCCTCATTTAACGACGAAGGACTTTCAATAAATATTTGACCAAAATCGCTCGTCTAACTATAATCTTATTTATGTGTACCTGGCTCGGGTCGACATTTTGACCCGTTTTAATACCTTGTCTCAATGATTTACTAATTCATAGCATCGCTAATTCGCAAGCCATTTTATCCTGCGAGTATAAGACTTGACAAACACTTATTAGTCGTTATATGTCAAATGGTATCAACATTGCCATTTGACCCGTTTGGTCTAAACGACCAAACATTTTGCGCTTATATATAAATGGTATTTATTTAATTCGTTAAGTAATTCATTTTGGATTTCTCACCATTTAGTTGTGTCTCTTAAATCCGTTTCTTACACGTTTAACTCAACATGGCTTATGCCATTTGGTGTCGTTTTATACTTCAACTTTTATCCATTTATACGTGACTAAATCGTCTTTTTCACTTTTTTACTTTGTTTAGGCTTACTTACAAAGTAGCCATTCGAAAACTCATTTTATATATTTCATCACATGACCAAAATACCGTTTCAACCCTTTTACCATTAAACATGGTTTTCATCTTTTGACATGTTTCGACCCATATCAATTTGTGTCGGAACCGTATTTTGATTATAACCTTTGTTGTGTTTATAACTTATAGATAAATGTATATCCTACAAAAGGGTGTAACCTTTACTTACCTTGCATCCGGTTATGCTCTTTTTTCGTGTATGTTTCGACCCATATCAATTTGTGTCGGAACCGTATTTTGATTATAACCTTTGTTGTGTTTATAACTTATAGATAAATGTATATCCTACAAAAGGGTGTAAGCTTTACTTACCTTGCATCCGGTTATGCTCTTTTTCCGTGTACTTGATCTGTTTGACCCGCTTCTTTCCCAAGTCTTCATCTAGCTTGTCTAGAGTCAAACTATCATCATTACAATTCGTAAGACGGTTAGATTAGTCATAATCATTTACGACTATTCCATCCTACGTGTTTTATGTCGAATTTATCATTCGTCCATATCAAAATTATCATTCGATCTAATCATTGGTCGGTTTGACTTTTTAAAAGTCAATTGACTTATCAACATATTCAAATGCACATTTGGTTCAATGAACTCACTTAGGCATATTTCATCCGAACTCTTAACGAAATCAAATTTTACATGCTAACTAGTAGGCCGCGATTTCATTTAGGCATTTCATATCACTGAAAATGGGTTGTTTTTGGTGACTTGTTTAACCTGTTTACAAGTCTTCAAAAATTATGATTTTTTATGTGGCGTACCTCTCAGAGGGTTAGACATTGTGTTAAAATTTCAAGATCTAACTCTTTACCAAAAATTCGTAAAAATTCATTTATTAAGCTGTAATCAGATTCGTCACTTCTGACTGCAGCTTACGAAAAAATTCATTAAAAATTCCTCGTTTATCCGATTGGCGAAATTCCAATTGGAGATTCTTTTAATCGCTTAAAACTATCTATAGTAAAAATTTGAGATCATAACTAAATTCCTAAATTGAGTTATGACGTTCGTAATGGGCTGCAAATTCTGCTGGAAAATGCAGCTTGAACCTTTGACACGGAAAAATTCATAAAACGCTCAATTTTCGTCGAAAAAATGCGATTCCAGTGGGGTTTTAAAGATATTTCCTGGAATTACATTTTAGAATCAAGAAGCACATGTTTTTTTTTCAGGTTTTGTTCAGGTTACAGCCAATACAAGTTGGCTGTAAATTCTGATCAGGAGCTGTTTGAATTCAGCTTTCAATTTAAGCATGTTCTTGACATCATAACACTAATTTTTAGCAATCAAACCCCTAAAAACATCTTATACATGAATTTAGCATAAAAAAAATCTGAATTTACTTGAGCTAGGCATGATTTCAATATATTCTTGTCTAGGGTTTACTCCTAAACACTATTTCACTTCAATATCATCCATACCACAATCATGCAACATCAATTTCGAATTTCTTATGTACATCAAGAATTCTCAACTTCATAAAAATAAAAAATTCGACATACCTTACGATCCCCTTAGCTCGGTGATCGTTTATATGTATTCAAATCCGAGTTTGGTCTTCAATTGGAAGATTTTGTGGAGTTTAGGGTTTTACCCCTTTTCTTCCTGATGTGGTCGTTCCCCCCCCCCACACACACACGCATTCTATGTGTGTGTTGTGTTTTAATTATTTGTTTTAATAAAAAATAGTTTCCTACTTGACGACATTAGTACCTATAGTTTCAAGAATTTACAATTCAAACTAGAACCCATGGTTTATCATTTCATTACCCATTACTAACTAGGTTAGTTCTACCTAGTTAACTTAATGGGTTCCGGGAGCCATAACCCGTTTTATTTTAGGTCCCGTTAACTTGGGCCTTTTATATACTTTGTTTTCTCAAAGTATTTATCCTTCTTTTAATTAATATTAGATTATTTATTTAAATCCTTATATTCACCGGGTTAATTTTACCACTAATGGTATTTTACCCATTCATTATTATTAACGTGGTTTGATTACCAAACCCGTTTTCGGGGTGTTACACCATCGCCTTCTACGATGAAAGAAATGCAACGACTAGCTGGCAGGCTAGCCGCACTGAACATATTCTTAGCCAATCATGCAGCTAAATCTTACCCTTTCATCAAAACTCTGCGGAACTGCTTAAAAAAGGAATAGTTCCAGTGGACCGCAGAGGCTGAAAACGCTTTCCGTGAGATGAAAGAGTGTCTGATCCAACTCCCAACCTTAACCGCACCACGCAAGAAAGAACCACTTATCTTATACCTATCCGCCACAGACAACGCGGTAGGTGCGGTACTCATCGTGGAGCGGGAGGGAGTTCAGACACCCATCTACTACATTAGAAAAATGCTCAACGACCCAGAGATAAGGTACTCTATCATGGAGAAATTGGTACTCGCACTGGTACACGCATCAAGACGGTTACGACGTTACTTTGCAAATCACGTCATCACCGTATTAACCAATTACAGGATCGGGCCGATCCTCTCCAAACCCGACATCTCTGGGAGATTAGCAAAATGGGCCATTGAACTAGGCGTGCACACATTGATCTACAAACCGCGTCCCGCGATGAAAGGCAAAGTTCTAGAAGATTTTGTTGCCGAAGTACCGGCGAATCGCATCCAGGAATGCGAAGAAGAACAAAACCCCACACCACCACCATCCACAACAGATACTTGGGCACTATTTACCGATGGTGCATCCAACGAGGATGGTGCAGGTGCGGGTCTGCGACTCGTCAGCCCCGATGGCCAAGAACTCACCTACGCAATCCGCCTCGATTTCAAAAGCACAAATAACGAGGCATAGTATGAGGCTCTACTGGCAGTGCTGCGTCTGGCAGTTAAACTCGGCGTCCAACATTTGGAAGCACACGTCGACTCACTACTCGTTGCATTGCAAGTACGCGACGACTATGCTGCAAAAAGGGATATCAAGATCCTCTATCTCGAACAAGCCCTGCAACTTAAAGCAAAGTTCACTTCCTTCAATATCCGCCATATCAACAGGAGTGAAAACAAACCTGCGGATGCACTTTCAAAACTCGCATCCACCAGCTTCCAACACCTGGCAACGGAGATACGCATCGAGATTCTGCAAAATCCCTCAGTACCCCTGCGCCAAGTCAACGTCATCCAGTACGGTACAACATCCTGGATGACACCAATCATTGCATATTTGCAATCAGGTGTTACTCCCGAAAGCAAGGCAGAGGCACGCAAGTAGCAATACAAAGCGTGTTATTATCAAATGGGAGATGATATTTTATACCGCAAATCATACCTGGGGCCACTTCTACGGTGCGTCGACCCCCAAGATGCCACGTATCTAATCAAAGAGGTTCACGACGGAATATGTGGCATACACGCGGGCCCACGCATGGTGGTGGCCAAAATCATGAATGACGGGTACTACTGGCCTGGCATGCACCTGGACGCGGTCAAAGTCTTACGCAAGTGTTTCAATTGCCAGCGGCATGCTCCCAAAACCTTGCGCCCCAAGAACAACCTGATCCCCATCATCACCGCATGGCCATTTAAAAAATGGGCGATCGATGTGGTGGGACCATTTCTAGACGCACCAGGTGCGGTGAAGTTTATCATAATGGTTGTTGATTACTTTACAAAATGGGTAGAGGCAAAACCGCTTGCCTCGACCACCGCTATGATAACAAGGAAATTCGTTTGGGAACATATCATCTGCCGTTTCGGTTTACAGATGTGCATCGTCACTGACAACGGCACCAACTTCGCTGCCGACGACTTTCAAAAATGGCTACAGGAACTAAACATTGAACACATATTCTCCTCAGTAGCGCATCCACAAGGGAATGACCAAGTAGAGAGTATCAATAAAAGTTTAGTCGAAGGCATCAAGGCACGGTTGGGAACAGCCAGATGCGGCTGGGTCGATGAACTCCCTAGTATCTTATGGGCTCACAGGACCAGCCCAAAGACAAGTAACGGCGAGACACCCTTCAGCCTGGTCTATGGCTCTGAGGCGGTGATCCCCGCTGAAGTAGGTCTCTCTTCACCCTGAATGTTGGCTATCAACAAGATAGACAATGGCGTTGAACGCAGGGTTGACTTGGACCTCCTAGAGGAAAGGCGTGAAAACGCAGCAATCAACGAGGCCAAGTACAAAATCAAACTTGAAAAATACTACAATGCACGCGTCCGCATTTGTACCTTCAACCCGGGAGACTATGTCCTTCGTGACAATGAAACATCTAACGGGGAACGCTCAGGAAAACTTGACCCCAAGTGGGAAGGACCCTACCTCATCCAAGAGGTCCTGGGCAAAGGCGCATATAAACTACAAACATTAGAAGGCGAACCTATCGCACGCACATGGAACGCACAACAGCTTCGACGCTGTTACATGTAAGCCATGTTTTTACAGTTTCCATGTAACCTATCGGGCCGCATGCCATTTGCAAATAAATAAATGAACGATTCAATGCAATATTGTTTGTTTCCTTCTATTACAAATGCGTGTTCTACTTTGCGGTATCTGCAAAAACAGATTGGCAAAATCTTCATTCGCGATACCCACACAAAGTGGTAACCACACACAAATATTGTAATAAGCCAGCAAAGGCAAAACGTTAAATGTCTATCCGGCTGGATACGCACATACGGTTTTCACAAAACCTACACAATTCCTAAACCTTAACGGGATGAAAACAGGAATTGACTAATACTCATACGATAAAGGTATAGAGTATACTCAACTGCGCTTTACAGCCAACAGAGTTACCCATATATGCGCTCACACAAAGCAAGTAAAAAAAAAAATTTACACACTTTGAGCCGCACATACTTGCATATCACCTAGATATGCAAAAGGCAAATTCAGATTTAATGCTATTCACAATAACATTAACTCATACAAGTTCAAACATGCAAGTAGTAAAAAACACTTGTACAAATTGAACAAAACGATTAAACTTTGTATTCAAAAAATTTCTACACCTATGCGGTGCACAAGAGATTTACATAAAGTTTTCTAACATTTACATCAAGGAGGAAACCAAAAAGGGCACGCAGGCCAACCTAATCCTTCTTTGTACCACTGGTACCCGCATCACCCTTGCCACCGCCCGTGGTCTCTTCCTCCTCTACCTATTCAGGATCACCATACAATAACCGCAAGCGGTCCACATAATCCTTCGCCTCCAAATAGTTATCAATATCATTAATGGCGGAAATGGACAGGTTGTTGTACGCATCAATGGCTGCAGCATACCGCGCTTCAGTATCTACGCCATGGAACCCAGACCTTTCATCGGTAAATTTGCCTTGGGATAAGAGGTTCATATGGCTAATGCATCGGTTGTAACCAGCCTTAAAACCAGCCTCCTACGCGCGCCGTTTAAGCTCCTCTACAGCAGTTGCGTTCTCAGGTGCGTCAAGGATGGTTCCAACAATCTGCAAAAAACAAGTAATAAGTTTCGCAAAGGCAAACCTAAAGATAGCAAAGGCAACGGATACTTACATGCCCAATACCATGATAACGCATCCAATCAAGATCTGCCTTCAGCTGATCCAAGGAGGAAGTTAGGCTATCTCTAGCCTCAGCAGCCTCCCTTACCCGCGCTTCAGCTTCAGCCGCGCGGGCAGTGACCTCCTCAATAATGGTCACCCGGTTCTGCACTTCAGCCTTTCAACAACAAAGAAAACACAAGTATACAAAGATAATCAATCATACTTGTGAAACATAGATACAAATTCAAGAGCAAAAGCAACTCATACCTGGAGGCCCTCAACAGTTTTGTTTAAATTGGTGCAGTCAGCATTTGCCTCTTCAAGAGCCTTGGCAGCGCGGACCTCCGCCTCCTTGGCCTCTTTGGCAACCGCCTCAGCTGCGGCCCTCTCCTTGACCAAAGCAGCATTCGCTGCCTTGACATTAGTGAGCTCCCGACGAACACGAAACAGCTTTTCATTCTGTTTTGCCCAAGATTCTTTCCAACTCTTGCGCTCATCAGAAAGCGATTCTTTCCAAATCTTGCGCTCATCAGAAAGCAATTTGGCAAGAGTACGAACTTGTTTAAGGCCAGCAGTCGCAGCCCACTCCTCAGTCTGCTTATACTGCTCAAAAGCAGCCTTCTCCCTTTCAAGCTGCTCCGCACCCTCCCGAGCAGCTTTCACCAACGCTTCAGCCTCAGCCCGCAAGCGAGCATTTTCCTCCTCCTTGCGTCCCAGCAACTTGTAGTCTTCCATAATGGCATTCGCCATTATGGAACTCCCAACAAGCATGGACGAGAGTTGGTTGATCCGATGCTCACAGGGCAAACCGCGGGCCCGAAAAACCTCAAACGGGGTGCCCAAACCACCCAAAATCTCCTTGCAAGCGGAAGGATCATTTGAAATATCATCCCCTTGCATAACGCTCCAAGGGGGACGATGGTAGTTCACACTACGGTCTTCCGTATAGGTACGGTAGTAGAACTCCAATTCAGACTCCCCAGGCTGAATGGAGGGACCTTCAAAACCCGTACCCCCAGAGGCAGAACCGGAAGCCTTCTCGGCGGCAGGAGATTTTTGCTTCTCAGCATCAGCAAACTTCAGGTTCAAATTATCTCCCGGAGGGATCAGATTATCATGAGAGTCCACCGTATCAAAAATTTGATCCGCGTCTTCTCCCCAACATCCTCTGCTTGCATAGAAAGCTCAGTAACCACTTTGACAGAAGGGTTTATTGTAAACTCTTTGTCAACCCCCGCATCCGCAGCCGCGTCATGCGTGGGGGAAAGAGGAGCATCAAACAAGGAGAAACCTCCATCTTACGGTTCTGCGAACAAAGCAAAAATAACTATCAATTACAAGTTACAGTGACAAACACTTGTAAGGTTATGATTCACTTACCAGCCACAACCGCAGGCTTCGGCTACGAGACAGCAGTTGTCCGTTTCGTTTGCAACCTCGGACGTTTCTTCTCGCCAGCACCAGCAGCCTTCTCCTGTACTTTCCTTTTCTTCTCACCAGCAGGTTTAGAACCAGCAGAGGTACCGCCTGCACCCGCACCACCACCTGGAACACCCAAACCCTCAAGGGTGTCAGACACTACCACGTAATCGGTGTATATACGGAAACTAGTACGAGAGATACCTGCCGTCTGTGGCACCAAATGAGGAACAATAGCAGGTTCATGCTTTTTCCTCTGATGAAACTACACGGTTTTCTCTACCTGTTTTTTAGGAACACCCTTCGCGTAAGAATCTTCCAGGGCCCCAATATCACCTGCATGTAAACCATCAAACGAGCAGATCAGCAGGGCCATTTTCTTTACAAAGCAAGAATAAAAATTATCTACTATACCTTTGCCTTCCGGCAGTGGTGCCTGCATCGCACCGCGATCAGGAATGCGGAAGTTGTTGCGAATGGTTAGGTTAAAACCTTCTTCACCTTCCGCACATGCAAGCACCTCCACCTTGCCCTCAAACTCCAGATCGAATATTCTTCAAAGGGCAGCATCCTCTGATAGTACATTTACAAAGAATTCAATACAAAAGATAAGGAAGTCAGGAACCACACATAGCGATGCGGCATAGCACCGCATCCTATGAATATCTCTTTACCTTGTGTATGAAAACGGGTGTACGCATAGCGATGCGGCCTAGCACCGCATCCTATGAACACTTTCGTCATGACAAGGAATCTAGACAACAGCAACAGTCAGCATAAGCGGCGATGCGGCCTAGCATCGCATCCCACAATCTTTTCCAGATTGGGAACATGGAAACAACAGCGGTTACCACAGGCAGCGATGCGGCGCGACACCGCATCCTGCCCACAAGGCAAGTGGGACTGACACTGCAGTGCAAGTGGCACCAATGACAGTCGCCTGTCAGCCCATACGTAAGCAACAGACTGACACCGAAGTGGGACGTGGCTTCACCTCCACAGCCGACAAGCCTGACACACCTGCATAAGGGCGGCGCATAGTCAGTCTGTCAACTCAACCACCCTCCTTCACTCCTCGGCTATAAATACCCATCCCAAACCAGGTTTGAGGCATCGCTTCTCAACTCCCTCACAACTACTACTATCACACACTTTGCTTCCCAAGCAAATTACGGATTCTCACGCTGGAGAGTGGTAACAAGGAGCACCCCCACCCCATCCTCCTTGTTACGAGTCACGGTGTGTTTTCCTTGTGCAGGAGACAGCCCAGCTGACGGTCCAGCCACCGATCTTCGGAAAGAAGGGATTAACCCTACTTGACGAGACCAGTGAATTAACCTCTCCTGGTTAACCACTGTTTCATCAGTAACACACCATTTTCTTTATACCTAAAGGTAGGAACGGAGTTGGTGATGATGTTGTTGACTTTGAGGTTGCCGATGATTTTGGTGACATGGTCGTTGATTGTGCAAATGGAGTTGAGGCCTGTGTCGGTAGTAGAGTTGTCGTGGGTCGGAATTCAGCATGGGTTGAGGGTGAGACCTCCATATTCTTGGTGACAACAATGGTAAGGTTCGAGATGGTAGCATTGAGAGCTTCGAATTGTATAGTTATGTGGACGCCTGTCCCCCATCAGCATCTCCCAAGACCCGTTGAGTGGGTTAGACTCAAAGAAATAGATAAAGAACAAGATTGCAATAGTTTGCTTCAGTTTTCTTCTTCCTTACATTTAACTCAAAACCTTCTTAAATACAAAATGCAAACTGAAAGATATAGTTAAAATAAAGGAGGAGTTGGAATGGATATTGACGGGTCTCTTTGCGGGTCGGGTCGTATCAAATGACCACAAAGATGGTGGCTTCTATAACAGTACACCCTTTTTTCTCAAATTTCTTCTAGATTATGTTATTGCATATTTTCGAGACAAAATTGCAGAAACCAACCTTTATGATTGCCTCAAACTGCACTTTATACCTTTCACTATGAAATCGGCAAAAATCAACCTTTATGTTCATGTTTTGATATATGGTTCAACCTTTAGCACTAACTACGTCAAAAAAATTCAGTTAAATGGACTCACATGCCTTGCACGTGAGGGCATTTAAGTCTTTTACTTTTAAACTAAAACAATATTTTTTTTATTAATAAAAAACCACCTACACCCCACCCCCACCCTCACCCTATACTCTTTCTCCCTTTATATCTCTTTCTTTCTATCTCTCTTTCAGTAATTAAAGAAAACCACCGCCACCGCCACCACCACCATGGCTTCTGGCCACCGCCACGGAGTCACACACCACCGACAACCACCCCTACATAACTACCACTGGCCAGATCCACCACCACTGGTCCTGTCTCTTTGTTTCAGTTACTTTCTCTCTCTACCTCATGTCATTCTCTCTCTTGTCTTTCAGTTATCCTATCTAGACCGATTCTATCTCTTCACTTCTTAACCGCTTTCAACTGTCTCAAAATCCTAACGTTAACCGTTATTGGAAACGGCTCATCGGAAACCGTTTCTGATCACATCACCTCCAATAGTACTACTGATTTGCAGTTACAATCGACCAGTTTGATCGGAATACGAGCGGATGATTACGCTCTGAACTGGCTATGGAGAAATTGCAGTTTCGAAACCCTAACGAAGCTTGTTTTTGAGAACTGTAACGGCATCGGCGGTAATCGGCCGTTTTCGCGCTTCATAACACGATTGACGAACCTTCACGAGCTTGAATTGTTCAAACTCATTATCATCTTTGTTAATTTATGATGGCGGTAACAGAGAGAGTTTGCTTCATTTCATCCATGAAACGAATTGTAATTTACAAAAACTTGACCTTCGATTGCCTCTGGATTTAGACGACATTCATTTGATCGAAATCGGTGCGAAATTCGATCAATTACGTGTTCTTCGGTTGTAGAGTTGTGCTATGGTTACAGGTGAATGATTGAAAACCCTAGGGTTAGGTTTGAGTAATAGCCTTGAAGAACTAGCTTTAACCAACTGTGATGTTATTAAACGAGAAACCGGATTGCTTGTGGAATTAGCTCAGAGTTTGCGGAATGTTAAGACTCTGGATCTGTATTATAATCATATGCAGATTGATAAAAAGTTCGCGTCGATAACCAGTTTGTATCGTGAGTTACGGAAATTGAATATTCGAGGTTGCAGTAGGTTAATTGATGTATCATTGATTTTGTTGTGTGTGTATGTGCAAAGATTAAAAGGAAATCAAACAATATTTGACTTTTGATGTTTTACTGATGAAACAAAAATAGAAAAGAAAATAAGGATTTAAAAGACTAAAATACCATCACATGCAAAGCACGGGAAATAACTTAACCAAAAAATCTAACGGGGTTAGTGGTAAAGGTTAAACCATGTATCAAAACATGAACATAAAGGTTGGTTTTTGGCGATTTCATAGTGAAAGGTATAAAGTGCAGTTTGAGGCAAACATAAAGGTTGATTTGTACAATCTTGTCTATTTTCGACACACATCTAAATTTATATTATCTGTTAGATTATGAGCTGCGAGGCAACAAAATTAGTGTTGCAATGGCTGAGAAATCTGCTCCAAGAGCTCCTTCTGCATATGGTCAAGGGTACGTGTGATAATTCATTATGTTCTTCACCATATTAACCCTACACGTGGTTAATGTATCGTTTTCTTGTTATAAAGAGGAAAATACGATGTCTAGCTATTCCGCGCTTCTAGTCAGAACACCTTTTCTATAGCTTCAGTTACTTTAAACGGCTCGACAGTGTCTCCTCAACATTTTGTTGTTTCACGATCACTGTACTAACATTATTTGTTTGTTTATGGTGGTGGTGATAGACACAGAGACGGTGGACCGGATAGGAATTATCATGGTGGAAACCGGGCTCGTCTGTACTGATAACAAAAATCCCAGTGGTTGTATTGTTGTTTGCTTATAACTTTCAAAATATGATGTTTTAAAATTCCGAGTATGTTGTTATGACATGCTTATTTTTATTAACGCCTAGATATAACTTTTTATCAGAAAACTCAGTCTAAATGAACACAATCGGAAGATATTAACTTTATTAACAGAAATCTATTCAAAATACAAATGATTCAGTCATCACAATTGATTGACTGATGAAACAAAGGACATCAAAGATGAAGCACAAATGAAGTCGGCAAAGCCGCTGATAATGTCGCGAAGAACGTGCGAATAGAGACTGCTGTGTATTTATCAAAAAGAGGCTGATTGTCTTTTGTGTCTCTTTACCCCCAATAGACACATGGAATAAATAGCAAAGGAACCCTTAGCTGGGTCTTCGACATCTCCAGCTGGAGACAGCAGGCACAACAGAAGCAATCCAGGCCCATAGCTGGAGCCCAAAGAAGCAGCCCATACCTTGCAAAAAAGAAAGATAACAAGTTAAAGAAAAAAATAAAATAAAAGTAAAAAAGTATTAAAACTGAGAATGCTAATATCTTTAACACCCCCCCCCCTCAGTTTTAATACTAAAAGGATTGGAGAGAGCCAAACACTTACACATTTTGAGATGATCAACGGGTTGTATCCCTTTAGTAAAAAGATCCGCATATTGATTTAAGGAAGAAACCCCAATTGTTTTGACCATACCAGAGGCAATTTTTTCACGAAGGAAGAACAAATCGATCTCAAAATGTTTGGTTTTGTCATGAAAAACCGGATTTGCGGCTATGGACAAAGCAGCAGTGTTATCACATCTTAACTCAATAGGCAAAGTGACTTTAACCTGCAATTCTTGTAAGATGTTAACCAGCCACATTATCTCACATAAGGCAGCACACATAGACCTGTATTCTGCTTCAGCAGGGGATCTAGATACAACACTTTGTTTTTTACTTTTCCAAGAAACCAAGGACCTTCCCAGAAATATACAAAAACCTGTAACTGACCTTCGACTGTCAATGCACTTAGCCCAATCAGAGTCAGCATAAGCAGACAATTCAAACTTGTCACCTTTTTTAAACATTAAACCAGTACCAGGAGCACCTTTCAAATACCTTAACAACTTGAACGCAATTTGAGAGTGAGCCATAGTTGGCTTATGCATATATTGAGAAAGAAAATGAACAGCATAAGCTATATCAGGTCTGGTATGAGACAGGTAAATTAGTTTCCCAACCAGCCTTTGATATTCATTAACATTAACAAAATTATTTTCTTCCTTTTTACACAAATTTATAACAACGTAGTTTGGTTCAATAGGACATGAAAACCGGTTTACATCCACTCATACCAAACTCATTTAATAAATACATACAATACTTTCTTTGAGTTAAACAAGTTCCTTCTTGAGTTTTAATAACTTCAATTCCCAAAAAGAACTTTAGAAGACCTAAATCTTTGATTTTAAACTCAGACTGTAAAAGCCTTTTCACATTGTCAATTTCTTGTTTGTTGTTACCAGTTAGGATGATATCATCCACGTAAACCAGCATAACAATAAAAATGTTTTCATCAGACTTTATGAACATAGAATAATCACATTTGGATTGATAGAACCCAATTTTCAATAGGACATTTACAAGTTTTTCATTCCACATTCGGGGAGCTTGTTTTAGACCATACAAGGATTTGTTTAACTTGCACACCTTATTAAGATGATTATCATTCAGACCTTTAGGCATAGACATGTAAACTTCCTCTTTTAAATTTCCATAGAGAAAGGCATTATTAACATCTAGTTGATAAAGAGGCCAATCATTTTGAACAGATAGACTGACTATACACCTAATAGTTACCATTTTCACAACGGGGGAAAAAGTTTCATCAAAATCTATTCCTTCTCTTTGATTAAACCCTTTAGCTACTAACCTAGCTTTATACCTCTCAACTTCTCCATTTGATTTATATTTAACCTTAAAGATCCACTTACAGCCTATGGGTTTTCTTCCTTTAGGAAGATCAACAATAGACCAAGTATTATTACCATGAAGAGCACTAAGCTCTTCATTCATGGCATTCACCCAATTAGTATCCTTAATAGCTTCTTGATATGAACTAGGTTCAAGAATTTTATTAACATTTGAAGCAAAACAAATATTATCAGGAGGTAAGTTAGCATAATTAACAACTCTTTCATATCCAAACTTGACTTTCCCTTCAACCACACAATCTCCAAATTTCTTAGGAACAGACACAGACCTAGTAGCTTTTCTAGTAGTAGTGTGAGTACCCTCAGGAAGGTTTGATTCTTCATTGCTACTACTAGACTCAGCCCTCACAGGATTAGGTTCAGACTCATACACTTGTTGATTATCAGCCATACCATCAGCAGAGGATGGTTGCTGGGTATCAACAGGAGGTGTTGATTCATTAGAACTACTGTGTTGCTGAGTCACAGTAGCTGAATCAGTTTCCACCTTCTCATCATCATCGGGATTTATGTCACTTGAAGATTCATAAAGATCAAAAAAGTTTGAATTATTTAAGAAATTAGTGTAGTCTAGATCAGATTTTGAAAACAACTTAGTTTTATAAGGGAAAACGGTTTCGTAAAAACTGACATCCCTAGAAAAAATGAATTTTTCTGATCTAGACTCCAAACCTTGTAGCCCTTTTTTAAATTTGAATACCCCATAAAAATACATTTTTCAGCTCTTTTATCAAGTTTATCAGGATTATTCAAAACAGTAAAGAAGCATAAACAACCAAAAATCTTCAAGTGACTAAGAGAAGGTTCAAATCCAAAAAGTAACTCATATGGAGATCTACCATTTAACACAGAAGAAGGTGTCCTGTTAATTAAATATGAAGCAGTGAGAACACACTCAGACCAGAATTTTAAAGGAACGCCAGACTGAAACAATAGAGCTCTAGCAACATTGAGTAAATGTCTGTGCTTTCTCTCAACAACACCATTTTGTTGAGGAGTGTAAGCACAAGATGTTTGGTGAATAATTCCATGTGATTTAACAAAGTTGGTCATTTGAGAATTTACAAATTCAGTTCCATTATCACTCCTAAGCACTTTAATATTTACTTCGAATTGAGTTTTCACAAGATTATAAAAACTTTAAATATTTTCAAAAACTTCAGCCTTAGATTTCATAAGATATACCCAAACGGACCTAGTAAAATCGTCAACAATAGTGAGAAAGTATTTGAATCCCTCTATGCTTGGTACCTTATAGGGACCCCAAACATCTAAGTGAATTAAGTCACCTATGCTAGAAGCTTTATGTTCACTTAAAGGAAAAGGGACTTTGTGTTGTTTTGCTTTATGACAAACTTCACAGGGTTCAGTATTTGTTTTATCGGATTTAAAATTTAAAACATTTAAGACTTGATCGGCAGGATGACCAAGCCTTGAGTGCCAGAGCTTTATAGTTTCAGCTTTATTAAAACAAGCAATCACATAATTGAAAGAATTACCACAGAAATAAAGACCATCAGTTTGTCTACCAGTCACCAGGGTTTTCTTTAAGTACAAATCCTGAATATAACAAGTATCTTCATCAAACACAACCCTAAGTTGATTATCCTTGGCTAATTTATGCACAGAGATCAAATTGACACAATACTCAGGGACCACAAAGACATCTTTTAATATAACAGAGTTGGATAATTTGTAACACCCTATCGTAGTAACTTTGGCATCAGTACCATTAGGGTGTTTAACAGTTATATTATAACCAGAAATGTCAACTTTATTAAACATATTTTCACTTGACATAATCATGTGCTGATTAGCACCAGAATCAATAATCCAACTCATATTATTATGTGACCAAGATTTACTTTTAAAACAATAAGACCTCTTGTAACAACCTAAAGAAGCATTCACATTATGACATTTACCTCCAACATTTGTCTTAGATCCATCATCAGTCTTTTTCTCATTAAGCAAACCTAGAAGCTTAGAGAACTGTTCTGAAGTGAGAGAGTTCAAAGAATTGCTAACAGATTTGTCACTTACAGAGTGATTAACAGTACTGTTTATAGATGAATTAGCAGAACTATTAGGCTTAGACCATTGATTGTTATTCTGATTGGGTCGTGGTCTAAAATTAGGTGGGTATCCATGAAGCTCAAAGCATTTATCCACCACATGTCCTATCTTATTACAGTGAGTGCACTTTAAGTTGGGATTAGAACCTTTGTTAAAACGTTTTTTATTTTCATTGAATTGATTAGATTTGGCAGCAAACCCAACATTAGGAACCTTAGAGGAACTATTTGAATCCCTATGTGATTCCTCTCTAGATATTATAGAAAAAGCAGTTTTGACAGTTGGAAGAGGATCTCTTGTTAAAAGATTTGTTCTAACTGGTTGATAAACGTCGTCTAATCCCATCAAGAATTGCATGAGTTTAATTAACTGATTAAATTCATTGAACTTAGTAGAAGCATGGCAAGTACAAGAAGGCAATTGTAGCATAGCGTCAAATTGTTTCCACATAGTATTAATTCTGTGATAATATTCAGAGACACTAGTACCACTTTGGCTGACCGAGTTAACTTTTTGAAATAAACCAAATACAACCGAGCCATCTATTTTATTATAAGTTTCCTTAAGATCATCCCACACCTCAGATGCGAGTTTAGAATAAACTTGACCGACATACAGTTCATCAGAAACAGAGTTCAAAATCCACGTTAAAACAATTGAATTGCATCTATCCCATTGACTAGCTAAGACATCCACCTTTTACAAGATCCATCAATAAACCCTATTTTATTCTTAGCCATTAAAGCAAGTTGCATAGCATTTGACCATACGACATAATTTTCTGTTCCTTTCAACTTAATATTAACAACAGTCAGACCACTGGAATCACTAGCATGCAAATAAAGTGGATCACTAGCATCAAGTTTACTAATCAAAGTGACAGATGACTCGGATTTTTCTGTTTTATCCCCCATATCAGGTAGAACGGAACACAAGACTGGCAAGAAAGAACACAAAACCAGATAAAATAATAATTAACACAGGACCAGCAAGTAGGTAAAGATAATAATCAAGTCACAGTCAAAACAATCAACTAAGACACCAGAAAACCAGAAAAAAAACCAAATAAATAAACAACAGAAGCAAACAATGAACCAAGAATCGGCCAAACAAAACAATAAACAACGAAGCCGCTAATCTATAACCCAATAAAACGAAAAAAACCCAGAAAGATCTCACCGAGGGGATTTCCCAAGTTAGGGTTCGCCAAATAGTAAACTAACAGTTGTAACCTTCACTTAGGGTTACAGACTGTGAGGCAAAGAAGACAATCCGAAGCTTTACGAAGAGTATTTCTCCCTTGAACAGGATCTGACCCACGTACAGCCGAAACACCCAAATCCGAAGGCGATCTAGAGACCCTTATTACAGAGCTCAAGATGAACAGAGATAGATTAATCAACGATGATCTGCAGCGGAGACGACCAAGTGATCGAGAATCACCCTTTGAGCTCTGATACCATATCAGAAAACTCAGTCTAAATGACACAATCGGAAGATATGAACTTTATTAACAGAAATCTATTCAAAATACAAATGATTCAGTCATCACAATTGATTGACTGATGAAACAAAGGACATCAAAGATGAAGCACAAATGAAGTCGGCAAAGCCGCTGATAATGTCGCGAAGAACGTGCGAATAGAGACTGCTGTGTATTGCTGTGTATTTATCAAAAAGAGGCTGATTGTCTTTTGTGTCTCTTTACCCCCAATAGACACAGGGAATAAATAGCAAAGGAACCCTTAGCTGGGTTTTCGACATCTCCAGCTGGAGACAGCAGGCACAACAGAAGCAATCCAGGCCCATAGCTGGAGCCCAAAGAAGCAGCCCATACCTTGCAAAAAAGAAAGATAACAGGTTAAAGAAAAAAATAAAATAAAAGTAGAAAAGTATTAAAACTGAGAATGCTAATATCTTTAACACTTTTACTTAAAACCGAATTACAAATAGTAATGTAGAAGTGATAATAGCACAAACGTACATATCATCAAATCTGCCCTGGTTGAGTTGTTTTTATATAAAGTTATCTGTTTGCGATGTGCTTATCTACATCTAGATATAATTTTTACTGAAAACCGAGTTGTGAATAGACAAGTGGTCGAAGCAAAATCGTCTATGCCATCAAAGCTGCATCGGTTTAGTTTTTTTTATATAGATAGATGTCATTCGTCTTTTTCGTTATTTTAGTAATATGAAATAATGTTTTATAAAATTTCGAAAATATACTGTAGCAACGAGCTTTTTTTTTATCTACAAATTGATAAAAGTATTATTCGAACTGGCCAATGCATTTTTTTTTTGGTTTTCTCGATGTAGCGATAAAAAATTCGTTGAAAACGGAGTTGTATACGTAATTGAGTATTTTTTTATTCTGTAAGCTATAGTGAGTGCCAGTACGATAATGGTACCATGACGAACGCACCGCCGAACAACATTGATACCATACCGATATTCGTTTTTATGGTTTGTCGAAACAAAATATAATGTATGTCAATATCGTCTTGGATATATCATTTTTGGTTGATGTATTGTGTCGGTATCATACCGAACCAAAACAAAACCAACCAAAAATCTGCTGCAGAGCCCCGCTAGCTCAATTAACTGCTAATCCAACCGCCACCAGTCCGATTTTAAAAGAGTGACATCACTCCTTTTTGCAAGTGGACGATCTCACCCTTGGTTTGCCTAAAAAAAGTAAATACACAGTGGTAACCTTGTAATTAAATCCTATAACAAGGGTAAATATTAGCTACACAAGCATCATAAACATGCACCGAAGTTTTTCTTCACGGTGCACTAGCTTAACAAAACAACACTTAAGCTAAGTAAGATGAACTCTCATCGATCACATGTTGTTCTTCTTCTTTTGATCGCTGCGCATGGCTTGTCAGCGCCAGTCGCGGTTGCTAGTGAAGAAAAAGTGAAGTTGACATTATACTACGAAGCTCTGTGTCCGGCTTGTGCGGATTTCATAGTGAACGAGCTGTATAAGATATTCGTTAACGGATTGATTTCGGTAGTTGATCTCAAGCTTAGTCCCTATGGAAACGCTAAGATCACTTCCAATGGTACAATTGTTTGCCAGGTTTGTTTATCCGATCCGGATCAAAATTTGCTTTCAATGATTTTAATTTGATTTGATCATTTTGTTGTTTAAGTTATGCCATTTGTGCAAATAGCAGATTGCTTTTGTGATTTTGATCGGTGGCACAATTTATAAGATTTACTTTTAATATACAAATTTAAAATTAATTTAAAGAGTAAATTACGATTTTGGGCCCTATGGTTATATAACTTTTACCCTTTTAGCAAGAAAAAAGAATTTTTTAACATCTGAGTCCCTAACGTTTTTTTTTCTAACCCTTTGGCCCCTAACATTAACACCATCCATTAAATGTTAGGGGCCAAAATGGTTAAGAAAAAAAAAAAACGTTAGAGGTCAAAAAAGTTAGAAAAAAAAATGTTGAGGGCTCAGATGTTAAAAAAAAATTTTTTAGACTAAAAGGGTAAAAGTGATATAACCACATGGCCAAAATCGTAATTTACTCTTAGTTTAAGTAAGTGGTTGTTTCACGTGATGTCGTCATGATTTCAATATTTTTTTCCAGTTTCTCTTATTTCGTTGATTCGTAGGTGTTCGAGAGTACTTATTTTAGTGACTTATTAGCTTATTGACCTTTTTGAAAAGTTAAAAAAATGTTTGGATGAAAATATTTTATGAGGGGAAAAGTCAATAAATCACTTCATTGTAACTTATTAACTTTTCTAAAAAGTTATAAATTGTTTTGAAAAGCTAAGCCAAACATGATTCTGATTTGAAGATTTCATTTACATTCGTTAATATCTAATTAATGTGTGTGAAAAAGTTCGGGCCAAACCGCTAACTAAGGTTTAGGAACAATAAAAACCTGTTGGGCTCGGTTGGTTCGCCAGTTCGGCTGCTTTGACGGTTAAACAATTCATTTTGGCTATTTGAACTATATTTATTTTTTTTTCTTTTCAAAAAATATTGAAATCATAATAATATATTTAAAATAAACTAAATATATAGCAGACTTTATACAATCAGCTTTATAAGTTGCAAATTTAACCGAACAGTTAACTTGTCATACTGTTATAGATGGTTTCGACTAATATATTAGAACCTCTAATCAAAATTAAATTATCGAGCATGATATATTAATTACTAGGTTATCTACTCGTGTGATAGACGTGTTAAAATTTGAAGTTGTATAAGACATAATAATATAATAATGAAAAAAGAAAGTGCATATTACATTTAAGAAAAATTAAAATTACAATACACATGGAACATCATTTATTTATATATAACTAACTACATTGCATGAAATGATGTAAACTAAATCTATGTTTTTCTAAGAAAAGTATAGAATCAGAGTAGCAGAGAGACATAGATCACTCCACCACTTGCATAAAATGACATGGGCCAGGCCCAATCCGATAGAAAAATCCTAAGAAACATAAACCCAATGACAAAGCGCAATTAGGTGAGAAACAAAAATACATACAGATATATTTGTGGAAAAGCAGCAACCAAACCTGAAGAGGTAAAACATATATAAGAAACAATCGCATGCCCAAAAACCTACAATAAAATGAAATATTATAAACAAATCTGAGTTACTGTAGTTCTAATAACTTTATCCAACAATCGCACTTCAATATTGAAGCTACAAGCTTTTACAACTTCGTATATATTTGTTAAACCCTTACATTTCTCATTTTCTTTTTTCAAAACTTCCATAACGGGTCAAAGATTTTAAATTGCAATTAGAAATCGATTTTAACTATAACGAAGACAACAGTTACATTTTTAGATATAGAATAAAAATGTAAACATACCTTTGTTAGACGACGACGCTCCTACTTAGAGATCAACCTCCTTCACCTTTTGACTTCCTAAAGTCAAATCTTTGATTAGCTTCCAGACAACTCAAAGTATATTTTTCTATATTGGGTTCATATTCCTTCGTCGCAGTTCTAATACAACTATACTATTCGTCAAAACAAAATATGTGCGACTTACAATCAAAATATCCTTTCTTGTATTAAATAAAATCATAATACTTTTGGCCATTTCATATTTTGACCCGTTAGAAATAGTGACAAACACCTTGGTATACAATTGATAAATATGTAGCTTATTGAAGTGTTCATATACATCAAAACTGTGAGTTTTTCACTCACAAAAATCAGATTCTACTCAAGTGTTATGTAATGGTATCAAAACATCAAAATGGTAAATTTCTTCTTAACAAACACCTGATACATTCCTTAAAAATGCTCATTCAAGGACACTGAAATTCTAATATGTATGGTTATAGGGTTCTTTCATGATGTCAATCTTTGCAATTAAATTACTTTTAATTGATTAAACCAAAATCCCCAATTTGGGATCAAGAACCCTAATTTATAACCCCTCTCAAATTCAAAACATGTAGTAGATTTTTAATGAATCTTTGTACATAAAAACACAGAGTACATATTTATCATACCAAATAAACTCAAATAGCTTCACGGTTTTTCTGGTTTCATCAACCCCGCTCATACATACGAATTGTATGAGAAAAAGGAAAAACAACTAAAAAATAAGTTTCCCCTTGCATTGCATTCTAACTTTGTTGTAACCAAATCTTAGACTCCTACATTTTTTCTGATCGTAACAAATGTAATATATGGGCTATAACCATGGTTTTAAAAAACGGTTGAGGCGTGCGCCTCAAAGCAGCGAAACACCCAAAAAACAATTCTGCCAGGGATTTTTGATACTCGTTTTTGACTTTTTGTGTCAGTTTCAAGCAATTTATGTCATTTTTATTTGTGTTTTTGGTGATTTTGACGAATTTGATAATGAATTAAGTTAGTATTATTATTTTTATAAAATATATAATTTTTATATTTATTTTTTAATTCTGCCTCGTGAGGCGAAGGGAAAACGCCTCGAAACTCATTTCCGGTTTTCTAAACCTTGGCTATAACAATCTTATATCATGATTCCAACTTTTTCAAAAATACAAACATATATAAGGAAAAAATAAATTGTAGATTTTACACTGTGTGAAGATAGGCCTGTAAAAACCACACTAATCACCAAACGCTAAAATTTAAAAAAAAAAAAAAACATGAATCATAAATTTAAACATATCAATCAAAGGCTTCATTTTGTACTGTAGATAAGAACCTACTCCAAATGTTATATATAGTAATTTACAAATAATATTGGTTATTAATTGAAGCTATATATATATATGTACCATAATAGATCAATTCCATAATCGATAGTTACCAGTTAAAAAGTAAAATGAAAGATCTTGGCAGCATCGATTGAGAAAGAGAATTGATATTTTTTTTTTGTTACGTTTGTGAGAGAATATGAGAAAAGAAGGCTGGGGTAATAAAAACAGGGTCGAGTTTTTAAAAAATCCAAAGCACCATGTCTTGACCCATAATAGTTTTGAGGAATTAAGCAGGAAAAAAAGTGACACGTGTCCAAAACAGGTTTTATTTATTATATCGTTGTTTAACAAATACACACACTTAATTGCTTTTGGAAGTTATAAGCATGAGCATATTTGTGTACGTTAATTGCTTTTGGAACTTGTAAGCATGAACATATTTGTGTACATAACAGGATATTCACATTATGGTTTTAAAAAGAAGTTTGATATTGGCCTCTAGTAATCCTTATTAGATGTCATTGACCATTGACAGTCCCACCTTTACTAGTACCCATTTTTGGCGATTTTCAATATCGGTACCACACTCATCACTAGAGTAAATTAGAGTTAGTTGTGCGGTTCATTCCGTGTGAAATTATATGATTTAGATATTTAATTATGAAAAACTTTATGGCATCTAGTGTTTACCGAAGTAATTGGATTAGTAGTAGTATCTCCTAATAAAATTTCATTACTTTGATAATTTTACCTTCTCACAAATCATGATGATGTGGTTTTTTCTATAGAAGACCTTTAACTAAGCAGTTCATTCACTACCCTGCACATATGTAAACATCATACACATATTATAAAATTTGGCCAGTTCTAAAATATTAATCCATTAAGAATAAAAAAAGAATAGTGATCAAACAAACGACCCAATAATCATCAATCTATTACTTAGTTTTTTTTGTTTATGAAAGTTGCATCATTTTACTTATGCAAATTATAAGAATAAAATTGCTATACAACTATTATTATCATTATTGCAAATAAAAAAAATAGTTTCGTCTATAGCTCTTCGGCTTCATGAATTCTTCCATCTGCCAAAGCGTTTAGCAATAAATATTTTGATACAATAGATGAGGTGACCTGGCAAAACGATCTTTAGTATCAGTTGGGCTATTCTTTCAAATATGACATTCTACTTAAAACAATTAACAATCAGGCCCTTATTCTATTTATACCGTAACACACTGGGATTAAATGTAGTAACTTAGATTTATTTTATTCATGTTGCAGCATGGTGGATGGGAGTGTTTACTTAATACTATAGAGGCTTGTTCAATTCATGCTTGGCCTCAAGTGGTAAGACTCACTTTTAGCAATTTTCAAGAGTCATTTGAATTTTGTTTTTGGTGATCATGAGAGCCTGTTAGGAAAAACTACAGGGTCCACCAATACCATGGTAACCAGTGGAACTAGGTGAGACTAGGTAAAGCATAGCTTTTGTTGTGTAGGTTACCTTCAAGGGGATAAGACAAAAACTAGTGGATAATCATTTGATTTTATGATCTTTCTAACATGTATATCTGATGTAGAGCGATCATTATCCGTTTGTCTATTGCGTGGAAAAGTTAAGCTACGAAGACAAGCATACTGAGTGGAACACGTGTTTTAAGAAATTAAATTTGGATCCAAAACCCGTTATTGATTGTTACACTAGTGGTATGGGACACAAGGTTGGTCTTCTTGCAAATCGCATGTTAGGTTTATATCTATTTCATTGCTCTAATCCTTATCTCGGTCTATGCAGCTTGAGCTACAATACGCGGATGAAATAAGCGCTCTTGAACCTCCTCATGATTACGTGCCATGGGTCATTGTGGATGGGCAACCACTTTACAACGTGAGTATTTCATATCCTCCATACGATTATAACCAACTAACCTTCAAAACAATTGGCATTCATCGATTCTAATCTTGATAAATGACATTATTTTGTGGCGTGTAGGATTACACCGATTTCATAAGTTTCATTTGTAAAGCTTTTAAAGGTTCTAATATGCCCCAAGCATGCCTCCGTGTATCCCATCCAATTACCTCTCCAACGGACGCTGTAAAATCGTTCAATCATGTCTCCTACAAAGGAGAAGAGGGTGTAAACTCAAAGGCAACACTATCAGAAATCATCTCATCAATAGTAGCTTCTTGGATGATATTGTAGGCATAACATAAATTATGTAAGGTTAATGGTAAGTTAACAAATGTTACTCTAGGAACATTGTGGGATGAAATGCTATAAGTTATAAGCTTATAAGTTGTGATTTTTAGGAGCTAGCGGCCCAATTTGCATATGCATCCAACTTGGGCTTTTTACGATCCGCAATATTCATTTGGTCCAAGAGATACGGAAATGTGTTTTAAATTAATTAAAAACAATAATCAAGAGACATGGAAATGTATTTTAAATTAATTAAAAACAATGAAAATGAATACCAATACCAGTTTTGCAAACATCGATAAGTGTGGATTCAAGTAAAAATATAAGAATCATATAACACAAAAATGACAAATAAGTATATATTTAGCCAATGATGGCCACCTCGTCTAGCTTGAGGTAGGGGGTTTACCAACTTTGGTGAGGTTCATTGTTGGGAGGTACCCGGTTTGATTTTTTTTTGGGGGATTTGAATTTGGTCAATGCCCCCTAAGGAGCATTTTCTGCTATATTAGCATCATAATGCCCCTTCAAAAAATGTGTAATCGTTAATGTCCTTTAATTCTCTTTCAATCATTACTTTCAAAAAAAATTCTCTTCTTTTGGTGTTATACTAGAAACGCCCCTCTCTCTTCATGCCCCTAAAACGCCCAAGGGGCGGTGTTTGGGGCATTATAAAGCCTGTTCACGCTCATATAATGCTCATTACGGCTGGAGGGTATATACCTTTGTATAATCACATACCACAATGACGCAACGTTACAATAAACGTATGAATACCTATGCAACATATACATTATAGTTACACAACATATATCAAAATTCGTAAATTCTTTATATGTAAAGCCAATTGAAAAAAAAGTTAAAAAAAGGTCATTGATAGACGCTTTTCTATTCAACCGTTTAAAACCTTTTTTTTACTTACAAGATTATCATAGCCTTAATTTTAACCATTGAAAAGCTTGATGTCAAGATCTACTTCACATATTTATTAAAAGAAACTTTTTTTCTTATTTGATCTAGATTATATATAGAGAGAGCGGATACCGTACAAGATGGTTAACGCGTAAGAAGGTGTTGGTGCATATTCTATGACAACGGCTTAATAGTTTAATTATTTAGTCTTTGGATATTTTGTAATGAGCTTAGCATATTGGTTAGTGAGTTGATTGTTGTAATAGGCTTGGAGAATGACCTAGCCCAGTTAGAAGCCCAGTTCACAAACATGTGGTATATAAACATGTTTTGTGATTAGGGTTAGGGGGTTAGAGAACTAGAGGAAGAATTCGTAGAGAGAGAGAGAAAAATGAATTTGAGAGGTTGAGGTTAGAGAGTTTCAGTAACACAGAGATTGGTTGTGTGACTAAGTGAGAAATCTATAGAGAGTGGCTGAGAGATTTCATGTAGGTCTTGAATTGATTGTAAACTTCGTGTTGGATAATCAATTGAAGACCAGATTGAAAGTATTGTGTTCGTGTTCTTCATCTTATATTCTTGTTTCTGTTCATCGATTGATCAAGGGGATCCGCACCCTTGATTAGTTATTAGTTTTGTGACGATCCATCGGGAATAGGGGACCTACATTTGGTATTAGAGCTTTTGCTCTTATGTACGGTTCAAGACTGATTTACAGATTCAAGTTTTTGTTTGTTTGAAAATTTCAGTGCATTGATAATTTTTCTGAAGAACAGTGAAAAACTGCGAAGAAAAGTTGAAGATTCAGTGGTTCGATCTGTTTTGGTGGTGTTTGTTGGGTGTTTGCTGAATCTTAGGAATTATTGTTGGAAGGGATTTCAAAAGAAATTAATTTGAGAATAGTTTCCTTGGTGGAAAAGATTTGAAAAGAATAATTCTCAAACGGTTTCCTAGATTATTGGGATTAATTGATTGGCTGGATTCAAAAGAAAATATAGTGTACGAGTTCACAAATGTGCGGCTTATTTACACAACTGCGTGACTGGACAAGTGTGCGAACAGACAAATTGTGCGGCTTAAAATTCATCAGTGTACGGTCAAAGTGTACGGTCAAAGTTAGTGTGCGGTCAAATCTACAAGTGTGCGGTCAAACTTACAAGTGTGCGACCTTTGAAACAAGTGTGCGAGTCAGACAGTGTGCGACTGGTCTAGTGTGCGGCCCAAATTGGTAGAGTGTGAGCTGACCAATGTACGGGCCCATATATCAAGTGTGCGCCCCAGTTATTCAACTGTGAGGCCCAAAATATAGAGGCGTGCGGTCCATTAATGAGTGTGCGGCTGAGTTATTGGTGTGCGGTTGGCTATTGTGCGATTCACCTAGGGGTGGAATTTTATCTGGCTGACATAGATAAAATTTGGCTAGTTCTAATACCGGTAACGTACCGGTGGCGTACCACATTTACTTTTTAAAGAGAAGCAAGTAAATTAGGGACGAGCATTTAGTACCAGTACCAGTACCGAATTTTCCATACCAAAATATCTTCAGCACCGATTCGGTACCCACTTTTTGGAGTATTCGGTACCAGTACTTTCGGTTCGGTACAGTACCGGGAAAATACCGATTTTTTCATTCAAATACCGGTAACGTACCGGTGGCGTACCGTACCAAACATTTTCAGTACCATTACTGGTACCCGCTTTTGGCGATTTTCGATATCGGTACCACGCTCATCCCTAGAGTAAATTAGAGTTAGTTGTGCGGTTCATTCCGTGTGAAATTATATGATTTAGACATTTAATTATGAAAAAACTTTATGGCATGATGTGGTTTTTCTATAGAAGAGAACATATATGAACATAATGGATATCTAGGAGGAGCTTGCTTGTTGTCCTTAAAATACATAATGCATCTATGTCTTCAACATTTGGCCAAAAGTTGCAACCACTTAACAAAGACCGAATAAAGGCCCCACAAAGACATTAAATATCAAACGTTCATTAGCATGACACAAAAGATCATAAAATATAGTTTGAATGCATATATAATGGAATATAAGATTGATTTTTTCTTAAAAGTGTAAAAAATAACTTTAACTAAGCAGTTCATTCACTACCCTGCACATATGTGAACATCATATACATATTACAAAATTTGGCCAGTTCTAAAATATTAATCCATTAAGAATAAAAAACGAATTGGTGATCAAATAAATGACCCAATAATTGTAACACCTCATAAAATCACGTCCAATGATGTATTGACACGTGTAATAAACCCTAATAAAGTCAAACACTGAAATTAAGGGACTAATTTTTCGAAAAATCGAAACTTTGATAATAAAAGGACTGGAAGTGTTAGCATACCTGAAATAAGTTTCAAAATAACCTATCAAGATGATTATATTCACAAATGAGCCACTTGTCAATCGAGTGTAGCCGTTTGCGTAATTAATTGGAAGTTTGCGCAATAAAGGGTTAAAAGTGTCAACATGTTAATTCTTACCTCTGAGTGACCATTTAACAAACCAAGAGCTTCATGATAATTGATTATACTCCTAGGAATGCCAACTATTGGCCATCTAAGGTTTTTATGCCTATAAGTAAAGTTACGCGCAACTTTGCAAATTAGAGGGACTAAAAGTGTCAATATGTTTAATTATACCTCTGAATGACCTTTTAGCGAACCCAAAGCATCGTGATGTTTAATAATACTTTCAAGAATGTCTAATATGGATTAGATGAGGCTTGAATGCTATTAAATGAGGAGATATGCAAGTTTGCACAATAGAGGGACCTAAAGCGTCAACTTTTGAATCTGCGCCTTTCGGTGACCATTTAAGTGAACGGGAGTGTAGTAATATTTAAACATATGCTTGGGAATGCCTATTATGGGCCATGGAAGGCTTGGATGTCATTACACGACATTCCACGCTACTTTGCGCAATTAAAGGACTAATTGCGTCAAACTGCAAAATATGTCGATTCGTATGGTAACGGACCTTCCGGAATATGCCCATGAGTTAAACATACCCTATTTATCCTTTATATAGCTTAGATATAGGCTTAGAGGTGTTTGGTGCGCAAAAATAAACTTTTATGTCATGCAGGGACTAAAAGTGTCAAAAAGTGCACAAGTTTGCACTTTCGCGCATATCTCGCATTCTGATTATCTCCGGACACCCAAAAATTAATGTAAGCACTAAAATATTTTATTTTAGTGTTTGGCTTGATAAAACCCCATTCGTCGCGTAATTTGGTTCGTTTTTCGCGTCCGTCACGTGTTTCGTCGTAATTAGCCGAACAACGTGACTGTACGACCAAACGAACCGACATCCGACATATTTTTGAGCATGTTTCATGTTCCCTATTCTTAGGCATCATTGTAGAGCCTTAAAAATGGTTTAACGGGCCTTAGATGTGTCGGAAATGACATTTGGAAGTGCAGGGGCCAAAATTGTCAACTTTTGAAACTTGCTGTGTGCAGGCCTGGTCCTTACGGACCGTATGACTGGACCCTTACGGTCCGTAAGCTGTTTCCAGTAACAGAAATGTTAAAAACCAGCTTTGGTTTTGCTTTTTGTCTCACATACTTGATTCTAGGGGCTGGTTTTAATGCACCCATAGTTTTCTAAAACAAGGGGCATACTTGTAGGGCTGAGATCGAATCCCGTTTAACGAGGAATGATCCTAACGGCTCTCAAAAACCTATAAATACCCCCCCCTTGATCATGGCTCTCATTGCTCAGTTCCTTCAATCTTGCTCTCAAAATCAAATCTGAGGATCCTTGCCATTTGGGAACCTCCTTTTGAGTTATCTTCTGCCTCTTGGACCTTTTGTAAGTGTCCTTCCTTGCTTTGTTCATTCTAGTTGGCTCTTAAAGCCAAAAAGTCAAAACGTTTCGATAAACGCTTTGACTATTAGTAGGACTTTGCTTGGTCAAGCCATGGTTTGCAACGAACATGGCTACGTGACCCTAATTAGGTAGGTGTTTAACCCTCAAAAGGGCACCTCCTAATTACCACGTTTACTTAGTTAAATTGTCGGGTCAAATAAAAGTCAAACGGGTTAGTTTTAAATAAAATTCATAACTATTAATATAAAAGCCATAAAAACAATTTTCTCACTTTAATAACTTGGTAAATATTAGTTGAACATGCCTAAGCATGATTCAACCCGACAATTCTAAGTATAGGCTCGGTTCAGAACCGAAAGTCGCAAAAGTTGACTTTTGCTTTGACTTTCAGTTCTGACCCGATTTAGCTTAGTTTAGATATGCCTTTGGATTCCATTAGGACCATATTATAAGTTAGTATAAACCCTCCAAGGTTATGCAGCTTGGTTCCATAGAAATCCTAGTTCATGCATGTTTCCGTTAAATGCCTAAATGTTGACCGTTATGCCCTTTTGGCCCTAAAATGAGAATTTTAAAAATGTGAAAGGACAATAATTGTTTTTTACTTATTTATAAACTTGTCCTTAAAATTTGACATCAGTTTGAGGTCTAGATTAGGAGTTATGCTCAATAGCGTAATTAGAAAGCTTTTTGTTAATTAAACGGCATAATTAGCATATAGCCTATCTAAACCCAAATTTTTGAAACCAAACTTTTTACCTACTGATATAAAATAATATTTTGGGATTTTTAGAGATTTTTATTTATTTTTAGGCTGAGCATAACATAGGGTTCTAAGCTTGATTCGGTAGTTGTCGGTTTTGCCCTTTAGGGCTATAAAATGAGTTTTACAAATCCTTTTGATGCCAACCCTTTTTCTACTGATCTAGTATGATAAATAAAATATTTTGAGCATTCTGGAATAATAAAAACATCAGCTTTCCTTTGAAAACCCGGAAATGGCTCCAAATCGCCTTTTTAAGCGTTTTTAACGCATAGTATGTATCAAAACTATTTTAACCATATAAGGGTTGATGCCTACTGATATATTCAGTAAATTTTTATATTTTAACAGTAAGGGAAAGTTTTAAACTCAGGTGTCACACCCCGATTTCCACGTGTATCACCGGTGGGCCTGGTGGGGGATTACCGTGACGTACTTGGCAACAATATAGTCAAACCACACAATATATAAATGCACAGCGGAAGCAATAAGATAAATATATTTCAACCTTTGAATGTAATACCAAAGTATCACAATTGTCGAAATATAATCCATAGAGGATCAAAACAAAATATAAGTATTGTTCAACAGACGTAGGCATCTTAGGCTTGCGAGACTCTTTATTGATGCTAAGGAGAAATATCCAGCCAATTATGCTTAGAACCTGCATTTAATCTTTTTGGGGAAAATACGTCAGTTTACACTGGTAAATACATTCAACCGACACTTTTGTAAAATGTTTAATAAAATTGATTTGAATGCACAAGGCACAAACTCTTTATAACTTGGGGTAATTTATAATTAAATCTTGTAAAAGAATTACATGTTACTATGCGTTCGGTTGCCCGGGTCGTGCCGGGTTAAAGGTTAATAGACACGCCACAAAGCATAAAGCCGTGGCGGGAAAACCAACGGTTATACCTTTAATAATATAGACACATTACGGGTGTACGCCTACACCCGTGTGTCGGGGTCGTGGCCATTACGTAAAATGATGCCAAGGATATCCGGGACATGGTCATTAAGCTCCCAAAGGCGTAAAGCCAACAAAACAAGTTTTTAAACGGGTCACATTGAGATCACCCGACTACTAATGAGTTGGGGTCAATTGCCCGACCAAGCGGTATTTAAATACCGTAACCCAAGCCCGTATAACGGAAAATAAGTTAAAAGTATTTACCTGAGCAAGTATTAATCCTTAATAAACAATGCAAGTTTATTTTACTGGTCTCCTATTCTGGAACGAAGGTTTAAACAACCTATTAGAATCCTAACGGGTCTTTAATGTAGCCTTAGCTAGACCGGTTGGTTTCGAAGGATAATTACGGCTTAATCGCGTGAAAGGCGAAAACCGGGAATGGAATGTGATTCGGACCCAACAAGTTTGAAGACTTGTTTTATATGGGTAATATAATCACACTCTGGATTTTGAGGTCAAAACAATAACGTTTGACCCGTTTCGGCTGGTTTACGTAAACTAGTTACATAAGCCGAACCGTGCGCGCAAAAAGGCGTAACGGGTAACCGTAAGAGTCCTACACAAGTTTCCTAAGTTAATATGCTTTAAAGAGGTTGTGGTATCAGTAGGATACCTTCCATAATGCCCGTAACGAGTTTAAATCCATTATATGCCCCGTAGGGGTATTTCGGTCATTTTAAAGATTATAAAAGAGGTTTCTGAGTTCTACAGGAAATCTGAGTTTTCCGAACAGTTTATTTAGTCCAAAATACTCTATTTATTATTTAGAATCAGTAGCAACTGGAATCGGGTCAAAAGACCTTGTAGAACTCAAGTTATGCTCGAAAAGGGTATATTCGGTATTTACCGAACCGATGCCATAACCGCAGGTTATGAGCAGGTTAAAAACAATTAAAAATCTTTAAAAATCCCAAAATATTATTTTACACCAGTGTGTAAAAGGTTTGGTGTCGAAATCTAGGTTTAGATAGGCGTTATGCTAATTGCGCCATTTAATTACTAAAGTTTCCGTAATTGCGCTATTTAGCATAACTCCTATTCTGGACCTCGGATTGACGTGAAATTTTAGGGACATGCTTAGAAATCAGTGACTAAGGTTATTGTCCTTTCACATGTCAAAATTCTCATTTTAAATTGAAAAGGGCGTTACGGTCAACTTTTAAGCATTTAACGGAAATGTGCTAAAGACTCGGACAAACAACGAACCGGTCACAGAGGGTTATGCCCTCATGTAACGGGTCAGAACTGAAGTCAAAGCAAAAGTCAAAGTTTTGCGACTTTCGGTTCCGAACCGGGTCAAAACAGTAAATGGTCGGATCAAACAAGCTTAGACTAGTTAATATACTTATTATCATGTTATATGAGTGTTAAAACAGGTTACACGCCATCTACATTATCGGTTATGCATAAATTCGCAAAATAGCATTCTGTTGACTTTTTCTAAGCAAGTTTGACTCGACAATCGGACTAGTTAGAGTGAGAATCAGAGGGTGCCCTTTTTGGGATTTAATGCCCACATGATTACCAACATATAACTATCTTTGATTCGACAAACCACTGGACCATTTGTGATTTATCGTCAAGTCAACCGTTAATTACGACGGATTGACTTTTAGGCTATAACTAAGCAAAAACTAAGCCACAAAGGGTTAGGCATACTTACAGAAGCTTGGTGCACGACCAGAGATATTAGAAGAATGCTTTTGAGCTCCAGAAATGAGCAGATGAGTTGTTTGAAGGTGTGATGAACAATGGTGCACTACATTGCCTTTTATAGTGAAATTTTGGACACAAGATCATTACAACTCAACCTATAATTGCTCATGGATGATCAGCAGCTGTCCCTGAGTGTTAGGGGACATGTAGGGGGCACCCATGCTTCCATTAATGCATCTAAGGTCGGTTAAAAGATCAAACAGTGAATCTGTTCATGTTTACTGCTTCTGGGGACTTGACGCGGCCCGCATTAAGGTTCAGGCTGGGCTCACGCCGGCCGCCTGAATCCTTATGTCAGAAACCGTATCTTCATATGGCTCGCGGCCCGCCTGAACTTCCTTATTTCTCTAATGCGGGCCGCCTGAGGCCTGAAATTCAAGATTTTCAAATCTTTTGCCATTAATAGCCTGACCTTTCGGTTTCGAAGGGGTAACTTTGCGATTTGGGCCTCGATTATTTACGAATAAGGGCCTCGTGACTTTTACCCGCACCGTTAAGTCCCCGGTTAGTTTAATTACTATCCGAAAAGCCTTATCTTTCATTGTTGACGCTTCTAACCCCTTGCATACGGAATTGATCATAACTTTCTCGTTTTAAAACGGAACTTCGTGAAATTTATATGTATATTCTAGTGAGCGTAATTTACTTGTTACAAAGCCTCGGGTATGTTAAAGGTCACTCAGAGGTATCACTTAAACATGTTGACACAATTAACCCCTGTAGTTTGTAATTTCTCACTTTCTTCCGCATTTCGTTCCGTACGATCCATGATTTATCCGTCTGAAGGTACGAGCATCATTTAGGGTTACTGTACAATGTATTTATCCCTCGTTGACATTTTTAACCCTCGAATTTACATACTTTCCATGGTTGTCAACTTTAGTCCTTTATTCAGTATTTAATACCACGTGTAAACTCAAGACACGTGTCAATACTTTATTGGACGCAAAATTTCGAGGTGTTACATTCTCACCCCCTTAAAAGAAATCTCGACCTTGAGATTTATTGGAATAGATGAGGGTACTTCTCCTTCATCGTGGACTCTACCTCCCACGTGTACTCAGGACCTCTACGGGCATCCCATTTCACCGTATTTCCTGCGAAGTTTCTTAACCTGTCGATCCTCGATCGACACAGGTTTCTCAACGAATTTTAAGCTCTCGTCGATGTGTACATCTGTATGCGGTATAACCAGTGATTCGTCAGCGAAACACTTCTTCAGGTTACAGATGTGGAACACATTGTGGATACCATTGAGCTCTTCCGGTAAGTTTAATTTGTAGGCAACCGATCCGACACGTTCGATTACCTCGAAAGGTCCAATATATCTCGGGCTTAGCTTGCCTTTCTTACTGAATCGCATCACCCCTTTCCAGGGTGATACCTTAAGTAATACCTTATCGCCTACTTCGAAATTGAAAGGCTTACGCTTCAAATCCGCGTAGCTCTTCTGCCTGTCCAGGGCAGCTTTCAATCGATCGCGAATTTGGACAATCTTGTCCGTTGTCTCGAATATTATATCGGGTCCTGTCATTTGGACATCTCCAACTTCTGCCCAACAAACGGGCGTTCTACATTTTCTACCATATAGAGCTTCAAAAGGTGCAGCCTTAATGCTCGTATGGTAGCTGTTGTTATAGGAGAATTCGACTAATGGTAGGTGGTTATCCCAACTGCCACCTAAGTCGATCGCATATGCACGGAGCATGTCTTCCAGTGTTTGGATTGTACGCTCACTCTGTCCATCTGTTTGAGGGTGGTAAGCCGTACTGAAGTTTAGCTGCGTGCCCAAGGATTGCTGGAAGCTTTTCCAAAAGTGTGACGTGTACCTGGTATCTCTATCAGAGATAATAGACACGGGCACGCCATGAAGGGCTACAATCTTGTCTACAAACAACTGGGCTAATATATCGGAGCTATGAGTCTCCTGTATGGGTAGGAAATGTGCTGACTTGGTCAGTCTATCAACTATCACCCATATTGTATCGTTTCCCTTCTTTGTCTTTGGTAACTTGGTGATGAAATCCATCGTTACCATCTCCCTCTTCCATTCGGGAAGTTTAGGCTGTTGTAGCAAGCCTGACGGCTTTTGATGCTCAGCTTTCACTTGCGCACAAGTCAAGCACTTTGCTACATAGGTGGCTATAGACTTTTTCAAGCCTATCCACCAGAAATTCGCCTTCAAATCCTGGTACATTTTATCAGTACCAGGATGAACGGAATATTGGGAACTGTGGGCTTCCTGGAGGATAACGTCACGAAGACCTCCATAAACAGGAACCCATATCCTTCCATTCAATCTCAGAATTCCATCTTTGCCATAAGATAACTGCTCTTCAGTTACCCCCAGCTTTTCGTTTGGATAGTTAGCTTCTAACACAGCTTCTTTCTGTGCAGCTAACAATCATTCGTTCAGACTGTTCTTGATTTCAATGCTCTTGGCATTGATCCTTATTGGCTTCACTCTTTCTTTCCTGCTCAAGGCATCTGCGACTACATTGGCCTTGCCTAGATGGTATCTTATTTCACAGTCATAGTCGTTCAGAGTTTCCATCCAACGTCGATGCCTCATGTTTAGATCTTTCTGATTGAACAGATGCTGAAGGCTTTTGTGATCAGAATAGATCACAAATTTAATGCCATACAGGTAATGCCTCCATAGTTTTAGTGCAAATACAACGGCACCCAACTCCAAGTCATGGGTGGTGTAGTTCTTTTCATGCACTTTCAATTGTCGCGAAGCATAGGCAATCACTTTGCCCCTCTGCATAAGCACACAACCCATACCGGTGTGCGACGCATCACAATATATGACAAATTCTTCCATTCCGTCCGGCAATGTCAATACTGGAGCATTGCTCAACTTTTGTTTGAGGATATCGAAAGCTTCTTGCTGCTTAGGGCCCCAATTAAACTTTATACTCTTCTTAGTTAAAAAAGTTAGGGGTGCAGCAATTCTTGAAAAGTTTTCGATGAAGCGTCTGTAGTACCCTGCTAGACCTAGGAAACTGCGAATTTCCGTAGGTGTCTTTGGCTCCTGCCAGTTCATGACGGCTTCAACTTTAGCGGGATCCACCTGGATACCACGTTCGCTGACTACATGTCCAAGGAACTGGACTTCTCGTAGCCAAAAGTCACATTTAGAGAACTTGGCATAAAGCTTTTCTTGATGAAGCAGTTTAAGGATACATCGAAGATGCTTTTCGTGGTCAGCTTGACTCTTCGAGTAGATAAGGATGTCATCGATGAAGACAATGACAAATTTATCCAAATAAGGTTTGCAAACGCGATTCATGATATCCATGAATGCGGTAGGTGCATTAGTGAGCCCGAAAGGCATCACTAGGAACTCGAAATGACCATAGCGAGTCCTAAATGCATTTTTATGCACGTCTTCGTCCTTGACCTTCAATTGATGGTACCCTGACCTTAGGTCAATCTTGGAGAAGTAGCTCGCTCCTTGCAACTGATCGAACAGGTCGTCGATCCTGGGCAAAGGATACCTATTCTTGATCGTAACTTTATTCAGCTCACGGTAGTCGATGCATAGACGCATCGAACCATCTTTCTTCTTGACGAACAGGATTGGCGCTCCCCAAGGAGATGAACTTGGTCTAATAAAACCCTTGGCTAGCAGATCATCTAACTGCTTCCTCAATTCTTTCATTTCCGTGGGTGCCAACCTATAAGGTGCTCTTGCAATCGGCGCGGCTCCTGGAATGATGTCTATACTGAATTCCACTTGCCTATTTGGTGGCAAACCAGGCAGTTCTTCTAGGAAGACTTCAGGATAGTTAGAGATGACTGGGATGTCTTCAATTCTGGGTTTCTCCTCACCGATGGTCACCTGTGCCATATAAATAACACATCCTTTCTTTAAACATCTGGACGCCTTTAGCATAGATACTTGTGCAGGCAATCCATGTCGAGTATCTCCTTGGATGATAAGTGGTTCTCCAGACGGGGTCTTGATTACCACTTGTTTTTGGTTGCACATGATTTGGGCTTGATTATGCGCTAACCAATCCATACCCAATACTACGTCGAAACCAGCGAGTTTAAAGGGTAACAGGGACAAAGGAAATGAGTGGTTCCTAATGGATATAACACATCCTTCTAAAACAGTTGAAACTGTCCCCATAGTCCCATCAGCTAGTTCTACTTCGTATTTTGCATTCAATGTTTTAACAGGCAATTTTAACAACTCGCGGAACTTATCATCCACAAAGGATTTATCTGCTCCAGAATCAAATAAGACTCTTGCGAAAAATCATTGATAAGGAACGTACAGGTTATGACATTGTCGTCTTGGATAGCCTCTTTAACATCCATCTTAAAGACCCTCGCATTGGTCTTCTTCCCATCTTCAGCACTTTTTACATTCTTCGGGCAGTTCGTCTTGATATGCCCCTTCTCATTGCAACTGTAACAAGTTGCATCCGTGAGTTTCTTGCACTCAAGGGTCCTATGTTCTGAGGACTTGCATATTCCACACGGCTTTGGTGGGGATTTCTTTTCAAACCTGCACCTTCCAAAGTGGTGCTTCTGACAAACCTTGCACAAGGGCTTATCGCCTGACTGTCGGTCATTTTTCTTGTTATCTGACCCCCTCTTGTTGTCACGATTGCCCCGATGCTTCTTGCTGGATCTACGTGAATCATCATCCTCACGTTTCCTCTTCTCGCTATCAGCATTCCTCAACGACCTCTGCCTCACTGCATCAAGCGTGAGAGACAGAGATATATCTGTCACGGATCTGAAGGTAGCAGGCCTAGAAGCCTTTACGCTAGCTTTTATTTCTGGGGCCAAACCCCCAATGAAGCGCGCAATCCGTTTGGGTTCTGGTGTTACAAGATACGGAAACCAATTTTGACAGAGTGTTGAAGGTCGTGAGCTATGCCTGGCAATCCAGGTTCTTCATGACTAATGATAGGAAGTCAGATTCGATCTTTTTAACCTCGTGCTGAGGGCAGTAATTTTCCTTGATGAGAGCCATGAATTCCTCCCATGTCATGCTATACAAAACAGCCTTCCCAGAGGCTTGAACCAGCGATCTCCACCACGCTAGGGCTTCACCCTTGAACGACTACGAAACAAACTTCACCAAGTCTCTCTCTGCACAACCACTGATGTCCACCACAGTGTCCATCTCGTCTAACCAGGTCATACAATCCACCGCGCCCTTTTCCCCAGTGAAATCTTGGGGTTTGCAAGATACGAAATATTTATACGTGCAACCCCTAGCGCGAGGTGTATCATCGACTACTTTCTTCTTAGGGTGGACGCTATTCTCATTGGATGAGTGTCTATCGTCATCCTTTTTAGGCTTAGACGGAGTCGAGGGTGGTTTGCTGTGAGATTTAGAGTGGGTTTTTGGCTTTGAGTGTGGTGTAGATAGGGTTCTGCTTCGGGACTCGGTGTACTCTTCGTACTGCCGATCCAAGGTTGCCTTAACAGCGTTGTCTACTAGAGCTTTCAATTCCGCGCCCGTTATATGAATCTGGGCGTTATCATTGTCATCCTCTTTTGAATGACTATTATCTCCACTTGGCTCAGCCATTGTAACTCGAATCTGCTACAGAAGATAATGACAAAGTTTTATTTAGTAGTTTATTATGGAATTGTCTTTTATGGCAATTCATTAACCATGGTAAACATAGACCACATCTGGTTAATTTGTTACTCACTTTTATTTAGGATTTGAATATAACTTATCCTAATTACAAATATTGCTAGTGGCACAAAAGCCTAGTCACAAGGACGTTTTTATAATATAAGCCGGGATTACAGAGAATCAAGGCATGAAGGTTTGAACCGTAGTCCTTTTACCTTTTCTGACAGGGAGTCATAGACTACAACTGCCTTTTGTCTTATATGACAATAAGTATGGCCCGTGGGCACTACATCACTAATGGATGTTTTAAATAAACGATCATCTTTATTGACGATTTAACCCTTGATTTACCAATCATTAATTTGGGTTTTGGAATTCCTTAATGGATTCGTATATAAGAATGGCGCGTGTGATTTTAACGAATCACATCTGCCAAGGATGTTAACATGTTTACAGAGGTTAACTGGAAATCTGAATCTTTTAATTAAGTCTTACCATCTTGGCCGGGTCTTATAATGACACCAGGCTAGGTTTCACTATTAAGATTCTTTAGTTAGGCAGATTAATTTAAAAAAAGAATGATTTTTTTTGCTTCATTTCATATAAGAACGTATCAAATCACAAAATGAAATTTATAACTTAACCTTTCATTAATCATAATAATGCTTACACACTGCCCTAAACGGGACTTTTTAATAGATAAATACCTACGCAGAGGTTTACAGAAAACAAGTCCACGCAGGGACCAAATACATAGATAGATGTCCGCACAGGGACTAAAAGATAAGTCCACGCAGGGACTGAAATGCTATTGTCCACGCAGGGACTAAACACGATAAATGTCCACGCAGGGACTAAAATACTCAAAACAAGTGTCCACGTAGGGACTTGATTGTAATAGTAAATACTATAGTACATAGAGAGACTAATGATCTCGTTTCTTCCTCCCTTTTAGTAAGTTTGCTAGGCCTTTAAGGAATCCACGATTACTTTTACGTTCTTGCTCAAAGTCTCGTTCCACTCGGTTTAGACGGTGGAGAATTTCTTCTTGCTCCGGTGGAGAAAAACGTGGCTGCTGCGACGGTTGTTGCACCGGAGGTCTAGGAGGTATTGGATACCCATGGGCTGAGTAATCTGTTCCCCAAAGGTTTCCATAAACTCTATCTGGATGGAGGGCATTGTAATTAGCCGCTACCACGTATGGGTCGGCATCATAATTATAGTTGTAGTGCGTGTGAGTCGGCTGCTCAAATGGGTTGTACGCGGTGGAACCGCCGTATGCTGGTATTGGATTGTCATAGCCGAATGGTGGTGGAGGTGGTGCAACTGGTGCAGATTCACCTCTGCAGGGTGACCAGAAGGTTCCTGATGAAACAATGGTTAACCGGGCAGGGTTAACTCACTGATCTCGTCAAGAAGGGTTAATCCCTTCCTCCCGAGGATCGCTGGCTGGATCACCGGTGGGTCGATCTCCTGCACAAGGAAACAAACCGTGACTCGTAACAAGGAGGATGGGGTGAGGGGTGCTCCTTGTTACCACTCTCCGGCGTGAGAATCAGTAATCTGCTTGGGAAGCAAAGTATGATAGTAGTAGTAGTAGTGAGAGAGTTGTGAAGAGATACCTCAAACCTGGTTTGGGGTTGGTATTTATAGCCGAGGAGTGAAGGAGGAGGATGATGGACAGACTGACGACATGCTACACCTTTGCAGGTGTGTCAGGCTTGTCGGGTGTGGAGGTTACGCCACGTCAGTCTGTTACTTACGTAGCCCTGACAGATGACTGTCATTGGTGCTACTTGCACTGTGGTGTCAGTCCCACTTGTTGGGCGTATAGGATGCCGGTGCGAGCCGCATAGCTGCCTGCGGTAACATCTGATGTTACCGCGTCCCTTGCTTGCGATCAAGAAATACGCGAGACGCGGTGCTAGCCGCATCGTCGCCTGTGGTGACTGTCGCAGCTTCCTTGTATTGATAGAAGTGTTCACTGGACGCGGTGCCAGGACGCATCGCTGTGAATACTTCCGTTTTCATACACTAGATGTGATGCTATGCCGCATCACCCTACCGTTCTCATATTCCAGGTAAGTCCTCCTCCATCACTGGACAAATTGGATTCAACCACTGTGTCGATGCGTTCCCGCACGGACACAAGTAGGTTGTTAGCTAGAGGAGGTTTTGATAAAGGTAATGGTCACTCGCGGTCGATGCTGATGCGAGATTTGGGACCTTACCCCTTCAAGTCCCCCCAGTCTAGTGTTGCTGCCATATGCAAGTTGCATGTGGGAGGAGTACTGGACTATGGTGTTTAGAAGGTAGTTTGGAGTCTGGAGAAGATTCTAGACCAAGTGGATGGTCTTCGCTCTTTGTAAATCAAGCTGGAGGTCTGGAAGAGTCATTTGATGCCTCTTCCGTACCGGTGAGAATGATTCGTCTGATGCGAAATTCTCAGCCTCAGGTTGGGTGCCACCTGTTGGTGTGTCGAATCGACCTGAGACCTTGCTGGGCGTATGCACAAACTTCGAACCAACCTTTGAAGTGGTGAATGAAGAAGAGAGTTTCTTGATGTCATGATTGGACATCAAATGATGATCCCTTTTGTGGGGTGTTCATGTTCTTCCAATTAGCTCTCTAGTAACCGCACGTCCTTTGCGGTTACCTCGTTGCTTGACATTGTTGGCCACGGTTGTGGGGACGAAGTTGAGTACTTGCGTCATTGTTGGCCATGTTTGGTCGAACAATGTGATTCTGGATAATGGTCAAATAAACATGGTCATAGGTATGGTGATACCCACCATTGTTTATTCTATCCATCTTACAAGTAGGGTAACAAAGTCATAAGCAGACATGTCACCGCTTATTCGATCGCTTGTTGTTCGGCAAGATCTCGTATGATCATTAGGGATCTCGTCCGCATCTCTTCCTTAGGAACCTTCCTTCACGCTCCAATACCGAGGAGTTTTCCTTGAAGTAGTTTCGTTCCTCGATGTGAAGACTTAGTTGTGGCTCTTCCGTAGCAACCGTTTGCGGAAGCTATGGTTGTGTCCGCAGCGACTCATGAGTGTCTGCGGTTTTGTCACCCCATATTCGCTTGAAACGGGTGTGTTGCTCGGATATGGCTCTTGAAGGATCAGGAGTCAGGGTTGCTGATGTGCATACGCGTACATTCCCTTCCTTCTTCTCATTAAAGAAGTTGTTTATTCACCCTCTGTGGTTGTGAACCGGACAGGAGGGATTTGAAGCTTGAAGAGAATGAAGGCAATGCGGTTTACCTGTTTCTGAGATGCGGTTCAGTCTAAAGAACAACGCTGGTTCTGAGTATCTGACACACCTGTACGGGCTCGTGTGTGTCATCTCCGCGTATTCCACGTGTGCTCGTGGGTATATGCGGACATGTTTATACCCCTTAACCATGGAAAGATATAACTTTTTGGCTATTTTATGGGGTATGTAAAAAAAACGATATGCGGTATGGGTTATGGTGCGGTATACCAGAGAAACCGCATGCCGCTTATAATTGGATAATGTAGTCGCTTTTTGTTGCATACGTGGCTGATCTCACGTGTGAGTTGGTGGAAGTTGGTGAGATCATTCTGGCATGTGCTGAAATGAAAGGACATTTGCACTGCCCGAGGCATTAAATGCACTGTAGCAAGGAGTGTAAAGGTCTCTCTTGTCAGGCGCGTGGGCGGCCACGCGCGTGGTAACCGTCAGCGGAAACGGCGCTTGACACGTGGTGTCACGTAATTTGCTCTTTTTGAACGTGATGATTCAGTTTCTCCCTCCGCATTAATTGCGATGGGTATATAAGGGGAAACCGTTCGTGGTTTCCCCTCACTTGTTGAAAATTTCAAAAATTTCCCGGTGAGAGAAAGAAAGTTACTTTGTCTTCTCCGATCAATTGTTTGAAGTTTCCGGTGAGGTTTTTTGAGTTTGTAGTGTTCATCTTCTATATTCCTGATGGCTAAACCATCGAATCCACACAATGTGGAGGGTGAGAACCCTGAACAGCCGGTAGTGGCGGCTGATGAAGACGAAGATGATGACGTTGATGCTTCCGGTGGTGGGTTACCAGTGTTGAAGTGGTCAAAGGGTGGTTTTAAAAACCTGATGACCACCATTTATATGGCCGACGACTGGAAGGCTACTTACCCACAAGAGGGGGACACCGGTGCCGATGCTCCGGCCGGTTATATTACTATGTGGGCAGATACTTTCACCGAAGGCAACCTTCGGTTGCCGGTGACGGTGTTCGTTGCGGAGGTGTTGGAGTACTATCATCTCCATATCTCCCAACTTAGTCCATTTGGGATGTTCCGAATCAGGAACTTTGAGTATACCTTTCGTGCCCATGGCTTGCCCATTACTGTTGAAAATTTCCGGCGATTTTACCAGTTGACGGTGAACACCAGTTTTTTCTCTTTTACTCAACGTCATGGGAGTTTGAAGTTGATGACACCTCCGAAGGGTGTGACCCATTGGAAGATGAAGTTCTTCTATGTTAAAGCCTGTGCGGTATATGCCAATATGACTTTCCGGGATGTCAATATTGGTGTCACTGATGAGGATATTCCTGTTGCCACCGCGAAGACTGTGGACTGGTTCTCTTGGCTGCGGCCTATTCAACTCAAGAAGTTAGACAACAACCAGCTGTGGCTGTTGCGGATGATGCTTACTAGGCCGGACAGGAAGGCAAGGCCCGTTCTGCGGGAAAAGAGTGGAGGTAAGCCTGTTACTCTTTATTGTTTTCCTTGCTTCATTATCCTTGTAGTAATATGCATGCATGTGTTGTATCAGTGGATGCGGTCGGCTTGTGGAGGATGTTTGAGCCCGATTTCGAGGGCCAAGTTGAGCTAATTCCGGTTGAGTTACGGGAAGGTTTTAATCTGGAAATTGTTAGCAACTTCCGCGTACCCAAACGTGATGTGCTAAAGGCACCCGTGCCAGAAGGCGAAAAAGGTATTTTCTAAGTTGTACTTGTTTTCCCAGTTGACCCTTGTAATTTGTTTGCTTGATTTCTCCCATGCAGCTATCCTTGCGGACTTGGGGAAGTTTGAAAAGCGCATCCCCAAGAAGCATGTGGAGAAGAAGCAGGTGAAGAAAACCACGCGGGGTCGTGGTAAGGAGAAAGCTGAGGGCTCAGTTGCCCTCCTCCGGTGTCTCGGGCCGCAGGTACCTATCGATCTTGTTATCGCAGATATACCGATTACGTGGTAGTATCTGATACCCTTGAGGGTTTGGGTGTTCTAGGTAGTGGTGCGGCTGCGGGTGGAACCGCTGCGGGTCCCCCCGTTGTTGGTAAGAAGAGAGAACCAGAGCAAAAGGCTGGTGGTGGTGGTGAACCGAAGCGTCGGAAGCTGCAGTCTAAAAGGGCTGCTCCGGTGCAAAAGAAACCTGCGGTTGCTGCTGGTGAGTATAACTTTTTGCATTGTTTTGCATGTACAATTTGTTGGATTAATAGTTATTGCTTTCTTTGCATTGCAGAACCACAAGATGCAGGTTTTTCTTTTTTTTGATTTTCCTGTGTCTCCCTCGCGTACCGCTGCTGCGGATGCGGGGATGCCAAAGGAGCCTGTGGTGCCAAAGGAGCCTGCGGCACCTTTTGTTGAGGTGACCCCTGATCCCACCGTGCAAGTGGAGAAGACGGTGGAGAAGACTGTTTCCCAGATATTTGATACTGTGGATTCCTCCAACAATCTGATCAGCCCGAATGATGGCGATGGATTGGACTTGAGGTTTTCGGATGCTGGGAAACAGAAGTCGGATGCTGAGCCGCAGAAAACGGATGCTGAGCCGCAGAAATCTTCTGCTGGTGAGAAGGTTACCGGCTCTTCTTCCGGTGGTGCGGGTTATGATGGGCCTCCAATTCAGCCTGGGGAGTCTGAATTGGAGTATTATTACCGCACCTACACACAGGATCGAAGTACAGTTTATCACCGACCCCCCTGGACTATTATGCAGGGGGATGATATTTCCAACGATCCTTCCGCGTGCAGGGAGATTCTGGGTGGTCTGGGCACCCCATTTGAAACTGAACGTGCCCGTGCCGCACCCCGTGAGCTGCGCATCAACCAACTTTCTACGATGCTAGTAGGAAGTTCCATTGTGGCGAATGCCATTTTGGAAGATTACAAGGTGCTAGGCCGCAGGGAAGAAGAAGCTGCTCGTTTGCGGGCCGAAGCAGAAGAGTTGGTGAAGGCTGCTCGTGCGGGTGCGGAGCAGCTTAAAAGAGATAGAGCTGCTTTTGATAAGCAGAAACAGACTGCGGAGTGGGCTACAACTGCTGAGCTGAAACAGGTTCGTACTCTTGTCAAGTTACTTTCTGATGAACGCAAGAGTTGGAACGAAAAGTTTTCCAATGAGCGCAAGAAGTGGAACGAATCTTGGGCTAAGCAGAATGACAATCTGTTTCGTGCTCATCAGGAGTTGACGAATGCCAAGGCAGCAAACGTTGCCTTGGGCAAAGAGAAGGCTGCAGCTGAGGTGATTGCGGTTAAAGCGCAGCAGGCGGAGGCCCGGGCTGTAAAGGCGCTTGAAGAGGCCAAGGAAGCGGGGGCTCGCGCTGCAAAGGCCCTTGAGGAGGCCAAAGAGAGGGAGAGTCGCTCTTCTAAGGCTCTTGAAGAGGCGAATGCTGAGCGCACCCATTTAGATCAAGTTGTTGCCAGCCTGTAGGTACAATTCGTTATTCCTGTTGTATTTTTCTTTCCGCCTTTTGAGAATGTTTACTGATTTTGTGAACTGTTTATTGCTCTTTGAAAGGTTGAAGTTCAGACCCGGGAGGTCGCGGTTACAGACCTCACAGCCCGCATGACCGCAGCGGAAGAGCGGGCTAATGCTGCTGTTGAGGCCAGAGATGCTCTGACCTCTTCGTTTAACCAACTGGAGGCTGACCGTGAATGGATGCGGAGTCACGATATCGTGCGTGTAAGTATCCCTTGCCTTTATATTTGCTTGGATTAGCTTGTGAGTCTTATCATCCTTTTATTGCAGATTGTTCAGGCTATCATGGATGCACCCGAGACCGCAACTGGTTTGGACTTGGTCAAGGAACGTGCCCGCGATGCTGGTTTTAAAGCTGGTTACAGCCGCTGTATCGGTCATATAAACGTCATGTCTGAAGGCGGTTATACTGAAGAGCGATCCGGGTTTCGCGACGTGGATACCGAAGCGCGCCTTAACGCGGCTGTTGCCTCCTTTTATGATACGTCCCTCTCTTGCGTGGAGAAGTTGGACGAATGTTTAGAGGCTGCGGATTATGTAGACCGGTTGCGGATGCTGTATGCTGATGCAGAAGAGGAAGATCCCGCTGGTGGTGCTCGAGATGATGCGGGAACCAGTGGTACAAAATAGGGTTTAGGTTGGCTAGTGTGCCCCCTTTTTTGTTTTCCTTTTGTAAATGTTGGAAACTTTATGTAAATCCATTGTGCAGCACGTGGGTGCCTGAATTTTTTGAATATAAAGTTTAACTGCTGCTCAATTGATACAAGTGTTTTTACTTCTTGCATGTTTGAACGTATGTATGCGGAACTCTACCCATTGTGAATGGGGTTGAGTATACTCTATACCTTTGTCGTATAAGTATGCGTCAATTCCATCATTTGTCCCATTAGGGTTTTAGAATTGTGTAAGTTTTGTAAAAACTTGTATATCCGGAACTCTACCCATTTGTGAATGGGGTCAAGTATACTCCATACCTTTGTCATATGAGTACGCGTCAATTCCATTGTTTACCTTTTTAGGGTTTAGGAATTGTGTAAGTTTTGTAAAAACTTGTATATCCGAAACTCTACCCATTTGTGAATGGGGTCAAGTATACTCCATACCTTTGTCGTATGAGTACGCGTCAATTCCATTGTTTACCTTTTTAGGGTTTAGGAATTGTGTAAGTTTTGTAAAAACTTGTCTATCCGGCCGTATAGACACTTAATATTCTGCCTTTTGCTGGCCTATTACAATATTTGTGTGTGGTTGGCACTTTGTGTGGGTATCGCGAATGAAGATTTTGCCAATCTGTTTTTGCGGATACCGCAAAGTGGAACACGCATTTGTAATAGTCGTAACAAACAATATTGCATTGAATTGCTCGTTTATTTAATTGCAAAATGGCCTGCGACCCGATAGGTTACATGAAAATGTAAAAACATGGCTTACATGTAACAGCGTTTAAGCTGTTGTGCGTTCCATGTACGTGCGATAGGTTCGCCTTCTAACGTTTGCAACTTGTACACGCCTTTTCCCAAGACCTCATTGATGAGGTAGGGTCCTTCCCACTTGGGGGCAAGTTTTCCTGGGCGTTCAACATTAGATGCTTCATTGTCACGGAGGACGTAGTCTCCCGGGTTGAAAGTACAAACGCGGACACGCGAGTTGTAGTACTTTTCCAGTTTGGATTTGTACTTGGCCTCATTGATGGCAGCATTTTCACGCCTTTCTTCCAAAAGGTCTAAGTCAATCCTGCGTTCCATACTGTTGTCTATTTTTTCAATAGCCAACATTCTGGGTGAAGGGAGGCCTACTTCCGTGGGGATCACCGCTTCTGAGCCATAAACTAGGCTGAAAGGTGTCTCCCCATTGCTCGTTTTTGGGCTTGTGCGGTGAGCCCATAGGATACTTGGGAGTTCATCGACCCAGCCACGCCTGGCTGTTCCCAACCTTGCTTTGATGCCTTCGACTAGACTTTTGTTGATACTCTCAACTTGGCCGTTTCCTTGCGGATGTGCCACGAATGAGAATATATGTTCAATGTGTAGTTCTTCTAGCCATTTTTGAAATTCGTCAGCAGCAAAGTTGGTGCCATTATCGGTAACGATGCACATTGGTAGACCGAAACGGCAGATGATGTGTTCCCATATGAATTTCCGTGTTATCATAGCAGTGGTTGAGGCGAGCGGTTTCGCCTCTACCCATTTTGTGAAGTAATCAACCGCTACTATGATAAATTTGACTGCGCCTGGTGCGTCTGGGAAGGGTCCGACCACGTCGATTGCCCATTTCTGAAAGGGCCAGGCGGTGGTGACTGGACCAAGTTGTTCTTGGGGCGATATGTTTTTGGAGCGTGTCGCTGACAGTTAACACATTTGCGCAACTCTTTGACGGCGTCCAGGTGCATGTCGGGCCAGTAGTACACAGCATTCATGATTTTGGCCACTACCATGCGTGGTCCTGCGTGTATGCCGCACATACCCTCGTGTATCTCTCTGATGAGGTATGTGGCATCCTGGGGGTTGACGCATCGTAGGAGTGGCCCTAGGTATGATTTGCGGTATAAGATACCGTCTCCCATTTGATAATGGCATGCTTTGTATTGTAGCTTGCGTGCCTCTGACTTGCTTTCGGGAGTCACACCTGATTGCAAATATGCAATAATTGGTGTCATCCAAGATGTTGCGCCGTATTGGATGACGTTGACCTGGCGCAGGGGTACTGAAGGATTTTGTAGAATTTCGATGCGTATCTCCTTTGCCAGGTGTTGGAAGCTGGTGGATGCAAGTTTTGAGAGTGCATCCGCAGATTTGTCTTCACTTCTGTTAATATGTCGGATATTAAATGAAGTGAACTTTGATGTTAGTTGCAGGGCTTGCTCGAGGTAGAGGATCTTGATATCCCCCTTTGCGGCATAGTCGCTGCGTATCTGTCCTGCAACCAACAAAGAGTCGACGTGTGCTTCCAGATGTTGCACGCCGAGTTTGACTGCTAAACGTAGTCCTGCCAGTAGGGCCTCATATTCTGCCTCGTTATTTGTGCTTTTGAAATCGAGGCGGATTGCATATGTAAGCTCTTGACCATCAGGGCTGACGAGTCGCAGACCTGCGCCTGCACCTTCCTCGTTGGAGGCACCATCGGTGAATAGTGCCCATGTTTCTGAGGAAGATGGTGTTGGTGCAGGGTTTTGTGCTTCTTCGCATTCTTGAATTCGATTCACCGGTACTTCGGCGGCGAAATCAGCTAAGATTTGGCCTTTAATCGCGGGGCGCGGTTTATAGTTCAGCGTGTGCGCGCCCAGCTCTATTTCCCATTTTGCTAACCTCCCAGAGATGTCAGGTTTGGATAGGATCGGGCCGATCCTGTAATTGGTTAGCACTGTGATGACATGATTTGCGAAGTAGCGTCGCAACCGTCGTGAAGCGTGCACCAATGCTAATACCAACTTCTCCATTATTGAATATCTCGTCTCTGGGTCGTTGAGCATCTTGCTGATGTAATAGATGGGTGTTTGAACCCCCTCCCGCTCCACTATCAATACCGCACCTACCGCGTTGTCCGCGGCAGATATGTATAATATAAGTGGCTCATCCTTGCGTGGTGCGGTTAAAGTTGGGAGTTGTATCAAACACTCCTTCATTTCTCGGAAAGCGTTCTCAGCCTCTAGGGTCCACTGGAATTGTTCTTTCTTTAAACAGTTCCGCAGGGTCTTGATGAAAGGGTAAGACTTAGCTGCATGGTTGGCTGAGAATCTGTTGAGTGCGGCTAGCCTGCCGGCCAGTCGCTGCATATCTTTCATTGTTGAAGGCGATGGCATGCGCTCGATCGCCTGAACTTTTTCCGGGTTTACCTTGAATCCATCTTTAGTCACGATGAACCCAAGGAATTTGCCTTCTTCCATTCTAAACGAGCATTTCCCTGGATTGAGCTTTATGTTAACGCTTCGCAGAGTCTGGAATGTTCTTTCGATATCTGTGAGCATGGTATCTTCCGCCATGCTCATGACGACTAGGTCGTCCATGTAGATTTCGACACTTTTGCTTATTTGCCCACGGAAAGTGTCGTTCATCAGTTTTTGGTAGGTTGCGCCCGCGTTGCGCAACCCAAACGGCATTTTTGTATAACAGTAATTCCCGGTAGGAGTGCGGAATGCCGTTTTATCTTCATCCTCGATTGCCATTTGTACCTGATGGTAACCTTTGTAGCAATCGAGGAAACACTTCCACCTGAATGGTGCGAGATTATCGACCTTTTCGTCGATTTCTGGAAGTGCGTAACAATCCTTGGGACAGGCTTTGTTGAGGTCCTTGTAATCGATGCACATGCGCAAGCCCCCGGATGGTTTCTCTACCATGACTAGGTTGGACAACCAAGTCTGGTATTTAACTTCCCGCAGGATGCCTGCGGAGAGTAGTTCTTCGACCTGCTCTTGCATCGCCTGGTTTTTAGCGGATCCAAGGTGGCGTTGGCCTTGGATCACCGGCTTGATACCTGGCAAGGTATTCAAGTGATGTTGCGCGATATCACGTGGGACCTCTGTCATGTCTGCGGGTGTCCATGCGAAAATGTCTTGGTTCCTGAAGAGAAGCTGCTTCAGGTGCGCTTTGGTGGTCGGGGACAAGGCGTGACCCAATGTAACCTTTTGTTCTGGGTATCTCGCGTTGAGAACCCATTTTTCTGGTTGGTTGTTGGGGGTGGGCCTTGCGAACTTGGTCGGACGTATTTCGTCCGACATCATGACGTCTCTGCGTGCGTAGATTATCGCGACCCCCGATTCGGTTGGAAAACCGACAGCAGAGTGGGGGACGGACGTAATCATATTGAAATCGCCTTGGGATTCCCTCCCAAGGAGCACGTCATATCTGGAAGTGTGAGGTAAAACCATAAAGTTTACCTCTTCTGTTCTTGTGTGCCTTCCACTGGTAAGACGCACAGGAAAAGTAATCTGGCACAGGGGAAAGACAGTTTCCCCTGCGAACCCGGCCAACGGGTAATCTACTGCCTGCAACCGATCTTTGTCCTCCTGGTCGAACTGGTTGAAGCATTGTTCGTAGATTATGTCAGAAGTACTGCCCGGGTCGATGAATAGACGCTCGGTGCAGTAATGCGCCAGTTGGCCTGTAATAACGACGGCACGCCTGTCGCGCGGTCCGCCTCGGACTTTTGGAAAGACGACTTGCTCGTCTTTCCAATCATTGTCCGGCCTTCTCGCCGCTTTGCGCGACCTACCTTTACCTCCGTTGATCATGTGGGTGGAGGCCACGTACATGGTCTTCTTCCCGGAGGAGGTGCCTTCGCCATGAGGGGTGATGCGCTTGGTGGGTTTCTGCCCACCCGGCAAAAGATGTTGTAGTTTCCCCTCTTTTAAGGCTCGCTCAATCTCCAGCCGGAGACTGATGCAGTTGTTTGTGGTGTGGCCCGAGTCCTTGTGATACTCACAATAGGGTGTGAGATCCTGATTTTTCTTGGACTTCATCGGTTGGGCCGGTCGCAAGAGCTGTGCGTCCGTAAGAAGGACTTCGCTTGGCGACACAGTGATCTCGGTCCAGTTGCGGTCCCGAGAATCTTTCTTTGGTGCCCGGTTGTCCCGTTGGGGGTTGTAGTTCCTTGGGTCAAACGGGTTGGTCCGTGGGAAGTATGGTTTGGAAATATCGCGATTTCCAACGTCCCGGTTGCGTTTATTGTTATGCTTGGACCCTTGGTGGGAGGTGTCGGCTTGGGGCTGTGCCTTTGCCACATGCGGTTCGAGAGACCGCTGCGTCTGGGCGTATGTCTTGACCGCGGCCATGACATCTTCCCATTTTTTAGGCAAGCCCTCCTTGCCAGAGATGGTCATGACCATCTGCCTGTCCCTAACGGCCTTGATGAAATGGTTCCGTGCCATTTGGTCTTGCACGTCACCTATCTCTAGGCACTCTTTATTGTACCGGACGACGAATGCTTCTAGAGATTCGTCGTCCCTTCGCTAGATATTCATGACGTCCAATGAGTCACGTATGTGACGTCGTTGCTGACTGAAATGAGCGAGGAACTTTGCATGCAAGTCCTCGAATGAGGCGAGTGATCCCACTGGCAAAGAATCGAACCATGCCCTGGCCAGGCCCGTGAGGGTCTGGGGGAAAAATTGCACCAGGTGGGTTCGTCCCACAGGCCGTTGCACCATGCGCCCATGAAAACGTTCATGTGGTCGTCCGGGTCGGACGAACCGTTGTATTTCCCGACATTGAATGGGAATTTTGTTGTGGTAACATGGGCGTGGGCAATTCGCGGGGCGAATTTGGAATTTTCGGCCGCAGCTTTTGGCCTGTATGGCTGGTTCTCAGGGCGTTTTGAGGCCCTGAGGTATGTGTTGCGGGGATGAGTGGGAGGGACATAGTTGCGTCCTCCCGGTCTGCTGCTGGTGTCATGCGAATCCCCGATATATGTATGGTCGTCCGGGTCGGTACGACCATACCCTTCGGTATACGGTTGCGGGCCCAACCGGCTCTGAATTCCAGAGCCATGTCGGGATGCGGACCGTCGCCTGTCCTCAACGTAAGGACCTAGGCGGGTATGCACTGGTCCCCTGGTGTGGGACCCGTACGAGGAATCATCCTCGTTTATTGTGCGGACCTCACAGTAAGATGATCCGCGGTCTTCACGTCTGCTTCTCGAAGCTGGACGTGAATGTACCCTGCCTTCGTATTGTAGAATACGGTCGGCAGGGGTGTGCGGTGCTGGGGTAGGCCCAGCTTGTATTTGCGCTTCCGCACAAGCGCGATTGTTTGTTGCAGTCAGGAGGGCTGCCTGCTGGTCATACCAGGTATGAAGGTCCGTGCCTGGTGGGATCACATCTGCGTACTGTGATAAGTCATGTCCGAACGTAAGGGATGGGCTCCTTTGTGTCGACGTGCCGATGTGTCCGGGTTGCGAGGTTGAGGGATTGACCCCTACCGGACCTAGGTTTGTGGGATTTTGGTTATCCCCAGTGTTGTTTTGGTGATCAGTCATGATCTTGTGAGAGGGAAAAGGATGGTTTAAAAAGTGCTAAGAGTAGCGGTGGGCGCCAATGATGAAACAATGGTTAACCGGGCAGGGTTAACTCACTGATCTCGTCAAGAAGGGTTAATCCCTTCCTCTCGAGGATCGCTGGCTGGATCACCGGTGGGTCGATCTCCTGCACAAGGAAACAAACCGTGACTCGTAACAAGGAGGATGGGGTGGGGGGTGCTCCTTGTTACCACTCTCCGGCGTGAGAATCAGTAATCTGCTTGGGAAGCAAAGTATGATAGTAGTAGTAGTGAGAGAGTTGTGAAGAGATACCTCAAACCTGGTTTGGGGTTGGTATTTATAGCCGAGGAGTGAAGGAGGAGGATGATGGACAGACTGACGACATGCTACACCTTTGCAGGTGTGTCAGGCTTGTCGGGTGTGGAGGTTACGCCATGTCAGTCTGTTACTTACGTAGCCCTGACAGATGACTGTCGTTGGTGCTACTTGCACTGTGGTGTCAGTCCCACTTGTTGGGCGTATAGGATGCGGTGCAAGCCGCATCGCTGCCTGCGGTAACATTTGATGTTACCGCGTTCCTTGCTTGCGATCAAGAAATACACGAGACGCGGTGCCAGCCGCATCGTCGCCTGTGGTGACTGTCGCAGCTTCCTTGTATTGATAGATGTGTTCACTGGACGCGATGCCAGGCCGCATCGCTCTGAATACTTCCGTTTTCATACACCAGATGTGATACTATGCCGCATCACCCTACCGTTCTCATATTCCAGGTAAGTCCTCCTCCATCACTGGACAGATTGGATTCAACCACTGTGTCGATGCGTTCCCGCACGGACACAAGTAGGTTGTTAGCTAGTGGGGGTTTTGATAAAGGTAATGGTCACTCGCGGTCGATGCTGACGCGAGATCTGGGACCATACCCCTTCAGTTCCCCTAACTGTGGTTCTTCAGGTACTGGCGGAAAGTGACTTGCACTCGAGTGGCGAGGGGTACTAAAGTGGAATTCCCCTCCTCGGGTAGACATCCGCGTGCCTGATCTCCTACGCCTTGGCGGATCTGGAAGTACTGGTTGAACTGGTGGTGGAGGAAGCGGTGGCGTAACTGCCACGAAACGCGAATCCTCAGAAGGATCCTATTGCTGTTGCTACTCATGGGGCGAGAAGTGATGAGAAGGTGTGAAGTACCAATCACACTGGTTAAACCTCGCCTGGTAACTGTCGGGACCTTGATAGGGTGTTCCATGGAAGGATGACCCATCAGAGATCTCGATTATTTACGAATAAGGGCCTCGTGACTTTTACCCGCGCCGTTAAGTCCCCGGTTAGTTTAATTACTATCCGAAAAGCCTTATCTTTCATTGTTGACGCTTCTAACCCCTTGCATACGGAATTGATCATAACTTTCTCGTTTTAAAACGGAACTTCGCGAAATTTATATCGTATATTCTAGTGAGCGTAATTTACTTGTTACAAAGCCTCGGGTATGTTAAAGGGTCACTCAGAGGTATCACTTAAGCATGTTGACACAATTAACCCCTGTAGTTTGAAATTTCTCACTTTCTTCCGTATTTCGTTCCGTACGATCCATGATTTATCCGTCTGAAGGTACGAGCATCATTTAGGGTTACTGTACAATGTATTTATCCCTCGTTGACATTTTTAACCCTCGAATTTACATACTTTCCATGTTTGTCAACTTTAGTCCTTTATTCAGTATTTAATACCATGTGTGAACTCAAGACACGTGTCAATACTTTATTGGACGCAAAATTTCGAGGTGTTACATCAGGTTTTCAGTTTTGACCTTTTAAGCCTATGAGAAATTACCAAAATGCCCCTACGGTGCATAGTATGGTTATAATTAATAAATTTCACATATATATGATACCCTACTGTTATAACTTATTAAATTAAGTATATTTACTGATTAAATCAGACCTGTAACTCAGAATAATATTTAATCTCTCTTATAACCTTTAAAATGACCAAAATACCCCTACGGGGCATAAATTGGTTTTAAATTCGTTTTGGGCATAATGGAAGGTATCCTACTGATATCACAACATATTTAAGGCATATTAACTTAGGAAACCTGTTCATGACTCTTTTGGTTACCCGTTACGCACTTTTCGCGTTCGGATCGACTTATGTAACTAGTTTGCATAAACTAGTCGAAACGGGACAAACCTTATCATTTTTATCTCAAAATCCAGAATGTGTTTAGTTTACCCTTATTACACAAGTATACAAGCTTGTCGGGTCTAAACCACATTCTAATCCGGTGTTCGCATAATCATGCGTTTTGAACCATATCCTCCTTTAAAACTAACCGGTCTAAGCTTAGGCTTGATTAAGACCCGTTAGAAATCTAATAGGTTATTAAAAACCTTCGTTCCAGATTTAGGAGCCCAGTAAAAGCTATCTGTACTTGCTTGGTGGTATACGGCTGGGATAAATTGTATAAATTTGCTCAGGTAAATACTTTTAACTTATTTTCCCCTGTACGGGCTTGGGGTACGGTATATGCAAATACCGCTTGGCCGGGCATCGAATCTTTGATCGTATGAAGGTTAAACACATTGAGATGACCCGTTTAAATTGTTTTGTTTGCTTAAAGCCTTTGGGGGGGGGGGGGTTAATGACCATGTCCCGGATATCCTTGGCATCATTTTACGAAATGGCCATGACCTAAGCATGCGGGTGTAGGCATACACCTGTTAGTGCATAAATAAATATTGAGGTATAACCGCCGGTTTTGGGTTTAACCGCTGTGGGACTATACCATGTGGTGTGTCTATTGATCTTTAACCCGGCGTAAACCCGGGCTACTGAACGCATACGGAACATGTAATTCTTTTACAAGTATTATATTCAAATAATTATCCCCAGTTATAAAAAGTTTTGTGCCGTTTGCACTCAAATCAATTTTCTAAAACCTTTTCAAAATGAGTCAGTTAAATTGTATTTACCAGTGTAAACTGACGTATTTTCCCAAAAAGGTTAAGTGCAGGTACTACGCGTAATAGGCTGGCCTCTCCTAGCATCAAATAGAAGTCTCGCAAGCTTAGATGCTTAAAGTCTGTTGAACTATGTTTCCTCTCTATTTTGATCTGCGTGTTGATCCTTTCATTCCGTTTGTAATACTTTGATATTACTTTATATCGGATTATAATATATTTATCTTTTGCTTCCGCTGTGCATTTAAATTGTGTTGTTTGACTATGATGTTATCAACTACGTCACGATACTCCCCACCGGGCCCACCGGTAATACGTGGAAATATCGGGATGTGACAGGTTGGTATCAGAGCCAACATTGAGTGAATTAAACACTAGCCTTTTGTGTTTAATCTCAATGACATAGTAGCACATTCCTTGACCTTCTGAGTCTAGACTTAACATAGGAATACTCTCATCTCTATTCGGAGACTTATTGCTTTCAATTCTATATATTTTTAATATGTCGCCAAGCAAAGAAGCCGTAATGGAAATTCTCCCCATTTGAAGCCTAGGAAAGGCCGAGCTTCGTACTTCGACTAGGATTAACGTGCAACCAAGGAGAAAGCATTCAGAAATAAAATGAAGAAGAAACTCCTCTTGCTGAAGATCGTTTCCTTAGTAGTCCTTATAAGGACACATTTATCTTTCAGTCCCTTCGTGGACAACATCTTTTCTTTCAAGTCCCGCGTAGGGCAATTCTGTACCTCCTTTAAAAATCATTGGAATGTTTTATCTAAATTTCATTTATATCATTGTATATGAATATAATATATGAAATAAATTAAATTCCTTTTATAAGATCTACCATTATAATAAAAATGGCAAAATCTAAAAGAACAAGACCTAGCCCATGTGTCATTTAAGACAAGGCCAAGATGGTAGTTCCTCAATTAGATTCAGATCCTTATTAACATCTCAATTTAAGATTGTTCTGCGTTAAATATTGAAAAGAATCTTAAAAGTAAAACCTAGCCTAGATGTCATTTCAGACATGGCCAAGATGGTAGAACATTTTCAAAAGATTCAAATCCTTGTTAACATCTGTAATATGTTAACATTCCTGGCAGATGTGGTTCGATAAAATCGCATAAATCATCCTTATACTGGATTCTCCCGAAATCCTTTCTTATTTTATGATTTAAGCATCCATTAGGGATGCAATACTTACGGGCCGTATTCATTGTCATATAAGACAAAAGACAGTCGTAGCCTACAACTCCCTGTCAAGAAAAGGCAATGAACAACGTTCAAAGCCTAAATACCTTGATTCTACAAAATCATGGTTTATAATTTAAAGTTGCCCTTGTGACTTGGCCTTTTGTGCCATAGATATATTTTAATTAAATTTAGGATAATTATAAAATCCTGAATAAAAAAATATAATTCCTTTCCTGCCAGTATACATGTTAAAGGAGAATCTTAAAGGGTATAACCTAGCTTGAATGTCATTAAAGACCTGGCTAAGATGGTAAAACCTGTTTAAAAGAGATTCAGATCCTTGATAACATCTGAAAACATGTTAACACTCCTGACAAAGGTGATGCGATAAAATCACACTTGTCATCCTTATATTAGAAATCTTCCAAACCCCTTATTTAGCCTAAATGATCAATAGGAATCATGGCTAATAAACGTCGAACATGATGTACACATCTAAACATCCATCTGGGATGTATACCTACGGGCAAAGATGTATGAAAAAGATACTTTTATTTCATAACTTCTTGTTAAGACAATGAACTATGAAATTTTCTGATCTAAAGGAATCATCGATTATGTTTTAAAGTTTCCCTAGTGACAAGGCATCTGTGCCATCAAAAAGTCCTTTGGAACAAGCCCTTATGCTATATAAAATGTCGATACGACATTGACAGTCGTGACTTATATCCCCTGTCTAATAAATATGAAGGATTATATTCCGTTTAAGCGCCAAAGATGGATTACTTAAAAACCTAGGCAAAACATAATCAAATAAATTAAATACTATCTATTGGCCCATATGGTTTATTCGCACCATGGCTATTTAATTATCAAGTTCGACAATTCACTGTATGAACAAATTATTACTACTTGGTTTGTAGCCCTCAAAGCTTCATCATGGCTGACCCCTCTGAAGCTCGCAATCATCCAGTTGATCAGAATGATGATGCAAGACTGAATTTAACGGGCACCGAGTTACAGGCTATGATAGATATAGCCGTAAACAACACCGTGGACCGTGCGTTGAAGAACCATAAGCGAAAGTGCGATGACACCCCAAATAAGGGTTATAAAAAGGGTAAGACCGGTTCAAACTATAACCAGTCCAAGCCAAAGGAGGCTAAACCCGAATGTAAGGTTTGCGGGAAGAAGAAGCACTTCGGAAAATGTATATATGAACAGACCAGGGGATGTGGCATTTGTAAAGAGATGGATCACAAGACCCATGAATGCAAGGAATTGAAGGACAACTAGCAGTCAAGTGAAAAGACCAGATGCAAAACCTGTAGGAAATACCACCTTGGGAAATGCAGATTTGAATTTCAGCCTTCACCTTGTGGAATTTGCAAGTCCAAGGAGCATAAGACCTTGGATTGCAAAAAGTTGGAAGATGCGACCTGTCATGGTTATGGCGAGAAAGGGCACATAAAGACCCGCTGCCCAAAGAAGGCGACTAAAGGAAAAGGCACTTTAAATTCACAAGCTAAGCCTTGTGGAATTTGTAATAAGGAAGGGCACAAGACCTTGGAGTGCCAAGACATAAAGGACGCAACCTGCTGTGGTTGCAATGAAATAGGGCACGTCAAGACAAATTGACCAAATAAAACCAAGAAGCCTGGCAAGGCTAAGAAGACCAAAGCTGGAAGCTCTCAGATGAATGCTCAAGAGACTATTCAGGATGACAATGTCACAACAGGTACTTTCTTTATCAATAACGCTCATGCTAGAGTATTATTTAATTCAGGGTCAGATAAGTCTTTCGTAGACAATGGATTTTGTAAATCTTTAAATCTGCCTGTTAAAACTCTAAGCGTTAAGTATAAAGTAGAATTGGACGATAGTACCTCAGAAACTGCTTCAGCAATATTAGATGGATGTTTTATATCCATTAGGAACCATTCTTTTCCACTGTCCTTGTTTCTGTTGAAATAGAGGGACTCGATATAGTGATAGGAATGGATTGGTCATCTTATAGCTAAGCCCATATTGTGGGTGATAAGAAGCAAGTAGTTAACAAGAATCCTTATGGTGAGCCTTTGACAATTCAAGGAGACATATGGTATGGATTGCCTATGCATCTGCTGAATTTGGTATTTAATACCAAAGCTTCGAGTATGGAAAAAAAACTCAGAAAAGACAAACAAAAGTCGCGATGCTAGAAATGCGACAAATGTTAATGGTGCATCAAATGTGAACCTCAATATTAATGGAGTTAATCTCCAAAACGGTAATTAACGCAGCTGTTAGAAAGGCTATGAGAAAAGTCATAAAAAGGTTCAAAAAGCCGAATGCTGTTTGCTTTAAAACACATATCGCTGCTCATGAGAAGAGCTATATTCATACTTCAAATGCGAAGAATAAACCAAACAAAATCATATATGGCAAGGAGCCCATTCTTTTAGGATGTACTTAAAGGTACTTCGTCTCTTGGAAGTCAAGAGACTTCAATAGTAAAAAGGGGCCATCAATTGCAGGAAAGTTTTGGATGATGTAGAAAACCATTAGATGTGTTAGTGCATTATCTGTCTATCGCCTCCGTCAATCTAGTCCGTAGCAGAAACTGAAGAAAACAAGATTTATATTGTTATATTAGTGATAGTTAATCAAAAAGGCAAGGTGGCATAATTGCAATTAATGAGAAACCTCATTAAACCCCTTGGCCTATAAATAGGAGGCTTATGCCTTTGTTTTAGAACTTTTGCCATTTTACATCTTGGAGAGCTAGAGGCTAGAGAGAGAAGCTAGAAAGAGAAAGTTCGTGTTTGTGATTCAGGTGTTGTACGTTTTCAGATTCATCTAATAGAATCACAGTTTAGATTTCGTCTCGTGTGTTCGGTCACGTTCGTGTACGGATTCCGCACGTCACACGTTCGATTACGTAATCGTTTCGGAGTCAAAACCGGTCCAACAAGTGGTATCAGAGCAGGAGCTCGATTGCACTGATCTATCACACGATTTCGCACAGGATTACATCAGATTCAGATCTGAATTTCATCTTCTTCTTCGTCTTTTTCATATTTTCACGGTTTTTACTGATTTTCGTCAAATCGAACAGGTTTTCACGTTTCGATTCAGTTGAATTTTTGATATGTTGTGCGTAAACATCTGATCTACAACCCTACCAAGTTTCAGATCGAAACTCCTAGCCGTTTAGGAGAAATCGAAGTTTTTTTGTTCGAATTCGCGTCATACAAACAGGTCCGCTCAAACGAACCTGGATGGTTCGCTCATAGAGATCCGCTTATTAGTCGATTAGGAGGTTCGCTCCAGTGATTCGTTCATTAGGACCGCTTATTGTGACATTAGTGGTCCGCTTATTGGTCAAGCACAGGTCCGCTCCATATTGCATGCTAGGTTCGCTTATATTGTCAAACAGGTTCGCTCGTATTGGTCACAACATTAGGTCCGCTCATAGGTGTTTCTTTAGATCCGCTTATAAGTCACGAGTATATCAGGTCATTAAATAAGATTGCCGGCCACTTACCCTGATTGAATATACAAATTTATAAAGATAATAGCATCAAATTGCTTGGTCCAATTAGAAACAGTTGTCAGCTTTCATATCAGCTCAATAGAAAATTATTATAACAAATCTTGCTGCCCACTAATACTTGAGGTCCAATGGAGAGTGAGGGGTGATTAAGTTGTCAGATTAGTGGTATTAAAGTTGGAGGCCCAATCAAAGTATTTGTAAGCACTAAATATAACGGCCAAATCAAACTATCTTGTTTGTGTTAAACAATCAAAATTGTCGGCTGCATGTGTTGAGAATATCACGAATTTTCTGATAAGTTTTTTATGAAAAGTAAGTGTTGAGTGATTAAATTTTCTAGCGGCCCAATCATTCTATTGCACTGAATATTTGTTGTCAGCAAAATTCAGTACACGGCCTAATCAAAGGGAGTCATACAGCACCGGCCCATGTGAAAATTGCGGCCCAATCTTTGTACATGTGTGATTAGATGTGGTCAGATAGTGGTGTAGCTATGTTAGCTCATTATTCGGTTTAGTGAATTGAGAAGTCAGCCCACGTTATCAAGATTCTCGGCCCAAGTCATATTCTCGGCTCAATTTTATATGTGTTGAACAAATATATTGGGAGTTTTCGGCCCAAAATTTTTAAGCACCCAAGTGAACTTCATTGTTTGCGGCCCACTGGAAGCTCATTATTTCGTGGCCCATTTGATCTAGTTCATTCATTTCAGTTTGCGAAGTCATTTGAAAGGGTCAAGGTTGTTTGAATTTGATCCGGGTTATACCAATTCGTACGGTTTGACAAATTAAATCCCAGTTCGCATCAAGTTCAGTCCGCACAGTGTGTCAACTTTCAGTCTGAACAGTCTGTCATCCTTCAATCTCGCACAGAATATTCACCAGTTCGAGTATTATTTTGTTTCAGTTGTTCGATAGTGTTTGAACTGATAAGTGTTTGTTTGTTTTGTGTGATTCAGGTAATTCGAGATATTCAGGTTATTCAAGAATTTCACATTATGGCTTGTGATCATGATAAATGGTGGAGAAATGACTACGCAAGATGGGAAATCGAAAAATTCAGGGAACCATTCAAAGAAGCCCAGAGAGCCAAAAGATGGAATGATGAATTAGAATGTTACATGGATCCACGGGGTAATCCAGTTGTTGACCCATCAAAAGTGGATTTTGAAGCTGTAACAAAATTTCTTCCAAGTCAGGCTACTTTCAACACAAGAAGGTTATCTGATAAAGAATATTTGCCGGATTTGGAAAGCAAGATAAACGAAGTCTGTGAAGCGAGTTTAGCAAAGGTGGTAGAAATGAAGAAAAAGAAAGAAGAAGAGTTGAAAAAGATGGTTGAAGAAATGAAGGATATGGCAAAGAATGATGTAGAAGAGGAACAGAAGATGGAAGAAAAAGAGAAGAAAGAAGAAGATCAGAAAGGTGAGACAGAAGAATCATTGGTGCTGAAAGAGACTGAGGAAAATGAATCTTCTGACTTATTGAATGTTGGTTTAATTGATGAAAAAGAAAACAAGTGCAGGAATTGCATAGAAAAGTGCAAAGCCTGTACTGAAAAAGATGAAATAATAAAAGCAAAAGAAATTGAAGCAACCAAATTTGAAAATGTTTTCAAAACGAAATGTAAAGAAATGATTGACATAGAAGAAATTTTGAAATTAAAAGTTGAAAAGCTAACACTAAAATGTAAGGTCTTGAAGAAGAAAATAAGGTTTTGAAAGAAAAGTGTATAGCAAAATGTGTTGATTGTGTTGAAAAAGAATCTAAATTTCAGGATTTACAAAAACAGTATGATTCTTTAAAGTGGTCGAGTCAGAGAGTACAAGAAGCTTATGATGCTTTGAAAAGCCAAGTCAAAAGTTTTGACCAAAGATTGTCTGAAACTTTAGTCACGAAAGAAATGTATGAAAGAAAGTTTAAAGAAAAGCAAATTGAATTGAACAAGTGTGTTGATGAAATTGCTAACCTTAAACAAGTCTTGGCTGAAAAAGAAAAGATTGTTACAAAACTTCAAAGTTATCATAACTCTTCGTACATTCTCGAACGCATTTTCAATATCACACCAGATGACAAAGATACTAATAATTGCAAAAAGGGTATTGGTTCAGAATTTCATCAGGTACCACCACCATTGAGAAACAATTATACTTTTTATGATGAGGAAAAGGTGGTAAAGGGATTGAACATAGCTGACCAATTACCTGAAAGTATCGATGTGACTTACACCAAATCTGATGATGCTGATGATTCAGAGGTGATAAGTAAGGTGGTTGATAGTGTTTTGAAAGATGAGTCTGCAAAAGGTAAGTCTGAATCACAGGATGAAGATGAAGGAAATCTTTATGATGGTTATCTGAAAAACACAAAATCTGAGAAAAATTTGAATAATGATTCAAAGGGATTGGTTTATACCATGATTGGATCGGACAAATTAGTCTTAGATGCTGTATTCCCGATTCAGAATGTGATTTCAGAAAAGGTTGATAAAGTTTTCAAAATGGTTGAGATTGAGAAGTCAGAAATTTCAAAGTTTGCTGGTAAAGGTCATAAATCTTTTTATAACAAACCTGGTTTTAAGAAGAAAAACATGAAGGCTGGTTTGGGTTATAAAAGGAAACAGAACTGGAAACAAAATGAAAAATCAAATTTGCAACAAAAGATGAATTTTGTTCAAGGGAAAAGCTTGAAAGAAGAGGAAAAACTCAAAATTGGACAACAGTCTAATGAGGATTTTGATGCTTTGAAAAAGAAACAACAACTGGCCAAGGATGTTTCAAAGAAAGTGTGTTTTAAGTGTGATCAAATTGGACATGTTGCACGAAAGTGTCCAAATCTAAAGCCCGTTGATGTTGAAAAACAGAAATCTGAGAGTGTGAAACCAAGGTCAACCAGATTTGATTCGAGACAAACTTGGAGGTATAATACAAACAAGTTTGCTTCAAATCAAAATTGGAAATCAAACCCAAACAAGTTCAAGTCAAGACAGACCTGGAATTCTCACACACCCAGGTTGAGAACGACACAGAGTTGGAGAACATCTGTTGATATGACAAAACATCAAGAGTTTTGGAAACCAAATGTTTTTCAGAAACAAAAAATTGAAAAACAGACAAATTTTTACAAACGAGGAACACCGACAGGTCAAACATGGCCTGTTAAGAAACATGTCAATTCGGTAAAAGAAGATAACGTTGAGATTAAAATTGACGATGTTTTTGAGAAAAAATGAAAGGAATTATCCAGTTTTACCTGGTAGAATTCATGTTCAATTACCTGAGTCTAAACAGGCTTGGGTTGATTTGTTCAAATGATCAAATTGTTGTATGTGCAGGTGCTCAAGTACAACAAAGACTGTCAGAATGCAAACAAGAGTAGCCTGGCACTTGAGAAGGAAGAAGATGGACCCTAGTTTTGGTCAAACAGGGAGTTTATTTGTTGTTTTGTGTATAATTTGTGTTGTTTGTTGATAAGTTTGTTTGAATAAGTGTTGACTGAATATGCCGAAACCCTCACGGCTGAACAAACATGATTACTGTCACAAATTGAAAAACGGTTTTCTAACTGTCAAAATCAATGGGTTGTAAATCATGGGGGTACAAAATTTGACAACATGATACTGTCAACCAGAGCATGAGAAGCAGAAAATGGATGGCGAGACAAAGCTATCTACATCGGTTATCAAATTTTTAATGATTTTGCATTTTAGGGGGAGAAAAATTGTCAGAAAATACAAAAACATTAGAAAATTTGAAAAAGCCAAAAACATGATAAAATTCAAAAATTTGAGTTTTGCGTAAAAAGAGGAAATGATAGCAGTAGACAGTTATAGTATGCTAAAGAATTGTAAAGAATTAATAGCGTTAAACAGTCTCACTGATGATATGCCGATAGGTTTTTATACACTTAGTAAACTTTTTCGGGATATAAACCTAAATTCAAATACTTTGCTTATTTCGTGGGGAACACTACTTGGATATATAGGTAACCCCTGAAATCTCGTTTGAAAGGTCTCGTATTCTGATATACTAGGTTTTTATACTCAATGATGTCTGGGGTATTATTCCGGGACTTCTGCTGAACGGTAGTTCTGACCTAGTCCTTGGCTAATACTTTCACCAAATGCTTGAAACACAGCATAAACCCTCAGCATGCAGATGAAACAATAAAATTGATAGTCATTGCTGTTGTAATGCTAAAAGATCCTCTAAAGGGGACATACCGAAAAGTCGAAACTGATATCTCTCTGCGCATACGGAAGTATCGACCTGAGATCCCTCAGTCCTCGCATACCTAATTTATGTACAGATATCATTGTAGTATTCTCACCTGTAAGACTGAATATTAGGATTCTGGATACGGGAGTATATTCAAGAGGTGGGACACATGAATGAGTTTAAGTTCTTAAAACATCTAATTCGTATCCTGAATCAGTTGAAATTTGTATGAAAATTTAAGTGGATCAGTATATCGACAATCTAAGTGAACTGTTTAATTCTTAATGTGTAACTAAGCTCAATGGTAATTGTGACTTGTCAAAAACTGATATGATCCTCTGACGCATACTCAAACAAAAATATTGTCTGTAAATATGTTTGTACATATTTCTTTACTGCTTTATATTTTCAGAAAATACAAAAAGATTTTGATTTCTACTTTATTTTCGATAAAACCGATGTCTGAGTTGCTGAGTTTCAAAATCTAAGAAAGCAGAATGTGTTTCTGAAAATAAAACAAGTTCATTAAGTTGAAACTTGAATCAAAATTAAAATTTCAAAAACAGTTTGTGATATCTTCAAGGTCATTAATTTGAACTTGAATGATTAACTGTAAGGGATTTGGATGCTTAGATTGTTAAAATCTTTTGTAAATAGAACCAGTTTACGATCCGGTTCGCTATAACTGTCAAATCTATGAAGTTTGTTGATAGGGGGAGTGTTTTAGAAAGTTGTATAGTGCCAGATTACAGTTTCTGGTTAATGGTTTCAAAATGTTGTTACTTATCATTTGTATGAGTGATTGCAGGAAAAATCCAGACTACGATCCCGAGAGCTGAGTCTAAGGGGGAGTCTGAAGACGAGCTCAACGCAAACGGAAGCGTGCAAAGAGCCAGGTATCGTTTCTGGAAGAGCTTGTAACTGGAAAGTCAGGTGTCGATCCCAAAGCACGGAAGCTTGACGAAAGGGGGAGCCTGAAGAGTTTACCGAAAGGGGGAGCTGAAGCTAAAAACAGATCCACGGGGATTCTGTTCAAACAAAAGAGAGTCTACGTTGATGAAGACGTGTTAAAGCTTCAAGAAGACTCAAGAGAGAGAGAAAGAAAAGGCGCTACGAGCTTGACTACGGATTGACTGCAACAATATCCAAGGGGGAGTCTGTTAGTGCATTATCTGTCTATCGCCTTCGTCAATCTAGTCCGTAGCAGAAACTAAAGAAAACAAGATTTATATTGTTATATTAGTGACAGTTAATCAAAAAGGCAAGGTGGTATAGTTGTAATTAATGAGAAACCTCATTAAACCCCTTGGCCTATAAATAGGAGGCTTATGCCTTTGTTTTAGAACTTTTGCCATTTTACATCTTGGAGAGCTAGAGGCTAGAGAGAGAAGCTAGAGAGAGAAAGTTTGTGTTTGTGATTCAGGTGCTGTACGTTTTCAGATTCATCTAATAGAATCACAGTTTAGATTACGTCTCGTGTGTTCGGTCACGTTCGTGTACGGATTCTGCACGTCACACGTTCGATTACGCAATCGTTTCGGAGTCAAAACCGGTCCAACAAGATGTATCAGCGGTTACGCTGAAAAGAATGTGGTGAGATATGCATCACAGTCATTCGATGGCAATACCCTTGATTAGTGAGGACATTAATGAAGTCCACAAGAAAGATCCTCTTATACATTATGGGATGGACCAAGTGTTAAGGACCTTATTAGAAAGACCTATTATTAGCATAGAAATGGAAAAAGATGGAATAAGAATTTTCTGACTCTCACCATAAAAGTTCTAAACTGTCGACAGTATGTCACAAATTTTAATTCATTGGCTGAGATAGTACCCTATTCCAATTACCCAAAACCTAAGCTTAATGAAAAAATTATTGGTGGTTAGTAACGGCAATAAGGGGGCACATTAAGGTTTCAAAGCCTGCTCATTATAAATCCGTTATGAATCTACCTCAGCTGCTCACGTTTTATTGATTAAGAAATAACCAGTCAAAGCTGAGACTGCCCTAAAGTTTGTCAAAGGTTTGATAGCTAAGTTTAAAAGGATTAAGAATGGAGGCGTTTAACCCTCCTGATGAATGATTAGAGGTAGTTCACGTTAATAATGACACCAGATAAATCCCTTATGGTGATTTTATGGCTAGGAGTTATGTTTTATTTCAGGTGCTGCTAAGTCTCTCGTAAGACCATAAGTTTAGCAAACTTTTAGAAACTCTCCCGTAAGAACCCCAGATATTAAGTGTAAGGTAAAACTTACAGGTGAAATCGTAAGAACCATTTCTTCTATTCCTATCAGAAATTTCCAATTGTGAGAATTCTAGAAGTATCCTCTCTCTAGAAGATGTGCGGCAACACATAGTTGATATCTCTTCGATCTCTATCGATTGTGAATACCAGATGGTATGATAAAAGCGCCATATGAGGATTGGTGTATCTTAATATGTTCCATAGATTGCTTCCATGCCTGATCAGTATGGAGGTTTAATGCATGGGACCACAAAGATATCCCGATGGTCATATGGTACTAAAGTCAACTAATGGTATTCAAAGAAGATATCCATAATGGAATTGTCCAAGTAAATGTTCCCGATTAAGGAATTCGTGGACACGTAACATAAACGTGTCACTTATTTGACACAAGCAATGATGGATGAACTGGAGCCTGAGATATGGAAAATCTCTGTAACCTCCTTGTATCTTGATTATCTTCTCTTAAGATTACCCTGTTTACCTCCTGAAGGGCTAGTAGAGTTAAGAAATATATTCCATTTAAGGCTGTATTATTATGAAATCTCCAAGACGGCTAGTACCATCATTGGAAGAATCGAAACTCTGACCAAGTAAGTTTTAAAATAGAGGATTCATATAGCCTAACTCAGTATTCTGAGAATTTGGTATTGTTAATTAAGAAAGACGGTTCATTTTGCTTATGCATTGATTACCGCAACCCTAATTAGGCAGCAATAAAGAATCGCCATCAGCTGCCCAGGATCGTCGATTTGTTCGACTAACGACAAGGATTTGCTATTCCTTAAAAGTTAGTTTTAAGCAGTGGTTGGAATAACCATCTCACCTTAAGATAAGCTTTTCTATAATAGTTGATATATAAGTATTAAGGCTGCTCCTTGGGAGACCTTGTAAAGATGGAATGTTGAACATCTATTGTTAGATAGAAGATTGGTAAGTCCAATCGTCAGGATCTGAAAGTTGCCTTGGAAACAACGAATAAGATCATGCAAATCCACAGTCATCAGTAAATTGCCAATATTCGGCAGAAAATCAAGGATTGATAAAAGTCGCAACCTTCTTAAGTCCTTAATAAGGAATAAGGTTCAACAAAAGATATCACCCTGGAAGGGTGTGCCAACTTGTTAATTATCAGACTAATTAAGCTCTGAATATATAAAATCATTCGAAGGAATCAAATGTATCAAGATTAAATAGCTTATAAGCTAAAACCTATTTAAGGAGTTTGACGGAGCTCGCAATGCATTATACACTAATGATCTAAGAAGTGTGTTTCACCAATAAGTCGAGAAGCATTATCACATAATGATGTGCAGATTTATGATATGATAAGAACCCTGTATCGATTGAGGATCGACAGGTTAAGAAGTTCCAAAAAGGATACATGTACCTATTATAGAGGTCAACTTGGGAGCTTGGAAAGGCTCCAGATATGCTATAAAAGTTAAGTCCATTATGCGAAAAAAAGGAACTTTCAGCATTTTACCAAATCTCGAGGTCGAGATTTCTTTTAAGGGGGTGAGGATGTAACACCTCGTAAAATCACGTCCAATGATGTATTGACACGTGTAATAAACCCTAATAAAGTCAAACACTGAAATTAAGGGACTAATTTTTCGAAAAATCAAAAACTTTGATAATAAAAGGACTGGAAGTGTTAGCATACCTGAAATAAGTTTCCAAATAACCTCTCACGATGATTATATTCACAAATGAGCCACTTGTCAATCGAGTGTAGCCGTTTGCGTAATTAATTGGAAGTTTGCGCAATAAAGGGTTAAAAGTGTCAACATGTTAATTCTTACCTCTGAGTGACCATTTAACAAACCGGGAGCTTCATGATAATTTATTATACTCCCAAGAATGCCAACTATTGGCCATCTAAGGTTTTTATGCCTATAAGTAAAGTTACGCACAACTTTGCAAATTAGAGGGACTAAAAGTGTCAATATGTTTAATTATACCTCTGAATGACCTTTTAGCGAACCCGAAGCATCGTGATGTTTAATAATACTTTCAAGAATGTCTAATATGGATTAGATGAGGCTTCAATGCTATTAAATGAGGAGATATGCAAGTTTGCACAATAGAGGGACCTAAAGCGTCAACTTTTGAATCTACGCCTTTCGGTGACCATTTAAGTGAATGGGAGTGTAGTAATATTTAAACATATGCTTGGGAATGCCTATTATGGGCCATGGAAGGCTTGGATGTCATTAAACGACATTCCACGCTACTTTGCGCAATTAAAGGACTAATTGCGTCAAACTGCAAAAGTATGTCGGTTCTTATCGTAACGGACCTTCCGGAATATGAGCATGAGTTAAACATACCCCATTTATCCTTTATATAGCTTAGATATAGGTTTAGAGGTGTTTGGTGCGCAAAAATAAACTTTTATGTCATGCAGGGACTAAAAGTGTCAAAAAGTGCACAAGTTTGCACTTTCGCGCATATCTCGCATTCTGATTAGCCCCGGACACCCAAAAATTTATGTAAGCACTAAAATATTTTATTTTAGTGTTTGGCTTGATAAAATCCCATTCGTCGCGTAATTTGGTTCGTTTTTCGCGTCTGTCCGTGTTTCGTCATAATTAGCCGAACAACGTGACCGTACGACCAAACGAACCGACATCCGGCATATTTTTGAGCATATTTCATGTTCCCTATGCTTAGGTATCATTGTAGAGCCTTAAAAATGGTTTAACGGGCCTTAGATGTGTCGGAAATAGCATTTGGAAGTGCAGGGGCCAAAATTGTTAACTTTTGAAACTTGCTGTGTGCAGGCCTGGTCCTTACGGACCGTATGACTGGACCCTTACGGTCCGTAAGCTGTTTCCAGTAACAGAAATGTTAAAACCAGCTTTGGTTTTGCTTTTTGTCTCACATACTTGATTCTAGGGGCTGGTTTTAATGCACCCATAGTTTTCTAAAACAAGGGGCATACTTGTAGGGCTGAGATCGAATCCCGTTTAACGAGGAACAATCCTAACGGCTCTCAAAAACCTATAAATACCCCCCCCCTTGATCATGGCTCTCATTGCTCATTTCCTTCAATCCTGCTCTCAAACTCAAATCTGAGGATCCTTGCCATCTGGGAACCTCCTTTTGAGTTATCTTCTGCCTCTTGGACCTTTTGTAAGTGTCCTTCCTTGCTTTGTTCATTCTAGTTGGCTCTTAAAGCCGAAAAGTCAAAATGTTTCGATAAACGCTTCGACTATTAGTAGGACCTTGCTTGGTCAAGCCATGGTTTGCAACGAACATGGCTATGTGACCCTAATTAGGTAGGTGTTTAACCCTCAAAAGGGCACCTCCTAATTACCACGTTTACTTAGTTAAATTGTCGGGTCAAATAAAAGTCAAACAGGTTAGTTTTAAATAAATTCATAACTATTAATATAAAAGCCATAAAAACAATTTTCTCACTTTAATAACTTGGTAAATATTAGTTGAACATGCCTAAGCATGATTCAACCCGACAATTCTATGTATAGGCTCGGTTCGGAACCGAAAGTCGCAAAAGTTGACTTTTGCTTTGACTTTCAGTTCTGACCCGATTTAGCTTAGTTTTGTGACAACTCGTATTTTAAACCCGTTCTTGTAATAAATATGTGAGCATGTGAACTTGACTGATCGATTGAATGTTATGACGTTACGATGTATAATTATGTAAACGTTACTAATTAAGTGATTACGTGAATTATGTGAACTCTATGACTTATGAATATGCGAATACGTGTATGTTTGAATAACCCGAACCACACAACATTTACACTCGTACAAGCCTTTGGGCCGTTTTGCTTATAATCGGACTTCAAGGGCAGCCCATTAAGGGCCGGCCCATTCCTTCTCCTTTTGGCCGTGTAACACAACCTTGAGGGTTGTTGTTTCTCTCATTTGTTACAAACGTATCACACACACACAAGTTCTCAGAAACCCTAGCTCTCTCTCTCTCTTGCTCGAACCCGACGGCACAAGGCACAAGAAGATCATTCTTTTTCTCCTTGTTCGATTATAACCGGTTAGTGATTATTGAATTATACTTGTTGGTTGTTTTGGTTGCCATGATGTTATGGGATAACTAGGATTCTTGTTGTGAATAATTGAATGATTCTTGATGTGATAACAATCATAAGGTTCGGATTTGCATGTTGTTAATTTGGTTGTAAATGTTGATAATCGGCTGAAATGGTTAGGTTGCAAGGGTTTAATCCGATTGTATGTTTATGAATATATATAGTGTTCAAGCTTGTTCATGTTTTAGGGTTCTTATGGATTGATGTTAAAAGTCTTATTTGATCGATACCATGCTAGACGATTTGTTGGAATTGTGTTGATTGGGTTAGATAAATTTGGAAATAGTTAATTGGTTGTAACTGTTAGCATAAATCATGGGAAAGTTGTTAATTGATCACACAATCGGACCAAACGCACAAGCAGGCCCAAACGCACAAGGGTCACTGCTCGCACAAGACCTGACCCGGTCATACAAGGGCCAGTCGTACAACAGGTCCCAGTCGCACAACATGATCTCAGACGCACAAGAGATTACCGGTCGCACAAGGCTCATTGGGCTTTATCGGCTGTAACATAGTTAAGACTGTTGGGCCGGACAGCCCAAGTCCAGGCGCACAAGCCCAATTCCAGTCGTACAATCCAGATCACTCGCACAAGCACACATCAACCGCACAAGCTGACTGTTACGTTATTTGGGCCGCACATGTGTTACTTGATAGTTTGGGCCGGATAAACTGTTGGGCTGGGTAAGTAGCTGATCGCACAAGAATGCTGAATCGCACAACGGCAATTACGTGTCATTTAATTGGGCCGAGGCCACTATGTTAGAAGTTGTTATTTGGGCCACTCTCGGATGGGTTTAACATTTGGGCCGGGTATGTTTGGGAAACATATGATGGATCGCACAAGACGGGTGGGCTTGTGCGAGCCCAATCTTGATTTGGATGTAAACTGTTGAATGTGTTAATGCATGTTGCCATGATCAGTGTGTTTCCCATATGCTATCTTATGTGATTCATACGTGCCGTACCTTAGTCAAAACCTGACTTGTATTATCACCATGATAGGACGTGGTTGACCATTTTCTAGCTTATCTGTACTTATTGTGTATCTGCCGAGCAAACCAAGGTGAGTTCACACAGCCAAGGCATGGGATTCCCGGGGTGGGAATTGGGTTGGATATGATGAATGTGGAATGATTACTCGTACTTACGCATATACCAGACTATAGACCATCGTCCTCAGGTTAGTCAGGACACGTTACGTAAAGCCTACGTAACCCAGTATATTTGCCATATGTCTCCCGGGTCGGGAAGGACACGTTACGTAAAGCCTACGTAACCCAATACCATTCACTGGCTTCCAGGTCGGAAGGCCACGCTGCGTAAAGCCTACGTAGCCCCCACGCGTACCATTGTCCTCGGGGAAGGGCACGTTACGTAAAGCCTACGTGACCCTGTACGTTTTCCTGTTCTCGGTAAAGAAGAACACATGGTCGGAAGTTAGTCTAGTAAGTACCGTTAATGAGAAGCCCTCATTAACCAGGATGAACATGGGAAGCCCCCACCTTTAATACACACTAGTATGGGAAGCCCCCACTAGCTATACTTATGCATGTTATGAACTTACTTTCTGTGAACTCGCTCAACTAGTTTGTTGATTATTTGCTGCATGCCTTGCAGGACCTTAGGTACTTTATGGAGCTTGCACAAGGAAGGAGCAGGTCGTTGTGGGCAGATGGATCATGAACATTATTGAACTTATAACTTTATTTGGGTTTACTTTACATTGCTTCCGCTACTTAAAACAGTATTTGGTTTGAAATGTCAATCATGTCATGGTGACTTACGTTAATTACTTTTATATTAAATGCTATGTTTGATATGATTGATGGCTTGATCCTGGTCAGTCACGCTCCCAAGCGGTGGTACTCCGCGGGTGGATTTTGGGGGTGTGACAGATTGGTATCAGAGCCATTGGTTATAGAGAACTTGGTTTTAATATGGGAAAATGTTTTTATTAAAACCGGACTATAACCAGAACAGTGCTCTCAATGATCCACAACGACGCTTCGCTCCACGTGCAAGACTCGACATCCTAGGTAATAAGGTTTATATTTATTACCTGTTTGCTAGAACTGCTTAGAACATTGCTCGCATTACGCTTAGATACACATGCTTTGATTTCATGAGAACACCTATATGCCTACGCTTTTCTGTCATCGCCCTACTCGCGAACCATTCTTACGTATGCTACTTGTTACTATGAAGATCATGTCTGGAAGAATCAACATGACACAAGCCCAGCTAGAGGCTCTCGTTCAAGCTCAAGTTGCTGCGGCAGTTGCAGCAGCTCAAGCAGGTAGTATATCCTGCAGTATAGGCACACCCTAGGATCTTTAGATCCTACATTAACTCTCGTACTTAACTTCGTCCTATTCGTACACAATAGGTCAACACGCGCAGCAGCCGGTCTGTACTTTCAAGAATTTCATGGACTGTCGTCCAAACTCTTTCAGCGGCACAGAAGGAGCGGTTGGACTCCTCCACTGGTTCGAGAAGCTAGAATCAGTATTCGAAATGTGCGAGTGCCCTGAAGCTCGCAAGGTCAAGTTTGCTACCGGTACTTTGGAAGGGATAGCACTGACTTGGTGGAACGCCCAAGTCCAGATCTTAGGGTTGGCAGCTGCTAACGCCACCCCATGGAACGACTTTAAGGAACTCATCAAGCGTGAGTATTGCACGCGGGAAGACATACACAAGCTGGAAGACGAGCTTTATAACTTGAAAATGGTTGGATCGGAAATCGAAGCGTATACTAAACGGTCCAATGAGCTGGCCGTTCTGTGTCCTACTATGGTGGACCCTCCATACAAGCGCATTGAGTTGTATCTCAAGGGATTGGCGCCAGAGATTCAAAGCCACGTGACGTCGGCTAACCTTGAAAACATCCAGGAGATCCAACGTCTCGCTCACCGTATCACTGATCAGGCAGTGGACCAGAATAAACTGCCCAAGCGTGTTAATGCTACTGCTAACGTCACCACCTCAGTTACTCCTGCTACATCTGGTGACAGTAAAAGAAAGTGGGATGGGGATTCCAGCAAAGGTTCAGCATCTGTTCAGCCACAATCTCAGCAGCAGAAGATTGACCACTATCAGAGTCCCAGTCAGCAATCCTCTAGTGGTCACAGGCAGAGGAGATATCAGGGTAGTCAGCCTAGGTGCCACAACTGCAACAGGCATCACCACGGCCCATGTAACAAGGGTCGTTGTCAAAGGTGTCTTAAGATGGGTCATGAGGCCAAAGACTGTAGGAGTCCACGGCCTGCGAATCAGAATCAGCAGCCTCAGCAACCAGCTCCACAGAACCAGCAGCAGCAGCAGCAGCCACAGCGTGGAAACCGGGGATGTTTCCAGTGTGGGGCTGAAGGTCACTTCAAACGCGATTGCCCTCAGTTGAACCAGAACCGCAACAACAATAACAATCAGGGCAACGGCAACAACAACGGTGGGAACAACAACAACAACGGCAATGAAGCTCGTGGTCGCGCTTTTGTGCTAGGTCGAGGCGACGCAGTGAACGATCCCAACGTTGTTATGGGTAAGTTTCTCCTCGACAATATTTACGTTACTGTTTTGTTTGATTCGGGTGCGGATACAAGCTATATGTCTGTGAAAATGTGTCAACTGCTAAAACGTGCACCAACACTTTTACCCACCAAACATGTAGTAGAGTTAGCTAACGGTAAAAGTCTAGAAGCCACGCACGTAGTTCAGGGTTGTAATCTTATCTTAGCTGGTCAAGCCTTCTCTATCGATCTCATTCCCATAGCTTTGGGTAGCTTCGACATCGTGATTGGGATGGATTGGCTTTCCCAACACCAGGCAGAAATCTTATGCAGCGAAAAGGTTATTCGCATTCCTCGTTTGGGTCAGGAACCTCTGGAAGTTCAAGGCGACAAGAGTGGTGCTGTGGTTGGCATCATCTCTTTCTTGAAGGCTCAGAAATGCTTACGTAAGGGTCACACAGCCATTTTGGCTCTTGTTTCAGATACTTCAGCAAAGGAAAAGAAATTGGAAGATATACCAGTTGTACGTGATTACCCTCAGGTGTTTCCTGAAGACTTACCTGGCTTACCGCCTCATCGTCAGGTCGAATTTCAGATCGAGCTCGCTCCGGGAGCAGCACCCATAGCTCGCGCACCATATCGTCTAGCTCCATCAGAATTGGAGGAACTGTCAAAACAGCTGCAAGAACTCTTGGAAAAGGGTTTCATACGACCAAGCTCTTCGCCTTGGGGAGCTCCAGTACTATTCGTGAAAAAGAAAGACGGTACGTTCAGGATGTGCATCGACTACCGTGAACTCAACAAGGTGACGGTGAAGAACCGTTATCCTCTTCCGCGCATTGACGACTTATTCGACCAGTTGCAAGGGTCGTGCTACTATTCGAAGATAGACTTAAGATCGGGGTACCATCAGTTGAGAGTCCGAGATGAGGACGTCTCCAAGACAGCCTTCAGAACTCGTTACGGACACTACGAGTTTCTCGTCATGCCATTTGGGTTAACGAACGCGCCTGCTGTATTTATGGATCTTATGAACAGGGTGTGCAAACCCTATCTCGACAAGTTCGTCATTGTTTTCATCGACGACATCCTGATTTACTCCAAGAGTCAGGAGGAACACGAGCAGCATCTTCGCCTTATTTTGGAACTCCTTCGGAAGGAACAGCTGTACGCCAAGCTTTCTAAATGCGACTTCTGGCTTCGTGAAGTCCACTTCTTAGGCCACGTGGTAAACAAGGATGGGATCCATGTCGATCCATCCAAGGTAGATTCGATCAGGAACTGGCCTGCACCGCGTACGCCAACGGAAATACGCCAATTCTTGGGTCTGGCAGGTTACTACAGACGGTTTATTAGAGACTTTTCGAAGATTGCTCAGCCACTTACGTTACTGACACAGAAGGGGGTTACATATCGCTGGGGAGAGCCCCAGGAGACTGCTTTTCAGCACCTAAAGGATAGACTTTGCAGTGCACCTATCCTCTCATTGCCAGAAGGCACAGAAGACTTCGTAGTATATTGTGATGCATCCATTCGGGGACTGGGATGTGTGTTAATGCAACGCGACAAGGTTATCGCTTACGCCTCTCGTCAACTCAAGGTTCACGAGCGCAACTACACGACGCACGATTTAGAGCTGGGAGCTGTTGTATTCGCGCTTAAGATATGGCGACACTACCTGTACGGTACCAGGTGCACGATTTACACCGATCACAGGAGTCTCGAGCATATCCTTAAGCAGAAGGATTTGAATATGCGTCAACGACGATGGGTCGAGTTACTTAATGACTACGAATGCGCCATCAAGTATCATCCAGGCAAAGCCAATGTTGTGGCTGATGCCCTCAGTCGGAAAGACACTCTACCACGGCGCGTGCGAGCGCTACAGCTTACGATTCAGTCTAGCCTCCCTGCACAGATACGAGATGCTCAGGTAGAAGCACTGAAGCCCGAAAACGTCAAGGCTGAAGCCTTACGCGGCTCACGACAGCAAATGGAACGGAAGGCAGACGGCGCCTACTATGTAACGGGCCGGATTTGGGTCCCTCTCTATGGCGGTTTACGCGAACTTGTAATGGATGAAGCTCACAAGTCTCGCTATTCGGTACATCCAGGGTCGGATAAAATGTACCACGACATCAGCACTACTTATTGGTGGCCTAGTATGAAGGCCCATATCGCTACGTACGTTGGAAAGTGCTTGACCTGTGCGAGAGTCAAGGTCGAATATCAGAAACCAGCTGGCCTACTTCAGCAGCCTAAGATACCTCAATGGAAATGGGAAGAAATTTCCATGGATTTCGTTACAGGCCTACCTAGGTCCCAGCGTGGGAACGATACGATATGGGTCATAGTTGATCGACTCACCAAGTCTGCACACTTTCTACCGATTAAGGAAACGGACAAGTTCTCCACACTTGCAGACGTCTATCTTAAAGAAGTTGTCTCGAGGCACGGGGTGCCCACGTCCATCATTTCGGATCGCGACGCACGATTCACGTCAGAACTATGGCAAGCAATGCATAAATCCTTCGGCTCACGATTAGACATGAGCACGGCTTATCATCCTCAGACGGATGGGCAGTCTGAGCGAACGATCCAAACTCTTGAAGACATGCTTCGGACATGCGTCATCGATTTCGGCAACGGCTGGGAAAAGCATCTCCCTTTGGTGGAGTTTTCTTACAATAATAGTTATCACACCAGCATTCAAGCCGCTCCATTTGAGGCATTGTACGGGCGTAAATGCCGGTCACCCCTCTGCTGGGCAGAGGTGGGGGATAGTCAGATCACGGGTCCAGAGATTGTAGTGGACGCCACAGAAAAGATAGCACAGATACGACAACGCATGGCGGCAGCACGCGACCGTCAGAAAGCCTACGCAGACAAGCGTAGAAAGCCATTGGAATTTGAGGTCGGGGACCGGGTTTTATTGAAAGTCTCACCCTGGAAGGGTGTGGTTCGTTTTGGCAAACGGGGCAAACTAAATCCGCGGTATGTCGGACCCTTTGAAATCATAGAAAAGATTGGCAAGGTAGCCTACAAGTTGAACCTACCAGCTGAACTCGGGGCAGTTCACAATGTCTTTCACGTATCGAACTTAAAGAAGTGCCTATCAGATGAAAATCTCATCATTCCTTTTAAGGAACTCACTATCGACGAGCGGTTGCAGTTCGTCGAGGAACCAGTGGAAATCACGGACCGGGATGTGAAGGTCCTCAAACACAAGAGAATCCCTCTTGTCCGAGTTCGTTGGAACTCCAAACGTGGCCCAGAGTACACCTGGGAACGCGAAGACAGGATGACAGAAAAGTACCCCCAATTGTTCGCGAACAGTACAACCACTACTGAGACTGAAGCTACTACTTCGGAATTTCGGGACGAAATTCCAGATCAACGGGGGGAGGATGTGACACCCCAGGAAAATCAGTAAACAGTACAGTTTACCTAGCTTCCTCAGTGAGTGCATACCAAATTTCGGGACGAAATTTCCAATTAGTTGGGGATAATGTGACAACTCGTATTTTAAACCCGTTCTTGTAATAAATATGTGAGCATGTGAACTTGACTGATCGATTGAATGTTATGACGTTACGATGTATAATTATGTAAACGTTACTAATTAAGTGATTACGTGAATTATGTGAACTCTATGACTTATGAATATGCGAATACGTGTATGTTTGAATAACCCGAACCACACAACATTTACACTCGTACAAGCCTTTGGGCCGTTTTGCTTATAATCGGACTTCAAGGGCAGCCCATTAAGGGCCGGCCCATTCCTTCTCCTTTTGGCCGTGTAACACAACCTTGAGGGTTGTTGTTTCTCTCATTTGTTACAAACGTATCACACACACACAAGTTCTCAGAAACCCTAGCTCTCTCTCTCTTGCTCGAACCCGACGGCACAAGGCACAAGAAGATCATTCTTTTTCTCCTTGTTCGATTATAACCGGTTAGTGATTATTGAATTATACTTGTTGGTTGTTTTGGTTGCCATGATGTTATGGGATAACTAGGATTCTTGTTGTGAATAATTGAATGATTCTTGATGTGATAACAATCATAAGGTTCGGATTTGCATGTTGTTAATTTGGTTGTAAATGTTGATAATCGGCTGAAATGGTTAGGTTGCAAGGGTTTAATCCGATTGTATGTTTATGAATATATATAGTGTTCAAGCTTGTTCATGTTTTAGGGTTCTTATGGATTGATGTTAAAAGTCTTATTTGATCGATACCATGCTAGACGATTTGTTGGAATTGTGTTGATTGGGTTAGATAAATTTGGAAATAGTTAATTGGTTGTAACTGTTAGCATAAATCATGGGAAAGTTGTTAATTGATCACACAATCGGACCAAACGCACAAGCAGGCCCAAACGCACAAGGGTCACTGCTCGCACAAGACCTGACCCGGTCATACAAGGGCCAGTCGTACAACAGGTCCCAGTCGCACAACATGATCTCAGACGCACAAGAGATTACCGGTCGCACAAGGCTCATTGGGCTTTATCGGCTGTAACATAGTTAAGACTGTTGGGCCGGACAGCCCAAGTCCAGGCGCACAAGCCCAATTCCAGTCGTACAATCCAGATCACTCGCACAAGCACACATCAACCGCACAAGCTGACTGTTACGTTATTTGGGCCGCACATGTGTTACTTGATAGTTTGGGCCGGATAAACTGTTGGGCTGGGTAAGTAGCTGATCGCACAAGAATGCTGAATCGCACAACGGCAATTACGTGTCATTTAATTGGGCCGAGGCCACTATGTTAGAAGTTGTTATTTGGGCCACTCTCGGATGGGTTTAACATTTGGGCCGGGTATGTTTGGGAAACATATGATGGATCGCACAAGACGGGTGGGCTTGTGCGAGCCCAATCTTGATTTGGATGTAAACTGTTGAATGTGTTAATGCATGTTGCCATGATCAGTGTGTTTCCCATATGCTATCTTATGTGATTCATACGTGCCGTACCTTAGTCAAAACCTGACTTGTATTATCACCATGATAGGACGTGGTTGACCATTTTCTAGCTTATCTGTACTTATTGTGTATCTGCCGAGCAAACCAAGGTGAGTTCACACAGCCAAGGCATGGGATTCCCGGGGTGGGAATTGGGTTGGATATGATGAATGTGGAATGATTACTCGTACTTACGCATATACCAGACTATAGACCATCGTCCTCAGGTTAGTCAGGACACGTTACGTAAAGCCTACGTAACCCAGTATATTTGCCATATGTCTCCCGGGTCGGGAAGGACACGTTACGTAAAGCCTACGTAACCCAATACCATTCACTGGCTTCCAGGTCGGAAGGCCACGCTGCGTAAAGCCTACGTAGCCCCCACGCGTACCATTGTCCTCGGGGAAGGGCACGTTACGTAAAGCCTACGTGACCCTGTACGTTTTCCTGTTCTCGGTAAAGAAGAACACATGGTCGGAAGTTAGTCTAGTAAGTACCGTTAATGAGAAGCCCTCATTAACCAGGATGAACATGGGAAGCCCCCACCTTTAATACACACTAGTATGGGAAGCCCCCACTAGCTATACTTATGCATGTTATGAACTTACTTTCTGTGAACTCGCTCAACTAGTTTGTTGATTATTTGCTGCATGCCTTGCAGGACCTTAGGTACTTTATGGAGCTTGCACAAGGAAGGAGCAGGTCGTTGTGGGCAGATGGATCATGAACATTATTGAACTTATAACTTTATTTGGGTTTACTTTACATTGCTTCCGCTACTTAAAACAGTATTTGGTTTGAAATGTCAATCATGTCATGGTGACTTACGTTAATTACTTTTATATTAAATGCTATGTTTGATATGATTGATGGCTTGATCCTGGTCAGTCACGCTCCCAAGCGGTGGTACTCCGCGGGTGGATTTTGGGGGTGTGACAAGTTTAGATATGCCTTAGGATTCCGTTAGGACCATATTATAAGTTAGTATAAACCCTCCAAGGTTATACAGCTTGGTTCCATAGAAATCCTAGTTCATGCATGTTTCCGTTAAATGCCTAAATGTTGACCGTTATGCCCTTTTGACCCTAAAATGAGAATTTTAAAAATGTGAAAGGACAATCATTTTTTTTACTGACTTATAAACTTGTCCTTAAAATTTGACATCAATTTGAGGTCTAGATTAGGAGTTATGCTCAATAACGTAATTAGAAAGCTTTTTGTTAATTAAACGGCATAATTAGCATATAGCCTATCTAAACCCAAATTTTTGAAACCAAACTTTTTACCTACTGATATAAAATAATATTTTGGGATTTTTAGAGATTTTTATTTATTTTTAGGCTGAGCATAACATAGGGTTCTAAGCTTGATTCGGTAGTTGTCGGTTTTGCCCTTTTGGGCTATAAAATGAGTTTACAAATCCTTTTGATGCCAAACATTTTTCTACTGATCTAATATGATAAATAAAATATTTTGAGCCTTCTGGAATAATAAAAACATCAGCTTTCCTTAGAAAACCCAGAAATGGCTCCAAATCGCCTTTTTAAGCGTTTTTAACGCATAGTATGTATCAAAACTATTTTAAACATATAAGGGTTGATGCCTACTGATATATTCAGTAAATTTTTATATTTTAACAGTAAGGGAAAGTTTTAAACTCAGGTTTTCAGTTTTGACCTTTTAAGCCTATGAGAAATTACCAAAATGCCCCTACGATGCATAGTGTGGTTATAATTAATAAATTTCACATATATATGATACCCTACTGTTATAACTTATTAAATTAAGTATATTTACTGATTGAATCAGACCTGTAACTCAGAATAATATTTAATCTCTCTTATAACCTTTAAAATGACCAAAATACCCCTACGGGGCATAAATTGGTTTTAAATTCGTTTTGGGAATAATGGAAGGTATCCTACTAATATCACAACATATTTAAGGCATATTAACTTAGGAAACCTGTTCATGACTCTTTTGGTTACCCGTTACGCACTTTTCGCCTTCGGATCGACTTATGTAAGTAGTTTGCATAAACTAGTCGAAACGGGACAAACCTTATCATTTTCATCTCAAAATCCAGAATGTGTTTAGTTTACCCTTATTACACAAGTATACAAGCTTGTCGTGTCTAAACCACATTCTAATCCGGTCTTCGCATAATCATGCGTTTTGAACCATATCCTCCTTTAAAACTAACCGGTCTAAGCTTAGGCTTGATTAAGACCCGTTAGGAATCTAATAGGTTATTAAAAACCTTCGTTCCAGATTTAGGAGCCCAGTAAAAGCTATCTATACTTGCTTGGTGGTATACGGCTGGGATAAATTGTATAAATTTGCTCAGGTAAATACTTTGATCGTATGAAGGTTAAACACATTGAGATGACCCGTTTAAATTGTTTTGTTTGCTTAAAGCCTTTGGGGGGGGGGGTTAATGACCATGTCCCGGATATCCTTGGCATCATTTTACGAAATGGCCACGACCTAAGCATGCGGGTGTAGGCGTACACCCGTTAGTGCATAAATAAATATTAAGGTATAACCGCCGGTTTTGGGTTAAACCGCTGCGGGACTATACCATGTGGTGTGTCTATTGATCTTTAACCCGGCGTAAACCCGGGCTACTGAACGCATAAGGAACATGTAATTCTTTTACAAGTATTATATTCAAATAATTATCCCAAGTTATAAAAAGTTTTGTGCCGTTTGCACTCAAATCAATTTTCTAAAACCTTTTCAAAATGAGTCAGTTAAATTGTATTTACCAGTGTAAACTTACGTATTTTCCCAAAAAGGTTAAGTGCAGGTACTACGCGTAATAGGTTGGCCTCTCCTAGCATCAAATAGAAGTCTCGCAAGCTTAGATGCTTAAAGTCTGTTGAACTATGTTTCCTCTTTATTTTGATCCGCCTGTGGATCCTTTACATTCCGTTTGTAATACTTTGATATTACTTTATATCGGATTGTAATATATTTATCTTTTGCTTCCGCTGTGCATTTAAATTGTGTTGTTTGACTATGATGTTATCAACTACGTCACGATACTCCCCACCGTGCCCACCGGTAATACATGGAAATATCGGGGTGTGACAATAATCATGAATATATTACTTAGTTTTTTGTTTATGAAAGTTGCATCATTCTACTTAGGGTAAATTACACTTTTCGTCCTTTATGTTTGTAGCGGGTTGTAATGGATGACCTTTAACTTTAATAATTACAGTCATAGTCCTTTATTTGCAAAATCTGTTACACCTTAGGTCCTTTGACCCTAACCTGGTTAAAACTTTCAGTTAAGTGAGGTCATGTGCAACCCATACGAGGGTAAAACAGTCATTTAGTACAATATATTAAAAAAACTGTTGACCAAGACAATTGGCTCAAATGTTGATAAAGGTATCCTTCTTTCTATCCACTTATTTCTTATCGATCGATCGAATTCTGGCAACGAGAGATTACTGAGGCATTAACAGTGATCGTTTGTTCTTCCAAGCTTACACTCAACACCTCCATGTTGTCGAGTGCAGAATGGTAAGGCTTGGAGGAGTTGCAAACAATAAAGTACCATTTGTTGACTGAACAATTTGCTCCGATTCCAAAGGGTATGGAATCATCACGTTCCCGCAAGTATCATTGCATCCTTTCTAGGCTGTTGATGAAGGCTTCAAGAAATTTGCTCGCTGTCAGAAGATTGATTCTGAGCTGAATTAACTGTAGAGCACACTGCCCCATATCCAAGGTTGGTTGGAGAGAGATGAAGTGGGGAGATTCTAGGGTTAGGATTAGGAAATTGGGGAAGATGGTGATTATTTATTAATAAACATTTTGAATAAAAATATGAAATGACCAGAATACCCTTAAGTGGATAGACATAACTGAAAATTTTAACTTGGTTAGTGCTAAAGGACGAATGATGTAATTCGTTTTTCAAATAAAGGATAGTGACTGTAATTATTGAAGTTAAAGGTCATCCATTGCAACCCGCTACAAACATAAAGGACAAAAAGTGTAATTTACCCTTTTACTTATGCAAATTATAAGAATAAAACTGCTATACAACTATTATTATCATTATTGCAAACAAAAAAATTAGTTTCGTCTGTAGCTCTTCGGCTTCATGAATTCTTCCATCTGCCAAAGCGTTTAGCAATAAATAATAGTCTCCCATTGTTTTACCAGCCTTTACTAAACACCCACTGGGTTACCTTTAATCGGTGGGGTTGAGAAACTAATTTAAGATGACCACATTTGGTATCAGAGCTTTTGCTCTTATGTACAGTTCAAGACTGATTTAAAGATTCAAGTTTTTATTTGTTTGAAAATTTTAGTGCATTCATAAGTTTTCTGAAGAACAGTGAAAAACTGCAAAGAAAAGTTGAAGATTCAGTTGTTCGATCTGTTTTGGTG